>NC_133325.1:206565214-207787714 GCF_042186555.1 Aquarana catesbeiana | reverse complement strand
GGAAAACCATACAAACTACAAAGTACTCACTGTGAAATACCACAAAGCAATCTTCAAAGCCAAGAAAGAACACTTCTCAAACATCATCTCAACTGCCTTAAACCGGCCGTGCGAACTTTTCAAAATAGTCGCCCAGTCAATGAACCCAACCTGCTTAGAGCCCCCAGGAAATGATACTCAAGAATTCTGCAATGAGTTATCAAATTTCTTCATCGAAAAAATCGACAACATTCGGAAATCAATTCAACAGAAAAAAACAACCAACCTTACCCAACCAAAGCAAAAAGAGGATATCAACACGAACATCACACAACCACCTGATTTGATACAGTGGACCACAATACTCTACTTGTCCGCCTCACAGAAGTAGCAGGAGTCACAGATTCTAGTCTAAAATGGTTTGCATCCTTCTTAGAAAATCGCTCTCAGACAGTGAAACTAGGAGCATTCACCTCTGAAACCCAGACAATCTCCTGTTCACCCTTGTCGCCAGTGCTATTCAACATCTACATTCGCCCACTCCTCAAAATCATCAAAAAATCGGACCTCTGCTTCCACTCATACGCTGATGACACCCAAATCTTTCACATCAATGGACAAAAAGACCACCATCAGTAATTAGAGAAATTCCTCACTTTGATAGATGACTGGATGACCATTAGCTCCTTCAAACTTAACGGGTCAAAAACAGAACTTCTGCTCCTACACGCTAACCAAAATCCCAAAACCAAGACTCCATGGACACCTCCCACCATCTCTGGACTGACCATCTCTCCGAGCACCTAAGCCAAGAGTCTCGGAGATATCTTTGACTCAGAAATGACAATGGATGCACAGATAGGATCAGTATTTAGCGGATCTCACTATCTCCTCCGCCTGCTACGCAGACTCATACCCTTCATCCCAGAAGAGGACAAAGCAGCAGTAATTGGAACAATCATCAATTCCCGACTCGACTACGCAAACTCGCTCTACATAGGATTACCCCAATATCAGCTTGCATGCCTACAGGCCATCCAAAACGGGGCGGCAAGACTGCTAACAGGTAAAAAACCCTGGGAGTCCATTTCCCCATCCCTGAGGAGCCTACATTGGCTAACTGATTCTCTGTAAAGAATCGGATCACATTCAAGACCCTCTGCCTCACCTACAAATGCATACAAGGTAACACCCCTCAATACCTCCAAGAGTAAATAAAACACTACACACCCAATCGCAATCTGCGATCATCCAACCAAAACCTCCTCCTCATTCCCAAATACCACTACAAAGCAAGGGGAGAACGAAGATTCGCAGTCCAGGGACCTCGGCTATGGAACACTCTTCTGACTCACATCTGCATGAAAGAAAACCATCTGGCCTTCAGGAAAAAACTCAAGACCTTCCTCTTCTAAGAAGCTGATAACACAAAACACATTAACGCCTTGAGGCGATTCAGTTCGCATTTGCAGCTCTTTACAAATCATTCTTTCATTCATTCCACTTCCATGAGAGCTGTTTGCATAAATAATCTGGGGTACTTTAGCCAGCCCTCCTTACTTACACTATTGGCAGCCCAGTGAACAGGTAAGAAGTGTCATAATCTAAAAAATATGGATCCACACTGTCAAAATTGCAGCACATTTTGACATTCTGAAAACCTATCAATATAATAGGAGACAAAACTTTCTACATTACAATTTGTAGGTAATCAGACAGGCCCTTGCACTACATGGTTTGGTGAATTTATACAGAAATTTAAACACAAAAAAGGAATAGTGTGTATGGTGTGATGGTATGCGAGGTGAGGTCTTCGATAATCTGTATATTTCACCTTGCATTCATTCTATTGTAAGATTTGAAAATATTGTAAGAGACTGAACCGGAATCCGGCCCGGATTTTTCCAGCCTCTGTGGCAGGCTTGGTTCCGGTCCGGGTGTTGTGGTCCACTTGAGTCCATGCTCAGGTGGACTTTAAATGACCAGGAAGAGAGCACAGCAGGGCTCTGGCCTGAGACTCAGAAGGGAATCTGAGAGAGAGGAGGTCTGTTTGTTTGGATTGAAAAAGAAGGTTTGCTTTACCTCATGTTTTGTGGGTGACGGGGACCAGCCCCACACCATATAGAGAGCAGTCTACTGTTTAGTTTAGCGCTGGACGGCAAGGATTTACTTTAATATTTTTGTTTATTTTATGATTTTGCAAACCACTTGTAAATAAAGCTGGCAACCCGCCAGATTTTAAAGAAACTGTATGCACGCTGGCCTTCATTTCGAGAAAAGGTGATCCCCACAAGCTAATCTCCCACATGTGGTGGAGAATGCGGGCACTTTCTGAAGATGGAGAAAATGTTAAAGGTCCTGCTACAGGCCAAAGAAGCTCAGCGGGAAACCAACCACCAAGTCACAGAGGCCGTTACAGCACAATGGGAGGCCGCTGCAGCACAACATGTGGCCCAGCAGGAGATGAACTGGCAGTTCACAAAGGCTCTGCTGGAAATGAAAAAGGGGTTCGCACCTCCTGTGACAGTAGAGCCAAAGATGGTACGTGCCTCCTACCACCTGCAGAAGATGACACCTCCTGATGATGTCGAGGCATACCTTGCAACTTTAGAGAGAGAGTTGCTGTCCACAAAGGATGACCAAAAGAACAGAGGGCGTCTGTTGGTCCCATTTCTGATGGGAGAACCTCAAAAAGCCTATTTTGACCTGGAACCGGATAAGGCTCAGGATTATGAGACTCTGAAGACAGAGATACTCGCGTGCTTGGGCATCACCATGAAAGTCCGGGTCCAGCAAGTGCATCAGTGGACCTACTCCAGCAACAAGTCACCCCGTTCTCAAATGTTCGACCTGGTTCACCTCACCAGGAAGTGGTTGTAGCCAGAGACCTTGACATGCCCTCAGATCGTGAAGCGTGTGGTAATGGACCGGTATCTGCGTGCGCTCCCTGCTGCTCTGAGGAAGTGGGTTGGACAGGGGGACCCCAAAACTGCAGCACAATTGGTGGACCTAGTGGAGATGTACAGTGCTACTGAGGACTTGGTGAACCCTTCTACGCCCCACTTCAGTGTGCCTAGGGGTACAAGATCGCCCAGCAGTTCTGGTAAGACTGTTACAGGGTTCAAGAGCATGGCGAAGTTAGATAAGACTGTTGTTACACCTGATGAGACTGTGGGTCCTAGACCTGGAGACTGGCCAAATAAGCTGGGAAGGTCTTTGGGACCATTAAGGGGACTGGAGGTAGAGCATATACGAAGTTTTCTGTCCTATACATGATGAACCTATGCAATGCGATTATGCTTATATGAAAAGACACATTTCTCTATTTGCACAGGTCGCATGTACTGCATCATGTCAGACTCGCATTGAAAAACAAATGTGTGTTATTTCAGTGGATGGGAAGCCACTCACAGCCCTGCTAGACTCTGGTAGTGTGGTGACCCTAGTCAGGAATGATTGTGTAAACCCCACAAAACTACACCCAGTACTATTGGGGTAATTTGCATCCATGGAGACAGTCGGGACTACATAATGGTTTTGGCAAAGTCAGCAGATAGAGTATTTGTATCTGTTGACTTTCAATTTTTTGGGGGGAGGGAGGGTTCCAAATGAGTTTGTGCCCTAAAAAATAGCCTCTTGCACTGAATTTATTTACAATAACATTTATACACATTTTAGGGCTTGTTTAGGGTAAGCCCCAAAATGTAACAGACAAAAAACATTGTGAAGTTACTAGGCTAGGTGTGTATGGGTCCAGGATAGCATGCTGGGGGGGGGGTAGTTATGGAAAAAATGCATGTAGGCCAACAAAGGAGCAGGAAAAGCTTACAGCATGCATGAGGACAAAGAGGACATTCAGAGCATATATACAATATTGATAATTATGTAATCAACAAATTAATACAATACATTAGCAAGCATGCATGAGGACAAAGAGGACATTCAGAGCATATTACAATATTGATAATTATGTAATCAACAAATTAATACAATACATTAGCAAACATTAATACATAGAATGTGATCTTAAAGGGAAAAACTTACCAGAATATAGTCCTTCTGCAGTACTTGAATAATGAGTCCCAGAGCCTGGGGAGAGATCCCAGTGGTAAACTTAAGGGCCTGGAGACTTCTCCCCATTGTCAAGTAATGCAAGGTGGCTATGAGCCTTTGCTCTGGAGTGATGGCAAGCCTCATGCATGTGTCCTGCTTCTTAATATAGGGGGTCACCAATGCCAAAAGTTGGTGAAAGCAGTGGTCCGTCATCTGGAGATAATTCCAAAAATCATCCGAATTATTCTCCTGGAGCTCCCGCAGCTATGGCATATGACATAATTAAGCAACAGCAACCAGTTTTTGGTCCTGGACTGTACTTGGATCAAAACAATAACTCCAAGCCCAATAATAGCACGTTCTCGCCTCCGATTCCGCAACATGGCAACATTTCAGAAATGAACTGAAAAGCACAAACTGAAAAGCGTGAATCAACACTCACCAAACTTCTTCTAACATGAAACTAGTAGAAGGAACCCAAAGGGTGGTGCTTGAGAAATGAACTTCCTCTTTGTAGTCTCGTAGTACGTCTAGTAAGTCAGTACATTTGTGTTTGTTGGCCGACAATTGTGTACCGTTTGTATGCAAGACAAGTTCCTGGCACATGGCCTTAAAGAAAAAAGTCAGACGCTCTGTTGGCCAACAATCGGATCGTGTGTCCAAGGCTTTAGTATCTAATAATAAAACACTTTAACCACTTGACCCCTGAAAGGTATACTTCCCTTCATGACCAGGCCATTTTTTCTATACCACACTGCGTTACTTTAACTGACAATTGCCCAGTTATGCAATGCTGTACATAAATTAAATTTATGTAATTTTTTTTCCCCACAAATAGAGCTTTCTTTTGGTGGTATTTGATCACCACTGGGTTTTTTATTTTTTATTATATAAAAAAGAAAAGACTGACAATTTTGCAAAAAAAAAAAAAAATATATATATATATATATATATATATATATATATATATATATATATATATATATATATATATATATATATATATATTTTAGTTTCTGCTATAAAACATAAAAAATCCAATCCAATAAAAAAAAAAAAAAAATCTAATTTCTTCATAAATTTAGGTCAATATATATTCTCCTACATATTTTTAGCAAAAAAATCCTAATAAACCTATGTTGATTGGTTTGCGCAAAAGTTATTGTGTCTATAAGCTATGGCTATACTTTGTATTTATTTATTTTTTTAGTAATGACAGCGATCAGTGACTTAGAGCAGGACTGCAATATTGTGATGAGCAATCTGACACTTTTGACACTTTGTGGGTACCAGTAACACTAATACAGTGACCAGTGCTAAATATATGCACTGTCACTGTACAAAGACACTGTCTGGAAAGGGGTTAAACATCTAGGGCAAGCAAAGTTTTAAATGTGTGCCTAACTAGTGTTTATGTGTACACTGTGTGGTGTTTTTACTAAGAGGTGTGCTGGATTTTATTCCCTGCTTTACAGTGAAACAAAATCCACCACATCCTTGCTGACAGGACGGAGCTCTGCATTGTGTACAAAAGCTCTATCCTGTGTCTCTTCTCAACAATCAAAGGGTGCCAGCGGTCATCCATTGAGCGGCACCTGCTGATCAGTTTCTGTTGTGATTAATCACAGCAGAAGCGGCATGCTGGTGGTGTGCGCATGCACACCCCCTATGCGGAAGTGCATAATCACATATACAGTGGGGACGGAAAGTATTCAGACCCCCTTAAATTTTTCACTCTTTGTTATATTGCAGCCATTTGCTAAAATCATTTAAGTTCATTTTTTTCCTCATTAATGTACACACAGCACACCATATTGACAGAAAAACACAGAATTGTTGACTTTTTTGCAGATTTATTAAAAAAGAAAAACTGAAATATCACATGGTCCTAAGTATTTAGACCCTTTGCTCAGTATTTAGTAGAAGCACCCTTTTGAGCTAATACAGCCATGAGTCTTTTTGGGAAAGATGCAACAAGTTTTTCACACCTGGATTTGGGGATCCTCTGCCATTTCTCCTTGCAGATCATCTCCAGTTCTGTCAGGTTCAATGGTAAACGTTGTTGGACAGCCGTTTTTAGGTCTCTCCAGAGATGCTCAATTGGGTTTAAGTCAGAGCTCTGGCCATTCAAGAACAAACCTTCGGCCCAGTCTGAGGTTCTGAGCACTCTGGAGAAGGTTTTCATCCAGGATATCCCTGTACTTGGCCTCATTCATCTTTCCCTTGATTGCAACCAGTCGTCCTGTCCCTGCAGCTGAAAAACAACCCCACAGCATGATGCTGCCACCCTCATGCTTCACTGTTGGGACTGTATTGGATAGGTGATGAGCAGTGCCTGGTTTTCTCCACACATACCGCTTAGAATTAAGGCCAAAAATTTCTATCTTGGTCTCATCAGACCAAAGAATCTTATTTCTCATCATCTTGGAGTCCTTCAGGTGTTTTTTTAGCAAACTCCATGCGGGCTTTCATGTGTCTTGCACTGAGGAGAGGCTTCCGTCGGGCCACTCTGCCATAAAGCTTCCACTGGTGGAGGGCTGCAGTGATGGTTGACTTTCTACAACTTTCTCTGCATCTCTGGAGCTCAGCCACAGTGATCGTTGGGTTCTTCTTTATCTCTCTCACCAAGGCTCTTCTCCCCCGATAGCTCAGTTTGGCCGGACAGCCAGCTCTAGGAAGGGTTCTGGTCATCTCAAACGTCTTCCATTTAAGGATTATGGAGGCCACTGTGCTCTTAGGAACCTTAAGTGCAGCAGAAATTTTTTTGTAACCTTGGCCAGATCTGTGCCAATTCTGTCTCTGAGCTTTTCAGGCAGTTCCTTTGACCTCATGATTCTCATTTGCTCTGACATGCACTGTGAGCTGTAAGGTCTTATATAGACAGGTGTGTGGCTTTCCTAATTAAGTCCAATCAGTATAATCAAACACAGCTGAACTCAAATGAAGGTGTAGAACCATCTCAAGGATGATCAGAAGAAATGGACAACACCTGAGTTAAATATATGAGTGTCACAGCAAAGGGTCTGAGTACTTAGGAACATGTGATATTTCAGTTTTTCTTTTTTACTAAATCTGCAAAAAATGTCAACAATTCTGTGTTTTTCTGTCAATATGGGGTGCTGTGTGTACATTAATGAGGAAAAAATGGACTTAAATGATTTTAGCAAATGGCTGCAATATAACAAAGAGTGAAAAATTTAAGGAGGTCTGAACACTTTCCGTCCCCATTGTATATACGTGATTCAGCACAGAATGGCCACCCTGTAGCAGTAAATTTGCTTTAATGCGGTCATGAACTGGTTAAGGTTGCAGGATTATGTAAAGTAAACTCTGACCTATGCCAGGAGGAAATACCTGAACTGCGTCAATGTTAGTTTAGACTTTAACTGAGACAACTATTAATGAGCAGAATCAGACCCAAATAACTGAACAGTAATGTTCTTGAGTGCATTCAAACTGATACTTCAGATGTGGGTATCTATAATTGTTCCTAAGCAGGGTACCCCTAAATGGTTTGTGTCTTGAGTCTGGAGCCTTAATATTAGTGTTAATGTACTTGCTGTGGGGCCCTCTGTGGGGGGGGGGGGTGCACAAGATTCTGTTTCTTTATGAGTAGATGGTGTATAGCCAAGGGGTTTCCAAGCAATGAGAAGTCTGTAGCGTAGCAAGGGGTTAAACGTTGTATCTCCTTTTACCACTCCTGACAGGCGACAGGTCTGGTTCAGCACATTTGCAGTCCAGATGTCAGGTCCCGGATGCTCAGTTTCTCAGCTGTATCACACGCATGCAGCCTCTGACAGCAGGTTTGTCCTCCTTTAGACCCAGGTGGGTTTCAGCAGTGAATCCCCATTGTGTGACACTCTACCTTAAATACAGCTGTGGCATGTCATTCTGCAGGTCCTCTCAGCACAGCTTTCCTCCAAAGACCCCCAGTCTATCTTTTTTTTTTACCTGGGAAAAGCAGCCCCTCTCTCCACCTCTGTGGATGATGGGACTAGTGCAAGTTCCATCATCCATAGCTTCTGCCCAGCAAGTTCTCTCTCTTGTTTCCATATTCTCTCTCTCTCTCTTGTCTTCTGTTAGGATTCAACCCTACACTGCCAGAAGGGAGGAGAAGAGCAGAGAGTGGGTGAGTTCACACAGTTCCACTGTACACAGATCCTGGGAGGGGGTGAGCAGTGAGAGCAAACCCACACACAGCTGCTCTGTTTACTGCTTCCTGGACACTTAAGCCTGTTCTCATGTTTTTCACCAGCAGCCTGTTGGGAAGGGAGGAATGGAGGGAGAGCGCACACAGCTGCAGAGACCCGCTCCAGACTGCAACTAGGCAGGGGGTAGTGGAGGGGTTGTGTCTAATCACTACACACAGTATACCAATTTGATTTACCAATGTACTTCTCCAATCAACATCATTAACACACTGTAAGGCTTTATGCACACAGGCAGTTTGGCTCACACAGTGTAAAAACCATACATTATTATTATTATTATTATTATTATTATATAGGATTTATAAAGTTTACACAGCATTTTAAAATAAAAAGGGGACAGTACAATTACAATACAGTTCAATACAGAAGCAATAGGAGAGCCATGCTTGTGGAGCTTACAATATAAAGGCAGGGGGAGGTGGTACAAAAGTTAATGGCTGCAGAGGATGATCTGATGGAGGGGACTCAGGTACAGTTCTTAGGTAGTAGTGGGGTAGGCTTCCCAGAATAAGTTTTCAAGGATTGCCTAAAGGTGGACAGGGTAGGAGCTGACCGGAAATACTGGGGCAGAGAGTTCCAGAGGATGGGAGAGGCTCTGAAGAAGTCCTGTAGGTGAGCATGGGAGGAGGGAACTAGAGAACAGGAGGTCCTGGGAGGAGCGGAGAGGATGATTTGGCTGATATCTGCAGATGAGATTGGTGATGTAGCTGGGGGCGATGTTGTGAGCACTCAGCAGGATCAGGTGTAAAATACAGCCTGCTGCCAGCAACTTGTGGATATCAAAGTCAGGCTGAAATATGCAGCAGCTGTATAGAGCTGAAAACTGCTCCGAGCAGTACTTATATACAGGGCTGTATACATTCCCGGTACATGTGTCCTGAACAGTGGGGGCCCATCCATTAGGGGTGTCCAGGTTCCGCCCCCTCTATCCACGGCCGCCACATCCTAATTAATATTCTATGGTCCACGGCTGCTACCCCCTATTCATGCGTCCAGCCCCTTTCAGTATGCCAGGTGCATGAATTACAGCAGCAGGGGTGTTTTTTTCAAGCACCTGATTAGAGCCAGAGGCTCTAATAGGCTTCAAAATAGGGTGGGCTCGTGGCGCAAAGCATTGTGCCATGAGCCCAACCAGGTGTTATAATAGCGAATGAATATTCGCTGTTGCAACACTGATCCTATCGAGAAGTGGGTCTGATACCCATCACCCATTTGGCTTAAAGGGCAGATGATCCTATTGGACACCTAGAGGAGGGGAGAAGATGCACAGTGGAAGCGAGGAGGAGAAGACAGAGAAGCCACAGCCCGATGCCCACCGCAGCCTGATGTCCGCCGATGACTGATCCCTACCGCTGCCTGCCTCTGCCCGATCCCCGCCACTACTGATGAACCCACCACCTAGATAGGGTAAGTGCCACTGGACTGGCAGACAGTGAGGGGGGGTGTGAAATGCCACAGGGAGTGGTTATTTTCCGTCCCACCAAACAAAAAACACTAACAGCCACTGGTCCCGAATTCAGACTTTCTGTGTTTGGGGGATATGTCCCTGTAGGCATGCAGCATTGTATGTGAGTACCACTTGAAACAAGGTCGAGCCACGTAAAGATGCCATGTATTTTAGTGTGTCATTGATTTCAACAGGCTGCTGACAGCAGGCTGTATACTGTACCTGTGCCTTTTTCTACATGTTCTAAGAGGGAAACCGGAAAAGACTGCGATAAATAAATACATTTAGCTGCCGCAGAATGGCACGGGTGGGCGAAGCGATGTTACCTTACGTCGGGCGCACGACCACCTAGGGGGTGCGTGATGATGGGATTGGTTTTAGAACCAATCAGTCTCCGGGCTCAGGCCAATGATTTCTGGCCTGGACCTGCTGATCGGTCCTGACAAATGAAATCCTCCCCTGCCTGAGTAAGTGTAAACACAGGCAGGGGAAGTGATGTCATCATCCCTCGTGGAACTCTTTTCCGTTCCAGAGAGAGGAGAGAGCACATCCAAACGTGAGTTGTACCAACACTACACTGACATAGGCATACATTTCACCCCCCGATCGCCTCCCCAGTTAACCCCTTCACTCCCTGTCACTGTGTCACCCAGTGCAGTTTTCATATTTTTCTTTGATCACTGTTCTGGTGTCATTTGTGACACTAATCAGCATTGGGGTACTTAGCAGTAGCCACAGACAGGTCTAGGGATCCCCCTAATAAAGGTTTTAACCCCTTGATCACCCCCTGTCACCAGTGATCAACCGTAATAGTGTTATGGGTGATGCCGGTTAGCTAGTTATTTTTTTATAGCGTCAGGGCACCCGCCGTATATTACCCAATAAAGGTTCAACCCCCTGATCACCCGGCGGGTGACATCGGTTAGGTTTTAGCGTCAGGGTCTGCGTTGCCCCAGGTAGCATCAGATTAGTGCCAGTAGTGCTAACACCCATGCACGCACCATACATCTTCCTTAGTAGGTGTCTGAACGGATCATATCTTTGATCTGATCAGAACTATATTAGCATCCCCAACAGTTTAGGGCTCCCAAAAACCCAGCGATAGTGCGATCAGCCCAGATACCTGCTAGCACCTGCATTTATCCCCTCCACCTAGCCCAGCCCACCCAAGTGCAGTATCAATCGATCACTGTTACTTACAAAACACTAAACACATAACTGCAGCATTCAGGCCTGATCCCTGTGAACTCTAAGAATTTTTTGGTAGCGTTTGAAGCAGTCGCTGGCAGTCAGGTGCTTTTTTTTTCCTGTGAGTCTCACTAGTGTACCAGTAAATTTAGAGGTCAAAATGTCCAATCGAAGGTACAGTAGTGAAGAGGCCTACACATTTCTGTGCATGACAGATGAGAGGAAAAGGAACTCACCCATCTGTCAGATTCAGGCTCAGAATACGAACCTGTAGACAGCAGTGGCACCCTGACAGATAGCTCGAACGACGGAGTCGTGGTCCCTGCCAAGGTCAGGCGTACCCGACCCTGTTCTTCTGCTGTTGTTGAGGTGCAAGAACCACAGGGCTCTTTTATAGAGCAGAGAACCAGTACTAGTGCCGCTCATCCTTCTGGTGAACTGGCCTAGTACATCCTGGTAGTACATCCAGCACTGCAGTAACACGTGGTGATGTGGCAAGTCCCATAAGTGCAGTTCAAGCTGGTGAGGTGGCTAGTACAAGTAGTGTCCCGCAGCCACCAAGACGACAAAGACAGGCCAATCGAGCCCATAGTGCCCTTCCTGCTGCATTTGCCAATCCGAATTGGGAGCCCACCACTTCTGCAGCACCCGTACTTCCCCCATTCACTGGCCAACCCGGAATTCAGGTGAAGACAGTTGATTTTAGGTCACTTGATTTTTATTTGAGATTCACGCATTTCATTGACAATGAAATCTTTCGTCCTCAGGGTGACCCTGAAAACGATCGGCTCTACAAAATTCGGCCCCTCGTAAACCACTTCAACCAGAAGTTTGCAGCCTTGTTTACTCCAGATCAAGTTGTCTGCATTGATGAGTCCCTGATTAAGTTTTCTGGCCGCTTGCCATTCAAATAGTATCTTCCCAGCAAGTGTGCCAGATAGGGTCAAGATGTATAAGCTCTGTGACAGGGCAACAGGCTATACATATAGTTTTATGGTTTACTAGGGAAGAGATAGTTACTTAGAGCCGGAGAACTGCCCAGACTACATAGGGAGTGCTGGTAAGATTGTGTGTCACCCTTATTCGGAAAGGGGTACCACTTGCATGTGGACAATTATTACACGAGCGTGCCACTTTTTAGCCACTTGTTTGATCATGTGGCACAGTGCGATCTAATCACCGGGGCTTATCCCAGCGGCTTGTAGATTACAGTCTTAGGCTGGGGGAGATAGCCTGCTTGAAGTGTAATATTTTGCTCGCTCTGAAGTGGAGGGATAATAATCATGTTTTCATTCTGTCCTCCCTTCACGCAGACACGATGGTCCAAATTACTACGGCGACTGGTGTTGTGGAGAAACCCTTCTGTGTCCATGAATATAACCTTAACATTGGAGGGGTGGACCTCAATGACCAGTTGTTAGCGCTGTACCTAATTCCCCGTAAGGCCAGACTCTGGTACAAAAAAGTGTCTGTGTATTTATTCCAATTGGCTTTGCTGAATGCTCATGTGCTAAACAAAGCTTCAGGATGAACTGGATCCTTCCTTAAATTGCGGGAAGAGGTCATTACAGCCCTTCTGTTTCCAAACGATGCTGTGGCCCATTTTTCCAATCCAAATGCAATGAGCCAGCTGCATTAGAGGCATTTTCCGTATGTCTTCCCTGGTACCCGTACCCAAAGAAATCCCCAAAAAAGATGTTGTGTCTGTAGAAAGCTCAGATTTAGGTGTGCCACCTGCTTTTATTGTCCCTCCTGTCCTGACCAACTTGGTCTTTGCATTGGTGAATGTTTCGAATGCTACCACACACTAGTGGAGTATTAGTATAAGGTACAGCTTTTTACAGTCCTAGGACACACTTACACAGGGTCTCAAAAGATGAGACGGCCATCACATTTTGAGAGGCCTTAATCTGAAACGTTTACAGTTTACAGTTTATATAAAAGTGCAAAAAAAAACCCCACAAAAACACAAAAAAATAAAAAAGCCAAAAATAGTTGTGGTGTTATTTTTCTTCTCTCTCTATTGTTTTCTCTCTTATGTTCTCTCTCTATTGTTCTATATCTGTTTTTGTCTCTCTATTGTTACTATATTTTAAAACTGTAATGCTTAATTTTTACTATATTTTATTGTATTTGCTTTGCAGGTATGGTATATCTTATTGTTATACTGCAATGTTACTGTTTTATTGTTAACCATCATTTGCTTAGCAGGTACGCCATTCAGCTGCAGCACTGATTTATTTATCTTGACAGCAACAGTGTTTGCGCTCGTGATACGTAAATCAGTGACTCCAGCGCTGTAGGAGGTGATTTCACCACCACAGTTAAAACAAAAATGGTACATGTATGCTCATCATTAGAAGTGGGTTGATGAAGGGCAGTATTCTAATGGTGGCCATACCCACCAATCAATCTCTTTTTTTTTGTTCAGCCCACAGGCTGCATGAAAAAAAGAACATTACAATATATGCCCATCGAGGACCAGCAACGTACTGGTATGTTCCTGGACTTTGAGTGGTTATATCAGAATGATGCCTGCAGGTATCATTATTTTCAGCCAGAGGTTGGCTTTCATGTAAAAGCAATCCTAGCGGCTAATTAGCCTCTAGACTGCTTTAACAAGCAGTGGGAGGGAATGTCCCCCCCCCACCGCCTTCCATGGTTTTCTTGGGCTCTCCTGTTCCAACATGGAACTCGAGAATGCAACCCAAGAGTGCACCAGCTGACCATAAAGCTGATTGGAGACCAGAATGGCTCCAATCATCTCTATGGCCTAAGAAACTGGAAGCTACAATTATTTCATGACTTCGATTTCGCCGGATATAAACAGCGCCATTGGGAAATTGGGAAAGCATTTTATCACACCGATCCTGGTGTGGTCAGATGCTTTGAGGGCAGAGGAGAGATCTAGGGTCTAATAGACCCCCATTTTTTTCAAAAAAGAGTACCTGTCACTACCTATTGCTATCATAGGGGATATTTACATTCTCTGAGATAACAATGAAAATGATAAAAATAAAATAAAAAATGAAAGGAACAGTTTAAAAATAAAATAAAATAGCAAAATGAAATAATAAAAAAAAAAGCACCCCTGTCTCCCCCGTGCTTATGCGCAAAGGCGAATGCAAGTGTTGTTCTGGTGTCATATGTGAACAGCAATTGCACCATGCATGTGAGGTATTACCACAAAGGTCAGATCGAGGGCAGTAATTTTAGCAGTAAACCCCCCCCCTGTAAATCTAAAGTGTTAAAGGATTTTAAAAGCTTTTAAAAATGTATGTAGTTTGTCGCCTCTGCGCATTTGTGTGCAATTTTAAAGCATGTCGTGTTTGGTATCCATGTACTCAGCATAAGATCATATTTTTTATTTCATCAAACATTTGGGCAATATAATGTGTTTTAGTGCATTAAAATAAAAAAAAAAGTGTTTTTTTTTCAAAAAAAATTGTGTTTGAAAAATCGCTGCGCAAATACTGTGTAGAAAAAAAAATGCAACACCCACCATTTTAATCTGTAGGGCCTTTGATTAAAAAAAATATTTATAATGTTTGGGGGTTCAAAGTAATTTTCTAACAAAAAAAAATTTTCATGTAAACAAAGTGTTAGAAAGGGCTTTGTCTTCAAGTGGTTAGAAGAGTGGGTGATGTGTGAGATAAGCTTTTAATGTTGTGCATAAAAATGCCAGGACAGTTCAAACCCCCCCTCCAAATGACCTCTTTTTGGAAAGTAGACACCCCAAGCTATTTGCTGATAGGCATGTTGAGTCCATGGAATATTGTATATTGTTCCACAAGTTTCGGGAAAATTACAAAGTTTTTTTTTTTTTTTTTTGCACAAAAATTTGCTGAGAGGCATGTTGTGTCCATGGAATAGTTTATATTTTGCCACTTGTTTCGGGAAAATTACAATTTTTATTTTTTTACACAAAGTTGTCACTAAATGATATACTGTTCAAACATGGCATAGTTATATGTGGAATTACACCCCAAAATACATTCTGCCGCTTCTCCTGAGTATGGGGATACCACGTGTGAGACTTTTTGGGAGCCTATCCGCGTACAGGACCCCAAAAACCAATCACCGCCTTCAGAATTTCTAAGGGAGTAAATTTTTGATTTCACTCCTCACTACCTATCACAGTTTCGAAGGCCATAAAATTCCAAGCTAGCACAATCCCCCCCAAATGACCCCATTTTGAAACGTGGACACCCCAAGCTATTTGTTGAGAGGCATGTTGAGTCCATGGAATATTTTATATTTTACCACAAGTTCCGGGAAAATTACAATAATTTTTTCTTTTTTACACAAAGTTGTCACTAAATTATATATTTTTCAAACATGGCATGGTTATATGTGGAATTACACCCCAAAATACATTCTGCTGCCTCTTCTGAGCATGAGGATACTACATGTGTGTGATTTTTTTTGGCAGTCTAACCATGTACAGGACCCCGAAAACCAATCACCGCCTTCAGGCTTTCTAAGGGAGTAAATTTTTGATTTCACTCCTCATTACCCATCACAGTTTCGGAGGCCATGAAATGCCCAGATAGCACAAACCCCATCAAATGACCCCATTTTGGAAAGTAGACACCCCAAGGTATTTGCTAAGAGGCATGGTGAGTATTTTGCAGATCTCACAGTGGTCTAGGCAGTGAGGAGTGAAATAAAAAATTTACTCCCTTAGAAAGCCTGAAGGCAGTGATTGGTTTTTAGGGTCCTGTACGTGGATAGACTGACAAAAAAAAATCACACACATGTGGTATCCCCATGCTCAGAAGAAGCAGCAGAATGTATTTTGGGGTGTAATTCCACATATAACCATGCCATGTTTGAAAAATATATCATTTAGTGACAACTTTGTGTAAAAAAAAAAAAATTATTGTCAATTTCCCGAAACTTGTGGCAAAATATAAAATATTCCATGGACTCAACATGCCTCTCAGCAAATAGCTTGAAGTGTCTTCTTTGCAAAATGGGGTAATTTGGGGGGGGGGGGGGTTGTGCTATCTTGACATTTCATGGCCTCCGAAACTGTGATAAGTAATGAGGAAGTGAAATCAAAATTTTACACCCTTAGAAAGCCTGAAGGCGGTGATTGGTTTTCGGGGTCCTGTACACAGCTAGGCTCCCAAAAAGTCTCACACATTTGGTATGCCAGTACTCAGGAGAAGCAGCAGAATTTATTTTGGGGTGTAATATCACATATGCCATGGCATGTTTGAGCAATATATCATTTAGTGACAACTTTGTGAAAAAAAAAAGTTTGTAATTTTCCCGCAACTTTTGGCAAAATATAAAATATTCCATGGACTTAACATTCCTCTCGGCAAATAGCTTGGAGTGTCTACTTTCCAAAATGGGGTCATTGGGGGGGGGGGGGGGCTGTGCTACCTTGGCATTTTATGTCCTTCAAAATTGTGATAGGTAGTGAGGAGTGAATCAAAAATTTAAGCCCTTAGAAATCCTGGCAGTGCTTGGTTTTCGCAGGTAGGCTCCCAAAATGTCTTACACATGTGGTATCCCCATACTCAGGAGAAGCAGCAGAATGTATTTTGGGGTGTAATTCCATGTAACCATGGCATGTGTGAGCAATATATCATTTAGTGACAACTTTGTGTATTTTTTTTTTTTTTTCATTTTTCAATCACTTGTGACAAAAAAATAAAATATTAAATGGGCTCAGCATGCCTCTCAGCAATTCCTTGGGGTGTCTATTTTTCAAATGGGGTCATTTGGCGGGGTTTGTACTGCCCTGCCATTTTAGCACCTCAAAATGAGATAGGCAGTCATAAACTAAAAGCTGCATAAATTCCAGAGAATGTACTCTAGTTTGTAGACACTATAACTTTTGCGCAAACCAATAAATATACGCTTATTGACATTTTTTACTAAAGACATTTGGCTGAATACATTTTGGCTTAAATGTATGACTACAATTTAGTTTATTGGATTTTTTTTATAACAAAAATTAGAAAATATTTTTTTTTTCAAAATGTTCGATCTTTTTCCGTTTTTATCGCAAAAAATTAAAATTGCAGAGGCAATCAAATACCATCAAAAGAAAGCTCTATTTGTGGGAAAAAAAGGACGCCATTTTTGTTCAGATACAGCATTGCATGACAGCGCAATTACCAGTTAAAGCAGCGCAGTGCCAAATTGTAAAAAGTGCTCTGGTCATTGAGCAGTCAAATCTTCTGGGGCTGCAGTGGTTAAATTCACATTATTAACTTAGTCCATTAGTGTTGGAAATACAAAAGTATATGAGAAGCTAGAGTGAGTTCAAGGTAATACGAAAGTGGTGCTGTGCCAGAAGCATTACCTATGAAATAATTGGAATCACATTTGTCAGAGCCTGAAAGCTTTGGTTATCAGAACATAATGCAAGCTCTTTGCTGCTGTGAGGAGTTTGTAATCCATTTCTTGCTGAATAAAGTGTCCCGTTTCCAGTAAGAACAACTGTACTTATATGTAAAACTGCATATTACATGTCACTTTTAATTCATGTGTAGAAGCAAGTCAGGAAATTCAAGATTTATTTTAAATCTCTTGACTACTGCATATGCATGCATAGTATACAAACCATCATACATTTAAAGATTTTGCCTGGATTCTAATTGTCAAGCTTCTCTGAAAATCTGACAGATTTACATAAAAAAATTCTGGTGAAATATGTTGTAAAATGAATTCTCTTTAAGTGATTATCATCACTACACACGACCAAACTATTACTTCAAAATGGCAGAGTGGATACGTGTAGTTATTAAAATAATATAAAGATTTAAGTGGGAGCCACTGTTTCTGTCCTCTGTGGCACTGGTGGAATGTTTTCCTTATGCCGCGTACACACGAGCAGACCTTTGTCCGGCGGACTTTTCGACAGACTTTACCACGGACTTTCCGAATGAACGGACTTGCCTACACACGATCAACCAAAGCCCGACGGATTCGTACATGATGATGTACGACCGGACTAAAACAAAAAAGAGTTTATAGCCAGTAGCCAATAGCTGCCCTAGCATCGGTTTTTGTCCATCAGACTAGCATACAGATGAGCTGACTTTTCGACCGGACTCAAGTCCGTCGGAAAGATTTTAAACATGTTTCATTTCTAGGTCCATTGAACTTTTGGGGAAAAAAAGTCCGCTGGAGCCCACACACGATCGAATTGTCCGCCGGACTCCAGTCCGCCGGACCAAGTATGCCGTAAAGTCCGGTTGTGTGTACGCGGCATTAGTCTTATGCCGTGTACACACGATCGGATTTTCCAACGGGAAATGTTGAATGTGAGCTTGTTGGCTGAAAGTCTGACCATGTGTATGCTCCATCGAACATTTGTTGTTGGACATTCTGCCAATAAATGTTGGCAAGCAGGTTCTCAAATTTTCCACCAACAAAACTTTGTTTTCGGACTTTCCAATCGTGTACACAAGTCCATCGCACAAAAGTTCATGCATGCTCCGAATCAAGTATGAGCCAGAAGCGCTCGGTCTTGTAAAACTAGTGTTCATAATGGAGATATCACATTCGTGATGCGGCAAATTATGAAATCTCTCAATGCAGCGTATTCTCTTCTTCTTTATAACATGAAAACCATAAATTAATATGGCGTACTCTGGAGACAACAATCCAAAAAAGGGGAGGGAGGGGTAGGGAAAAAGGGACACTGCAGAGACACAGCCACCACTACATCTACACCGGACCCTCCCCTCTCTCACTCGGTCATCATGAGTGAATGATACTACATGCCTATTTGTAATACACTTTTGTGAGTGGATTTTAACCTATTACTTTTATTAAATTAGCTTGCATACTGCACTTAGAGGGCGCTGTTCTTTTGTCCCTTGTCTTCTTCTTTATAATGCTATAATAATGAAGTTGCTTTTCTGCTGATATTCACAGAGTTCTGACAAACGTATTTTTTTATCATTTCTAGTGATCTCCTGAATATTTTTTTTTTTTTTTTTTTCTAGTGATCTCCAGAATTTTTTTTTTTGTGTTTTTTCTAGTGATCTCCAGAATATTTTGTTTTGTTTTGTTTTGTGTGTCAAGTTACCACAATGCCATTATTATCTTGTATTTTTAACCTCAAAGACACAACTATGTTGGTGTCCCTTCTTAATTTGACATTGTATTTTTGAAATGTACTTGCCTACTCACAAACAAACTGTCCTTTTTGGAGTAAAACACATAGCCAAGTATTTGTCAAAACACAAATTTTGAATTTAATAGGGAGCACAAGGTCATATCAAAATAAAGAGGAAGGCAACGCTGGAGAAACAGTTGGAATTGGTGAAGCATTTGTACCCCAGGGCAGATATCAATTGTTTGACTGTCAAAATTGGTAACCTGAGGAGTCCATTTAATAGGGAGCACAATATGGTCCAGGACTCTGAGAGATCGGGAGCAGCAGCAAATGACATATATGTCCCGAGGCTGTGGTCTTACAACAGCCTGCATTTTTTGCCAGACCACACCATACCCAGGCCATCACTCTCAACACTTACTTCCACACTTCCTTCCATGCTGCTGTGGTGGGTGGGGTGGCTGTGGTGTTGTTGAAGGTGGTGGAGGTGGTGGAGGAGCATGGTCCAACTCATAGAGGTGTGTTTGAGGTGTGAGTTCACCCCTAATCCCCTTGTTTAGGGCCTTGAGAATAATCTATTTGCATATAGTGCATTGGGCCTCCTCCATCTTTTATAATTTGCTGGCAGTGACGCATCCAAATGCCTTGTGTACACCAGGGGTCATGGTAATTGCAGCAGTAGCCTGTTTTAGAAAAGCAGCCGCGGACTCCTCCAGGTTCCTTGCCTTCCTGGTCCTTTTGGTTAGAGGGCGGAGGGGAGGAACCTGGTATTTGGTCAGGCTACTTGCCATGGCCTCCTCCTGGCTGAGACTTTCCTGTGTATGAAAATGGTACATAGTTTTAGGTTTTTGGTCATCAATCACACACAATTTTGAGCTCATGACTGTTGCAAATTAAATGTTAACAAATAGAAAAGACTATCATTCTGACCCAAGCATTTTTCATTCTTGTCCCAATCATTTTTGGTTACTAACAAATTGATATGTAAACCACTTTGTTAAATCAGAAATTTGTAATCAATAAAATCTAGTTAACATCATTCAATTTTTGACAGGAAATATCTTCAACAATGCTATACCTGGGGCAAGCTGGGCTTTTCCACATCTTCTTCCTGGGTGGAAGGCCCAGGTTGGACCTCAGGAGCCTCAGCTGATGTGGAAGGAAGTGTTGATAGTGAAGGCCTGGGTTCCGTCTGGTCGGACAAAAAACGCAGGCTGTAGTAGTACGACAGCCTGGGGACATATACGTCATCTGCTGCTGCTCCGGATCTCAGGGAATCCTGGACCTTCTTGCTCTCCCTAATATATGTGCTCCTCAGGCTACTAATTTTGGCCTTCAAATAAGTGATGTCTGTCGTGGGATACACAGGCTTCACCAATTCCAACAGTTTGTCCAGTGCTGCCTTCCTCTTTTGCTTGTTCGAATAGTCCCTGCATTGGACTTGCCAGAGACATAGCAGCTCCCTGTATTTGTCTGTAAAGTTGGGCAGGAAATCAGGGGCTGTGAATTTGTCAACCATTTTATCTGCAAGACACAACACAAGACAAACCCTAATGTCAGGTTAAACTCTCCTAATCTTGTTCCAATATAGGCCTCAATCTATAAGCAGTATAGGCCACTGACCACTGATGCCCCAAGTTACAATTGTACCTTTATTTGAACGATCGGCGCTAACAATCCTCCGTCCTCCACTCACAGATCGTACATATGTTGCCTGCGTGTTATGCTTTATATACACTGCGCATGCGTGAAACTCCGCCCCTGTCCTTCTTTCTAGTGTATTCCCCACCTCTTCTCTTTCGGGGCAGTGGGAGAGCACATGGCAGAGACACAGCAGGTGTGTGCTGTTATCAGCAACGACAAGGAAAGCCTGGAGCATGGCAGTTCCACATCCAGGAAGAGATATAAGGCCTCAAATATGTCCTTTGAAGAGATGGTGGACATCTTGAAGAGGACAGACTATAATGGGAAGCATGGACCGTACAGAAACCCTAATGTGAGAAAGGCTAAGATTATGACTAAAGTTGTCAGAAGTCTACACAGGACTTTTGGAGTATGACGATCCAAGGAGCAATTGAGGAAATGCTGGTCAGACCTGAAATTGAGGGAGCAAGATCTGTATAGAAAGATCACGAAATTGCTGCAAAAAAGTATTTATCGTGTGTTCTTCTTATTATTATTATTATTATTATTAATTTTGTGCTGGTCCATGTGCTTTTCTTTACTGTTGTACAGTTTAAAATGCCAAGTTTGAGGTTCGTGGGCACAGGAATCATTCGTATTAAACATTGTTCGTTCGACCACTAACACAACGTTTTTGGCAGGTGCGAGTTAACTACATTTGTTCATGCCTATTTTGATTAAAATAAGTTTATTTCATTGCTATCTAGATGTGTTTAAAACTATAATGAAATGACAAGTTGATTCAGTGTAAGGAGAGGACACTCAGCAGCTGTTTACACTTCTGGACGTGGGAGCACTAGTGTGGGACGGCATAACAACCTTGTTATGGTGTCCCACGCAGTTGCTCCAGTGGATAGTGTGAAACTTGCACAAAACAGGTAAGTATTCCAGCTTTTGAAAGGGAAAAAAATCATGTATTCAGCTTGGAACTCTGCCAAAAAAAGACAATTGGATGACACTTCCAAGCAATGTTTCATATTACTATTTCTAGCCTAAAATATCTGTCTGCTAAGTACATCTTTGTATTCACATAGGGGAGAAAAGAATCAGGACATCTGAGGACACCAGTAACCCTACACCTACTGAAGAAAGGGAACTCACCACACAACATGAGGATGTGGATTCAAAGGTTCAGGAAGTGCTGGGTGAAGTGGTCGAAATGGTGTCAACAACAGGTCAGTTCCTGAGACCACAGCTTCAGGTAATAAATGGATGCCTGCATATTTATAATACATGGTGTATTTTTTTTATTTTTAGGTGATGTGGATGTTGTGGAAGAATAAACTAACTTCAGCAGTGCAAGTGCACAAGTACTCATCAGTGAGATCATGGTGTGTGTGACGGATCCAATCCCACACTCAGCTGAGTGCTTCCATCAGTAATACCGCTTCCTCCAGTCTGACCATCACAGAGATATTATTATAGCTGCATTAAATACAAGTCTAGCTGAAAATAGTTTGTAAAATCTTGAATGCTTTATTGGACAGAATACAGCCTTTTTATACACTTTTAACACAAGGGGTTAGATAACCCTCTAGCAAAAACTTAAAAGACAATTATATAATTAACATGTTAATTAACACAGCACTTAAGGCAGCCTAGGTGACCAGACAGTTCTTCTCCACAGGTCAATGTGATCAGCTCTTTTAAAAATCATGTATTGTTCCGAATTAACAACCAAGAATAGTCTTTGGGCAAGTCCAAGAAAACAGTCTCTCAAAAATGTAACAAAAAAAGATTAATATAGTAATACCAAATAACAGGGTGAATGTGGACAGAAAAAGGTCCTTGCAGCCAGTGTCCGCGACAGTGTGCAATCATGATTTAGAAAGAATGAAGCACACGGTCTGTCAACGTGTGCTATCTGCCATCATCATGCCTTTTGTGGGTGCAACCCCTTCCTCCAAACTAAAGTAGGTGAGAGGAAGGGGTTGTACCCACGAAACACGTCCATTGATCCCCCATGATGGCATCTAGCACATGTTGACACACTGTGGCTTATTTAAAAAAAAGCAAAACCACTTTGCACTACAAGTGCAATGCAAGTGTACTTGAAAGTGCACTTGTAGGGCAAAGTGAATTGTCCTTTCTGAAGTAAGGCCCAGTGTGTCAACATGTGCTAGCTCCCATCATGGGGGACCAATGGATGTGTTATGGGGGTCCAACCCCTTCCTCTCACCTACTTTAGTTTGGAGGAAGGGGTTGCACCACAAAACACGTACATTAATATCCCATGATGGCAGATAGCACATGTTGACACACTGTGTGTTTTGTGGCTTTAGAAAAATAGATGTAGGGAAAATACACACATTTTAGGCATGGGATCATGAGGGAAATCCAAATTTTGAGTCCCAATTTGTGTGCATCTTCAAAATTTGACTTTTACAGGGGTCAGATCACTCTATCTGATGAAGGCAATTTCAATGCAGTTTTGAGATACGAATGTCTCATATGGCCTTCACTTTAGCAAAGTTGAACTTTGTAAGTTCCTGAGTTGGGAATGTGTATGTTATGTTTTTAAACATGCCTGTTTAGCCTCAAAAAAAGGCAAATTTATGTCAAACATACATGTTATACACCAAGATGTTGGTTTATTCCAAAACCGTTTATAGTGCACATGTGAATGTGCTTGGAGTAAAATGTTTTATACTCAACAGTGTGTGGCTTCTTCTTTCAATGCTCAATACCAGTTTGTTTTTTTAAGTTGGTGTAGTTACAGTGACAATGGGGGTTATTTTCTAAAGGCAAATCCACTTTGCACTACAAGTGCACTTTCAGTGCACTTGTAGTGCAAAGTGGATTTGCCTTTAGAAAAATAACCCCCACCGTGCTGTCAAATGTTCCAAAATCAGGCCATTTTAGGGACTCCAAGCAATTAATTCATGGAGTTGAAAAGAATGATTATTTTTATCATTAATGCATTACATACATTACCAACAATAACAATGTGTGTGTAGAGCAGACCCACAGCACAACATATTGGTTAGCTGAAGAAGAGATTGTCACCTCATCAAATAAGTTACATTTGCACTATTGAAGAAAATGGCCAAAAATTAAAGGCCATTTGAGAACCTTGGAGACAGATAAGAAACACAAACAGTAATTCAAATGAAATATGAGTTTAGTTTTTAAAAAAAAAAATGTATTCCACGGCTTCCAGATTTGATTGTAAATCAATTTCCCCCCTACCCATAAAGTACTCAACATAGTTTTGCCGTACTTCGTGGTCACTTTGGGGGGCAAGCCAGGATGGCCACTTTCAAGTGCCGTCATTGTTATTTGATCCGGTGAAAAGTCAGCCTCAGTCACAACTGAGGCCAGATAGTTGGCTGCATTCTTCTGAAAGAAATTGTGAAGAATGTTTGTATTGTATTCGGCCATGTTGATGGCCGTAAGGAAAAGGCAGAACTGGCTGGCCATTATGCCAAAGTCATTCTCGACCACTCTTCTGGCACGGGCCAGCCGGTAATTAATAACCCACTGCTCCGGGGTCAGGGTCCTCATTGGGAACGGCCTCATCAGATGTTCCCCCAGCTCAAAGGCCTCATGCGCCACAAAAACGAACTTGTGGCCCGCAACGTTATCCTCTGGAGGTGGCAAACCCCAAGGTGCCATTTTGGAGATGCCGGTAAAATTCCATCTGGGAGATTACTCCTCCATCAAACATACGACTATGTCCAGATATAGGAATTCATAAGTCACCACCGCCAACATCACAATACTACTGAACCCTTTATAGTTGAAGTAGTATGACCCCGAGTTTGGTGGTGGGATGATCTGGACATGCTTCCCATTGATCACACCACTGCAATTGGGAAAGTCCCACTGCTGGTGGAATTGGGAGGCCACAGTCTGCCATTCCTTTGGGTTGGAAGGAAACTGTGGAGTCAAACAAGAAAAAAATAGTACTTTTGCACATAACATTGCAAGCAGATTAGATACAAACATTCTTGGCCAACATAAGTATAACATTTATTGAAATGAGTATTTAAAGACAAAAGTATAAGGTCCACTTATCATATTCCTCACCCCCTCTGATGGCCCATTGGAAAAATTGTATGGTGGGGGGAGATGTTTTGGACAGGTAACCCTCTCCACTTCATTGAGAGCTGAATGCATAAATAATGTGTGTTACTTTGGCCAGCCCCTCCTTACTTACACTATTGGCAGCCCACTGGACAGGTAAGAAGTGCCATAATCCAAAAATATGAATATACACTGTACAAAAGTAAGCACATTTTTACATTCTGCAATTACCTATCAAGATAATAGGACAACAAAACGTTAAACAGTACCATTTGAAAGTATTCAGGCAGGCACTTGAACTACATGCTTTGGTGAATTCATCCATAAATATGAACAGAAAAGAGGTAGGTATAGGTAGGTATACAGCAGATAGAGTATTGGTATCAATTGATTTAGCGGTTGGGGGGAGAGAGGGTTCCAAATGAGTTTTGGCCCCCCAAAAAAAGCCTCTTGCACTCTGCCTGAATTTAAGGACAACAATAACAGTTGGACATATTTTAGGGGGTGTTTAGGGTAAGCACTACAATGGAGCTGACAAAATACAATTGTTAAGTCACTAGGCTAGGTGTGTAAGGGCCCGGGATAACATGCTGGGGAGTAGGGATGAGCTTCGAGTTCGAGTCAAACTCATGTTCGACTTGAACATCGGCTGTTCTCCAGTTCGCTGAACAGCGAACAATTTGGGATGTTCGTGGCAAATTCTAAAGCTGCGGAACACCCTTTAAAAGTCTATGGGAGAAATCAAAAGTGCTAATTTTAAAGGCTTATATACATGGTATTGTCATAAAAAGTGTTTGGGGACCTGGGTCCTGCCCCAGGGGACATGGATCAATGCAAAAAAAGTTTTAAAATCGGCCATTTTTTCGGGAGCAGGGATTTTAATAATGCTTAAAGTGAAACAATAAAAGTGTAATATTCTTATAAATTTCATACCTGGGGGGTGTCTATAGTATGCCTGTAAAGGGGCGCATGTTTCCCATGTTTAGAACAGTCTGACAGCAAAATGACATTTCAAAGGAAAAAAAGTCATTCAAAACTACTCGTGGCTATTAATGAATTGCCGGTCAGACAATACACATAAGAGTTCATTGATAAAAACGGCATGGGATTTCCCCACAGGGGAACCCCGAACCAAAATTAAAAAAAAAATGACGTGGGGGTTTCCCCTAAATTCCATGCCAGACATTCAGGTCTGGTATGGATATTAAGGGGAACCTCGGCCAAAATTTTTTAAAAAATGGCGTGGGGTCCTCCCAAAAATCCATACCAGACCCTTATCCGAGCACGCAACCTGGCAGGCCGCAGGAAAAGAGGGGGGACAAGAGAGCGCCCCCCCTCCTGAACTGTACCAGGCCACATGCCCTCAACATTGGGAGGGTGCTTTGGGGTAGCCCCCCAAAACACCTTGTCCCCATGTTGATGGGGACAAGGGCCTCATCCCCACAACCCTTGCCTGGTGGTTGTGGGGGTCTGCGGGCAGGGGGCTTATCGGAATCTGGAAGCCCCCTTTAACAAGGGGTCTCTCAGATCCCGGCCCTCCCCCCTGTCTGAAATGGTAAGGGGGTACAAAAGTACCCCTACCATTTCACAAAAAAAGTGTCAAAAATGTTAAAAATGACAAGAAACAGTTTTTGACAATTCCTTTATTTAAATGCTTCTTCTTTCTTCTATCTTCTATCTGCTTTCTTCTATCTTCCTTCAGTTTCTTCCTCCATCTTCTTCTTCTTCTGGTTCTTCTGGTTTTTCTAGTTCTTCCTCCAATGTTCTCGTCCAGCATCTTCCTCCGCAGCGTCTTCTTCTCCTCGGGCCGCTCCGCATACGCAATGGCATGATGGGAGGCTCCCGCTGTGACGCTTCTCCTCTTCTGACGGTTCTTAAATAATGGGGGGCAGGGCCACCCGGTGACCCCGCCCCCTCTGACGCACGGCATTCCCCGT
Source organism: Aquarana catesbeiana (assembly GCF_042186555.1). Classification (NCBI taxonomy): domain Eukaryota; kingdom Metazoa; phylum Chordata; class Amphibia; order Anura; family Ranidae; genus Aquarana; species Aquarana catesbeiana. The sequence goes on along the minus strand of NC_133325.1, from coordinate 207,761,104 downwards.
GATGTCAGAAGGGGTCGGGGTTAAGTAACGGTGACCCCGCCCCCCTCTGACGTCACGGGGAATGCCACAGGGAAGTCCCCGTCAAGTCCCCATGCATCAGAGGGGGGTGGGGTCACCGGGTGGCCCCGCCCCCCATTATTTAAGAACCGTCAGAAGAGGAGAAGCGTCACACAGCGGGAGCCTCCCATCATGCCATCATGTATGCGGAGTGGCCCGAGGAGAAGAAGGGAATAAGACGACGTGGAGGAAGATGCCAGACGAGAACACCGGAGGAAGAACCAGAAGAACCAGAAAAACAAGAAGATGGAGGAAGAAACCGAAGGAAGATAGAAGATAGAAGATAGAAGAAAGAAGAAGCATTTAAATAAAGGAATTGTCAAAAACTGTCTCTTGTCATTTTTAACATTTTTTACACTTTTTTTGTGAAATGGTAGGGGTACTTTTGTACCCCCTTACCATTTCACACACGGGGGAGGGCTGGGATCTGGGGGTCCCCTTGTTAAAAGGGGCTTCCAGATTCCGATAAGCCCCCTGCCCGCAGACCCCCACAACCGCTGGGCAAGGGTTGTGGGGATGAGGCCCTTGTACCCATCAACATGTGGACAAGGTGTTTTGGGGGCTACCCCAAAGCACCCTCCCAATGTTGAGGGCATGTGGCCTGGTATGGTTCAGGAGGGCGGGCGCTTTCTCGTCCCCCCCTCTTTTCCTGCGGCCTGCCAGGTTGCGTGCTCAGATAAGGGTCTGGTATGGATTTTTGGGGGAACCCCACGCCATTTTTAAAAAAAAATTTGGGGCAGGGTTCCCCTTAAAATCCATACCAGACAAATTTTGGTTCAGGGTTCCCCTGTGGGGAATTCCCATGCCGTTTTTATCAATGAACTTTTATGTGTATTGTCAGACCGGCAATTCATTAATAGCCGCGAGTAGTTTTAAATGACTTTTTTTCCTTTTGAAATGTCATTTTGTTGTCAGACTATTCTAAACACGGGAAACATGCGACCTTTACAGGTATACTAAAGACACCCCTAGGTACGAAATTTAAAGGAATATTACACTTTTATTGTTTCACTTTAAGCATTATTAAAATCACTGCTCTAGAAAAAATGGCCATTTTTAATGACAATAACTTGCATATAAGCCTTTAAAATTAGCACTTTTGATTTCTTGACTTGATGTCCCATATACTTTAATGGTGTTCGTGTGTTTGAACAAATTTTTTGCCTGTTCGCAAGTTCTGGTGCGAACCAAACAGAGGGGTGTTCAGCTCATCCCTACTGGGGAAGTTAGTGAAGGCAAATAGGCATGAAGGACAAAAAAGGAGCAGTAAAAGCTTACAGCATATATGAGGACAGAGAGGACATTCACAGCATATTACAGTACAATCATTTTTTAAACTCATTTTTAAACTCATTTTTTAAAATCATAATTTTAAACAGCTCTACTCCAAAGAGTTACCCAATAAACCTCAATTCAAACCTCAGGAGCTGAAAGCTCTTGATATACTCGTATACACTCAGGGCGTGGCCACGCGACCCATCAGCTGTACACAGACAACATCATCCCGGGACTCATCGCAGCGGGCGGGATTGATTGAATTCCCTGGATCTGCAGTGAGCTGACATTGGCACTGTGAATGGCTGCATTTTAAAGTTTATTTCTTGTAAGCATAATTTTTACTAGGGGGGCTTTTTCTGATAACAATAAACAGTTTTACACTGTAGAAGACTCCCATTGTATCTTTGCATGACATACCCACGGCTAGGTAACCTTCTGGCTATGGAGAGCTGATCCACCCAACAGCTGAGGAGCAGGTCAACTCTGGGAAAGTAATCATTGGCTATGCTGATTATTGCCTCTGGTAAGCATATTTACTAAGGGGGTTCTCACGTGGTGATTCGGTGAAGGTATAGCGGCCCCCAGCTAGTGCACTTGGTCCAATTAGAAGCCCATCTTCACATCGCTGCCAGCTGCATACATGCAATTATCAATTGAAGGACTCTACTGATTTAGCTATGCTTTATGCATTTTATTGACTAAGTGTTTCTATTTATCAAATCTGTCTGCTTTTGAGCGCTGGGATTAGAGCTCTTTATTACAACTGATATTTTATTTCAACTGAACTATTGCATTAAGGGGGGCGTGGCGACCGAGCTCCAACATGGACGCTTAATGTAAGAGCTCCTCTCGGCCGCCGGAGAGAATCCGAACCCATCCACGCTCACCGGCAACATCCAGACCCCACGATTCATCCACAGGATCCCTGGAACCCACTGACCTGCTGATATGCCCAGGCACCGCAAGAATCCACAGAATCTGCAGAAATTGCAAGATTTCTTGCAGGCGCGCGATCACCACCAAAATGGCGCCGGCGCGAGGCTGAGCCAGAAAGCACAGCGGGCTGCATCCACACTAAACGGCCACTCCGGCCCTCAAAACGAGCAGCGAAACACCCGAACGGATAGCGGGTCTTCTTCTGGGACCTCTAGTCCGTCCACCAGGAGCCCAGCAAAGCAGAAACAAAGAACTGTTTCCCCTGAGAGACCGCTGATGGACCCTGACATGGAGGTAAGCAGGCCTCACAACACTGAAGCGCCAGCTACATCCCATACACCAGACCCTATAGCAGCTTTCCCCACTTCTGACAGACCGGTGTCTGATACAGTCCTAAAGGACATGTTACTGTCATTAAAAGCCTCACTGCATGCTGATATGACAGCAGGAATCAACCACTGTCAGAGGGAAGTGCAGGCCCTGGGTAGCAGAGTAGACCATGTTGAACACAGTATGAGTGACTTTACCTCATCCTTCAATATAATGGTGGATGCACACAGCAACCACACGGAAGAAATCGCATGGCTGAAATCAAAAGTAGCAGATTTGGAGACCATTCCCGGAGGAACAATCTAAAGATTAGGGGGATACCTGAATCGATTCCTGCTACACATCTACTGGCGTACACCCAAGCGTTCTTTTCCACCCTAATCCCATCTCTGTCTCCACAAGACCTCATTGTAGATCGCATCCACCGTATCCCCAAACCATCCTTCCTTCCAGAAAATACTCCCAGGGATGTATTACTCAGGGTACACTACTATCATATCAAGGAACAACTCCTGATAGTGTCTCGCAAACCTGACAGCAGACATCCGCAATATGCTGAGCTGCAGCTGTTACCAGACCTATCTAGACACACTCTCCAACAACGTCGCAACCTTGCGACAATCACCAAGGCTCTAAGAAACTACAACATTATCCATAAGTGGAAATATCCTGCCAAGCTGTCCGTTACTCACAATGATACGTCAGTCCTGATCTCCACATTGGAAGAAGGCATTGCAGCACTGCGACAATGGAACATACTACCAGCCCATACTCCGCCACTTGCCCAAGCTTCTACACCTTCTCCAATACAAGATGACTGGCAAGTGGTTTCACGCAAACGTTCCTCTAAGAAATCTGCCGGTGAAAACACAAAAGCACACCACGACTTTTGGCATTCCTTCTCTCCGGACACAGGGTGTCCAAGTTCAATCCCTGTTTTCTCCCTGCCTCTACCTAAACAGCAGTTACATCTGCAAATGGATCTATTTAATGATCCCTTTCTTAATAAGTTTGTTAACTTTGCAACATTAACTTTATTTCTTCTATATTGTTTGTTTTCTTTTACCTCCTTTATGATGGAAGCACGCCGACCACTAGTGGACGCCAGTTACGAACCGGAATTACACAGAATCAACTCTGCCATGCCAGAAGATACAATTGGCCACAGTGAGTACATAACCTGCACAATGACGCCTCACAATCCCCGAAAATATCTACATGCCAATTAACTGCCTATCCATAAACGCCAGGGGCTTAAATCACCCTGCCAAACGGCGCTCCATGTGGGCCGAGGCCCCTAAACACAAGGCAGACATACTATGTGTACAGGAGACTCACTTCCAGGAATCCAATGCACCGACATGCACCAACAAAGAGTACCCCCATGTGTTTCTGGCATGCACACCAGGACATAAAAAGAGAGGAGTTCTAATTGCCCTGAGAAATACGCTATCCTTTCAACACAAGGAAACCATTCTAGATACTAACGGAAGATATATCATCCTCAAGGGTGACATTAACTCAACTCCGTATACGGTAGTGTCTCTGTATGCTCCTAATACACATCAAACCCGCTTTCTCAACAGGCTTCTTAAGAAGACGAAGTCCCACTTGTATGGCAACCTCATACTCTGCGGTGACTTTAATCCCATTATGGACCCGAAACTAGATACGACAAACACCAAAATTAATGGGAATACATTCTTGAACAAAACCATTCATAGTGCAGAACTCTTTGATACCTGGCACTGCTTAAATGCAAATGCTAAAGATTACACTTTTTTTTCCCATAGGCATTGTTCTTATTCACAAATTGACTTATTCTTTACTGATAAATGGTTATTACAGAAAGTCTCCTCTGCACAGATCCACGATATCACGTGGTCTGACCATGCAGCAGTTACCATTACTATCAATGACCAGGTTGTCTCCTCTTCTCCACCCATCTGGCGCAATAACATTAGAATATTACAAGAACCCCGCACGTCCAAAATCATATCTCAACACCTTAGCAATTTTTTTCATGAAAATGCAAAATCGGTAGAAAACCCTTTTACTCTATGGAATGCCCATAAGGCGTATATGAGGGGAATACCAATTCAGTTAAGTGCTAGAGAAAAAAAGCGACACAAAGCCCATATCGATTCCATTCTGTCGGACATACAATCCTTAGAATCACGAAATAAACAAAAGCCTGATCTGAATCTCACACAAGAACTTTCCTCACTGAGAAACAAACTAAGAGACCTATTGACCCAACAATATGACCACCACCTACGCCGACTGAAACTGAACTCATACGCTAATGCTGGCAAATACTTGGCCAATCGAATAAAAACAATACAATCCAAATCAAGAATCGCACATCTGATTCACCCCACCCTCAAACACAAAATTACTAATCCACAGGACATTGCCAACCAATTTGCCAATTACTACAGCAGTCTGTACAATATTAAAGATGACTCTACCACACACCAACCAACTCTACCAAATATACAAAACTTTCTTCACAACCTAAAATTACCTTCCCTATCGGAATCCCAAATCAGCTTACTTAACTCCCTATTCAATATACCTGAAATTGAAAATGCATTAGCCTCCCTACCTAATGGCAAATCGCCAGGACCTGATGGGTTCTCCAATGAATATTTTAAAATATACAAATCACACCTTACACCTTATCTTCTTTACAAAAGCAGCAGACACATCATCCTTCCCCCCAGAAATGCTAAAGGCATACATAGTTACTCTGCCCAAACCAGGCAAAGACCCTAATACACCACCTAATTTTCGTCCAATCTCCCTACTAAACACAGACATAAAGATATATGCAAAACTCTTATCACAAAGACTAGCGGAATGTGTACCATCCCTTATACAACGCGATCAGATGGGCTTCATGAAGGGGAGACAAACCTCAGATGCTACACAGAGAATGGTCAATATAATCCACTATGCTGTTAAAAAACAAACTCCTTCTCTGCTGCTATCAATTGACGCAGAGAAGGCGTTTGACAAGGTCCACTGGAAATATATGTCGATGACTTTGTCAAAGTTTGTTTTTTGTGGTCATATACTAAACGCAGTGCTGGCCCTGTACTCTTGCCCTTCTGCGCAGGTGTACACATCCAGCATGCTTTCCATACCATTTCAAATATCTAATGGTACTCGCCAGGGCTGCCCTTTATCCCCAACGATCTTCAACCTCATGATTGAACCCCTGGCCGAGGCCATTAGAACTCACACTGATATACATGGATTCCATTTTAACACCTCCCACCATGTCATCAATTTATTCGCAGATGATGTGATCCTTATGCTATCAAACCCACTAAATCCCTCCCAGCAGCACACGAAATATTGAAATCTTTTGGCGATGTCTCATATTACAAAGTAAACTTTTCAAAATCCCTCATACTTAATTTGGGTGTACCGAAAGCAGATTGTCTGGAACTACAACATTCCCTCCCATACGAATGGAGCACTAAAGGCATAAAATACCTGGGCATCACCCTAACCAATGATACTACTTCACTAATGGACATTAATATGAAGACACTCATTCACAACCTAGAAACTCAAACCTGTAATTTAGCGAAAAGAGAACTATCTTGGTTAGGTAAGCTAGCAGCATTTAAAATGATGATTCTCCCTCAAATTTTATACATGTACCGAGTGCTTCCACTTGCTATTCCCGAACATTATCTTAAATCCCTCTCTAACCTCCAATGGAAACTCTTATGGGGATCCAAAAAAGCAAGATGCTCTCAACTCAACCTAATACCCCACAAATCTGCAGGGGGCGCAGGTCTGATAGACATACATTATTACATGTGGGCAACTAGACTTGACCAACTCAAATATTGGCTTTTGACCACGGATAATCCACTATGGGTTGACATAGAAAGATATTTAGCTCCTTTACCAGACCTACAAACGGTCCTCTTGGGAGACACTTGGATACCTTGGAACCTCAAACACCTACCCCCAACTATCGCCATAACATTGCAAGCTTGGAGATTCCTCCTAACACGCACACTTTATAACAGCAAGTCAATAGATTTTACTCTACCTCTAAGCATGATTGAAGCTAATATTCCAATGATTTCCTTGAAAGCGCTCCCCAACTATTGGATAACAAAAGTACAGGACCTCATCACACATAACACCCCACAATCAGCAGAACATATTATGGAAGCACATAATTTACCTCAACATATGCTCTTTACATGTTTGCGAGTATCTCACTTTATGAAAAAAAATTGAATAGGTACCTTCAAACTCCCGCTCTCCATTTGGCGACACCTCAATCAAGGGGCTAAAAACAATAAGGGTATATCACTATATTACAACACACTACAAAATAAAAGAGTGTTTAAAAAAAAGCAGTACATATGAAGTGGGACATGGACATAGGTAAAACGCTTACTGAAGACCAATGGAAATTCATGTTTCAAACTATACACCGTGCCTCACACTGTATCAATCACTGGGAATCTTCAATAAAGGTGATGAACCGATGGCAATACACCCCGAACAGAATTGCACACATGTTTCCCAACTCGTCATCCCTATGCTGTAGGAACTGTGAACATAAAGGTCACCTTCTCCACATGTACTGGGAGTGCCCCAATGTAATTAGCTTCTGGAATCAAACTTTTAAACTCATATCATCCATTACAGGAATACTCACGTCCCCAAATCCCACATTGGCTATCCTACTAATAGGGCTAGAAAAATTTCTGCATAACATGAGACACATAGTCACCCATATACTACTAGTAGCTAGGTCCCTGGTACTCCAAAACTGGAAAAATACCCTAACACTCAATATAAACGAGGTGATCAGAAAAGTGCAACAAAACTATACATTTGAACGTCTCTTAGCAATTAATTCACTTTATTGTGATAAATTCGACAAATGTTGGGTGTTATGGACTAGCAAATATCAGTATACATAAGTATCTGTAAATATATATTACTGTAATTCTAAATACGATCACTCTGGCTCTGTGCTTCCTAACTAAACTTGTTACTTATATTAGTTTACATTCTTCTTTATGTGTTTTAACCCTGTCTCTGTATCATATTGACAAACTCAATAAAAAACCTTTTAAAGTAAAAAAAAAAAAAAAAAAAAACTGAACTATTGCATTGAACTTTAACGGGCAGCTGTATTAATATTTATTATATTAAGCGCTGTTAATATTTCCTTCTCCTAAGGAAATATATCTATTGTTCTCTTGATGCACTCTTTGATCTTTTGGCAGAAAATGATCCACCAGATCTAATTGACCGAATTGATCTTGAGCATTTGTTTGGGTGTCTTGATCAACCCGAGCCCCCTGATTATGGTACATAAATCTTATAAAAATTAATTTGACAAATTTCCAGCACTAAATACCAACTCCAATGTCTTGGCATTTGTAAAATTGACCTGTAATGAGATTAAAAAATTAAATATCTCACGTAACAATCAGGACAACTTATTGAAGACAGAACGAGATGCATTAAAATCCTTGACTGACATTCCTAGGATCACTATTAAGCCCTTGGATAAGGGGGAATATTGTTCTCATGAATAATGAGAACTATATCGATATGTGCAACAAAATTCTTAACAATAAACAGTGGTACTGTAAGATCTCTTCCACTAAAATTGAGACATTCCATCAGGAATTTTACAATTTAGTGGATAATGCATGTGCCAACAACATCCTATCGAAAATTGAATGGGAATTTGTGCGGACTACTTTACCCCGCACGCCGACCTTCTATTGCCTACTCAAACTTCATGCAAGCATGCACCATCCAACAGGTAGACCCATCATCTCAGGCAATGGTGCAATAACGGAGAGTCTGAGTCAACTTGTCGATGGACACCTAAAGTACGTCCTCATGTCCTAAATTTGCAGAGTTATATACGCTAAACTCTGCATCTCCTACAAAATATCGATGGTCTATACATTCCTCCTACAGCAACATTGGTTGCAATTGATGTAGAGGCACTCTACAGTTCAATACCTCACGACATGGGCCTGTCATGCATCAAACATGTCATTTCTCAAAACAGTCGTTTTGAACGTAAGGCCAACGATTTTGTGATCGATGCACTGGAGTTCATTTTAAATCATAACTTCTTTGTATTTAGTGGTTCCCACTTCCTCCAGGTGCAAGGTGTAGCGATAGGGACCTTATGTGCCCCATCCTACGCCAATCTGTACCTGGGGCAGTGGGAACAAATGATAAACCAATTGGAAGACATGCTCCCCTACATAGAGAATGTTGTTATTTGGTATTGATATATTGATGACATCCTTCTTTTATGGGATGGACACTTAGATTGCAGTCCTTTCTCAAACAGCTGAACAACAACAACTTTAATTTAACATTCACTATGACTTACAGCATGATTCTACTTCAATTACTTTTCTTGTAGTTGTACTTCAGAAGGGGCCTGATGGTCTTTTGACCAGCAGACTCTATCAGAAACCCACTGCTGGGAATTCAATTTTACATGCCAGTAGGGATGGGCAAACGGTTCGGCCCAAACATAAGTTCGGGCCAAACTTTTGCTTTTCGGACATTTGACGAACAGCTGAACAAATTGGTCATTCGACCATTTGTTCGGCCCCCCGAACCAACCACAATGCATTGCAGCGCTGAACAGTGCATTGCAAGCCCTGATTGGCTGAAGCAGTGAAAGCTTCAGCCAATCAGGGCACAGAGCACTGTCAGAGTCATGATTGGACAATGTCTTCATGACTTTATCCAATCATGACTCATTCCCGCCCCACAGTATGAAAGTATTCTTTCAATGGCAGGCATTTTCAGTGTGATTTCAGCTGGAAGAGAGAAAGAACAGGGCTCTGTTCAGTACTATTTGTTAGTGTGCTATATTGTGCTATTTTGCTTCAATTGTCAGTGTAGAATATTAGTTTAGTGCCAGTCCAGGGATATTGTGAGTGTAGTGAGGAGGACCATGCTTCAGCTTTGCATAGTGTGCAGCTAGAGTAGGGACAGCTCAGATAGTTTCACTGTAGTGTATTGAGACCGTGTCATTCATACATACATCAGTGTAGAGTAGGAACAGCTCATATAGTTTCAGTGTAGTGTAGTGAGACTGTGTCAGTAATCTTTACATTAGTGTATAGCTAGAGTAGGGACAGTTCAGATAGCGTCAGTGTAGTGACGGTTGAACAACATCTATATGATTGTGTTACTGCCAGTTTAATGCCATTTACTTCTGTGTGCATTACTGCCAGTTTAATGCCATATAGTTTTGTGTGCATTACTGCCAGTTTAATGCCATATAGTTCTGTGTGCGTTACTGCCAGTTTAACACCATATAGTTTTGTGCATCACTGCCAGTTTAACGCCATATAGTTTTGTGTGTCACTGCCAGTTTAACACCATATAGTTCTGTGTGCGTTACTGCCAGTTTAACGCTATATAGTTTTGTGCGTTACTGCCAGTTTAATGCCATATAGTTCTGTGTGCGTTACTGACAGTTTAACGCCATATAGTTTTGTGCGTTACTGCCAATTTAACGTCATTTAGTTTTGTGCGTTACTTCCAGTTTAACGCCATTTACTTTTGTGTATGTTACTGCCAGTTTAACGCCATATAGTTCTGTGCATCACTGTATGTTTGGTGCATTATATTGCAGTATATTATAGTGTATCCATGGAGTGTGTCTGTGTAGTGTGAGTACTCAAATTAAAGTGCACCAAACACCTCTTTACATTGATTAAAGTGCATCTACATACAGATTTCAACTTTTTCTTTACATTTGCTTATAAGCACTGCCCCTCCCTCCCAATAATGTCTGGGAGGACAACAAGGAGAGGCAGACGTTCCCTTGGCACTGTAAGGGGGCCAGCAACAAATGTGTCCACAGGCAAAAGGTGGGCGTGGTGGTCAGTCCTCAGGCAGGGCATCATTTCCTCTGTTTAGTGAGTTTGCCTGTGCTATCCAGCCAGTGTGCAGAGGAGGTCGTGGACTGGCTTACTTAACTTTCCTCATCCTCCTCATCCTTTGTCACACAAGCAGAGACAAGTGTGCAGTCCCCTACAGTTGCCAGAGTGGATAAACCTGCCTCCTTGTCCACATCTATTCCCTCCATAGCCCCAACATCAGCCATTGAGGAGTCAGCTGAGTTATTTGACAACAGTGTCAGCCACTTGATCCTTGATGATGCTCAGCCATTACTGGATTCAGATGTTGGTTCTGAGGTTGAGGATGACAGGAACATGAGCCTAGAGAGAGGGAGGAACACTGGTAGACAAATTGGCATTCATGTTCCCCAAGCCGCAGGATATTGCCAAGTTGTTTCCAGTGGTAATGATGAAGATGGAGGAGATGGAGATGATGATGATGATGAGGTCACTGATGCGACTTGGGTGCCAGATAAAGCAGAGAAGGAAACTGAAGGTGAGGCGGCACAACCCCAAGGAGGAGAAAGAGTAGAGAGCACCCACTCTATTCCATCACATTCTGCAACTGTTATCTCCCGGCCCACTCCCCGCAAGCCTGGCTGTCTGGACCTTTTTCAGCACTTTTGCAGCAGATCACACTGTTGCTATCTGCAAACTGCCTCAGGCACATCAAACATGGCAAAAACACCAACCATATGCATATGCAATTTTTTTTCATCAAGAGTACCTCTATAGGGTTATGGTGGGAAGGCGGCACAACACCCAAAGACCAATTTTTATGCATCCGTCAGGGCTGTTTTAATGAGTGGGCACACCTGGGCACTGCCCATGGGCCCCAGCTGCATGGGGGGCCCCTGCATTTTCCCCAAAGCAGCTGGTCCTTGAGCCCACGCTCAAATTGGGGGCCCCATGATTGCACTGAGAGTGATGAATACACAGGGGAGGAAGGCTGGCAGCAGTGCGCCATGCTATGCAGAACAATACCTATTATTTCACAGCCAGCAGGGAGGGGCAGGGCCGGAGCACCAGTGATGCTCTGACCCACCCTATGCAGCTTGAATGCTGGGAACTCGAAGGCTGCGGGGTAGGAGCTAGAGTGGGAGCTGCTGAGTTGGCAGCCCTGAGAGCCCACCTGCGGAAGTAGCATTGTGGATGGTGTCATGGTGAGCCCAGCTGTCCAGCACTGTTTGCACCAAAGGGCTAGGATTGGCTGGAGGGATGCTCCCTCCTCCACCCCTCCTTCTGCCTGCTTGATTGGTATAGGTGGATCCAGTGCTGGAGGTGGGCACATAGCCAAAAGTTTATATGCACTGTATCTCCACTGGAAAAGGGGGTACTACATGGATGGAATAATGGTGCTGGGAGATATCAAGGGTTTATGGGGGAAAACAATGCTAAGGGGGATATGGGGTGTATAGGGGGGAAGCAATCCTTGGAGTAGCGTGGGTGGCTACAGTGCTAGAGGTATCAGGGATGTAGAGAGGCCACAGTGTAGGGGGTATTAGGGATGTAGTGGGGTCACAAAACAAGGGGTAGCTTATGGTATATGGTAACAGTGCTGGGGGATATCTAGGGGTGTAGAGGGGTCAGAGTGCTGGGGGGATATCTGGGGTGTAGAGGGATCAGAGTGCTGGTTGGATATCTGGGGTGTAGAGGGGTCAGTCCTGCGGGGATATCTGGGGTGTAGATTGGTCAGAGTGCTGGGGGATATCTGGGATGTAGAGGGGTCAGAGTGCTGGGGGATATCTGGGGTGTAGAGGGGTCAGAGTGCTGGGGGGGTATATCAGGGGTGTAGAGGGTTCAGAGTGCTGGGGGGATATCTGGGGTGTAGAGGGGTCATAGTGCTGGGGGAATATCTGAGGTGTAGAGGGGACAGAGTGCTTGGGGGGATATCTGGCTTGTAGAGGGGTCAGAGTGCTGGGGGGATATCTGAGGTGTAGAGGGATCAGAGTGCTGGCAGAATAGCTGTGATGTAGAGGGGCCAGAGTGCTGGGGGAATATCTGGGATGTAGAGGGGTCTGAGTACTGGGGGAATATCTGGGGTGTAGAGGGGTCTGAGAGCTGGGGGTGTATCTGGGGTGTAGAGGGGTCAGAGTGCTGAGTGGATATCTGGGGTGTAGAGGGGTCAGAGTCCTGGGGGGATATCTGGCGTGTAGAGGGGTCAGAGTGCTGGGGGGATATCTGGGGTTTAGAGGGGTCAGAGTGCTGGGGGGATATCTGGGGTGTAGAGGGGTCAGAGTGCTGGGGGGATATCTGGGGTGTAGAGGGGTCTGAGTGCTGGGGGGGCTTTCTAGGGTGTAAAGGGGTCAGAGTTCTGGGGGGATATCCAGGGTGTAGAGGGGTCAGAGTGCTGGGGGGATATCCAGGGTGTAGAGGTGTCAGAGTGCTGGGGGGATATCTGGGGTGTAGAGGGGTCACAGTTCTGGGGGGATATCTGTTGTGTAGAGGGGTCAGAGTGCTGGGGAGATATCTGGGATGTAGAGGGGTCAGAGTGCTGGGGGCATATCTGGGGTGTAGAGGGGTCAGAGTGCTGGGGGGATATCTAGGGTGTAGAGGGGTCAGAGTGCTGAGGGGGATATCTAGGGTGTAGAGGGGCCATAGTGCTGGGGAGGCATCAATCTAGCAGACATATTATATGCACAGGACAGCTTTGTTACTTTATGTATGTAGTATTTTCCTACTGTTTCTTTGCTGTACAGAATGATTGTTCACGTAGTTAATGAGCAGCTCCACCCAAAAGGGGAAGCTCCACTTGTCTGCCTCCTACCTACTTGATGTCTGGTTACCTGCGCTGTCTCCATTGTAGGGGTCCCAGAGCATTACTTTGCCCAGGGGCGCATGATGCTATTAAGATGGCCCTAGCACCCGTTACTTCTATACAGTCAAAGTGATACCAGAATGTATCCATAAAATCTCTAATCTTGTTCCCAGTGCACTACATTGTGGCCTCATCATACACACTGGCTCCCCAGCTGTTGCTGATCAAAATAAAGGCAGCTTGCAGGGAAAGTGTCATTTTTTTTGGATTTATAAATGCAATTATTGCTGCAGCAGATTCTAGATATGGTACAGATCTGCCACTTTACAGGTAGACTAAGGGGACTCCCCAGGCACTATATTGGGAGGAATTTTTCATTTTTAGGCTTTCACTTTAAAAAATCAAAAAATCACTGCTAATTTAAAAATAAAATTTTTTCAAAAAAAAAAATTATTGATACATGTCTCCCAGGGCATGACCCAGACCCCTATAACTATTGTATGCCCAATTACTTGCATATAAGCCTTCAAAATGGGCACTTTTGATTTTTGACATTCGGGCCCCATTGACTTTAGACTCGGTTTCCACTATTGTGACCCCAAAGTCGCGCGATTTACAGTGCAACTCTGCAATGAGATTTTCGATGCGATGTTATACAACCAGTGAAAACCATTTGAGAACAAGTCGCACCAAAGTTGGAAAAAAGTAGTGCAAAAACCTTTTTTGAATTAGAACGGGGACCATTGAAATACATTGGTTTTGACTTGTCATGCGACTTCACATGTGTCAAGTCGCACAACGACTCGCAGTAGTGGAAACAGAACCTTAATGGGGTTTGTTATTCGGGTCCAAACTTTTGCGGTGTTCGGAAGTTCTGGTGCAAACCAAACAGGGGTCCATTCGGCCCATCCCTACTTGCCAGTAGTTTTTATCTGAAAGGGTTGGTTTTGTCTGTCCCATACAGCCAATATTTATGCATTAGAAGGAACTGTACAGATGGTGGTGTTTTCAAAAGAGAGGCAGATTTGCTCAAAGAAAGGCTTCTGACACGAGGTTACTCTACAATGTGCTTGAAAAAAGCTTTCAAATGAGCATGCACTAGAACATAACACGATCTGCTATACAATCCATCATCAACTAAAACCAAAAACAACCCAATCCGTATTATTACACAGTTCTCTAACCAGCATAAATCCATTCGGAAAATTGTTGAGAAATTTTAGGATGTTTTGACGATGGACCCCACAAATCGGTCCATTTGTACCAGCAGCCCGCGCTTTTACATTCAAATGGGCAAAGTCTCTCAAAGACAAATTGGTCTCAAGTGAATTTAGAGGGGGAGGTCCCAAAGATCCCTGTAAGAGACAGTGGACCTTTAGATGCAGAGGCTGTCAATTTATGAATGTATCTAAGAACATTAGGCTGCCCAATGGGGAAATCTACAGGCCCAAACACTATGCCTATTGTCGAACAATTGGTGGGGTCTACCTGTTATTATGTGATTGTGCATGCTTTTATGTTGGGAAAACAATGTTAGAATTTTGTCATTGAGTGTATCGGCATATTACTGCAATGAGGACGTGCAACCCAGGTCTTCCACAAAGACATGTGACTGCAATCCATGATGGGGTTTTTCCAAAAATATCTTTTGTAATTTTGGACCTGAAACATGCTGGTATACAAGGAGGGGATTGGAATAAAATCCTACTTTAGCAGGAACAAAGGTGGATTTATCACTTAAATGCCACCAATTCCCCTGGGGTGAATGAGGCCATCTCTTTCAGACCCTTTCCAGAGGGTTCTACATTGGGAGGATCTGAATTTGAGCCAGAGGGCTTTAATTGAAACAAATATTAGACACTGTTTAGTTTAACAATAACTCCTTTCCAATGTAACATTCTCCTGTTTGCATGTAAAAATATATTTATCTTATATGCTCATCTTAAAGCTGGGCAACATTTGTAATTATCCTCTCTGAACAATTTTTATTGTTTCTGTAACATATGCCCTGTTATGTATAGGTTTTCACAATTGTTTTGTGCTTTTTTTTTTCAGTTTCGGTTGAAGTGTATATTTTAGTCCATTTTGCCATGTTGCTCTTTCTATGTAAATGGTTGCTGCCTGCTATGTGGGTATTGTCCTCTAGGGGGCACTGTACGGCGATCCGGCATTGTCTCATGGATCGATGCACAAAGGCGCACAGTAGACGTCTTGCACGTCACTGCCAGCCTTTGTTTTTTGGGTGTGTGTGACTGGGTTTTTTTCCCGGTTACCACAGCGCCGGTTTGCGTTGCGGGCCACTGCCACGGGCCCTCGTCATCGTCACGCTCTATCCGTCTCCATCCTTCAGTCAGATGATGTCAGGACACCACAGAGTTTTAAACTTTTCAAAGGAGTCATTGTCCTTTGCCAGCATCTCCTCCATCCGCATCATATCACTCACAGTAGAGACCCACAGAGCCAAAGAAGGAGGCACATCCAAAATAAGGGGATCAATTGCCAGGCTGCAGAGAGAAAAAAGCAATGCAGATTTTTTTTTTGGGAGGCTATCGAGCCAGGGAGTACAGACAGCAGTCCCACGTAAGGCAAAGTTAAATAAGTAAGTATACAGTTAAAACTTGAGACCAAAAAGGTCGTATCCTGCTGCACTCCCACCAGATGTGTATATAGCTCCCTTCTGCCAAACCACATCTCCAGCAATTAGCAGGTGTGGATGGAAATATTTTATGTAAGCTTAAAGTTTTTTTCCTGGGCATAGCATGTGATTTTGGATTTGTGAGTGAAATGAAAGAAGGTCTGCCAGTTAGCATTCGTGAGCTCCTTTCCCAGATCTGTGGACCACATCCTCGTATAAGTTGGGAGCTCATCATTGCTCAATGCATGAAGTAATTGATAGATTGCAGATAATAGATGTCTGGGCATTTTGGGAAGAGAACACAGTCATTCGTATTCGGTAAGGGAGTGGTGCACGTGGGTAGAGTGAAACAACCCATACAGAAGGTAGATAGATAGAGGGCGATGAGCCAATTTCTATCACCACCTGGGATAACAGGTTGCCCAGTTGTTGGGTGCACGAATGAGGGTGCCACTGGCCAGATGGCTCTCATCAGTGTACCCACCGTAGGGGAACCCACACCCTGGGGGAAAGCAGGGTTATCAAATAGTCGTAAGTAGGAAGGGGTCAGAGGACAAAAGGTGCTGAAGGCCTTTCCGATACCAAACCTGTAGTGCCGTGTGAGTTGAAGGGGAAGAGAAGTGTAGTTTGGGTAGGTCCTGGGAATACCCCTAAAGAAGAGCCCTGAGTTCCAGAGGGGACAGATCCTGTTCCACCATGACAGATGATTTAGTAAAAGTGCGAGGGAACCATTTTAGCACCCTCTGCAAAATAGCAGTAATAATAATAAGCAATTTGTGGTGTATACGAGAGAAACCCTTATTCCAGATAAAACATATAGAAATAGATTGTAAAGCGAGGAAGAACTGTTTAGGCAGGAGTATGGGAAAGGTCGGAAAAAGGTATAACAGCATTGGCAATGTGTCCATTTTCAAGATGTTTATGCGCCCAAACCAGGGCAAGGGAGAAGACCCCCAAAAGTCCAGGTCTTTCCATATATGAGCTAGTAATGGGGGGTCTGTGGGTGCTGCAATGAAAGGGATCCTTACCGGGTTTGGAAATGATAGAAATATTAGCAGAGAGAATATCTCTAGAAGGTGGGTGGGAATTGTCAATAGAATTGATAGTAAAGAGGCAAGTAGAGGAGCAAAAAGCTTGTAAAACCTCATGGATAAACCATCTGGTCATGGGCATCTGCTTGCTTTAATTTTTGCTTTTTTTGCTTCCTTCCCGCCGAACGTACACATATATGCGGCCTCGGCTTTAGGGGGTTATACCGGGATGATGCCTGCCAACTGCAGGCATCATCTTGGTACCGATGTTTAGAGCGGGCTGGCGGCTCTTTAGGGATAACAACCAATCCAGCTAAAAGCCGCTCGGCTGTTATACCGGAGGAGCGGGAGAGGACTCCCCCCCTTCCACTGCCTTCCGCCACTCCTCCCGGGCCTCCTGTCCCACCAGGAGACCCGAGACACGATCTGGCACTTCCATCGGCTAAAGAGAGACTGGAACAAAGCTGGAAATGGCTTTGTTCGAGTCTTCTTTCTGTAAACACGGAAGCGACGTCACAACATCACTTCCGATTTACTCAGCTGCTAACGGAGCAGGTTTAAAAAAAAAATTACAGCAGTCTTTTAGACCCCCGATCCCTCCATAAAGAGCACCTGTCACCACCTATTACTGTCATAAGGGATGTTTACATCCCTTGTGACAGCAATAAAAGTGATCTTTTTTTTTCCAAAAAGTGACACTGTAAAAAAAAAAGAAAAAGAAAAATTTAAAGGGCCCCCGTCCCTGTGAGCTTGGGCAGCAAATAAAACGCACACGTAAGTCACTCCCGCATGTGTAAACGGTGTTCAAATCACACATGTAAGGTATTGCCGCGATCGTCAGAGCGAGAGCAATAATTAGCAATAATTCTAGCATTAGACCTCTTCTGTAACTCTAACCTGATAACCGCTATTTTTTTTTTAATGCGCCGCCTATGGAGATTTTTAGGTAACATAGCATGTCGCCATTCCACGAGTGTGTGCAATTTTTTAATTCATGAAAGTGTTTTTTTTCCTAAAAAAATGACCGGAAAGACCGTTGCGCAAATACAGTGTGACATAAAATATTGCAATGACCGCCATGTTATTCTCTAGATTCTCTGCTAAAAAAAATATATATATATATATATATATATATATATATATATATATATATATATATATATATATATAATATATATACAGTATCTCACAAAAGTGAGTACACCCCTAACATTTTTGTAAATATTTCATTCTTTTTTCATTCATCTTTTCACGTGGCAACACTGAAGAAATTACACTTTGCTACAATATAAAGTAGTGAGTGTACAGTGTAAATTTGCTGTCCCCTCAAAATAACTCAACAAACAGCCATTAATGTCTAAACTGCTGGCAACAAAAGTGAGTACACTCCTAAGTGAAAATGTCCAAATTGGGCACAATTAGCCATTTTCCCTCCCTGGTGTCATGTGACTCGTTAGTGTTACAAGGTCTCAGGTGTGAATGGGGAACAGGTGTGTTAAATTTGGTGTTATCGCTCTCACTGTCATACTGGTCACTGGAAGTTCAATATGGCACCTCATGGCAAATAACTCTCTGAGGACCTGAAAAAAAGAATTGTTGCCCTACATAAAGATGGCCTAGGCTATAAGAATATTGTCAAAACCCTGAAACTGAGCTGCAGCACGGTGGCCAAGACCTAATAGCGGTTTAACAGGACATATTCCACTTAGAACAGGCCTCGCCATGGTCGACCAAAGTAGCTGAGTGCACGTGTTCAGCCTCATATCCAGAGGTTGTCTTTGGGAAATAGAAGTATGAGTGTTGCCAGCATTGCTGCAAAGGTTGAAGGGCTGGGGGGTCAGCCTGTCAGTGCTCAGACCATACACCGCACACTGCAACAAATTGGTCTGCATGGCTGTTGTCCCAGAAGGAAGCCTCTTCTAAAGATGATGCACAAGAAATCCCACAAACAGTTTGCTGAAGACAAGCAGACTAAGGACATGGATTACTGGAACCATGTCCTGTGGTCTGATGAGACCAAGATAAACTTATTTGGTTCAGATGGTGTCAAGCGTGTGTGGTGGAAACCAGGTGAGGAGTACAAAGACAAGTGTGTCTTGCCTACAGTCAAGCATAGTGGTGGGAGTGTCATGGTCTAGGGCTGTACGAGTGCTGTTGGCACTGGGGAGCTACAGTTCATTGAGGAAACCATGAATGCCAACATGTACTGTGACATACTGAAGCAGAGCATGATCCCCTCCCTCCGGAGACTGGGCCGCAGGGCAGTATTCCAACATGATAATGACCCCAAACACACCTCCAAGATGACCACTGCCCTGCTAAAGAAGCTGAGGGTAAAGTTAATGGACTGGACAAGCATGTCTCCAGACCTAAATCCTACTGAGCATCTGTGGGGCATCCTCAAACGGAAGGTGGAGGAGCGTAAGGTCTTTAACTTCCACCAGCTCCGTGATGTCATCATGGAGGAGTGAAAGAAGACTCCAGTGGCAACCTGTAATGCTGTGGTGCACTCCATGCTCAAGAGGGTTAAGGCAGTACTGGAAAATAATGGTGGCCACACAAAATATTGCCACTTTGAACCCAGTTTGGACATTTTCACTTAGGGGTTTATTCACTTTTGTTGTCAGCAGTTTACACATTAATGGCTGTGTGTTGAGTTATTTTGAGGGGACAGCAAATTTACACTAATACATTGTAGCAAAGTGTCATTTCTTCAGTGTTGTCACATGAAAAGATATAATAAAATATTTACAAAAATGTGAGGGGTGTACTCATTTTTGTGAGATACTGTATATAATATATAATATATATATATATATATATATATATATATATATATATATATATATATATATATATATATATAAATATATAATGTTTGGGGGTTCTAAGTAATTTTCTAGCAAAAAATGGGTTAATAGCACCCAGGAATTCTGTGTCTGGCAAGGATTTGTCTAACTCCAGGGCCTGTTCAGGGTCAATTGAGGTTAACGCAGTTTCAGTGATGTAAGATAACATATCCGAGGGTTGAGATGTAGTGG
This sequence comes from Aquarana catesbeiana, assembly GCF_042186555.1. Classification (NCBI taxonomy): domain Eukaryota; kingdom Metazoa; phylum Chordata; class Amphibia; order Anura; family Ranidae; genus Aquarana; species Aquarana catesbeiana. The sequence goes on along the minus strand of NC_133325.1, from coordinate 207,741,098 downwards.
GCCTGGGGTCGTGTGGTGTGGGTAAATTATAGAGATTAGAGTAATACCAGTTAAAGGCTGCAGATATGCCCTTGGTATTATGTACTTTCGTTGGGACCGAGTCTTGAATAAGTTGGATAGGGCCATGAATGGGACGTGGATGAAGGACTCTTGCGAGATGCTGGCCACACTTATTAGACAAGGAATAGTGATGGAAGCGGCCCTTATCTCGTGTGATTAGGGTGTGGGAATCAAGGAGTTGTAGTAGTTCCTGCCTGCCATTGGAAAGGTCTACATAAACAGAAGGGCTCAAGTTCTGCTTATGCGTACTTTCAAGTAAGGCAATCATGGAGAGCAGTCGAGCAATATCCATAGCAAGAGCTTTCTTTAAAGCTATATATTTTTATTCAACATAGCTCTAGAGCTATGTTGTATAAAAACACCACGGATAACACATTTCAGGGCCTCCCACTTCGTCAGGGGGGTGGTGACATCATCAGATCTGTGATCTAGAAAAAGTTCTGAATAGCGGGTTTGACATGGGGAGTCCTTGAGTAGGTTATCGTTTAAGCGCCAGGAGAAGCCCTTACACAATTTGGGCATATGGTGTAAGGAGTATTGGGGCATAATCCGACCAGTGGAGGGTATCAATGAATGATTGGGGATGTTGTGCACATCAGACATCTATTAATCTTGCAGAGTGTAGGAGGGATTTAATATGTGTCAAGGTTGAATGAGCAATAGATGACTTACCCGAGGATGTGTCCACAGGTGTGGAAAGAGCCACTTTGAAGTCATCGCCCAGGATGAAGCAGAGACCTCCAAAGGAGATCAGCCAGTCAAGGACCGCAGCCAGGGAATGATTTTCCTTGGTTAGGACTGTATACATTAGCCACTGTGAAAATAGAAGATTCATATTTTAATTTGAGGAATGCATATCGTCCCTGGGGGTCTATGAGGGAGTCAAAAACATCCGGGTGGAAGAACTTGTGAAAGGCTGTAGAAGCCCCTTTTGAGTTAGCTAGTGGATTAGTGCTATGATGCCAGGAGTGATAGAAGGGATTATGGATAGCTGGAGTGCTGTCAGTGCAGAAGTGGGTCTCTTGGAGGAGCAAAATTTTGGATCGATTTTTGTGGAAATTATACATTTGGCTCCTCTTCTCAGGCATATTAAAGCCTCGGCAGTTAAAAGAGGAGAAAGTAATATGATCACAAATCGCCATGGTATATGGGGGGGTGAGCAGCCAATATAAAGTGGGGTCCCATAACAAAATGGACAGTTAGGTCACGAGAAAGCTCAAGAGGATAGAAAAGCGAGAGGGGGGTAGTGAGACAGAGGAATAAAATGGAAAAGAAACAGAGTAGAGAGGCAGAGGTTCTCGTCCACAGTATAAGGGAAAATTAGCCTGTGAGCATGGCAGAAAAGAAGGCCACCAGGTACATAAACATAACAGGCCATTATATCATTCAAATGGAGAGATTCAAAGAAACAAAAAACACATAATTGTAGAAACATATTTCTGCACCAAAGGGCCTAGAAGGTGGGTAAATAAGGAAGGCACATGACCCAGCCCCCCGGCCCATCACTCCATGGGATAGTAATTGAGAAACTAGAAGCATTAAAAGAGAAGTTTTTTTTTGTTTTTTTTTAATTCACAATTACCTCGGTGGATGGAGCATCAGACTGATGCTGCAGCTGTCTCCCGTCATCTCTGCACTGAGAACGGAGCCACCGAACATCTCTGATGTCTCAGTTCTCACAGATCCCTTAGAGAAAAGCTGCTGACTGTCAGTCAGCATCTCTCCTTCTCCATGCTCACTGGAGCACTGAGCTGTGGAGGGGCCAGGAGAGGCTGTCTCTGCGTCTCAGTGGCTCGCGGTAAAGTACCCCAGGTCACCCTGCGTGCGGTTATCTCCGGTCTTCCTGGCCTACTTGTTCCTGTTTCCACCCATCAGTGGAGTTTGGAGGTAATCCGACGGTTGGATGGAGTCTGCAGGAGTCTAAAGGACCGGGAGCTGAGGTGAGACATGTCTCAGCTTTCCATGCGCCAAGCCACGCCCCTATATGTGCAAAGTTAGTAGATACACATCCCAACAGACTAAAGGCTGTAATTAAAGTGGTTGTAAACCCTCACATATACCCAGTAAAGTGAACAGCCTCAGATGATACACAGAGATTAAACAAATCCTCATGCAAAGTTTTATTTGTTTATCTGCAGTCTTCTCCTCTCTACACCCCTTCAAAAGGGCAGATCATGTCAAAAATCTTTCTTCATCTGTCAGGATCACAGATGAGGGGGTGTAAAAACTGCAAATACCGTGTGTGAGAGCTGTTTAGAGGAAAGGAACACACTCCCCTCCATATAGCAGAAGAACTGTATTCTGATTAGACAAGCTTCATTCTGAGTTCTCCCCCTCCCTCCCGACACAAATTTATCTCATGTGTCTGGAAAACTTCCCAGAAATGACTCATGCAGAGGAAAAAATGACCAGAAAGAATCGACACTTAGAGCTCTGGAGAGACATAAGTAAATACTGCAGTTATATGTGCTTTGCTCAGATCCCATGAATGAGGTTTACAATCACCACTTCAAAACCGGGCCATAGTAAAAAAAAGTCCTCACTTTGGGGGGGATATGATGCCTGTAGCTACAGACGATGATAGAGATTTCCGGTGACCAGATGGTTACCAGTCATCTCTATGACCATCGGATGCCCAGGCGCAACGTTATGACGCCACGCCCAGGATCCCGGATGTCACCAAAGCCGCGATCGCGGTCAGCATGAAGATCAGTTATTTTTTTTTCACGATCTCATGCTTTCCAGTCTGGAGGAGAGATGTGGGGTCTTATTGACCCCGCATGTTTTCATAAAGAAGACCTGTTAAATAGATTCCTATTACAAGGGATGTTTACATTCCTTGTAATAGGAATAAAAGTGATCAAAAAAATAAAAAATGTAAAAAAAGTGTAAAAATAAAAAAAAGTTAAGTAAAATAAAAAATAAAATAATAAAAAAAAAATGTAAACGCCCCTGTCACTGGTAGCTTGCAATCCGAAGCGTACGCACACGCAAGTCCCGCCCACATATGTAAACACCGTTCAAACCACACATGTGAGGTATTGCCGTGTGCATTAGAGTGTGTGCAACAATTCTAGCACTAGACCTTTTCTGTAACTCTAAACTGGTAACCTGTAAAAATTTTCAAAGCATCACCTATGGAGATTTTTAAGTACCAAAGTTTGGCGCCATTTCATGAGTGTGCGCAATTTTAAAGCATGACATGTTTGGTATCTATTTACTCGGCGTAACATCATCTTTCACATTATACAAAAAAATTGGGCTAACTTTACTGTTTTGTTATTTTTTAATTAGTTTTTTTCCAAAAAAATGCGTTTGAAAATCATTGCGCAAATACCGTGTGAGATAAAAAGTTGCCATGACCGCCATTTTATTCCCTAGTGTGTCTGCTAAAAAAAATATATAATGTTTGGGGGTTCTGAGTAATTTTCTAGCAAAAAAATGATGATTTTTACATGTAGGAGAGAAGTGCCAGAATAGGCCCGGTACTGAGGTGGTTAAAGCAAAAGGTTGTTCAACAAAATACTGACACAAGGGGGTGATCCTTTTTCCCAACTCAGTGATTCTGTATTTTTTTTTTCAGACATGTTGGTGTTATATCTTTCACTTGGATGTTATAAGTTGCACTGAGTAAATACAGCTGGATAAAACACAAACCGTGTCTGTCTTCATTTCAGGCTGCAAAGCAAAACAATTTGATTATTTTTAAAAGGGATCATTCTTTTCTATACCCACTGTAAATCTAACATTTTCTACCATTTAGACCAATGTTAATGTATGGACCTTTTTAGTACAGACTACTAAGGAAATTGGATAATTCCTGGATATCTAATTTAACTCAGTCACAACTGTGGGCTCTAATTAAGCTGCAAACCAATCATAGTATCATAATTAAATCATCAGAGAAATATGGTAATGTTGTCATTGAGGACAAAGTTCAATATGAGAAGATATATCTTAAAGCAGTAAGGACTGAGATGCACCAATATTTGAATGTATGGTCAAACTATTTTTAGATAAATTTATAGGAATTGTGCTGCAGGCATGTTGAGAAGCTTTGATTGACAATGAGACATTACATAATATCATATCATAATAGCAATATTTTATGTACTTCCAAAGACTCATAAAAGCCTCCATAAACCACCTGGGAGACTGATCATATTGGGTGTGGGGCCGCAGACAGAATTAGCTAGTAGCTTTGTCAATACTTACTTGCGGTCACTTAATGATCACTTTATAGTGAAATATGTTCATGATAACCTGATCAATATGCAACCAACCTACATAACCAACATCTACAGGTGCTACCAGGAAAATGATAGGGGTGCCCTGTGTAAGAATTTAAACAAATAAACCTACTGATGTCATGCATGCAACCAGTACCCTTGGATAAGAAAGGGCAATATGTTTACTCTATCAACTGCCACGGCACTGCGGTGCATTTTTACATAGAAAAAAACAATAAGTGGTTTTGCTGTGGAATTTAATATTGCATATACAATACTCACTATAAGAAATTGTTGTTCTATTCCCTCCAAAGAGTAGGTATTTTGGACCGAAACATACAGTATTTAGAATACATCATATACTGTATTACATTTATAGTCTTGGATACATTACATGAAGATTCCAGAGGGAGGGATTTTGAAAAAAGCAATTCCAAAATGCACGATGGAGTCAGTCCCTCAAAGCCCCATAGGCTCCTAGTTGAAATGACCTGTTAAGTCACAAACCTTTCTTGCAGCGATTCCAATGTTCCAACTCATCATTTCCATCTAGTGTTTTAATTTGGGTATTAATATTAATTTTCAGTGAAATCCATTGGATTCTTAAATATACTGTACAATATTATATTTATAATATATCTGATATCCCTGATATTATTGTTGTTTATTATTTACTGATGCCATTACTATTTGCACTGTTACATTGGTATGTTTACTTGCCTGAATATATTTGTTGTATACTTTATTTTGATTTGTGTTTCAAGTTAATTGGATTATTATGGTTTATTTTTGCCTTTTTTAACCTTTTAATTGCTGCTTCTGTTTTTTTCCCTTTGCTTTTGACAAGTGTTTCCGAATTTTAATATAGGGGACATATCTTTTTGGTTTATTCTTAGTGGCTTTGGAAAGACTTATCAAGGTCTTTTCCCTTTTTTCTCCCGTATCTATCAATTAGTTGCACCTGGTCCCTCCCCCTAATGTTCACCTAATTCCCCTCCTTAACTGTTTCTCCAGGGCCTGTTTTGAAGGTTCAACCATGATTAGGTCAGGTGCACTCTGTTAGGTAAAGCTAGTAGCCATGCCTCTATCTGGATCCTTTTCCCGTGTGTGGGTATGTCTGTGTATGTACAGCATTACCGCTCACGTTGGGCACAATGTCACATGCTGCTGCTTGCAGTATTTTGGTGTGCACAGGACAGGGCATATTTAGGTAGGAGCTGTCATTCTAGGTCTGTGGGAGTATATTGCTCTGTGGCTACTGATTTCTGTTGGAAGGCGAGTTCTTTGAATTTTCAGGCAGACATTCTTTTATTGGGACACTATGTATTATCCATTATGGACCTTCCATTATGGATTTCTACACCTCTTAGTAAGCACAGTTCTGGTTTCCATTAGTCTGCAATATATTGCTCCTATTGATGGTAAATACATTGTGTGTTTTAGCCATTTTGTGTGTTTTAGCCATTACTCTCATTTTTTAGTACATCAATGACACATATTCGGGGCTGCTGTTATTTATCATGGGGCCCCGTACAGCCTTCCTGACTTGGCCCCACCAACCCTGCCCCAACCCCTCCCCCCAAGATGCAGTGTAACAGCGGAACTGACTTTATTGTCTACACCCCAAAAATGAAAAAAAAAATGTCCCTTCTCTGCTCCCACCTTCTTGGCCCCTCTGTTGACATGATGAGACCCAAGGAAATGTAATTTAAGCCCTGGTAAGCAAGTAGGAAATGGTCTAGTAAAATCAACAATATAGCTGCCTGGGCCCCCTGTTTAGTTGATGAGGCCTGGGCCCATTACAACAGGACCGTTTTTACCGCCTTATCAATGGCCCTGCACATATTTGTACATTGGGTAGCCTGTACCTTATTAGAGTAACTTTCAATCACACTTATGTATGGATTATATTTTTTTATGTGTCTGCACATTTTTAGATAACATCTACAAACCCTCAGAAGAAGTGAAAACATACTGTGCAATTAATAAGTATAAGCATTCTATATAAATAGTAGATGGTGGATGTGTGCATGGCTTGAAATGGATAATTTATGCCTCTATGATTTTTATTGTATAATATTTGCTTTGTCTGTTTATTAATTCAAAAGTCCATTCTCTGTTTTTATAATTTTTAAAATTGTTTATACAACATCTGATTTAATGTGTTTTATGTAAAAATAGCTAAATATTCCAGTATTTTTTATTTTGCATTGCTTAGAAACAAACTTAGCTTTTTTTTTCTAAATTTGTTTGAGGTTTAGTGAGAGATGATTCTGGAATGTTAATTACCACAGATTTTTCTTCTAATTTAGTAATTTCTTTTGTTTACTTTAACATTCATAATCACATTCTAGATGATAACAGATTTAAGAAATCCTTAGGGACGTCTGTATGAAGAGCGCTAAGGATAGGACTTCAGATGCACTAGTTTCTTAATGATTCCTATGTTAAGAAGGTGAAGATTAATTTGCAAACAGCTTTTAATATAAATCCTCACTTAAAAATATATTTTTGCCAAATGGAGATAATTATTCAAGCACTGAGATATATATTTAAGGGATTCTACTGTGTTAGGAGCCACAGAGAGTCGTGGGAAGATATCCATTAGCGTATACTGCTCACAACTGCTTTAGTCGGTCTTGGGGAACCTGCTACAACATAATAATGAATCATTCCCTTGAGTCTAAAACCTCACTTCCCAAGTGATGTGTGTGATTAATGTGTTTGTCAAAAATTCTGTTTATATTCTGTATAACTCTCTGTATAGATATTTAGGGCCACTAGGTACTTACAGATTAGTACTACTTATTATACATTGTCCTCCTTTTGTTCCTTTGCAGTTAAACCATAAAATAATGGGGAGTATGAGTAAAATTATATGATTATTTTTAAAGCATTTCTAATAAACAAGAGAAGAAAAATTAACTGAGCTGCAGGCTGAATTGCAGAATTGCTCATCTTATTTTCAAATACAAGTTTCTATATTCTACAAAGTACAAAGGCCATGAATATAAATAAAGAATGAACAAATACAAATGTTTTATGAGTAAGTGTAAAGGAAAGCATATACAATATATATTTTTTTTGGTTTACAAACTATTTATTGATTAAAAGATGTGAATTCAGTACAAAATATACAGTAATAACAGGGTACATAAAGGAAAATATATCAAGAGTAAAAATACAAAATTGGCAGTTAAAAAATAAAATACTTTTTAGAAGCACAATGAGATTATCTAAAACATCTGGATCATAATAACAAGTCATACAAATGGGATACAGGAAAAAAAAAGTGTCAGAAGGCACACAACTGGCAGACAGTTATATATCTGACAGATATGAAAAAAAGAAAAAAAAAAAAAGATTTTAGGTCAGAAGTAGGGATGAACTTCGTGTTCGAGTCGAACGCATGTTCGACTCGAACATCGTGTGTTCGACTGTTCGTCGAATTACGAACGTTATGGGCCATTTGCGCCAAATTTGAGTGGCGCGTCATGGCCCATAATTCACTGCGGCATCACATTGCATTGCTGGCTGATGATTGGCCAAGCATGCACTATGACCCGCATGCTTGGCAAATCACAGCGCCGTGTGTACAGAGAGACGTAATTGGCCAAAGCCAGGGAGGCTTTGGCCAATTTTGGCTCAGGGGGTTTAGTACATGCCCCACACTATATAAGGCCGCCTGCGTGGCGGCCTTGTGTAGTGTGTTGCGGCAGAGAGAGATAGATAGACAGAGAGACAGTGTCATTTGATTTAAAGAGAAAAAAAAAAAACAGGGGAAGACTCCCACTGAGAAGAGACACAGGCAGACCATGCTGCTTAATAAGGGATAAATTTTATTAGAAAAATATATTTAATACAAAAAGAGCCAAGACCAGGTACCCACCACCAACACCAAGATCATATTAAAATTAGACAAGGTTGTCTGTTTAAGAGCAGCTGCATCACGCTTCAATCATGCATGTACACACCTGTAACAAGGCTATTGTTAATGGGATTAAATATTTGTGGATCAGACTAATGGTTTCAGTGACATACATCATACATGACAAAGTCCGTCTAGTCACTTTATTTAGATAGAAACCCTTTTAACAAAAGACCCCTGTTTGAAGGGTAGTTGATTGAGTCAAGTTGCTAGTCCCACAGAGACAGCCTTAGTTAGAGTTGCAACAAGACATAGCTGTCAGTGTGGAGAGATGATTATTGTAACGAGCCCCTGCTCGCTCGGTTCCACTCTCCTGACACTCCTCTGCTGCTATGGACTCAGATTGCAGATCGCAACATCTGATGGTTCGGTCATCCGATGCTCCGGGACTAGAACTACAGCTATGTGCCATTCTAATCCAGTTGTGATAGCTCAGAACAAACACCAGGCAGGCTGTATGTAAGTTCAACCAGGAATCTCTTTTATTGAAAAATACAGGCTCTTTTATACAGTAAAAGAGGAGGTGTATACCTCCTGCTCATATTACTCTGAACATACACCTGTGACCAGAAACCTAATTAACATGGGCTAATTAACTAATCCCTTTAGACAGCCTAGATGACTCAGACATGACTTTTAGGCCAGACTGGTCATTTTGTAGCTCAGAAAACCCAATCAACATTATCATAAATCAACACAATAGCAGAGTTAATTAACACAAACAACAATGGGGATCTAATGACTCTTAGATCCTATACTAGACTTATTTACAATACACATTCTAGCAGGCAACAGACAGACAGGTGGCTGGCATTGACATCAGCATAACAGTAACAGTATTACAGTATAACAGTATTTGTCCCAGCATTATGAATCAGCCAGTATTTCTAATATGGCAAATCCAGGGTCCCCAGAGTCTGTGTGTCCTGGGGGACCAGGACCTGAATCCACAATAATACCACCTCAGGGGCCCCCAGGCATACAGCTCACAAAGAGCACCGTTCCCCCAAATGCCAGGGCCCACAATCGATCGGCAAGAGGCTAGCATTCAGTCCCCTCCAAAAGTCTCTCTCCCGGCTAGGTCTGTCACATTTCTCCCATTTCGGCAGGAGACTAACACAGGTGGAGACCCCCAGACGGGTTGACTCTGCAGTTAATCAGTAGTTCCAGTCCTCTAATGCCTGTACCCACACAGTACCCCAAACAAAGCATTACTCACCCAGCCAACCTCTGCCTCTCTCAGAGAACATATCTGCCGCTGGGGAGAGGCCTGGACTGGCCCTTCTCCCTGGAGTCCTTTCTGCTGCTGGAGAGAAGACAGGGTGTCTGGGCTCACTCCGTCATGCTGTTGGGGATCTGGGCCGACTGCTCAGCATCCCTGGGGTATACAGGTGGAGACTGAAGTCCCATCCACCTTCACAGGAAATCCATCCTCTGTTAGTTGAGGGCAGAGTCCAGCAGTACTCGACCCTGTTGCCAGCCCTTCTGCTGGAAAACCCACACCATCTGCTCTGGCTGACTGTTGGGGAGGGAGGCCGACTGCCCCGCCTCCCTGGAACTCTGTAGTTGTTGCCGGTGCTGGGCAGAGGTTGGTAGCACTCTGCCCTGTTGCCAGCACTTCTGCGGGGGACTCCGCATCCTCCGCTCCAGCTAACCTTTGAGGCAGGAGGCTGGCTTTCTCCACTCCTAAACTGTGTAGCTGCCATTGAGGAGGTGAGCTGGCTGCTTCCTTTTCCATTCCCTCATCTGGATGTTGGGACGATATGTCTGTGGTACTGTCTCCGAGGTGCACGGATCTTTGCTGGGGAGGAAAGACCACTTCCTCCACCTTGGCCAACTGTTGGAGAGGGACGACGAACACCTCCTCTCCCTTCTCCCCCTGTATCCTGATCTGCTGCTGGGAAGTGACCACCTCCTTCTCACCCTGAGCCTTCGGAACCGCCGCAGGTGTAGGGCAGAAATCTTGGACCCTCTGTCCGGTTGCCAGCTCTTCAGCTGGGGAAGTTCCTTGTAACTTCACAGATACTTCTGTTGGTGCTGGGCAGAGCACAGAGAAGTTTGGCCCTAATAACAGCTCTTCTGCTGGAGGCTCACCAGGTTGTTCTTCATCAGCAGAAAAGTCTATCAAATCCCCTGTCTGTGCAACTGGTGTCTGGGGATAAAGGTTCACCATCTCCTCTCCAGTGCTGGGCAGAGGTTAGCAGAGCTCTGCCCCGTTGTCAGCACTTCAGCTTTGGGGATAGCGATCTCCAGATTTTCCACTGCCGATTCTCTGGCATTCTGCTGGACAGGCACATTCCTCCATCCAAGATCATCCAATGCAGAAACAGGTTCATCAAGGTCAGTCAGCACTTTCTGCATCTGCCATAAGACCTCCACCTCCATAGCTGCGGGGGCAGGTTGGCAAAGCACACTGTTACTCTGCCACATTGTCGACTCTTCAGCCAGGATTTCAGAGTTGTCAGCTGGTATTTCCTGATAGTCCCAGGCAAAGGGAGCCCACCCTGCTGCTGAGCGGAGTCTAGCAGCTGTCTGTAGGCCATCTCAAGCTCCCGTTCCTGAATGGCCAGAAACTCCAAATCTTCCTGTGCCCAGTGCACTTCCAAGACTTTCAGTCTTCGCTCTCTGCACTCCATTATTTCCTCCAAATGCCACTCCCGATCACTCCCAAAGTCAGGGTCCCTGGACAGCCTCCAGTACAACAATCCCAGGCCATCATAGTCAAAGCCTTCCGTGGGGCTGTCATCCGCTGTCCACGGGCACACTTGGGCTACATACCACTGGAGGGCTCTGTAGCTCTCGTCCAACCGCATTTCTGCCCAGATCAGCCTGCTTAACTCAGCTGTCCACTCCTGGTTCGGCTGTTCCCCCAATAACAGCATTCGCACTTCATACTGCGACCAGTACCTTACATGGATGGAGGGGAGAACTTTTCCCTGGTTTCGCTGCTCACGGGCTAGCGCTTCCTTCCAGAGTTCGCAGCGGATAGAATCAAACCATCCTAGCAGGACCTGCTCTGATACTGGTCCTCTGTGCTGTATCTGCATCTCTCGCAACCTCCTTCTGAATTCCTCTTCCATGGTGGCTGGTATCTGTACCTCTCCTCTCCTGCTATCTGGACCTTGGATCCAGGTGATGGTTTGGATGTGTTCACGGCAAGGAAGCACGATCCCACCATTCCCTCCATGTCTCTCAAGTAAGTCTTTCAGCGTGGCTCTCCTGCAGGCTGGTTTGGAGTGTCCCAGTAACTGGAGAGCAAATCCCACGGCTGCCAACCAATGTAATGAGTCCCTGCTCGCTCGGTTCCACTCTCCCAACACTCCTCTGCGGCTATAGACTCAGATTGCAGATCGCAACATCTGATGGTTCGGTCATCCGATGCTCCGGGACTAGAACTAAAGCTATGTGCCGTTCTAATCCAGTTGTGTAGCTCAGAACAAACACCAGGCAGGCTGTATGTAAGTTCAATCAGGAATCTCTTTTATTGAAAAATACAGGCTCTTTTATACAGTAAAAGAGGAGGTGTATACCTCCTGCTCATATTACTCTGAACATACACCTGTGACCAGGAACCTAATTTACATGGGCTAATTAACTAATCCCTTTAGACAGCCTAGATGACTCAGACATGACTTTTAGGCCAGACTAGCCGTCTTGTAGCTCAGAAAACCCAATCAACATTATCACAAATCAACACAATAGCAGAGTTAATTAACACAAACAACAATGGGGATCTAATGACTCTTAGATTCTATACTAGACTTATTTACAATACACATTCTAGCAGGCAACAGACAGACAGGTGGCTGGAATTGACATCAGCATCTACTAACAGTATTTGTCCCAGCATTATGAATCAGCCAGTATTTCTAATATGGCAAATCCAGGGTCCCCAGAGTCTGTGTGTCCTGGGGGACCAGGACCCAAATCCACAGTAATACCACCTCAAGGGTCCCCAGGCATACAGCTCACAAAGAGCACCATTCCCCCAAATGCCAGGGCCCACGATCGATCAGCAAGAGGCTAGCATTAAGTCCCCTCCAAAAGTCTCTCTCCCGGCTAGGTCTGTCACAATTATAGTCCACAGTTAGTATCCAGTCCAAAGACACAGAAATAAAGTTTCCCAGAATGGGATTGCATGTATTCACAGGGTCTAACTACTGGAAAAACAATAGCTCAATGACGTTGTTTATGAAGTTGGCTAATACTGGCTGAGAAGTAACAAAAAGCAGGATGCAAAGTAAAAGGAGGCAGTTAAAGGACCTATGGTCTGCTCACCCGACCATTCATGGAGCGATATAATCACAGTCCTGTACTATCTTTCTCCAGTCGGGGGACTGTATGTGCCGTCCTGTATGCTCCATTTGTTGAGTGGGGTCCGTGGGGCTCCAGTGAGCAGTTTGCTGTCAGCACTATATAAGTGTCAAGTCCTCTAGGCCACCATCCGCTTGTATCAGCCTTGGCCTTTTACTTTGCATCCTGCTTTTTGTTACTTCTCAGTCAGTATTAGCCAACTTCATAAACAACGTCATTGAGCTATTATTTTTTTCCAACAGTTAGACCCTGAGAATACATGCAATCAGATTCAGAGAAACTGTATTTCTGTGTCTTTGGACTGGATACTAACAGTGGACTATAATGTGCACTGTTTAACCCTGCACAGTTGCACTACAGTATAGTTACCCGAAGACAGGTGCTTGTGTGCTTCTTCTGATTCTATTAATAGCACAAGCAGGCTCTTGAAGTATTGACAGTTAGTGTATTGTGTAACCCTGCACAGTTGCACCTACAGTATAGCTACCTGAAGCCAAGTGCTTTTGTGCTTCTTCTGACCCTATTAATAGCACAGGCATGCTCTTGAAGTATTTCCAGTTAGTGTACTGTGTAACCCTGCACAGTTGCACCTATTGGCTCTTGAAGTATTGACAGTTAGTGTATTGTGTAACCCTGCACAGTTGCACCTACAGTATAGCTACCTGAAGCCAAGTGCTTGTATGCTTCTTCTGATCCTATTAATAGCACAGGCAGGCTCTTGAAGTAGTTCCAGTTAGTGTACTGTGTACCCTGCACAGTTGCAGCTACAGTATAGCTACCTGAAGACAGGTGCTTGCGTGCTTCTTCTGGTCCAAGTAATAGCACAGGCAGGCTCGTGAAGTATTGCCAGTTAGTGTATTGTGTAACCCTGCACAGTTGCACCTACAGTATAGCTACCTGAAGCCAAGTGCTTGTGTGCTTCTTCTGATCCTATTAATAGCACAGGCAGGCTCGTGAAGTATTTCCAGTTAGTGTACTGTGTAACCCTACACAGTTGCACCTACAGTATAGCAACCTGAAGACAGGTGCTTGTGTGCTTCTTCTGATCCTATTAATAGCACAGGCAGGCTCTTGAAGTATTTCCAGTGTACGATGTAACCCTGCACGGTTGCACCTAAAGTATAGTTACCTGAAGACATGTGCTTGTGTGCTTCTTCTGATCCTATTAATAGCATAGGCAGGCTCTTGAAGTATTTCCAGTTAGTGTACTGTGTACCCTGCACAGTTGCACCTACAGTATAGCTACCTGAAGCCAAGTGCTTGTGTGCTTCTTCTGATCCTATTAATAGCATAGGCAGGCTCTTGAGGTATTTACAGTTAGTGTACAGTGTACCCTGCACAGTTGCACCTACAGTATAGCTACCTAAAGCCAAGTGTGTGTGTGCTTCTTCTGATCCTATTAATAGCATAGGCAGGCTCTTGAAGTATTTCCAGTTAGTGTACTGTGTACCCTGCACAGTTGCACCTACAGTATAGCTACTGGAAGACAGGTGCTTGTGTGCTTCTTCTGATCCTATTAATAGCATAGGCAGGCTTTTGAACTATTTCCAGTTAGTGTACTGTGTAACTCTGCACAGTTGCACCTACAGTATAGCTACCTGAAGCCAAGTGCTTGTGTGCTTCTTCTGATCCTATTAATAGAACAGGCAGGCTATTGAAGTATTTCTACTTAGTGTACTGTGTACCCTGCACAGTTGCACCTACAGTATAGCTACCTTAAGACAGGTGCTTGTGTGCTTCTTCTGGTCCTATTAATACCACAGGCAGGCTCTTGAAGTATTGCCAGTTAGTGTTTTGTGTAACCCTGCACAGTTGCACCTACAGTATAGCTACCTGAAGCCAAGTGCTTGTGTGCTTCTTCTGACCCTACTAATAGCACAGGCATGCTCTTGAAGTATTTCCAGTGTACTGTGTACTGTGTAACCCTGCACAGTTGCACCTACAGTATAGCTACCTGAAGACAGATGCTTGTGTGCTTCTTCTGATCCTATTAATAGCACAGGCAGGCTCTTGAAGTATTTCCAGTTAGTGTACTGTGTACCCTGCACAGTTGCACCTACAGTATAGCTACCTGAAGACAGGTGCTTGTGTGCTTCTTCGGGTCCTAGTAATAGCACAGGCAGTCTCGTGAAGTATTGCCAGTTAGTGTATTGTGAAACCCTGCACAGTTGCACCTACAGTATAGCTACCTGAAGCCAAGTGCTTGTGTGCTTCTTCTGATCCTATTAATATCTCAGGCAGGCTCTTGAAGTAATTACAGTTAGTGTACTGTGTATCCTGCACAGTTGCACCTACAGTATAGCTACCTGAAGCCAAGTGCTTGTGTGCTTCTTCTGATCCTATTAATAGCATAGGCAGGCTCCTGAAGTATGTCCAGTTAGTGTACTGTGTACCCTGCACAGTTGCACCTACAGTATAGCTACCTGAAGACAGGTGCTTGTGTGCTTCTTCTGATCCTAGTAATAGCACAGGCAGGCTCTTTAAGTATTTACAGTTAGTGTATTGTGTTACCCTGTACAGTTGCACCTATAGTATAGCTACCTGAAGCCAAGTGCTTGTGTGCTTCTTCTGATCCTATTAATAGCACAGGCAGGCTCTTGAACTATTTCCAGTTAGTGTACTGTTTACCATGCACAGTTGCACCTACAGTATAGCTACCTGAAGACAGGTGCTTGTGTGCTTCTTCTGATCCTATTAATAGCACGGGCAGGCTCTTGAAGTATTTCCAGTTAGTGTACTGTGTACCCTGCACAGTTGCACCTACAGTATAGCTACCTGAAGATAGGTGCTTGTGTGCTTCTTCAGGTCCTAGTAATAGCACAGGCAGGCTCGTGAAGTATTGCCAGTTAGTGTACTGTGTATCCTGCACAGTTGCACCTGCAGTATAGCTACCTGAAGCCAAGTGCTTGTGTGCTTCTTCTGATCCTATTAATAGCATAGGCAGGCTCCTGAAGTATGTCCAGTTAGTGTACTGTGTACCCTGCACAGTTGAACCTACAGTATAGCTAACTGAAGACAGGTGCTTGTGTGCTTCTTCTGATCCTAGTAATAGCACAGGCAGGCTCTTGAAGTATTTACAGTTAGTGTATTGTGTTACCCTGTACAGTTGCACCTATAGTATAGCTACCTGAAGCCAAGTGTTTGTGTGCTTCTTCTGATCCTATTAATAGCACAGGCAGGCTCTTGAAGTATTTCCAGTTAGTGTACTGTTTACCATGCACAGTTGCGCCTACAGTATAACTACCTGAAGACAGGTGCTTGTGTGCTTCTTCTGATCCTATTAATAGCACAGGCAGGCACTTGAAGTATTTCCAGTGTACTGTGTAACCCTGCATAGTTGCACCTACAGTATAGCTACCTGAAGACAGGTGCTTGTGTGCTTCTTCTGATCCTATTAATAGCACAGGCAGGCTCTTGAAGTATTTACAGTTAGTGTACTGTGTAACCCTGCACAGTTGCACCTACAGTATAGCTAAATGAAGCCGAGTGCTTGTGTGCTTCTTCTGATCCTATTAATAGCATAGGCAGGCTCTTGAAGTATTTCCAGTTAGTGTACTGTGTACCCTGCACAGTTGCACCTACAGGCTCTTGAAGTATTCACAGTTAGTGTATTGTGTAACCCTGCACAGTTGCACCTACAGTATAGCTACCTGAAGCCAAGTGTTTGTATGCTTCTTCTGATCCTATTAATAGCACAGGCAGGCTCTTGAAGTAGTTCCAATTAGTGTACTGTATACCCGGCACTGTTGCACCTACAGTATAGCTACCTGAAGACAGGTGCTTGTGTGCTTCTTCTGATCCTATTAATAGCACAGGCAGGCTCTTGAAGTATTTCCAGTGTACTGTGAAACCCTGCACAGTTCCACCTACAGTATAGCTACCTGAAGACAGGTGCTTGTGTGCTTCTTCTGATCCTATTAATAGCACAGGCAGGCTCTTGAAGTATTTCCAGTGTACTGTGAAACCCTGCACAGTTCCACCTACAGTATAGCTACCTGAAGCCAAGTGTTTGTATGCTTCTTCTGATCCTATTAATAGCACAGGCAGGCTCTTGAAGTAGTTCCAATTAGTGTACTGTATACCCGGCACTGTTGCACCTACAGTATAGCTACCTGAAGACAGGTGCTTGTGTGCTTCTTCTGATCCTATTAATAGCACAGGCAGGCTCTTGAAGTATTTCCAGTGTACTGTGAAACCCTGCACAGTTCCACCTACAGTATAGCAACCTGAAGACAGGTGTTTGTGTGCTTCTTCTGATCCTATTAATAGCACAGGCAGGCTCTTGAAGTATTGCCAGTTAGTGTATTGTGTAACCCTGCACAGTTTTACCTACAGTATAGCTACCTGAAGACAGGTGCTTGTGTGCTTCTTCTGATCCTATTAATAGCACAGGCAGGCTCTTGGAGTATTTACAGTTAGTGTACTGTGTAACCCTGCACAGTTGTACCTACAGTATAGCTAACTGAAGCCGAGTGCTTGTGTGCTTCTTCTTATCCTATTAATAGCACAGGCAGGCTATTGAAGTATTTCCAGTTAGTGTACTGTGTACCCTGCACAGTTGCACCTACAGGTTCTTGAAGTATTCCTAGTTAGTGTATTGTGTAACCCTGCACAGTTGTACCTACAGTATAGCTACCTGAAGTCAAGTGCTTGTGTGCATTTTCTGATCCTATTAATAGCACAGGAAAGCTCTTGAAGTATTTCAAGTTAGTGCACTGTGTACCCTGCATAGTTGGACCTACAGTATAGCTACCTAAAGCCAAGTCCTTGCTTGCTTCTTCTGATCCCATTAATAGCACAGGCAGGCTCTTGAAGTATTTCCAGTTAGTATACTGTGTACCCTGCACAGTTGCACTTACAGTATAGCTACATGAAGCCAAGTGCTTGTGTGCTTCTTCTGATCCTATTAATAGCACAGGCAGGCTCTTGAGGTATTTCCAGTTAGTGTACAGTGTACCCTGCACAGTTGCACCTACAGTATAGCTACCTAAAGCCAAGTGCTTGTGTGCTTCTTCTGATCCTATTAATAGCACAGGCGGGCCCTTGAAGTATTTACAGTTAGTGTACTGTGTAACCTGCACAGTTGCACCTACAGTATAGCTACCTGAAGCAAAGTGCTTGTGTGCGTCTTCTGATCCTATTAATAGCATAGGCAGGCTCTTGAACTATTTCCAGTTAGTGTACTGTGTAACCCTGCACAGTTGCACCTACAGTATAGCTACCTGAAGCCAAGTGTGTGTGTGCTTCTTCTGATCCTATTAATAGCATAGGCAGGCTCTTGAAATATTTCCAGTTAGTGTACTGTGTACCCTGCACAGTTGCACCTACAGTATAGCTACCAGAAGACAGGTGCTTGTGTGCTTCTTCTGATCCTATTAATAGCACAGGCAGGCTCTTGAAGTATTTCCAGTTAGTGTACTGTGTAACCCTGCACAGTTGCACCTACAGTATAGCTACCTGAAGCCAAGTGCTTGTGTGCTTCTTCTGATCCTATTAATAGCACAGGCAGGCTCTTGAAGTATTTCCAGTGTACTGTGTAACCCTGCACCGTTGCACCTACGGTATAGCTACCTGAAGACATGTGCTTGTGTGCTTCTTCTGATCCTATTAATAGCACAGACAGGTTCTTGAAGTATTTCTAGTTAGTGTACTGTGTACCCTGCACAGTTGCACCTACAGTATAGCTACCTGAAGCCAAGTGCTTGTGTGCTTCTTCTGATCCTATTAATAGCATAGACAGGCTCTTGAAGTATTTCCAGTTAGTGTACTGTGTACCCTGCACAGTTGCATCTACAGTATAGCTACCGGAAGACAGGTGCTTGTGTGCTTCTTCTGATCCTATTAATAGCACAGGCAGGCTCTTGAAGTATTTCCAGTTAGTGTACTGTGTAACCCTGCACAGTTGCACCTACAGTATAGCTACCTGACGACAGGTGCTTGTGTGCTTCTTCTGATCCTATTAATAGCACAGGCAGGATATTGATATATTTCCAGTTAGTGTCCTCTGTACCCTGCACAGTTTTACCTACAGTATAGCTACCTGAAGCCAAGTGCTTGTGTGCTTCTTCTGATCCTATTAATAGCACAGGCAGGCTCTTGAAGTATTTCCAGTTAGTGTACTGTGTAACCCTGCACAGTTGCACCTACAGTATAGCTACCTGAAGCCAAGTGCTTGTGTGCTTCTTCTGATCCTATTAATAGCACAGGCAGGCTCTTGAAGTATTTCCAGTGTACTGTGTAACCCTGCACCGTTGCACCTTATCAGACTCCTACTTACCAGACCGGTGAGTCCGCTTGGGCAGAGAGTAGGCTCCCTTACGCGTCCGACTCGCGGCCCCTGGTAAGGTAACAGGAAGCACAGGAGTGCGGAGTGGTATGAGAGCCTGTGAACTAGAGTCCAGATGCTGGTGGAATAGCAGTCTATGAACAGCAGGTGCAGGCTGGAACACAGGCGATGAGACTGAGCAGGATGGTCAGGAGACAAGCTGGGTTCGGCAACAGACTAGCAGCAAGGTACAATAGGAGCAGGCAGAAGCGGGGTCAAACAGGCCAAGGTCAGGTACAGGCAGCAAACAGGGGAATCCAAGAGCAATCCGGGTCGTCAAGAGATCAGGTAAACAGGAAGACAAGACAGGAAACAGGAACTACGGCACAGGAAGCTGATGATCAGGCAGCACTGAACAGAGTGCCTGACAAACTTAAATAGGCTGGCTTGCCCACAGGCACTCCCTCTGGTGGCCAATCCCATGACCAGCAAGGTGAGCTCTCTGACACACCTACAGTATAGCTACCTGAAGACATGTGCTTGTGTGCTTCTTCTGATCCTATTAATAGCACAGGCAGGTTCTTGAAGTATTTCCAGTTAGTGTACTGTGTACCCTGCACAGTTGCACCTACAGTATAGCTACCTGAAGACATGTGCTTGTGTGCTTCTTCTGATCCTATTAATAGCACAGGCAGGCTCTTGAAGTATTTCCAGTTAGTGTACTGTTTACCATGCACAGTTGCACCTACAGTATAGCTACCTGAAGACAGGTGCTTGTGTGCTTCTTCTGATCCTAGTACTAGCACAGGCAGGCTCTTGAAGTATTTCCAGTTAGTGTACTTTTTACCCTGCACAGTTGCACCTACAGTATAGCTACCTGAAGACAGGTGCTTGTGTTTTTCTTCTGATCCTATTAATAGCACAGGCAGGCTATTGAAGTATTTCCAGTGTACTGTGTAACCCTGCACAGTTGCACTTACAGTATAGCTACCTAAAGACAGGTGCTTGTGTGCTTCTTCTGATCCTATTAATAGCACAGGCAGGCTCTTGAAGTATTGCCAGTTAGTGTATTGTGTAACCCTGCACAGTTGCACCTACAGTATAGCTACCTGAAGCCAAGTGCTTGTGCGCTTCTTCTGATCCTATTAATAGCATAGGCAGGCTCTTGAAGTATTTCCAGTTAGTGTACTGTGTACCCTGCACAGTTACACCTTCAGTATAGCTACCTGAAGACAGGTGCTTGTGTGCTTTTTCTGATCCTATTAATAGCACAGGCAGGCTCTTGAAGTATTTATAGTTAGTGTACGGTGTAACCCTGCACAGTTGCACCTACAGTATAGCTACCTGAAGACAGGTGCTTGTGTGCTTCTTCTGATCCTATTAATAGCACAGGCAGGCTCTTGACGCATTTCCAGTTAGTGTACTGTGTACCCTGCACAGTTGCACCTACAGTATAGCTACCTGAAGACAAATGCAGGTATTCTCATACTAATAATACTACAGGCAGGCAGTTGATTCTGCTAGCTGCAGTATAATCAGTATATATATACATCCCAGTTTTTTGCAGCTACATCTCACAGCAGGCCATTAGTATGTCTGGAAGGCCAACAAGGAGAGGCAGACATTCACAAGCCAATAAAAGAGCGCAAGCAGGCTCTGTATCTAGAGGCAACAGTGCTGGTCGTGGACACGGTGCATCCTCATCAGCACGTGGCCGTGGGACACGCTTGGCCTTTTTTTGTCAGCTGTCCTTGTTTAGCCACAACATGTGGAAGACTTGGTCGAGTGGATGACCAAGCCATCCTCATCCTCCTCATCCTCTCTCACCCAGGCTCAGTGGACTTTGTCTGGCTAATGAGCTGCCAACGCGGTCTCTTCCCTCGGCTCAATGGCATCAGTCACTCCTTTCCTAGCCCCACCATGTCCTCCTGAGGAGTCCCCCGAACTGTTTGACCACAGTGTTGGGTACATGCTCCAGGAGGATGTCCAGCATTTTGAAGGCTCCAATGATGGTACTCAGCTAGAGGAAGGCAGTAACGTGAGCCCAGACAGAGGGGGTGCCCAAGAAGGACAGCAATCTGGCAGTCATGTTCCCCCTGCTGCAGCATACTGCCAGGTTTGCTCCAGTGATGAGGGAGGGGATGATGAGGTCACTGACTCTACGTGGGTGCCTGATAGGAGAGAGGAGGAGGAGGAGGAGAAGGAGGCGCATCCCCAATGAGACAGGATGCCCTCCAGGGGCCAGCTTAAGGGCAGTACACTGACTGCATCACACCGCAGAGCTCCGCATGTGCAGTCTCTGCGCGTTAATCAAAAAGTCCTTTGGTGTGGGCCTTTTTTGAGATGAGTGCATCAGATCGCTCTGCTGCTATTTGCAACATATGTCTCAAGTGTATCTCACGTGGCCATAACATCTCCCGCTTGGGCACCACATGCTTGACAAGGCATTTGTTGACCTGCCATGCAGTTCGTTGGCAAGTGTACCTGAAAGACCCACACCAAAGAACAAAGAGGACCTCTCCTTGCTCCTCATCAGCTGGGATCTCCAACCTCACTATACCACCTTCAGTCCTCTCTGAGACCTGCACTGAATGTGGAATGAGGAATAAAGGTATAGAATTAGGTGTGTCACAGCCAAGTACTTGCAGGCAATCTGCTATCGGTACACCGACATCAGATTGTACCAGGCAAATTTCCCTGCCCCAGCTGCTGCACCGCAGAAAGAAGTTCGCTCCCAGCCATCCACATGCCCAGCAGTTGAATGTTAGCTTGGCAAAATTGCTAGCACTTCAACTGCTGCCTTTTCAGTTGGTAGACTCTGCCCCTTCCGTGAGTTTGTGGAATGTGCGGGTCCTCAGTGGCAGATTCCCAAACGCCACTTTTTCTCATGGAAGGCGATTCCCGCTCTCTACCGGCATGTGGAAGACAATGTCTTGGCCTAGCTGGACAAGGCGGTCAGTGGTAAGGTGCATATTACCGCTGACTCATGGTCCAGCAGGCATGGACAGGGACATTACCTAAGTTTCATCGCGCATTGGGTGACTCTGCTGGCAGCTGGGAAGGATGCAGGACAAGGTGCAGTAGTGTTGGAGGTTGTTCCGCCACCACGCCTCCAAAATGCTACTACTGGTGATTCTGACACACCTCTCTCCTCCACCCCCTCCTCTTCTTCTTCCTCCATGGCCTCTTCTTGTGCTCTGTCCTCGGAACCAGCGGTGCTCCATAGGCGTTCAAGGGGCTACGTAAGTACGCAGGCCAAAAGATGCCATGCGGTGCTTGAGCTGGTGTGCTTGGGGGACAGGAGCCACACTGGGGCAGAGATTCTGTCAGCTCTGCAGGGGCAGGTTCAGAGGTGGTTGACGCAACACCAGATTAAGCCAGGAATGGTGGTTTGCGACAATGGCACCAACTTTCTCTCCGCCCTCCGGCAGGGACAACTGACCCATCTGCCCTGTTTGGCTCATGCCCTGAACTTGGTGGTGCAGTGGTTCTTGGGCAGGTACCCGGGCTTACAGGATGTCCTGAGGCAGGCAAGGAAAGTCTGTGTGCATTTCTGCCAACTGTATAATGCCAGTGCTCGGCTGGATGACCTCCAAAAGGAATTTAACCTGCCCAAGAACCGCCTAATCTGTGACATGACCACCAGGTGGAACTCGATGTTGGCCATGCTGCAGCATCTGCACATGCAGCAGAGGGCCATCAATGAGTACCTGTGCGACTATGGCACCAGGACAGGGTCAGGGGAGCTTGTTTTTTCTCCCCACGCCAGTGGGCCATGATCAGAGATGCATGCACTGTCCTGTCACCATTTGAGGAGGCCACGAGGATGGTGAGCAGTGACAATGCATGCATCAGTGACACTGTCCCCCTTGTCCACCTGTTGGAGCACACGCTGCTTGGAATAATGGACAGGGCACTTGAGGCAGAACAGAGGCAGGAAGAGGAGGACTTTCTTAGCTCTCAAGGCCCCCTTTATCCAGACAGTGTTCCTGTGTGCCCACCGATCACACAGGAAGAGGACGAGGAGGAGGAGGAGGATTGTATCAGCATGGAGGTGGAGCCTGGCATCAGCAGCAGTCTTTAAGGGATCATTTACAGTCCCAAGAAACCCATGTACTTGTACGTGACTGGGAGGAGGTGGTTGCGGATCATGTCATCCTTAGTGATCCAGAGGACTCCGGACCGAATGCCTCAGCAAATCTAGGCTGCATGGCCTCCCTGATTCTGCAAAGCCTGCGGAAGGATCCTCATATTTGTGCTATCAAGGAGAGTGATCGTTACTGGCTGGCAACCCTCCTTCATCCACCTTACAAGGGTAAGGTTGCAGACCTTATCTTGCCGTCGCAGAGGGAGCAGAGGATGGAACATCTTCGGGAGGCCTTGCAAAAAGGGCTGTGCAACGTGTTCCCAGAGACTGGGAGGTTACAAACTCCTGTTCCTGGACAACATGTTGCTGAGGCTTCAGTCAGTCAAAGAAGGAGCGGTGGAGAAGGTGGCTGTCTGACCGATGCTTTCAGACAATTTTTTAGTCTGCAGCCCCAAGGTATGATAGGTTCCAGCAACCATCGCCAGTGTCTGTTTAACATGGTGCAGGAATACCTAGGGGCAAGATCTGACTTGGACACCTTTCCCACCGAAAATCCTCTGGGTTACTGGGTCTTGAGGATGGATCACTGGCCAGAGCTTGCACAGTATGCAATTGAGCTACTGGCCTGTCCTGCATCCAGCGTTCTTTCGGAATGCACATTCAGTGCTGCTGGAGGCTTTGTAACTGATCACAGGGTGCGCCTGTCCACCGACTCGGTCGATCGACTGACCTTCATAAAAATGAATCAGTCTTGGATCACCACCAGATACCAAGCACCTGATGCTGATGTAACCAATTTTTTTTTTTTGAAATGTGAGATCCCTTCAAGACTGCCTATGCTGATGCTTAATGACTATCCTGTTATGCTGAGTGACTATCCTCTTCCTCCTCAATGATCATGCTGATAGCTTGTAAGAATATTTTTAGTTCTGGGTGCTGCCACCAGTGGCTAAGGCCCAATTTTTCTGCCCCTGTTTAACAGGGGCGTGTAATTACAATTTTTGATGCAATACTTTGCAGCAGGGCTCATTCCTGTGCTCCAACTAGAGTATCTGTGAGGGGTTGCAGTGTCGTGGCACCAGCACCAGTGCCTAAGGCCCAATTTTTCAGCATGTAATTACAATTTTTGATGCAATACTTTACAGCAGGGCTCGTTCCTGCGCTCCAACTAGAGTATTTGTGAGGGGTTGCAGTGTTGTGGCACCAGTGTCTAAGGCCCAGTTTTTCTGCCCCTGTTCAACAGGGACATGTGATTACAATTCTTGATCTAATATTTCACAGCAGGACCTGTTTCTGCACCCACCAAGAGTAACTGTGAGGGCTTACAGTGTTGTGGCAATACCACCACCACCAAAGGCCCAATTTTTCTGCCCCTGTTCAACAGGTGCATGTAATTACAATTCTTGATCTAATATTTCACAGCAGGGCCCGTTCCAGAGCCCACCAAGAGTAACTGTGAGGACTTACAGTGTTGTGTCACCAGCACCACCACCACCATCACCAAAGGCCCAACTTTTCTGACCCTGTTTAACAGGGGCATGTTATTACAATTCTTGATCTAATATTTCACAGCAGGGCCCTGTGAGAGCTTACAGTGTTGTGACAACATCAACACCTAAGGCCCCAATTTCTGCAGAGTGTATAGGGAAGGCCCCTACTTTTAAACATCCAACTTACAAATGACTCCTACTTGCAAACGGAAGGAGACAAAAGGAAGTGAGATGAAATCTACCCCTAGGAAGGGAAATTCTCTCCTGTAAGAGTTAATATGGGAGAAACATTTCTCCTTTCCACTGATGCTTTAACACCAATCCTTGTTTCACTAAAAACCCCAAATTTTCAAAAAAAAATTGACAATGGGACAGAAAGTGAGGTAAAATCTTCTGAAGAGGAGCACAGACAGCAAAACAAATGTCACAGGGGTGATAACCCTTCCCTATGTTTTCCAAAAAGCTTAAAATAGATTTTTTGGCTGGAGCTAAACACTTTAAAAATGTACCAGTTCAAAATTACAACACAGATTCTACTTAACAACAAACCTACAGTCCCTGTCTTGTTTGCACTGCCTGTATACTGCTGTTCAGAGTATAGAGGGCCTGGGGGCCCCACACCTTTCATTTTTTTTAATTTGGGTGCGGAGTTCCCCTTAATATCCATACAAGACCCAAAGGGCCTGGTAATGGACTGGGGGGGTGCCCATGCCATTTGTCTCACTGATTTTCATCCATATTGCCGGGACCCGACATTACATTAAAGCCACAATCAGTTTTAAATTACTTTTATTCCTTTAAAAATGTCATTTTGTGCAGGGACTGTTCTAAGCACGGGAAACACGCGCCACTTTACAGGCATACTATAGACACCCCCCAGGTATGATATTTAAAGGAATATTTCACTCTTTTTTTCACTTTAAGCATCATTAAAATCACTGCTCCCGAAAAAACGGCTGTTTTTAAGACTTGTTTTTGCATTGATACACGTCCCCTGGGGCAGGACCGGGGTCCCCAAACCCTTTTTAGGACAATACCATGCAAATTAGCCTTTAAAATTAGCACTTTTGATTTTGAACGTTCGAGTCCCATTGACTTCATTGGGGTTCTAACGTTCGTAGGTTCTGGTGCGAACCGAACCAGGGGATGTTCGGCTCATCCCTAGTCAGAAGCATCTGAGGGTTTGTAGTCCACGAGGCCCATTTAAAGTGTTACTATACCCAGGACCCTGCATTCACTATATCTGGTCTCCCACAGTACACAGAACATGGAAATGCAATAGTCTTAGTAAATATAAACTGCTAAATACCTTTTTTCATCATCAGTTAGAGCAGTCATGTGACTTCTATGAGTGTCTTCTTAAATGCTCTGTTCTATCAGGAGATGGGTTGGAGTCAGTTAAATAAGAGGCGGATCAGAGAGACAGGATCATGCAGCGTTTATACGCAATGCAGATTATGAACCCCTTAGGTTCCACAGTGAGTAGAACAAGCATGCTTTACTGCATATACACACTGATTTTAATGTTGTAGGTTTAGTAACACTTTAAGAGAGAACAAGTGCATTCTGTCTTTTCCATTAACATGATAGCATCAATTTGTTCTAAAACCGAAGACAGGGGGACCACCAAGGATTTCCAGTGCAGGGCAATAGCTCACAATATTGCAATACAGATAGTATAGATCAGTCTTTGTTCTCTATACAATACCCCGGAATAGAGGCTCTCAAGAGGCACATAGGCATTGTTAGGGTCAATACTTCAGGGCAAATAGTATTAAATTTAGAGGGGTTGCAATAACTCCTAGTAAGTAGTTTAAAAGCAATTTCTCTGACCTCAAGAGATTTGGTACATTTGTGCAAATTATCCAGCATAACGTCCCAATCTTCAGGAGAAAATTGGATGCTGCAATCCCTTTCCCATTTAATCATATAAAGGAGCACATTAGAAAAAAATGTACCACCAGCAGAGCGGTAAAGGTCAAAAATAAGACCTCTAGCTCTGGGATAGTCATGGCAGATGTGTTTAAAAAATGTAATTGGTGAAGTAGGTGAGGGACCATAATAGGTAGTGTAGATTTGCAAATAACGGTAACATTCACAATTTAGTATGTTTCTCTGAGTATGTAGGTATTCAAACAAGGAAAACATCCCCCATCCCCCCACCAGTTGGAAGGCAGGAAAATGTAATAAGGGAATTGGCATGCCACCAAGAGAAGCACATACAACTACAGTATATAATAGCAGATAGATATTTGATCCAATAGTTTATTTAGGTAGGTATAAATACTGTATATATGTCAGGAGATGAGAGGTTATGGTATTATGAACAACTATTTGAATGTATTCAATAGTTTTTCACTATGGACCAGCTGAGCTCTAGTCACCAATGCCATAAGCTTTGGGGGCCAGTCTGACTGACAATATTGCACACAACCTAGTAGAGGTTTAAAGAGCCAATGCTGTTAAAACCCTGTAAAACAAAAGGATGCTGCTTGGTCAAGATGCCCAATGGCCAAAGCAGTTAATGATTAAATGGAGAATGAAGATTATATAAAGTATATTGTAATTGGTAAGCTGTGAAATGGCTACACTCTTCCAGTTTATGGTCAGGTATAAAATATGCCCAGAAATCGATCAAGCAGACATAGAATAATTTATAAAATTACCTCATACTATCTTTCTTAATTGACTGGTACCAGAAAAGTAAAGTAGGAATAGGAATTTCTTACCCATTTTCTTTGGCCAAAACTACTCTCACATCAAATGCTGTGTTACACACCGTATGCATACAGATTTCCTGTAAATGGAAGCCTTGTTTTGATAATATCTGACACTGTTGCACACATTTGTGTAGCTTTAAACATTTTGCTATGGTCAAATGTAGAACTCCCCCTGCAGCTAACATGCCCATTATGTTACCTCCTGTCATAAAATCCCCAACCCTCAAAGCAGTTTCTCAATACCCTCCCCCAACTGAACTTGCCCCTTTCACCTTATGAATTATGTTCCCTTCCCCTCCAGGAATAGCAATTTAGCTGCATATTTGCTCAAAATGATGGTGAAGAGAGGCCTAGTTGCAGCCACAACCTCTCTGTTCCTATGCCATTTGTTGCACTTGCGTGTTTTTAAATGTACATGTTCACCTTTCATAACATGGTACACCCATATTCAATGAAAGCAGTCTGGGGATCTTCAACCCATGTCTGATGCCAGAATTTACATAAGACGTGGCCAAGCTGGGCTTCGCCCACCAGCCTTGTCCATTATTCACAGTCCTCTGTGAATGGAAGATTACAAGTTCACTGCAAGTGAACTTATCCTTTAAAGACCCAATCGGGTTACTCTGAAACAAAATGTTTTTTTTAAACTTTAACAAAACTTGATAATTTATTGAGTTAATAGATAATCTAGCCACAAAATAGGATGTGCTTGATAAAACAGCAAGCTATTAAACTCTTCAAACATGAAAAAAGGTAAATCATTAGAAACATCTACAGACTCTTCTATCTCTTGTGAGATAATGTATATGTGTTATGTAACATATGCTTATGTACGTGAGTGTGTGTGTCTGTGCCTGTCCTCCTATTATTTTTTTTAGATAATTTATTCATTATATATATATATATATATATATATATATATATATATATATATATATATATATATATATATATATATATATATATATATATATATTTGTAGCCAACAAAATATACTGATTTTGTTAACTTATTAAGAATAGGGAAAAAAATAGCTTTTTTTCTTTACCCTTTTTCTTGGTAAATATAAAAGACTGTGAAACATAGATGTTTTGTATACTTTTTAAAGCTAGCTGATGGATCTTTTCGTCTCCATTTCACATACATTTCAGAAACTCTAAGTAGTCTTTTCTAAAAAGCATGTTGTTTGCAGAGCTGCATAGCTCCACCAATTGAAAATGAGTTTGACTGGCTTACGGCGTCACCAGGGTTAATAGTCAAGACAGATGTTAAAGAAATGTAAGCTTTTTGACATGTTCAGACCAAACCATTAAAAGTAGCAGAGTCAGCAGGCTGATGGCCAGTTCAGGAAAAAAAATTAAAAATGAACAGAGTTCAGGTTCCAGACTGGTTAACAGTGTACACAGATTGACAGTAACAATGGTAACAGGCCAATGATCAGAATAAGCATAGACAATCTTAGCAAAATACAGCCCAAACAATATGCAAGAGTAATACAGGACATGAACAGACAGATATCACAGGTAGTAAGTTCTAGACATGTGCATTCGTTATCGTCTGAATGCATTTTTGTCCAAATTTCAGGGATTTTCGTGTTCGTTTTAATAAAACAGTAATGAACACGCAGAATCCAAAATCCGAAAGGTCCAAAATAAAAAAATGCTTTATTTTCGTATGCATTATATTTTCGTATCATTGTGACAACAGTTCAATATAGATAGATAGAAGATTCAACATGATGGTGACAATAGCGATCTGTGTCTATCGAACCTGTGGTCGAATGTGCCTAACCTAACTCCATTAGTTCAAGATTTTTCGACATAGAGAGAAAAGATTCAACATTATAGAGACAAGATTCAATGAAGCAGCTAAAAACATATGATTGCTGCGAACAGACATTTACAGTCAAATGCTCCACACATAGACTATAGAAGAATTCTAATGTTGTTTGACTAGTCAAACAACATTAGAATTCTACTATAGCTTGTGGGCCAAGCATTCAACCGGAAATGTACGATTGTGGTGCCGTACAGTTTAGCTGCTTCGGCAAATGCTTCGTCAAATCTTCATCTGACAGATATCATAAGCCAATTGACAGATTCAACCTCAATTCAGATTTTCGTACGAATGCATTTTTAACCAAACAAAATGAATAAAAACTAATTTTGGGAGTAACTAAATTTCTTTTTCGGACAAAATATTTCAGTGTGCAGATGTCTAGTAAGTTCTTCATCCAGGGCATGAGTAGACAGACTAATCTGTTTCTCAGACATAGGCTGAATGCCCAAAAGTCTATTTAGGCACTTCTAAAAAGTCAGGTGTGTAGTAGAGACTTGAGCTGCCAAAGAACTAGTAGATAGAAATGACTCAGGACTAATTGTTTCAGCAATCTAGACACAGAACTGGATGACTCATGCCAGTAAGTTATCCTTTTCTGATGACTCAAAAAAGCCAAAGTTAACATCAGAGAATGTCAGCAACGAGGAAGACTGCTACTGCTGTGCTGTCACTTTAGATAATCCATTGTACTCTGAGAATAATTATTATTATATTAATTGGTTCTCTGTGGTTCTCTGTAAATCAAAGATGGTAAAAAAAGATATATACAGTGCCTTGCAAAAGTATTCCCCCCCTTGGCTTTTTACCTATTTTGTTACATTACAGCCATAAGTTCAATTTTTTTTAATTTGAATTATATGTGATGGATCAGAACACTAAGTTGGTGAAGTAAAATTAGAAAAATATATACATAAAACTATTTTTCAGAAATAAAAAAAATGATAATTGGCATGTGCGTATGTATTCACCCCCTTTGTTATAAAGCCCATAAAAAGCTCTGGTGCAACCAATTACCTTCAGAAGTTAATTAGTGAAATGATGTCCACCTGTGTGCAATTTAAGTGTCACATGATCTGTCATTACCTATACACACCTTTTTGAAAGGCCCCAGAGGCTGCAACACCTAAGCAAGAGGCACCACTAACCAAACATTGCCATGAAGACCAAGGAATTCTCCAAACAAGTAAGGGACAATGTTGTTGAGAAGTACAAGTCAGGGTTAGGTTATAAAAAAAATCCAAATCTTTGATGATCCCTAGGAGCACCATCAAATCTATCATAACCAAATGGAAAGAACACGGCACAACGGCAAACCTGCCAAGAGACGGTCGCACACCAAAACTCATGGACTGGGCAAGGAGGGCATTAATCAGAGAGGCAGCACGGAGACCTAAGGTAACCCTGGAGGAGCTGCAGAGTTCCACAGCAGAGACTGGAGTATCTGTACATAAGACAACAATAAGCCGTATGCTCCATAGAGTTGGATTTTATGACAGAGTGACCAGAAGAAAGCCATTACTTTCAGCAAAAAACAAAATGGCACATTTTGAGTTTGCGAAAAGGCATGTGGGAAACTCCCAAAATGTATGGAGGAAGGTGCTCTGGTCTGATGAGACTAAAATGGAACCTTTTGGCCATCAAATAAAATGCTATGTCTGGTGCTAACCCAACACATCACATCACCCAAAGAACACCATCTCCACTGTGAAACACTGTGGTGGCAGCATCATGCTGTGGGGATGTTTTTCAGCAGTCGGGACTGGGAAACTGGTCAGAGTTGAGGGAAAGTTGGATGGTGCTAAATACAGGGATATTCTTGAGCAAAACCTATACCACTTTGTGTGTGATTTGAGGCTAGGACGGAAGTTCACCTTCCAGCAGGACAATGACCCCAAACACACTGCTACAGCAACACTTGAGTGGTTTAAGGGGAAACATGTAAATGTGTTGGAATGGCCTAGTCAAAGCCCAGACCTCAATTCAATAGAAAATCTGTGGTCAGTCTTAAAGATTGCTGTTCACAAGCGCAAACCATGCAACTTGAAGGAGCTGGAACATTTTTGCCTGGAGGAATGGGCAAAAATCCCAGTGGTAAGATGTGACAAGCTCATAGAGACTTATCCAAAGCGACTTGGAGCTGTGATAGCCACAAAAGGTGGCTCTACAAAGTATTGACTTTAGGGGGGTGAATAGTTATGCACATTGACTTTTTCTGTTATTTTGTCATATTTGTTGTTTGCTTCACAATAAAAAAAAAAATCTTCAAAGTTGTGGGCATGTTATGTAAATTAAATGATGCAAATCCTCAAACAATCCATGTTAATTCCAGGTTGTGAGGCAACAAAACACGAAAAATTCCAAGGGGGGTGAATACTTTTGCAAGGCACTGTACCATAAATTGTGTTATAAATATAGTTAGTTAATAGATAATTTTAGCGAAAAATATAGGTAATGTTTATTATTGTCACAAAGGGGCTGACATTTCCTTTTGTGAAGGTATACAGGTATTAACATTATTTATAGAAACAATAGGGGTCTATTATACCCCCTGATGCCTTAGAGAGTCCATAATCTGCAGCTCATGCCGCCAGTACTGCCAGCCACACAAATCAAACAGAAATTGCTTTGGAGATGAAAGCTTCAGCTTCAGCCATCTCCCACCACTGTTTATCCAGAAGAAGCTTTGAGCAGCCTCAGGCTCACAGAGAATTTAGGTAAGCTTGGAAACAGGTTGTGTTCCATTACCTTTTACCAAGCACGAAACGGACAGCTTATTACGTTTAAAACAAGCTTGTGTTCACTATTGCCCTGATTATAGAATACACCCTTGGTAGTCACAGGGCTAATCCATGAGCAACTGAATAAGGCCAATTATCAAGTAACTAATCTTTTGTTGATTATAGATGATTTGATTGTACTGTAGCCGTATTAGTGCAATTGTGACAGAGAAAATTGAGTACTGTCCGTGATACTTTTTTTATTTGCACTAACATACAATTTTTCAGGACAAGCTGAGGACAGAGGATGAAATTCTGAAAGGAATATTCCAACAACCCCCATTATTGGCTTTCAGACAACCACCCAACCTCAGACACAAACTAATCAGCAGGAAACTTCACTCTGATTATGAAGTCACAAATAATGGTAGCAAACCCTGCAATAAAAAACGCTGCAAACTATGCAACCAGATAAATCTATCCAAAAGTGTTACACACACAAATGGGACCTTCAATATCATGGGATCTTACAGCTGTACCTCAAGTAATGTTGTGTACCTCATCCAATGCAAAAGGTGCAGCAAAGGCTCTTATGTTGGTGAAACAGGACAGAAGTTGCAAGCGAGGATGAATTTGCACAGACATACCATCAAAGAACATAAAGAAGACAGTTTATGCACACCTGTGGGACATCATTTCTCACAATCGGACCACACTATAGAAGACCTCAATGTCTTAGTTCTTAAAGGGAATTTCAGAACTATCCAGGAAAGGAAAACGTTTGAACTAAGAATGATACTTCTTTTTGACATGAAGAATAAAGGCCTGAATTTAGATATTGGTTTCCTTACACTTTATGCTAAAGTTTTACGACCGCTCTGTGACTAGCATCCCCCCCTGCATTCCCTCCTAGCTCTCCCTCTGTCTTATCTCACTAACTCTGCTGCTATCTTTATTACCATTGATTTGTATGTGTTTGGTTTTCTCTTTTTTTTTCTTCTTCTTTAACATTCTGCCTAAAAATTTGTGAATCAGTACTGCTTGGACCTTGAAGAAGGGGACATACTCCGAAAGCTTGTCCTGAAAAATTGTATGTTAGTGCAAATAAAAAAAGTATCACGGACAGTACTCAATTTTCTCCGTTGATTATAGACAATTACATTGAAAAAGAATGCATTTATTAAATTACCTGTCACATTGTGTTAACACTGTTTTACAGGTTGAACTTGAAAATAATATTGGTATTCAAAGTATTGTGAAATGAAGAAAACTAACATTAACAGAAAATCATCACTCCTTGTGTGACACAAACGAACTGATTTATCTGTTTATTTCATACATAGACTTTTTTTTGCAGAAAATGTAAGGTGGTAAACATACAACTTAGTGAGAGAAATATCATTTAATTTAATTACCGTTTAGAGAAATCTCCCAATACATGCAATATCTAGTTACAATGATAGACAGATGTTTAAATGAATATATTTGTTTACAATATCATTAATTAATACAAAATATTAATTTCACAGCCAACGAAAATCTGTTGCCATCCTCCCTCTCTCTCACCCCGGAGATCTTTTAAACCTCCAGCATACCTCTCAGGACATCTTGTACCACAGCTACAGCTGCCTTTTTTGCTGTGGACTCTGCCTGGTTGTGTGTATCTCGGCTCGGCTCCCTGGTCTCTGAGCTCGAGGCCTGCCGCCATCTTGAGGCCTGCCGGCTCCTTCATTCCTGCACATCGGGATCTGGAGGTTGAGCGAACACCGCATCTCAGCTTACCAGCAGCACACCTCCAGAGGACATTGAACAAGCCTACATCGAGGACGAGCTGCCTGGGGATTCCTAGTTGTGAGCCCCGACATACCGCGGCCTGGCGTCATTTTGCGGCCTGCTGCCTACTGATTTGGCCACATCCTCCTCCTGTGGGCACAGTGAATAGCGGACTTTCTACATACCCCCTCACACAGCTAATACCCCTGACAGCGTCTGCCCACTGACCCTTTAGCTGTGATCAGTGAGGATTCCTTAGGCCCAAATAAAGTGGATCTTGCACGGCCGGCCGCCCATAGGAAAGTCTGCGGCTTTGGCCTACACACAGAGGTCGGCAGCCATCTTGGGACTCCAGATACATCCGCTTGCTTTTGTCTTAATCCATTACAACTCACTTCTATACTCACTTAACGGTGTTCACCTCTGAGAATACTATACCCTTCCACAGCTACTTAAATAATTACCTTCACAACAGACAACTGTAAGCGCACACGTAGCTTGCAAATATGGAAGACGTCTGAGATCTGAGCTCTGGCCTCCGCCCGCAAATCCGAATCTCCCGCTCCGCAACACTAGTTTTTTTTAACTTCGGGAGACACGCCAACCTTCCAGGGAACCCCACAGCTACCCTCCGAACGGTGTATGGGTAAAATTGGAGACCAATGAACCATATACTCAAAACAATCTTCACAAGCTGCGCTCCGGCAAGCCCACTCAATGGAGAAATACCTCCGGAGGCCTCACTCCCCGGCCTCAAGTACTTCAGAGGCAGCCGTGAATCAAATGGACAACTTCCCGTTGGTCGACCCCTCCCTGTTTACTGAAGACCCTCCACAGCACCCACACCCACCTAACTCCCCCACAATGTCACTACCCGTGACAGTGGACGTTTTAGATACCAAGCTGCAGGCTCTGCTTCACAGCATCACTCATAACATCACCAGAGAAGTAAATAAGTTAGCCCACGAGCTTAGGGGTGAAATAGATCAGCTAGGTGAACGTACAGATAATTTAGAAACTACATTCGACGACATGATTCAATATATCCATGTCCTAGAGGAAGAAAATGCAGGTCTGAAAAATACAGTCTCACAGCTACAGATGCAGCAGGAGGATCTTGAAAATAGAGAACGCCGCCAGAACCTATGCATTCGTGGTTATCTAGATATCTAGATGTGTGACTCATAAGGAAACAAACTACAAAATACTGATGTTCTGGTACAGGACCCCAGAACTTCTATTAAGACAGAAACTGACAACCTCTGGGCAGTGCTGGAGATTTGGTTCGTCTTTAGGCACACATTTCCACATATTTTGGGAATGTCCTTTGATCATGCAATACTGGTCACAGATTCATGCCCTTTTGGAGAAGGTCCTAGATATCCCTGTACCCCACCAACCTATACATCTCTTACTAGGCTTACCCCTCCCAAAAACACCAAAAACCCTCAGGAAACTGATGGCTTTCATTTTATTAGCAGCTAAACAAGTTATACCCCAATGTTGGTTAGCTAGTACCCCCCCTACTTTTACACAATTTTTGTCAGCCATCGCAGATATTCGCAGGATGGAACGTATCACAGCCATAATTGATGATTCCCACCCTAGATTTGATGCTATATGGGGGAACTGGGACTCCTCTGAATATAAAATAGAGAATCCTTTTAGGTAGTCTTGAGTTAAGGGGGTGAAATGACAGATTACTCTACTGTATGAGTAAAATAATGCCAATGACCACAACTTTGCAATTGTTTCACTAATTAATCCTCTTATTCTTTACCATGATGTGTATGTAATGTCTGACAATCATTTGACACTTTATGTTACTTTCCTAAATGCATGATATGCTACAAAAATATTCCTTCATTAAGATTATACCGCTTTTGATGACGTTTCTATGTGAATGTATACTCTGTTTATGTATACTTGAAAAATACTTAATAAATAAACAATTAAAAAATATATATATATTCATTTACTTTATGTTCCATAGCTAAAAAAAGAATTATTTTTATTTCTATAAAAATTTTACTAAACTCAGGAGCCCGCATTCACTATATCTGGTCTCTCACAGTACACAGAACATGGAAATGCAATTAGTAAAATTAGTAAATATAAACTGCTAAATACCTTTTCTCATCAGCAGTATATCACAGTCTTGTGACGTCTATCAGTGCAAAGCCGAGCACTGGTTAAAGCTTGGAGGAGGGGTTTTTATTCTCCTCTGACTGTCCTATGAACCTGCATGACCCCTGGCCATCTGTCTGGACAGTTTTGATTGCCCCTGTGCTGATTACATGCACCCTCCCCAAAAAAAACTTTCTAGCAATATACACCTAACTGAGAAAGCACAGAGTCCTAGGAGGTACTCTGCACTATCAGCAGATGGATTGGGGGCAATAAAAGAAGGGGAGGATCAGAAAAGCCAGGATCAAATAGCCTTTTTGCACAATGTGGAGGACTAACCCCTTAGGTTCCACAGTGAGTAAAGCAAGCATGCTTTACTGCAAATACAGTACATACAGATTTTACTGTTGTGGGTTTAGTAACACTTTAAAGTGAATATGAACTATCACACATTATTGTTATACATTTCCACTTGCAACCTGCTTTATAGAAGATCACATAATTTTGGAAATCAAATATGTTCAATGATAGGATGTTCTACAGACTGGGCAAAACTTCCTGCATACTGTATATCCAGGAGAATAAACAAAATCTGCTGATTTGTGGATTTGGTTGGCTTTCAAAAATCACACTTATTACAAGAGAGGCGCAAGCGGAAGATGATCTTTCTACAACTGTTCTAAAAAAATACAGCTAAATGTATCATAGTAAGTCCAGCATATTTTGCAAACCAAATGCTTATTTGTTAACTGTGGATTTTATAAAAAAAAAAAAAAAAAAAAACATAAATATCAATTTATTAATTGGTAAATTTAAAAATAGGCAGAAGCCTTTATAATTCCCCTTTATATATTATGCTTCAGGTTCGTAAAAGTAATTTCTATATTAATATAAAGCTTGCTGTGGAGATGTATGGAACATTCTCTAAACCTTATGTCTTAGTTCTTATAAACATTTTGTGCTTGTTGTTGAGTGCAGATCTTTATATATTTTGAAAGAGAAACCCGCTGAGCCATGTTTAAAATAAAACTTGAGGCTCTCGGCAGGTATCTAATTTAAATATGTATTTTAAAAACCCTTTTTCATTAATAGATTCCTGCTGTTTGATATTTAAATCCTAAATTATTCTGAAGCAAAATAATACAACACTGATAGGCATATTAAGAAAAGCGGAATAGCAAAACAATAGCTGTTTACAAAGAGGGTAAACAGTAATAAATCTCATACACTGTCAAGCTACATACAAATGTACAACACTGCTATTTTTTTCATCCATTCACTTTGCTTTCTTTACATTTAGGTTGAGTAATATTAATCTCTGCTGTCTAGCCAAGTATTATAATGAAGTGCACTTATGAATATAAAGTGGGTATGTAAATTGCGATATCGCTCTAGATTATGCTATCTCTTTTTGACATAGGATGAACTGCCAATATATACCACCTGTTGCATCAACTACATCCAAATTTAGAGTCACAGCATGAATCTTGAAAATTATAATCTGGTTTGTCTGGCAGGATCAAACTATAGGAAGCCCATGAGAAGTTACATTAATTACTTTATGATTAATTATGTTGTTTCCTGTGAAGACCATGCCAAATTATTGATTCCAGATGCTCATATGATGTTTTTTGGCTGTTTGAGATCTTGGCATAGCAATATATATGTGTGATTCAACAAAGAATTATTTTTGGTGTACTTCTCCGCTAATTCATTACGGTGACTGACAGTACAACGTCTGTGACATTTTCAAAGCAGCATAACCTTTCAGCAATAGGCAAATGTAGTAATAGAGGTTTACTTTACTTGGCAACCTCTTATTTACACAGAGTTTCTTATATTATAGTAAACAGTCACCACAGAGATCATTGCATAATTTTCATAGGTATACAAATAGCTTCAGAAATAGAGCCAACTGTTGTGCCCACCCTGTGATCTAAATCTTGTAGTGGTTTAGTGTAAGTGGATAGTTTATTTTTAATGGGACCTGCCCCTTATGAAGTCAGAGAGTTCAGGTTTAAAGTGTTTTTCTACCTGGGTAGCCAGGTATCTATAATTAAACTGCATTTTACCTTGAGACAATGGTGATTATCCCCAAGAGTCATCCTGTGAGGTGTGCTGTAATTCTTCGCAGTCTGTCATTTTGTCTTGCCAGCACTTGCAGTCTCCTTGTGACTACGGTATGAACTTGGATGGAGGTTTTAGAATATATTTGTCCATAAGAGGGGGTGCAGGGATGATGTGGCATCTGTGGGGCATCTTAGGGGTGGGAAAGCTCAATTGCCAGGGCTATATGAGATAGTGTGATTGCGGTAGCGGGTCAAAGCTTGTTGGTGTGTTGCTAGCCCATGAGGCACTGATCACTAATTTTTATTGTCTATGCAATAGACAATAGACAAAAAGAAGCCAGTTAGCCTCTTCTGCAAGCTGGCTGCTTTTGGGATACCCTTGCAGGTTTATAAACCAAAAATCAGTGCAGCACTACTCCAACTTATTAGTGCATAACTGTGTACCATAGATCAATTCTATGGTATATGTATGTATGTACAACACTAAAAATATGCAATAAATATACACAATATAAGGTGCAGTAGTATATAAACACACAACTATGTGCATTCAATAATGTAATACTGTAATCAAACGGATTATAAAGTGTAAAGTGTCCTTAAATTCATTGTATATAAAATAAAGTGCAAAAGTGTCCACCAATCTCAATGGATAAAATAAAACATTATATAAAGTAATCATTTGATTTAAAAAGATTAATATTGAAAATCCAATGCGCAAAAAAACAATCTTCAACAACAAGTTAAGGGAAGCCGCCTACATAACAGAGTGTACCCACATAACTCAAAGGATAAAGAAATGTAAATATAAATATATGTGGCGCTACCCCACTGATAATGCAATAACTAATAATTCTAAGGAAGGTGATAAATAAAAAAATAATCATTCAAGAATGCTAGCACAAAGACACTGACAATGTAGGCATAAAATCAAACAGTAAATGTGAATAGACTCCTAAGGTGCAATGTGCATAAACGGACGTAAAAACGTATCAAACAGCATGGCAAACAATATATCCTAGTACATAATGAAATAACCAAAATGAATAAATTCCAGAAGACACATAACAGTGCGACTAAGTGACTAGATCCGGAATCTTCAACAAGATAAAGTGCAAGTGCACTAGTGAATAAGTACCAATGTGCAAAAATACTGGCAATATATGCTAATACATGCAGAAAAAAAAAATGAAAATGATCCAGAAAACGCATAAACAGTGCGACTAAGTGACTAGATCCAAAATCTTCAGAAGATAAAGTGCAAGTGCACTAGTAAATAGGTACCAATGTGCAAAAATGCTGGCACAGTGATCAAAAATAAACACTGACAATGTTAAAGTGAGGTAGGTGACAACCATGAAAAATATTAATAACATAATATGTGACAGTAAACTCGCTGAGCTACTCCATGATGAAGTGACCAAAACGGAAAAAAGAAAGAAAATTATTATTTTGCAAAAAAAAAATTGTGATCCAAAAATCGCATAAGATGCGACTAAATAGCAGCATCCACAAATCACTAAGACAACAGTGCAAGTGCATAAATAACAGTGTGCAGAAAAAGTGGAAACTAATACAAATGTGAACAAAGAAACAGTTCAAGGATGCATAGAGTGTGATTCACGATGTCTGCCCAGTGCAATCTTCTAAAGGATAGTGTAGAAGTGCAAGTGCCTGGTATCTCATTAATGGATCAACTCTTGTTCCAAGGGTGTAACAATGGTTTTCCCAGTCTCACACCTGAAGTTGCGGCCCCCAATGGGCCGAGTCGAGTGTGTACCGACAGGCGGTGTGATGGTATCATGGGGATCGGCTTCCAGTGATTTCCACAGCCTTCAGGGGATACGGATCCAGCACTGGCCGCAGCAAACTCTCTCCCGTGTTAATAAAACGTCCTCAGATGTTTCTCAGATAGGCATTGGAGAAAGAAGAGAGGGCTCCATAGTGTAATACGTCAAGGTATTTTATTAAAAAATGTAGCAACTTACAAATAAAAACGATGTAATCCTCGATAAAAACACAGGGTTCCGGGTTTGGCCGTACCTTGACGTATTACACTATGGAGCCCTCTCTTCTTTCTCCATTGTCCATCTGAGAAACATCTGAGGATGTTTTATTAGCACGGGAGAGAGTTTGCTGCGGCCGGTGTGGCCGGTGCTGGATCCGTGTCCCCTGAAGGCTGTGGAAAACACTGGAAGCCGATCCCCACGATACCATCACACCGCCTGTTGGTACACACTCGACTCGGCCCATTGGGGGCCGCATCTTCAGGTGAGAGGCTGGGGAAACCATTGTTACACCCTTGGAACAAGAGTTGATCCATTGATGAGAAACCAGGCACTTGTACTTCTACACTATCCTTTAGAAGATTGCACTGGGCAGACATCGTGAATCGCACTCTATGCATCCTTGAACTGTTTCTTTGGACATTCTTAGTTCACATTTGTATTAGTTTCCACTTTTTCTGCACACTGTTATTTATGCACTTGCACTGTTATCTTAGTGATTTGTGGATGCTGCTACTTAGTCGCATCTTATGCGATTTTTGGATCGCAATTTTTTTATTGCAATATAATAATTTTCTTTCTTTTTTCCGTTTTGGTCACTTCATCATGGAGTAGCTCAGCGAGTTTACTGTCACATATTATATTATTAATATTTTTTATGGTTGTCACCTACCTCACTTTAACATTGTCAGTGTTTATTTTCGATCACTGTGCCAGTATTTTTGCACATTGGTACCTATTATACCTATTTACTAGTGCACTTGCACTTTATCTTCTGAAGATTTTGGATCTAGTCACTTAGTCGCACTGTTTATGCGTTTTCTGGATCATTTTCATTTTGTTTTTTTCAGGATGTATTAGCATATTGCCAGTATTTTTGCACATTGGTACCTATTCACTAGTGCACTTGCACTTTATCTTGTTGAAGATTCCAGATCTAGTCACTTAGTCGCACTGTTATGCATCTTCTGGAATTTATTCATTTTGGTTATTTCATTATGTACTAGGATATATTGTTTGCCACGCTGTTTGATACGTTTTTACGTCCGTTTATGCACATTGCACCTTAGGAGTCTATTCACATTTACTGTTTGATTCTATGCCTACATTGTCAGTGACATTGTCAGTGTCTTTGTGCTAGCATTCTTGAATGATTATTTTGATATTTATCACCTTCCTTAGGATTATTAGTTATTGCATTATCAGTGGGGTAGCGCCACATATATTTATATTTACATTTAAAAAGATTATTTCCTTCTAAGTGCTATTCCACCATGGTGTAGATATTGAATACAAAAAGTGCTCATGCTCTCCTTCACCTATGTGCTCTAGCAGGTGCATCTTGCAGGTGTGATCCAGAGCCGGGCTGTGTGCAGCCATAGACAAACACAGCACAGCTCAGTCAACCCCCTCCATCACTCCCATCTCACAAGACCTGACTGACAACATCAGGAGCCAATGGTTCCTGCTTCTTCAGTGTTTACTGACGGGAGTGGAGGAGATCAATAGCTAGGCATTTCTTACCTTAATGCATAGGGTCTCCGTGGATAGCCATTGTAAAGAAATGGTTCTCTGCATTAAGGTAAAAACTGTTTGGGCTTTAGAACCACTTTCATTT
The DNA here is from genome assembly GCF_042186555.1 of Aquarana catesbeiana. Lineage (NCBI taxonomy): Eukaryota > Metazoa > Chordata > Amphibia > Anura > Ranidae > Aquarana > Aquarana catesbeiana. The sequence continues at coordinate 207,699,856 of NC_133325.1, read as the reverse complement.
AAGACATGTACAGTCCCTGACAAAAGTCTTGTCGCTTGTGTACAAATTGACCTGAAGTGCCGCTAAAATATATTTCTAATAAAGATGTTGTTACAAGAAATGGGTCATTTTAATCCCATCAGCTTTTGTAATAATGTTTCAGTGCAAAACGAAACTGACAAAAAGTATTCTAATATTCACAGCTTGGTAAAGCCCATTGAGTCAATTTTTGCCAAGACATAAGTGTTGTCGCCTTGTTATATGAGCTTCACCTGTGACTAATAATGGATCAATTAGGTCTCAGGTGTGTATAAAAAAAACACCAGTACACTAGACCTTCTCAACTGCAAGTAGACCTCTGCAAACATGCCTAAGATTCACCCGGAGACTAAAGTGTTGATTATCAAGAGGCTGAAGACCAGATCCACTGCTGATGTGGCAGACACCTTCAATGTGTCTCAGCGTCAAGTTCAGAGGATAAAAAAAAGATTTGAAGTGACTGGAGACATTTTGGACAAGGCCAGGTCAGGCTGACCCCGCAAGACAACTGCTCGAGAGGACCGTTTGTTGGCTCGAAAATCCAAAGCCAGCCCATTTTCCGCTGCAGCAGAGCTCCACGAGACCTGGTCACCTGAAGTCCCTGTGTCAACCAGAACAGTTTGTCGGATTCTGTCTCGAAATGGCCTCCATGGTCGAATCAGTCCCCATAAGCCAGCACTAAACAAAAGGCAATTGAAAAACCGTGTGGCATTTGCCAAGGGCCACAGCCTGCTAGAAGGATGGACTCTGGAAAAGTGGCAGAAGGTGGATTTTTCAGATGAATCTTCTGTTGAATTACACCACAGTCGCCGCAAATATTGCAGGAGACCTACTGGAACCCGCATGGAGCCGAGATTTACCCAGAAAACAAAGTTTGGTGGAGGCAAAATCATGGTCTGGGGTTATATCCAGTATGGGGGTGTACGAGGGATCTGCAGGGTGGAAAGCAACATCAATAGTCTAAAATACCAAGAAATCTTAGCTACCTCTTATATTCCCAACCATAAAAAAGGCCAAATTTTGCAGCAGGATGGTGTTTCATCGCATACTTCCATCTCCACATCAAAGTTCCTTAAGGCAAAGAAGATCAAGATGCTCCAGGATTGGCCAGCCCAGTCACCAGACATGAACATCATTGAGCATATGTGGTATAGGATGAAAGATGAAGCATGGAAAACGAAACCAAAGAATATTGATGAACTCTGGGAGGCATGCAAGACTGTTTTCTTTGCTATTCCTGATGACTTCATCAATAAATTGTATGAATCCTTGCCAAACTGCATGGATGCTGTCCTTCAAGCTCATGGAAGTCATACAAGATATTAAATTTGGATCTCACAGCACCACTACTTAATTTGCTGACATAATTTTGGATTTTCAGTAAAGTTGTTCAATTTCTGTATAGGCGACAAAACTTTTGTCTTGCCAAAATTTGACCTGTCTGTCTTGATTAAATGATAAATCTTTTTTCAGTGAAACTAATTTATTTCAGTGCATTAAACATCATTTGGGAGGGCTTTAGCTTTTCATATGAGCTATTTCTAACACCAATTGATTAATCAAAAGTCAGGTTAATAGCAGGAGTTTCTACAAAACAGAGAAGCGACAAGACTTTTGTCAGGGACTGTAGAGGCAAAGAATATGCAGAGGGTGACATTTAAGGAGCATGCAGTAAAAGAGGATGGTTGGTAAATATGCCAATATGTAAGCTATGTCATTTCCAACCACAGGTAAATGAAACAGAATTTACTGGATATTAAATTAGTCTTTTTATGCTAATATTGCAAATATGTGTGTACTCAATATTAATATTGCTCATTTATACTGTAATAAAGTATCCAAAATATGCTTGCTTATATTTAACATTTATATAAAATTGTGTTTCAGTACTATATTTCGTCAATCACTTACAGTAAACCTACATACAAACAAAAAAAAAATCAAGTTAGCATTTACTGTTACATTGAATTATTCACTTGTCGATAATAACTATTGTTGCGTTATTTATTGTGTCCACATTCAGGTACATCATTATTAAAAACCCCATCACAGATAAAGTAATAAATTCCAGCATTTCTAACAAATACGTCCTGTCTTACAGAGAACTGATAGTTCAGTGTACAGAAGCAGCAGTGGAATCTCTTGAGCTTAGCATTTAACTATGAAGATTTGTCTATTTCAAGCTTAGGATTTGAGTGCCAGATTTTTGGAAAGTCATTAACCATCAAGGGTGATTGATGACCCACTGCTGAGAGTTGGAATACCCTTATAAATGATAATGGTTCTTTGAGGTCAAGGGATAATAATTTGTTTGTGACTGCTTGACGTGAGCAGACAAAATAAAACTTTAAGTAAGAATTCTGCAGTATTTAAGCAATAGTTGTTTTCTTATATGACTTTTGCCAAAGTTTTTTTTATTTGTTTTGGGCACAGCAGGGAAAGGTTAGACAAGCTGTCTATGGTCCCACAAGAAATTTCCACAGGGTGTATTTATATGACCGTTTCCATACACAGGATCACTTATTAATGCATGACATTTCTGTCGATCCATGCCACTATAGAAACTGCAGCATCATGCAGACATAGGTTCTGCAATAATAATTGCCCTGCTCTGGCCTTCTCCATTCATAAGTTATTTGTTTGTACAAGAAAAAAAAACATATATACATGTTACCTATGAATTTTACAATAATGATTGGTTTCCTGTACAGCGTACATTTGGGGACATATCTCAATTTTCTCCATGATCCCCACACAAAACTTTATTATCTTTCTTCAAATTTGAATCAGGTATTTAGCAAACCATGTTCAACCCTAGCAAATATCCATCAAACCAAAGTCAGAATCACTTGCACAAAGTCAGACTCACTTATCAGTTGTCATTGTTGGGTGTCTGTTTTCAGAGTCTTAAGTCAGTGCCAAGAGTCATAATCAGTAGTTAGCATCAGGAGTTTGAGTGATTAGTCTATGTCAGGTTTTAGTCACTAAATATTTTTGTTACTCTGCCTAATATTTCCTTCATCCCCAAGCACCCTTCTTTTTTACTGTACACCATTTAATGGCCCCTAAAATGTTTCACTGTAGGTAATCAATAAGTGATGTTAAAAATTCCTAAAAATTTCATTTGAATGTAAAATATTTACAACTTCATGTTGCAACATTTCCAGGTTATGTCTCTAACTTACTCAAAATTTTCCTAATTCATATGCTTGATCCTCTTTTTTTGTGTAATATTGATATCAAGGATTTGTGGGTATCACCCAATTACTTCAGTTCCTCCTACCCTCTATAAAGCTATCTTCTGCTTTTATTTTTGTTGTAAATTCAGAGGTGCTGGCCAGTTTCCAAAAGTGGGGTCTAGTATACAGCATTGGGGTCAGTTCACTAAAAGATACTGAATGTGATATGACAAGCACATGACTCAATTTATTGAAACATTGCATGCAATAGCAAATTATTCAATTCACAAAGAGAGGAATATTGATGGTGCAATATACAGTGGGGGGGGGGGGTATTCAAACCCCCTTAAATTTTCCACTCTCTGTTATATTGCAGCCATTTGCTAAAATCATTTAAGTTCATTTTTTCCTCATTAATGTACACACAGCACCCCATATTGACAGAAAAACACAGAATTGTTGACATTTTTGCAGATTTATTAAAAAAGAAAAACTGAAATATTACATGGTCCTAAGTATTAAGACCCTTTGCTCAGTATTTAGTAGAAGCACCCTTTTGATCTAATACAGTCATGAGTCATTTTGGGAAAGATGCAACACCTGGATATGGGGATCCTCTGCCATTCCTCCTTGCAGATCCTCTCCAGTTCTGTCAGGTTGGATGGTTAACATTGGTGGACAGCCATTTTTAGGTCTCTCCAGAGATGTTCAATTGGGTTTAATTGGGCCATTCAAGAACAGCCCTGACTTAAACCCAATTGAGCATCTCTGGAGAGACCTAAAAATGGCTGTCCACCAACATTTACCATCCAACCTGACAGAACTGGAGAGGATCTGCAAGGAGGAATGGCAGAGGATCCCCAAATCCAGGTGTGAAAAACTTGTTGCATCTTTCCCAAAAAGACTCATGGCTGTATTAGATCAAAAGGGTGCTTCTACTAAATACTGAGCAAAGGGTCTGAATACTTAGGACCATGTGATATTTCAGTTTTTCTTTTTTAATAAATCTGCAAAAATGTCAACAATTCTGTGTTTTTCTGTCAATACGGGGTGCTGTGTGGACATTAATGAGGAAAAAAAATGAACTTAAATAATTTTAGCAAAATAACAGCTCCTGGCCACTTTGTTCTGTTTGTACTGTAAATGAAGTAGATGGGGATTACCTTTAATTTTACTAGTATCAGAGCATGTGGATTCAACCCTTAATTCATACCAGGCACTTCAGGACGAAGAAAAGAAAAGAAAAATAGACATGGTATGCCCCCCAAAACTCTACTCAAAAAATCAACAAAAAAAGCGGGGATTGGGATATGCCCCCTTGCCCTCCCCCCAACCATACCAGGCAACATGACCTCAACATGGGTAGGTATCCTGCATGAGATTGGACACCCCTGGCAAAGCACCTTGTCCCAATGCTGATGAGGGCAAGGGCATTTTCCCTGCAATACCTGGCCAGTGGTCATCGAGGTCTCTGAGCAGGGGGTTTATCAGGACCTGAAAACCCTCTTAACCACTTCAGCTCCGGAAGATTTGGCTGCTGAATGACCGGGCCATTTTTTGCGATTCAGCACTACGCTTTAACTGACAATTCCCCGGTCAAGCGATGCTGCACCCAAACAAAATTGACCTCCTTTTTCCCCACAAATAGAGCTTTCGTTTGGTGGTATTTGATCATCTCTGTGGTTTTTATTTTTTGCGCTATAAACAAAAAAGGAGCGTCAATTTTGAAAAAAACACAATACTTTGTACTTTTTGCTATAATAAATATCCCCATTTTTTTTTCAAAAAAGCAAATTTTTTTCTTAGTTTAGGCCAATATGTATTCTTCTACATATTTTTGGTAAAAAAATCGCAATAAGCGTATATTGATTGGTTTGCGCAAAAGTTATACAAAATAGGGGATAGATTTATAGCATTTTTTTTTAATTTATTATTTTTTACTACTACTACTAGTAATGGTGGTGATATGCAATTTTTATTGGGACTCTCATCCACCATAAATCATGTCATCCAGCAATATAGATAAACGCCAGTTACAATTACTGATGCCACCCACCAGAGCCAGCAGAAAAAAAAAACTGTCAAGTTTTCATCCTCCAGATATGTCATTCAGCAGGAGTAAAACAACATGACTAGATGTGGTGCTAGTGCGCCAAAAGGGCGCACGGGCGCCGCCCCCTCTCTCCAGCTGCCCCCTCTATGACCAATGGATAGATTTATGCATAGCATGAATCTATCCGTGGCCGCTGCTGCCATCCCCTATTCAGGCACCCAGCCCCTTTTCCAGTGCCTGAATTAAAGCGGCAGGGGATGTTTTTAAAGCACCTGATTAGAGCCATAGTGTCAGGGGGCTCAGGCCTTCCTTTTTAAAGCTGGCCACTCAGCTGTTGGCTAATCGCCAGCTCCTATCTCTCCACAGTGACTCACCTGTTGATGATATCCTACTTGTCAGTCCTGCCTACTTAAGCCATCCAGTCCAGATGATCTCTGTCTTCACCTTGGTTACATCTCTAGAGATGCTCTTCTGTGTTCCTGTTAAAGACTTGCTTGGCTGACATTCCTTTTGCCTCCAGATTCTGCTTGCTGTTCTACTATGCTCATCTCTGGCTCCCTGACGTTTTGGCTTGTCTGACTATCCATTCCGGTTCATGAACTCTGGCTATGTTTTGACTATGTTTACTCTGTTTACCTTTTTTATTATTATTAAACAAGTGTGATTTAACTGTACTTCTGTCTCAGTCTGATTCATGGTTTCTGACAGTAGGTGAAGGCCATGAATTCAGAAGATGCAATCAATCCACTTGTTGGTAGTATTTTTTCCAGATTGGATGAGCAGGATCACCACACAGATCAGTTTGCCATGGCGTTTAGACATGTGCGCCATCAATAAATTTGTTTCGTTTTGTTGCATTCTGTTTCGTATTAGCCGTTTTTCATAATTCGCATCCGAAATTCAATTTGGATTCGTATGAAATATGAATTTTCGTTTGTTTGTTAACTTTTCGGAACAATTACGAACGTTTGTTATGGTGAATTTATCATTATGAGGGGCTCCCACCATCCCTGTGCTGTGCTTATTATGAAGGGCTCCCACCATCCCTGTGCTGTGCTGACTTCCTGAGTTTTTAACTTCATCATAACGAATAATCGTAATTAACGAACATTCTTATTTTGTCCGATTCTGAATCTCCCATTGACTACCAGTACCAGTCTCCCACTCCCATATTAAAAAAGGTCATTTTCCCAACCCTCACTCAGCAGCAGAAGAAAACCTCTAAATGGTCAACAAAATAACAGTCACGTTTCCGTTGTAACGGAGTTTGGATCAGAAATTCGTAAACAAAATTTAGTATTTTGTACAAAATTCGGAAGCATAGCAATTCGTATTTCGGATGCTCCCGAATGTACGAATCTACGGAAATTTGTACGAATTTTCGATTCGTACAAAACTAATCGCACATGTCTAATGGCGTTACAAACGCTCCTGAGTCACGCAGCTCACCTGGAATCTCCCACTGTGGCTGCTCCAGTACAACCTGTGTTGCAGGCCATTCCTGCTGCTGCTCTAATCTTTGTGCAGGCACCCGCCTCGAGTATTACCTCTGTAAGAGGTATGTGTGGTTCCGCTCCTCTTTCCCAGTGATTTGGGAGTGATCCATTCCAATGCAGAGGGTTTCTCAACCAGTTTGAGATATACTTTGAGATGCTGCCCCAGGCGTTTCCCACGGACAGAAGCAAAGTAGGTTTCATGATATCTTTGCTTTTTGAGAGAGCCTTGGCCTGGGCAAACCCTCTATGGGAGACACAAAAACCTGTTTTCTTGAGTTAACCTGAGTTTGTGACTTCTTTTGAAAGGGTATTTGACGTTCCCGCATGCTCCACTTCTGCTGCCAAGTGCTCCATGCCCATCAAAGTATGAGAACTGTTGCCGATTACTCCATTAAATTTCGTACTCTGGTGGCAGAGGTTGGTTGGAACAATGAGGCCCTCATGGCTGCTTTTTCTCATGGTCTCTCGGATACCATCAAGGATGAGATAGCAGCCCGAGATATACCCACTGAGCTGGAGAGGTTGATCTCATTTACCATCCTTATTGACTCCAGACCCAGAGAAAGACTCCTTTTTAAGGAGCGCTTGCAGAAGCCTCCTGTACATTTGTCTCTAAAATTTGCAGTCCCGCCCTTGCCTCCCTCACCTCCCATGCCTCCTGGTACGAGTCGGCCTGTGAAGATGAACCCATGCACTTGGGCTTCACACGTCTCTCTGCGGATGAGAGAACCCTTAGGAGAAGGCAGAGGTTGTGCCTTTATTGTGGCCAGGCAGGTCACTTTTTAAAGTCTTGTCCTACCCATTCAGGGAATGCCCAAACCTTGAGGTCCTGTCACAGACAGACCTTAGGTGCCATTGTTTCATCCCCAGTTATCCAGAAGGATAAGCCCCTGGTTTCGGTTACCCTTTCTTGGGCTGAGTTGTCCGTCGAGATACAGGCTCTAATCGACTCTGGGGCTGCAGGCCTGTTCATTGATTCTGCCTTTGTATTGAAGCACTTGATTCCGCTGCAGCTGCATGACACTCCACTTGCCATTGAGGCTCTTGATGGAAGACCTCTACAGTATGCCCATGTGACTCATGAGACTGTTCCGTTGTCAATGGCCGTAGGGGCTCTTCACCATGAGATAATCCAATTCCAAGTTATTTCCCCACCTAAGTTTCCACTGGTTATTGGTTATCCTTAGTTACAGAGGCACAACCCCTCTTTTTAATGGCTCCGTGATGAGGTTCTCTCCTGGTCGTCACAATGCAGTAAGTCATGCTTCCAGAAGGTAGCCAAGGTCCTTTGCATCTCTTCACTCTCCTCCCAGCAGGAGGAGTACCATGATTTTAACAATGTCTTTGACAAAGGTCAAGCTGGTAGTTTGCCTCCACACTGGTTGTATTATTGCGCAATTGACCTTCAACCTGGTGCCATACCCCCTCGTGGCCGGGTTTACCCTTTGTCGGTCTTGGAGGATAAGGCCATGGAGGAGTATGTTGCAGACGCACTTTCTCGAGGTTTCATCCACAAATCCTCATCTCCTGCTGGTACTGGTTTCTTCTTTGTGAAGAAGAAGAGTGGTGAACTGAGACCTTGTATTGATTAGAATGCCTATCCGATTCCGTTGATTATGGAGTTATTTCACCGACTCAAGGGAGCAATGGTTTTCATATAGCTTGATTTGAGAGGGACATACAATCTCGTGAGGATTAAGGAGGGCAACGAGTGGAAAAATGTGTTTAATACCAGAACAAGCCATTATGAGTACCTCGTAATGCCTTTTGGCCTTTGTAACGCCCTGGCACTTTTCCAGGAATTTATTAACGATGTCCTCCGAGATTTGTTGCAGTTATGTGTGGTGGTTTATCTCTATGATATTCTCATATTTTCCAAGTCCCTGGAGAGCCACCACACAGATGTCTGTCATGTGCTTCAGAAACTAAGAGAGAACAAACTCTATTGTTAATTGGAGAAGTGCGAATTCCATCGTGAACAGGTTAAATTCCTGGGTTATGTCATTTCCACTGCTGGTTTTTCGATGGACCCAGAGAAACTTTCAGTCTTACAGTGGCCTCGACCTGTGGGTTTATGTCCTCTGCAGCATTTGCTTGGCTTTGCCAAATATTATCTCTCTCCCGGAAGGGCTTGATGGGCTCTTTTCTTGTCTAGTTTCAATTACATTGTCTCATTCTTACCCGGTACTAAGAATGTAAGGGCTGATGCTTTTTCACAACAATTTTCCTCCACTTCCAAGATGGAGTCAGTTCCGGTTCCTGTGATTCCTCCTGATTGTATTCTGGCTACGGTTCGCACCAGTCTCACTTCTCTTTTGGGTCACAAAATTCTTGCTGCTCAGGTCCATGTCCAGGTCCGTACTGCCATGCTCCAGACTTACCATTTTCCCAAGGCTGCTGGCCACCGTGGGAAAAATAAACTTTTTTGGGCCATTTCCCAACAATTCTGGTGGCCTAGTCTACGTGCTCATGTAACCACCTTCGTAGCTGCCTGTTCTGTGTGTGCTCAGAGTAAGACTCCACGACACCTTCCAGTGGGCCTCCTACAACCCCTACCCAATGGAGAGAGACCATGGACCCACCTGTCTATGCATTTCATTGTGGAGTTACCTAACTCCCAGGGCAACACAGTTATCCTTATGGTGGTTGACCAGTTCTCGAAAATGTCCCATTATATTCCACTTAAGAAGTTGCCCACTTCTAAGGAACTGGTTTCCATTGTTGCTCGGCAGATCTTTCGCTTAAATGGGCTACACAAGGTGATTGTCTCGGACAGGGGTAGTCAGTTTGGGTCCCGGTTCTGGCGAGTCTTTTGTGCACAGTTGGAAATTCAGCATGCTTTCTCCTCTGCGTATTACTCACAGTCTAATGGGGCCGCAGAACAAGCCAATCAGTCTTTGTAGCAATTCCTACGTTGCTATATTTCTAACCATCATAACAACTGGTCAGGCCTCTTACCATGGGCGGAGTTTGCCTACAATAGTACCTTGAATTCTGCTGTCCAATTGTCCCTGTTTATGGCTAACTATGGTTGCCAACCTTCCATGTTGCCTATCTCATTTGTTCCGCAGAGTATTCCTGCAATAGAGGAGCATCTCCATGGTCTTCATTCTACTTGGGCACAAGTCCAGGAGGCTTTGCGAGATGCTAATGTTAGGTACAGACTCCATGCTGACCGCAGACGCCTGCCTGCGCCTTCCTACCAGGTTGGTAACAGGGTCTGGCTGTTATCTCGCAACCTCCGACTTCTTGTTCCCTCTCTGAAGTTCGCACCTCAGTTTATTAGGCCTTTCCATATTCTTTGCAGGATTAACCCAGTGGCTTACGCATTAGACCTTCCTTCTAATATGCGTATTTCGAATGTATTTAATGTATCCTTATTAAAATCTTTGGTCTGCAACTGTTTTACCACCTTGGTGCCTCGTCCTCACCCTGTACAGGTTGAGAACCATGAGGTCTATGAAGTACAGTTCATTGTTGACTCCCGTTGGTTCCATGGGCGCATACAATACATGGTGCATTTGAAAGGGTACGGTCTGGAGGAACACTCTTGGGTCTCATCCTCTGACCTACATGCCCCTGTCCTCCTCTGTGATTTCCATAGATGTTTTCCCCTCAAGCCTGGTGGTCCTCCGAGGGGGAGGGGTCATTGAGGAGGGGGTACTGTCAGGGCTGGGCTCAGCCCTTCCTTCTCAAAGCTGGCCGCCCAGCTGTTGGCTAATTGCCTACTTAAGCCGTCCAGTCCAGATGATCTCTGCCTTCGTCTTGGTCACATCATGTTCGACTCGAACATTGGCTGTTTGCAAGTTCGCCGAACAGCGAACAATTTGGGGTGTTCGCGGCAAATTCGAATGCCGCGGAACACCCTTTAAAAGTCTATGGGAGAAATCAAAAGTGCTAATTTTAAAGGCTTATATGCAAGTTATTGTCATAAAAAGTGTTTGGGGACCTGGGTCCTGCCCCAGGGGACATGGATCAATGCAAAAAAAGTTTTAAAAACGGCCGTTTTTTCAGGAGCAGTGATTTTAATAATGCTTAAAGTCAAACAATAAAAGTGGAATATCCCTTTAAATTTCGTAGCTGGGGGGTGTCTATAGTATGCCTGTAAAGGGGCACATGTTTCCCGTGTTTAGAACAGTCTGACAGCAAAATGACATTTCGAAGGAAAAAAGCCATTTAAAACTACTCGCAGCTATTGCATTGCCGGTCCGACAATACACATAGAAGTTCATTGAAAAAAACAGCATGGGAATTCCCCACAGGGGAACCCCGAACCAGAATTAAAAAAAAAATGACGTGGGGGTCCCCCTAAATTCCATACCAGGCCCTTCAGGTCTGGTATGGATTTTAAGGAGAACCCCGCACCAAAAAAAAAAAAAAAAAACGGCGTGGGGTCCCCCCAAAAATCCATACCAGACCCTTATCCGAGCATGCAACTTGGCAGGCCGCAGGAAAAGGGGGGGGACGAGAGAGCGCCCCTCCTCCTGAGCCGTACCAGGCCACATGCCTTCGACATTGGGAGGGTGCTTTGGGGTAGCCCCCCAAAACACCTTGTCCCCATGTTGATGAGGACAAGGGCCTCATCCCCACAACCCTGGCCGGTGGTTGTGGGGGTCTGTGGGCGGGGGCTTATCGGAATCTGGAAGCCCCCTTTAACAAGGGGACCCCCAGATCCCAGCCCCCCCATGTGAAATGGTAAGGGGGTACAAAAGTACCCCTACCATTTCACTAAAAAACTGTCAAAAATGTTAAAAATGTCAAGAGACAGTTTTTGACAATTCCTTTATTTAAATGCTTCTTCTTTCTTCTTTCTTCTTTCTTCTATCTTCCTTCATCTTCTTCTTCTTCTTCTTCTCCTTCTTCTGGTCCTTCTGGCTCTTCTGGTTCTTCCTCCGGCGTTCTCGTCCAGCATCTCCTCCGCGGCGTCTTCTATCTTCTTCTCCTCGGCCGCTCCGCACCCATGGCATGGGGGGAGGCTCCCGCTCTTCTCTTCATCTTCTTCTCTTCTTCATCTTTTTCTTCATCTTCTTCTTTTCTTCTGAAGAGAAGAGCGGGAGCCTCCCCCCATGCCATGGGTGCGGAGCGGCCCAAGGAGAAGAAGATAGAAGATGCAGCGGAGGAGATGCTGGACAAGAACGTCGGAGGAAGAACCAGAAGAGACAGAAGAACCAGAAGAAGAAGAAAAAGATGAAGGAAGATAGAAGAAAGAAGAAGCATTTAAATAAAGGAATTGTCAAAAACTGTCTCTTGTCATTTTTAACATTTTTGACAGTTTTTTAGTGAAATCGTAGGGGTACTTTTGTACCCCCTTACCATTTCACACAGAGGGGGGCCGGGATCTGGGGGTCCCCTTGTTAAAGGGGGCTTCCAGATTCCGATAAGCCCCCTGCCCACAGACCCCCGCAACCACCGGCCAGGGTTGTGGGGATGAGGCCCTTGTCCTCATCAACATGGGGACAAGGTGTTTTGGGGGGCTACCCCAAAGCACCCTCCCAATGTTGAGGGCATGTGGCCTGGTACGGTTCAGGAGGGGGGGGTGCTCTCTCGTCCCCCCCTCTTTTCCTGCGGCCTCCCAGGTTGCGTGCTCAGAAAAGGGTCTGGTATGGATTTTTGGGGGGACCCCACGCCGTTTTTTTTTTTTTTTTTTTTGGTGTGGGGTTCCCCTTAAAATCTGTACCAGATCTGAAGGGTCTGGTATGGAATTTAGGGGAACCCCCACGTCATTTTTTTTTAAATTTTGGCCGGGGTTCCCCTTAATATCCATACCAGACCTGAAGGGCCTTGTATGGAATTTAGGGGGACCCCCAGATCATTTTTTTTTTTAATTTTGGTTCGGGGTTCCCCTGTGGGGAATTCCCATGCCGTTTTTATCAATGAACTTCTATGTGTATTGTCGGACCAGTGTCTTGTCGATTAGTGCCTCCCGTCGAATAATGCCTCCACTACGTCACACCAGCTGATTTCCCTATCAGCTGGTATGACGTAAGACTTCACATGCACAGTTTGTCGGATGCATTTTCCGACGGGAGGAACAGAAAACAGTGTAGGAGAGGCACAGTGTAGGACAGGCTAGAGGAGATATTTTGAGCTCCTGTATCCGGGGACCCACTTGGTGAAAACCCACCAAACTTGGCACACTTGTAGGGAACACCCATGGCTGCATGTGGAAGAAATTTCGGGTCCAGGGAACCAAAGGGCAGCAGGTACCGACTCCCCAAAGTGAGCCCCTCGCTTCATTTTTCCGAGCCGAGGAAGAAAACAGTGTAGGAGTGTAGGAGAGGCTCGGGAGATATTTTGAGCTCCTGTATCCGGGGACCGACTCCATGAAAACCCACCAAACTTGGCACACTTGTAGGGAAGACCCATGGCTGCAGGTGGAAGAAACCAGGGAACCGAAGGGCAGCCAGTACCGACTCCCCAAAGTGGGCCACTCGGTTCATTTTTCCGCCTGGGGAAAAAACGGGCGAATTTGAGCTCCAGTTTCCGGGGACCCACCAGGTACACTACTTGTGTTCCTAGACCCTACGGTTGGCCCCTAACCATCTCCCAAAGACAGCACCCCTCGCTTCACTTTGCCGCCTAGGGGAAAAACTGCCGATATTGGGGCGACTTTGAGCTCCGGTTTCCGGGGTCCCACCAAGTCAAATCACATGTCTCTGACTGCTGCTAGCTGCTGACTTTAAAAAATTTTTTTGCGAGACTCCCTCTTTAAGATCCTCTCCCTCCACACGCTCCCCGTGGCTTGCCTCCCGTCGGAAAATGCATATGACAAACTGTGCATGTGCAGTTGACACGTCACGCCAGCTGATTGGGAAATCAGCTGGAGTGATGTGACGTACTGCACATGAGGGTCGGTCTACCCGGATCTTGTGTCTAAAATCCACCGGTACCGATCTGCCAAATTAGCGAGATCGAAACCGGTCCCTTGGTGCCCCATGGCCGGTCTGAACTTTTCGCTTACCAGTCCATATCTCCGGAACCGTAGGTCACAGGAACTTCAATCTTGGTAGTTGGGGGTTCATAGAGCCCCCTAGCTGCAGGCCAAATTTGAGGTCTCTGGAACAAAAGGTGCCCGAAATGACTTTTCTGAAAACCACCATGCATGCTTTGTGTCGACCTAACTTTCAAACTTAAGCATTTTTTGGGCTCTAAGAAAGTCATCTTCCGAACCGTTTGAGCTAGGAGTCCAATTTTTGGATATGTTGTAGATCTAGATCCCATGAGCCAGCACACCAAATTTGGGGTTCCAGAGATACGAGCCCTCAAAGTCATCCGACCGGGAGACGCCAGAACCTAAGTCTGAATTTCTGAGTAGCAGAACTGGTTTTACCGCCCTAGGGGTGCCATCTTTGGGAGATGGTTACAGACCAACCGTAGGGTCTAGGAACCCCAAATTTGGACCACATATGGTGCATCGTCTCCCCTACAAGTGTGTTGGTGTTCCTAACCCTAACAGCCAAGGAAATATCAGCCCCCCAATTTGACTGAGTTTCCCATAGACTCCAATGTTAAACGTGCGGTTTCTACGGGTTGACCTTTTGGGGTGCCACCGGCCCGCCAAACGTTCCCTGGACCCCAAACTTGGCCAGTGAGTACCTGAAGAGCATCCCCAAAGCCTTCCAGTGTCAGTGTATTTTTAAGACCCATAAAACCAGAGAGCGCTGCGCACGTCTTTGCCAGTGTTGTGTGAGGGGGGCACCAGTCCCCGAAAGTCGAGGGGGGTGCCATACGGTGGAAAAAGCTTGAGATATTATAATGAGACCCCCTTGAGCTTTCTAGGGTTAACCGAATCCGAGCTACACCGTTTCAAAGTGCCATTTTCTGGTTTCCGGAGGGTTTCGGTTGGGGTACCGGGCCTCAGTTCGGTATGGGGGTACCCATAGAGTGCTTCTACATCACCCCCAAGTTTTGTAATTTTGTGACCCATGGTCAGGGAGCACCAGTACCGTGAAGATGGTCAACATTTTGGCCCCGGTAAACCCCCGGTAAAAGGTCCCCGAAGGTGTAGCTGTGATATCTGGGAAAAAGGGGTGCAAGTTTGATGTCGCTAGCTCATTCGGTCGTCGAATGGTTGAGCAATAAGTGAAATCCGCCACAATTTGGCCTGTTCCCCTATAGACTCCACAGGTTCACTTTGATGCAGGTCAAACGCTTGTTCAAAGTAAACCTGAAGCTTGTGTTTGAACCAAACTTCATCCCTACTGTGAGCAAAAATGCATTGTTTTCTGTTAAAAAAAAGCTCTGGTCTATATGGTATTATTTTAGCATTGACTGAGTGTTTAAAATAATAGCAAAGGCGCATGCGCGGCGCTCTGTGACATGGACGCCTGATCACAGAGCTCCGTCCCGCTCCGAGCATTCGGCACTCCCCGCAACGGATCCACTCACCTCCCACACCCGTAATCGGGAGCGGAGCACGGCGGCTACCCCAGGACAGAGATAGGGCATATTGCTCCAACCAAACGGACCTCAGAGGACTGTTTCTCGGCTGGGTTTCACACAGCACAGACACCTAAGATGGCGGCAGAGCGGCACACAAGCGATGCTGCATACACAGGCACAGCTGATTCCTCTCCCTGGCACACTGCTCTGCTTAAAGAGGTATGTGGAGAGGCTCCTCTGCCCCACATTATCATAGATCCAGCATCTCCTGCCTCCACATTGTCCTTATTAGATCAGACCCTGGATGGACTTCACATACCACACAGAGCCTCATCCCCCCAGAGGCCTGGCATACAGCAACAAGATGTGAATCAGTTCTCCTCATGTCCCCCTGATATCTCAATGCTCTTTACCAAATTCGCAAAAATGCTTGATAAAGGACTTGCACAAACTGCTGCCAAAATAACTTCAGATATCACCTCTGATATTAAATCAGACCTCCATCTCCTGGGATCCCGCATTGAGCATATTGAAACTAAAATGGACGCCACAATTGATCGGGCCAATCAAAATACGGATCGCTTTCAGGAACTCAATGATCAGCTGGAGGGGGCCATCGCCAAAATCGATGACCTTGAAAATAGGTCCAGACGGCTGAACTTTAGGATAAGGGGTCTTCCTGAGACTTTCACAGACATTCCGGAAGCAGTTCACTCTTTCATCAAACACCTGATACCTGATATCAGAGCCCACAGGTTGGAGCTCGACAGGGCCCACAGAGCCCCAGGTCCCCCTCGCTCGGATGGTCTTTATTCAGTTCAGGTGTACGCTGATATTTCTCCTTATACTATTCAACGACGTCGAGCACTTAAACCACTTTTGAATGTTCTCATACAGAAAAATGTGAAATACTGGTGGCTTTTCCCGCTGAGCCTAAAATTTGAATTTAACGGCAAGCCTTTCAGATTTTCTACACTAGCGGAAGGAGAACTTTTACTGAAAAAACTGGGACTCTTGAACACTGATTCAACATCACCGATGCAGTCTTTTCCATCACTCCTACCCAAACAACCACCTCCACCCAGCCCTCTGACTTCTACGTGGCAAAAACCCAAGTATAAGAAAGCCAAGGAAAGCCCTGCTACCTGAACCACCAGACTCTCCCTTTTTTCTCTCCCTTTTTCTCTCCCTTTTCATCCCTTTTTGGGATGTGGACATGCCTTACCCCTTCACCATTCAGGTCTCCCTTTCCCTTTTTTTTTTTTTTTTTGAAGGAGCACCTGTCTGGTCCTGGGGGGCGTTGAAAGTTTTTGATCCTTTCTTTTGGGGTTATACCCTCTTCATGATATTTTTATTATTTTTGTCATGGGGGTCAATTTTAAGTTGTGATCCTTTCTGCTCCCTCCCTTTACAGATTTAATTCTCAGTTATTAATGGGATAGAGAGTGTATCCTAATATGTTATACAATGTTGTTGCCATAGTTTTTGGGGGTGCCGTGCACGGGGCGGTACCTTTGCGCCTCATCCTTCCCTCGAAGTCGGATTGCAGTTTTTCCTACTTCAGGTTGGGATTTCCTCCACGAGTTTGGAGGCAACATATTTATATCTCGGGATATGATGAACGCTTTTTTCACATATCCCTGGATCTTCTTCTCTTTTCCTACTATTCTTCTGCTTTTTCTCTCTCTTAATCCCCTTACTAAATTTTTACTCTTTTCAGTGACGTGTGCGGTCTCGCTTGCCCACGGGACCTGGGATCATGATCTGAGGATCCTAAGATTGATACATGACCACATACCACCCGTCAATTGGAAGGTAGGTGATTGGGGTTTGCTGGCATCTCTACCTATCCTGCTCCATGGCTGACCACACCACCTCCTCACAGGCCCTACGCCTGGCCTCACACAACGTACAGGGGCTTAATTCCCCACTTAAGCATCGGAAAATCTTTCAATATTATCATGACCAAAAAATAGACATACTATTTCTTCAGGAAACACACTTTCCAAGATCTTACGCTCCGTCTTTTATACATGCCAAATTCCCCACGTTCTTTCTTGCCAATTCTGATAAAAAAACCAAAGGGGTGGGAATTTTCTTCTCCCGCAAAACACAATTTTCACTAACTTCTGAATTTAGGGACCCTGATGGCAGGTTCATTCTAGTGAAGGGACTCATTGATGGTCAGATTTACTCACTAATCTCATATTATGCACCTAACCGAGGACAATCCAAATTTTTCCAATCCCTCTTTCTCACCCTTGCTCCAATGCTGGAAGGCATGGTCCTTTACGGCGGAGATTCCAACATAGCATTTGACGCAGGAAAGGATAAGTCTAGACCCCCGGGAAGGGATGGTGTGCGCCCCACCAGACAGAGCCTCAATGTAGCCAGACAGATCTTCCAACAGGGTCTGGTAGATGCTTGGAGGGAACTAACTCCTGGTACTCGGGATTATACGCATTATTCCAGCCCCCACAATACTTTTGCCAGAATTGATCACTTTTTCATTATGCAAAAACATATTCCGCTGGTGCGTAAAGCAATCATTAAAGACTCTGTCTGGTCAGACCACTCCTTCCTTCTCTTAATCATACACACACCTGTAACTCATCACCATGGGTTTCATTGGAAATGAAATGCCTCCTTACAATCCCTCACATGTCAATGAACTTAGCAAAGATATTCAGGAATATTTCTTACATAATGATGTTGATAATATCTCTCCCATCACATTGTTGGCAGCTCACAAAGCCTACATAAACGCAACCCCACTGTTACATCGACAGCTAGCCTTGAATCCGCGCGCATGGCTCTTAATCTGTCCCTCACAGCCATAGCGGAGAAAAGTTTACGAAGGGATGGAGGGAGGTTCTATTATCAAAAGGACAAATTGGGTGCCATGTTGGCACGCAGGCTTACTCCAAAGCTGAGGGTGCGCACTTTACCTAAGATACGTTTAAGTAATGGCTCTCTATCCCAGAATCCTCTGAAAATCATGGAATCCTTTCATGATTTTTACCGATCTTTATATAGTACTCAAGGGTCGGAACCCTCGTCTCACACAATTGATTCTTATCTGAGCTCCCTGAAGCTCCCTAAGCTACGAGAGCATCATAAGGACAGCCTTGAAAATCCTATTTCTGCGGAGGAAGTATCTCAGGTCATTCATGACCTCAAAAATGACTCCGCTCCTGGTCCAGATGGCTTTTCAGCCCCGTATTACAAAAACTTCTCCCAGCAGCTTTCTCCATATCTAGCTCACTTTTATAATCAGTTACGAGCAGGGGGTCAATTAGACAAGACGCTTAATTCGGCTTTCATTACAGTAATACCAAAGCCAGGTAAGGACACTAGCTGTACAGCCCATATCATTGATCAACAATAATCTAAAAATCTTAACTAAAATCTTAGCTAATAGAATATCCTCCTTTATAAGCCTGTATATTCATAGGGATCAGGTGGGCTTCATTCCTGGGAGACAGGGTCCAGACCAGATCAGGAGAGCGATAGACATAGTTTCGTTACTAAACTCCGGCTGGGACAAAGGACTCCCTCAGCAGGGATTCGTGTTGTCTCTGGATCTAATGAAAGCTTTTGACTCTGTCTCCTGGGCCTTCCTGTTCCCGATACTAAAAAAGAGGGGTTTTGGTCGAACTTTTATGAATATAATAGGAGCACTATACGATACCCCGGTTGCACAAGTCAAAATGCAGGGTTACTATTCAGACTCTTTTCCGATCCTAAGTGGTACTAGACAAGGCTGCCCTTTGTCTCCATTGATTTTTGCCGTAGTCATCGAGACACTAGCTAGCGCCATCCGGGATAATCCGGACATACAGGGAGTGCGTTGTGGCCAACAAACCAATAAGTGCGCTCTCTTTGCTGATGATGTTTTACTTTTCATCACCTCGCCACTTACTTCTTTACCTAACCTATACAAGGTGCTCGATGACTTCGGCAAGGTATCTGGTCTTAGGGTTAATTACTCTAAATCTATGGCTCTAAACATTAATCTACCGACCTCCGTGATGGCCTTACTTAAAACCGACTTCCAATTCAGTTGGGGGGAAAAAATGATCCCCTATCTGGGTATCAACCTTACTTCATCAATTGACAATCTCTATAATGCTAATTTCCCCCCACTTTTTCGTAAATTAGGAGAGGACTTATCCAGATGGGACAAAATGGGGCTATCTTGGTTAGGTAGAATCAATTCTGTAAAACTAACTTTGCTACCACGTGTTCTTTATCTCTTTAGGTCCTTACCGATACCTATCCCCAAAGATCACCTCAGGAAGTTTCAATCTAAAATTATTAAATTTATATGGGGTGGGAAGGGACATAGAATTGCCAAGGAGACTCTGTTCAGGAGCAGGGATCAAGGAGGAGTGGGTTTACCTAATCTTCTTTGGTATCATCAAGCAGCACAACTTTACCAACTGTCCACTGTATATTCTAGGGTTGCTCACCCAGATTGGGTTCATATGGAGCCACAGGCTATACCTCAATTTACTTTAGATTACATTATCTGGTCCCATCCTAGATCTAGACCTGCCATCATGGTCCCTACATTTTCCCACTCCCTGACACTGTGGGACTCTCCCAAACACAACCCTCGAATAGTATCAAATTGGCATCCGCTGTCCCACATATTCCGAAATCCTCTTTTTCCCCCAGGCATGGACATACAAGCATTCCAATGGTGGCTAGATAAGGGGATGTATAGAATAGGACACTTTGCTAATCCTACGGGACCCCTCACAAACTTGACATGCCCAACACTGAAAGATTTAGTTTCAGACAGATATTTCACTTTCTGCAGTCTCTTAGGTCCCCCAGTCATACCCCACTTTCGATCACAGAATACGAGCGGTGGTGTGGTCAAGCTGTGGAGCAGAGGGGCGGGATCTCAGTGATTTACCGATCGCTAGCTAGGGCTGAGACTAAATCACTCTTCATGCGAGAATGGGAGAGTGATCTCCATCACACATGGAGTGTTGAGGAATGGCATAGAGCTTCCTTTGCTGCATCTAAGGGCATATTGAATATAGCTTTAATTGAAGCAAATATGAAAGCCCTTATGCGGTGGTACATGGTCCCTCTCAAACTCTCCAAAATCTACCCCAGTGCTTCCCCTATGTGCTTCCGAAATTGTGGGCATATAGGGTCCATGTTACACATTTGGTGGGACTGCCCTAAAATCCGGGGTTTATGGAATAGGATCTTTCATGCCATTAGGAAAATAACAGGCTTCCCAATCCAAAAGTCTCCTCAGCTGGCTCTCCTGAATTTTCCCTGCCCTAAAACTCCTAAAGTAGTTCAACGACTTATTATGTTAATTTTCCTGGGGACCAAACTCACAATTGCACGGGCCTGGAAGAGATCCACTGTTTCATTTCTCTTGGTTAAGAGAAAGATTTCATGAAATCATGGCCCAGGATAAGACGGTTAGTATTCTCCTGGACACTACCTCTAAACACGATGCCACCTGGGACCCATGGGTTAAATACATATCTCCGCCACCTTTGTCTACAGCTTGACCTGGACCCCTGTAGTTGAGCGAGTACCGCACCGTCTCAAGATGTATCATTCCTTGTTCTCTATCCTCTCTTTTCTTCTCTCTCTCCTTTCCTATCTTCTTCCCTTATTTACACTATAGATTTTTGGCATACAGGTTAGACTACTTTGCTAACACTTACAGAAGTTACTATAATCCATTACTTTATTATAGATGATAGGCTTCTTCAGATACTTAACAAAGCTTATTTACTGCTGACTGAACCTATGGTTCCATTTTTTTCGCTAATTGGATAGTCACATGCAAACCTTACCATAAGCTCTACTAGTTATTCTGTCTTTCTCGGTATAATACTCATGATAGACACCTCAGGCTTGAATTCACTACTCCAATTAAAGACTTTACTTCATTATTATTTCATCATATATCTTTGGTTTACTGGTATTGCTTCTCCTGAGTGGTGGACCTCCCCTCCTAGCACAGCGAGTTCCCATGTGGGGTGCTGGAGTAGGCGAGTGGCCCCTCTTTTAGGAGTCGATCTTATGGAGTTCAATGTAATGATTACGACATATCTTTCTTTGTCCTACAAGCAGTTTATGATCTGTCTACTACTTTATGTGTATGAGTATAAGTTGGTCTTGTGGTTGGACCTGTAATCTTGATCATCCTTATTGTTTTGTTAACTTCTCAATGAAACTATTGAAAGTAAAATAATAGCAAATGTCTTTTTTTTCAAGGAAATGTGACACAACAAAATCTTCTTTATTTCTATAATGAAATTACTCAACGATCTATCTGACAGAAAGAATGTTTTATAAACGTATAAATGCATTATGAAACAGTAAGCAATGTATTTATGGAATGCTTTAAACTTTCATAAATAATTTTAGAAGCTAAGGTTTTTGCTTTTTTTAGCACTGTTGGTAAAAAAAATGTAAACAATGAACAACATTTTAAGAAATGTGTCTTTTAAATCCGCAGGTATAAATAGACTATTGACTAAAACCACCAATATTTCTTTGGCCAGCTGTTTAAAATATCATTTGCTCTCTAAGGCTATGTAGTAAGAAAGATGCAGTTTATTAATATATAACCACAGGTTGCTAGAGTCATTATGAGGAGCAGTGGCAGATGCTTTTGTTTCTGTGCTCCTAGAACACCACAAAGCAATTAAATTATAAGCACCTCTTAAAAGACAGTAGTGCACTGATAAATTATCAAAGTATAACAATACATCTGCTACTACTATTATCATTATCATAACTGAAAAAATTATTATTTAAACAAATGAAGAAATGCATTCACACATATCATTTAAAGTGATTGTAAAGTCTTATTTTTTCCCTATAAAAATAACAAATATGTTACACTTACCTGCTCTGTTGCAGTGGATTTGCACAGAGCAGCCCGGATCCTCCTCTTCTCGGGTCCCTCTACTGTGCTCCTGGGCCCTCCCTCCTGTTCAGTGCCCCCACAGCAAGCAACTTGCTATGGGGGCGACATGTGCACATTCAAGACATGGAGCCCCGCCCCAACCCCTCTCTCCCTGATTGGCTAGCTGACTTTGCTTGACAGCAGTGGCAGCCAATGACGCCACTGCTGAGTCTCAGCCATTCAGGAGGGAGAATCTTGTACAGCTGAGACACTCGTGGACATCGCTGGACAGAGAGGGACCTCAGGTAAGTGTTAGGGGGGCTGAAGGGGGCTGCTGCACACAGAAGGCTTTTTATCTTAATGCATAGAATGCATTAAGATTAAAAACCTTCTGCCTTTACAACCACATTAATGTCTGTGCTGACAACAGTCAACAATTGAGATGGGATTAAGATCAGATGGTTCTTGGTAAACTATCTGAGAAGGATATTTGCAAAGTTTTTCCTCATTTTGTATTACTAGAATTTTGTATGCTTTCCTAACCTCCCTTGTGTTATCCCACCCTTTCCCATAGCCAGTCAGTGGGTTGGTATCATGAAACACAACCCCCATATAAATCCATTGAAGGAGCACAACCAATATTTCAAGTGCAGCTGGAATTGTACAATTCCTCTGTGAGCATCTGTGTTCTCACTGGGAGGTTCACCCTCTCTATTTTTTCTGGTGACCGTTGTCACCTGGACAGTAAGTGGGAGAAAATACAAAATATGAGCTGTTACCAGAACAGGAGTGGGAGACATTTACAAACAAAAAAATTACAATCGATGACTGTTTGTTAATAAATGGCCAGGGATTCCTTTATCTATACCAGACCCTTATTCTAGATGAGTGTCTAGATGAGTAAAAAGGTGTATGGTATCTCTTAAAAATACATATTAGACCCTTTCCTTGATGAGGGTCTTTTATTGATGTTTCAGGGATGCCCCATGCAAAAAGAAAGTCTGTATGCCCATGTTTGGTCATTGACATAACCCAGGAGATGCCACAGCTTTGTTTACTTCTAGTGGCAGGGAACAGAAAATGGCATTTATGGTGAGTGAGCAACTGAGCAGACTTTATTGGCAGTCATTGGGTATTTCCTTTTAGTAAGTTGGCGAAAAGGTACCCCCTATGTTGAGGGCATGTGACCTGGTATCACTGGGGGGGGGGGGCAGACACTAATTCCCCCCTTTTCCTTGTCAGCTAGGCTGCATTCTCATATCAGGGTCTACAGTGGATTTTGTGTGGGGTAGCCTCTTAAAATCCATACCAGGCCTGAAGTGTCTGTAATGAAATTTACGGGGGACCCCACACCATTTTTTTTTAATATTCCTCCCCCTTTGTTTATATTTTGCTCTCAGCCAGGAACCCCCAGCTGACTGTTGAATGGGTCAAGCGTGGATGGTTATTAGGAAGCTGGCCATTGATGGTTTCCTAACAACCAACACGATGGGTGTCTGTCACTATAAATAGTGGCGGTAATACCGCTGCAAAATGTATCCATTCACATTGCCACCGGAGGTTCAATTTGGCATAGGCCAGTTTAGTTTGCCCATTTGTCAAACCTCCAAACAAGCAAAATGCAGTCAGAACCTGGGTATGGACCAAATGAGCAGCCCATTTCAAGTTATTATATCATTTTTTTTTTTTTTTTTATTGTAACGCAAATGTATGCGTTTTTTTTCTCTTTGTTTTGTTTTCTTTTCTTTTTTTGGTTGTACAGTAAAGCTGACCAAACACCAGTAGAATTTCATTTGAAAATGTTCAATTTTAGAATGCTTGTTCAATTTTCTAATTGTTGATGCGGTCAAACTGCCATTAATTTTCAACCATAGTGAGAAAGCAGTATTACCAATTGTTGGATGCGATGGGTGTATTAGTTTCCTTTATTCTATTTTCATCTGATGATTCAGCCAGTGGGTCTATTGTTTTTCACAGCACAAAGTCTCCAGCAAAATGTATCAGTTTACATGGATTAGGCAAACCACTTAACACTGGCAGGAGTGATTAACATTGTTATTATACAGGATTTATATAGCGCCAACAGTTTGCGCAGCACTTGATAACATGAGGGCAGATAGTACAGTTACAATACAATGCAATAAAAGAGGAATCAGAGGACCCTGCACGTTAGAGCTTACAATCTAGAAGGGAGGGTCAAATTATACAAAAGGTAATTACTATGCGGGACGATCTGATGGAGAAAGTAAGTGTACAGTTGTTAGGCAGGAGCAGAAAAGGACTCTCTGAAGAGAAGGGTTTTAATGGATCGCCTAAAAGCAAGCCGAGTAGGAGATAGTCGTACAGATTGAGGTAGGGAGTTCCAGAGGATGGGAGAAAAGTCCTGAAGGCGAGAATTGGAGGAGGTGGCAAGGAAACTAGTGGGCAGGAGGTCTTGGGAGGAATGTAAAGATCGATTTGGTTGGTATTTTGAGACTTAATATAAGTGTAAATGTAGCTGGAGGCAGAGTTGTGGATGGCTTTGTAAGTTATTATTAATATTTTTTATTTAATTTGTTGGGTAAATGAAAGCCAGTGGAGGGATTGACAGAGAGGAGTGTAAGACACTGAATGGTTGGTAAGGTGGATGAGTCTGGCAGCAGCATTCATGATGAACTGGAGGGGGGATAGCCTATGTAAAGGTACTCCTGTGAGGAGGGAGTTGTAATAGTTGAGGGGGAGATGACCAGGGAGTGAACTAGGAGCTTTGAGATGTCATTGGTTAGGGTGGGGCATATTCTGGAGATGTTGCGGAGGTTGAGGCAGCAAGATTTGGACAGTGATTGGATGTGGGGCCGAAAGGAGAGTTAAGGATTACACCTAGAACCCTGGCATGTGGGGACGGTCTGATAGTAGTGCTATCGATCTTGACAGAGAAATCAGTGGAAGAGGCACGTGGAGGAGGAAAAATGATGAGCTTGGTTTTGGATAGATTGAGTTTAAGGAAGTGGTGTGACATCCAATCTGATATGTCTGTTAGTAAATTAATGATGCATGAGGAGACTGAAGGAGTGAGCTGAGGGGTAGAGAGATAGATTTAGGTGTCGTGAGTGTAGAAAGCCATGGGAGGCTATCAGCTAATCCAGGGAGGAGCTGTAGATGGAGAGGTCCAAGGAAAGAACCTTGCGGGACCCCGACAGAAAAAGGGAGAGGAGAGGAGGAAGTAGAATTGTAAGTTAAGCTAAAGGTGAGGTTGGATAAGTAGGATGAGAACCAGCGAATAGTCCAGTCACAGAGTTCTTTGAGGAGGATGGGGTGGTCCACTGTGTCAAAGGCAGCAGAGAGGTCCAGGAGTAGGAGTACAGAATAGTGTCCATTGGATTTAGCTGTTAGCAGATGTTTGTGAGTTTTAGGATAATATGATCAGCTTTTATATATTCATGCAAAAAATGTTATCCCAAAAGGAAAAAAAAAACTGTCTGCTGTTTTGTTAAAGTTCCCAGGACCCATCTCGCCACTGATGCCTCCTGTGGCCTCTCTACTGTTTTCTCAGTGTTCTGAGTCCTCAGTGTTTAGACAATAGAAATCAAAAAGGATAGAGTACCTTTAGCAAAAATATAACAATTCTCCAACACAATTCCTACATTTTTCCCAAGTTAAACACTTCCTCAGTGGCCTGCTAAGTTCCAGATGGGGTCCTCAAGGTTTACTCCAAATCTCCAAAAAATGCAAGAAAAGGGGAATATATAACTGAACTAAATACTGCCCTATATCCTGTCACCCTACCAACACAACCCCCCCCCACACACACACCATGAATTGCTGATTAAGTGACCTACTTTCCTTAACCTTTGCAGTGCGTGCTATATTTCAGAACTGTAATGCTTCCCCGCAAACCCAGAAAGAGAATTTATGTACTGTGTCATATGGCTTCTGGATGAGGAATGGCTCAATTTAGGTGCGGTATGTAGAAGTAACCAGGACTAAGAGACTAGCTGGATGACAAGCTTGCAGGTATCATTGCTATGGCACAGTCTGCACTCCAAGGAATGTTCAAGGCAGGTGACAATCAGTGGCATAATCTGTTATCCTAGCAAGGGTCTGAGGGGCAGCAATGGGAGTGGAGCGGATATTGCTGGCAGGGCAGGGCCTGTTACCCAGCAACCAAAGCTTATGCTGGGGAAGAGAGAGTGGCTGAGCAGCCAAGTGGTGACTGTGAGAAGAGAGTTGGAGTGGCAGCTGCTGGCATACACCTAAACCATTGATATAGATGATAGAGGTTTTTCATGTAATTGGAGCAACATGTGAAAGGATCTGGATATTCAGTATAGAAAATCTCTTTATTTTTCTACCAACACTCATGGAACACCATGTATTGCCCTAAAACATGAAACCATAATTCCAGCTGCTAGCAAAAAATGCTATAGGAGTTGAAGCCTAAGTATGAGACTTATGCCGCGTACACACGGTCGGACTTTTCATCTACAAAAGTCCGACAGCCTGTCCGACAGACTTCCGGCGGACTTTCGGCGGACTTGCAGCAGACTTTCTAACGAACAGACTTGCCTACACACGACCACACAAAAGTCCGACGGATTCGTACGTGATGACGTACACCGGACTAAAATAAGGAAGTTCATAGCCAGTAGCCAATAGCTGCCCTAGCATGGGTTTTTGTCCGTCGGACTAGCACACAGACGAGCGGATTTCGGGGTCCGTCGTAGTTACGACGTAAAGATTTGAAGCATGTTTCAAATCTAAAGTCCGTCGGATTTGAGGCTGAAAAAGTCTGCTGAAAGTCCGGAGAAGCCCACACACGATCGGATTACCAACCAGCTTTAGTCCGTCGGCGTCCGTTGGACTTTTGTAGAAGAAAAGTCCGACCGTGTGTACGCGGCATTACAGATTCGTCTCTACTTAAATTGATACATTGCTTTAAAATTGAGAACATATGCCATAATTGTGTTTCCATTTAGTATTAGCACACTTGTTTATAAATGTTTTCCATATTATTTATTTTGTTTTTAGGTCTGCTATAAAAACTGCTATGTTTTATCTAGCACAACTTTGCTGCTTTTAAATGATTTAAGCAAATTGATTTTATGTTGACTCAGTGTGCTCTATGTGCTTACTGCAGTAAATGATATGAATACTGCTTGTCTTTTTTGAAATCGTCAAAGAATAACCCTCACCTATAATACCCATTGGAGCACTGTATGATCAGCAGTTCTGTAACATTTTGAGATAATATTCAGAGATGACACTTCATCAGTGTCTCATTAGGGGCCCCCTGAAATCATTTAAAAAGGAATGAAATGAAAGAACGATTAAATAAATCTAACCCTGTATCCCAGCAGTGGTTGATGTAGTAGGCAGGCTGTTGTGTTCTTTGTTTTCTACTGTTGAATGGCATAGAATATTCATGATACACTCCAAAAACAAAACTTCCCAACAATAAGCACTTAGTAATGTCTCTGCAGTGCAAAGTGAAACTGGCATAGTACAAACCACCTAATTAGATTAATGTTTTCTGTTGCTCTGTTTTTGCTGCCGAGAGACTTAATTAATGACTTTGCAAAATATGCACACATTTGTTCTCAACTTTCTGCTTTCTTCCTATTTGTCACAGGATGTTAACCATTATATGTCAATCATCAATTTAAAACAGCTGTTCAGAAACATAGTTTTTTATGAGGATATGTTTTACATATTAACTTTCATCTGTTAGTTCATGGTATTTTATTCACATACCCCATTCCCAATCTCCTAAAGCACTTTCTTCCAACAAAATCAAATTACTTTTTGATAATATTGATGCTGCTTAGATGTTTACTAAGACATCGTTTGCTTCTTATTTTATTCCTAAAAGAGTGTTTTAAGAATTAACTAAACACTGAAAATGAATAGTTTTAAAGTGAACCTATGCTTTTTCTATGCAGGGAAAAGAAACCAGTTCCCTTTTTATAACTTTGGCATAGAAGGTGGAATTTGAATTTAATCAAACAAAAACATAAGGCGTCCTGAAGGCATCATCCCAGCACAAATCATAGTAGCCACAGGAACAGAAGGGACTTTAACCATAAACCCTAGGAGATCAATATCATAGAATACATATAAATATACACACAGATTAAATCACATATTTATTGTATTGAAACACCACAAACATACATGCATATAGAGGATTAGGTTTCAGTCTTCAAAGTTGTTGTCGTGCAAATTTAAAGGTATAACATATGTCCATGAAAATTTCACTATACGACAAAATATTAAAGAGTCTTCTTTTCATATTAATTTTTTTTTTTAAAGAACAATTTTATTTAAAAAAATATGTAAAAAACACATAGGGGATGATTTACTTAAACTGGAGCAGCTCTGTATAGAAACCAATCAGCTTCCAGGTTTTTTATGTTTACAGCTTACTTTCAGGAGATGTGAAGCAACCACATAGGGGATACTGTGATTTCTACTTGAAATGCATTTTAGTTTCAATATATTTTTGCTGCTACAATTAAGGAAGCGTATTTAAAAACTGGTATATAAGGATGAACCAAATTGTTTACATTCAGTGCTTTAAATGAAATACCATGGGGTTGATTTCCTAAAACTCAAGAGTGCAAAATCTGAAGCAGCTCTGCATAGAAACCAATCAGCTTCCAGCTTTCTGTCAAAGCTTAAGCCTTTGTTCACATCTCTACTCTGAATCATGGTCATTATTGCCACGATTCTGCCAGAGATTCAAAATAGCGACAAATTGCGCCCGTGCGCTCCCTGTGACTTCCAGTGGCACTCCAATCACGGCACAATTTTACCATGTTTCGCAGGCAACAATCACGGTAAAATCGTGCAAACAGAATCGCAGGATGCCTGTCATCCAAAAGAAGCTCTTGTACTTCTTTTGGGCGACACACGTCCCACGATTCTGTTTGCACTATTTTACCATGATCGCCGAATTGCGGTAAAATTGCACCATGATTGGGGTGCCATTGGAATTTACAGGGAATGCACGGGCATCCCACGATTTGTTGCTATTTCAAATCGTGGCAATTCCACCCGTGATTCAGAACACGGAGATGTGAACGCAGCCTATTTGAACAAGCTGAGGTTAGAAGCTGATTGACTACCATGCACAGATGCACCAGATTTTGCACTCTCCAGTTTTAGTAAATCATACCCGCACTGTCTATACCACCTAGAGAAAAAAAAAAAACAACATTTACATAAATACCCACACAACATATACAACACATACCTGTCTAACCAGGAATCAACCAAACCAACACAGGTATGTGGGAGTAATTACTTACCTCCAGCTTGAGGGGGAGGGGGGCTAATAGGACACATACAATGAAAGTTGGTACAAAAAGGATAAAAATATAAGATCACTTCTCAATCATCGGCCAATCAGATGACGGGTCTCAGGACCTGCTTCCTGATTGGCCGGGAGGAGAATCAGGAAGACAATAGCGAATATTAATTCTCTTTTGTCACACAACTGGGTGGGCTTGGGGCGCAGTGCTCTGTATCCACCCACAGAGCACTGCATTTCTGAAGCCAATTAGAGCCTTAGGCTCTAATCACGTGCTTCTAAAAAAACAAAAAAAAAAAAACAAAACCCCATTTGAATCCACGCGTCTGGTGAGCTGCATGTAGATTAGGGGCCAGGTGCATGGATTAGGTGGGCGGCGCCCCTGTGCCCTGTATGGACGAGCCGCCACTGCTCAGTTTTATCTGCAACAAAGAAAATAAAGTCTCCTAGCCTGCCAATTAAGCAACACTTACAGTTCCTGTCCCTCCCTCCATCTGTGACTGGACTCATGAGCTAATCTGTCTATCACTCTGCTGTCTTCTCCTACCAGCATGTTCCTTGTTAGAGTTTAAGCACTGCAAAACACTTCATGTACTGCTTATTCCTCTACTAGTCTCTGAGCTCTGCCGCACAGGGGATTGCAAGAGGCTGATACCAAGTCAAATTCCCGCACTTACACTGTTTGTATTTCAAAAGTCTATATTATGTTATTCATTACATTTACTGTAACAATGGATACAGAGCTTGACTAAATTGTGTTTTTTATCTCAGCCTGGAGTTCATTTTAATGTCATTAAAAAGTATATTTCCATTTAAATCCACAGATGCTTTAAATTTCAAAAATTGTCAAAAAAGTAAAATGTTGCTTCTGTGCAATTTGGCAACCCATGGATTTTCTGAGATTTTACCTGGTGGTTACAATGAAGGCAATCCCTCACAGTCTGCAATCAGTTGGAGTTGATGTTTTGCCTGTCAGAATAGCTAAGGCACAATGATGGGAATTGGCAGACTGTTACCTGTGTGTTGATGTGTTGGGTGCATATCCACATAATTACTTAGTTACACTACCTCTTACAAATGTCAGATGCAAATTCATGTAACCTATCATGCTGTAAATGAACAATAAAGCTCCTGAAGCTCATATTCTTGAACACAGGAATAATGGAAATGCCAAAATATTGTAGCAGTTTCCCAAATCCTCCTGTCATAGCTGCATTCTTGGATGCTTTGTCAAAAATAAAACACCAATACTTCTAGGTGATGTCAGAGTTTGCAACTAAAGCTCGCCATAGATGGATCAAATATCCAATTGTTCAGCAGGGACCAGCCGAGATTTGATCCATCTATGAGCAGGCTGGTTGTACCCAAGTCTATCCATTGATCAATTTAGGTACATCCAGCCTTCAGATTTTTTACATACGATCACTGCCAGAAGCGATATAGCTACTAACAGTAATTATTGTGTTCTGCCAGCCGGGCAGGCTACCCACGCCCCCCACCAGCAAAACATAATAGCAATTCAGGAGGCACAGTGGATATTGATGGGGGAATCAAGCAATTTTATTTTCTTCCACCCATGATGGAATGAAAGAAAATGGCATAATCTACAGGCTGCTTAAGACCCACCACCCACGCATTCCTCTTGGTTCAGCACTATGATGGACTGCCTCTCTCAGTGGCGTCACTATGGGGGGGGGGGCGGGGAGTGCAGCCCGCACCGGGTGACACCCACCAGATGGGTGACACCGGGGCCGCTACTACATCATGCACATGCAGAGCTGGAACGGTGCGAGCAGGACACGCAGCCATGCAGGGGAGGCTGCCTATAACACTCCCCCATCATTAAACCATGTGAAGCATCCCTCGGATCTCAAATATCTCCTGAGGTAGCCAGGGTTGGTGGGCGGAGCTGGGGGTGTGACTGCCTCCTCCACTCCTCCCACAGACTCCTTCACCCTGGCTAATCCTGCGGCTGAAGAAGGAGAAAGAAGCGAGGACACAGCAGCCCCCAGGGGTCCTCATCTCCAGGCATGAGGTAAATTACTGCCCACTGTGACCACAGAGTTCTAACCTGCCAATATACAACCCTAACCTGCCCCATACCACCCTAACCTGCCCCATACCACCCCATACTGACTGATACCACCCTAACCTGCCCCATTCCACCCCAACCTGTCCCATACCACCCTAACCTGCCCTATACCACCCCAAACTGCCCTATATTACCCTAACATGCCCCACACCACTCCAAACTGCCCTATACCACCCTAACCTGCCCTATACCACCCCGACCTTCCCTATATTACCCTAACCTGCCCTATACCACCCCAACCTGCCCCATACCACCCCAATCTGCCCTATACCACCCCAAACTGTCCTATATTACCCTAACCTGCCCCACACCACCCCAATCTGCCCTATACCACCCTAACCTGCCCTATACCACCCCAACCTGCCCTATATCACCCCAAACTGCCTTATACCACCCTAACCTGCCCCACACCCCCCTAATCGGCCCTATACCACCCTAACATGCACTATACCACCCCAACCTGCCCTATACCTCCCCAACCTGCCATATACCACCCTAACCTGCCCCATACCACTCTACCCTGCCCCATACCACCCCAAACTGCCCCATACCACTCCAAACTGCCCCATATCCCTCTAAACTGCCATATACCACCCCAACCTGCCCCATACCACCCCAACCTGCCCCATACCACCCTAACCTCCCCTATACTACCCCAATCTGCCCTATATTATCCTAACCTGCCCTATACCACCCCAACCTGCCCTATATCACCCCAATCTACCCTATACCACCCCAACCTGCCCTATACCATCCCAATCTGCCTTATACCACCCCAATCTGCCTTATACCACCCTAACCTGCCCCACACCACCCTAATCGGCCCTATACCACCCAAACCTGCCCTATACCACCCCAGCCTGCCATATACCACCCTAACCTGCCACTATACCACCCTATACTATCACTTACAGGGGCCAGTTTGGGGTGCGCCCCTTGACTGTGCACTGCCTGCACAGCGCTGGGCAGGATAGACGGGGGTGACACCATGTTTTATCACACCAGGTGACACCAACCCTAGTGACGCCACTGGCCTCACAGGTAAAAAACAATATACAGAATGCAGACTATTAAGTGCCAAATCCTTGTCAGAACAACCCAGCAGTGACATGAGAGCTTGTAAGGCTGCTACAGGTATATGCAGACATTAGTAGTGTCTGCACTTTATACCTTCAAAGGTTTTGGTTGTTGCTTCCTGTAACAGGGCCCCTTTAATCCCATGCATTATACCACTGCCACAAGTCATGCGTAGCCTGGTCTTACAATGTTTCTATATCTCTAAGCAAGCCTAATACACAGCCATTTGTGATTTAATTATAAAAATGAAAAAAGAATTCATAACTTACTGTACAAAAAAGGAAGTTAGCCACAAAACGTCAGCTGGAAATGTAATAAATATTTTGAGGAACAAGCTTGATTAGCTCACATAATCACTCGAGCATTGAGAGCTGATAAGAGTACATTTATCAGAATATTTTACTGATTGATATGCAATGTGTGTTTGTGAGGTAATCACATATTAGCTCACAAAGTCAGCCATGAGTGACAGGAGCTAAGTGATAATAGCACAAAAGCTGTAAAATATCAGAACTGTCAAAAACTGAGAAAAAGTAACTTGCCATGATATATGTATATTTTGTTTAACGCATGCATTATTAATAGTGTGTCTTACAGATTCTAATCCAACACCTCTGAAGTTGAAAGGCTAAGGCGTTTCCTTTTATGAAATTGTGTAATTGACTTGTGAATTTAATTATATAAAAATAAATCCTTTATTCAAATATAGTGCTACCATTCACATTCTTCTATAAACCATTTCTGTTGACTGGTTATGAATTACATGTAATTACTCATAAATAGAATAGTCTTTTTCTACTGTATGTTCTGACTACTTTTTACAATAAACAGCTGTTTTTGCATTTTTCTATACACAGCCCAGATAACTATTTATTTTAGTCAACAGTCCAAACAGTCTATTGACTTTATTGAATTTTTTATTTTGTAAAGAATATCTTATGCAGTCGAGATGACTTATGCATGTGTAGGGACTACCATTAAATTATATACTGTACCTCAAGTGCACAACATGGTGCCATTTTTTGTTATGCTAGAAGCCCGTGACTATTTTGCTACCATAATTATGTAATTTAATATTTTGATACACATTTAGAGACCATTGATGTACAAATGGCCATGGTCTACTAGGTCAAGTATAGCTGTACAAATTATCAGAAATCATGACATGGAACCAGGCATTACTGGACTGCCTTGAATATCATAAATAGTCAGTTTGCAAGCCGATCATTGCACTGTTTGGCCTACATGCTGTGTTGATGGGTTCCCTACCAATGGCCATAAATTTAATGCTGGGATGTTTCCACAAGTATGTCCCAAGCTACATATTGTGGGATTTATTTATTAAAGCTGGAGAATGCAAAATAAGGCTCACTTCACTGTATAGAAACCAATCAGCTTACAGGTTTTATTGCCAAAGTTTATTTGAACAAATTGAGGTTAGAAGCTAATTGGTTTCTACACAGAGGTGAGCCTTATTTTGCACTCTCCAAATTTAGTAAATAAACCCCACTGTATGTGTAGGCACATACATTTGAGTGGGTAGGGTATTTTCTATGAGCCAGAATAAAGCAAGCCCCATCCATTTTTTTGCAGCTTGAGACATGCAGTATAATATTGGAATTTGCAGCAGTGGTGGAGAGGCTTTCAGTGGTGTGCAGACTACATGGCACAACAGTAACTACATGATTATTTAAAGTTTGTAAGACAGGCCTGTTCTGTCCATTGATAAGGCTTTTTGTTCTTTTTTTACAATACAATTGTGCTTTTTTTAAAGATTTCATACAATGACTAACCAGGAAAGTAGTAAGAACACATTGAGGGTCATTTACTATAGCGCAAATATATGATTCTGCAGTCCCGGAAAATAGCGCCCAATTAAGGCCATTTAGGACTTCAACTCTCAGAAACTGGGTACACGTGCAAATGGGAAGCGCGCTATTGCCGGCGAACATGCCTGTCAGATCGCATATGTGGGAATAGTGGAAGTTAATGGGGCTCGAACCTGCAAAATCCAAAATTCTCGCTGACCTCTTGTATGCAAGTTCTGTGCCATAGAAAGTGTATCAGGACCTGGGTCCTGCCCCAGAGGACATGTATCAATGGAATTTTTTTTTAAACAGCCATTTTTTCAGGAGTAGTGATTTTAGTAATGCTTAAAGTGAAACAATAAAAATGAAAAATCCCTTTAAATATCGTGCCTGGGGAGTGTCCTTAGTCTGCCTGTAAAGTAGTGCATCTGGCCGATGTGCTGAACATTGCTGCAGCAAATGGCATTTCTAAAGGAAAAATGTAATTTAAAACTGCTCACAGCTGTAATGTATTGCCAGATATGGCAATATATATTAAAAATCAAGCAAAAAAATGGCATGTGCCCCCCCCCAGTCGATACCAGGCCCTTTGAGTCTGGATTGGGCATTAAGGGGAATTCCACGCCAACATTTTTTTTTTTAAATGTCGTGGGGGCCCCCGAAATCCATACCAGACCCTTATCTGAGCAAGCGGCCATGGCAGGCCAGGAAAGGGGGGGACGAGCGAGTGCCCCCCTCTCCTGAACCATACTAGGCCACTTGCCCTCAACATGGAGAGAGAGCTTTGGTGCATATGTTTAAATGTCCAAGTCCCTAGGCATGATTAGTGCTAACAAACATTAACTACAGTCCCTGGCTGCAATGAGCTTCCAATCTAAAGTCCAAACTAACTTTATTACATCAGAGATTCATTCGACAGGAGACAAATAAAATGCCGGCATGTCTTTGGATTGTGGTGAGAAACCCACACAGGGAGAACATATAAATTTCAACACAAGCATTAGCATGTTGGGGAATTGAACCAACAACCCCAGTGCTGCTAGAAAGAATTGCTACCCACTTAGCCAGCAGGTAGCCTCACACAAGTAGTCTGCATCTCTGTGGTGTGAACCAGCCCTAAGTCCATAGCCATGCGCAGTGTCACAAGCAATATACAATATATTGTCCTGAGTATTGGGACGCCTGCCCTTATACGCACATGAACTGTAATGGCATCCCAGTCTTAGTTCGTAGGGTTCAAAATTGATTTGTCCCACCCTTTGCAGCTATACCAGCTTAAAATCTTCTGGGAAGGCTGACCACAAGGTTTAGGAGTGTGTCTATTGGAATGTTTGACCATTCTTCCATGAGTGCATTTGTGAGGTCAGGTACTGATATTGGACAAGAAGGCCTGGCTTACAGACTACACTCGAATTCATCCTCAAGGTGTTCTGCTGTATTGAGGTCAGGACTCTGTGCAGGCCAGTCAAGTTCCACCACCCCAAACTCACTCATCCATGTTTTTATGGACCCTGCTTTGGGCACTGGTCCAAATCATTTGGTGGAGGGGGGATTATGATATGCGGTTGTTTTTCAGGGGTTGGGCTTGGCCTCTTAGTTCCAGTGAAGGGAACTCTTAATACATCAGCATACCAAGACATTTTGGACAATTTCATGCTCCCAACTTTGTGGGAACAGTTTGGGGATGGCCCCTTCCTGTTCCAACATGACTTCACACCAGTGCACAAAGCAAGGTCCATAAAGACATGGATGAGGAAGTTTGGGGTGGAGGAACTTGACTAGCCTGCACAGAGTCCTGACCTCAACCCAATAGAACACCTTTTGGCTGAATTAAAGCAGAGACTGCGAGCTGGCCTCACAAATGCGCTTCTGGAAGAATGGTCAATCATTCCCATAGACACACTAAACCTTGTGGACAGCCTTCCCAGAAGCTGTTATAGCTGCAAAGGGTGGGCCAAATCAAATTTTAACCCTACGGACTAAGATTGGGCTGCCATTAAAGTTCATGTATAAAGGCAGGTGTCTCAATACTTTTGGCTAGATAGTGTATCTGGCAAGATTTACAATTGTGGTGGAACCCTCCTACACATCAGTACTATATTTAGACATAGTTTTAGAACCTGAGTCAGGAGTTATGTGTCACACACAGCCCGCCTTCACATTACCTCACACTCTTTCAAGCCCAAGATCGAGGCTACTGCTATTGCCCGCCCACCACACATCGCCATTTGACGAGCAGCCTGCCAGTCTGAAGTAACCGGGCGGCGATTGGCTGAGACGGGAGTGACTGGGCCTAGCGCTCACTTCCACCTGGATGTCAGTGGTGAAGCTGAGTGCCTGACAAGCGAAGCAGTATAATCTATATATTGCTTTGTTTTGGGCTTCTCTCCATCCATGGAACATACTTCTGCACACCATACCGAAAATCTGTTGATGAGGAGTGTCCGATTTTGATCTGGGATAGTGATCATAGATGCCATATCTCTGTACACACGGTGTTTGACACCACAAGACTTTATGACTTAAGCGGTGTATACCCCTTTAAGTCCATACATTCCGGTAAGCCCCTGCACAGTCGGTGGTGGTTGTTTGCAATGTATTACACTTTTCTCACAGTTTTTTCAACGTGGTTCCAGTGGAGTCATTCAATTGATCTGTACACTTTTTTATGAAGAACTCTTGACTTTCTTTTTTTTCTTTTTATCACGAGTTGTGCAACACATGAGTTATTATATGGATATATAATGGGTATATAATCTTCTGCTCTGTATTAATTCACAACACTGTGTATTTTCACATCAGCCCTCCTTTTTATGTTTTACTTCTGATCACTCGGCTTGGTATTATTATTTTTTTGAGTATATGTCTGAGCACTGCATATTATTTCTTGATATGTATCTGTCAGAGTACTGAGGCTGAGCCATTATTAAAGTTTCAGGTAAAGCATTAGTAATGGTTTTGTTCAATCTGAGGTACCCTGGTCCAAAGGGGTAGCTGTTCTCTAAGGAACTGTCTGTTCTGCATATGAGCTGACTTTGTTCTACTTCCCATTTAGCTTTTTTAGATGTGAGCACATAATTCTGGATTATGCTTTTTTGTTCATACATGTTTTATTTATTATAAAAAATAAAAAATAAAGGGCAATCAGCGCAAACTAAACGTAATAACAGATGCAAGCTGAACACTAAAGGAATTCACCAACCTTAATAACAATCAATAAACAAATAAGTGCAAATAAGTCCATAAAATCAAACTAAAATTCAATTCCTCTTGTCACAAGCAGGCAGGTCCCTTTTCATAAGGCATCAGATGTGATATGTTTAGTCATGAGAGTGCGCTTACCGGAGAAGATGGACCCCTTAATTACAGGAGATCAGACAAGCCTGAATGAGCCAATGGTGGACAGCTACACTGGATCTCATCTTCAAGGAACAGTCTTCGGTTGTCCTGGGTTATATCAGTACAAGATGATAGAAGATGCATGCTCGTCAAAGTAAAGTGCAGTCCTGGCATTCTACATGGCACCGCTGTTCCGGTCCTGGTCCACGGTTCATGCTGGTCTGTGTGGAGTTGCTTGGTTCCTTTGCTCCTGGAGAAACACTGTGATCCATTCCAGCCAGCTGCTCAATCCTTTCCAGCAATCCGGAACAGCGGTGCCATGTAGAATGCCAGGACTGCACTTTACTTTGACGAGCATGCATCTTCTATCATCTTGTACTGATATAACCCAGGACAACCGAAGACTGTTCCTTGAAGATGAGATCCAGTGTAGCTGTCCACCATTGGCTCATTCAGGCTTGTCTGACCCCCTGTAATTAAGGAGTCCACCTTCTCCGGTAAGCGCACTCTCATGACTAAACATATCACATCTGATGCGTTATGAAAAGGGACCTGCCTGCTTGTGACAAGAGGAATTGAATTTTAGTTTGATTTTATGGACTTTTATCAAATACATGTTTTATTTATTGTATACAATTAATTCTATGGTAAATACATAGGTTATACCATGGGATATACTGTATTTAATAACATAAAACTTCAGTGAATCATTTGCTGACATTCACTGTACAATTGTCAACAATCACAATATTCATATTTATAAAATGGCAAATGAGATGCTGGTAATTGTCAATGACAAGAAATATGGGGTGAATGTTAGCCTATGGTGAACCAAGATTTCTTTTGAATCTGTGAATTTCGTACTTATGCATACACCCATATGAAGGGCTGTCCTTGCCATGCACAAGTGCTCTATACATTCACATGCAGCCAGTCCTATTTATGTCTATTGGGATGTAACAGTTGTACAGTCATAGTTGCTGGTCCCAGTGTGACAGCCATTTTGGTACACACGCATATCCCCATTTTTTTTTTTTAATGAGTTACATAGTTACATAGTAGGTGAGGTTGAAAAAAAGACACAAGTCCATCCAACCTATGTGTGTGATTATATGTCAGTATTACATTGTATATCCCTGTATGTTGTGGTCGTTCAGGTGCTTATCTAATAGTTTTTTTAAACTATCGATGCCCCCCCGCTGAGACCACCACCTTATATCCTTACCGCTCTTACAGTAAAGAACCCTCTACGTACTTTAAAGTTAAACCTCTTTTCTTCTAATTTTAATGAGTGGCCATGTGTCTTGTTAAACTCCCTTCCGCAAAAAAGTTTTATCCCTATTGTGGGGTCACCAGTACGATATTTATAAATTGAAACCATATTCCCTCTCAAGCGTCTCTTCTCCAGAGAGAATAAGTTCAGTACTCACAACCTTTCCTCATAACTTATATCCTCCAGACCCTTTATTAGCTTAGTTGCCCTTCTTTGTACTCGCTCCATTTCCAGTACATTCTTTCTGAGGACTGGTGCCCAGAACTGGACAGCATACTCTAGGTACGGCCGGACCAGAGTATTGTAGAGCGGGAGAATTATCATTTTATCTCTGGAGTTGATCCCTTTTTAATGCATGTCAATATTCTGTTTGCTTTGGTAGCAGAGAAGTTATTGCCCTGCTTAGCAGGTATTGTATTGTCCGCAAATACAGAGATTGAACTGTTTACCTCATCCTCCAGGTCGTTTATGAAAAAAAAAAAATAGGATTGGTCCCAGCACAGAACCCTGGGTGACCCCACTACCCACCCCTGACCATTCCGAGTACTCCCCATTTATCACCACCCTCTGAACTCGCCCTTGTAGCCAGTTTTCAATCCATGTACTCACCCTATGGTCCATGCCAACAGACCTTATTTTGTACAGTAAACGTTTATGGGGAACTGTGTCAAATGCTTTTGCAAAATCCAGATACACCAAGTCTATGGGCCTTCTTTTATCTAGATGGCAACTCACCTCCTCATAGAAGGTTAATAGATTTGTTTGGCAAGAACGATTCTTCATGAATCCATGCTGCTTACTGCTAATGATACCATTCTCGTTACTAAAATCTTGTATATAGTCCCTTATCATCCCCTCCAAGAGCTTGCATACTATTGATGTTATGCCCCGTACACACGGTCGGATTTTCCGATGGAAAAATGTTTGATAGGACCTTGTTGTCAGAAATTCCGACCGTGTGTAGGCTCCATCACACATTTTCCATCGGATTTTCTGACACACAAAGTTTGAGAACAGGCTATAAAATTTTCCGACAACAAAATCCGTACACAAATCTGACGCACAAAGTGCCACGCACGCTCAGAATAAATAAAGAGATGAAAGCTATTGGCTACTGCCCCATTTAGAGTCCCGACATACGTTTTTTACGTCACCGCGTTCAGAACGATCGGATTTTCCGACAACTTTGTGTGACCGTGTTTATGCAATACATGTTTGAGCCAACATCCGTCGGAAAAAATCCTAGGATTTTGTTGTCGGAATGTCCGATCAATGTCCGACCGTGTGTACGGGGCATTAGGCTAACTGGTCTGTAATTCCCAGGGATGTATTTTGGGCCCTTTTTAAAAATTGGTGCTACATTGGTTTTCCTCCAATCAGCTGGTACTATTCCAGTCAGTAGACTGTCAGTAAAAATTAGGAACAATGGTCTGGTAACTACTTGACTGAGTTCCCTAAGTACCCTCGGATGCAAGCCATCTGGTCCCGGTGATTTATCAATGTTAAGTTTCCCAAGTCTAATTTTAACTCTGTCCTCTGTTAACCATGGAGGTGCTTCCTGTGATGTGTCATAAGGATAAACACTGCAGTTTTGGTTACTGAAGCCCTCCGATTCCCTCGTGAAGACTGAGGAGAAGAATAAATTCAATACCTTCGCCATCTCCCTATCCTTTGTAATCAGATGTCCCTCTTCATTCTTTATGGGGCCAATATGGTCTGTCCTCCCTTTTTTACTGTTTACATACTTAAAGAATTTCTTGGGATTTTTTTTTGCTCTCCTCCGCTATCTGTCTTTCGTGTTCTATCTTAGTCGCCCTAATTGCACCCTTACCTTCTTGTTGCATTCTTTATAAAGTCTGAATGCTGATGATGATCCCTCAACCTTGTATTTTTTGAAGGCCTTCTCCTTTGCTTTTATATGCATTTTTACATTGGAGTTAAGCCATCCAGTACTTTTGTTTGCTTTATT
This sequence comes from Aquarana catesbeiana, assembly GCF_042186555.1. Lineage (NCBI taxonomy): Eukaryota > Metazoa > Chordata > Amphibia > Anura > Ranidae > Aquarana > Aquarana catesbeiana. The sequence continues at coordinate 207,658,987 of NC_133325.1, read as the reverse complement.
TATTTATTTATTACCCAATGGGATACATTGGCTAATGCCCTTATTTAATATGCTCTTAAAGCAAAGCCATCTCTCCTCCGTGTTCTTTGTTCCTAAGATTTTATCCCAATTCATGCCATCTAACAAGGTTCGTAGTTTAGGGAAGTTGGCTATTTTGAAATTCAGTGTCTTTGTATTCCCCTTAAGTTTCCTATTTGTGTGATTTATACTGAAGCCAATTGACCTGTGATCGCTGATTCCTAAATTGCCCCATATTTCCACATCCGTGATCAGGTCTGTATTGTTGGTAATCAGTAGATCCGGTAACAAAGGGTACTATGTAAGCCCTACTCATTCATTCAGGGAGGTGGATATCTGAGGGGTCCCCCTTATTCTAGAGACATTCTCTTGGTCCTGCTTTGAAGATTTTAAAGAAGAATGAGAGTGCCACAAATCTTATCAAGGTCCAGTAAATTATTATTACATGACTTGACATATTACATGTGTCAAAAAGGTCAGAAGAGAAAGCCACCCTTTGGCTGTGATGTCTTTAACATTACATATTATTATTTCCTGTACAAACCAGTTATTACTCTTTGCCAAACATTATATGAGACCTGCCACTTGTGCATGATCAGTTTTGAGATGTAGTCCATTTTTGTAAAGATACACAAATGATATATAATATAAACATTATTTCTCTTTGCAATGCTTACTGAATTTCTGGAGATGCCTACAAAAGGCTGGCCACTTTGCAATCCATCACTGGTCCTTTTGAATGATGCCTTGCTTAATCCAACCAAATTCCTGTGAGCAGAGGCTGTCATAGACATATTCATTGGGAGTGTGTCATCACACTGGCCTTAGTTCACAGTGCTCCAGGACAGAACGGTGGTCACACATCAAAATATGAGTGAAACACTGTCCAAGATTATTGCCCACCCACATCTGACTGAAAAAGAGGAAGGACCCGTGACATCATATGACCAGCTATAAGATTGTAGGATTTAAGGTTTACATAGGGAGGGAGGATACATTTGGTAGGTTGGGCTTTAGGTGGCAAAGTTGCCTATACACTTTCTGAGCTTAAAAAGATTCAAATGATGCACTACATCCATGCTATACATGCAATAGTGTTTATGTTCTATCAGAAGCAATCAAAGTGTTTAGATTAGAATCTAATAGACATGTGCAATTTGTTTAGTTACAAATTAGTTTTCAGACAAAATTCAGCATATTCGTTCATTCGGAAGCATCCGATTGAACGAAAGACTCTGACAAATACATTTTAAAATGATTTGTCAGAAAGAACAAAAATCCGAAAGAACAAAACAATGAAAACCAGAAAGAATGAAAAACTATTCAACCTACGAGTTTAACGAATCAATTACATTTGGATAATTTTGTTTTTTTTTCTGACTATTCCTTATTGCTGAATATGAAGAAATAATGCATGCATTCGTATTTCTTTGAGATTTATTTGGATTCATTTGATTTCCGGATTGGCAGTGTAATGCCTCGTACACACGGTCAGATTTTCTGGTAGAAAATTTTCGATGTGAGCCTTTTGTCGGAAATTCCGACCGTGTGTAGGCTCTATTGAACATTTTCCATCTGAATTTCCGTCGCACAAAATTTGAGATCTGGTTCTCAATCTTCCCAACAACAAAATCCGTTTGCATAAATTCTGATTGTGTGTACACAATTCTGGCGCACAAAGTTCCACGCATATTCGGAATCAAGCAGAAGAGCCTCACTGGCTATTGAACTTCCTTTTTCTCGGCTTGACGTTCGGAATTTCCTACCAACTTTGCGTGATCATGTGTATGCAAGACAGTTTTGAGCCAACATCCGTCAGGAAAAAAAAAATGGATTTTGTTGTCGGAATGTCCGATCGTGTGTACGAGGCATTAGTGTGTTATCTCTGGCGAATGAGCTTATCCCAGTGGCCTCCAAACTCCAATTCCCTTTTGTGTTTTTCTGCATCAGACTGCATTCTAGACAGGGTGTGGTGGTGTTAGTTGGATTTGTGAGTCTCTTGTGACACTTAGAGTGAGAGAGAAATTATTAATTTCTTATTAAGCTTACTATTATTTAAAAAAGGATTTCCTGAAGTTCTATTTTTTGTACACATCAAACAACAAATCCGAATAAACGTATAAAACAAAAAATCCAAACTAAGGAAGGTTACAAATACAACCGATGTCTGAATGAATGAATGGTCCGAGTCCGAAGTAACAAATGTCACATCTTAGCGAATGGAATGAAAGGAATACAAATGCATCTGAAGATACAAATGACCTGAAGTAATGAATGGCGATCAAAACAAATGCAACGAAACCTAAATTAAATGAATTTTTCGGCAGTACACATGTCTAGAATTTAAGCATGCAAAGACATACCCGTAGCTGTAGTTATTTTTCCATTGATGCAGCAAAGCAATATTCAAAGTTCTGCAGATAATAATTATAATAATAATAATCTTAATAATAATTTTATAGTGCATTTCTCACTAAAGACTTAAAGCACTTATCGAATTGGTATCTTGGTAGTTGAAGAGAAGTATTTTCAGGTAATGCTGGGTAAATGTGTCTTAAGTTTGTTTTTAAAAACTTCCAGAAAGGATGCTTCCAGGTTATTGGATGGCAGTGAGTTCAATATTGAGTGCTGCAATGCAGAATGTTCTAGATACAATTGGATTCAAGTAGCCTCTCCAGCAAAACCTAATTTCATTGTTGTAAATGGGACCTAAACCGCATACTGATACAGGATTAAACATATTAAGTTTGTCACATATGCAGATGATCTATCATAAGTCATTTAGAGTCTATGATTAGCACTGTTATGCACTGACACACATTTAATATGACATGTGCCTATCAAGTGACTAAAACATTAGTTTATCTCCTGTACAGACAGACATCTCTTGTTCAGGAAATCTTTCAACATCCATTCCATGAGGATCTGTCCATTCAGAAGAATAAAAATCACTCATATATGGCAATATGCACAAATGACATAAATTAAGCAATTTCTGTTGTATTGTGGCAAAATAGGAGCAAAGCTGCTGTGGAGGAAGACTGCAGGCAGTATTGGTCTTTCATAGAATGCAGAAGGCTGACACTCAAGTGTACAGTATACACAGTACCATATAATTCCAAAACTGCCATTTAAACATCTACTAAACTTGAAGATGAAAAAAAAATATACAGAATAAATAAAAAAGGAGGAAACATTATTCATCCATGTTATTTACTTCCCAGGAAAAGGATCAAGGCATACATCCTTAATAAAATAAAGAGGATATGTTGCTTTTGGTCTATACCAGTGGCCTCCAAACTTTCCAAACAAAGGGCCAGTTTAGTGTCCTTCAGACTTTGAGGGTGCCGGATTGTGGCCAGTGGGATTAGAAAATGCCCCAGTAGTAAACAATACCCCATTGTTGGTATCAGTGGGAGGAATAGTGCTCCATTGTTGATGTCAGTGTAAGGAATAGTGCCCCACGAATTAAAGATAAAAGGTGGTAAAGTTCAACAAAGTTTATGGCAATCTTCCATAAAGTACAACCATCACAGCTCAGGAGCAAAGGAACAGCAGTTGGGGAATAATGACCCATCACTGGCATAAATAAGAGGAATAGTGCCCTGTTGATGTCAGAGAAGGGAACAATGCCTTGTATCAGTGGCTTTACAGGTGCTATTTTTAGCGCTAAAGCGCTTGAAAAATGCCTCAGTGTGAAAGAGGTCTTAAAGTGCCCCCACTCTGGATAAATGAGCACAGGAGGCACTTTTGCACAGCAGCATTGTCAGTCTTGGGGGAGAGGATAGCTGGATGTGCTAGCAGATTTAAACTCACTGACATATTGAAGATGAACTAAAGCACACACTTTATAAGCAGCTGCAGTTTTATTTTTATTTTGGGATAAAGGTTTTACATAAACAAATAAAAGCTGATCATTGCACACACCTCTGTCAATGGTAAATGGGTTGAATATTTAGATATAGAATCCTATGCGCTACCACTTATAAGAAATAGGAAGCAGCTGCTCACAACAAATGGGTTGTCTCATCTCTGTAACTGCTGCATCTGCAAGAGAGCTTGTTCTTTTGAAAATGTGAAAATATAAATGGACATTGCTTGAAGTGTTCATGTGACTTCATAATTTTTATGGGTGTGATCCCACTTTTTTATGGACACTATTTGAAACTGTTTTGGTGATACCTACATTACATTGTTATGTTTGGTTTGTTATATATTTTTTACACATATAACACAGCGTTTAGTTGATTGGCACAGTCTTTAACTGCTTCCCGACCAACCACCGCAGTTATACTGAGGCTGGTTGGCTCCCCTGCGTGAGCCGTCATAGCTATACGTCGGCTCGTGGGGCCAGGATAGCCCGCGTGCCGCCGGGGGTGCCGGTGCTTGTGGCCAGCGGTCGCAATGACCGTCGGCCATGAGCGATCATGAGCAGGAGAGACAGAACAGGGACGAGTGTGTGTAAACACACACTTCCCTGTTCTGACAGGAGTACAGATTGTGTGTTCCTTCAGTTAGAATCACCTCCCAGGGAACACAGTTAACCCCTCGATCGGCCCCTAGTGTGAACCCCTTCACTGCCAGTGACATTTTTACAGTAATCAATGCAATTTTATAGCATTGATCGCTGAATTAATGCCAATGGTCCCAAAAAAGTGTCAAAATTGTCCGATGTGTCCGCCATAATGTCACAGTCATGATAAAAATCGCAGATTGCCACCATTACTGGTAAAAAAAATAAGAAGAAGAAATTGCTATAAATCTATCCCCTATTTTGTAGACGCTATAACTTTTGCGCAAACCAATCAATATACGTTTATTGCTATTTTTTTCACCAAAAATATGTAGAAGAATACATATCGGCCTAAACTGAGGAAAAAAATGGCTTTTTTATATATTTTTGTGGGATATTTACTATAGCAAAAAGTAAAAAATAGTAAAAAAGTAAAAAATTTCAAAATTGTCGCTCTTTTTTTGTTTATAGCGCAAAAAATAAAAACCACCAAAAGAAAGCTCTATTTGTGGGGAAAAAAAGGACATCAATTTTGTTTGGGTACAATGTCGCACGACCACGCAATTGTCAGTTAAAGCAACGCAGTGCCAAATCGCAAAAAGTGCTCTGGTCAGGAAGGGAGTAAATTCTTCTGGGGCTGAAGTAGTTAAAAGCAGCACCTCCTTTTATGTTTTCACATTTTTTTGGTGTTGTGTACATTTAAAGGGGCAGCATCACATAATTTAAAGTAACTAGAGTTGACATCCTCTTATAGTTATTTTTTTTGCATTGCTTTTTTGAAAAACCTAGACAGATCACCAGGTTAAAATAAGAGAAAAAAACCTAAAAAAGAAAACTAATGCAGCCATCACATCTAAGAACTGGCAAGCTGCAATAAATGTTTGCTTTTAGGTTTTATACTGCTCTAAATACTTACAGCATTTACCATGATTGGCAGATCCATCTGGTGGGCATAATGCAGTATTTTCCTTGAAAACTTGAAATGGAGCGAAATTAGCTTAATAACATTTGTTTTTGCCTACACAAAAGAAATGTACATGTAGTTTTTACAGGAAGAATAGTTCTGTAATTTTTTTTATAAATACGCACTTTAGTTTGTAGTGCAGAGGCCTCCCTCTATTATTTCCTCTTATGGTCAAATGTCCTTAGCTAATAGTGTTAGGCTATTTTCTCATACTGATAAAATGTTCTTTAACCACTTCAGCCCCGGAAGGATTTACCCACTCCCTGACCTTCCCAGGCCTTTTTTTGCGATACGGCAATGGGTCGCTTTAACTGACAATTGCGCAGTTGTGTGACGTTGTACCCAAACTAAATGTGTGTCCTTTTTTTCTGACAAATAGAGCTTTCTTTTGTTGGTATTTGAACACCTCTACGGTTTTATTTATTTATTTTTTTTGCTCTATAAACAAATCATGACCGACAATTTTGAAAAAACACAATATTTTTTTTTTTTTATTTTCTGCTATAAAACACACCCAATAAAAACATTTAAAAAATCGAATTTCTTCATCAATTTAGGCCAATTTGTATTCTGCCACATATTTTCGGTAAAAAAAATCCCAATAAGCGTATATTGATTGGTTTGCGCAAAAGTTATAGCATCTACAAAATAGGGAACAGATTTATGGCATTTTTTGTATTTTTTTTACTAGTAATGACAGTGATCTGCGATTTTTAGCGCGACTGCGACATTGCAGGGGACAGATCCGACACCTAAGTAACATGTTTTACACTTTTTTGGGAACCAGTGATATTATTACAGTAATCAGTGCTAAAAATATGTACTGTTACTGTTACTAATGACACAGGCAGGGAAGGTGGTTAACATCAGGAGCGATCAAGGGGTTAACTGTGTTTCCTCACTGTGTGTTCTAATTGTATGGGGGACTGCAGTGGTGTATTTAGGTTTTGTGCTGCCCTAGGCCTGACTTAATTCACGCCCCCTCATTTAAATATGAACCACCCCTTCCTGTCAAGGCCACACCCCTTCCTATTTAGGACATGCCCCGTAAACCACAGCCCTTCCTCTTTCAATTGATGGGCACAGTGGCGGCAATTGATGGGCACAGTGGCTGCATTTTATGGGCACAGTGGCAGCAATTAATGGGCACAGTGGATGCGTTTGATAGGCACAGTGGCTGCATTTTATGGGCACAGTGGCAGCAATTAATGGGCACAGTGGCTGCATTTGATGACACAGTGGTGGCAATTGTTAGGAACAGTGGCTCCGTTTGATGGCCACAGTGGCTGCGTTTTATAGGCACAGTGGCTGCGTTTGATGGCACAGTGGCTGCGTTTGATGGCACAGTGGCTGCGTTTGATGGCACAGTGGTGACAATTGATGGGCACAGTGGTGCATTTGATGGGCACAGTGGCTGCGTTTGATGGGCACAGTGGCTGCGTTTGATGGGCACAGTGGCTGCGTTTGATAGGCACAGTGGTGCGTTTGATGGGCACAGTGGTGAGTTTGATGGGCACAGTGGCTGCGTTTGATGGCACAGTGGTGACAATTGATGGGCATAGTGGTGTGTTTGATGTGCACAGTGGCAGCTATTGATGGGCACAGTGGCTGCGTTTGGGGGCACAGTGGCTGCGTTTGGGGGCACAGTGGCTGCGTTTGGGGGCACAGTGGATGCGTTTGGGGGCACAGTGGATGCGTTTGGGGGCACAGTAGCTGCACATGGGGGCACAGTGGATGCGTTTGGGGGAACAGTAGCTGCGTTTGGGGGCACAGTGGATGCGTTTGGAGGCACAGTGGATGCGTTTGGGGGCACAGTGGCTGCATTTGGGGGCACAGTGGCTGCGTTTGGGGGCACAGTGGCTGCGTTTGGGGACACAGTGGCTGCATTTGGGGGCACAGTGGCTGCGTTTGGGGGCACAGTGGCTGCATTTGGGGGCACAGTGGCTGCGTTTGGGGGCACAGTGGATGCATTTGGGGGCACAGTGGCTGTGTTTGGGGGCACAGTGGATGCATTTGGGGGCACAGTGGCTGCGTTTGGGGGCACAGTGGATGCATACGGGGGCACAGTGGATGCGTTTGGGGGAACAGTAGCTGCGTTTGGGGGCACAGTGGATGTGTTTGGAGGCATAGTGGCTGCGTTTGGGGGCACAGTAGCTGCGTTTGGGGGCACAGTGGCTGCGTTTGGGGGCACAGTGGATGCATTTGGGGGCACAGTGGCTGCGTTTGGGGGCACAGTGGATGCATTTGGGGGCACAGTGGCTGCGTTTGGGGGCACAGTGGCTGCGTTTGGGGGCACAGTGGCTGCATTTGGGGGCACAGTGGCTGCGTTTGGGGGCACAGTGGATGCATTTGGGGGCACAGTGGCTGCGTTTGGGGGCACAGTGGCTGCATATGGGGGCACAGTGGATGCGTTTGGGGGAACAGTAGCTGCGTTTGGGGGCACAGTGGATGCGTTTGGGGGAACAGTAGCTGCATTTGGGGGCACAGTGGCTGCGTTTGGGGGAACAGTAGCTGCATTTGCGGGCACAGTGGATGCGTTTGGAGGCACAGTGGATGCGTTTGGGGGCACAGTAGCTGCGTTTGGGGGCACAGTGGATGCATTTGGGGGCACAGTGGCTGCGTTTGGGGGCACAGTGGATGCATTTGGGGGCATAGTGGCTGCGTTTGGGGGCACAGTGGATGCATTTGGGGACACAGTGGCTGCATTTGGGGGCACAGTGGCTGCGTTTGGGGGCACAGTGGCTGCGTTTGGGGGCACAGTGGCTGCATTTGGGGGCACAGTGGCTGCGTTTGGGGGCACAGTGGATGCATTTGGGGGCACAGTGGCTGCGTTTGGGGGCACAGTGGATGCATTTGGGGGCACAGTGGCTGCATTACTAAAGCTGCCGGGGTTACAGTAAGTTTTTAAATGAACTACCTGGGGGTTCCCGCCGTCGCCGTCCTCCTCTCTATCGCTCCTCCTTCTCCGGTGACCAGAGAGACACGTCCCGACTCCCAGAGCTGGATTGCAGAGGTGGGTAGGCGGAGCATTAGGCTCCAGCTCCATCAGTCAAGCTGACAGAGTCAGTCACGGTCCATTCTATGGGGGCGGCAGTCGATCCCTCCCTTGGCCACAGTACGTGGCCGCGGGAGGCTGTATCAGAGCGGGAGCTGGCTGCGGGAGGCTGTATTTGTTCGGGACGTGGGGAGGACGGGTTGGGGGGGTTTTTGCACGGGGGGGGCAAAAAAGCCGCCGCCCCCCCGCAAAGTGCCGCCCTAGGCCTAGGCCTTGTTGGCCTAGGCCAAGACACAGCACTGGGGGACTGTGTGACTGGGGAAACACACAGACCTGTCTTCCTGCTTAGCAGAAAGACAAGATCTCCCCTGTCAGAACGGAGATCTGCCTTGTTTACACAGGCAGATCCTTGTTCTGTCACTGCCGGAAATGCGTGTTTCTGAGCTGACGTACAGGTAGGGCAATTTGCGGGAACAAGCCAACCTGCCGCAGTATAATGACGGCTGCTGGTCAGCAAGAGGTTAAAAGATATGTTCACCTCTCTGAACATGTTACATACTACACCCAAATTTAGGGTGTAACATGGTCAGTATCTACCTGCTCTTACCCCGATCCACACGATCCCTCCTTCCCCCCATATGACAGCGGGCTTGGGATCTTTTCCCCACACCTGCTGCCACAATTCAAAAAGAGAGCTGCTGTGTGGAGGAATCTCCAATCTTACTGCTATTGTGCTTCCTTCAAATACATGTTTTGTCACTGCTGGTAATTTGACTTTAGATGAGCTGAACATTAATGGTTCAGTTCACAGGTTTGTAGAGCTGCTGTGTCTTATTATTACTATTATTATTTTTAGTAGTAGTAGTAGTAGTAGTAGTAGTATTAAAATAATTATTGTTATTTTTTTGCTGTTAGTAGCATTAGACATTTTTTTGCAGTATTTTTTACCAGCAGTACCTTTATGGTAAGTGTTCAGTAGCTTTCCCTTTAAGATTTGCTCTATGACTTTAGATACATGTTTCTGATACTCAACATCTGTTACAAGTAATAAAGGCTATCAGTTTGAGCTCTTTTCTCTTGAAAAGATAAATCCATTGAAAGTTTCTCTTTTGGACTAATAGTATCAATTTAGTATCCCAGCAGCTTTATGCTTCTGTCTGTGGTTTCTATAGAAAGATAGGAGCCTAAATTCACAGATTTAGCCACCAACTACATCCTTTACAAAATGCTCTTTGTTCAGTTTTCATTTTCTACATTTTTTGGAAGAGTTGGATGACATGAAGGAAACTCCAGGTAGATGGTCTCACTGAGTCCAAATAAATATAAAAAGTAATTGGATAATTTCACCCAACAACATTGAAACATAACAAAAATATACAATTTTAGTTTTGCTATGTCTGTTTTGGATCTCTTCTTAAAACTATTATTGGAAAATGCTTACATATTACATTTTGCAGAATTGTAATAATATTGTCATTGAGTTTACATTGCTAGAATAGGATGTAAATTAATCACTTTAACCACTTCACCTCTGGAAGATTTACCCCCCTTCATGACCAGGCCATTTTTTGTGATACATCACTGTGTTACTTTAACTGACAAGTGCGCGGTCATGCGACACTGTACCCAAATACAATTTATGTCTTTTTTCCCCACAAATAGAGCTTTCTTTTGGTGGTATTTGATCACTTCTGCGTTTTTTATTTGTTATGCTATAATCAAAAAAAAGACTGACAATTTTGAAAAGAAAACAACATTTTTTTACTGCTATAAAACATATCCAATACAAAAATTGAAAAAAAAATCTAATATCTTCATCAATTAAAGCGGTTGTATACCCGCACAAAAAAAATAAAAATAAACTGTAAGGCAAAGGCATAATGAGCTAGTATACACTGCATACTAGCTCATTATGAAATACTTACCTTAAAAAGAGGCGTCGGCAGCTGATCCCAGTCACCGCCGAGGGAGCTGACATTTCCCCTCAGTGTGTCTTCTGGGTTCACAGCTCCGGCACTGTGAGTGGCCGGAGCGCAATGTTGTCACTCCCGCGCATGCGAGCGGGAGACTTCTTTCCGGCAAGGTCTGGCAGCAGCTAAAAAATGCACTGTCACTGTGCTAATGACACTGGCTGGGAAAGGGCTAACATCAGGGGAGATCAAAGGGTTAACTGTGTGCCTAGCCAGTGTTCTTGTGTACTGTGGGAGGTGCTTTTACTAGGAGACGGCATTGATCCATGTCCCTGCTTTGCAGAGACACAGAATCCATGTCTTTCTTCCTGACAGAACGGTGATCTGCCATGTTTACCACCATTCTGCCTCTGTACCAAACAATCGGCGGGTGCCAGCGGACATCAACTCCACGGTACCTGCCGATGAGCTCTTGCTGTGTATAATCACAGCAGGAGCGAGCCAATGCGCATTCTCATCCGGTGCCCGGAAGAGCCGGCTCACGTATCACAGAGGTGCCTCCCTGTAGCAGTAAAACTTCTGTAGGGTGGACCTTAAGTGGTTAACTTATTTTTTTTTCTTGTTTAGACAATTCGAAATTTCATTCAGCTACATTTTTTACATAAATAAAAATATTTTTAATCTACAAACATTTACTGGATTATATTCTGCAAATTGTCTTCTCTCACTTTTCCCTTGACATTCATTTTTTAGCACTCAGATTGTTCTATATATTGAAAGGGGCATTTAAATTATCCAGATCAAATATTTTGATTGATAAGCAGGATATAAATTTCCTTAAAGTAACATAAGGATCCTTATTATTTTTTCTGCCTCCTTTAACACCCCATGTGAGCTTCCACCCACTCCCTTTACCCCTCACTTCCGTTTGTTTGAAACAAGCTTTGAACAGTACAAAATCCCATAGTCCATAATCCATTGTCCCTGGTCTATCTCAGGAGCAAGCAATAGAGGGTGGCTACATTCCTACATACAATGGGATGATCGAGAAAGAATGTAGCCACCCTCTAACTGGAAGTCAGATCACACCAGCAGAAAAAAGGATTTTGGTGATTTGGAGGAGGCTGAGAGCAATATAAGGAATTTTTTAGTTAAGAATATATACTTGAATAGAATTTGTTTTGTTACATAGTCTGGCTGAAAAAAGACACAAGTCCAACCAGTTCAACCCATAGAAAAAACACACACACACACACAAACCTCCATACACAGAATCCTATACACACACAATAAAGCATGATTCAATTTGCTCCAGCAGGGAAAAATCTATTTTCCTCTAGACATAAAGAGTACCCCTTTGTCCTCTGTGATGACCTTAAAGTGAATAACTCAACACAAAGTTCACTATATAGACCAATTATGTATTTATGTATGTTGATAATATCCCCCCTCCCTAATCTTTTTCAAGAGAGGAAAATTCATTTCAACTAATTCTTCCATTTAGCTGAGCTCCTCCATGCCTCTTATCAGTTTGGTTGTCGTTCTCTGTACTTTCTCCAGTTGCCCGATATCCTTTTTGTGAACTGGTGCCCAAAAACTGAGCTACATATTCTAGATGAGGTCTTACTATTGATTTGTACAGGGGCAAAATGATATATCTCTCTCTGGAGCTCATAACTCTTTCAATACAAGAAAGAATTTTATGCACTTTGGAAACCATAGGTTGGCATTGCCTGTCATTATTAAGCTTAGCAATCTCTACAAGAGCAGCCAGATCCTTCCCCACCATTGATTCCCCCAGTTGTACTCCCCCTAGTATGTATGATGAATGCATATTCTTAGCCCTCAAGTGCATAACTTTACATTTATCAACATTAAACCTCATTTGCCACATATTTGCCCAATGAAACACTGCATTGAGGTCAGCAGGTAAGTTGGAGACATCCTGTAAAGATGTTATTCCACTGCATAGCTTGGTGTCATCTGCAAAGACTGAAATCATACTTTTAATCAGACCTATATTGTTTATAAATATATTGAAAAGTAAAGGTCCCAACACTAAACCTTGGGGTACACCACTAATAACCTTAGACCAATCAAAGTATGAATCATTAACCACTACTCTCTGAATTCTGTCTTTTAGCCAGTTTTCTATCCATTTACAAACCCTTACCTTACACAATAACCATGTGTGGTGAACTGTGTCAAACACTTTGTAAAATACAAGTATACTATATGCACAACCACACCTTTGTCTAAGGTTTTGCTTACCTCCTCATAAAAAGAAATCAGATTTGTTTGAAAACTTTTGTCTATATATATATTTTTTTATCAAAAACCCATCTGTGTGGTCTTTTATGAAACTCTCTAGTATCTTCCCAACTATAGAAGTTAAACATGTCTGTAGTTAAATGGTGGTGAAGACTTTGATCCCTTTTAAAATATAGGCCCCTTTTTAAATATAGGCATCACGTTGGCCGTATGCCAATTCAATGGTACTATTCCAGTCATTAAAGAGTCCCTAAACATGAGAAACAATAGCATTGAAATGTCAGAGCTCAAATCTTTTAGGACACATGGGTGTATACCATCTGGTCCTGAAGCTTTATTCATCTTTATTCTAAATACCTGTATTTCTGGATCATATGAATTTTGAGGCATATTGGTTCATTTGGGGCTGTTTCAATATCATCCCCATTATGGACTTGGACTCCCCCATGCTCCTTTGTATACACAGAGCTAAAGAAGGTATGTAATACATTTGCTTTCTCTTGGTCCCCAGTCACCCACTCTAGTTTATTTATTAAAGGGCCTACATGCTTACAATTAATTTGTTTGAAGAATTTTGGGGGTTTTACCCTACTCTCTTTTGCAATCTGTCATTAAACCAGAATTTAGTGTAAAGAATTTACTCTTGTCAATTTTCCTGCAGTAAAACACATGCACTTCCCTGCATTAAAATACATTTCAAGACGCTACTTGGAGTTGATCATCATGAATCTCTCACTTATACCAAGGAACTTGTTTGATTCCCTTTCAACATCTCAGCACAACATTCTCAGTGAAAAGCAGGTAGTATCATAAATATCTTCAAATACAACATGCACTCCAACATCTCCAGGGAAGTACTGATACTGTTATTGAAGACCTCTTAAAATTCTTTGACGATCCCAACTCATGTAAAAAGGAAGTGTCATTCATTTATTAACTGTTAATCAAGCCTAATCCTTCACTTTAAACACCTATCATGGAGGCCTGAGAACAGACTTTCAAATTTTTAATTTCACCATAGCACAGGTATTTTGTTCTTTCTAGGCCCCTATAGTTGTCTAAATGGTAATATTATACCAGAGATAGTTTAGGTCAAATTTTCCCAATCACTCTTCTCTATGCTGGAACTGCGGCTCAATGGGAACCTTGTCTCATGTATGGCGGAGCTGCTCCATACTTGAAGACTTTAGGTATGTTTGGCTGTTTTTCTCTTGATGTCTAATATCACTAATATCACTGATATGGTATGTACTCCAGATCCCAGGTTGGCTCTCCTGGGAGTGGGTGTAGACTCATGACATCACAATTCCATGCCATTCTTACTCATCTATTGATAGCTGCCATTTTTTTAGAAGCTAGAAACTAGAAGAAAATTACTCCACTGATGCTCCACACAAGAGTTCAAATTCTGAATGACCATACCTATTTGAAATACAAATTTTCGAAAGCTCACCTCACCCATGGCAAATTCCTAACACAATGGTCACCTAACGGCTACCTAATCTAAATAGCAGAATTGTCCTTTAATTTATCTTCCAACTAACTACCACTCGATTTGTACATTTTCTACTTAGGCTGGTCATACACAGAGCAAATTTCTTTCCTGCAACCACGGGTTGCAGGAAAGAAATTCGCTCAATTCCCGTCAACACAGACAGTGCTGATGTGGGAATCTCTTCCGCTTAGTCATTGTCTTCTCGCAGCGGTGGGGTGGGGGAAGCCATCCCCGCCAGGAGAGGACAGTGATTATTGTTAGTAGCTATAGCAGCCGCTAGCAATAATCTCAGGTACAACCCAGCAGGCTGGTTGTACCCAAGTGGATCGGTCAAAATGGTACATTCAGCCTGCCTATACACGGTTCAAATCTTGGCTGGTAACAGGACAAGATTTGAACTGTGTATGGCCTGCCTTATTTAGACCCCAGGCATGAACACTTCTTGATTCTTGGGGCTACCTGGGTTCTTGACACTTCTAATATGCATTTTAACCTCCTAACATCTGTTTAAGGATACATGTTATTAGCACCTCTAGTCATGTACAGTGGGTATAGAAAGAACCCCCCCCCCCCTTTAAATTATTCACATTCTGTTGCTTTGCAGCCTGAAATGAAGACATACACAGTTTTTTGTTATCCAGCTGTGTTTACTAGTGCAACTTATACCATCCAAGTGAAAGATATAACACCAAACCTATCAGACATTTTTTTTTTTAAGGCCAAATTGTTTAATTAGTCTCAATTGACATCACACATTTTTTCATGTATGCTTAGAATCTTCAAGGTGCATTTAAAGTGGTCAGATGAGACTAAAATTGAATTATGTGGCCTCAACACCAAACAATATATCTAGTGAAAAGCCAATACAGCTCACCATCCAAATAACACCATTCCTACAGTAAAGCATGGAGGTAGTAATATCCTGTTATGTTATGTTTCTCTGCAGCAGGGACTGGAGCACTTTTCAGGATCGAAGAAAAATGGTTGGGGAAAAATTCCATCAATTCGCTAAGGAAAATCTGCAGCCCTCTGCCAGAAAGTTGTCAATGGGAAGAAGGTTACCTTCCAACATGACAATGACCCAAAGCACATGGCAAAAATGACTACACAGTGGTTGAAGGAGAAGAAGGTAAATGTCCTTGCATGGCTTAGTAAGAGTCCACACCTAAACCCTATTGAAAATCTGTGGAATGACTTCAAGTCTGCAGTCCATAAACGGTCACCATCAAATCTAACTGAAAATGAGAAGTTCTGCAAAGAAGAGTGAGAAAATATTGCAAAGTCTAGATGTGCAAAGTTAGTAGAGACATATCCCAACAGACTAAAGGCTGTAAGCAAAAGGTGGTTCAAGAAAATACTGATATAAAGGGGTGATGCCTTTTCCAACTCAGTGATTCTGTTTTTGATTTTTTCTTCTGACATGCTGGTGTTATATCTTTCACTTGGATGTTATAAGTTATACTAGTAGATACAGCTGGATAAAGCAAAAACTGTGTCCGTCTTCATTTCAGGCTGCAAAACAACAAAATGTGATTATTTTAAAGGGGGTGATTCTTTTCTATACCCACTGTAAATCTAACACATTTTCTACCCTTTAGATCAATGTTAATGTATGGACCTTTTTAGTACAGACAACTAAGGTAATTTGTTAATTCATGGATATCTAATTTAACTCAGTCACAACTGCAGGCTCTAATTAAATTGCAAACTAATCATGGTATCATAATTAAATCATCAGAGTAATATGGCAATGTTGTCATTATGGACAAAGTTCAATATGAGAAGATGTATCTTGCTATCTGTAACAAGGGGTTAAATTCTATGTTACATTTATTCATACTTTCATTCATATATTTACCCTTTCAGATATGTGGTCAGTAAATGCAAGGATTAAAACACACAACACAAAGAATGTAATAAAAAGTTTTACTTAGCTTCGATTAAAGATGTATTACAGATGATACAATACAAGATAAATTCAGCATATTCAATTCCAGGGGACCCCATAACTACTTAAAGTTCTGGAAAGCGACAGTCTGTTCAAAATCTAGGCACATTCATGTCCTTAGAAGAAATCCGCTGGCCTTCTCTATTGTCTGACCTTTTAAAGGCTAGTTGGAAGGCGCGAAAAAGCTGGTTTTGTTTGGTACTAACAAAGCCTAACCCGAGACAATGTGACCCTCTGTGAATGACCGTCTGTGAGCTCAGAAACATACATTTTACATATATAGAAATATATATATATTTATGGTCGGAGCCCTCCGTCCTGATAGATATGAAACACATAAACACGTCACAAGACTAACAACATAAATAGACCTGAAGTGTGCCCTGGCCTGCTGTATGGTAAACCCAGATCTGCTGGGCGGTATGCCAGAGAAGGGCGCATACCTTAAGAAAGTAATGGATATTTCTGTAGAGAAATTGTTTGAAGAGAAGTGCCTTAAGAAGGGGAATGGGTGGGTGGGTACCGCGCACTGGAACTGACACAGACCATTGTGGATGGTCTGGCTATATACCCTCCGGGCTCCTCCCATAATTTCAGGCCGGTAAACCGGCCTTCCTATTTATGGTCGGAGCCCTCCGTCCTGATAGATATGAAACACATAAACACGTCACAAGACTAACAACATAAATAGACCTGAAGTGTGCCCTGGCCTGCTGTATGGTAAACCCAGATCTGCTGCGCGGTATGCCAGAGAAGGGCGCAAAAAGACTTGGTTTAGGGAGGTAATGTTTTATTTAAGTTTATGGTCTTCTTACAGAGCGAGCTTGCAAAAGGCTCGTGACATTTCTACTTGTGGATTGGGAATATAGCGAGCAAAGCAGGTGGATTTCCACCTTCCCATTTTCCTGATCACGTGGACTCCGTTTCGTGAGGCTGCTGATGCTGCTCCAATACGGAAAGAATGTCCAGAATAACGGTTGGGGTCAAGGCCTAAGTTGCGCAGAAGGATCCTGACGTGAGTAGTGAACTGGTTGGTACTAAGCGGGCTGATCGGGAACGGCAGCAATGGGCTGTCCTGCGAGGGATCAAGTAAATGGGCTAATAGACTATCTAGGATGGCTACGGGGTACCAGGCGTTGTGCGTTCTGAAGAGCTTGATGTCAACCCCTGGACCGGACTGTTGTGTTTTGGATACCTCGAGGTGTATCGTGAAGTGGCTGTGGTGACGCGTGAGGTGGCGTCTGCGTAAGGCCCTATGACTGGTGCTGCTGACTGTGAATTCGCTGGGTCGTAGAAAGCCATAAAATGCCAGGTAGATGGCAGCTTGGATGACCAAGCTGGGCAAAAACCGAAAGGTGAGCGTGAGAGTATGGTGGACATGTCTCGAAACATGGCACTGGTGACTGGTAAGCGTTTACCGCTAACTTGGGGTTTCTGCTTGTGGATGCCTCGGAGGATGGCCTTGAACGCATGGGTAGCGAACAAAGATGGTTTGTTAGGATCTAGAAAAGAGGTGAAATGCTGGATGCCAGCTAGGTAGAGTCTAATAGTGTTGTAGGATAACTTCAGCTGAGTGTGGCAGTATGAAATGAAGGCCAGGATATGATGGAGATCTCCTGGTATAGCCCCGGGGTTAGCCTCTAGAAACCTGTGATAGCTTTTCCAGGCAGCATGGTAGCCTTTCAGGGTATTGTGAGATAGTGACTGGTTAATCAGACTAGTGGCGTCATGAAGATGTCGCTTCAATCCAGGGTTAGCTGTGACCAATGTGGGATAGCAGACATGGTCGGGTCGGCTCCAGGTTCCTGCGAAAAGAAGGTTGTGTAGTTAAAGCGAGATAGCGCGTCGGCCGAAGTGTTGCATTTACCGGGGATATGAATGCAGAGGACATTAAATTGGTGCTGTAGTGAGAGTTGCACCAGCCTGCGTAGGAAGGACATGATGGCCAAGGACTTGGAGCGACCTTTGTTTATAATAGAGGCTGTGGCTAGATTATCTGTGGAAAATGTCACTGTTTGTCCTACCCAGTTGTTGCCCCAGACGTGGGCTGCTGCAACAATGGGGTAAATCTCGAACATCGAGGAGGATTGACTGAACCCGGGGATCGAGAGTATTTCTGGCGGCCATGGTGCTGCGAACAAGTGGTGGCCAAAAATAGCTGCAAAACCTGTGGAGGCTGCGGCGTCCGTGATTATTTGGGGTGAAGTGGGAGACGCTGATGGGATAAACATCGAAATGCCGTTCCAGTTTATTAGAAAATCGTCCCACCTGGCTAGGTCAGCTACGGCTGCCTTGTCTAGTTTAAATATTAGGTCGGGGTCTTGTACCTGGGAAAGGAACACCAGGAGACGTGAGACGAAGGATCGCCCTTGAGGGATGATCCTTATGGCAAAGTTCAGCATGCCAAGGAGGGATTGCAGTTGCTTTTTTGTGCAGCCTTGCGTATTAGTAAATGTGTGGATGACTGTCCTGATGCGGGTCAATTTGTCGGGAGGCAGACTAGCTTGCATGGTGTGAGTGTTGAGTATGATACCCAAGAAGGTGACGATCTGTGCCGGGCCTTCTACCTTCTTATCCGCTAAAGGTACGTTAAGATTATGAAAGATTGTTCTGAGGCTGTTTAGATTAACTGGGGGCTCGTTGGGTTTCTCTATGAGTAGGAAGTCGTCTAAGTAGTGGATCACTTTCTGACAGGACGCATGTTGTGAGAAAATCCAGGAAAGAGACTGAGCGAAAGTGTCGAATAGCCACGGGCTGCTTTTGGAGCCGAACGTTAACTTGGTGGCGAAATAGTATAGACCTTTCCATTTGATTCAGTGCCACCGCCATAGGCACGGATCAATTGGCAACAATTTGAATGCGTCCGAGATGTCTGCTTTAGACAACCAGGCGCCTGCTCCTGCGAGAATGATGGATTGAATAGCTGAGTCTACCGTTGAATATTTAAGTGTAAACTCTTCTGAAGGTATTAGGGAATTTAAACTGGGTATATGGGAACAATGAGGCGCGGACAAATCATAAACTAAACGAAGTTTATTTGAAAACTTGCCCTTCACAAGGCCGATAGGGCTGACTCTCCATACAGAAAAAGGTGATTGTGTAAAGGGGCCGATTATGTATCCCCGGTCTAGTTCTGTTTGCAGCAGGGTGGTGATGGTTTCCTCGTCGGTAGCGGCTGACAGCAGGTTTTTGCATTCGTGAGTTGTGTTTGGGAGTGTGATAAGTCCGGTGTGAAAGCCTGTCGTGAATCCCCGGATGAGAAAGGCTGCCAGTGAAGGTGTTGGGTGTGAGGCGAGGTAAAACGCGAGCCATCCGACGTGCACTCGGCTTAGTCATTCGGGTTTAGGCTGTTTCATAGCGCAAGCGTACCTGGGGTGAGCTTTGTGGCATGTGAGACAGACATGAAGTAGTTTGCAGTGGGGGAAGTTACAACCCCCAAAGTTGAAGTTATTGCATATGGTTGCTCCCCCTAGTGCCTGGATGGGTCGTCCTAATCTGTCTGCCTGAGCCGGCTGAGTAAATGCCGTTGAGTGACGAGTGACGCTGGGAAAGAAGGGAGGGTTGGGGGGGCGTCTGCCACCTGACTCGGAGCACCAGTTGGCTGTATGGGTGGACGACTGGCAGTTGGTACAGAGTGGGGAACGTAGGCCAGCGAAATGGCGACAGAACAGCTCTGTATCGATGGTACTCCAGTTGGTTTTTACTTGAAACTGGGTAAGTCTAGCTGCTGCTTTTGCTGAAAATGACCTGTGATAGTCATAAAAGGAGCATCCCCCATATAGGTCCAGCTCCTCTCTCCTGTTGGGGTCTCTGAACATGCCAAATGCTAGTACGAACTCCGCAATATTGAGTTTGCGGGTAAGCCTATGGTCTTTGGCCTTTAGGACGACGGAAACGTCTCCCCACGCATAGGACTTGTTTTCGGCTGGGTCGTGTACTGCGATGAGGAGGGATGCCAAGTTAATGTCCTTCCCATCCATGATGTCCTTCCTGATGCCTGCTGGGACGAGATGTGCGGGGAGGACGTAGGTATAGATGTCGGGCGTACCTGTAAGGAGAGGCATGGGGGTGGCGGTGGTTACTGTAGATGGTGAGGGTGTAGCTTGATGTACCTCCAGGGTTCCCACTCTTGTCTGGACATCAGTGACTGCTGCCGATAGTGTGGTCACCAAGGAGTGCAGCTGAGTGATTGCTGATGAGATTGACTGTAGTGATGCCTGGGTGCCCGATTGGGCTGCCGCTGGCGGAGGAAATAGCAAGCTGAAAAGCTCAGCTTTCCTAGCAGTCGCTGGGAAAGGTATTCCCCTGCGCCGTAGTTCAGCTGTAAGCTTGGGGATGGTCCAAGCTCTGAGAGACTGTAAGTCGTCGTTTGCTGAGTCTGCCCCAGGTGACAACGGGGTGGAGGCGAGGTCCTCGCTGCTGGCCTGCGAGATGGTGTCCGCTGCCTTGAAGTCCTAGTAGTGGAGTTTTAGTTTTTTGAGGTCGAGACTTGGGTCGACCGGGAAGCTGAGGAAGATACTGTCCACACCTGTTGCAGGATGGATCAACTGAAGAACTCTACTGACCTGAAAGGGGGAAGGGTTGGAGAAATCGATGAGTAGCCGTGTTGCTACGAAAGATGAATGGCTGTATGAAGCCATTTCGTAAATGTTTGCGGTGATTTACAAAGTAAAAGAGTTTTTTTTTTTTTTTTTTTTGGAATGTGCGGTGGGGTTTTTTGCTGTGCCGGGGGTCTTGGATCACTGAGCCGGTATGCGACTGGGCTGGGATTGGTTTGAATGAAAGAAGCACGCTGTTGGTGAGTGCTTGTATGCTGAAGATCCGAATCGCAGAGCCGCTGTTTGCGACTGGACTCGAATCGGTGGGATGAAAGAAGCACACTGCTGGTGAGTGCTTGTGTATGCTAAAGATTTGAAGCATTGAGTCGCTTTTGCGACTGGACTCAGATCGGTCGGATGAAAGAAGCACACTGCTGGTGAGTGCTTGTGTATGCTAAAGATTTGAAGCATTGAGTCGCTTTGCGACTGGACTCAGATCGGTCGGATGAAAGAAGCACACTGCTGGTGAGTGTTTGTATGCTGAAGATCCGAATCGCAGAGCCGCTGTTTGCGACTGGACTCGGATCGGTGGGATGAAAGAAGCACACTGTTGGTGAGTGCTTGTATGCTGAAGATCCGAATCGCAGAGCCGCTGTTTGCGACTGGACTTGGATCGGTGGGATGAAAGAAGCACACTTGTTGGTGAGTGCTTGTGTATGCTAAAGTTTTGAAGCATTGAGTCGCTTTTGCGACTGGACTCAGATCGGTCGGATGAAAGAAGCACACTGCTGGTGAGTGCTTGTATGCTGAAGATCCGAATCGCAGAGCCGCTGTTTGCGACTGGACTCGGATCGGTGGGATGAAAGAAGCACGCTGTTGGTGAGTGCTTGTATGCTGAAGATCCGAATCGCAGAGCCGCTGTTTGCGACTGGACTCGAATCGGTGGGATGAAAGAAGCACACTGCTGGTGAGTGCTTGTGTATGCTAAAGATTTGAAGCATTGAGTCGCTTTTGCGACTGGACTCAGATCGGTCGGATGAAAGAAGCACACTGCTGGTGAGTGTTTGTATGCTGAAGATCCGAATCGCAGAGCCGCTGTTTGCGACTGGACTCGGATCGGTGGGATGAAAGAAGCACACTGTTGGTGAGTGCTTGTATGCTGAAGATCCGAATCGCAGAGCCGCTGTTTGCGACTGGACTTGGATCAGTGGGATGAAAGAAGCACACTTGTTGGTGAGTGCTTGTGTATGCTAAAGTTTTGAAGCATTGAGTCGCTTTTGCGACTGGACTCAGATCGGTGGGATGAAAGAAGCACACTGTTGGTGAGTGCTTGTATGCTGAAGATCTGAATCGCAGAGCCGCTGTTTTGCGACTGGACTCGGATCGGTGGGATGAAAGAAGCACACTGTTGGTGAGTGCTTGTGTATGCTGAGGATCCGAATCATTGAGCCGGTGTTGCGACTGGACTTGGATTGGTTGGTGATGTTTGTATTGCCAAGGATCCGAATCTTTAAGCCGGTGCTGCGACTGGACTCGGATCGGTTGGTGGAGTTCGTTTTGCAGAGGATCCGAATCTTTGCGCTGATTATGCGACTAGATTCAGATTGGTTGTGGACGTAAGGGGCTTGAATGAGGAACGGAGAAAGGCAGTAAGTACGGATGTGTGCGAATAACCGAGTAAGACCTACGAAGTTGTAGGTGGTTTACGAAGGGGAACATAAAGTAACGGTTCGGTAGCAGGAAAGCACTACCTGCGACAGTGAGTGTGGGACAATTGATAAAAACCTACGACCAATCTCGAAGGACATGCAGTGAGTTGGTAGAGTCGGCCTCTGCAATGCATCTGATATGAATCAGTTTGTAAAACATATTAAATTAATCCGATATAAATCGGTAGTAAGGAGTATCTGATACAAATTGGTTGTAGAGTGTATGCCATCCCTTACTGTGAAACTGAACACCTATCAACCACCCATCCCCCCAGGCTAATCAAGTGCAGAGAAGGCACCAGGTGGGCTCAACCACACCTCAATCAGCCACAGAAACCTATACAAACGATATATGCTGATCTCCTAATGAATGAGATGGCAACCCCATGGAGCATGAATTTTTTGACCAGTGAAGCCTATTGCGAGTGATATTGAGAACGACCGACAGTGACTGGAGGCTTGGGTCTACGAATGAATCGTATATTTGTCAGAAGGAACTTTACGAATGTACTATGCCTGTGCCGAATGATGTCGGGACATGAGCAACAACAACTCCGGGGCAGGTTTTTTCACAAAAGGGGTGCAGGATAAGAAGCATAATAAACCGCAAGATTTTGCACATGACACAAAAGTTTGGATACTACCTGCGACCGTGAGTGGGAACCGCCGACAAAGACCACGAATGAAAAGCCGGAGTGCACCTGCGATTGAATGCACAGACTGCCGAACATGAGGTGAGCTGGGAAGAGTCAGCCCTGTGATGTGAGCTACCGCGCACTGGAACTGACACAGACCATTGTGGATGGTCTGGCTATATACCCTCCGGGCTCCTCCCATAATTTCAGGCCGGTAAACCGGCCTTCCTATATATAAGTAATCACCTTAAAACTATTACTAAGTTTCTTGTAATTCAATAACTAAAGTTATATATGAATATAGACCCATAATACATTCCACCCCTTGACTTACAAGATTCTTAGTTTAGTTTATAATACTCAAGATTACTTATAGATATATCAAGATGTTCTACTCAAGGTAGTCCTTTCGCTTGTACTCCAATATAAACATTTCTGACTTCATTAATTTCATCCTTCACATTTCCAGTATTATGAGTATGTTTGCAAAACACTCCTCATTATTAAATATGGTCCCATATATCCCACCCCTTGGGTATTTTCCACATGTAAATCAATGTATAACAGTTTTACATCCTTCCACACCTCGTCTTATTTATCTAAAGTTCTATCTCTTGACCCACTTTCTCTGTCTGATTTACCTGTCCAGGAAATCTCATTCTGCTATGTTAGGGCTGAAAAATATAAAAAATGTCCAGGCTTATAAAAACAACTATATGTTGGACTAACAGAATAACACCAAACTTCCTTTTGAAAGTACAGGCATGAGCATCAAACTTTCCTTTCCAAGAGTTTGAACGCATAGATACTTGTCAAAGTCCTCCATATCTGGTGATGGACAGCAGAGTCTTAGACATCCGGTTACCAGATCGCAGCTGCAGCATAACACTTGCAACACTGTAGAACTGAAAGAACTGTAGAATACAAAGTCCATATCCTTCGGACTATTGCAGCTCACAAGTCATAGACATGCAGGCACATAACCACATAGTAGCTGGAACTTCTACAGACAGTTCAGGCACATGACCATCAGAGCAGATAAAACAGTTCAAGTACTTCACCATCAGATTCAGGTACTTAACCATGATAGCGGATAGAACAGTTCAGGTACTCGACCCTCAGAACAGGTGGAACTTGCACCAACAGTTCAGCTGCTGATCATTGGTAAAGACTTTATAGACCGTTGCTGCTGTCAAAAGTGTTTTTCTCCTTTCTCCAATATGCTTCTAGTTGACATCATGGCAGGTGCATTACCAAATATGTCAGTCCAACATTCCTTAATTAACAACAATGCCCATATAGCCCATTAAAGATTTCTGAACAGGCAAATCGATAATCATTAGTGACCTGGCTTAACATTTAAAGGTGAAATATTATTACAGGTATATTACTCATCCCCCACCTGAACTATACACTACTCTGTCTCAAATTATAGGCCTAACTTTAAACTACTTCATGTGTGTTTCCTCTGTGCACTTTGATCTCCTTCCACACTCTAAAGACATTCTGGCAGGCTAACTGGCTCTTGTCTACACTGATCCCAATATGTGCATCTAATATGCCCATGCATATGTGTCACTGTACTCTACATGCCAGTCCCACCCCAAGCAATCAAGGAGAATTGAGGAAAACAAAACCTGAGAACCTATTTTATAACTCTTTTTCTTTACCAAGAAAATTTTATGAAAACTCAATCAGGTGTATAGAACAGGGTGATCAAAGAATCACTGAGTGTCAGATATAACTGACCATATATATATCACTAGAACACCTCATGTTGAAAGACTTACAAATTGTGTTCAGTGCAATAATATTAACCTAAATGTACAATTATAAGTAGACATAAGTACTTTTTTTCCTTGAAAAATAAAATGATTACTTTAAATTTAAACTGTCAATCATGTAGAAAAATGTACTTTATATGTAAAACCCCAGGCACACTCCCATAGTGGTACCAAAATAATTATGGCAGAATATACAGAAGTAGATGCCGCCATAATTTAGCTTACATATACACAGAAAAGAACAATATGTAAATGTTTGGGTATTCTTACACTCTTCAAACCATTACAAGTATTATATAATTCCAGATATCAAAACAATCTTGCTGTCAATATTCAAACATTATTTGTTCTATATCATTTTATATTCAACTCAATCAGAGAAAACCCTTATAAAACTATTATGCAGAATCGAGAGTATTAGCTGCTCTGGTTTACAATCAGTTCCAATGAAAACTTTCAGTATATTTGCATATTGCATAAAAATAACAACAAAAACAACATAAATGATTCAGTTTGACTGTAATCTTCATCTTTAGTTCTTGGACATCAAACCATATCAGACAGGTGGATTTATGCTGTTTAATATTGTCTAGGAACTAAACAAAATAAAAAAGGTTTTTTAGTGTGATGTTATTACAGCTCCTTCCTAGAAAGTAACAAATAGTTAGCAACAAACACATTTAACCAACACTTTCCACAAACAACAAAACATATGGCCATTATTTCTGTTATTCATGAGTGCACTTTTAATACCCTTATTAATTGAGCTCATATTACTTAAATAATTATCACCACGTGGATTTTCATTAAAGGACGTCCATTCAAAGTTGTCATTAACCATGGTTGAAATAATTCACAAGAACATTATATGGTGTTCATTACATTTGTGCACAAACATTATACATCACCAAACTCATATTGATGTTTCTATTGCAACCTCTTGTTCAATACCATACAGATCTACGAAACTTCTAGGAATAGATCTGGTTCCTTCTGTATTAACGAAAAACTTAAATAAAAAACATTAGTGTTGTATCCTAGAACATGACACTTTATTACATTCACCAATAAAATTATAATAATCATGACTGTTATTCAGGATTTTAAAGGGTGTTAACATCAATCAGCCATTTACTTTCTTTGTTTCAAATAATCCTAGATTTAAAAAACTAACAATTTCAACTAGGATGTTATTTTTTCAACATAATTAAGCATTTCTTAAATGTTCAGCACTGTCCCGTCTTTCACAGGCACAAGCTTTTTTACAGGGGGGGGGTTTGAGGGGGAATATCTGCAACAAACTCTGTCCCCCTCTCTTAGGGATCGTCTCATTCAAGCAGACTCACAAATACAAGCAGTCTATGGACAATCTACTATTGTCCATTGTCCGGGGAGGGGGGGGGGCTGAAAGCTGCAGCCATTCCTGTATGTTTAACTGATCTTTTCAGTTAAACATACAAAAACTCACTTAAACATCAGTAGCCAAATGCATTTTTACATATCATCCATACAAGCAACTTTTCCTCACCAATAGCTAGCTAAACAACCAACAAATGAGCTCAACATTTAAACTCAACACATATATTACTGCAGTAATCACAATCTAAGCATCAATACAGGTCATATTTTTCCTTTTCCTACCTGTTTTCTGCTCATCGTTTTCAAACCTCAAAGAACAATTATGTGAGCACCAGCGAAAGGGCCACTCGTCCACCTAATGCGGTCATGAGCTCATCTGTTCTATATCTCAAAAAATCTAAAGCTTGCCGGGGGGCTCGCTAAGCACACAATGAGTGGAAACATTCGACCATCTACCCCCTTTTTGTTTCAGTGCCTGCAAAAATATCCATCCTAATATAGATGCAGCTTTCTGTTCCGAAACAAATCAAGAATCAGGAGACAGTGGTGGGGGTCTTCCACTTTAAATTCATCCTGATACTTGATCAATTCACGAGCCAGAGTAGACCAGCGTCTAGAATCTGACCACTCTGAGATGGGGCTCTTTCGACTGTCTCCCCCCTTCGCTTCTTTTATCCAGTTAAACATATCTGCCACTAACTGCCACCAAAGCAAAGCTAGCAACAAACCTCCCATCACAATGCACACTAATAATACAGTTTCCCACTTGTCAAAAAACATTACAATTCACAACAGTATTACTAGGATTAATCACTGCACTTCAAACCAGCACTGAAAGGGTTAAATATCCTGCTCACAGCGCCATTATGTAACAAGGGGTTAAATTCTATGTTACATTTATTCATACTTTCATTCATATATTTACCCTTTCAGATATGTGGTCAGTAAATGCAAGGATTAAAACACACAACACAAAGAATGTACCCTGTTTCCCCGAAAATAAGACCTAGCATGATTGTCGGTGATGGCTGCAATATAAGCCCTACCCCCCAAATAAGCCCTAGTGAAAGTCCTTGTAGGTCTTCTTTTCAGGGTAGGGCTTATTTTCGGGGAAACAGGGTAGGGCTTATTTGGAGGATAGGGCTTATATTGCAGTCATCACCGACAATCACGCTAGGTCTTATTTTCAGGGAAACAGGGTAATAAAAAGTTTTACTTAGCTTCGATTAAAGATGTATTACAGATGATACAATACAAGATAAATTCAGCATATTCAATTCCAGGGGACCCCATAACTACTTAAAGTTCTGGAAAGCGACAGTCTGTTCAAAATCTAGGCACATTCATGTCCTTAGAAGAAATCCGCTGGCCTTCTCTATTGTCTGACCTTTTAAAGGCTAGTTGGAAGGCGCGAAAAAGCTGGTTTTGTCTGGTACTAACAAAGCCTAACCCAAGACAATGTGACCCTCTGTGAATGACCGTCTGTGAGCTCAGAAACATACATTTTACATATATAGAAATATATATATATATATATAAGTAATCACCTTAAAACTATTACTAAGTTTCTTGTAATTCAATAACTAAAGTTATATATGAATATAGACCCATACTACACTATCCAAAGCAGTAAAGACTGTGATGCACCAATACGTGAATGTATGGTCAAACAATTTCTAGATAAATTTGTAGGAATCTTGCTACAGGTATGTTTAGAAGCTTTGAATAACAATGAGGCACTACATAATATCATTATATCATAGCAATATTTTATGTACTTCCAAAGACTCAAAAGTCTCCCACCTGGGAGACTGATCATATTGGGTGTGGAGCCACAGATAGAATTTCCTAGTAGCTTTGTCAATACTTACTTGCTGTCACAGGTGGATAAATCAAAAACTATGTCTGTCTTCATTTCAGGCCGCAAAGCAACAAAATATGATTATTTTAAAGGGGGGATTCTTTTTTATGCCCACTGTATATAGTATACTTTACTGACCTAACCCTTTACCACCTTTTTCTTTTCCACTTGCTCCCCCCCCCACACCTGTTTTTAAACTTGATATCCTTGTTAGATAAGATCGTAAAACCATTTATTCAAGTGCTTTGAGGTGGTTTTTAAACATTTTGTTACTAAAACCGGAGAGTGCAAAATCTGGTGCAGTTGTGCATGGTAGCCAATCAGCTTTTAACTTCAGCTTGTTCAATTAAACTTTGACAAAAAAACTGGAAGCTGATTGCTTTCTATACAGAGCTGCACCAAATGTTGCACTCACAAGTTTTAGTAAATCAACCCATGGTATATAATTTACTGTACTGAATGTAAACCATTTGGTATGTCCTTATATACTAGTGTTTCAATAATCTTCCTTAATCGTATCAATAAAAATGTATTGAAATGAAAATGCAGTTCAAGTAGAAGTCATTGTATCCCATATGTGGTTGGTTCACATTTACTGTAAGTAAGCTGTAAACACAACATGTGCTTCCAATATGAAACTCAAATTCCCCGTACACACGGTCGGATTTTCCGACGGAAAATGTGTGATATGACCTTGTTGTCGGAAATTCCAACCGTGTGTAGGCTCCATCACACATTTTCCATTGGGATTTTCCGACACACAAAGTTTGAGAGCAGGCTATACAATTTTCCGACAACAAAATCCGTTGTTGGAATTTCCGATCGTGTGTACACAAATCCGACGCACAAAGTGCCACGCATGCTCAGAATAAATAAAGAGATGAAAGCTATTGGCTACTGCCCCGTTTATAGTCCCGACATACGCGTTTTACGTCACTGCGTTCAGAATGATCGGATTTTCCGACAACTTTGTGTGACCATGTGTATGCAAGACAAGTTTGAGCCAACATCCGTCGGAAAAAATCCTAGGAATGGCCGATCAATGTCCGACCGTGTGTACGGGGCATTAGAGTCCATTGACACCTATGTGAATACCCACTGCAATGTGCATGCATAGGTGTAAATGGGCTCTTAACAGAGAGTTAGAATTCTGAAGTTTAAGTGGATGTAAACCTGATTCATGAAATTTGACCTGGGCACATCTATCTCTAGTGTTTTCTTATCTCTCTCCAAAGCACAAAGTCCCATGTGTTTCTGCTGCTCCGTACTTCTGTTATCTGCATGATAACTTCTGACAAGTTCTCCGTCAGTCAGGATAAAACCATCCTGAAATTTGTGTAGAGGAAGGTTGCTATAAATAGATTAGCAGAGAACTTGTATTGTCACAGCATGGCTCTGCACATTCCTTCCTTCCTTTGCCTATGTGGAAGGGGGGTGTGTGCCTTTCCTTCAATCAGCTGTTTTGGCTGTATGCCAAGACTACACTCCCAGTGCTGAAAAGGAAGATAAAAATTCTAACACCATGTGAACTTTCTAAAGAATATAGCAAGTTGAAGACAGCAGATATACATATAAAACATATGTAGGGAGATTTGTTTAATCTCTGTGTATCATCTGAGCAGTGGTGGCTGGTGCTCAAATTTTTTTTTTGGGGGGGAGGCGCAAATAAAACTGAAAAATTCTGAAAAAGAAACTCATCAATTGCAGCCTCACTGTACCATCAATCGCAGCCACTGTGCCATCAAACACAGCAACTGTGCCATCAAACACAGCCACTGTGCCCATCAATCACAGCCACTGTGGCATCAAACGCAGTCACTGTGCCCATCAATTGCCACCACTGTACCATCAAATGCAGCCCCTGTGCCATCAATTGCCACCATTATGCCATCACACACAACCACTGTGCCATCAAACGCAGCCACTGTGCCCATCAATTGCTGCCACTGTGCCATCAAACGCAGCCACTGTGCCATCAAAAGCAGCCACTGTGCCCATCAATCACAGCCACTGTGCCATCAAACGCAGCCACTGTGCCCATCAATTGCCACCACTGTACCATCAAACACAGCCACTGTGCCATCAAACGCAGTCACTGTGCCCATCAATTGCCCCCACTGTGCCATCAAATGCAGTCACTGTGCCCATCAATCGCAGCCACTGTGCCATCAAACACAGCCACTGTGCCATCAAACGCAGCCACTGTGCTCATCAATTGCTGCCACTGTGCCATCAAACGCAACCACTATGCCAATAAATGCAGCCACTGTGCCCATCAATTGCTGCCACTGTACCATCAAACGCAGCCACTGTGCCCATCAATTGCTGCCACTGTACCATCAAACGCAGCCACTGTGCCATCAAACACAGCCACTGTGCCCATCAGTTGCCGCCACTGTGCCATCAAATGCAGACACTGTGCCATCAAATGCAGCCACTGTGCCCATCAATTGCTGCCACTGTGCCATCAAACGCAGCCACTGTGCCATCAAATGTAGCCACTGTACTATCAAACGCAGCAACTGTGCCCATCAAACGCAGTCACTGTTCCATATCAAATGCTCCCACTGTGCCATCAAATGCTGCCACTGTGCCCCATTAAATGCTCCCACTGTGCCCCATCAAATGCTCCCACTGTGTCAAATCAAATTCTGCCAGTGTGCCATATCAAATGCTGCCAGTGTGCCCCCCGCACCGCCATCTGCACTTACCCTGTCTTGGTGGGACAGCTCCTCTATGCTCCTCGATTTCTTCTCCTGTCCTCTCTTCCCGTCCTCTGCTATGATGGGATGCCTGATAGGTGTCCAATCACAGTGCCTGTTGTTTCAGCCAATCAGGTGATGGGTAACAGATCCAAGCACCTGATTGGCGGAGAGGCGGTTTAGTATTAGGAAAGCAAATAATTATTTGCTTTTCTAACACAGCTGAGTGACCTGCAAGTGCCCAGCATGGTGCTCACAGGTCACGTTTTTTGAAGCCTATTAGAGCCTATGGCTCTAATCAGGTGCTTCAAAAACACCCCCCCGCCACTGTAATTCAGACGCCCGGCACCCAAAAAGGGGCTGGGCATCTGAATAGGGGGTGGTAGTGGCGGCCTTAGATAGATTCATGCAATGCATGAATCTATCTATTGGTGCTAGAGGGGGTGACAGGAGAGAAGGGGCGGCACCTGTGCGCCCTTATGGATGCACGGCCACTGCATCTGAGGCTATTCACTTCACTTGGTATATGTGAGGGTTTACGTCCACTACAAAGCCCAACTGAACTCTCCTATGTATTACTGTGATGTAGCCAGGCTGCATATACATTAGATATAGGGATTATATACTTTTTCACACTGCTGCAAAGAGGGTTGGAAAACCCTACACTGGCTAGTGGCTACACACAGGACACTGCAATTGAAGCTCTCTCACACAAAGAAACCCAATTCACCAGTGATCTATCATCTGCTCATGGCTAACACAGTAAAGTTTAACATTAGTAAGTGTCAGCCGTTCAGCCTGGTTCACAGGTTCATTAATGTTACAGAAAGATGCAAATACAATAGTAATTCAGACCCCCTATTTTTATCTTTCAATTTAAGAGCTGAATAGTTCAGTGAAGGAAAAATAACATATTTGGGAACATAACCCCAATCCCTAAATTACCATGGTTTATATTCAACATATGGTTAAATAAAGGAAATTATAAAGATATGGCATTCTAAACTGAATACCATAATAAATGATATAAATATACCATATACAGTATAGTTAATACATATATCATAAGTACTATAATACACACACACACACACAAAACTATTTCCACTTATTCATGTTCATTTTTAAATTGCAAGTTTTTTACTCTTTGCTCATTCATTTAGACGCTTAGTTGATATGCCTGTCTTGCTTTTAGACTAGAAATGCATCATTAAATTGAAAATATTGTTACTTTAAACTTCAAAATGTGACAAACTTTTTTCTATATATCTCAGCACCTGCTGTTTATCATACTTATTGTTAGTTAGTTACTTTCAGTATCCACACCATCAAGCATTCCTCAATAGTCTGCAACTGACATGTTACAGTTCAATGATTGATTAAGCTTTCCAACTCTAAAATGAAAGCATACAGTTCCAATATGTTGTTTGAACAGGAACAAG
Organism: Aquarana catesbeiana; assembly: GCF_042186555.1. Taxonomy (NCBI): domain Eukaryota; kingdom Metazoa; phylum Chordata; class Amphibia; order Anura; family Ranidae; genus Aquarana; species Aquarana catesbeiana. Next base: position 207,626,843 of record NC_133325.1, on the reverse strand, counting down.
AGTTTGGAAATACAGAGAACATAAGCGTGGTGCTATTCCCTATGGCAAATGCTCTACAGTGCTTCTCAATTATTGTACAGCAAAATATCCTTCTGGTTGCACCTCCCTCCTTCTTATCTTGAGGTTTAAAAGTGATACTTATTATAAATATTTCTGCCTGGTTGATGGTGACTAATTTAAATTCTGACTCTTGTGACTTGGCAAGCTAGAATTTTGGAAAATTAATTGGTGCAAAAAGAGACCTTACAAGTTTTGTGTTCACATTGATTTACCATGGCTCTCTTAGACATATCAATGCATGAATAAGTTGATTTTATATAGAGCTTGGAAGAGGAAAGAATCCGCTTTTTAGATATACATATCCAGTAGAATGACTTATTCTATGCTTGTTCTGCAGCAAAGGACAAATAGCTTCATGTGTTGGTTTTGTTTTTTAAAGAAAGTTGAAAGAATATAAAGTGACAAAAAGAAAAATGTATTTGACAACAAAGGCAGGCTATGCCAAATTTCCCATGCTATGGGATCATTATTGCACACAGCTCTTTTGATGTGTCAAGCACCTCTGTACAGCTCTCGTAGGTATATGTTAGGTATGAAAACTACAGTGCCTTGAAAAAGTATTCATACTCCTTGAAATGTTCCACATTTTGTCATGTTACAACCAAAAATGTAAATGTACTTTATTGGGATTTTATGTGATAGACCAACACAAAGTGGCACATAATTGTGAAGTGGAAGGAAAATGATAAATGGTTTTCATTTTTTTTTTACAAATAAATATCTGAAAAGTGTGGCGTGCATTTGTATTCAGCCCCCCAAGACAATACTTTGTAGAACCACCTTTCACTGCTATTACTCCTGTAAGTCTTTTTGGGGTAGGTCTCTACCAGCTTTGCACATCTAGAGTGACATTTTTGCCCATTCTTCTTTTTTTGCAAATAGCTTAAACTTTGTCAGATTGGATGGAGGGCAACAATTGTGCACAGCAATTTTCAAGTCTTGCCACAGATTCTCAATTGGATTTAAGTCTGGACTTTGACTGGGCCATTCTAACACATGAATAGGCTTTGATCTAAACCATTCCATTGTAGCTCTAGCTGTATGTTTAGGGTCATTGTCCTGATGGAAGGTAAACCTCTGCCCCAGTCTCAAGTCTTTTGTAGTTTTCTTCTAAGATTGCCCTATATTTGGCTCCATCCATTTTCCCATCAACTCTGACCAGCTTCCCTGTCCCTGCTGAAGAAAAGCATCACCACAACATGATGCTGTCACCACCATGTTTCACAGTAGGGATGGTGTGTTCAGGGTGATGGGTAGTGTTAGTTTTTCGCCATCTGACCAGAGCACCTTCCTCTTTGCTGTGTCCCCCACATGCCTTCTCGCAACCTTCAAACGGGACTTCTTATGGCTTGCTTTCAACAATGGCTTTCTTCTTCCATACAGCCCAGATTTGTGGAGTGCACGACTAATAGTTGTCCTGTGGACAGATTCTCCCACCTGAACTGTGGGTCTCTGCAGGTCCTCCAGAGTTACCATGGGCCTCTTGGATGCTTCTTTGATTAATGCTCTTCTTGCCCAGCCTGTCAGTTTAGGTGAATGGCTAAGTCTATGTAGGTTTGCAGTTGTGCCATACTCTTTCCATTTTTGGATGATGGATTGAACAGTGCTCCGTGAGATGTTCAAAGCTTGGGATACATTTTTATAACTTAACCCTGCTTTAAACTTCTCCACAACTTTATCCCTGACCTGTCTGGTGTATTCCTTGGCCTTCATGATGCTGTTTGTTCACTAAGGTTCTCTAAGAAAACCCTGAGGGCTTCACAGAACATCTGTATTTATACTGAGATTTAATTACACAGAGGTGGACTCTATTTACTAATTAGGTGACTTCTGAAGGCAATTGGTTCTACTAGATTTTAGTTAGGGGTATCAGAGTAAAAGGGGACTGAATACAAATGCACTCCATATTTTTCACATATTTATTTGTAAAAAAAAATGTTGAAAACCATTTATCATTTTCCTTCCACTTCACAATTATGTGCTACTTTGTGTTGGTCTATCACATAAAATCCCAATAAAATACATTTATGTTTTTGGTTGTAACATGACAAAATGTGGAAAATTTGGAATATGAATACTTTTTCAAGGCACTGTAGCTTAGGCTCTATAACGTCTGCTGTACCAATCCTCACATATTGTGGGTGCTTTATATACATGCAGCAGTACTTGAGGATTCAAACACATGAAGCAGTTTAAAAAGCCTTGGCAGTGTTTTCAGGCTGAAACTGGCAGGTTAACTAGTAATCCAAAGACTGCATAGGACAGTTTTAGCATACCAGTGAACTAACAGAGAAAACAATTAGTAAAATAGCAATTTGTCAAACCAGTATAAACCAAAGGAACTGTAATGATACAAAAAATTAATTTGGGTGAATAGCTAGTAGTCATTGCTAGAAACACCTGAGAACTGAGTCTCATTTACAGAGCAGGGAGCAAGAACATGGCAAGAAATCATTACAGACGGGGTTCAAGTTAGGTGAGTAACACTGAGGTCAGCAGCATGCACCAATCTGAGACCAGCAATGAGTTGCACCCTCAAGCTAACAAAATTATACTATGGGCAGCATGAGGAAGGAACAATGTTCCCTCAAACATAGAGCCAGACTAATTATGATGCATGCTTTGGTGTACCTATAGACATAGCAGTCCACATACACTATATTACCAAAAAGTATTGGGATGCCTGCTTTTACACACACACACACACGCACACACATGAACTTTAGTGGCATCCCAGTCTTAGTCCATAGGATTCAATATTGAGTTAGCCCACCCATTGCAAACTGGAGTTCTGGTGCAGCTCTGCATAAAATCCAATCAGCTTTTTTTTTGTCAAAGCTGAATTGAACAAACCAAAGTTAGAAGCTGATTGGTTATCATGCACAGCTGTTGTACCCATGCACGACATAGTAAATTATATTGTAATGTGCTGATTTAGGCCGGGTTCACACTTGTACGACAAATGCTTTGACATTGGGAGCTCATGTCGCATGACGTTTGAAAATCAATGTTTCCCTATGGCAGCCATCTTAACTGGTCATACTTTGAAAATGCTCCCTGAACTACTTTTGTCTGACTTTGATCCTACTTCAGCCCATTGAATATCACTGAAGTTGGATCAAAGTCGGATCGCCATCTTAATTGATCCGACTTTGGCATGCGACTTGTGCTCTGATGATCTTGAAGGGGAACCCCATGCAAAAATGAAAGAAAAAACGGCATGGTTTCCCCCTCCAAGAACATACCAGGCCCTTTGGTCTGGTATGGATTTTAAGGGGAACCCCCAAAATCCATACAAGACCCTTATCTGAGCATGCAGCCCAAGGAAAGGGGATGGGGACGAGTGAGTGACCCCCCTCCTGAACCATACCAGCCCACATGCCCTGAACATGGAGGGTGGGTGCTTTGGGGCCCTGCGTCCCCCACCCCAAAGCACCTTGTCCCCATGTTGATGAGGACAAGGTCCTCTTCCCGACAACCCTGGTCGTTGGTTTTCGGGGTCTGCGGGAGAGGGGCTTATTGGAATCTGGCAGCTCCGGCATCTCTTCTGATTTTTTCTCCCCTCTCCAGCTCTTCTACCTTCTCCAGATCTTCTGCCTCCTCTGATGATGTCTTCTGCCTCCTCCGGTTCTTCTCCCCTCTCTGGGTCTTCTCCGCTGATGTCTTCTAGCCCTCTCTGGTTCTTCTCCCTCTGTCCACTGTCTTCGGCTTCTGCTGGGTCTTCTCCACTGTCTTCTGCCTCTACTGGGTCTTCTCCACTGTCTTCTCGCTCTTTTGCTGGGTCTTCTCTGCTACTTATATTGGCATGGGACGGGGTCACCGTGTGGCATCATCCAGAGGCCCAGCCCCTTATGACGTCACCACCTGAGGCATGATGGGGCAGTGACATCATAAGGGGCATCACCCGGTGACCCCAGCCCATGCCAATATAAGTAGTGGCACACTGCGCACCCAGCATTAGAGCGGGAGAGAGCGTTGAGTCAACATCGGAAGAAGAACAGAGGGAGAAGACAGCGGAGAAGACCCGGCAAAGGCAGAATACAGCGGAGAAGACCCGGCAGAGGCAGAAGACTGTGGAGAAGACCCGGCAGAGGCACAAGACAGCGGTCAGGTGAAGAAGAACCTGAGAGGGCTAGAAGATATCAGCGTAGAAGAACCGGAAAGGGGAGAAGAAATCAGAAGCAATGCTGGGGCTGCCTTAATAAATTACTTTAAAAACCTGTGTACTGCATTTTATTTTTTTCACTTTTTTTAGGTGAATGGGTAGGGGTACAATGTACCCCATACTCATTCACATGGGGGGGCGGGGTCTGGGGGCCCCCTTGTTAAAGGGGGCTTCCAGATTCTGATAAGCCCCCCGCCACCGACCCTGACAACCTGACAACCAACGGCCCTTGTCCTCATCAACATGCGGACAAGGTGCTTTGGGGTGGGGGACGCAGGGCCCCCTTTCCCCAAAGTGCCCACCCCCTTATGTTGAGGACATGCGGCCTGGTACGGTTCAGGAAGGGGGCACTCACTCCCCATCCCCTTTCCTGGCCTGCTGGGCTGTGTGCTTGGATAAGGGTCTGGTATGGATTTTAGGGGGGACTCCCACACCTTTTTTTAAGGGTTCCCTTGCTGCTTTTTAAGGGTTCCCATGCTGCTTTTTTTATTTTATTTGGCGTGGAGTTCCCTTTAAAGGTTCATACCAGACACAAAGTGCCTGCATTGTCGGGATCAAAGTCAGATCCCCGTTCATTTGTCCGACTTCAAGTCACAGGGCAAAGTCGGATCCACAGTCGTACAACTGTTGTGTCGTACCAGTGTGAACCCGGCCATGTCTATTTGTTCATTGAATTTATTCCTCCATTGTATTGCTCTGGAAGAATGGGGCTGTTGGAAATGCATAGAGCAGGTTCCAGGATACATTATCATGTGAACACTCTCAAGAACACTAAAATTAAATGTATAATTGTGGAATAAGTATTATGATTGTGTCAGTTTGATAAATATAAGTGGGTCACATGATTGTAACACCAGTTTCCTAATGATTATGTTGAACTGGGAGGGACAGGTTCATTTAAAGTGTAAAGTATAGTGCCTTTTTACTATGTATATTGTATAATGAATACATATGTTTTGGTTTTAAAACATATGGTTCCTTGAAAGTCCTCTTAGATATTTTGAAAAAAAAAAACTGACAAGGAATATAACCTCTAACCACTCTAAAACTAAAAATAAATTGGGGTTTAATAAACTTTAACAAATGTCTCACAGAGGAATTACTTGCTAGTTAGAGGTTCGCTAAGCAACTGTCTTTTTCATTAGGAGATATGTTCACACAAAAGTCAGCTTAAGCTCTCAGTAAAGTCACGACCTTGTACATGCTGAGCCTCTAAGTGACTGCCCCACTCACTGAATGTTTAAAGCAGCCACACAGCCTTTGATAAATCAAAGGCAGAGTAAGGTTTGATAAATGAGAGACTTTAGGACAAGACTCTTTGACACACATGCAAATAGTCCCCTTCAAAATGAGAAAGGACTTCTTGAGAGGGTTCCATGCTTTGCATGACAAGCCTGTCCAACTCATTAAAAGTTAGCATAAGTACAGGAATGGTGACTCTGTTCATTATGTGAACCACCAGATTCATCATTAGAAATTATTTTACTAGCGTCAAGAGACAGCATCCATGGCACAATTTTAGGGGGCAGCATCAAGCTGTGACAGCCTTTCCTGTTTTTCCTATTCTGTCCACCTACAAACCCGTGGGTCTAAATTCTGCAAGATAACTGTAGAAAGAAAGGGGCACAGAGTACATTTAAAAGAGTAAGAAGACTCACTATAGCTCTATATGGTTCTAGATACATAAAGCCATCTCTCATTGCTCTTGTTTGCACTGGTAAAATGCAAAAATGCAGTTTTGCATTTTAAGCAGACATCATACTCCAAACACTTTCTGGCAGTAAAGTGTTTATTTAAATAATCCCACAATACAAGGATGGATCTTGCATCAAAGGCATCAACATTGAAAACAGCATGGAGTAAGGTCCTGTGTCTCAGACAACTTTCTGCTACATGTTACTTTTGCAAATATACAGTATATACGTCTATTTGTGCATACATTTTTAAGAAGTTAAAAAAATACTCCTTTTGTGAATTGAGCAGTTTTAATTATTGTTCATTCATATTTAACTTTAAATTACACTTTATATAAAAGTTTAACCCTCCTAATGCCCTCAATTTAAAGAGTTGCTAGAATCTTTTTTGTTAGCTTAAAGGCCAGATTACAGAGTTGTCAACCCATACAGCTATTCATTTTGTTGGTCACCTGAAAGATTCTCTTTTTTTTAGGAGTTGCTTTTTCCTGCATGAGAGGTGAAAAAAATTTAGCTTGGATGCCATCCTGTCAGCTTGATACCTAGGTCCTTGACATGGATAACAAGTGCTAGTATGCTGTGAAACAGGCGTAACCAGAAATGTGTGGACTTGCACAGAAAACACCAGTCTCAAATATGATATAAAATAATGTAATTTATTAAGAATAAAGTTAATAACAACAATATAAATTCACCTCCAAAATACCAGAACCGCATAAACCAAAACCAGAGAAAAGACAATGAGCAACTACCTAAAGCAAATATATACAGTCAGTACTATGTGGCTTCAGAAGTGTAGTCATTGTCAGAGCCAGGGTCATGCACAGGAAATCAGGCAGAGAGAGCAAGGAGCAAGTCAGGTCAGGGAGAGGGTACACAGGATCAGGCGCAAGGAGGCAGGCAGAGGTTTGGAATGGGAACAGGAATAGGAGCAGGATCAGGGTACCAGTACACGGTTTGCAGATCAAGGGCACATGGGCAGAACACCAAGGCAAGTGAAAGTAGCACAGGAAAGATTAAATACTCTTTCAGCAAGGAGCATCAGGTGAGGACTGATTACTATGAGCTTCTGACTGCTGAGAGACACACACTGGTGGACATCGGAACTGCAGCCTATAGTTCTGGGAGTTGCAGTGCCACCAGCAGGTGAACCAATTCCTGACAGCCTCCTTGAGAAGTGAGAAAATATTTACTGCCTCCAATGGGTCAGACATTTTATTACAGGCCTGCCAAATAAAATAAGATATTATCCAGGGGTTCGTTCTCCTTTTGCAGAAAACATAAGCATTTGCATTATCTTATGGCCATGTTACTGAGAACTTTGTATAATTCTCTGAAGCTGTGCAACAAATGCAGCTGAAGTGTGGTCATGAGCTTATTATAGTGGGGCAAATAATTATTTGATGCCCTGCGAATTCTGTAAGTTTGCCCAATTACAAAGAAATGAAGGGTCTATAATTTTTATCATAGGTGTAGTTTAGATGGTAAAGACAGAAGCTCAACCAAAAATCCAGAAAAAACACATGATACAAATGATTTAAATTAAATTGCAGTTCAGTGAGTAAAATAAGTATTTGATCCCCAAGCAAAACATGACTTTGTGCATGGTGGAGAACCCCTTGTTGGCAAGCACAGAGGTAAGACGTTTATTGTAGTTAGTGACCAGGTTTACACACATGTCAGAAGGGATTTTGGTCCACTCTTCTTTACAGATCTTCTCTAAGTTCTCTCTTCTCTCTTTGTTGCCTTGGTGGTATGTTTTGGGTCACTGTCATGCTGGAAGACCCATCCATGCCCCATCTTCAGTGTTCTGGCTGAGGGAAGAAGGTTCTCATCCAAGATTTTACAATACATGGCCCCATCCATTGGCCCCTCAGTGCGGCAAAGTCGGTCTGTACCTTTAGCAGAGAAACAGCCCCAAAGCATAATGTTTCCACCTCTGTGCTTAACTGTAGGGATGATGTTCTTAGGGTCATAGTCAGCATTTTTCTTTCTCCAAACACGGTGAGTCCCCCTCCTCAAGAAGGCACATGTACGGTCATGCCAATAAACATCTAGATGATTCAGAGAAGGATTGGGAGAAAGTGCTGTGGTCAGATGAGACCAAAATTGAGCACTTTGGCAGTAACTAGACACACTGTGTTTGGAATAGGGCCTGGGACAATGATGAAGAGCAAGAAGAAGCAGAGAGTGTGCAGAAAATGTTTGCCCTAACTGGAACTGCATATGTGTATATTAACAGTGAACTTTGGGCACTCGTCCTCTGCCACACCCCTGGCTTTTAAACCCACTACTAACTAATTGAGTTAGTTGAGAGAAAACTGAAATACTCACCTTAATCTATAGTCATCATGTGATGCTCTAGACCAATGTTTTCTATCTTCTATGTTGAAGAGGAGGAGGGTCCTGATATGATATGAGGCACTGATAGGCATCCCTGGTGGCAGTGGTAGGCATTGTGAGTGGGCACTGATTGGCAGCTGCCTGGGCATTGATTGGCAGCTGCCTGGGTACAAATTAGTATTTCCCTGGGGGTCTAGGGGGTCATACCTGGTGGTCCAGTGTGGATGGCCATCCTGGTGATCCTGGGCAGCATGATGGTGGTCCTGGGTGGGATCCGAGGGGAGGCTGTGCTGATAAACAATCAGCGCAGACCCCCCCGTCAGGAGAGCAGCCGATCGGCTCTTCTCTACTCGCATCTGTCAGACGCGAATGAGGAAAATCCAATCACCAGCTCTTCCTATTTACATTGTGATCAGCTGTGATTGGACACGGCTGATCACTTGGTAAAGAGTCTCCGTCAGAGACTCTTTACCTAGATCAGAGTTGCGGTGTGTCAGACTGACACACCACAACAACGATCGCCGCGATGCGCGCCCCCAGGGGTGAGCAGTGGCTTAATATCCTGATCACGTCATATGACATCCAGTCAGGGTATTGAAACCACTTTGCCGCCGTCATTCTGCTATATGGTGGGCGGCAAGTGGTTAAAGTGTTACTAAACCCAGGACCCTGCATTCACTATATCTGGTCTCCCACAGTACACAGAACATGGAAATGCAATAGTTTTAGTAAATTTAAACTGCTAAATACCTTTTCTCATCAGCAGTACATAGCAGTCTTGTAACTTCTATCAGTTCCTGGTTAAAGCTTGTAGGAGGAGTTTTCATACTGCATTGAGCTGTCATATCACAATCAAGGACCCCCCGACCCTCTGTCTGGACAGTGCTGGTTGGCCCTATGCTGATCACATACACCCTTCCAAGAAAAATAAAGAAAACTCCCTAGCAATACATACCAAACTGAGCATGTGCAGTCTGACTCAAGTAACTCTGTGTTATCTGGACCTGTTCTGGAGTCAGTGGAAGAAGATAAGGGTCTGTGCATACAGGATCAAACAGCCTTTTTATACAATGCACAGGATAAACCCCTTAGCTTCCACAGTAAGTAGAACAAGCATGCTTTACTGCATATACAGACTGATTTTACTGTTGTGGGTTTAGTAAAACTTTGAAGTGATTGTCTTTAAAAGATTGTCTCTTTTTTTTAGTTAAAAAATAAAAATAAACATGTTATACTTACCTGCTCTGTGTAATGGTTTTGCACAGAGCAGCCCAGATCCTCCCCTTCTTGGGACCCTCGTCGGTGCTCCTGGCCCCTCCCTCCTGTTGAGTGTCCCCTCAGCAAGCAGCTTGAGCCACAGCTCCGTGTTTCCATGCAGACATGAAGCCATGGCCCAGCCTCACCCCCTTTCTCTCCTCATTGGCTGACTGACTTTGACTGACAGCAGTGGGAGCCAATGGCACTGCGCTGCTGTCTCAGCCAATGAGGAGAGAAAGGGGGTGAGGTTGGGCCACGGCTCCATGTCTGCATGGACACACGGAGCTGTGGCTCAAGCTGCTTGCTGTGGGGACACTCAACCTCATTGGCTGACTGACTTTGACTGACAGCAGTGGAAGCCAACGGTGCTGCGCTGCTGTCTCAGCCAATGAGGAGGGGAGTCCTGGGCAGCCGAGACAATCCTACAACTTTGCTAGATCTAGATGGGGCTCAGGTAAGTATTAGGGGGGCTGAGGGGGCTGCTGCACACAGAATGCTTCTTATCTTAATGCATAGAAAGCATTAAGATAAAAAAAACCTTTTGCCTTTACAATCACTTTAACCGCTTGCCGACCAGCTGCCGTCATTTTACTGCGGCAGGTCGGCACAATCCCACGAGCCGTCGTAGCTATACCGCCGGTGGTGTGCGCCGCACCCGCTGCACAGCGGAGGTGCCGATGCTCGTGGACAATGGTCGTGATGACTGCTGGCCATGAGCGATCGCGGGCACGAGAGGCAGAACAGAGACTAGTGTGTGTAAACACACAAATCCCTGTTCTGTTCTGAGAGGCATTACTCCCTATTAGCTAGGAACCACGATCCGTCAGTTCCTCTCAGTCAGTCCCCTCCCTCTACAGTTAGTAACACAAACAGGGAACACAGTTAACCCCTTGATTGCCCCCTAGTGTTAATCCCTTCCCTGCCAGTGACATTTTTACAGTAATCAGTGCATTTTTATAGCACTGATCGCTGTATAAATGCCAATGGACCCAAAAATTTGTCAAAAGTGTCCGATGCGTCCGCCATAATGTCGCAGTCCCAATAAAAATTGCAGATCGCAGCCATTACTAGTAAAAAAAAAAAAATAATAATAAAAATGCCATAAAACTATCCCAAACTTTGTAGATGCTATAACTTTTGCGCAAACCAATCAATATACGCTTATTGCTATTTTTTTTACCAAAAATATGTAGAAGAATATATATCAGCCTAAACTGAGGAAAAAAAATATTTTTATATATTTTTGGGGGCTATTTATTATAGCAAAAAGTAAAAAAATTGTGTTTTTTTCAAAATTGTCACTGTTTTTTTGTTTATAGCGCAAAAAAACAAAAACCGCAGAGGCTATCAAATACCACCAAAAGAAATCTTTATTTGTGGGAAGAAAAAGACATCAATTTTGTTTGGGTATAGCGTTGCATGACCTTGCAATTGTCAGTTAAATTGACGCAGTGCTGAATCACAAAAAATGGCCCGGTCATTCAGCAGCCAAATCTTCTGAGGCTGAAGTGGTTAAGATGATTATAGCCGTATTAGTGCAGTTGCAAATATGACTCTTAAAGTGGTTGTAAACCCACATTAAACCCCCCCAAAAAAACCTGCAAGACAAAGGCATAATGAGCTAGTATGCATAGCATATGGTATACCGGCACGGGAGCCGCTGGTAACGGCACTCTAAAACTATCCCCTATTTTGTAGACACTATAACTTTTGCGCAAACCAATCAATATATGCTTATTGCTATTTTTTTACCAAAAATATGTAGAAGAATATATATCAGCATAAACTGAGGAAAAAAAAATGTTTTTATATATTTTGGGGGGCTATTTGTTATAGCAAAAAGTAAAAAATATTGCGTTTTTTTCAAAATTTTCACTCTTTTTTTGTTTATAGCGCAAAAAATAAAAATCACAGAGGTGATCAAATACCACCAACAGAAAGCTCTATTTGTGGGAAAAAAAGTGCGTCAATTTTGTTTGGGTATAATGTTGCACGACTGTGCAATTGTCAGTTAAAGTGATGCAGTGCCGAATTGCAAAAAATGGCCCGGTCATTCAGCAGCCAAATCTTCCAGGGCTGAAGTGGTTAAGATGATTGTGGCCGTATTAGTGCAGTTGCAAATATGATTCTTAAAGTGGTTGTAAACCCACATTAGTCCCCCCCCCCCAAAAAAAAACCTGCAAGACAAAGGCATAATGAGCTAGCATGCATAGCATATGGTATACCGGCATGGGAGCCGCTGGCAACGGCACATTAACTGAAGCAACGGCACAAACATGCCATTGCTTCGATGACATCGGCACATTCTGATACAGGGGATATCTCCAAAACCATGCAGGTTTAGGAGATATCCGGGGTAGCTACAGGTAAGCCTTATTATAGGCTTACCTGTAGTCAATAGTGGATTGTAAGGGTTTACAACCACTTTAAAGGGAACTCGGGAAAGGAAAACTGTTAAACTATGAGAAAGAATTCTGCTTGAAACAAAACCAAACTCAATTTTTTAAATCACTGCCAAAAGGTTTTATGACCAATCTCATCTCTGTGACTCATTCCCGTACCCCTCACCTTCAATAGCTCTCCCTATCTCCTTATCTTACTAAAGATGGCCATAGGTGGATCAAAATCAATCAATCGCTGAACTTCAGTACAACCAGCCTGTTGGATTTTTTTCATGCGTTCACCGCCAGCAGGATACAATAGTGCTGCAGGAGGGATTCCCCCATTAACACTGAATTATTCATAGGGAAATCAAGCAATTTTCTTTCCTTCAACCGTGGTTAAAGGAAAGAAAATTGGTAAATGTATGGCCTCCCTAATTTATTCCTTTTAATTACGATGTGTTTTGTTTTTCAAGGAGTGTTGTTCTGAACATTTTGCTAATGCCTTATATATCAGTATTGCAAGGACCTTCGAAGAAGAGGTATGCCCCAAAATCTTCTCCTGAAAATGTAGTGATTAGTGCAATAAAAACATTTCACAGACAGTGCTCAACTGTATGGATATATGTGGAAAAATATCAGGTCAACAAACTGTGTTGATGTGTTAGACAAGTAGATTGTACAAAAGAATAATGATCGTGGTAGCCACCAATAGCTGTGCTCCAGTTTATAAAATATATGGTGTGGGATATAATGGGAATGATCTTACCCATGCATCCACAGTAAGTTAAATGCTTTCAATTATTTCGGCAATCCATGGTAAAAGGGTTTTTATTATCTTTAGATCCAAACAGATACAGTAAGAATCTGCAATAGGGGGGTTACAAAAATCCTTGTAATTTACAATATACATTTTTCAACAAAGCTTACATTTAAGTTTAATTATAGTTTAATTTAAATATTACATAGCCATAATTTAGAATGCACATTTTCAGCAATTTCTTCTGTAAAAAAATGACCAAGCATATTATACAAATAGAAGTAATTTTCTTATTGATTATGAAAGTCAGTTGTCACAATACATTTACAGTCCCTGAACAGACTGGATAAGTCTGATTTAGCTACAGTATATGATCTTTCCAAGCATCCTACTTGCTATTAAAATAATCCAGCTTTCTAAAGTTTTAAATGCACCCACTGCTTTGTAAATGGAACAGATAATGTATATCAAGATGACTCTTCGGAAATCAAAATTTGCAAACGTATTAATTGGATTACTGCGTATGCCCTCATAATTTGCAAAAATGATTTTCCTCAGTCATGGTTACTGATATTTTCTATTGTTCATAGTTCTTAGGAAATCTTCAAATCTGGGACTTATATAATGGGCACAGTCATTTCTAAAGGATGAGGTATAGTGCAACAACAATTTCCATCTGACTTTTGGTGTACATTTAATGCAGTCTTTATTTCTAAGATAATCTTAAAGACTAAAAAACAACTGTCATCAGTAGAGATTAAATAAATTGTATGTTTGGTTTGCAGTTTTGAGAAGTTTGCTCAAAGTTTGAAGTTAGCAAATTTTTTGAACATCATTGATGTCTATGGGGTGGGGATCTTGTTATTCAGTGCTGCCAATTTGTAGAGCAAATAAGCAAGCTATTGTCAAGTTAAAGTTATTGGAAGCAGTGAATTACCATTACTAATCAATAAATACACAACAGCAGTATCTCTTCCTGTAAAGAAGCATTAGCTCTCCTTAACAGCTCCAACACACACTGACAAGTTCTCTGCTGTGAGCCATTTTTCTTTTGTAGAACTTTGTGAATATTGGATATTCAAAGCATGGTAAACACCATCCCGCTTATCAGGCATGAAAGCATGGCAATAATATTAATAATTATATTTATATTATAATAATATATAGGTTGTCTTATCAGCTCAGATCAGGTTATAACAACAGCCATAATAAGGTTTCCAGGTGTAAACTGGTTGTCTTGTTCTTCTGCTATCAGCATGAGTCACTTCTGCCAATTATTCCTGACACCAGGAGAAAAAAGGGTGACATGAGAGGCACACAACCTGTGACTGAGAGCCTCAGCTCTGTTCCTGTGTGCTGTGCGCTGTGTCAAGGGAGGTGTGTCCCTTCTCTCTAATCAGCCCTCCAAACTCTCCTTACTGAGATCTGCAGTGTGTAATTTCAGCTCTCTGCCCCCTACTCTTTGAAAGGTCAGACAAGCTATGTAAATACTGCACTTTAAATGGATGTAGAGAAGGGAGAGTTTCGGATAAACAGATACAACGTATGTAGGAGGATTTGTTTAATCTGTGTGCATCACCTGAAGATAGAATTCACTGGGTACATATAAGGGTTTACAATCATTTTATTGTTTACAGTAACTTCTATTCACCACACCAGCTATTGCTCCCTTATAGTTTCAGTATGGAGTTAGTATTGTGTCTCTCTCAAAGAGAAAAGAACTTCTTGTCCACTGGAAGAGGTCAGTTAAATTTCAAACCTTTGTATGCAGTATTTACAATATGTGATTCCTGATACCCTCAGTCATTCAGAAATGATATGTCCACAGGATTGTCTACATACTATATTTGCACTTCTGTATTCCTGATGGCAAAGTAATCCATTTAGGTCACCAGGTGCCTTCCAACAATCTGGTCACAACTAAACTTACTAGCACTTGGACCCAAAAAAGTTTTCTTTCGTTTCTTTCCTGCAAGATTTTAATCATTCTAAAACCCACATCTGGTGCAAAATATTGCATATTATGATAACAGTGAGCTTTGAAGTCAATTTTGAATAGAGTGGATAGTAGTTAAAGCGTTTGTTACCCAACACTTCATATTCCTGATATGTGCCTGCTTTAGCATGTTCCTGCATGAGAAAGTATCCTGTTCTCTTTGTATTTCTTTCTCTATGTAAAATTCCTGGTGTTCTTGCCAGTCTCTCTGTTTTCCTATGAAAAACTGACCACACTAAGCAGGAGAGCACATCGTGGTCAGTTCTCTAGCTGTGCTGGAAATTCACTGTGCTCTCCTCCAATGATCAAACTTGTCCTGACATGATCCCGCTGCACAGCCATTCACTGGGAAGTTCAGTGTGCTGCTGCTTCTCCTCCCCCATGATCACTTATAAGAAAGGAAAAAAAATCTATCTATAATGTATTTTTATATCTATATCTACAGCGGAATGGGTTGTTTTAAAAGATGATTGTTTACAATCACTTTAAGGCTGGGTTCACACTAGTGCAAATTGAATGTGGGTTTCCCCACAACCGGCTTTCTATGGAGCCGGTTCACATATCTCCACAGTGGTTCCGGTGCGATTTGCACAGGAGCCCTGTGTGTCTTTTGGTCAATTTCAGGTCCGAAATCAGCTCAAAATTCAGGCTGAAATTGGACCTGAAACGGTGAACGAAGACGCACCGGACTCCTGCTGTGACCCACTGCGTGCTCATATGTGAACCCAGCTAGACTTATGACATTTTTTGCCATCTATGTTCCATAAACTTCTTGTCTTTTACACAAAAAAGGATGTCAAAGGAAATCTCTAAAAAGGGTGGGAAATACCCTCTTAGACAGCTGTACTTGAACAAATATCCCCATTGGAAGATTTACTGTTCTAAGAAGATTCCTGTTCTGATGACAACTCAGATTGTTGTTTTCCCTATTTTTGGTTCCAATGACAATGGTCACCAGAAAAAATTGAAAAAGTTAATCTTTCTAATGAGGACACAACAGAAATAAAAACTTGATATAGGCTCTAACTCCTACACTTTAGATACACTTTAGGGTCTTTTTATTAATGTTTATATTTAAGAGTCACACAACTTCACCAAGAGTCACAATTTTTGGTATTTAAGTTTTCTCAAAACTGTAATCTCACAGCCAAAATATGCATGACTGGTGAGAAATAAAGCTAAAGTTTAGCTAAAAAAAGTCACTACAGTTTTATTTACATCACTTACATGTACTGAAGTATGCCCAATGTTGGGCAAGCCGCTGGAGAAACCTTCACTGCAAAGATGGCTGTCCCTTTTCTGTCTCTGAATTTCAGGTGCTGCAGTGGTTAACAGCTTCAGGTTTTCAGGCAGAACAATAGTAGAGATGGCCCTGTAAGGGACCGTCCAGATGGCTCGATGGATCCCACAGGAATATTCCAGAAGTACAGAGTGACTCGCACACAAGATGAGATCAAACTATACTACCTTTAATATGGTCTACTGACCGTGGTTTTATAAGAAATAAAAGTAGGAAGGGTTACATATATCCAAAGCTTGATTACAGAAGAGCAAAAATGGCAATCTCTAATACATGGGCTTTTCCACACAATATGCAACTTCATCATATTTTCAGTGAGACAGGCATATGTCTACAGGTCATGTCAGAGTGTTCCCAAATGTTCCTAAACATTAGCTGTTTACTGCCATTCTTATCTCATTAGACTAAACATATTTTAACATGAACACACATTTCTAAGTCAGTCTCAGAAAATAGGAATTTTACAGAAATAACATGGCAACTTACAAAACAGACATTTAGAAACACCATTAACCCTTCAATCCCCTCTTTTATCATGAATATGATAATTTTCTCCACATTACCTCGGCAATAAGCTTGCCCAGGCCTTATCATCAGCCTTATTGATCATTCTGTTAATTTTCCTCTTTATAGTACAAACCAAATAGCAATTGTACATGACAAGCTTAACTAAGATGATGGCACAGACGGCGAGCGGGTAGAAGAAAGCTTTCACTACCTCACCGTCTGTCTGTGAATGAGTGATGGGTGTCCTGTGACAACTGAGTAGTGGCTGCTTCAAGTTTACCTCTTATAATGGTAGTCTTTATGACTGCCTGATGTACTGTCAAATAATATGTCTTAAGATGTTGCAAAGATTTCTTCTGTTGTTTGAGTATTTCTACAATTGGCCCTATGTGCAATGAGAAATCACCCACTGGGAATGCATCTGGTCTCCAGTAAATACAGTGGAAACATTCTGTGACTTCTTCTGATACATAATTTTTCCATTCCAATACAAAAATGAAACATTGTGTATGCAGTCTGAAAAGGGTAAATGAGTATCCACTTCAATGACGTTTACTCCTACTTCCGTTGCCAAACATACCTGCTGTGGGCCTACCTCTATAAACACATTATAACCTTGTGGATATAAAGTCCAAGTACACATGTTAACATCTGGCCTAGACAGCAGGCAGGGTTAAAACACAGGAGACCTATGTGTACAAATGAGACCCTTATCAGCTTTCTGACAATCATCCAAACTACAATGCCGTGTACACACGATCGCACATTCCGACAACAAAATCCATGAATTTTTTCCGACGGATGTTGGCTCAAACTTGTCCTGCATACACACGGTCACATAAAGTTGGTCAGAAATTGCGAACGTTAAGAAGATGGTGACATACATGTATGACAGCACTATAAAAGGGAAGTTTCAAATCAAGTGCGCCACCCTTTGGGCTCCTTCTGCGAATCTCGTGTTTATCTCGTGTTAGTAGAAGCTTGGCGAGAGACGATTCGCGCTTTTCAGCCTTGTGCTTTTCAGATCGTTACTGCTCTTCAGTTTGTGCTTGTGGGTTTGTATCAGCTAGTCAGTTCGCATTTGTTTGTCAGTGTGTATTATTATTAAAATAGTACGTATTTGATTTTTAGTGCATTCTTGTCCGCTCATTTCTGATTTTCAACTCGCTCTTCTCAGGCCTTTCTGTTTTTCAGTGCTTTCTGTTAGTTCGTTCTGACCAGCTGACTGTTTTGAAGCCATGTTGTGGTTACGTACTCATCGTAGAGTTTGTGCTGTGCAGGGGCTTGGTGTTGGGGTTCTTGCTTTGACCCAAGCCCAGTCCATGAACAGGGTGGGGAGGAGTTCATGGACAAAGAATTGGTTGCTCCAGCGTGACCAAATTCTCTCATATGCCTTTGTTGCAGGAGATCTGTGAGAATAATCCCGACGATTTCAGGAATTATCTCCGAATGAAGGACCCCGTTTTTCACCGTTTGTTGGCTTTGCTGTCCCCTTATATTAGCAGGCAGGACACCTGCATGCGGCAAGCCTTCACTCCTGAACAGAGGCTAGTCGCCACGTTGCGGTACTTGGCGACGGGGAGAGGTCTGCAGGACATCAAGTTCTCGACAGGCATCTCCCCCCAGTCTCTGTGGATCATTATTCCAGAGACCTGTCCTGCCATCATTCAGGTCCTGCAGAAGGACTATATTAAAGGTAAGATTTCTCCTTTAACATCACATTATATGTATTTAATGTTTGCTAATGTATTGTATTTCTTTCATCATTCCCTAATTATCATGATTGTAATATGCTGTGAATGTCCCCTTTGTCCTCATGCATGCTAGAAGCTTTTAAACTTTCATGCATATTTGCCTCCCCAGCATGCTTTGACTGCTGACTTTGCCAAACCCATACACACTATACCTACCTTTTTTGTGGTCATATTTCTGTATGAATTCACCAAAGCATGTAGTGGAAGTGCCTGCCTGAATACTTTCAAATGGTACTGTTTAAAGTTTTGTTCTCCTATTATCTTGATAGGTAATTGCAGAATGTAAAAAAGTGCTTCAATTTGTACAATGTGTATTTATATTTTTGTATAATGACACTTCTTACCTGTCCAGTGGGCTGCCAATAGTGTAAGTAAGGAGGGGCTGGCCAAAATAACACACATTATTTATGCATTCAGCTCTAAATGAAGTGGAGAGGATCACCTGTCCAAAACATACCCCCCTAAAATTTTTACAATGGGCCATCAGAGGGGGTGAGGCATCTGATAAGTGGACCTTCTCTTTTTGTCTTTAAATACTCCTTCAAATAAATGTTAATACTGATTTTGGCCAAGAATATTTGTATCTAATCTGCTTGCAATGTTTATGTGCAAAATGAATAATATTTTTTTTCTTGTTTCACTCCACAGTTTCCTTCAATGCCACAGGACTGTGACAGACTGTGGCATCCCAGTTTGCCCAGCGGTGGGACTTTCCCAACTGCAGAGGGGCAATAGATGGGAAGCACGTCCACATCGTCCCACCCCCCAACTCGGGGTCATACTATTACAACTATAAGGGGTTTAATAGTTTTGTGAAGCTGGCGGTGGTGTTGGTGACAAATGAGTTCCTGTATGTGAACGTGGGGAAGAATGGCTGGATGTCGGATGGTAGAGTCATCGCCCAGACCAAATTTTACATATGGCTCCAGAATGGTGGCTTGGGATTGCCACCTGCTGAAGAGAACGTAGAAGGACTCCCGTTCGTCTTTGTCGCTGATGAAGCATTTGGTCTGGGTGAACACCTGATGCGGCCGTTCCCGGTGAGGACCCTCACCCCGGAGCAGAGGGTTTTTAACTACCGGCTGGCCAGAGCCAGAAGAGTGGTGGAAAATGCCTTTGGAATAATAGCCAGTCGGTTCCGCCTATTCCTTACTGCAATAAACATGGCGGAGTATAAAATCAATCACATCGTTATGGCATGCTGCATATTACATAACTTTTTAAGAAAAAATGCATCGAACTACGTGGCCTTAGTTGGGACTGAGGCCAGCTTATTACCGGATACAACAACCCTGATGGCTCTTGAAGCTGGCCGTCCTGGCTCCCCCCCCCCAGAGCGCCAGTGAAGTTTGTGAAAAGTATCTAGAGTACTTTGCGGGTAGGGGGGCCATTGATATGCCACAAAATGTTTAACAAACATGTGAAAAATACATTTTTTATTTAAACAGAAATAATATTTACTTTGATTTACTGCTTGTGTTTCTTTTAGCTGGCTCCTAGGTTATCCAATGGGCTTTTTTTTTTTTTCAATTTTTTGGATACATAAGGTGACAATCTCTTCTTCAGCGAATTATTATGTTGTGGGTCTGCTACACACACGCACCTTGTTTTTGTTGTTAATGTATGTAATGCATTACTGATAAAAATATTCATAATTTATAGCACCATGACTGAAATTTGTGGAGTCACGAAAATGGCCTGATTGTGGCAAATTATAAAGCACTGTGGGAGTTATTTACTAAAGGAATTTTCACTTTGCACTCCAAGTGCACTGCAAAAGTCCACTTGAAACTGCACTTGTAGTGCAAAGTGGATTTGCCTTTAGTAAATAACCCCCATTGTCGCTGTAAACACCAACTTACTACAAAAAATGCTATTGAGCATTGAAAGAAGAAGCCACACATTGTTGAGTAGAAAACATTTTACTCAAAGCACATTCACATGTGCATTAGAAAAGGGTTTTTGAACAAACCAACATCTTCGGTGTATAACATTTTTTTTCACATTAGAAATATCCTTTTTTTGGTTAAACAGGCATGTTTCAAACCATAACATATACAACTCAGGAACTTACAAAGTTCAATTTTGATAAAGTGAAGGCAATATCAGACATTAGTATGTCCAAACTGTGTTGATATTGCCTTCATCAAATGGGGTGATGTCACCCCCAAAAAAGCCACATTTTGAAGATGCACATAAATTGTGATTCAAACTGAGGATTTTCCTCCTGATCCCATGCCTAATGTCAACATATGCTATCTCCCATTATGGGGGATCAATGGATGTGTTTTGGGGGTGCAACCCCTTCCTCTCACCTACTTGAGTTGTGAGGAATGGGTTGCACCCACAAAACGTGTACATTGATATCCCG
The DNA here is from genome assembly GCF_042186555.1 of Aquarana catesbeiana. Lineage (NCBI taxonomy): Eukaryota > Metazoa > Chordata > Amphibia > Anura > Ranidae > Aquarana > Aquarana catesbeiana. The sequence continues at coordinate 207,606,255 of NC_133325.1, read as the reverse complement.
TGATGGCAAATAGCACATGTTTACACGCTGTGTACATCTTCAAAATTTGGCTTTTAAAATAATTTAAAACTTGTTTTTAAATGCAAAAATACACGATAAACTGTACAATTTTTGTGTGTTTTCTGCCTAATACATCAATGATGTTCTTCATTTTTTGTTGAACATCATTGATGTTTTCCTTTATATTTTCTAAATCACGATTGCACCCCATTATCTCCCCGATGAGGATCTGAACACTTTCACTTGTGAAATGAGATTCTTCTTCCACAACATCCACATCACCTAAAATAAAGAAAAACACACCATGTATTATAAATATGCAGGCATACATCTATTACCTGAAGCTGTGATCTCAGACACTCACCTGCTGTGGTGATTATTTCAGCCACTTCATAAATGTCTCCCTCCTCATCCTCTGCTTGCGGTTTTGGGATTTGCCCTTCTTTAGGAGGTGTGGGGTTCCTGGTGTCCTCAGATGTCCCGAGTCTTTTCTCCCTTATGTGAATAAAAAAAGGTATACTTAGCACACAGATATTTGAGGCCAGAAATAAGTATATGAAACATTGCTTGGAAGTGTCATCCAATTGTCTGTTTTGGCAGAGTTCCAAGCTGAAGACATTTATACTTCCTTTATAAAGCTGGAATACTTACCTTTTTTGTACAAGTTTCACTCATGGAGACACCCCTAGTATCCACTGGAGCACCTGTGTGGGACACCCTAAAAAGTTTCTTCTGGTGTACCACACTAGTGCTCCTGCGTCCAGATGTGTAAACAGCTGCTGAGTGTCCTCACCTTACACTGAATCAAGTTTCCATTTCATTCTAGTTACAAACCCATCTAGACAACAAACTTCTTTTAATACAAATAGGCCTGAACAAATGTAGTTAACCTGCATCTGCCCAAAACATCTTATAAGTGAGCGAACAAACAATGTTTCCTATGACTGATTATTGTGCCAATGAACATGAAAGTTGCCATTTTAAACTGTACAACAGTAAAGAAAAGCACATGGAGCAGCATGCAAGTAATGATAATAATAATAGGAACACATGACAAGTACTTACTTTTTTACTTACTTACTTAGTTTCCTGATCCTTCTGTACTGATCATGCTCTCTCAATTTAAGGTCTGACCAGCGTTTCCTTAATTGCTTCTAGGATCATCGTACCCCAAAATACCTGTGCAGACTTTTCACAACTTTAGTCATGATCTTGGCCTTTCTCACATTTGGGTTTAGGTAAGGTCCATACTTCCCATCATAGTCGGCCCTCTTCAAGATGTCCACCATCTCCAAAGGACATATTTGAGGCCCTTAAATCTCCTCTGGGATTGGGACGTTCGTGGCTCTGGGCTTTCATCATTGCTGCTTTCCTCTGCATGCAGCTGTGTCTCCGCCATGTTTTCTACCCACTGTGCCAAAAGACAAGGGGCGGGGAATTTACTGGAAAGAACGTCAGGGGCGAGCGGAGTTTCACGCATGCGCAGTGTATATAAAGTGCAACAGGCGTGCGTTGTAGCCAATCTGTGAGCGGAGGACGGAGTACCGGAAGTGATAGTCGTTATAACGAAGATACAATTTTAACTTGGTGCATCAGTGGCCTATACTGCTTATAGATTGAGGCCTATATTGGGTCAAGATTAGGAGAGTTTCATCTGACATTAGGGTTTGTCTTGTGTTGTGTCTTGCAGAGAAAATGAATGGGTTTAAAGACCACAGCTTCCTCAAAATATTCATTGATAAATACAGGGAGCTGCCCTGTCTGTGGCAGGTGAAACACCCGCATTATAAAAACAAAATCAAGAGGCATGCAGCGATGGAGAAACTCCTGGAGTTGGTGAAGCCGCAGGTCCCCATGGCAGACATCAACTATTTAAAAAAAAAATTGGTGGCCTGAGGAGCACATATAATCGTGAGCGTAGTAAGGTCCAGAAATCCATGAGATCAGGAGCAGCAGCAGATGACATTTATGTCCTCAGGCTGTGGTACTATGAGAGACTGCATTTTCTGGCAGACCAGACTGAAGTCAGGGAATCCCCCTCAACCCTACCTTCCACGCTTCCTTACACCCCTGAGGCTTCCGACGCCCACCCTGGGCTTTCCAGCCAGGAAGAAGTGGAGGAGCCCAGCTTGAGCCAGGTATAGCATTGTTCAAAATATTTCTTGTCTAAAAAATAATGATGTGAAATAGACATTATTATTGATCACTAATTGCTAATTTAATAAAGTGTTTTACATATCAATAGACAGTAGTAGCCAAAAAGGTTTGGGACAAGAATGAAAAATACTGGGGTCAAAATGATAGTCTTTTCTATTTATTAACATTAAATTTGCAACAGTCATGAGCTGAAAATTGTGTGTGATTGATGAATAAAAAACTAAAACTATGTCCTTTTTTCATACACAGGAAGGCCTCAGCCAGGAAGAGGCTGTGGAATGTGCCAGCCAGGAGGAGGCTGTGGAATGTGGCAGCCAGGAGGTGGCGGGGGAATGTGGCAGCCAGGAGGTGGCAGGGGTAAGTGGCAGACAGGATGTGGCCGGGCCCAGTAGGAGCCTCACAGAATCGCAGGTCCCTCCCCTCCGCCTTCCAACCAAAAGGGCCAGGAAGGGGAGTGATGTGGAGGAGGCAGCGCTCAGGCTGATTAGGGAGGCTAATACGGCACTCAAATCCAACCCCACTCTCCAAAAGGTCTTTGCATGCATGACTGTATACAAAAAGCAGCAAATGCAGGAGGGCCAATGCCTCTTGTGTGAGGAACTTATGGTGATCACCCAAAATAAGGGTTTGAGGGGCCAATTCACAACCAAAACACACCTGTGTGAGTTGGACCATCCTCCTCCTCCTCCTGCCACATCTCCAACATCACAGCCACAGCCTGGAAGGAAGCCAAAAAAGTGATGGCCTGGGTTCAGTCTGGTCTGGTATGACCACAGCCTGGGGACATAGATGTCATCTGCTGCTGTTCCTGATCTCTTGGAGTCTGGGACCGGATTGTGCTCACTATTATATGGACTCCTCAGGCTACCAATTTTGGCTGGCAAATAGTTGATGTGTGCCCTGGGGTACAAAGGGTTTGCCAATTTCAGCAGTTTCTCCAGCATTGCCTTCCTCTTTATTTTGTTCTGACCCAGAATAAATGGCTATTTTTTTTAATGAAAAACTTCCTATGTGTTTTACTTAAAAAAGGACAGTTTGTTTGTGAGTAGACAGCTACATTTCCAAAATACAATGTCAAATTAACAAGGGAAACAACACCTAACAACCTCCTTGAGGTTAAAAAATACAAGATAATAATGGTGTTGTGGTAATTTGACACACAAAATGAGAAGTAATATTATGGAGATCACTATAAAAAAAAAAAAAAAAAAAATAACAGATCTTGATAAAAAAAATAAACAAAAAAAAATAAACAAAAATTCTAATTATTATAATTATTAATTATTATAATAACATTATTATGTAGATCTGACAAAAAGAAAAATAATATTATTCAGGAGATCACGAGAAATACTAAAGAAATCAGTTTGTCAGAACTCTGTGTGAATAAGAGCAGCAAAACAATTTCATTATTCTAGCATTATAAAGAAGAAGAAAATGCGCTGAATTAAAATATTTTAAAAATTGCAGCATGACGAATGTGCTATCTCCATTGCGAACGCTAATTTTACCAGGCTGAGCGCTTCCGTCTCGTAATTTATTCTAAAGCATGCGTGGCACTTTGTGTGTCGGAATTGTGTACACACGATCAGAATTTACAAGAACAGATTTTGTTATCGGAAAATTTGAGATCCAGATCTCAAATTTTGTGTGTCGGAAAATCTTATTGAAAAAGTCAGATGGAGCCTACACATGGTCGGAATTTCTGACAACAAGCTCCGATCGCACATTTGCCGTTGGAAAGTCCGACCGTGTGTACGGGGCATTAGTGTTGTTTGAACCTACAGCTATATAAGATCCATCACACTTTGGTTCCCACCATGCAACAGTATCAGTGATTACATCTGGCATAGGGAGAGTAAAGAATTTACACATAGTGATCCCATTATCTCTAGGGACGAATACCTTATAATGTCCCATACAATAAAAACTAGACATACTACTAAATATCTTGGTGTGACACACTGTGTCCTGAGGAAAGGATATTACCCCATGATGGGAATCTTGAAAAGAGACCTCAGCTGTCTGGAAACTTGGGATGCAAGTCTGTTTTCCAACATATCCCTCTGTTGACTTATCCAAAGGAACCTTACAGCACACATGGTCCAATTCAAACCACCAAGCTGTGTCACCATCGATCTATCTAGAATCAACTGTGCCACCTGAGGTGCCAAGAGCGTGGGGCTCCAGTCACCCAATATGTGGAAGGCATACACACTGTCCTTTCCAGCAACTGCAAGTTTACTTCTGACAGTCTCTAAATCAATAGCATTCAGAATTCCTAAAGTGGTTCCGGTCCCCCCTAGGAGTGTGTCATATCAGGATCTTTTCTTTCTCTTATGTGAATTAGGATTACAGATAAAAACATTGGGTGCAGTAATGTTAAAAGTTACTTGGAGTTAAATACCCAACACATACATATGCAAAACCAAGGTGTGAGCTATTAGTAATTTCTGAATCATTGATTATAAGTATACTGGAATCTATGGGCCATACCATCTAGTTTTCCTTCTCATATGGGATTTTACCTCCTCTATATAGAAGGGAAGAAAAGGTGAGTATGATTTCACTTTTTTCCAGTGATACTACGCCCCACTTTACAACTACTTCATGGGGTACCGTAGTACCAAAAATGACACAAGTCATTAGGCAAACAAGTAAAATTTCCCTGCGTGCGGGTTAAATCACTCTTCACCCACTCCACAAAACTCTCCTTTGTTACCCTAGAATGTATACTCACTAAAGTGTAAGAAATTGAAAATATCTTTACATTTCTTTTCTGCATTCGGTGCAACTTGTTCATAGTGTCATGAGCAACAGTGTGTGTCATAGGCAATTTTGCCTCATTCATACTGTAATTGTCCTCAAAACACATAAGCCTAAATGGGCCTAGGTCCCCAGGGTGATACACACAGTTTGTTATGATCCAGGTTGGCAGAAATACCACCAGGATCAGGAGGCTAAGTCCACAAAGTGTTTTCCCAGACGTTTGGGGAGACAGTAGCCAGGACATCTTCTTTGTCTTCTTTTGGCTTGTCTGTTGTCTCACTTCCAGGGTATCTGTATCACCTGCTTCTCCCCTCTTTGTTACTTTCTTTACTCTAGTCGCTTGGCTTCACTGGGGACACTGTTCCATCAGGACTGCTGTTCTGGTCACTGCTATCACCGGTGTCTGTGGTCCAAAGGGGGATCCAGATCCCTTGACTTTATTCTTTATCACGACCACATTTCCTGGTTGGAAAGGGTGTGTTGATTCCTGTGAAGAGACAGATACATCACCATAGATGCCATTCAAAGTCTAAACCAATTTTCTTCAATATTATTTATTATTATTATACAGGTTTTATATAGCGCCAACAGTCTGTGCAGCGCTTTACAAAATGAGGGCAGACATTACAGTTACATTACAATTTGATACAAGAGGAATCAGAGGGCCCTGCTCGTTAGAGCTTACCATCTAAAAAGGAAGGGTCAATTGATACAAAAGGTAATAGCTGTAGGGGGATGAGCTGATGGAGGAAGTAAAACAGTGTTAGAAGCAGGATAGGCTTCTTTGAAGAGAAGGGTTTTCAGGGATCGCCTAAAGATGAATAGATTAGAGGACAGTCGGACAGATTGGGGTAGGGAGTTCCAAAGGATGGGAGAAGCTCTAGATAAATCCTTGGTATTTTGGGACTAGGTTAGTGATGTAGCTGAGGGCAGAGTTATGGATGGCTTTGTAAATTATTGTTAGTACTTTGAATTTTATTTGTTGGGTGAGTGGAAGCCAATGGGAGGGATTGGCAGAGAGGGGTGGAGGACACTGAATGGTTGGTAAGATGGATAAGTCTTGCAGCAGCATTCATTATGGACTGAAGGGGGGATAGTCTATGTAAAGGTAATCCAATGAGGGAGTTGCAGTAGTCGAGGCGAAAGATAACCAGGGAGTGAATTAGAAGCTTGGTGGTGCCATTAGTTAAAAAGGGGCGTATTCTGGAAATGTTGCGGAGGCTAAGGCGGCATTATTTGGACAGGGATTGTATGTGGGCCTGAAAGGACAGATCAGAGTCTAATGTTACCCCTAGTACCCTGGCATGTGGGGACGGACTGATAGATGTGACATTGATCTTGACAGAGAAGTCAGGGGAGGGGGCACGGGGGGAGGAAATATTAAGAGCTCAGTTTTAGATAGATTCAGTTTGAGGAAGTGGTTTGACATCCAGGCTGATGTGTCTGTTAGTAAATCAGTAATGCGTGAGAAGATTGATGAGGTGAGCTGAGGGGCAGAGAGATATATTTGGGTGTCATCAGCATATAAATGGTAGTGAAAGCCATGGGAGGCTATCAGCTGACCAAGGGAGGACGTGTAGATCGAGAATAGTAGAGTTCCAAGGACAGAACCCTGGGGGAGCCCAACGGTAAGAGGAGTTGGAGAAGAGGAGGTGGAGTTGTAAGTGACACTGAAGGTGCGATGATATAGGTAAGATTCGAACCAACGGAGAGTTCAGCCATGGAGACCAAGCAAATTGAGTTTTTTGAGGAGGAGGGGATGTTCAACTGTATCAAAAGCAGTGGAAAGGTCCAAGAGTAAGAGTACGGAATAATGACTGTTGGTTTTGGCTGTTAGTAAGTCATTTGTGAGTTTGAGGAGGGCAGTTTCTGTGGATTGCTGTGGGTGAAATCCAGACTGAAGGGGATCAAGAAGGTTATTCTCAATGAGGTTGTCGCTCAGTCGGTTGTAGACTGAACATTCAAGGAGTTTGGAGGCAAAAGGGAGTAAAGAGATGGGTCTTAGGTAGGGATGGGCCGAACACCCCCCCCCCGTTTGGTTTGCATCCAGAACATGCGAACAGGCAAAAAATTTGTTTGAACACACGAATACCGTTAAAGTCTATGGGACATGAAAAATCAAAAGTGCTAATTTTAAATGGTTAATACGCAAGTTATTGTCATAAAAAGTGTTTGGGGACACGGGTCCTGCCCCAGGGGACATGTATCAATGCAAAAATAGTTTTAAAAACGGCTCTTTTTTCGGGAACAGTGATTTTAATAATGCTTAAAGTGAAACAATAAAAGTGAAATATTCCTTTAAATTTCGTACCTGGGGGGTATCTATAGTATGCCTGTAAAGTAGCACATGTTTCCCATGTTTATAATGGTCCAAGATCAAAATGACATTTCTAAAGAAAAAAAAAGTCATTTAAAAGTACTAGTGCTAGTACCGGCTATTAATGAATTGTCAGTCCCGACAATACACATAAAAGTCATTGAAAGTCATTGAAAAAAAAAAATGTGTGGGGGTCCCCCAAAATTCCATTACCAGGCCCTTCAGGTCTGGTATGGATATTAAGGGGAACTCCGCGGCAAAATTTAAAAAAAAATGGCTTGGGGTTCCCCCCAAAAATCCATACAGTCTGGTATGGATTTTAAGGGGAACTCCGCGCCAAAATTTAAAAAACATGGCGTGAGGTTCCCCTAAAAATCCACACCAGATCCTTATCTGAGCACGCAACCTGGCAGGCTGCAGGAAAAGAGGGGGGGAAGGAGAGAGCGCCCCCCCCTCCTGAACCATACCAGGCCACATGCCCTCAACATGGGGAGGATGTCCCCATGTTGATGGGGACAAGGGCCTCATCCCCACAACCCTTGCCCGGTGGTTGTGGGGGTCTGCGGGCGGGGGCTTATCGGAATCTGGAAGCCCCCTTTAACAAAGGGGACACCTAGATCACAGCCCCTCCCATGTGAATTGGTAATGGGGTACATTGTACCCCTACCATTTCACAAAAAGAAAGTGTCAAAATGTTAAAAAAAACCACAGGAGACGGCTTGGGACAAGTCCTATATTAAAGATAAAAAAATAAAAAAGAGATTCCAGCGATGTAATCCAATAAATCCATGCTCCTACTCCAGCGATGTAATCCAATTCTCGATCTCCAGCGACTCCAGTGAGGAACACGCACAGGATCCTGCCTCCACCAGAGGCACCCAGCCAATGATGCGGCGCCAGCTTGACAGCTCTTATGTAGCTGAGGGCAGGGCCACCTGTCATGTGACCCCATCCCCCTCTGACAAGGGGAAATGCCAGGGTTTCCCAGTGATGTGTACAGGTGACCCCGCCCTCCTCTGATGCAGCGGGAATCCTGCGTTGCAGTAGTACTTTTACATGACTTTTTTTTCCTTTAGAAATGTCATTTTGCTCTCGGACTGTTATAAACACAGGAAACATGCACTACCTTACAGGCATACTATAGACACCCCCAGGTATGAAATTTTAAGGAATATTTCACTTTTATTGTTTCACTTTAAGCATTATTAAAATCACTGCTCCCGAAAAAACGGACGTTTTAAAAAATGTTTGCATTGATACATGTCCCCTGGGGCAGGACCCGGGTCCCCAAACACTTTTTATGACAATAACTTGCATATTAACCTTTAAAATTAGCACTTTAGATTTCTCCCATAGACTTTTAAAGGGTGTTCCGCGGCTTTTCGAATTTGCCGCAAACACCCCAAATTGTTCGCTGTTCAGCGAACAGGCGAACAGCCAATGTTCGAGTCGAACTCATGTTCGACTCGAACAAATAGCCCATCCCTAGTCTTAGGTTGTTAAGATTGGTGGGGTCTAGTGAGGCCTTTTTTGGTATGGGAGTGACTAGCGCATGTTTTTGAGGGTTGGGGAAGATGCCAGTAGAGAGTGAGAGGTTGAAGATATGAATTAAGGAGTGTAGAATTGAGTCAGATGATGACTGTAGTATTTGAGAGAGAACAGGGTCCAGGGGGCAGGAGGTCAGGTGGGCATTAGAAAAAAGTTTAGTGACTTCCTCTATAGTAGCTGGGTTAAAACAGGGAAGTATTGATTGTGCAGGAGGACAAGGAGTGTAAAGTGAGGGAGATATCTGTAGAGCGGAGATCTTGAGATGAATTGTCTCAATCTTATTTTTGAAGTGGTTAGCAATCTCCTGGGCAGTGAGTAAGTTAGTGGGTGGGGGTAATGGAGGACGAAGTAGAGTGGTAAAGGTAGAAAAACGTTGACGGGGACTGCGTGAGAGGGTGTTAATGAGAGTGATAAAGTAGGTCTGTTTGGCAGTGTGAAGGCAGGAATGGTATTTTTGGAGCAGATTTATATTGGCTGAAATCTTGCTGTGACTTAGTTTTACACCACAGACGCTCAAGAGCGTGGCTATGTTTTTTGAGGCTTTTGGTATTGTCTGTCTGCCAGGGTTGTAGCGGTCGGGGCCTGATTCTGTGCATAGAGAGGGGCGAAGTTACCCAGGGTGGATGACAGTGAACTGTTGTAGTCAGAAGTGGCCAAGTTGGGGCAGGACAAGGATGAGATTTTGTCGTGGAGACAATCTGTAGCAGAAAAAAGAAGTGAAGGGTTAAGATGGTGAAGGTTTCTACGGGTAATAGTTTGGTAGTTGGAAGGCAAGGAGGAGGCAGACAAGGAGAGAGTAAAACTAATAAGGTGGTGATCAGAGAGAGGAAAAGGAATATTGGAGAGGTTGTGCGGAGTGCATAGGTAGGAGAATATGAGGTCAAGGCAGTTGCCAACTGAGTGAGTAGAAGCGCTTGTCCATTGTTTTAGGTCAAAAGAGGAGGTAAGGCTCAGTAGGTTAGAAGTAGCGGGAGTGTTAAGATTAACAGGGATGTTGAAGTCACCAAGAATGATGTTGGAATTTCAGAAGAGAGAAAGTAGGGTAGCCTACCCTACCCTGATACTGATCCAGGGGGCCAATAGATCAAAGCAAGCAGGAGAGGGACAGAGAGGGGAGTGGATGAAGAACCTAAAAAGTGCTTTGAGGGGATAGAAGGATTCCAACACAGTTGGAGTCCACAGCCATAGGAGAGAGAAGCAGGAGAAGGAAGGTCAGATTCTTGAATCCAGGTCTCAGTAATTGCAAGTAGGTTCAGGGAGTTTGTGATAAAAGGGTCATGGACAGTGGTGAGTTTGTTAAAACAGAGCGGGCATTCCAAAAGGCACAGGAGAAGGGGAGGCTGGCTCTAGGCTGAAGAGGAAAATGAGATTGTGTGGATTGCGACTGTTATCAGAGGATGGGGGGTGCTGTTTATGTTGGCCGAAGATAAATGATGGCGGTCCAGGATTTGGGGAAATATCTCCAGAAGTTAGGAGAAGCAGAAGGGTGAGAGAGGTGATATGGGAGTGTGACTCATGTGAGGGGACACGTCCCAGTGTCCTGCAGGTTTTATTGGTATATGGGTTCAGAATTAGCAGGAGCTGATACGTGCAGTAATAAGGTGAAGACAGGAGTGAGGGTAATATATATAAGCTGTGGAGTGGAGAAGATGGGTGAAGGAGTGAAAATTAAAGGAGAGAGGATGCAACTGTGAGAAGGAAAAGAAGGGAGTGCATGATACAGAGTGGTGAAGTTGAGAGGAAGCCTGAATGAGAGATGAAAAAGTTTGATGGAGAGTCAGGTCACCTGTAGTCTGTTTAGTGTTCTGCAGAAGTTTGTTGTGTATGTTCGCTTTGTGCATTTGCTGAAGTGCTGAGCCGAAGTGTAATACTTAATCCAATATGAATACTTTATCCAAGATGATATTTGCCAATGCAATCCCAGTCTGTGCAAACCTGCCTGAAACACTCTTCTTGAATAAATTTCAAATCATGGAAACAGCTGGGCATTTTGCCTAGGGTATTGGAAATTATCTCCCCTACAATCACTTCAAATGGTGATAGCTTAAACATTTTATTCAGCAGATGTAATTTTTAAAACCTGCTAGCATTGCTGGCAGCACAATTTCCTACCTGGCAAATGTGCTTCCAGTAGCTTCTCTAATCTTGCCTTTAGAAATTAAAGCTGGGCCATTGTCTGTCTTGATCCACAATTTACAGCCCATCTCTGAATATTTTTTCTATATATACAAACATATCTACAAAAATACTGTATCTACATTTAAAACCTTCAAAACCTTCTCTGTTTATCTCCCCTACGTCCCATTCCATAATGGTCCGAGGTGTACCTACCTGCTCCTCTTTTTGGGAATGACCCCATCTGGAGTCATTTTCAAACCTTGTGAAGATCAATATAAAAGATTTATAGATCTTCCCTGTGCTCTTATGTAATAATGGCCAACTGTAAGGGGAACTGTGTGGCTTTTAAGAGATCATCTATAAGAGCAGAATGAGCAATTGATTTGCCATCCGCTGCTACAAAGTCTCTCTGCTGCTAGATCCATCCATGATCAGGGACAGCTCTATAAGCATACTTGGGATCTAGATAAATATTTACAAACTCTTGTTAATGTCACCACCTTCCGTCATCTATACGGATGGGACATTAAGTGGCTTGGCCTCCTGAATAACATCAGCGAGCACAACCACAGAGCAACCAACATAATAAAACTACTGAATAAGACTTCAGTGAGGTCACAGAATCCATAACTTTTATACAGTCATGTTGTTCCACTAACTCATACACCTCTCCCTTCAAACCAAACATGGTCCTCAGAACAGGAGTCGGTCTCTAGGTGGGCGAAACAAAATTAACGGTCAGAGCTGCAGTGGCTAATATCTTAATACCAATGGTGCAGGCAACTAGGGTGCGCAGACACACCGGCATGCCTTATACTGAGACTGAAACTACTTTGGCAAAACAAAGACTACAAGTCTCAGCTTACTCCCGCTGTCTTGGGCCAGGACGGCTGCCATGGTTGTACAGTTGTCCCTTGTGCACAAATAACAATACACATGGAGTCCCAACCCCGGGGCAGCAACCATTTCAGGTTTTTATTAGATATGTGTAATAATCAGAGCCACCAATTCCTATAAATAAAGTGCAAAGTGCTAAAAAAAAAAATGAATCAATATTCTAGTACAAAATTATATGATTAACTAATTAACCACAGCTGCTGTAACACTCTCAGTGAATCACAACACCAAACAGTAAACAATTATATTAATAGTGCAGCATTGCCTCAGTTTGTTAACTTTATACAAGCATGTATTTTCTTATCATCCCAGGTCCGAGGCCCTTTGTCTAAGTGCTTTGTGTGAGCATGTTGTCAACAAAAAAAATGGGAACAGTCAGGTATCTATTGGCGGCAGTAACCAATCGTACTTGAAGAGAACAGCAAGTCTTTGGTGTAGTGGGCGTGCCACTTCCATGACAGCCATAACCCTTGCAGAGCTTAATTTCCATTCCCTGGGGATGAGTGCGAACCCCAAATACTCAACCTGTGAGAGACAGAGCTGGACCTTGGACTGGGAGACTTTATGACCCTCTTTATACAGACAATTCAACAAAACCAGCAGTGTTTAACTGAGAAGCCATCAGGGAGGGACTGCACAACAGTAAGTCATTACTGAAGGAGGACAGAACCATTTTTAGCCGCTTATGATCATAGAGTCTCACGGAGCGCCATTGAGTGGACTACAGATGAGTCAACATAGCCTTAAGGCAAACGGCCCAGGTATACTGAACTCTTATAAACAGAAAAAAACCCATAAGCAGTTGTGTCTCCTCATCAACAAGGACGGAAAAAACATTACTTAAATCAATGACAGGAAAACTCTGGCACTGTGGGGTATAGACATAATCAGTGACAACACATCCGGGATAATTGGGGCTATCAGTACTACAAAATTATTAATTTCTCTCAAATCCTGTACAGATCTGTGAGATCTGTGAGTGCCATCTACTTTGGGCACAGGAATAATGGTCACATTTACATAAAAACATCACTCTTTTATTATCCCCTACCGCAGGAAAGATTGCATAAAAAATCTGATACCTTCAATCTCTTCCTGTGACAAAAAATACTGTCTATTAAAAAATTTCTGCCGTGCCTTTCAAATGAGAAAGAAACAAATCCCCTTCTGAAAAGATAAGGGGGGTGGTAGCAGAGGTGGAAGAGGGGGTTCCAACTGTACCTCCCTACTAACTTCCCCCACCTCCCTGCTAGACGGACAGTCCTGAGATCTGAGCCCAGTGCGAGAAGGGACCTGTGCCTTAGAAGTAAAGACAGCAGTGCTCCCCCCCACCCACAGAACACACATCCTCAGTCGCAAGACCCTCTCCATCCTTTACTCTTTTTACCTCTTCAGTTTTAACTGTTTTAGTTATCCTTTCCATATGACGCTCATTTCTCTGCTGTACTTCCGCTGGCTTGCGCACCACCATCTATCCTTTCTTCCTGGTCCTGGTCTGGTGGTCCCACCATGGATACCGGTGACAGGAAATCCTGTCACTCTAGAGGGGTTGAGGCAGCAGGGAATGGATGTTCTGTCACTAAAACATCTGAGTCAGCTCTACCCAAACAAGGACAGATCTGACTATATCCCAAAGGATAAACATGTGCCGGAGTACAGAAGCGTTTTTTATGAGAAAAGGACAATACCGTTCTCTCAAGCTGTGGGCTGGGTGGTGGCGGACTAGGCTGTACACTTACTCTAACCATCTTTTTATCCTTCCTCCTCTTTCCCTTGCTGGTATCCTCTGGTGGAGGCATTGCCTTCCACAAAGGAGCAATATTCAACCAATTTAAACCTCCTCCTCTCATGTATCTCATGTCCCACCAAGGATCAGATACAAAAAACTTCACTGTTTTACCTTTCTGAGGGAAACAGATTATCACTTCCCATCGCCTGCGCCCAGCCTGCTAAATTTCGAACCCAAAGGCCTGCATAAAAATAACCTGTTGATGACACTCTGCCCACATAATCCCTACAATTTTCTCCATAAACAAGAGGAGCATTTTTACAGTTTCAAGAGCCTATTTCCAATCAAACTTTAAACATGAGAAGGATGCAAAGAAGCCACTGTACCAAATTACTTATTTTCTTGCTATCCCCTATGTGCGTGCATGCCCTCCTGATCTGCTGCTTTCTGGGATCAGTTGTCAATTCTCCTGTTACAGAGACTTCTCACAAATCTGCTCAACCACAAGAGTTCAGTGTTCAGAGTACACATTCACATATACATATACTACATATATACAAATCTTACAATGGCTTTAAGCATGCAACATACAATACAAACAACAAACAGCATTGGTAGCCATCAGCCGCGTACCAAATACGACACTTGGCACAACCTCCTGCAAAGAATACAATGGAGGCAAGCCCTCTCTTGCCTCCTCCTCCATTGAGAAAAGTTCTTTCATTGATTAGATTGCTTGTAACACAATCCTTGAATGGGGGAGAGTCTCCTTAGTCCCATCAGTCATAGGATTCTTCCCCACATTCGTAGATCATGTTACAAGCAATGTAGTGAATAAGGGCTTACTCAATGGAAGAGGGAAAAAGGAGGGGACATGTCCCAGTGAACCATTTGTACTGTTATTCTGGCTGAAGACCCAAAGTGGTTAACCATTGTAACACTGGAAGTTCAGAGACAGGAATAGGGACAGATTTCCCTGCAGTAAGGAGCTCTACAGGATCCAGCTGCCTGCACAACATGGGGAAGCTTCATTACAGGTATGTCATATATTATAATTAGAGCCATAGGGAATTTTATTTTAGCTAAAACTGAGCTTTAAGTAAGTTGAATTTCAGCCGATCTGGATGACCTTGTCGGCACCGCAAGGATCGACAAAAGCAATTGACTTTCACTTAAATAGTCAGGGACAAAATATTCTAGGCTGAACATTGCCTGTACCCATCAGGTGCAGTCAATGTTTGGGTATTCTGACAGCTGTGGGTACCAGCTGTCAGAATACAATAGCCAGGACTGCAGATTCGTCCATCCGCACAATTTTTTTTTTTTTTTTATAAATTCTTTATTTTTAATAGAGTTCACATTACAATTCCACATAGTCATACATGATCTTAATATGACATTTATATTACATTCCCCTAATTGTGTACATTCCATTGCTTCCTGGGTTAATATTTAACTTGATGATAATTCCTCTTTTCATTTTACCTTTATATATCACCCCCCCACCTCAGTGCCACCCATCCCAAAAAAAAAAAAAAAATATTGTGGTTGGGGGAATTGAATTAACTTCACCCTTTATTTATAAAATACAGCTTCTTATGCACCAATATACCAATTATGAACTTCTGTTGCAGAAAATAAAAAGCTGTCCTTATGTTCTAGAGCAGGCACACCTCAGTTCTGCTTTTCTATAGAAAACTCATCCATATCTTCCTGGTATCCATCCTGCATCCATACCAGAGCTGTTAGAACGGTGAGGAGGTTCTTCAGCAGCTGACCTCATTAAAGCACACCCTACTCTTGCCCTCTTCCCCCAGATATTGCTCAGACCCAATTTTCCCCTAATTTAGTTCAGCCCAGTGCTGCAGTGCTTTCTAAACCAATAATGAAGTAGGCATGGTCCAGAGAGGTTAAACCTACCCCAACCTATCCTGTGATTCAGTAAGGCACTGCTTGATGGGATATGAAGTTTAATGGATGGTTACATGATGCTACAGAAAGCCAGGGCTCAGAATGCATCTTTTGAAATTTTGAAAAGAGAGGGTGCAGATTCAAGGCTGCCATGGACTAGATCAGCCTTTTTCAACCAGGGTGCCCAAGCCCCCGGGGTGCCTTGATATTTCTTCAGGGGTGCCTTTGAAAAATGTCTAAAAATTGCCCAAAAATGTATACAAGCCAACAGGTGGATCAAGCCTGCCTTTTAATTACATATATATGAAATTAATTACATATATATATGAAATAGTCCCAAAAATGTAAGACAAATGTAAAATATAAAAAAAAATAGTTAAATTATATGAAAGGACCCCCAGAAAAATTAGCTTGCCAGGTCCAGAAAATACATAAAAAAAAAATCAATTCAACCAAAGTCTTATGTGATAATTAAGTGCTTGGTGACGATACACAGAAACAAAATCCAGGTGACTTTTAAGTGCTCCCCCTCTTGGGTCCTCACTCACCAGCTCCAGTAACCCCTACAGGGGTATCACGCATAGCATATAGGCTTGATGCACAGATCATGCAGCACTTTTCCCACCGGTATCTAGCTCCTATGGACCTTCCAAGGATATCCCGCAGCTGGATCGAATTGTGTGTGCAAAAGATCCTTCTCCAAGCCCAGATCAACCAGCTGTATTCCTCTCCTAATGCTCTTTCCAATATCCAGTATAGGTGAAGTTTTCATGCAAGAAATGAGATATGGGCTCCCATGATGTAGTATTTAAATAAGGAAATGTTTTTATTCCAAAGTTAAAACAGTGAAAAAAGAAAAACAAAAAAAGTAAAAAATAAGAAATAAAAAATAAAAACAAATGTTCCATTCTATGGAAACTCCTCACAAAGTCCTACAACTATGAGAGAAGAGACAGCTTCAGACCTGTGGTGTGTCTCACTTGCAGCGTGCGCCCCAGCTGCGTTCCACAGGCTCACTGTCCCCTATCTAACCCGGAAATTACGTCAGTGCGTGACTTCGCCTTACGCACTTTTCGTTATCAAACGTCTTCTGAGGCAGTGGCATGTTATTGATGTAACGTCTTTATATAGGCCAGCGGCCGTGCAGGACCCACCCCTTATGAGAGTATATCATAATGAACCATGCTAATGATGAACACATGTAGCCACAATGAATGTGGAATAGAAATATAAGAAGGGGGGCTTTTAATTGTCATAATGACCCCATAGATAAATTTAACCCTGCACCGCCGCTAACCCATATCAGAGGAAGCAGTACAGATATGTCCATTAGCATCAGAAGTGGTGTATATATATCTGAAATACCGATGACAAAATGGGTAAATGTGTATAATTTTACTAATAGCAGTCTCAAAGCGGGGTAGTATTGATAAGCAGCATACCTCTGTATACATACTCCCCCTAGTTGTAAATAGTAGTAACGACCACTAACATAATCAGGTAGAGGTACAAGCCTGATATTACCCAGTAAAATCATCAGTGCTAAATTCAGAGATATAACACAGAGTATTAATAATAAACTACACCCTTCATGCCAATAAAAATTTCATGCTCCAGCAGCCGTGTATTTCAGATATATATACACCACTTCTGATGCTAATGGACATATCTGTACTTCTTTCTCTGATATGGGTTAGCAGCAGTGCAGGGTTAAGTTTATCTATGGGGTCATTATGACAATTAAAAGCCCCCTTCTTATATTTCTATTCCACATTCGTTGTGGCTACATGTGTTCATCATTAGCATGGTTCATTCTGATATACTCTCATAAGGGGCGGGTTCTGCATGGCCGCTGGCCTATATAAAGACGTTACAACAGTAACATGGCACTGCCTCAGAAGACGTTTGATAACGTAACGTGCGTAAGGCGGAGTCACGCACTGACATAATTTCCAGGTGTGATAGCGGATAGTGAGCCTGTGGAACGTAGCTGGAGCGCACGCTGCAAGTGAGACGCACCACAGGTCTGAAGCTGTCTCTTCTCTCGTAGTTGTAGGACGTTCTGAGGAGCTTCCATAGTATGGAACTTTTGTTTTTACTTTTTATTTCTTATTTTTACTTTTTTTGTTTTTCTTTTTTTACTGTTTTAAATTTGGAATAAAAACATTTCCTTATTTAAATACTACATCATAGGAGCCCATATCTCATTTCTTGCATGAAAACTTCACCTATACTGGATATTGGAGAGAGCATTAGGAGAGCAGTACAGCTGGTTGATCTGGGCTTGAAGAAGGATCTTTTGCACACACAATTCGATCCAGCTGCAGGATATCCTTGAAAGGTCCATAGGAGCTGGATACCGGTGGGAAAAGTGCTGCATGATCGGTGCATCAAGCCTATATGCTATGTGTAATACCCCTGTACCCCTGTAAGGGTTACTGGAGCTGGTGAGTGGGGACCCAAGAGGGGGAGCACTTAAAAGTCACCTGGATTTTATGTATCATCACCAAGCACTTAATTATCACATAAGACTTTTGTTGGATTGATTTTTTTAATGTATTTTCTGGACCTGGCACGCTAATTTTTTTGGGATCGTTTCATGTAATTTTAACTATTTTTTAATATTTTACATTTGTCTTACATTTTTGGGACTATTTATTATATATAGATATATATATATTTATTTTCATTTGTTCTTTTTCATATATCTGTATTTTTGTTATTGCAGTATCACACTTTTTGTATCACTTTTAAACATTTATTTATATCTAGTTTACTTGGTAATCTAGTGAGGTTTGCAACACTAGCACACGCACATTGATAATTTATTAGGATTGCACTATTGGTATATGCACATTTATTAGTCATTATAGAGGCACATAGCACCTAACAAGTGAACAGGGTCTGTCGCCTTTTATTATATAGGGAGTGCCATTTACCCTCATACTTGCATTATTATCACTCTAGTCCCCTATTGGGGACCTAGAAGGTTAGGCTGCACACCTAATTTCTTTTTTGGCCTAAGCGTGGATATATTATTTTATTTAATATTGCTTTTTCAATTTAACCTGCATGTATCCATTGTACAGACCTGTTTCCTTTAATTTCGTTTACATCTATTGGCATTTAAAGTGAAAAGAAAATTTTGCTCCTGGTGGCAAAGGAAAAATTAATTAAGGTTTAGGCATATAAATAAGAAAACACTGAGCGATTACTACTGTAACTAAGAAAGAAGGGGTCAACAGAAAGTTGTTTATTAAGCTGACATTCACCAGCTAGAATGAAACAATGATTTGTCTCACTTGCAAAATGCATGGAAAGATTAAAATGATTCACTTAAGCATTAGGCATTAAGCATAAACAAGCAGTTTTTTTTTTATATATACCCGTTAAAGAAATTCTTATTCCAATGAGGTGAAGACCAAGATACTGTTGGTTTGGAAAGTGTTAGCAAACCTTTATTTCTTTAAACTTACCACATTGTGTGTTTATCTCAAAATCTACATCATAAAATTTGCAAGATTGTGCTGTCATATGATCTGTTTAAACAGTCATCTATATTCTTATCTCTTCTCTGCTTGTTATTCTGATGCTGAATCTATCATAAAATGAATTTAGTATTGGGCAAAAGTGTTCAGAGTGGGCAAAGACTGTGCATCCTTGTCTTACCTTCTGGCACATACCAGAAAAAAATATTTATTTTGACTGAAACAATAAAATCCTATATACAGTATTTAAAAAAAAAAAAAACCTTTCAAAAGTTGAATTATGTCTTTCTAGAGCTGGAGTTATCCTGATTTAAAACACACTTAAAGTCTCGTACACACTATTATTTTTTTTCCGTTCAACCTAGCAGATTGAATGAAAAAACCTGTCAGCTTCGGTTGGAGCCCCTGTACTCAATATGCGAAGTAAGTACAGCGATCTCCCCTGCTGAGCTGTTGTGTTCTGACAGGGGGATGCACATACACATGGGCTGAATGTCGGACATTTTTTTTTTTTTGAACCGGCAAATGTTTCCTGTCATTCGCCCTGTGTGTACCCAGCTTAACTAAAAATGTCTTTGGTTGGGAAGAAAATGTTAATGCCCTTGTTGCAGTGGAAAAAGAATGAGCAGAGCTTAATGAAAAGTGTGGATGGGGTTCCCCATTAAGTCTACCCTTGATTGAGTGACAACAAATTGCTACACCACTGTCAAATTGTAAACACTGTTCTGGCACTTGGTGGAGGGGTGGTGCCTGAGAGGATATGTTTTTAGTATTTCCCGCTGGGTCTGCTCCTCAACTGAATGGCAGTGGGCCATGGTCCCATGGCATATTGCTGCCTGATTTGCATGAGGTATATAAAGCAGCATATTTATAATATTTTTAATCAGGTTTATGGTTGAGTATAGGTAGATGTGGTTTCCCACTCTGATAATAACAATATACAGTATATTATAATGGGTGGAAGCTGTAGAACATCTGTATTAGTTCCCCATAAGGTCCACATACTGTATATGACAGACTGTTATAGTAGATGGAGCTTTCGGAGCATTTGAATTATAGCTGTTCCCCATCATGTCCACACCTGTGATTGACAGTTTTCTGGGAATATTGAAATGCATTGTAATATACAGTAGGTGTGCAAGTTCCCCATCAGGTTTTCAGCCAGAGAGAAAGATGGGATATTAGACAAGACAAGGCTTTATTGTCATTGTATACATAAATCAAAATTTACCAAGATACTCTTTACAACAGCAATTAAAAAAAAAAAAACATTTAAAAAAACACAACCACACATACATACCTTAGCACATGCCCACATATCTTTTCTTAAATATTATAAAATATAAAATAGTTACATAGTAGGTGAGGTTGAAAAAAGACACAAGTCCATCAAGTCCAACCTATGTGTGTGATTATATGTCAGTATTACATTGTATATGTATGTTGCGGTCATTCAGGTGCTTATCTAATAGTTTCTTGAACCCTCTACATAGTTTTAAGGTTAAACCTCTTTTCTACTAATTTTAATGAATGGCCACGTGTCTTCTGCGAAAAAGTTTTATCCCTATTGTGGGGTCACCAGTATGGTATTTATAAGTTGAAATCATATCCCCTCTCAAGCGTCTCTTCTCCAGAGAGAATAAGTTCAGTGCTCTCAACCTTCCTTCATAACTAATGTCCTCCAGACCTTTTATTAGCTTAGTTGCACTTCTTTGTACTCGCTCCATTTCCAGTACATCCTTCCTGAGGACTGGTGCCCAGAACTGGACAGCATACTCTAGGTGCAGCCGGGCCAGAGTTTTGTAGAGCGGGAGAATTATCATTTTATCTCTGGAGTTGATCCCTTTTTATGCATGCCAATATTCTGTTAGCTTTGTTAGCAGCAGCTTGGCATTGCATGCCTGACACGTACCTCGTATGTGAGCCTGACGTGCAGAGGGAGACCTCTCGTACAGCCCTGGTTCCCATATCACTGGAGTTGAGGACAGTGACCGTAGGAGCACAGCGGGGTATGAGTGCCTGGTGGATTCTCTGGAACTGGAGATGATGTCCACTGGGAGACACTGGAACTGGCTGGAGTGCCGGGTGCAGGTAAGCTGGATGCAGGTCAGCAGGCTGCAGGTAAGCTGGATGCAGGTCAGCAGGATGCAGGTAAGCTGGATGCAGGTTAGCAGGGTGCACACAGCAGGCAGAAGCAAGGTCAGACAAGCCGGGTCATACACAGTGGATCAGTTCAACAGAATCGGCAGGCAAGGAATAGTCAAGTTCAGGCTGGTTTCTGGTAACAGGAGATCAGGCAGGCAGGTAAACAGAATCAGAGTCAGGGAAAGCCAAGGTTCAGGATTGGAGACAGCAGCGTGGTCAGAGAGCCAGGTCAGGTGATCGGATGCTGATTACAGGAACAGGTCACAGGTGAAGCTGCAGATCAAACAGCAAGAGCTGAATGGTGGAAGCCCCTCTTAAAGGCCACTGGGCGCCAAAGCCGCGTCACTGTGCGTGCGACCTCCGTGATCGGCACATGCGCATTGGCGCACGCCTGTTCGTTACTGGGAACCTGTTGGTGGGGATGCGCCTGAGCCCTGTTGCAGGTCTGGAAGTAGTATGTCCATGACAATGCCATTGCTGAGCCTATCATCTACTAGGACCCCCAGGTCCTTTTCCCTCCTAGATTCCCCCAGAGGTTCTCCCCCCGTGTATAAATTGCATTCGTATTTTTGCCACCCAAATGCATTATTTTACATTTTGTACATTAAACCTCATTTGCCATGTAGTTGCCCACCTCATTAATTTGTTCAGATCTTTTTGCAAGGTTTCCACATCCTGCGGAGAAGTTATTGCCCTGCTTAGCTTAGTATCATCCACAAATACAGAGATTGAACTGTTTACCCCATCCTCCAGGTCATTTATGAACAAAATAAATAGGATTGGTCCCAGCACAAAACCCTGGGGGACCCCACTACCCACCTCTGACCATTCCGAGTACTTTTAAAATAATGCTTTTAATAAAGCAACATTTTGCATAAAATTCATAAAACGCTATTCCTGGGGGGTATGGACAATACAGCCCTGGGGAAAAAACTATACTTTAAGCCAGGGGTAGGCAACCTCGACACTCCAGCTGTGGTGAAACTACAAATCCCATCATTCCTCTGCCTCTAGGAGTCATTCCTGTGATTGTCAGGGTCTTGCAATGTCTCATGGGACTTGAAGTTTCACCACAGCTGAGGTTGCCTACCCCTGCTTTAAGCGATTAGTGTGTGTTTTGAGTGTCCTATATCTTTTCCGTGACAGCAATGAGACAAACATATTGTGACCTGTATGGGTTGGATCACTACTAATAGCTTTTCCCGCTTCATTAATCAGCAAGCATATGCTCTGTCCAAATTTGGTAGCTCTGTACCAAGGATGCTCTGCACTGATTTCACGATACGCGACATGCACTTCATATCCTCCACCCTGCAACTGACATATCACACTACAGCACAGTGAAGAAGAATATTCTCAAGGGTACAATGATACAAATCGCGCAGAAGCTTAAGGGCAATCCAGCCTTCTTCAATCCCCAAAGGAAAAACAGTCTCTGCTGCACTTTTTTTCACTAGAAAAAAAGTATTTTAAGACCATGTCAACTCCCAAAAATGTAATAGTGTCCACCCTTTCCACCTCCTTACCACCTATATATATACCGGGCAATTATTGATTTATTGATCTTTCTTGATCCCTTATAATCCACTATTATATCTTCTTTTTTTTGTAGTATTGAGTATTACATCACTTTGGGGGTTAATTACTAAAAGCAAATCCATTTTGCACCGCAAGTGTACTTGCAGTCACTGTGGATCTGAGGGGGGCATGCAAGGAAAATAAAAAAAACAGCATTTTAGCTTGCACATGATTGGATGATAGAAATCAGCAGAGCTTCCCCTCATTTCAGATCTACAGCGACTGCACTTCCAAGTGCACTTGCAGTGCACTTGTAGTGCAAAGTGAATTTGCCTATAGTAAATCAACCCCACTGTGTACACCACTCAACCAAATGTTGAATTTCCCACCTATAATCTGTCTCATTACTATCTTTATGTCTGTTACAGTCAATTACATCAATGCTGCGCTCACTTTTCTCACACAGTACACTGTGAGGCAACATCTGCTTTATTAGCCACACTTTGGGGGGGTGTCAGAAGGTTTTCAATGCCAGATGCAGGACACAGGCACAATAGGAATTATTAAAGATTAGTACTTAAGCATGTAAATTATATCTTTTTTGTTAGCTCAGTGTGGAATTTATAAGCTTTGATTACTGGCATTCATTGTTTAAAGTGTCATTAAACCAGACTCTAAAAAAATCTCATTATGTGCTACAGAGTGGTCATGCTCACAAAGCCATTAAAGCATTCGTTCAGTGGCCTCAGCTGTCCCTCCCATCTTTTCTCTGTGTTTATGTCCTCTACTGAGCATGTTCATATTTCAATTTCCTTTTACCACTTAAGCCCTGGACCATTTGGCTGGCAAAAGACCAGAGCACTTTTCGCGATTTGGCACTGCGTCGCTTTAACTGACAATTTTGCCGTGTTGCGACGTGGCTCCCAAACAAAATTGATATCCTTTTTTCCCCACAAATAGAGCTTTCTTTTGGTGGTATTTGATCACCTCTGCAGTTTTTATTTTTTGCACTATAAACAAAAAATTAGCGACAATTTTGAAAAAAACATATTATTTTTTACATTTGCTATATTAAATATCCCCAAACGATATATAAAAAAACATTTTTTTTCCTCAGTTTAGGCTGATACGTATTCTTCTACATATTTTTGGTAAAAAAAATCACAATAAGCTTTTATTGATTGGTTTACGCAAACGTTATAGCATCTACAAAATAGGGGATAGTTTTATGGCATTTTTATTAATAATTTTTCTTTTACTAGTAATGGCAGCGATCAGCGATATATATATATATATATATATATATATATATATATATATATATATATATATATATATATATATTTTTTTTTTTTTTGTGACTGTGACATTATGGCGGACAGATCGATTGGGACCATTCACATTTATACAGCGATCAGTGCTATTAAAAATGCATTGATTACTGTGTAAATGTGACTGGCAGTGAAGAGGTTAACCACTAGGTGGCGCTGTAGGGGTTAAGTGTGTCCTAGGGAGTGATTCTAACTGTGGGGGTGGGGCTATGTGTGGCACGACACTGATCACCGCTCCTGATTACAAGGAGCGGTGATCAGTGTCAGTGTCACTTGCTTACATCAGCATTTCCCCATTCTTCCTCTCCATGAGATGATCGTGGGTATCCCAGCAGACATCGAGTCCACAGGACCCGCGATCACACTCACGAAGCTTGCGGTGGCGCGCGCATGCTCGCAAACTGCTTCTTAAAGGGCAACTTACAGGTACGTACAGGTGTGAAAGGCCCCTTTCACACATGTGGACCGTTCAGGTCCACCTGTCATTTTTATACAGTAGGTGGACCTGAACGGATGCTCCATGCAGTTCTATGGAGCGATGGATGTCAGTGGTGACATGTCCGCTGACATCCAATCCACTCCGCTAAATTCAGATGGATGGAAACCCTATTTTGGCACAGTTATTCTAAGTACCTAATGTTACCAAGGATAATAGCAGCTAGGATATGGTGTCATTCTTTGTCTCACCAATGCCCTCCATCGGATTGAATGAAAACAGACAGGCAGATCCATTTTCATCCAATCCCCCATTGAGGAGAGCAGAGATCTGACAGGTCCACCTTTCAACAGTGAGCAGAGATGGACCTGTCATCCGCCGGCTCAGTGGAGATCAATGGAGGGATCCCTGCTGAGCAAGCGGAGTCTAAACTCTAAACTGACATATATGGGTCCTTTCACACATATGGACCATTCATTTCATCAGTTCAGTTCATCTGTTTTTCATCATTTCAGTTCATCCATTTATTTATCAGTTCAGTTCATCGGTTTTTCATTAGTTCAGTTCATTAGTCTTTCATCAGTTTTTTTTTTTTTACATCCACTACCAATGTAAAAATCGATGAAAAACTGACCATTTGTCAGTTTACATCTGTTTTTCGTCCGATCCGTTTTTTTGACGGATGAAAAATAATGCTCCGTACACACGATCGGAAATTCCTCCAGCAAAAGTCCGATGAGAGCTTTTGGTCGGAAATTGTGACCATGTGTATGCTCCATCGGACTTTTGCTGGCGGAATTCCGGCCAGCAAAAGATTGAGAGTAGGCTTTCTATTTTTCGGTCGGAAAAAGTTCCCATACGAAAATGCGTTCGTCTGTATGCAATTCGGATGCACAAAAATCATGCATGCTCAGAATCAAGTACGAGACGGAAGCGCTCAGTCTGGTAAAACTAGCGTTCGTAATGGAGATAGCACATTCGTCACACTGCAAATTATTGGATCTCTTAATGCAGCACATTCTTTTGTTCTTTATAATGCTATTTATTTGTTTTGCTGCTGATATTCACACAGAGTTCTGACAAACGTATTTCTT
Organism: Aquarana catesbeiana; assembly: GCF_042186555.1. Lineage (NCBI taxonomy): Eukaryota > Metazoa > Chordata > Amphibia > Anura > Ranidae > Aquarana > Aquarana catesbeiana. The sequence continues at coordinate 207,580,797 of NC_133325.1, read as the reverse complement.
TATTATTTCTCATGATCTCCTGAATAATCTTTTTTTCTTTTAAAGCCAGATCTCCATAATAATGTTTAGAATAATTTTTTATAGTCATCCTTTTTTCTTTTTTTTTTGTGTTAAGTTTCCACAACAACATTTATTATCTTGTATTTTTAAAGCTCAAGGAGGTTGGTTGGTGTCCCTTGTTAATTAGACATTGTGTTTAGACATTGTCTTTTAGAAATGTACCTGCCTACTCACAAACAAACTGTCCTATTTGAAGAAAAACACATAGGCAAGTATTTTCATATAAAAAAAATCTCCATTCATTCTGGCTCATAACAAAATACAGAGGAAGGCAATGCTGGAGAAACTGCTTGAATTTGTGAAGCCCTTGTACCCCAGGGCACACATCAACTCTTTGTATCTAAAAATTGGTAGCCTGAGAAGTCCATAAAATAGCGAGCACAATCTGGTCCAGGACTCCCAGAGATCAAGAACAGCAGCAGATGACATACATGTCCCCAGGCTGTGGTACTACCACAGCCTGCATCTTCTGTCAGACCAGACTGAACCCAGGCCATCACTTTCTGGTCTTCCCTTCACACTTCCCCACAGCCTTCCCTGCAGCCTTCCTTGGAGGCTGTGGCTCTGGAGGTGGACTTGTGGCAGGAGGAGGAGGAGGATGGGCGAGCGCACATAAGTGCATGTTATCAGTCATTTTGCCCCTCAACCCCTTATGAAGGGCCTTCTCACAGATGAGGCATTGGCCCTCCTCCATTTGCTGCAATTTTGCAGCTACATAGCAGCTATAGGCCTCTTCAGTGTCGGGGGGTGTTTTCAGGGCTGCATTAGCGTCCTTAATGGGGCCCAGTGCTGCCTCCTTCACGTTACTCCCCTTCATTGCCCTTTTTGTTGTAAGGCGGAGGGGGAGCACCTGGGATTGAGTGAGGCTACTGGGCCTGGCCACCTCCTGGCTGATACTTACCCCCACCTCCTGGCTGACACTTATCCCCACCTCCTGGCTGACACTTACCCCGCCTCCTCCTGGCTACCACATTCCAGAGCCTCATTCTGGCTGAGGTCTTCCTGTGTATGAAAAAGGGACTTTGTTTTTGGTTCATCAATCACACACAATTTTCAGCTCATGACTGTTGCAAATTGAATGTTAATAAATAGAAAAGACTATCATTCTGAGCCCAGCATTTTTCATTCTTGTCACAATCATTTTTGGCCCCTACTGTCTATTGATATGTAAAACACTTTTTGTTAAATCATTCATTTGTTATCAATAATAACATCTGGTTAACAACAATAATTTTTGGACAATAAATATGTTAAAAAATACTATACCTTGCTCCAGCTGGGATCCTCAACTTCTTCCAGGATGGAAGGTCCAGGTTGGTCCTTGAAAGTCTCAGCTGGGGTTGAGGGAAGGGTGGATGGAATCTGGTCTTCCAGAAACCGCATCCTGTTGTAGTACCAAAGACTGGGTACATACACATCCTTTGCTGCTGTTCCTGATTTCATGGAAGCCTGGACCTTATTAAGCTCCTTCCTATACGTGCTTCTCAAGCTACCAATTTTATTATCCACAAACTCGATGTCTGCGTGGAGGACTTGCATTTTCACAAATTGCAGCAATTTCTCCAGCGATGCCTTCCTAGCTGGTTTATTTCTATATAAGGAGTTTTTAACCTCCCACAAATTTCTCATATCCCTGTATCTGTCTATGAACTGGCCCATGAATTCCAGGTCTTTGAATTGTTTCAAATTTGCTGCAAGATAAAACACAAGACAAAAACACTAATATCAGGCTAAACTCTCCTACTCTTATCCCAATATAGGCCTCAATCTCAAATCAGTATAGGCCACTGATGTCCCAAGTAAAAAAATGTTACCTTTGTTCTCATGATCAACACTTCCTCCACTCACAGATCGTACGTACGACACACGCGTGTTAGCTTTATATACACTGCGCATGCATGAAACTCCACCCGCCCCTGACGTTCTTTCTAGAATATTCCCCGCCCCTTCTCTTTCATGGCAGTGGGAGAGGAACATGGCGGAGACACAGCAGGTTCATAATAGCAGTAACGAGGAGGAAAGCCCGGAGCCAGAAACCTCACTATCCCACAGGAGATTTAATGCGGAGTTCCACCCAAATTTTGAACAATATCTGTATGTATTCTCTTCCTTGCCTAGATGCTGACATGCCGTTTAAAAAAATTTAAATCGCCGTAATTACCTTTTATTTTTCTATTCTTCTTTGCACTTCCTGGTTCTCCTCCCGTGGGAGTAGGCGTGTTTCTTGCCTCTCCCAGACTCCTGGGAGCTAGTCTCAGGCTTCCCAGGATGCCACTGAGCATGTGCGGGAACGAGCGGTGAATGCTGGGAGCACAGCATTCACCACATCCAAGAAAAAAATGCTTGTGGACTTCAAATGCCCACAATGAAGATGGAAACTGCCTGCAGTGAATAATATAAGTTATTCTTCCCGACGAGATCTGACACAGACGGACATATTACACACAATATGTGAGTATGTAATACTGAGAAGAAAAGTTTGTAAATGAACTCAAAAAAAAAAAAAACGATAGATAGGTGGACCCCCGCTTTAAGGCCTCAAATATGGCCTTTGTAGAGATGGTGGACATCTTGAAGAGGGTGACTATAACGGGAAGTATGGACCTTTACCTAAACCCAAATGTGAGAAAAGCCAAGATCATGTCTAAAGTTGTGAAGAGTCTGCACAGGAATTTTGAGGTACGACAATCCAAGAAGCAATTGAGGAAACACTGGTCAGACCTGAAATTGAGGGAGCAGGATCAGTACAGAAGGATCAAGAAAGTGCTTCTAAAAAGTAAGTACTTGTGTGTTCCTATTATTATTATTATTATTTGCATGCTGCTCCATGTGCTTTTCTTTACTATTGTACAGTTTTAAATGGCTACTTTCATGTTCGTGGGCACAGTAATCAGTCGCAGTAAACATCATTCCTTTGCCAACTAAATACAATGTTTTTGGCAGATACAGGGTTAACTACATTTGGTCATGCTAATTTGTATTAAAAGAAGTTTAGGACATTGTTGTCTAGATGTGTTTGAAACTAGAAAGAATTGCAAACTTGATTCAGCAGCTGTTTACACATCTGAAATCAGGAGCACTAGTGTGGGACACCAGAAGAAACTTTTTAGGGTGTCCCACACAGGTACTCCAGTGGATACTTGGAGTGTCTCCATGTGTGAAACTTGTCCAAAAAAGGTAAGTATTCCAGCTTTAGTAAGGGAAAAAAATCATGTCTTCAGCTTAGAACTCTGCCAAAAAAGACAATTGTGCCCCACTTCGAAGCAATGCTTCTTATTCCTATTTCTGGCCTCAAATATCTGTGTGCTAAGTATACCTTTTGTTTCTTTATCAAAGGGGAGAAAAGACTCAGGACATCTGAGGACACTAGGAACCCCCCACCTCCTGAAGAAGGGGAACAGAGGACACCACAACCTCAGGATGTGGAGGGTGGAGAGGTGGTTGAAATTGTCACCACAACAGGTCAGTGTCTGACACCACAGATTCAGGTAATAGATGTATGCCTGCATATTTATAATACATGGTGTGTATTTTTTCTTTTAGGTGATGTGCATGTTGTGGAAGAACAATCTCCTCATTTCGCCAGTGACAGTGCACAAATGCTAACCCAGCACATAATGTTTTGTAGTCGGGATTTAGACATCACAAAGCAAAAAACAAATGAGGTTGAGCAAAAACTGAAGAACATGATTGATGTACTAGGAAGAATCTAAATAACAACAAAATAACACCATTTTATATTTTTTTGGACCTTTTTTTATAAATTTTTAACGCATTTTAAAAGCCAAATTTTGAAGATGCACACAATGCGTCAACACATGCTATCTGCCATCAGGGGATATCAATGTACACGTTTTGTGTGTGCAACCCCTTCCTTGCAACTCAGGTAGGTGAGAGGAAGTGGTTGCACCCCCAAAACACATCCATTGATCCCTCATGATGGGAGATAGTACATGTTGACATTAGGCATGGGATGAGGAGGGAAATCCCCAGTCTGACTCCCAATTTGTGTGCATCTTTAAAATTTGGCTTTTACAGGGGTGACATCACCCCATCTGATGAAGGCAAGATCAACACATTTTTGACACTATAATGTCTGATAATGCCTGCAGTTTTTCAATGTTGAACTTTGTAAGTTCCTGAGTTGTGTGTGTTATGTTTTTGAAACATGCCTGTTTATGTATAAAAAAAAAAAAAAAATTCAAGGTAAAACTTTATAAAACCAAGATGTTGTTTTTTTTACCAAAAAATGTTTTTTAAAGCACATATGCATGTGCACGGAGGTTTTATACTCAACAATGTGTGGCTTCTTCTTTCAATGCTCAATACCAGTTTTTGTATTAAGTTGGTGTTTACAGTGACAATTGGAGTTATTTAATAATGGAAAAACCACTTGGCACTACAAGTGCACTAGGAGAACCTAGGAGACAGCTAAAAGAAACACAAGCAGAAAATCAAAATCAAGATTTTATCACATAAAATAGAAAATATTTACAAATTTGCTGGCATAACAATGGCTCCCCTACCTGTAAAATAATCCACATATTTTTGCGGCACTTCACGGGCTCTTTGGGGGCCAAGCCAGGACGGCCAGCTTCCATGAATTTCATGAAGTCCGGCCTCAGGCCCAACTGAGGCAATATAATTAGGAGCATTTCTCTTTAAAAAGTTGTGAAGTATGCAGCATGCTAGAATTATGTGGTTCAGTTTGTACTCTGCCATATTAATAGCCATAAGAATTAGGCAGAACTGGCTGGCCATTATCCCAAAGGCATTCTCCACAACTCTTCTGGCTCTGGCCAGCCAGTAATTAAAAACCCTCTTCTCCAGGGTGAGGGTCCTCTGGGGGAATGGCCTCATCAGGTGATCGCCCAGACCAAATGCTTCATCAGCGATAAAAACAAATGGGAGTCCTTCAACGTTCTCTTTCACAGGTGGCAATCCCAAGCCACCACTCTGAAGATGTAGGTGGAACTCGGTCTGGGCAAAGACTCCACCATCCGACATCCGGCCATTCTTTCTCAGTCCACATATAAAAATTCACATGACGCCGACACCACCGCCATCAACACAATACTATTGAAACCCTTATTATTAAAATAGTATGACCCCGGGTAGGGTGGTGAGACGATATGGACATGTTTCCCATCGATTGCCCCTTCACAGTTAGGAAAGTCCCAACGCTCGGCAAACTGGGAGGCCACAGTCTGCCATTCCTGTGGTGTTGAAGGAAACTGTGGACTCAAAAAAGAAACAAAAAAATTAGGAATTTTGCACATAACATTGCAAGCATATTAGACACAAACATTTTTGGCCAACATCAGTATAACATTTATTTTAAGGAGTATTTAAAGACAAAAATATAAGGTTCGCTTATCAGACTCCTCACCCCCTCTGATGGCTAATTGGAAAAATTTTAGGGGGGTTATAAATGAGTTTGGGACCCCCAAAAAAAGCCTCTGGCAGTCTGCCTGAATTTAAGGACAACAATAACATTTGGACACATTTTAGGGGGTGTTTAGGGTAAAGCACTACAATGGAGCTGACAAAATACATTGTTAAGTGACTAGGCTAGATGTGTATGGGCCCAGAATGGCATGCTGGGGAGGTTAGTGAAGGCAAATATGCATGTAGGCCAAAAAAGGAGCATTAAAAGCTTAAAGCATGCATGAGGATAAAGAGGACATTCACAGCATATTACAATCATGGTAATTAGAGAATGATGAAAGAAGTACAAATCATTAGCATACATTAAATACATAGAATGTGATGTTAAAGGAGAAAACTTACCCTAATATAGTCCTTCTGCAGGACCTGTATGATGGCAGAACAGGTCTCTAGAATAATGATCCCCAGAGCCTGGGGGAGATGCCTGTAGAGAACTTGAGGACCTGCAGACTTCTCCCTGTCGCCAAGTAACGCAACATGGCGACTAGCCTCTGCTCAGGAGTGATGGCTTGCTGCATGCAGGTGTCCTGCTTCGTAATATAAGGGGTCAGCAAAGCCAACAGACGGTGAAAAACGGGGTCCATCATTCTGAGAAAATTCCTGAAATTATCAGGGTTATTCTACTGGATCTCCCGCAGCAAAGGCTTATGAGAGAATTGGTCGCGCTGGGGTAACCAATTCTTGGTCCATTAACTCCGCCCCACCCTGTTCATGGACTAGGCTTGGGTCAAAGCAAGAACCCCAACACCAAGCCCCCACATAGCACAAACTCTAAGACGAGCACATAACCGCAACATGGCTTCAAAAGGGTCGTCTGGTCAGAACGAACTAACAGAACGCACTGAAAAACAGCAAGGCCTGAGAAGAGCGAGCTGAAAATCAGAGACGAGCGGACAAGAACGCACTAAAAAACAGATACGAATTGACTACACGCACTGAAAACTAGATAAAAACCCACAAGCACAAACTGAAGAGCGGTAACAGACTGAAAAGCATGAGACTGAAAAGCACGAGACTGAAAAGCGCGAATCGTCTCTCACCAAACTTCTACTAACACGAGATTAGCAGATGGAGACCAAAGGGTGGCGCACTGGGTATTGAACTTCCGTTTTATAGTCCCGTCATACGTGTTGAACGTCACAGCGTTCTTGATGGTCGGAATTTGGTGTGACCCTGTGTATGCAAGACAAGCTTGAGCAGAATTCTGTTGGAAAAACCATCCAAGGCTTTTCCGACAAAAATTCAGATCGTGTGTACGTGGCATAAGGCTTTCATCCGTTCAAAAAAAATGGATGTTGACAGAAGCAGATGAAAACGGAGGAAAATAGATGATCATCCGTTGTCATCCATTTTTCCATAGGAATGCATTGATGTCCATCAACGGATGGATGAAAAACGGACGAACGGTCCGTAGGTGTCAACCGCTCCCCCGTTTTTCCATTGACGGATGAAAAACAGACATCACTCCATTCCTATGGAAAAGCGGATGATCTATTTTCATCCATTTTCATCAGCTTTCATCAACATCTTTTTTTTTTTGAATGGATGAAAGCCCTATTTTTCATCCGTCAAAAAAAATGGATAAGATGAAAAATGGATGTTAACTGTCTACTCTGAAGTCGCTGCGACTTGAAATCGCATGGATATAAATGTCACACATTAAAAATAATGGAGTATGACTTGTCATGTGAATTTGCAGTCCCAAGTTGCAGGAAAACTTATGCGAGCACACAGCCTGGCAGGTCTGGAAAGGGGGGGATGAGCAAGCCCCCCCTCCTGAGCTATACCAGGCCACATGCCCTTAACATGAGGGGGCTGGGTGCTTTGGGCAGGGGGGCTCCGGCCACTCACAGTGCTCCTGGAAGAATGGATGGGAGAAGATGTCAGCCCTCTCAGCAGTGACCGGGCGCAGCTGAGGGGGCTTTCTTCTAAGGTGAGTATTTTATAATGTGTTTTTTTTTCCCTAGGTTTACAACTGCTTTAATGGGGAGCAGCGGTGAAACCAAGGATGCCACCATATTCTAGCTGCTATTATCCTTGGTAACATTAGGTACTTTGAATAACTGTGCCAATAATAATACTGTCCCTACTATTACTTTTGTGATCGGTTCACAACATTATCAAAAAGTGTGTTGTGGGATTCTTTTATTAACATACAATACAGCAAAATGTACACACAATGGTATGAAAAGTGTGTAGTAAATGATAGAAGCTTTCAACATTCTTTGAATTAAACTGTTTGTAAGTCCAAAACTTTTTTTAATTGGATAGCATAAAGAGTTGGTTTTCTTCTTTGTGTGCTATAAAGGAGATTTAACTTAACCGCTTCAGCCCTGGAAGATTCTACCCCCTTCCTGACCAGGGCACTTTTTGCGATTCGGCACTATGTCGCTTTAACTGACAATTGCACGGTCGTGCTACGGTGCACCCAAACAAAATGGAAATCCTTTTTTTCCCACAAATAGCGCTTTCTTTTGGTGCTATTTGATCACCTCTGCGGTTTTTTATTTTTGCGCTATAAACAAAAAAAGAGCGACAATTTTGAAAAAAATGCATTATTTTTTTACCCCAAAAATATATAAAAAAAATGTTTTCCTCAGTTTAGGCTGATATGTATTCTTATACATATTTTTAGTAAAAAAAAATCGCAATAAGCGTATATTGATTGGTTTGCTCAAAAGTTATAGCGTCTACAAAATAGGGGATAGATTTATAGCATTTTTATTATTTTTTTTTTTTTTACTAGTAATGGCGGCAATCTGCGATTTTTTTTTATCGTGACTACGACATTTTGGTGGACACGTCGGCCAATTTTGACACATTTTTGGAACCATTGGTGTTCTAACTGAAGAGGAGTGGACTGTGTGGGGAAGATAACAGATCGTCTGTTCATACTCTGTATGAACAGACGATCTGTCACTTCTCCCCTCAGAGAACTGGAAACTATGTGATTACACACACAGTTCCGGGTTCTCCATGCCTCAGCAGCGATCGTGGGAGCCCAGTGGTGATCGAGACCTCCGGGCACTCGCATCGGCTCGGGGGGGCGAGCGGGGGGGCACATGCGCACCCCCTAGTGGCCACAGAGCGAAGCGAAGTTACCTAAGGTCATTTCGCCCAGCCGTGCCATTCTGCCGCAGTAGCAGCTGGTCGGCATGTGGTTAAAGAGGAGGTCCAGCTTGGGTGAAAAAAAAATGAAAAGTCAGCAACTACAAATACTGTAGCTGGTGACTTTTAATATTAGGGCACTTACCTGTCCAGGGAGCCCACGATGTCAGCACCCCAGCCGGTCTTCAGTTTGACTCCCGGGTGCTGCCACCGCCGTTCCTGGTAAGAGAACTTGAGCACTTTCTAATTGGCCCGGTGGGGGAAAGGAGGAGGAGGGCCGAACTTCTGGGATATCAGGCCGCGGCCCATTTCCAGAAGTGGGGAAGGGGACCTGTCAAAAACAGGTCCCCTGTTCCCCCCCTCCCCCCTCAAAGGTGCCAAATATGGCACCGGAGGGGGGGGGAGCGTAAAAAAGTGAGAGTTCCACTTTTGGGTGGAACTCCGCTTTAATTTCATGCCCAAGAGTTACAACACAAAGTAAGAATCTATCCAAAGAGAGATGAAATCTTAGATAGCTGTCACTAGAACAGGCGTTCCCATTGGAGGAATTTCCCTCAGCTTAGACATATCTAAAATTTGGGATTTCCATCACATTCTTTACCAGAGACAATAGTGTTGAAGTAAATTTGAGGGAATCTTCCCAGCTGAGAAATAAGCAACAATTAAAATCTGACAGAGGTTTCAACACTTGCTCCAAAACTAAAAAAGAAAAAGTGCTCTTAAATACACTTTAAGCAAATACCTAAGTGGTTTAGTGTAATATATATATATTGATAGGGCAAATGGAATAGCTATTTATTTATCAAACATTTAGTTATGAGTAGCCAAAACATGTATTCTGATTAACCAGATATACTGGATGGACCGGTGTCTTTGTTCAACCTTACTAGCTATGTAGCTATGTAACTATGTAATTGACTGTTTAGCAATGTAAATAACCAACAATTTAATCAGGACTTCAAAGAGACTTACAAGGTAGCCCCCAGCTATGTATAGAGTATAAAAGGAAGTTAGGCTCCCAGCCTCAGTCAGAACAATCATATTGAATGTCACCGTGTACTTACTGTATTGTTCTCCCTGCCTATGGCTAAAACCATAGGCTTGAATATTAAATACATATTTTTGAATGTGGTTCAGCAGTCAAAATGTTATCGGAAACCCCTAAGTTCTGGGATTTCCCTTATGTATTTTGAGAATTGAACCGCATGTGCCTTTTTTGTCCCACCCTTGGGATGCCAAGAGTGTGTTTTCTTGTAAGCCAGTTTCACTGCCCGATCCCTCTTTGCAGGAGATAGGGGCGGTTAATGGAATGTTCTGGATCACCTTCTTATAAGGCTTTGGTCACAAGATTGCTTTTCATCCATTAGCAGTAAATATACTTGTAATGTCCATCAGGACAAATATATACTGTGATATTTTTACAATTCTAAAGTTTTTGATGTATTTTTTAGAAACAAACAACCTCCCTGAAGAAGACCACGACTACATTGGTTGGAAATGCTTCGGGTAGTTTATGTGGCTGGTATACTGGATTGTATGAGCGTATCAGCCCCACTTTTTAGTGCCGCTATAATTGATGGATTATGTATCACTGTAACCAGAGCTCATATTTTAAAATCTTGGGAATTTTAAATATTTGTACAATAAAACGTTTTTTATTAAGTGTTCTTGCATAGCAAGACCACTTACTGTTATCTCACATATATATTATTAAGTGTTCTTGCATAGCAAGACCACTTACTGTTATCTCACATATATATTATTCTTATTATTATAGCCAAATTTACCACCCTAACTCCTCCCACAGTTTTTACACTACATAGACAAGTAATATACCGAAACGTGTGGATTGTTCCCAAATGGTGTGCTATTACTTTGTGGAACGTTTCGCCGAATGGTTCACGAAATATTGTCGTTTTTGCGGCGAAATTGGTCCCATAGGAATGAATGGGGAAACTAGAGTGGGAGATGACAAAAGCTGGAAAATCAGAACATGATTTCTAAACTGCCGTCACTCCCTCATTTTCAAGCCCACCTACACAAATCTTATATCAAAATGTTCAGCTATCCCTGCTGCCACTAAACATGTCCACGGCTAAGCCATAGTCCTGATAGTTTTCACAATATGACCATTTGTTTGCAACTCACGCCGTCCATTGACATTCATTGAAACTACACTCTAGCCCCCTCCAAATTTGAAGGGCAATTTCTAAACTGCGACTGTGCCTTCATTTTTAATATTTCAGAGACATACTATACATCAAAATTTAGGTCTGGGTCTTGTGATTCTCACAATATAAAGATCTTCGCTGTAGGATGTATAGTTTTTAAAATACGGCCATTTGTTTAGAGGTCATTTCAGGAAATTTTAGCCATTAATCAGAGTGTACTGTTAGTGTTTGTTTTGTTGCCATGGTTACCAAAGCTTCTGTTATACACAGGGGGGAAGGTGGCTGGAGCATCTCAGCTGATTACAGAGCCCGGGGGAGGGGACAGACACACCATGTACTGATTTATAATAGAGGAATATGATGGGGCAGTTTTGATGGGGTAATTCTGATGGGGCAGTTTTGATGAAGTAGTATTTGGGAAGCATAAACAGGGTATGAGCGTTGCTAGGAAACAGTGGTTGTAAACACAAGATGCTGAGACACCCCAAATGCATGTGACTTCATCTGCTAGACTTGATAATGCTTGTAGACTCCTCCCACAGTTTTCACACTACAGAGACAAATAATATACCGAAACGAGCGGATTGTTCCCGATTGGTGTGTTATTACTTTGTGGAATGTTTTGCCGAATGGTCCACGAAATGACGTTTTTGCGGCGAAATTGGTCCCATAGGAATGAATGGCGAAATGTTCAAAACTAGAGTGGGAAGTGACAAAAGCCGACAACCCCATGATCAGCCAAAACATTATGACCACCCCATGATCAGCCAAAACATTATGACCGCCCCATGTAAAAAAAAAAATATTTTTGAAAAAAAAAAATAATTTTTGAAAAAAGTAAAAAAATAATTTTTGAAAAAAGTAAAAAAATCATTTTTGAAAAAAAAAAATATATATATTTTTGAAAAAAAGAATATTTTGGAAAAAAAAAAATTATTTTTGAAAAAAAAAAAATATATTTGAAAAAAAAATTACTTTTAAAAAAAAAATTATTTTTGAAAAAAAAAATTATTTTTGAAAAAAAAATTACTTTAAAAAAAATAATAATTTCGAAAAAAAAATTATTTTTGAAATAAAAAAATTCATTTTTGAAAAAAAAAATTACCTTTGAAAAAAAAATTATTTTTGAAGAAAAAAAAATCATTTTTGATTAAAAAAAAATCATTTTTGATTAAAAAAAAATTCATTTTTGAAAAAAAAAATTACTTTTGAAAAAAATGTTCAGCTCTTTCAGCGAATGATGGAACTTTTTTACTACTATTTATACTTTTTTAAAATATTAAGCTTTTTAACACTTTTCACAGTTACTCAAGCCACTCCACCCCACCCAGTTACTCCGCCCACTCCAGTTGTAGAGGCAAGAACACTTTCACAATTTCCCCAGAAATTGTACCTTTTCTAGTTCTTATTATTATAGCCAAATTTACCACCCTAACTCCTCCCACAGTTTTTACACTACATAGACAAGTAATATACCGAAACGTGCGGATTGTTCCCGAATGGTGTGCTATTACTTTGTGGAACGTTTCGCCGAATGGTTCACAAAATATCGTCATTTTTGCGGCGAAATTGGTCCCATAGGAATGAATGGGGAAACTAGAGTGGGAGATGACAAAAGCTGAAAAATCAGAACATGATTTCTAAACTGCCACCACTCCCTCATTTTCAAGCCCACCTACACAAATCTTATATCAAAACGTTCAGCTATCCCTGCTGCCACTAAACATGTCCACGGCTAAGCCATAGTCCTGATAGTTTTCACAATATGACCATTTGTTTGTAACTCACGCCGTCCATTGACATTCATTGAAACTACACTCTAGCCCCCTCCAAATTTGAAGGGCAATTTCTAAACTGCGACCGTGCCTTCATTTTTAATATTTCACAGACATACTATACATCAAAATCTAGGTCTGGGTCTTGTGATTCTCACAATATAAAGATCTTCGCTGTAGGATGTATAGTTTTTAAAATACGGCCATTTGTTTAGAGGTCATTTCAGGAAATTTTAGCCATTAATCAGAGTGTACTGTTAGTGTTTGTTTTGTTGCCATGGTTACCAAAGCTTCTGTTATACACAGGGGGGGAAGGTGGCTGGAGCATCTCAGCTGATTACAGAGCCCGGGGGAGGGGACAGACACACCATGTACTGATTTATAATAGAGGAATATGATGGGGCAGTTTTGATGGGGTAATTCTGATGGGGCAGTTTTGATGAAGTAGTATTTGGGAAGCATAAACAGGACATGAGCGTTGCTAGGAAACAGTGGTTGTAAACACAAGATGCTGAGACACCCCAAATGCATGTGACTTCATCTGCTAGACTTGATAATGCTTGTAGACTCCTCCCACAGTTTTTACACTACAGAGACAAGTAATATACCGAAACGTGCGGATTGTTCCCGATTGGTGTGCTATCACTTTGTGGAACGTTTCGCCGAATGGTCCACGAAATATCGTCGTTTTTGCGGCGAAATTGGTCCCATAGGAATGAATGGCAAAATGTTCAAAAGGAAATGTTGCTAGGAAACAGTGGTTGTAAACACAAGATGCTGAGACACCCCAAATGCATGTGACTTCATCTGCTAGACTTGATAATGCTTGTAGACTCCTCCCACATTTTCCACACTACAGAGACAAGTAATATACCGAAACGTGCGGATTTTTCCCGATTGGTGTGCTATTACTTTGTGGAACGTTTTGCCGAATGGTCCACGAAATATCGTCATTTTTGCGGCAAAATTGGTCCCATAGGAATGAATGGCGAAATGTTCAAAACTAGAGTGGGAGGTGACAAAAGCTGACAACCCCATGATCAGCCAAAACATTATGACCACCCCATGATCAGCCAAAACATTATGACCGCCCCATGTAAAAAAAAAAAAAATATTTTTGAAAAAAATAAAAATTTTTGAAAAAAAAATATTTTTGAAAAAAATATATATTTTTGAAAAAAAAATTACTTTTGAAAAAAAAAAAATTAAAAAAAAAATCATTTTTGAAAAAAACAAAATTCATTTTTGAAAAAAAAAATTTCATTTTTGAAAAAAAAAATTTCATTTTTGAAAAAAAAAATCATTTAAAAAAATCATTTTTGAAAAAACAAAAAAACAAAATCATTTTTGAAAAAACAAAAAAACAAAATCATTTTTGAAAAAAAAAAATCACAAAGCTCTGAGGGGAATTATAGCTCCTCTCAAACAGCTCTAAGGACAATTATAGCATTATAGCTCCTCCCACACAGCTTGGAGGGAAGTTATAGCTCCTCCAATACAGCTTTGAGGGGAATTATAGCTCCTCCCACACAGCTCAAAGGGGAATTATAGCATTATAGCTTAGCATTATAGCTCCTCCCACACAACTCTGAGGGGAATTATAGTTTCTCCCACACCGCTGTGAGGGGAATTATAGCTCCTCCTACACAGCTCTGAGGGGAATTACAGCTTAGCATTATAGCTCCTCCCACACAGCTGAGGAGAATTAGAGCTCCTCCCACACAACTCTGAGAGGAATTATAGTTTCTTCCACACCGCTGTGAGGGGAATTATAGCTCCTTTTAAACAGCTCTGAGGGGAATTATAGCTTCTCCCACACAACTCTGATGGGAAATGTAGCTTCTCCCACACAGCTCTGAGGGGAAATATAGCTTCTCCCACACAGCTCTAAGGGGAATTATAGCTCCTCCCACACAACACTAAGGGGAATTGTATCTCCTCCCACACAGCTCTGAGGGGAATTATAGCATTATTGCTCCTCCCACACAGCTCAGAGGGGAGTTATAGCTCCTCCCACACAGCTCTGAGGCGAATTATAGCTCCTCCTCCAACACAACTCTGAGGGGAATTATAGCTCTTCGAACAAAGCTCTGAGGAGAATTATAGCTCCTTCCACAAATATCATCATGCCATCTAAAGGAAAGAGATCTAAAGCTGCAAAGATACGCTGGACTAAACTGGATCCGGAGCCCCACAGCAGCATAGTGGATATGGAGGTTTGTGACAGTGAATGTGCCCAGGAGGTACATAGTGAACCTGTGGTGTCATTTTCATGTTCAACTCAGTGTCAAGTTCAAGAGCACAGTGACAGTGTGATGGGCACTTCTGAAAACCATGGCATGCAAGAACCATGTGTACCAAGTGAGATTTCTGTGCAGGCATCATTTCATCAGGGTCATCATGGCTATGGAAGGTTAAGGAACAAACAGTGTACATGCATGGCTCTGACATTTTTGGCATACCACAGTGAGCTTGATGATGTGAGAAAGGGTGATCTTGATCAAATACTGAAGAAGGGCAACAGCTTGTATGGCTCAACAATAAAACAGCTAAAACAAAGAAATGTCTATCAGCATCAACACTTGACAATGGAAGAAGTGCCCCTCAGAGTCAACACTGACAAATATGAGTATAACGTTGTTAAATCTCCAGTGTTATCGGGATGTATGAGAGACACGGTAGACGGTGACAACCAAGGTTGGTTTGTTGACCTCTCCACAAGACTTCAGTGCCTCAATGCAGATGTTACACATGCACTTTTTATAGTAGTGCCATATTGCATTGCATTGTTCAGAGACAAGTCTGGGAGATATGGACTGTTTGATTCTCATAGTCGAAATAAGGATGGACTTCCTGCCACTGGAAAAGGAAAAGCTGTTATGATCACTTTTACACATTTGAGTGATATGGGGGCAAGGATTTATAAGTTGTATGAATTGCTCCTTACAGACACCAGAGGCCCTATTGATGGACTGCAGTATGACTTCATGCCAGTCTCATTTCATCGTGCAAGACGTCTGTCAGATGGTTTGCTGTCCCCACTGGTGCAATCTGACAAACCACATAATGCAAAGCATGTGGAGAACAAAGTGACACAGATGACCAAAGATGTAACACACACTGGATTCCCAGCCAGCAAGCATTCTCCACGGTCAGTTGATGCGAAATCCTCACAGGACATATGGAAGGACAGTAAGGCATTGTCCAAATTAAATGCACAGAGACGACAAAAACTGAAGACAAGACACAGAAATGAAAGAAGGCGTGATTTCAAGGCTACAAAGATGTCTGTCACCAATAAGAAAAGGACATACATCACCAGCCGATACAGAGCAGATGCTGATTTTAAGTTGAAGCAGAAGCAATATATCATTCGCAAATATGCAACAGATGCCAATTTCAACTTGAAGCAGAAGCAATACATCACCAGAAAATATGCGACAAATGCAGATTTCAACTTGAAACAGAAGCAGTACACCACCAGAAAATATGCGACAAATGCAGATTACAACTTGAAGAAGAAGCAATACATCACCAGAAAATATGCCACAAATGTCGATTTCAAGTTGAAGCAGAAGCAATACATCACCAGAAAATATCATAATGATCCTGCTTTCAGAAAACGTCACTTGCAACATTGCATGAGTTACATGAAAATGAAGCGTCAAACTCAAGCAGATTTTCGCATAACCCATAAGATGCAATGTGCCTTCAAAATAAGAATGAAATACAGACGATGGACTCGTGTCATGCGGGAATGCAGTCAACCAGTGGACAACAGCCTAATGTAGACAGCTATATCCACTTTCCATGAATGCATTAAAGCTGGGCCAACATTTGTGTGCACGATGTGTCATCGCACCCTTTTCCCTAACCAAGTGAAACATTGCATTCACAGCAATTACAAGAAGAATCTACACATTGTTGCTGCCTGTTTGACAGGGAAATATGTCCATGTGTGCAACAATCACTGTCAAGGACCTGAACAATGCACCGTACCAGATGAAAGGACCAAAGAATGGATTTGTCACAACTGTGATTTACATTTAAAAGCAGGACACAAATCATCCATCGCTGTAGCTAACAACATGGAGCTGGCGCCCATTCCCCCAGAGCTCTGCGATTTGAATGTGCTGGAAAGACAACTTTTGGCCAAAATACTGCCATTTGCCAAGATCATCACACTTCCCAAAGGTCGACAGGCAGCTATACATGGCGCTGTAGTGTGTGTGCCATCCGAGGTGGAAACCACAGTCAATACTCTACCAAGATCGCACAGCAAATCCCAGTTACACAGAGTCAAGCTGAAAAGACGTCTGACTTACAAAGGCCACCAGCTGTTTCATTATGTCAACATGGGAAATGTAGTAGCAGGTCTGTCAAAACTAATTGACACACACCCCGACTACAGTGACATTTCAATTAGAGTGGATGAGACAATCGCTGATGATGATGATAATGATGATGGGATGGAACTCGACAGTTGTGACGAAACTGAAATGATGGAGATACTTGAACGCATCGAAAATTGTGATCCATCAGAGGTACAGTCTGCATGTTTACCGGCTGCTTCTGAGCAACAGGAAGGCCATGACCAACAACCTCCCAATGCAGAGGATGAGAAGGATACACTAAGACCTGGAATTGGCCTAGACAGTTGTTTGCAGCCATCTGACCTTGGAGAGGAAGCACTGACACACGGTGATGGAATATTCAGCATTGCACCTGCACAAGGAAACACACCTGTCAGCTTCTTTAAAGTTCCTAGGCTTGAGGCAATGGCTTTCCCTGTTCAGTTCCCTACTGGACAGAATACATTGGACCAGGCAAGACAAGTCAAACTGTCCCCGAGCATGTATTTCAATGCAAGGCTTTTTTGTGTTGATACTCGTTTTGCAAGAGACACAAGCTACCTCTTCTTTGCGCAGTTTGTCACAGAAACACACATGGCCAAAAGCAGCATGTCCATCCAGTTAAGGAAAGGAAAACCCAATACCAGGGATGGACGGAAAATATCCAACAAGCTGCTACAGGACAAGTGTGAGGTTGAGAGGTTGGTGCGAAACCGAGATGCCACAAGGTTCATGCAACCACTGAGAGGGAGTCCAGCTTACTGGGATAAAAATCTGAAGAATTTGCTAGCCATGGTCAGACAATTGGGTAAGCCAACATTTTTTCTTACCTTCTCTGCTGCAGAATTCAGATGGCCAGAGGTAATAACGGCAATAAAGGCACAACAAGGTCAAAAGGTGGATTTTGCGGGGCTAGACTGGGCTGAAAAGTGTGACATTCTTCGAGGCAACCCAGTGACCACCATGCGCATGTTTGACAAACGGGTTGATGCTCTGATGCGAGAGCTGCTGTTGGGTCCTGCACAGCCAATTGGTGAAGTTATCGATTACTTTTACCGGGTTGAATTTCAGGCGAGAGGGAGCCCTCATATACATTGTCTCTGTTGGGTAGCAGGAGCTCCTATATTTGGACAAGACAGTGATGACAAGGTGTGTGCCTTTATAGATCATAACATCTCATGCCAGCTGCCTGATGAAGCCAAACAGGCCTTACTTCACAGATTTGTAACAGAACTTCAAATGCACAGCAGATCTCATTCAAAATCATGCAAGAAAGGTAACAGAGTATGCAGATTTGGATTTCCAAAGCCACCTATTAGAAAAACGAGGATAACTTACCCGATGCCAGAAGAACAAGGAGATTGTGCAATGAAACCACAAGCAGCCAAAAACAAACTGAAACCAGTCTGGGATTTGCTTAATAACCCAAAAGTGCAGCTTGAAGACATGTCACAGCTACTGGCACAGTGTGATATGACTTTGAATCAGTACAACTCCTACATTCAGGCATTGACCTCCTCAAGCGTGATTCTAATGAAGCGTGATGTCAAGGACTGCTGGGTGAACAACTATAATCCACATTTGCTGACGGCCTGGAACGCCAACATGGACATCCAGTACATTCTTGATGAGTATGGTTGCATCATGTACATGTTGTCCTACATATCCAAGCCAGAACGGGAGCTGAGTGACTATCTCAAAACAATAGTCAAAGAAATGAGCCCAGAAACAGCGACAGAATGAGAAGAAATGAAAGAGGTTCTTCAGGCTTATTCAAAACACAGAGAGGTCAGCTCCCAGGAGTCTGTGGCCCGTACGTGCAGCCTGAAAATGAAGTCTTGCTCACGTGAGGTTGTTTTTCTGCCAACTGGTGACAACGCACTGAAAATGAGTCTCCCGCTCAGTGCATTGCAGAACAAACCAGCCGATTCTCTTAATGTGTGGATGACGAGTTTTGTCGACAAATACAGAGCCAGACCTGAAACACCAGAGTTTGAGTCCATGTGTCTGGCAGACTTTGCATCCCATTACAGGGTTGTCTATGGCAAGCAGAAGGAAGATGGCAAGCAAAAGGAAGACAGCAAGCGTGTCAGCCTATTGAATGAAATGGGAATGATTCAAAAACGCACGAGAGGGAAGCCTGCAATCATCAGGTACGCACGCTTCTCAGAGAAGAAGGACCCTGAGAACTACTACGGCAGACTGCTTAAACTGTACCTCCCCCACCGTTCAGAGTCATCACTGAAAACTGTAAGGTTCCCAACACACCAGGATTTTTACAAAGGCGCCTGTGTGAGCTTACCAGGAGAAGAAGCAATCCAAGCAGTGTCTGCAATTGTTACCAGCAACCAAAAGAAGTTCGAACAACACAACAAAATTGTGGAACAAGTCTTGGATGACTTTGTAAAAAACGGACCTGTTGAAGATGCTTGGAACACCTTTGCCCCAGAAGCTGAGTTGGATAGGTTGGAATGTGTAGAGGAACGCAAAGAAGGGGAGCCACTTCATGAGAATGAACAAGATGATGTTCCGGAGTATACACGTCACAAACAAACAGGTGGAATTGCACTTACTGTGAAAGCCCCACAAATGTGCCCTGATTTCCTTCGGAAAATGTACAGAAACCTTAACCGGACACAAGTTCAGACATTCTACTCAGTTTGTGACTGGTGCACTAACCGTGTGCGTGGCCTAAATCCTGACCCATTCTATTACACCTGATAAAGTGCATCTATGCTGAGGCGACAAAGATACTCTGTAAACTTACCAGACTACGTGAGGAAGCAGACATATCCATGCCCAGCGTTTTACTAACTGCATTTACAGGAACAGCAGCTTTCAACATTTCAGGCAACACATTGCATTCTCTGCTGAAGTTGCCAAGAAGCTTGAAGCCACCCTACCAAGGACTTGGAAATCTAATAGATGAAGTGAGGGCACAGCTGTCAAATGCGGAGATCATTGTTATTGACGAGGTGTCAATGATTTCAAAGCCCCTGTTTGCCTACATCAACTGGAGATTACAGCAAATCAAAGGCAGTAAGAAACCTTTTGGTGGTATGTCAGTACTAGCAGTAGGAGACTTTTACCAGGTCCCCCCGCTGGGAAAAAGTAAGCCACTCTGCGTGTTTGAGGAAAATACCAATGACGTCTGGAAAGACAACTTTCAGATGATCACGCTGACAGAGATCATGCGACAGAAGGAAGACATTTCATTTGCTGAGCTTTTGAATAGAATCAGAGTCAAGCAGAAGACTGGCACCTTAAGCAATGATGACAAAGCTCTGCTTGCTCAGGCTTTTACAGATCCCACCCACTGCCCTAATGACGTGCTACACATATTTGCCACCAACAAAGAGGTTCACAAACATAATGCTGCAACTGTGTCTGTTCTCCATTCAAACGTCACCAACATAGATGCGGATGATTACAGAAAAGACCCTAAGACAGGAGTGATGCTGAGGCAACACCAACCTTTCAAAGGACACAAAGACAATCTGATTGACACACTGCAAGCAGCTGAAGGTGCCCGTATCATGATCACAAGAAACATTGATGTAGAAGACGGGCTTGTTAACGGGACATTTGGCAAGATTGCAAGAATAATCATCCAGACTGAGAATGGTGCTACTACGGTAAACAAGCTTGGGCTTGTGCTGGACAATCCAAATGCAGGACAGAGATACCGTAACAAGTCGTCTTGTGATGCTGACAACTTGGTGTACATAGAAAGGGTAGAGGAAAACCTGAGACAGAAAGGAGTTGTTCGCAGGCAGTTCCCCCTGAAGTTGGCTTTTGGATGTACGATTCATAAGTGTCAGGGGATGTCGATACAGTCGGCAGTGGTCTCATTGAAACGGGTCTTCCAACCGGGAATGGCCTATGTTGCTCTGAGTAGAACGACTACACTACAAGGACTGTACATAACCGACTTTGATGAGAAGAAGATCTTTGCTGATCCTGAAATCACAGCTTCCCTGGATTCAATGAAGAATGCATCACTGGAAAGTGTTATGCCCCTCTTAAAGTTTCTACAGACAACAGACAAACAGCAAACATTAACAATTATCCATCACAACACGGAAGGATTACCAGCTCACATTGAAGATATCAAATCTCACCATGAGTTGACACTTGGAGATGTTTTATGTTTCACTGAAACTCATCTCTCAGGCTCTTCTGTTGCTGAAAGTCTCCAGCTGGAGGGCTACAACCTGTTCAAACGCAACAGACACCTCTCGTACACAAACCTTCCTGACATTGCAAGTAAAAGTGGCGGAGGTGTCGCCTTGTATGTCAGAAACCATTTCAAGGCCTATGAAAAGCAGTATCATCACAATGTGACTGACTTGGAGTTCTTGGTTGTCAAACTGGAGTCCCCTGTACAAGCTTTGATCGCTGTCATTTACAGGCCACCGGATTACAGTATTGGCCAATTCCTTACTAACCTGCTGGGCCTCTTGGAATCTTTGGAAATAATGGATTGCCAACCTATAATACTCTGTGGAGATTTCAATGAAGATTTTCTGTGCAGAGAAAAGAAGCCAATATCTGACCTTCTTCACTCAAGAGGATATACTCAACTGGTCTGGGCAGCCACCACAGAAAAAAACACACTGTTGGATCACATTTACATCTCCAGGGTGCAGCAGTGTCTCCAGTCAGGAGTACTGCACAGTTATTACAGCTACCATTATCCTGTGTATTGTGTTTTGAGCAGTGGTTGTGAACACGCTTAGAGCCTGCATAAACAGGGCATGAGTGTTGCCAGGAAACAGTGGTTGTGAGACAGTGGTCATCAAACAGATAAAGTGGCAATGAGGGTCAGTTTACGTGGCCATAGTTATGTGGGACCATTTACAATTAGCTAAACATCATTCTCTATATTTCATGTTCGGTGTACTTGTTAGACACTGAACTCACTTACTCCCCCCCATCCATCACAGACATCTGTCCTCATCATATAGTAAGAGGAATACCGCGCTGTAGTGCACCCAAAAAGGGTACCTGTTCGTGAAATATTGTGAATGACCAAATAGGGGACAACCAAAATAGTGATGAAAATAACTTAGTGAAAAAAAATTAAAAAAAACTACATAATAACAAAAGCAGCCACTCTATGTGAGATACACATACTAATACAACAATATAACAAATATAGCAGCGCTGTAAATAGGAGTAAATACTAGTACCAGTGTTGAATAGGACTAATTGGTTAGAACCCAAATTAAATAACTAACACAGTTCTTGAAACCTAAATCAATAAGTGTTCACTGGACAGTCCTAACACAGTGAATAAAGTCCAAATAAATGTTGTGAAAATACATAGGCTCAGACCCCATTTTTTTAAAGCAGGAAATGTAAAATAGAAAAAATTCCTCCACCGCACCACGGTGGTAGCTGAAAATAAAATGCGCGCTTACCAAACGGCAAGCACAAGGGGGCTTGCAACCTTAACCCGGTCAGGGCCTTTCATTGGATGGGCTTCTAGGAAACGACATGCCACTTCATACAGCCAAAGGGTGATGATACCACTAGTCCACCAAGTCACAGGAAATCACTCTTATCATGGAGATTAATAAAAGACTCCTAGCTGGGGGGTTGTTCTCATTTAGGGGTACCCCGGGAAAAGAGAGGGAAACAACATAGCGTAATCCTGGTTTTGAGGTTTATTAAAAGAATTAAAATAACACTTACAGTGTAGCAGATTCAAATAAGCATAAGAAGCCGGCTGGCTAAAACGATCACCCGTCCTACAGACGGTAGATGCAGCACGTCAGCTCGCCCTATCACACTGTCCTCATCACACTCACCCTCTCCTTCCTGTGCTATAGCCTGCTTGCTGATTAGTAAGACAAAGAAACAGCAAGGAGCAAAACTGCAGAGAAACTGAAAATTTGTAAGGGTTTAAAGTATATGCTTTAATGAATTGCCTTGTATCCAAAAAGTTCAAAAAGTTGACTGTTCAAAATGTTAATGTTAATGTTAATGTATAACGGAAATATACCGCCAGTTCGCTTGTGATGCAATATATTGAAATTATATGTACACTGTGTAAACTGTTTTTGACACACTTGATTTTGGGACGCGAGTCCGTCAGGTGCTATGCTTTGGCTGGGGCGGAATAAATCCTGGTAACCCTTAAGTCTGTGTCCGACAAAGTCATTTACCGATATTTCTACCTTCTACATCATTAGCACTTGTGCACTTTTTAAATTTGATCAATCAATTGGTTAGTGTAATGTTTACTATCTTTACTCACTACAAACACTCCACACAGTTACTCTGCCCATCTGCCCAGTTCAACCTTTCCACAGTTACTCCAACCACACAACAGTTACTCCAGGCACTCCCCCCAGTTACTCCGCTCACTCCAGATGTAGAGGCAAGAACACTTTTCACAATTTCCCCAGAAATTGTACCTTTTCTAGTTTATTTATTGTTATTGACAAATTATTTTGCTGCTAAAAAACCCCTGGGGGAAACTTTTTGTTCTTTTGTCTATAGCGGGGTGTGCAGCCTCATTATCTCAATGTGTTTTCCTATACAGTATTCATTGAATAATAGCCTTTACTTACAGAATTGTCATGGATTGCTCAAAATATTTTAAACTAACCAGCCAAGTGCTGAGTATTATATCTTCTGGGCCTCCCACTATTCTTTCCATAATAGATCACCAGAGATAGGAAGTAAAGTTATGCCATACTTGTAAAGATATTGTGTTGGACTGAATTCTCAAGAATCTATACAAACACTACAAAATAACTGCCTTTTGTATGACTAGGTGCCCTTTAAAACCCTGTATGATTAATATGTGTGCTTAACACATAACACTCCAACACGTGCATATTAAATGGCTCTGCAAAATTTAGCACAGTGAAATCACAGAGAGACAATATTCTAGTTCCTGCCTTTCATTTTACTATTTTGTTCAACACTTTTGTTATTTTACAGCCCTGTGCTGTCTAGAAGATACTTTAGCAGTTTATTGATGTCTTTTTATCTTTCCCATGACAGTTTTAAATTCACAAACAGCCAGTCCATTATGAGCATTTGGTTGAGCTTTTGTTTATAAGATTTTAAAGTACAGATAGAGTGTCTTCACTTGAATAATTGTTATACTTTTAATGTGCTGTCAAAATACTTATTTGCATTTGAGATGCATATTTCTTGACTATGATGAAACCAAAGAGAATGGAAAGATTGTTTCTACATTACTAAATCTCTTTTACTTGTGGTGCATACCTCACGTGTCCTGTAAAAATCATAACACATTCATTTTATACCAGCCACACAAGTCCTCCTTTCTAACCAGACTGTGAATATTTGAATAAATGAGACATTTAGCACAGTCTCAAAGTCTTAAATCCAGTACAAATATTCCCTACCTCAGGCATCATTAAAAAGAAATCCCACTGAAACCAATTTACTTTATTTCTTTAGATTCTAGTGCACCTTTTTGCTCTATCTTAGTCCCAGTTTTGCAGCAATTAGACTTTGATAAATAGCTGATTAAATGCTTTATCTAATATTAGCCTTTACATTTTTCAATGTGTGTGAACGATACCTTCTAAATATTAGCAGAGCTTATTCTTTGATTAAGAAAACCTAACATGTGCCAAGAATTTTTGTTTGAAATTTGCAGTTATCTATGCATGGCACAGGCTGCTTTGAAACTGTTAGCGCTCCAGATGTTTTGCCAGTAGGACTTATGTTACTGTGTGATACTGTGTATGTAAACACATCTTCTTCTGGAAGTCTATAAGAAGTGGGATATGTAGTTTACAAAATTGTGCATTTTTCTTCTGTTACGATTTAAAGTGTCATGAATACATAATATGTTTTTCCATTAGAAATTTTAATAAAGGTCAAAGAAAACCAAGTTTATTGCATGTTTTCTGTGAGATTGGTGCCAAAGAAATCTTTTTTGGATTAATATTTTTCCATGCAGAGATTGTCCAAGTGATATGTTGTTATAGATTTAAACTGACCTGTGTATGAGGAACAAGATAATTTTCCATCTTGACCAATATACACTCAGCTGTCACACTAATTATATGAACAAAACAATTGTTTCATGCCCACATCTACTTTTGCCATTGTAAAATTGTTACTACTGGTCTCCCTTCAATAGCAACAACAGCTAATATTAAATAATTATAAAGAATACCATTAACACATAAATACAATACACAATGCAGATGATGGAAACTCTTGCTTTGTCCTAACTGAGCTAATCCAATCGAATATGATTTAATTATTTGAAAATTAAAATATATATGTAAGGCCAATTTTTGATATGGGCTATGCAGCCACCAGTTTTAATAACTGAAATATAGTTTTTAGTAGAAATGCGTTAGACCTTTAATGTCCTAGAAATGATGACCAGATGAAAACAGAAAGGAGGGTGAAAGTGATTTCCATACAAACCACTGTTCAATTGCCATTATTGCAATTTTGAATAAATCAGCTTGCTTTCACTGATTGATGGCTCAAGTTCACGCGCTAATCAATGCCACAATTCCCAGTAGTGTGAATAGTAAATTGAACACACAATTCAGACTTAAGAACCATGGTTGTAAGGTTCCTGTTACATTTTAATCCATTTTGTCCAACTCATTGATATCCATCCACATACTTCTAGGTTTTTATTAAGCTACATTTCATAAATTGCATCTAGGAGATGTTAAGTAATATAATGTACATGCATTTTTAAATTATTTTGTGCACTTCCTTTTTTTTTTTTTAAACTGTTTATTTAACAAATTTTTCCATACAATACAAGATAACAAGTAATTATCAGAATCTTTCACAGATAAAGCAAGCATACACTGTCATTAAAATTGGGTTGTAAACAATAATGGAATGGAGTACACAAGGTCGATGCAAATATAAAGGTATTGAGAAAAAAAAACAAAAAAACAAAAAGAGAGAAAACCAGCCAGGTAATGATGGTGACCTGCATATGTACGATTTGGCTTCATCCACACGGATTATCAATGTTAGTATGGGGGTCTAAAATAATGTAAAACACCCATGGTAAGTGGATATAATCAATATTAAAGAAGTCAGCATCAGTCTATGGAAGCATTGACCCCATAAATCCCTTATTACTCAA
This sequence comes from Aquarana catesbeiana, assembly GCF_042186555.1. Taxonomy (NCBI): domain Eukaryota; kingdom Metazoa; phylum Chordata; class Amphibia; order Anura; family Ranidae; genus Aquarana; species Aquarana catesbeiana. Next base: position 207,554,765 of record NC_133325.1, on the reverse strand, counting down.
ACGGAACTGTCAGAGCTATAATCAGGTTCATCCCAAGGCCTCCATATTTGCAAGAATTTATGTGAAGAACCTTTGAATTTGGCTGTTAAGTGCTCCATGTTCTGTATGTCCGATAAGATGGAAAGGGTTTGCATAAGAGTGGGAGAAGCGGTAGAGAGCCATAGTTTAGGAATAGTTTTCTTAGCTGCTAATAGTATGAAGGACAACAGCGGCAGATTGTCATGGCACCTTTAAGTAGTTGCCTTATGTTGCATTGTCCAATGTGAACAATTTTGGGTGATATTCATTAATGTCATATTGTTCTTAAAAGCATGTCCCATTTTCTATGAGAGACACTAATTATTTCAACCTAACTCAATAAAATTTTCATTTTTTAATATGATTGTACAGAATTTTTGGATTAGATCTTTGATGTAAACAGCACCTTAAAAGTCCTTTTTCCCCATCCTCCTGGGCAATTCAGCCCTTATCCCCCATTTAGTATGAAGGACAACAGTTTACGTTTAAGTTTGTGGATATTAGGTACGGGAAGGCCTAAGATATAATGTATAGGTTTTAGGGGGATGGGGATCCCCATCAATTTTTCCAGGACCTTTTGTATTTGTGCCCAGAATTGGGTGACTAGAGAACATTCCCAGAAGATATGAAAATGTGAGAGCTGCTGTTAGAGCTTCTTTGCTGTCATAATAGTGAAAGCAAACTATTATGTCTCTTGGGTTGGAGCCGGGTGGAGGTTTGGGAGCTAAGGATCTGTGGGCCCTATCAAGGCGCCAATCTATATCGGGTATGTGCAGGGCCAGCGTAATGAAAAGATTAAGTTGATATGACCGTAGCTCTTTATCGGTAACAGGCTCTGGGACTCCACGGATCCGCAGATTTGAACAACGTTCTCTATTCTCCAAATCTTCCTGTTGGAGTTGTATTTGGGAAACAATGTGTTTGAGGAATGCATTTTCCTCCTCAAGTGCATGCATATATTGTACAGTCTCGTCAAATTTAGTTTCCAAGGCGGCAGTGCGTTCACCTAATTGGTCAATCTCTCCCCTGAGCTCTTGAGCAATCTTCCCAACCTCTTTAGCTATATTGCGTGTCAGATCTTGTAGAAGTGTCTGCAGTTTCAGATCTAAGACTGGTACTGTGACTACTTCGGCGGGATGCACCCGCTGGTTAGCATTTCCTATGTGAAATACACCCGGTGTGAAGGCTAATAGATCTGCAGAGTCAGTCAGTTCTGTGGGTGTGTGTAAGGCCGGGGATTGCGATCTGTATAGGAAACAATCCATGTTTGGCGCTGATTTTGATGGTGGTGTAAAGCCTTGATATATGTACTTCTGAAATCCTATTTTGCCCATGTAGTGCCCGGTGGTGTCTGGGAAGAATCCAATATGATCCTGTGACTTATGAAAGCTTTGGTGGCAATACAGGATCCCTTAGTGAAGGAGCAGTGCCCAAGAGAAACTACAGCATGTCCCCCATTGGTGTTACTCGCCTTCTACATCCCCCTATTGTATGAGTTTAGAGGAGTAATTGGGCCAGTTATCTTCTCTATGGGGGAGGGGGGAGGGGGGATGTGCGGATCTTCCATAAAACCCTGCTGGGGCTACATTAGAGGGTATGCTGCAGAATTGGGAAGAAAGTTAGTGCCGTAGATATGCTGGCAAGCTTGTCCTCTTTTGGGCTGGATGTGTTCACTCAAACAGTGTTTAGTTGCAGACACTATTGTTCTTCCAATGGGGTTCTCAGCCTATGCTGTGTCAAAGTAGAAAATACTATGAGGCACCTGGTGCAGCATTAGTCTCACTTGTGTTTCAGTTGTATTGAAATCACCATCAGTATGTTGCGAAGTATAGTATCTGAATTACAGGGACAGATCTGATTCCGGGGACCTTAGGACGTCTGTGGTATGTTAAGTTGAGTTTCTAGGTGATAGGAAACCTCAGAAATGCCCCTACTGAGCCCCTGTTCTGCTATCTCTAGCAGGGAATGCTGTCACTACTGAGGAGGAGTGGGTGGGTACCTGACCGGCGGGCTGCCGTACTCTAGGACAAGGGACACCGGAGGATCCACGGGCCCTCAGGCCGCAAGTTGATGTAGATCCGTGATCACGCTGGTGTAGCTGTGAGGAGTGTAGCTGCTGGTCTCCTTGGGTGTGCTAGCCGGCGGTTACCTCTGTGGTCCCAGGCCCGCAGATATGTGACAGTGTCCAGATGGGCCATCCGCAGCACCGCAGACCGCGCCGCCTCAGCTCGGGGATGATGTAGGCCACACGCTGTGGCGACTCCCCTCGGTGACGATCCAGCCGGTGGTCGGGCGAGAGGATGGGCCCACGACCAGGTGTTTCACCGCAATCTGTGGCTGGGAGTGAGAGTGTCTGCCGTTCGGTGAGTCAGCGGTGGAGGCTCCATAGGCCTCTGTAGGCCTCAAGATGGCCGGGCCTTTCAATACTGGCCTTAAAGAAGGCAGCAGGTGTCCAGGGGCCACTAGAGAAGAGTTGGTGGTTTTCTCGGAGGAATTTCAGCTAGGATGGCTATGGATTGGATGGATTGAAACTGGGACTGTGGAACTCTGTGAATCCACGTCCTCCTCAGTGCGCTGCCAGACACGCCCCCCCGTGCACTTCCTTTTGTTGTTATATTTATTTTCATGTTCTATTTGACTTTTTTTTTTTTTTACTCTCATTAAAAAGCCTTTAGTAATCTAATTCCCATATAGGAAGTTAAAGTCAAACAAAAATAACTCTATCTGTCCACAAACCACTAGACTGATAGGATTTCATAAATGGGGTCTATTGCAGATAATAAAAAAAAATGTGGAGATAGAGTGGTATTTAAAGAATAGTCTGACAGAGAATAATACATTGTGCTAACTAGTAAAGTATATAAATTGAAATAAAATAAAGAATATATCATACTAATATTACATTTGATTAATGATCAAATTGCGGTACAATCGCTACAGAAATCGCAACCACAAACGCTCTGCCTCAGTGCCAAGATTTGGTACATGAGCTTCTTTTTGAGCATTTTTTGGAGTGGAGGGAGGCTCATTCAATTGAAAGGTGTCGCTTCTAAAATGCTCAGGTAAAAAACAAAAAAAAGTTAAAAAAATGAGCAGCCACAGTTGTCCCTGCAGATCGCTCAGGTGTAAATGGAGCTGCAAGATCTAAATATGAAAAATAAAGATATGAATAGGAAATGCGCTGTGCTGAAAAATTTGGCAAATAATTTAATCTAACAATAAACCTATATGTGCATGTGTGTAAAAAAAAAAAAAAAAAAAAAAAAAGACCCTATTACATTGGTATCCACATAAAACAACTTACTGCCATTGTTAACATAAGCATACAATGTGGTGATACACAAAATAAGGCAGGGGTTAACTTACTAAAACTGGAGAGTGCAAAATCTGATGCAGCTCTGCAAAGAAACCAATCAGCTTTCAGGTTTTTTGGTAAAGCTTAATCGAACAAGCTGAAGTTAGAAGCTGATTGGCAACCATGCATCAGATTCTGTGTGGTCCAGTTTTAGTAAATCAATTCCATTATTTTTTATAAAATTCATACTGTGGGGATGCATGCGTGGCTTCTGAACATGGAGGACATGTAGTCTGCTCCGGTCCCCGCCACTCTTCCACAACTACCGCAATGTGAACTGACGCTTCTTTCATCATGGGAGTTCTCCTCACACATCACAGCTACCTACAGGCATCTCATGGTGAAGATAGGACCTAAAAAGACCATCCCAGCACCTGCCATGGAGCCACGGCCTTCAGACTCTGGACCGATTCTTGTATAGGCCCGAATCCCCGGCCTCGAATGTGCAGGACGACCCACCGGACCCCACGGATGCACTTGTGGCAGATGGGGACACTTTCTTACAGATCCCATCCACCTCAGCAGCTGAAATATCTACCCCTCTGACAGTGGAAGTCCTGGACATGAAGCTGCAGTCCCTTCTACAAAATCTGACATATAATATTACCCAGAAAATGGGGAAAATAGCCCAGGAATTGAGAGGTGAGTTGCCCTTTTGGGTGAATGCACTGACACACTTAAAAACAAATTTGATGTTTTAGTGCAATATGTACATGTTCTGGAGGAGGACTATGCAGCCCTGAAACGTACCGTCTCCAAACTCCAGTCCCTGCAAGAGGACTTGGAGAACAGGGAGAAACATCAGAATCTGTGGATTCGGGCATCCCTGAATCTGTGAGAGACTGTAAGATTTGTCCTTATCTCTTAAGCCTCTTTAACACCATAGCCCTGCTCATTCCAGAAATTGACTGGTGTTTAGATCGGGCTCACAGGTCCTTGGCCCCTAAACCCCCTGCAGGATCCAACCCCTGAGATTATAGTATGCTTTCACTATTATGACAGCAAAGAGGCCCTTACTCTGGCCACCCACAATAAAACCCAATTGGAATTTAAAGGAGCCAAGATACAGATCTTTAGTGATTTATCACCTATAACTCTCGCTAAACATCGAAGCTTTCATCCAATAACCAACCATCTACAAAAGCATCAGATGGCATATTGCTGGGACTTCCTGATTGGCAACCATGCATAGCTGCACCAGATTCTGTGTGCTCCAGTTTTAGTAAATCAATTCCATTATTTTCCATAAAATTCATACTGTGGGGATGCATGCGTGGCTTCTGAACATGGAGGACATGTAGTCTGCTCCGGTCCCCGCCACTCTTCCACAACTACCACAACGTGAGCTGGCGCTTCTTTCATCATGGGAGTTCTCCTCACACATCACAGCTACCTACAGGCATCTCATGGTGAAGATAGGACCTAAAAAGACCATCCCAGCACCTGCCATGGAGCCACGGCCTTCAGACTCTGGACCGATTCTTGTATAGGCCCGAATCCCCAGCCTTGAATATGCAGGACGACCCACCGGACCCCACGGACCCCACGGATGCGCTTTTGGCAGATGGGGACACTTTCTTACAGATCCCATCCACCCCAGCAGCTGAAATATCTACCCCTCTGACAGTGGAAGTCCTGGACATGAAGCTGCAGTCCCTTCTACAAAATCTGACATATAATATTACCTAGAAAATGGGGAAAATAGCCCAGGAATTGAGAGGTGAGGTGCCCTTTTGGGTGAATGCACTGACACACTTAAAAACAAATTTGATGTTTTAGTGCAATATGTACATGTTCTGGAGGAGGACTATGCAGCCCTGAAACGTACCGTCTCCAAACTCCAGTCCCAGCAAGAGGACTTGGAGAACAGGGAGAAACATCAGAATCTGTGGATTCGGGGCATCCCTGAATCTGTGAGAGACTGTAAGATTTGTCCTTATCTCTTAAGCCTCTTTAACACCATAGCCCTGCTCATTCCAGAAATTGACTGGTGTTTAGATCGGGCTCACAGGTCCTTGGCCCCTAAACCCCCTGCAGGATCCAACCCCTGAGATTATAGTATGCTTTCACTATTATGACAGCAAAGAGGCCCTTACACTGGCCACCCACAATAAAACCCAATTGGAATTTAAAGGAGCCAAGATACAGATCTTTAGTGATTTATCACCTATAACTCTCGCTAAACATCGAAGCTTTCATCCAATAACCAACCATCTACAAAAGCATCAGATGGCATATTGCTGGGACTTCCTGACTGGCAACCATGCATAGCTGCACCAGATTCTGTGTGCTCCAGTTTTAGTAAATCAATTCCATTATTTTCCATAAAATTCATACTGTGGGGATGCATGCATGGCTTCTGAACATGGAGGACATGTAGTCTGCTCCGGTCCCCGCCACTCTTCCACAACTACCACAACGTGAGCTGACGCTTCTTTCATCATGGGAGTTCTCCTCACACATCACAGCTACCTACAGGCATCTCATGGTGAAGATAGGACCTAAAAAGACCATCCCAGCACCTGCCATGGAGCCACGGCCTTCAGACTCTGGACCGATTCTTGTATAGGCCCGAATCCCCGGCCTTGAATATGCAGGACGACCCACCGGACCCCACGGATGCGCTTGTGGCAGATGGAGACACTTTCTTACAGATCTCATCCACCCCAGCAGCTGAAATATCTACCCCTCTGACAGTGGAAGTCCTGGACATGAAGCTGCAGTCCCTTCTACAAAATCTGACATATAATATTACCCAGAAAATGGGGAAAATAGCCCAGGAATTGAGAGGTGAGTTGCCCTTTTGGGTGAATGCACTGACACACTTAAAAACAAATTTGATGTTTTAGTGCAATATGTACATGTTCTGGAGGAGGACTATGCAGCCCTGAAACGTACCGTCTCCAAACTCCAGTCCCTGCAAGAGGACTTGGAGAACAGGGAGAAACATCAGAATCTGTGGATTCGGGCATCCCTGAATCTGTGAGAGACTGTAAGATTTGTCCTTATCTCTTAAGCCTCTTTAACACCATAGCCCTGCTCATTCCAGAAATTGACTGGTGTTTAGATCGGGCTCACAGGTCCTTGGCCCCTAAACCCCCTGCAGGATCCAACCCCTGAGATTATAGTATGCTTTCACTATTATGACAGCAAAGAGGCCCTTACACTGGCCACCCACAATAAAACCCAATTGGAATTTAAAGGAGCCAAGATACAGATCTTTAGTGATTTATCACCTATAACTCTCGCTAAACATCGAAGCTTTCATCCAATAACCAACCATCTACAAAAGCATCAGATGGCATATTGCTGGGACTTCCTGATTGGCAACCATGCATAGCTGCACCAGATTCTGTGTGCTCCAGTTTTAGTAAATCAATTCCATTATTTTCCATAAAATTCATACTGTGGGGATGCATGCGTGGCTTCTGAACATGGAGGACATGTAGTCTGCTCCGGTCCCCGCCACTCTTCCACAACTACCACAACGTGAGCTGGCGCTTCTTTCATCATGGGAGTTCTCCTCACACATCACAGCTACCTACAGGCATCTCATGGTGAAGATAGGACCTAAAAAGACCATCCCAGCACCTGCCATGGAGCCACGGCCTTCAGACTCTGGACCGATTCTTGTATAGGCCCGAATCCCCAGCCTTGAATATGCAGGACGACCCACCGGACCCCACGGACCCCACGGATGCGCTTTTGGCAGATGGGGACACTTTCTTACAGATCCCATCCACCCCAGCAGCTGAAATATCTACCCCTCTGACAGTGGAAGTCCTGGACATGAAGCTGCAGTCCCTTCTACAAAATCTGACATATAATATTACCTAGAAAATGGGGAAAATAGCCCAGGAATTGAGAGGTGAGGTGCCCTTTTGGGTGAATGCACTGACACACTTAAAAACAAATTTGATGTTTTAGTGCAATATGTACATGTTCTGGAGGAGGACTATGCAGCCCTGAAACGTACCGTCTCCAAACTCCAGTCCCAGCAAGAGGACTTGGAGAACAGGGAGAAACATCAGAATCTGTGGATTCGGGGCATCCCTGAATCTGTGAGAGACTGTAAGATTTGTCCTTATCTCTTAAGCCTCTTTAACACCATAGCCCTGCTCATTCCAGAAATTGACTGGTGTTTAGATCGGGCTCACAGGTCCTTGGCCCCTAAACCCCCTGCAGGATCCAACCCCTGAGATTATAGTATGCTTTCACTATTATGACAGCAAAGAGGCCCTTACACTGGCCACCCACAATAAAACCCAATTGGAATTTAAAGGAGCCAAGATACAGATCTTTAGTGATTTATCACCTATAACTCTCGCTAAACATCGAAGCTTTCATCCAATAACCAACCATCTACAAAAGCATCAGATGGCATATTGCTGGGACTTCCTGACTGGCAACCATGCATAGCTGCACCAGATTCTGTGTGCTCCAGTTTTAGTAAATCAATTCCATTATTTTCCATAAAATTCATACTGTGGGGATGCATGCATGGCTTCTGAACATGGAGGACATGTAGTCTGCTCCGGTCCCCGCCACTCTTCCACAACTACCACAACGTGAGCTGACGCTTCTTTCATCATGGGAGTTCTCCTCACACATCACAGCTACCTACAGGCATCTCATGGTGAAGATAGGACCTAAAAAGACCATCCCAGCACCTGCCATGGAGCCACGGCCTTCAGACTCTGGACCGATTCTTGTATAGGCCCGAATCCCCGGCCTTGAATATGCAGGACGACCCACCGGACCCCACGGATGCGCTTGTGGCAGATGGAGACACTTTCTTACAGATCTCATCCACCCCAGCAGCTGAAATATCTACCCCTCTGACAGTGGAAGTCCTGGACATGAAGCTGCAGTCCCTTCTACAAAATCTGACATATAATATTACCCAGAAAATGGGGAAAATAGCCCAGGAATTGAGAGGTGAGTTGCCCTTTTGGGTGAATGCACTGACACACTTAAAAACAAATTTGATGTTTTAGTGCAATATGTACATGTTCTGGAGGAGGACTATGCAGCCCTGAAACGTACCGTCTCCAAACTCCAGTCCCAGCAAGAGGACTTGGAGAACAGGGAGAAACATCAGAATCTGTGGATTCGGGGCATCCCTGAATCTGTGAGAGACTGTAAGATTTGTCCTTATCTCTTAAGCCTCTTTAACACCATAGCCCTGCTCATTCCAGAAATTGACTGGTGTTTAGATCGGGCTCACAGGTCCTTGGCCCCTAAACCCCCTGCAGGAGCCAACCCCTGAGATTATAGTATGCTTTCACTATTATGACAGCAAAGAGGCCCTTACACTGGCCACCCACAATAAAACCCAATTGGAATTTAAAGGAGCCAAGAAACAGATCTTTAGTGATTTATCACCTATAACTCTCGCTAAACATCGAAGCTTTCATCCAATAACCAACCATCTACAAAAGCATCAGATGGCATATTGCTGGGACTTCCCCTCCCGTCTATCAGCATCTCGAGATGGCATTCAATACTCCATGTGAGACCTCCAGGAGGGTGAAGCATTTGTCCACAATCTAGGCCTCCCACCTCACCCAGAAGAAGATCTCATACCACTTTCCTCAGTGCTGAGACCACATCTGCTCTGGGTCGGATCTGGACCCCAGCTCATCAAAAAAAACAGAAAGCTTTCTCCACCCCTCAATGTTTCCCTTCAACTAGACACCTAACCTGAAGGTATCCTTTGAAATGGCTCATCTGGCTCTGTTATAGGCTGAGTCCTGTTTAGCCTCCCCAGTTTGGGACCCTTTCCCGCACCCGTAGGATGATTGCCTAATTTGTTTTAATACGGGTTACAGCTGACTCTCATTGTTATGCCGGAAGATGGCGGAGGCCACCCCTGTTGGTTCAGAGGTCCTCATGCTCCTCTCCAAGATCCACGGCTACGGCCCTGGACTCCTGGGTGGCTTCGCCTCTCAGGCCTCTATTTTTTTATCTTGTTTCTTTTAGATCTTTTTTTTGACCTGGTCCTCACTTTTTGTCTGAACTATTTGAACATATTTACATTAATGATTTCCTTTAAAGATTTTTATTGTATGTCTTTCTCCAGTATGACACATCATGGACTCCTTTTTTTTCTGCTTTTGTTCTGTGCTAGTCATGCTAATGTCATTGTATAATGGCTTTAGAGGTTCTTATCTATAATGTAAAGGGTTTAAACTACATCCAAAAAAGATGGTTGCCTTTGAAGGAGTTTAAATCCTCAGCAGCAGACGTGATCCTAGTCCAGGAGACTCATTTCCGTACAGGAGGCTCTTTTAAATTTGCTGCCAAACATTTCCCTTCCTCCTTCACAGCTTCTGATCCCTCTGGGAAAGCAGGAGTAGCAATACTAATTAAATGCTCTTGTCCATTACAGATAAAACCCTCCTACCTAGACCCCCATGGCAGATTTATTTTCCTGGACTGTGATTATCTAAACTGTTCTATCACTTTGATCAACATCCATGCTCGTAATACAGGTCAATTTCAAGGAAATTCAATTTCTTACAGATGTATTTGAAAAACTTGGAAAATTTCACAACCTTTTATGATCATTGGGGGAGACTTCAATATGACCATGTCCCCTGGAAGAGACAGACGCACATTATTTGCATCTACCCCTTCAGCTAAGGTAGATTGAGTTGGCTTCCTTACGGAGACTTATTAGATCCCAGAACCTTCTAGACATATGGAGAATTAATCTACTCCCCTCCACATAAAATGTATTTCAAACTAGACCATTTCTTTGTATCTTCTCCGTTACTGACATCCACAGTTGCTTCGGAATTTAACCCCATCATCTGGTCAGACCACTCCTCTGTTCAACTTGACTTAACACTTTCCACATCCTCAACTAAGACTTGTCACTGGTGTCTAAATGATTCTTTACTTCACAATCCTGTTACTAGAGATCAATTGTCTTGTGATTCATCTGTGTTTTTCCAGTTGAAGGAGAATACTGTGGCGGAGGTCTCCAGCCTTTGAGAAGCGCATAAGGCATTCTTTAGAGGCCAGAGCATTTCTGCAGGCTCTCGCCTGAAAAAAGAAAACTGCTCTTCAATGGTCCTCTCTCCTCACTCAGCTATGCAAAGCGGAGGGACTGCTGCTTACTTCTCCTACGGTGGACTGCCTACGCACAGTTACATCACCGCAAAACTGTTTAAAAACCCTTGATATGAATAGAATTGCCAAATCTCTCCTTTGGGCCAAACAAAAATGTTATGAATTCTCCAATAAGCCACATAGAATGCTAGTGCACAGATTTAAACCCTGTCCATTTAATTATTTTCTTGATTCTCTCTCTCTCTCCTACAACCAGATGATTCCCTTACTCACTGCCCACAGATGATCTCCAAGGTTTTTGGTGATTTTTATAACAAAGTATCTAATTGTCTAACCAAGGACCCCAAATACCTCTTCTCCCAAGACAAATTTGACTCCTTCTTCGACTCCTTACAATTACCTACACTGTCTTCCTCCCAAAATCTTCTCACCGAATGCTTCTATTACACTGGAAGAATCTTCCTTCCCACAAATCCCCTGGACCAGATGGACTTCCAGATTTCTACTACAAGACATTCCTTCCAATTTTTAAGCCCCTACTGATAAAGAGAATTGTCTCCCAGCCTCCATTTCTACATGCTCACTAGGGATGAGCTTCGAGTTTGAGTCAAACTCATGTTCGACCCGAACATTGGCTGTTCGCCCGTTCGCCGAACAGCGAACAATTTGGGGTTTTCGCGGCAAATTCGAAAGCCTCGGAACACCCTTTAAATGTCTATGGGAGAAATCAAAAGTGCTAATTTTAAAGGCTTATATGCAAGTTATTGTCATAAAAAGTGTTTGGAGACCTGGGTCCTGCCCCAGGGGACAAGAATCAATGCAAAAAAAAGTTTTAAAAACGTCTGTTTTTTCAGGAGCAGTGATTTTAATAATGCTTAAAGTGAAACAATAAAAGTGTAATATTCCTTTAAATTTCGTACCTAGGGGGTGTCTATAGTATGCCTGTAAAGGGGCGCATGTTTCTCGTGTTTAGAACAGTCTGAGAGTAAAATGACATTTCAAAGGAAAAAAAGTCATTTAAAACTACTCGCGGCTATTAATGAATTGCCGGTCCGACAATACACATAAAAGTTCATTGATAAATGAATGAATTCCCCACAGCGGAACCCCGAACCAAAATAAAAAAAATGACATGAGAGGTCCCCCTAAATTTCATACCAGGCCCTTCAGGTCTGGTATGGATTTTAAGGGGAACCCCACGCCAAAATGTGAAAAAAAAAAATGGCGTGGGGTCCCCCCAAAAATCCATACCAGACCCTTATCTGAGCACGAATCCTGGCAGGCCGCAGGAAAAGAGGGGGGACAAGAGAGCGCCCCCCCTGAACCGTACCAGGCCACATGCCCTCAACATTGGGAGGGTGCTTTGGGGTAGCCCCCCAAAACACCTTGTCCCCATGTTGATGGGGACAAGGGCCTCATCCCCACAACCCATGCCCGGTGGTTGTGGGGGTCTGCGGGTGGGGGGCTTATCGGAATCTGGAAGCCCCTTTTAACCAGGGAACCCCCAGATCCCGCCCCCCCGTGTGAAATGGTAAGGGGGTTTTGTACCTCTACCATTTCACAAAAAAACTGTCAAAAATGTTAAAAATGACAAGAGACAGTTTTTGACAATTCCTTTATTTAAATGCTTCTTCTTTCTTCTATCTTCTTTCTTCTATCTTCTATCTTCCTTTGGTTTCTTCCTCCATCTTCTTCTTCTTCTGGTTGTTCCTCCGGTGTTCTCATCCGGCATCTTCCTCCGTGGCGTCTTCTTCCCTTCTTCTCCTAGGACCGCTCCACATCCATGATGGCATGGAGGGAGGCTCCTGCTGTGTGACGCTTCTCCTCTTTTGACGGTTCTTAAATAATGGGGGAGGCGGGGCCACCTGGTGACCCCGCCCCCTCTGATGCACGGGGACTTGACAGGGACTTCCCTGTGGCATTCCCCGTGACATCAGAGGGGGGGCTCACCCATTGCATAACCCCGCCCCCTTCTGACGTCACGGGGAATGCCACAGGGAAGTCCTGTCAAGTCCCTGTGTATCAGAAGGGGGCGGGGTCACCGGGTGGCTCTGCCCCCTGGTATTTAAGAACTGTCAGAAGAGGAGAAGCATCACACAGCGGGACACTCCCTCCCTCACCATGGTAGAGGTACAAAACCCCCTTACCAATTCACACGGGGGGGCCTGGGATCTGGGGGTCCCCTTGTTAAAGGGGGCTTCCAGATTCTGATACCCCCCGCAGAGCCCCACAACCACCGGGCAAGAGTTGTGGGGATGAGGCCCTTGTCCCCATCAACATGGGGACAAGGTGTTTTGGGGGCTCATCCCCCCCTCTTTTCCTGCGGCCTGCCAGGTTGCATGCTCGGATAAGGGTCTGGTATGGATTTTTGGGGGGACCCCACACCATTTTAAAAAAAAAATTTGGCGCGGGGTTCCCGTTAAAATCCATACCAGACCTGAAGGGTCTGGTATAGATTTTGAGGAGGACCCCACGCCATTTTTTTTTTTTAATTTTGGCCGGGGTTCCCCTTAATATCCATACCAGATCTGAAGGGCCTGGTATGGAATTTAGGGGGACCCCCCACGTCATTTTTTTTTTTTAATTTCGGTTCGGGGCTCACCTGTGGGGAATTCCCATGCCGTTTCTATCAATGAACTCTTATGTGTATTGTCGGACCGGCAATTCATTAATAGCGAGTAGTTTTAAATGATTTTTTTTCCTTTGAAATGTCATTTTGCTGTCAGACTGTTCTAAACATGGGAAACATCCGCCCCTTTACAGGCATACTATAGACACCCCCCAGGTACGAATTTTAAAGGAATATTACACTTTTATTGTTTCACTTTAAGCATTATTAAAATCACTGCTCCCGAAAAATCGTCCGTTTTTAAAACTTTTTTTTGCATTGATCCATGTCCCCTGGGGCAGGACCCAGGTCCCCAAACACTTTTTATGACAATAATTTGCATATAAGCCTTTAAAATTAGCACTTTTGATTATTCATGCTGGTGTCCCATAGATTTTAATGGTGCTCGCGTGTTCGAACAAATTTTTTGCCTGTTCGCAAGTTCTGGTGCGAACTGAACAGGTCACATTACAGTCATTCCGAAACCTGGAAAAAATACATCCCTTCTGGACAACTACAGACCCATAGCCCTACTCAACTCTGATTATAAAATATTTACTAAAATTCTAGCAAATAAGACTCATCCAAATTCTCCCTAGACTCATACACAAAGACCAAGTAGGCTTTGTATCCTCCAGACACGCCGGTGATAACACCAGATGCACCACCGACCTCATTGATCTGCTTGACAAGACTTTGCGCCCAGCCCTTATCCTAAGCTTAGATTCCCAAAAAGCATTTGATAGGCTTAATTGGTCTGATATGTTTGCCACCCTCGCACAATATGGATTCACAGGACCATTTATTGCTGCTCTTCATGCTTTACACTGTTACCACTCCTCTCAGGTGCAGTTGTCCTCCTTCCTGTCCCCATCTTTCCCCCTTAGCAATGGTACCAGATAGGGAGGCCCTTTGTCTCCCTTACTCTTTATACTATGTTTGGAACCTTTGGCTGAAGCTATTCATAAGCATTCTGATATACGTGGGGTCTTTTTGCGACAGAGGGAGTATAAACTGTTCCTCTTTGCGGACGACATCCTCCTGACATTGACTAACCCTCACACCTCACTCCCCAATCTCCATACTTTATTGATGACTTTTGGTATGCTTTTGGGTTACAAAGTTAACGCAGCCAAGACAGAAGCTCTGCCCATACACGTTCCTCCTTCAGTTCTCGCTTCACTACAGAAAAGTTTCCCTACCATTGGTGTTTTTTTTTTCTCTTAAATATTTAGGGATTCATTTGACCACATCATATTCCACCCTCTACCAAGCTAATTACCAGTCCCTCTTTGCAAAGATTAATCGTCTCTTACGCCAATGGGGGGATTATCCTCTGTCTCTTCTAGGTAGGATAAAAGTCCTCAAGATGTCAATACTCCAGATGCTTCTATAGCTTTCTGAAACCTTACCAGTTACTGTCCCAATGGTACAGCTGAAACACATTCAAAGATCTTTTCTTAAATTTATTTGGCAACGTAAACCCCACCGAAGTTGCTAGCACTGTAGTGTTTGTCTCTCGTCCTCACAGAGGACTAGATGCCCCAGACATGATTAAATACTACTTTTCTACGCATCTTAGTGCAGTCACCTCCTTGTCATCCCAGTTTGCCTCTAGTAGATGGTCAGAAATAGAATTGAGTGTAACCCATCCTGTACATCCTTGTTTCATGCTTTGGTCTGATTTGAATGAGACTATGGCTCAACTAAAGAGCTTATGCTTGGGCCCTATGCTATTTACCCTTTCCATTTGGAAGAGGTGTCTTCAGTGGTTTTCTCTCTCTTCTGTATACCTACCCCTCCTGAATGTACTTTTCAACTTAGATATCCCAGATAGCTTATCTTAAAGCCAAATGTACCCTTGGTCTCAAGCAGAGCTTCCAGCTTCGCAACATGATACATCCAGTGTCCCTTAACATGCTCCTGTTCCAAGAACTCCAAAATAATTTTGAGATCCCTAAACACCTTTTCTTCTCTTATCTTCAAATCAAGCATTTTTTTCCTCTAAATCTCCATTCCTAATTTTAGAAAAGCCTACTGCATTCAAATTAATATGTGCCCAAGGCCCTTATCAACCTGGTCTTATTTCATCTATCTATAAAATCATTCACAAATCTATCCGGCTTACAGATACTTCCCATGTTTATATGCAGAAGTGGACCCAAATCATTCAGAAACCTCTTTCCATCCCACAATGGCAAAAAATTTGGGACTCAATATCTAAAGCTTCGAGATGCATGGAGCAGAAAGAGACAGCTTATAAAATTCTCTTATTTTGGTACAGAACCCAAGAGGCCCTCCACAAGTATGACCCCAGAGGTTCTCAGATTTTATGGAGATGCCACAAAGGTTTGGGAACGCTTTACCATATTTTTTGGTATTGTCCCGTGATCCAACCCTTTTGGGTCTCTGTGCAATCTATCCTCCGGGTACTCTTTGAGTTGGATTTCCCTGTGGGTCCGGTACATTTCCTACTGGGTCTTCTAATCTTGGGAATTTCCAAAAATGCCAAGAGATTGATTGCATTTATTTTGTTAGCTGAAAAAAAGGTGATACCCACATGCTTGTTATCTTCCAATTCTCTTACACAGTCGCAATTGTTACAGACCATTGCTCATGTTCAAAGAATGGAACGTATGACAGCAGCGGTGCATGACTCTCTACTCCCAGTTCAATTAAGAAGCAATTCTGCATATTCCAAATTAAAAATCATTCTCTTTATTTGAGTTCTATCAACCAGCTAGGTCTGCCTACATTTACCTACTCTTCCAGATAATCCTCACTCTAGCACCTACCTAACTAGAGGGTGCTACAGTTTTTTTGCCCCTAAAGTGCATTACTTTACATTTCTCCACATTAACCACTTCAGCCTCGGAAGGATTTACCCCTTTAACCACTTCAGCCCCGGAAGGATTTACCCCCTTAATGATCACGCCAATTTTTGCGATACTGCACTGGGTCACTTTAACGGACAATTGCACAGTCAACAAAATTGACGTCCTTTTTATCCCACAAATAGAGATTTCTTTTGGTGGTATTTGATCACCTCTGTGATTTTTATTGTTTGTGCTATAAACAAAAAAAGAGCAACAATTTAAAAAATAAATAAATAATGTTTTATTTTCTGCTATAATACACACCCAAAAACTAAATTGAAAAAATCAAATTTCGTCATCAGTTTAGGCAAATATGTATTCTGCTACATATTTTTGATAAAAAATCCCAATAAGCGTATATTGATTCGTTTGCCCAAAAGTTATAGCGTCTACAAAAGAGGGGATAGATTTAGGGACTTTTAATTTTTTTTTTTTTTATTGCTTTTACTGGTAATGGTGGTGATCTGTGATTTTTAGCGGGACTGCGGGACTGCGGCATTGCACAGACAAATCTGACCCTTAGTGACACTTTTTGGGGACCAGTGACACCAATACAATCATCAGTGCTAAAAAATGCACTGATCACTGTATAAATGGCACTGGCAGGGAAGGGGTTAACACTAGGCGGTGATCAAGGGGTTAACTGTGTTCCTTGGGTGTGTTCTAACTGTGTGAGGGCTGGGCTCACTGGGACAACAGAGATCACTGTGCCTGATTACTAGGAACAGCCGATCTCAAAGTTGTCCCCTTTCAGAATTGTTTACATAGGCAGACCCCCGTTCTGTCTTTCTGTAAAGCGATTGCGCATGCTCCCCTGGACGGCGCACGCACGCCCACACTCTCATGCACAGACCTACGTACAGGTACATCAGTTTGCGCAGCTGAGCCACTGTGGTGCAGTACGCCCTGTGATGTGTCACTAACAGTACTGTCGCAGTCGGTATACCCCTCCTTTTTCTGCATAAAAACTGAGGAGAAAAAGGTATTTAGTACAGTTGCCTTCTCTGTGTCATCTGTAAGCATCCTCCCATCCTCATTTTTTATGTGGGCAATGTGCTCTGATCTTGCCTTTTTATTGTTAATATATCTAAAAAATGTCTTTGGATTTTTTTTTTTTTTGCTCTCCTCTGCTATGTGTCTTGCATAATCTTTTTTAGCTGTCCAGATTGCTTTTTTATACTTCTTATTGCATTCCTTTAATGAGGCTTTTCACATTACGGTTTAGCCACCCAGGTTTAACCTTCGCTCTTTTATATTTTTTGCCCATTGGAATGCACTGTGTGATACCTTTGTTTAATATGCTCCTAAAGCATTCCCATTTTTCTTCTGTGTTCAGTGTTTCTAGGATTTGGTCCCAATTGATGTCATGTAGTAATGACCGCAGTTCAGAAACATTCAGAAATTTCCTTTTTTCTACGATTTACGCTAAATGTGATCATCCTGTGATTGCTAAATCCCAAAAGACTGTAAATATGAATCCAATCACTGAAGTAGCATTACCTAACATGGAAAATTATCAGGATCCCAAGTATATAAAAGTGAAGTAATAAGAGACTAAGGAAAATAACCAGTAAACAAGGTAACAATCATAATTGTATTGAAGAGGAATCATGAACTTTACAGGCACCAATGTAGAATAAATTAGTCATTTTTATTAATAACAGATGTACAAAAATATCTTAAAAACATATAAAATAAAGACTTATATAGGCGGTAATCAGTACATCCAACTCTAGCCGCTGGGCCCGGGTCAATAAGTGTAATGAACACTGGGGGGTTCCCTTAACAGAGTGGGGTCAGAATAGAATTGTTGGGGGTAAAAGCTTGACATATTTCACAATATGCTTCTTCTTCAGGAGATTATCAGTATTTTTCAGATATATAAATCGAAAATATTTTCAAGATCCCATAGCTAGCAGCAAGCAAACAAAAATGGGCATGGAAAGATGTGGGGAGACACCAGGTATTCAAGAGTGAACAAGTAACCTAGTACTTCAAAACAAAGGTAGTGCATATATGGAAGCAGTAGCAGACAGGCACCAACACCATATCCAAAATCTGGAGTATATCCTATATATATGACTGCCAAACTTACCAGAAAGTAAGTATATGTATAAAGAACGGCCATGAGGTTTAGTTCCTCTATGTAGGTAATACAGCACAAAAGGGGAGACAGCACTAAAGGGAGGGCTTATAGCCAGCTCACATAATTGGAGTGTCATCTAAAGATATAAAAAGGTATATAAATAGTACATGTCGGTTTAGCCCAGGCCATATAATGTACATTTGGACAGACAACACACAAGATAAAGTATGATATACTAACCTCAAACAGACATAGTGAAGTGACACCTCCATCTGCAGATCTTATCATCTGGCCCTGAGCTTTCTGTCATACCATTGGGATTGCTTGCTCTGAGAGATTTGTACTTAATCACATTCATCTGTGGGGAACTTAACTAATCATTGACCAGGGCTGCCTACTGACACTATAATAGCCCTTTTGAGCATTACTCTCTTAATATATTGACTTTATGGTATGCACTTATCGTGTATGTTTAAGATGACACTGTGAGTTGACTATAAGCTTCTCTAATGCCTTCTCCACCTGTTGGGGGAACACTCTATACTGAGGAATTAAATCTGATGGCTGCTGTATATACACATACTTATTTTTTGTGAAAAACATTGATAAGCTCCTGAAGAAGTGTTATTTGCAAAACATGTTGAGCTTGTATCTTTAAAAATGTTTTTTTTCTCCCACTCTACCAAGGGAATTTCCCATTTGTCATACATGCACTGACCAGCGGATAGAGTTGGATGTGCTGTTTACCATTTTTATAAGTCTGTACTTATATACTTATGTTTTTAAATACATTTTGTTAATTTGTTACTAATAAAATCTGTTTGTTTATTATATTGGTGCCTAAAAAGTCCATGATTTCTTTTGATTAAATTGCATTTCTGTATAGCACGTGGAACTTTTTATCACTTCTTATACACCCACAGTACCATCCTGCGATGGTGCATCTGTTGCCAAATTATATGAGTGTTGAGATTAACTAGATTGTGTGACCGTGTGTATGCAAGACAAATTTGAGCCAACATCCGTCAGAAAAAATCCATGGATTTTGTTGTCGGAATGTCTGATCAATGTTTGACCGTGTGTACAGGGCATAAGAGTGAAGGAATTTGGATAGACAGGTAGGGGTGTAGTACCAGTGGTGCAGCAGCTTTAGATGAGATTCCTAGTGGAACGTGCAGCATGAAACTTTGAGCAGGTTAGTAGTTGCAGTAAACTATTGCAAAATATGAAAAGATTGTGATAGTTCAGTCTCCCAAGTCTTCAAAGAATATGTTTTCTGTTGACAATGTGCCATGAATAAAAGTACAAGTATTTGACAAATGATCTTGGACAAAGGAGAGGACATCCAACGGCATGATTTCTTCTGATTAAATTCTGTATAGCACATGGAACTTTTTATCACTTCTTATACACCCACAGTACCATCCTGCGATGTTGCATCTGTTGCCAAATTATATAAGTGTTGAGATTAACCAGAAAAGGTGTTCTGACTGTTTCCAGGTCATGGCTATAGTTTTCCTGGCTGCAATCGTGCAATAGATGATGAAAGGCAGATGAATTTAAGGCTCAAACTCATAATTTAGCAAAAGGAATGCCATGGCTGGATCTGGTGTGAATCTGAAGTCAGCTACAGATGATATAAAGTGAAATATGCTGTCTCAAAAAGTGGTGAGTTATGGGCACAGCCATAATATGTGCAGAAGGGAGCCTGTTTCACCACAATCTCTCCAGAATAGCGGGGAGTAATGCCCTGTACACACGGTCGGATTTTCCGACGGAAAATGTGTGATAGGATCTTGTTGTCGGAAATTCCGACCGTGTGTAGACTCCATCACACATTTTCCATAGGAATTTCCGATACACAAAGTTTGAGAGCTTGCTATAAAATTTTCCGACAACAAAATCCGTTGTCAGAAATTACCGATCGTGTGCACACAAAGTGCCACGCATGCTCAGAATAAATGAAGAGACGAAAGCTATTGGCTACTGCCTCATTTATAGTCCCGACATACGTGTTTTATGTCACCACGATCAGAACGATCGGATTTTCCGACAACTTTGTGTGACCATGTGTATGCAAGACAAGTTTGAGCCAACATCCGTCGGAAAAAATCCATGGATTTTGTTGTCGGAATGTCCGATCAATGTCCGACCGTGTGTACAGGGCATAAGGGTGAAGAAATTTGAATAGACAGGTAGGGGTGTAGTACCAGTGGTGCAGCAGCTTTAGGTGAGATTCCTAGTGGGACGGGCAGCATGAAACTTTGAGCAGGATAGTAGTTGCAGTAAACTATTGCAAAATATGAAAAGATAAAATATGAAAAGATTGTGATAGTTCAGTCTCCCAAGTCTTCATAGAATATGTTTTCTGTTGAGAATGTGCCATGAATAAAAGTACAAGTATGTGACAAATGATCTTGGACAAAGGAGAGGACATCCAACGGTATCACAACATCTGCTTCAGGAATAGGATCCAGAATGTGTCTAACGGCAGGATGTGTGTAAAAGTCTCTATGTAGGAGATTATAACTAAAGTGTAAACTTTCATAAGAAAGAAGAGTAGACTTTTAAAACCCCCATGATTTGATTTGGTCCAAAATATTTTAAACTGGGAACATTCATGCCTGTGTTGGATTCAGTTCTGTCTAGGATGTTGTTTTGGAAGCACAATCTTTTCTTTCCCCAGATAAATTTGTTCATAATTGATTGCAGTTTTTATAAATAGGAGGTTGTCAAGGGAATAGGCAACATACGGAAGTAATATACTGTAAAATAGTTGGAAGTAACAATATTTTTGTAACTGCCACTCTGCCTGTGCATAAGACCTGAAATTTAGAGAGATCTTGCGTTTGTTGACTTATAGTCCATAGGAGAGCTTCATAATTGGTTTTGTGAAGCGATACACCAGGAAAAGTTTGTTTAATAACCAACTATTTGATACCTGATTTTGGGGCTCATGAGAAGCTGCATAAAGTTGAAATCTGACCTTTCAAACTAGTAGATAAAAAGAGATAAGTAGCATTGGTGATTTTAACTTTATAAAAGGAAATACTTTTTTATTATTCTCCCCAGCCGAGATTATGTGTCTGGGTGTCTTATCCCTAAAGCAATTTTCAGTACAAAAACATGGAATTGGACTTTGAATAGGCACCCAGAACATACAAAATTCATCAAAAATATTTATTTATTACATACAGATTAAAATTAGTATAAAACATGTTCAATACATCATGGGTACATTTTATATCTGGATTTCATCATACAAGGTTATCTCTAAAGGTGTATATTCAGTGGTTTTACACCTTAATGCATTTCAACTCATGGAGAGTATTCATCAGGGGTTAAACAATATTCTGGAATATAGATATAGATACACAGAAAAAACAAGTAACAAACACTATGTTATTGAAAATTCACTTACAAAAGAGAGTGTGTGTCTAAAGGAGCTCCAGACAGTTTTTGATCTGATGCAAGAGAGTTGGAACCCAGCTACAATTGCATCCAGTTACATCCAAAAAAGGTTTAGGGATTTAAAAAGAAAAAGAAAATTAGGGGATTGGGTAATCCTATATTCTTTCAAAAAATCAAAATCAGAAGCCAGCTAGTGGTAAATATACCCTAATATGCAGAATGACCTTTGGATATGGGAGAAACAGAGGGGGAAGAGGCTGGTCGCCTTTTCTTCCTGGTTGCGGTCCTACATGTGTTGCTCTGTGGGGCTAAGAGGAGGATCGGCTGCTGCTGGAGAGGGAGAGAGATCCATGTGGACAGTCTTTTTTGTTGTTTTATTATGTTTATGTTCACAAAGGCACTACATAAATTTTATGTTAATACTAATGTGATAGGTTTGTGTTTTTTACACAAACACATATAGGTCTATTGTTGATTTTAACAATATACAGTATTTCGCTATGCAGTTCATTTTCTATTTATATAGGTATAACTTATTAACAACATAGTCAAATTATTCTTCACTTATTTTGCTTTATACTACTGTGATGAATAAGTTATGTATCCCATAAACCAGCAGGACAAGCTAACACACAGATTACCCTGGTAGATGATGCAGGCTCACCCGAGGTGCGGGGTCTAAGCACTAACCTGTATTCACCAGAGCTCCTGATGATGGAGGTAGGTTTTACTGCTTGTTAGTACCAGGTAGCATTCCTTAGGATTACCCCAGTAGAAGACAAGCAAGCCAGGGTCCAGTAGTAAATATAGCAGGTAGAGATCAAGTAAAAGCATAGTCAGTAAACAAGCCAAAGGTCGGTAATGAGTGGTAGTGGAGATAAAGACAGCTGCAAGTATGCAAAGGAGCAACTTATCAGCTGAAGAGAGCACAATAATCTGGCAACCGGGAAGTGTAGAGACATGGGATAAATCAGGAAGTTCATGGGAGGAGAAAGAGTTCAAAATTCACCAGAAACAAGAGACAAGGCAAGAAAGTCCAAAGGATCAGACAGGGAGCTGTTCAGCACATAGGCGTGCGCACAGGGTGTGCCAGGTGTGCCTGGGCACACCCTACTCGCCTTGTGTGGTGCATATTCCCCCCTGTTTAGACCACTGATATTTTATCCACCAAAAAATTGTTACAAAATACAATAATTTATTTAAAAATAAAATAAAAATAATGACACTGTCCACTGCCCTACTGACACCATCAGTACATATACACATGCTGTAGAATAATTATATTAATTTGGCTTTATAATCAAGATCTGTATGTATGCAGTCTGGGTTCCCTTTTATGCTTTGACATTGAAAAAGCTCACTCAGCTCAGCATAAGACGAATCTTGAAATAGCTAGGTTGTGTGCATGTCATTTCTGTACCAGTTGTTCCCCATGTACAGGGTTAATGACTAAAGGTCAGTGGGTCAGTGGTTTCACAGATAAGAATATACTCACAGTATCTGTCATAGACTTTATTGTAAAGATCTTTTTAAAAGTAAAAACATATATTATCCATAATATAGTTAGTTATTTGATATAGTTATTTAATTAGTTAGTTAGATTGAGTTTGTGTGAAGTAATATATATATTTATGTATCCAATTATAGTTTAATATGCATTTGTAAGGTTTGGTACAGAATTGCATTTCTGTAGCTTAAAGAATATCCATTACAAGAATTCGGCCATTTGGAAAGGTCATTCACCTTGAGTTTTTTATAAGAATCTGTTGTGTGTTACTGACAATCAAAGAAGCTTAAGAGACGTATCAGCTGTTGGCAAAGAGAATATTTAGAATAATCACGAATATGATCATTTCATATTTAGTTCTAGCCGTATATGGCTATGGCTGTAGTTTGCTGACTAGCAGATTTGAAATAGTATAAAAACAGAGTGACACTTCACTTCAGGACGCACGACACACACACGACACACCACACACACACAACACATGTCCTTTACTCACACACAGAAGGACTTCACTACTTTTTCACATATACAAAGAAGGACACACGCATCCTTATACTACAGAAGACATTTTGTTTACATTAGGCCTAAATACAGCCTACCTCACAAACAGCTGCTAGAGCGGACATCTCTCTGACATAGAAAAGCACAAACGGAGCTGAGAACATCTCTTGAACCTTTTTGATACAAGTTTTTGTTCCTATTATCTTTTGTTTTACTACATCAAGCTGTAAGAAGAATTTAACTTTGTATATATTTTCAAGTTATTGCCAAGTGTGACCAAATAAACTCACACTTTGTTTAAGACAGTCTGGCTACTGAACTTTTGAACAAAACGCCTAAGACACTGTTGACATAACACGTGTCTGTGAGAAGAGAAGGTTTTTACACCCTCTCTACATTTTTACACATGCATATGTATTTGAGCTTTGAGGTGCACACCCTAATGCAAGAGGCTGCGCACACCTATGGTTCAGCATCTCAAGTGGCTCCGCAAGAAGAGCCATTGCTGGGCATAGCAGAGGTTGTGGGTTCAGATCACAGTCTCAACAGTACTCCGCCTAATCACCACCTAATGTAAGCAGGCTACTGTTACTTATCTTTTGGCATGTTTTAATAAAACAGTATCTTTTGGTCCGCCTCTTGTCTTTTATTCCCCATGGGCAACTGTGTTGGAGAGGAAAGCTAAACATAAAAACTAACGGACCTGTCTGCAGCCTACTTGTTCCAGTTTACTTACCTAGCGATCCCAGACCTTCTTTTTGGTTAAAGAGGTCATGGAAATCTGGTGAGCAGGTTTTCCATTAGAGCACATTGGGTGATCTGGATTGTTGTCAAGTGGTGAAGGACTGTCTGTACATTTCTGAACTATTTTGAATCACCAAGCCTTTGCTCATAATATGAACTTTCTTGTCCTTGGTCATTCTCATATAATTACCACAGTGGTTTACTCAGTTTACTTACTCACTGTTATTTGATTTCTTTCATGTATATAATCTTCAATCATGTTTACTACTATTTGAATTCCTATTTATGGGGTATGAATAGCTATTGGTTGTAGGCACTCACAAGCAGTGTTTACTTAGTGCCCCCTATTCACCTATTTCACTTTGCCTAAATAATAGATTTGGGGAGTAGAGTCTGTAGTTTTTTAAGTTTCACTTTTTTGGCGCTAGGTTCACACACTTACAATCTCTTGGCAGAACAAATGAATTCTAGATTTTTATGATCAGTGAGAACAGTTACAGGATGATTAGCCCCTTTCAGCAGATTCCTCTATTCAGAAAATGCTAGTTTAATTGTCAGCAATTCTTTATTCCCAATTCTTTTCAGCCGAAGACATTAAGCGAGAGAAGTAAGCACAAGGATGAAGCTCCATCTTTTCTCCTCTTCGCTTCAATAGAATAGCACCTATGGCAGAGTCTGAAGCATCCACTTCCACGATAAAAGGTAGTGCAGAATTGGGATGTACCAATATTGGTGGAAAAGTGAAAAGAGTTGTTAGCTTAATAAAGGCAGTCTGTGCCTCAGGTGACCACATAATGGTCATCAGTTTCTTTGTTAGTTGCATGATTGGTGCTATCACCTTAGAGAAGGTTCTTATGAATTTTTTTATTGCAGTTAGCAAATCCAACAAATCAATGTATTTCCTTAAGTTTTCTAGGAGCAGGCGGAACCATCACTGCTTCGATTTTCTTGGGACCTATGCTCACTCCTTCTGGAGAAATAATGTATCCCAAGAACTGGATGTGGGTTCATTCAAACTCACATTTCTCCAGTTTGATGTAAAGTCGGCTCTTCCTTAATTTCTCAAAGAGAGTGAAAACATGCTTGCAATGCTCCTCCAGGGTCTCAGAAAAGATGAGAATATCATCCAGATATGCAATCACAAACTGGACCCACAGGTCTCAAAAAAACATCATTGATGAAGTATTTAAAAAGTTGCAGGAACGTTGCAAAGGTCAAAAGGCATGACCAAGGAAACAAAATGCCAATATCTGGTTCTTCAGGCAGTTTTTTTGTCTTCTTGACAAATGTAGATAAGGTTATATGCCCCCTGTAAGTCTAGTTTTGTAAAGACTTTGACATCCCGTAACTCATGGTATTGCGGAGGCAGGTTGTCATACGACTGGGTAGTTACAGTACCATATCAACTTGTGATTTAACCACTTGCCGACCAGCCGCTGTCATTATACGACGGCTCTTTCCTACGAATCAACATACCTGCGCTTCAGCTCCTTTAAAAACTATAGCAGGCGAGCACGTGCTCGCTGCATGACAGGGAACCCAATGCAGGTGGCCAGCGGCCGCGATGTCTGCTGGCCAACCACCATTGTGGCACGAGAGCCAGAATGGGGATCTGTGTATGTAAACACACAAATCCCCATTCTGACAGGAGAGGAGAGACAGATCTGCTGCTCCTAGTAATTAGGAACAGTGATCTGTCCCCGCCTCTAGTCAGTCCCATCCCCCCACAGTTAGAAACACACATGAGGGAACACAGTTAAACCCTTGATCGCTCCCTAGTGTTAACCACTTCCCTACCAGTGACATTTACACAGTAATCAGTGCATTTTTATAGCACTGATCGCTGTATAAATGTCAATGGTCCCAAAAAAGTGTCAAAAGTGTCTGATCTGTCCGCCGCAATGCCGCAGTACTACTAAAAATCGCAGATCATCACCATTACTAGTAAAATAAATGCCATAAATCTATCCCCTATTTTGTTGATGCTATAACTTTTGCGCAAACCAATCAATATACGCTTATTGCAATTTTTTTTTTACCAAAAATATGTAGAAGAATACATATTGGCCCAAACTGATGAAGAAATGTGTTTTTTTTTTAACCACTAAGCCACCGCCCACCGTCATATGACGGCGGGACGAGGCTCCTCTTGTTCTGGGCGGACGTCATATGACGTGATTGCCCTCCCGAGCCACTAGGGGGCGCGCGCGTCACTCGGGACCCGCTGCACGTGCCCGGCGGCCGCGATATCCGCCGGGCACCCGCGATTGCCGGGTAACAGAGCAGGACCGTGGATCTGTGTATGTAAACACAGATCCACGTCCTGTCAGACAGGAGAGGAGACCGATGGCGTGTCCCTTGTACATAGAGACACCAATCGGTCACCTCCCCCAGTCAGTCCCCTCCCCCCACAGTTAGAATCACCTCCCTAGGTCATACATTAACCCCTTGATCGCCCCCTAGTGGTTAACCCCTTCCCTGCCAGTCACATTTACACAGTAATCAATGCAATTTTATAGCATGGATCGCTGTATAAATGTGAATAGTCCCAAAAATGTGTCAAAAGTGTCCGATATGTTCGCCGCAATATCGCAGTCACAATAAAAATTGCAGATCGCCGCCATTACTAGTAAAAAATAAATAAATAAATAAAAATGCTATAAATCTATCCCCTATTTTGTAGACGCTATAACTTTTGCGCAAACCAATCAATATACGCTTATCATGATTTTTTTTTACCAAAAATATGTAGAAGAATACGTATCGGCCTAAACTGAGGAAAAAATTTGTTAAAAAAAAAATTGGATATTTATTATAGCAAAAAGTAAACAATATTGTGTTTTTTCAAAATTGTCCCTCTTCTTTTGTTTATAGCACAATAAATAAAAACCGCAGAGGTGATCAAATACCACCAAAAGAAAGCTCTATTTGTTGGGAAAAAATGATAAAAATGTCATTAGGGTGCAGTGTAACATGACCGCGCAATTGTCATTCAAAGTGCGACAGCGCTGAAAACTGAAAAATGGCTTGGGCAGGAAGGGGGTGAAAGTGCCCTGTATTGATGTGGTTAAATTTGTTCTATATTTATTATAGCAAAAACTAAAAAATATTCAGTTAATGGAGGGAATTATGGGTAAAAAAACAAGGATTGCTCAGGATGAAAGGTATGAAAGGAAATTCAGGTGATGTAATCAGCTGAAAGCTAATAGCCTCAAGATGGTGAGCCTCATATTGGAGTTCAAATTAATTGTTTCATGGGTTATTGGTTCTGACAATAAAGGTGAACCATCAACCGTCTTCATATCAATAGGGACAGATTTATTTCTTGTTTTAATATTGCTGATGGGAAAATTCTATGTCTATGTTTCCCTCAGCCCCAAAGTCCAGTTAAGCAGAGCAAGGAATTTCACGGCCCTCAGTGATAAGTTTAACCTCTTCCTGACTGTGCTATAGTTGATGGCTACAGCGTGGTCATCCAGTTCTGGGAGGGCGTCATATGATGTCCTCCCAGACCTGCGCCCCCTGTGTGTCCACTGCGGCGAGCTCTCTGTGCTCTCTGTGATCACTGTGTCCTTCAGACAGCTGATCACAGATTGGGGTAAAGGGCCAATCACAGAGGCTGATCACGATGTACACACAAGCCAGTTATTAGCATTCCTTTTCTCATGCTGACAAAGTGAGGAGAGGAGAGCCAGTAACTGGCTTGTGTGCAAGGAACATCTACACTCATAATCAGGGCACTGATTATTAGTGTCCTGATTTTCAGTGCAGCCCCAACAGTGCCCATCGGTGCTGCCAATCAATGTGTCCTCTTCAGTGTCACCAATCCGTGTCACCAATCAGTGCCACCTATGAGTGCCCAGCAGTGCCGCCTTTCAGTTCCCATGCCCATCAATGCCACCTATCAGTGCCTCTTATCAGTGCCCATTAGTGCCACCTATCAGTGCCCATGATTGCCACCTATCAGTGCCCATTAGTGCCACCTATCAGTGCAGCCTCATCAGTGCCTCCTCACCAGTGCCCACCAGTGCCACCTCATCAGAGCTGCCTCATCAGTTCAGCCTATCAGTGCCCATCAGTGCCGCCTCATCAGTGCCACATCATCAGTGCCCATCAGTGAAGCCTCTTCAGCGCATATCAGTGAAAGAGAAAAATTACCTGTTTGCAAAATGTTAAAACAAACCATGAAGTACCACCAAAAGAAATCTCTATTTGTATGAAAAAAATGTCATATGGGTCCAGTGTAGCATATTGTCATTCAAAGTGCAACATAGATTAAAGCTGAAAATTGACCTGGGCAGGAAGGGAGTAAAAGTGCCCAGTAGGCAAGTGGTTAAGAGGGATGACAAAATTAGATAGTAGAGAATTTGCTGTATTTACAATGGGGCGATAGATTGGGTAATGGAGTTTATTTGCTCAGGCACAATAACTTCAGTCGCAGCAATTGTTCTTTTAACTTTGTTGGAATCATTAACTGTGTAATGCCTGGAGTCCCCACAATATAGACATATATTCTCCAAACAGCTTCTCTCTTTCTCCTGAGTAGAACTGGATCTGTTAAGAACATCAACCTGCATAGGTTTGGATCTTTCTGAATGAACTGACTAGCAGAGAAACACATTCCATTCATTCCCAGTCTATCCTCGTTTCTGTAAGTCTTGATCAATTTGGATATATAATTGGACGAAAGCCTTGCAATCATTAGTAGCCTCTACTCTGGTAAACTCATCCTTTACCTGTTCAGAAAGCCCCCGAACTTAATTTTTTGAGCTGCTGTGTTCCAAGTAGCATCTGTACACCAATGTAGGCATTTAGCTGTGTACTCAGCAAAAGACTGTTTACCCTACCACAAACTCTGGAACTTTGCTTCAGCAGCAGTGCAACGATTGGGATCATGAAAAGCTTGATTCATCACAGTCACAAAAGTCTCAAAATTGCTCTTTCTTGTGCTACATAAGGGGAGGCCCAAGCCAGGGCTTCCTCAGTCAGGAGGTTGATAACAAACAATACCTTTTTTATCTCAGAAGTAAATGCAGCGGGTTACATTTGGTGACGTTCTCCTCATAGGCTAGAGAAAGCTAGAGTCACACCTCTGAGGACAGCAGCCACAGGTGGTCCCATATATACCACTCCAGCATATGCTTTCAATCACAGCCCAGTGATTTCTATGGATTGCCTATATGTTACACTGATTAAACAAATCTCTGTAATGGTGGCAGTCTCCATTATACTTAAGTGGCAGAAGTATAAGTGCATTAGCATCATTTTGGTAATGTAAGTCCAGCAATTGTCTCTGTGGAGCATGGATTTTCTCATGCTGTCCTTTCAGCACATCTTCCAGTTTGGCAAATTTTTCTTGGTAGGTAACACCAAATTCTTGCAGCTCTGCAATTTGCTGCCTGAAAGGAGCCACAGCATATAGCTATAGCCTCCATGTTTGGGCCAGATTATTCTCTCATTGTCAGTGTTTAGGCTCATAAAACAGTAGTTATAGCAGTAGAGAGCCTCCCACTCAGTCAGGGACAGGTTTATCTAGTGCCCAGGGCAAGGATGCAGAACTGCACCCTCTCCCTCATTGTTAATGCATGCTTTAGAATGGGTTTACTGTCCTGTGTCCATTCTCTGACCCCTTGCTCTTCTTCCCACCCCTTGTCCAGGCCCTGCTCCCACTGACCAGCAGGATAGGTAAACAAGCAGGTCATCCTGGCAGATAACGTGGGCTCACCCACAGTGCAGGGTCTAAGCACTAACTGGTATTCACCAGAGCTCCAGATGGTGGAGATGTTTTTTTGTGGGTTAGTACCAGGTTGCAGTCCTCAGGATTGCCCTACCAGGGGTTGAGGCAGCCAAGGGTCCAGTAGCAGAAATAACAGGTAGGGATGAAGCAGAAGCAGAGTCAGTAAACAAACCAAAGTTTGGTAACCAGTGGTTGCAGGTTGGGATCAAGCAGAAGCATAGTCGAGGAACAAGCCAAAGGTTGGTAACAAGTAGTAGTGGTGATAAGGACAGCTTCAGATATGCAAAGGAGCAAGATATTGGCTGGCAAACAGGAAATGCAGAGATATGACTTAAATCAGGAACTTCATGGGAGTAGCAAAGAATTCAAGGTTCACAAGAAAGAAGAGCCAATGCTGGGCGCAGCAGAGGTTGCATGTTTAGATTCTGGTCTTGACACAAAAGCCATAGTACATAAACAAAAAGGACAACTGCTCTCTGAACCTTTAGCCACTGTATGCTTTATTGTTGCACTTGCTTTTAGACAGACTGCCTGGGCTCCTGCTTCTAATGTCTTTTACTCAATAACAGATTGGTAGTAGCCTCTATGAATGTGCTGTTATGAAGTTAAAGGTGTCAGAAGGAGGAGCCTAGGCAGCCTGTCTAGAAGCAGGTGCAGCAATAAAGTTTGTAGTGGCTAAAGGTTCAGTGTGGGGCTTTCTTTCTATTTGTTTATGTATATTCCTGAAGTGGAGATGAGCCATGTGGGATCTGGCTTACATTTCAATACTGGAGGGTACATTCCATATGAAACTATGCATATTCAGTGTACATATGCTGTAGCATGTGCTCATGGATACATGCAAATCGGAGCGCATAGAAAATGAGGCACCACACACTCATGCTTTATAAAACATTTACAGTATCTCACAAAAGTGCACCCCTAACATTTTTGTAAATATTTTATTATATCTTTTCATGTGACAACACTGAAGAAATTACACTTTGCTACAATGTAAAGTAGTGAGAGTACAGCTTGTATAACAGTGTAAATTTGCTGTCCCCTTAAAATAACTCAACACACAGCCATTAATGTCACATTTCACATGAAAATATACAATAAAAGATTTCCAAAAATGTGAGGGGTGTACTCATTTTTGTGAGATACTGTATATCCTTTAGTGCCTGCAAAACATGCAAGTTCTAAAAAGGCTCTACAATACTTTGTACCAAGTATATAAAAGTGTTTCACCAGGCCTGCAAACACCGCTCAGCGCCAGATTCCCAAACAGACCCAAGATATAGATATATTAATATTAAAAAAGGAATAAATCAATATTCAAAAATGCATATTCATACATACATACCAATATGCAAATAACATTTAAACATAAAGCAGATTGAACTCCCCTGTGTCTGTCTGGGCAGAGAGACAATCTAATGGGCAGCAGCTGTCTCAAATCAAAGAAAACACATATATATATATACACACAGTGTTATAAAATAATCAACATATGGACTAAGTTATAAAATAATCAACATATGGACTAAGTTATCCCACTAGACAGCGCTAGTGTTGAGCAAAAACTTGTGGCCAACAACACATATATGGACAGTCTTAAATCAGAAAAAAGTCCTCTAAAAGAAAACCCTTATAAAGGGAAGTGATGACAAGTTCAGGGTGCGATTCAGATAATCAACAGGTGATCTTGAATAAACCTCAATCCTCCACCGATCACTGTAAGATCCACCCAGGTGACACACACTCTCCCCCTAGGGGGTTAAACTCACCAGATAAGGGGAGTAATAAAGCCTTCAGAGTCAACGCTCTTTAGAGATAGTGGGTTGCCATCATCACTCTAGATAGGGTCACAGGTTTGCAGGGCTCATAATGAATCAAAAAAAAAAACAGAAAGAAGGTGCACATAGCGTAATCCTGTTTATTGATTCAAACCCGTTGCACACAGACAGACTAAAAAACCCCCCCTTCAATAAAATACGTACATCAAATAAAACGAATAGTGAGCAATCAATCAAAAGGCAGGTAATGTCAGTATGTGCACTTCACCCGAAAATCGTCAGCGCCGCTACACAGGAAAGGCACGATACTTCCTGGTTGTGTAGATGACTCAGGTGGAGCGCACACCTCACTTCCGGCGTCGTGTTGGCCACGCCCTGACGCGTTTCGTCATATCCTTTGACTTCAACAGAGGGCGTGGTCACACGACGTAATGGCCAGCTTATATATCCCTCCACACGCCGCTCAGCCAATCACAGCAAGACTAGGCGGCGGCTAAAACACGCCTACAGTTCCAGCCTCACTGACGGCTTATTATAAACAGCGTGGAGGGATACAAAGGCACTGCACTAATCCAATATGGTAAAATTCATTCAACAGTGGGTACAAGCTACCGTAACTACATACACTTAATCAAGAAGCATCGCCTCATGTATCTTAGCATTATGGATTCCCATTAATAGGCAGCCAGTGCTAATTACACCCACGTCATGAATGAAGAAAATAACATTGATACATCTTAGAATCATCTGTCATAATCTAAAATCACATACAATGGTAAATATGCATATAACGAAAAGGCATATAAAAAGGAAACTCTAATACCATTACATACTAAAGACATTCCTGTACTGATATGCACATATATTTAGTAAAAACATTATTTTATCATATAGGTATGAAAAAGCTCCGTGAGCACAATAATACTGCAAGATACAGTACCCGACCTACAGAGCTATTGTTAGTTTTAATAATTACAGCAAAACCAGCAAATATTCAAAGAAAAAATTAATCGAAGAAAAAATAAATCGAAGAAAAAATAAATCAATCATTAAAGTAAAAATGGGGAGGCAACACAGTCGCATAAAGCAAAACTACATTGAAAATCGCACAAATCGCACAGATATTGAAAAGATAAAATTAATCTATATCATATTAATTAAGAGCTAATGCCATATCACATGCACTCCTATCAACGAGAGCATGTTACAAACACATAGAGGCAGGATAATCGCATGACAATAAAACCAAAGTTACTCTCAATCTCCCTATACAGCTCATATAATTGTAGCAACCTGTGCTACTAAAAGTAGGCCAGACCCATGCCACAAGAAAGAAGGAAAAAAGAGATCAGAGATATAACATATACAAAAAGATTGGAAAATCGCATAATGTAAAAAACCTACAAAACTAAAATTGATCTCAATCTCTATATAGGAGTCAAGTACTCGTACACACTGTACTACTATGGGGAGACCAAACAGACGTCACAGAGAGATAGGTCACTCTAACCCCATAAGAGCCAATTCTAACTGCCTGCACAGATACTCTCAACGGATCCGATCAACTATTAGTAGCGGATATTAGTAATCGCTTATAAAGCAGTTGATGTCCAAATCCACATTGAGTCCCCTTGGCGACAAAGTGTCAGCCAAGAAGATCCACTGGGTCTCTCTTCTTGATAGGTCACGCACCAGATTAGACCCTCTCCACTTTGGTCTCAAATGGTCTACACCCCAAAATTTAAGGCCCGAGGGATCTTGGTTGTGTTTAAGCTTGAAGTGGAGCGATACATTATGGTCTTTGAAACCAATCTTTATATTCGCTATATGCTCTGCAATCCTGACCCTTAAAAGCCTTTTGGTGCGCCCTATGTACATAAGGCCACATGGGCATTGCATAGCGTACACCACGTAAGCCGTATTGCACGTAATAAATTCATTAATCCTGAATTCTCTACCATTAGAGGAGGATATAAAACTTTCAAGAGCCCTCATTGGTCTGCCAACTTCCCTGCATGCCCGGCATCTCCTACAACTATAGAATCCTTTTTTATCCCAGAAGGTTAAAGGCCTGGAAGGAGGATCGAGTACCTTCCGCACTATCTTGTCACCAAAACTGTGAGCTCTTCTATAGATAAATTTAGGCCTACATGGTAGGGATGGGCCTAATGATTTGTCCATGCATAACACATGCCAATGGGCATTAAAAATGTCTTCTACCTCCCTAAATTGGGAATGAAACCCTGATATAAAGCTCCACTCATGGTTTACATTGTCCTGGACCATAGGCTGATCTGTTAAAAAAGAATCTCTGGGTCGCACAGCCAGCTCCTGAATGGTGGAATCCAAGGCCTCCCCCACATAGCCTTTTTCCACAAACTTTTTTCTAACGACTTGGGCCTGTCTTAAAAAGTCAGCATCATTGGAACAATTTCTTTTCACCCTGGTGAGCTGACCCTTGGGTATATTTTTCAGCCATTTAGGGTGATGTCCACTACTAGTAGGTAAGTAGCTGTTGGAATCTGTGGGTTTAAAATAAACTTTCGTACCCAATCTGTCACCTTGCCTGAAAATGTTTACATCCAAAAAGTGAATGTCATTTTGACTGAAATCACTGGTTAGCCTAATATTGTTGTTATTGGAATTAAGCTCTCTCAGGAATTCCTGCAAACTATCGCTGGACCCTTCCCAGATGAAAAACAGGTCATCTATGTACCTTTTATACAGTAACAACTGAGTACGAGTGGTGGAAAAAATCCTTTTATCTTCCCATTCCCCCATAAACAAATTTGCTATGCTTGGGGCAAATTTTGCCCCCATAGCAACACCTCTGCGTTGGGAGAAAAATTGCCCATCAAACCAGAAAAAATTATGGCTTAGACAGAAGTCTAATGCGTTTCTGATAAAGACTTTCTGATTATGTGGCAGGTCATCACGTTGGCTTAACGCCCAATTGAGGGCTAAGAGGGCATCGTCATGCTGTATGACCGAATAGAGAGATGCCACATCAGCTGTTACTAGGTACAGTTCTTGTTTCCCTGTTAAGTTCACCTGTTGTAGGATCTGTAAGAGACTCTTGGTGTCTCTCAAATACGCCTTAGTGCGTATAACGCTCTCCTGAAGGAAGTGGTCAAGGTACTGGCCCATCCGAGATGTGATTGAGCCAATACCATTGACAATGGGTCTCCCTGGAGGTTGATTCAGATCCTTGTGGATTTTGGGCAAGGTATAAATCGTGGGGATTCTGCTATCACTTGGAACAAGATACCTTCTTTCTTTATTAGATAGAACCCCCATAGAGAAACCCATTTCCACCAAGTTCTTAAGATCCTTTTTATACTGTCCAGTGGGGTCTTTAGGTAGTCTTACATATGTTTGCTCATCACTTAGCATCTCAGTAAGCTGATTCACATAAAAATCCCTGTTCAAAATGACTACCCCCCCCCCTTGTCAGCTGGCCTAATGACTATCTCCTTCCTTTTCTCAAGCAAGGAGATCCCATCCATAATGTGCTGAGGATTAACTTTCTTTTTTGGTACCAGCTGTTCAAGATCGCGCAGAACCAGTCCCTTAAAAACATCAATGTGCTGATTAGCGCTATTCAAGGGGTTGAACAGGGACCTATTCTTAAGCCCACTGTCCACTGGACCTGACTCATTCACTACAGACGGTCGGGGCGTTTTGTTTAGAAAATATTTTTTAATATTAATTTTCCTTATGTACTTATGCACGTCGATAAACACATCAAATTTGCTGACGGGTCTTTTTAAGCCACACTTTAAACCTAAATGCAAGATATTCATTTCTTTATGCGATAAGGTCACGTTACTCAAATTAAAAATGCCTCCTATTCCTGCTCTCTCCTTCTTTTTTTGGGCCCTTCTCCCTGCCCTGCAGCCCCTTGTTCTCCTCTCCACTGGTTGGGATAATAAGGGAGTTCGTCTTCCCGCCACTGGTAGTCCATCCGTGGAGGTGCATGGTGTTCCTGCCTCCTCCAACCCTGACCTGGAGGCCTCCCCCTTCGGTGTGAGTTCCCCCGGCCCCGTTTCTGCCAACCCCTCCCTCTCCCTAAAAAAGGACGGGGTGATTGTTCGGCTGTTCTTTCTCCATTATCTCTTAACGGGCCAAATCTGTTATATACAGGGACTTGATAATAGCTAGTACTAGGCGGATGATTGTAAAGTTGATAGGGTCCACCCGCCCTGTCATTCCTTCTCCCATCAACAGCCTCCCCTCTACTCGGGGTGGCAAAAGTATCAGCAGGGTGAATAGGTCTCTCAACCTTCTTGTTACCACCAGCCTGAATACCCATGCTAGGTGGTTTAGTTAAGCGATTATTTGGTTCATCACCCGATGTCCCAAACACGTTATTGGACCCGCTGACGGGTATTTTAGCTTGTTGCCAGGCATACACAGAGTTGGACCTAAAATCATTCAGGTCCCTATGAAACTTCTTGGATTTCTTCTTCTGTGTATCCCTGTCAATCTTTTCAAGCTTCTTTTTTATACGAGTATTGAATTCTAGTACTTGCTGGGTATCCTTCACAGGGTCAAGCTGCAAACGAAATTCGTTAATCTTGCCCTCCAAGATGGACATTTTCTTACGCTTGCGGGCTAGAACCAAATCCTGCAATTTATGACCCATACCGGTAAAAAACTCATACCATTCCTGCATAGATTCTGGGTCATCCAGTCCATCTTGGGGGGCTACCTCCCATCTTAAACTTCTGACTATAATTTTTTCTTTAATATACTGCTCGAATGTGCAGATGTCCCACCAAGTGCGGACTTGTTTTTCTAGCACATTTCCCAAAGCAGTAAGTATCCCATTAATATTAGATTGTGCAGACGCCTGCTCATTGATTGCAAAAATGGCATTGATATCAATCGTTCTACTACTCAGGAACTGCAGAGCATCCATGGCTGCTAAGAAAAAAGACTATCAAGAAGAGAGACCCAGTGGATCTTCTTGGCTGACACTTTGTCGCCAAGGGGACTCAATGTGGATTTGGACATCAACTGCTTTATAAGCGATTACTAATATCCGCTACTAATAGTTGATCGGATCCGTTGAGAGTATCTGTGCAGGCAGTTAGAATTGGCTCTTATGGGGTTAGAGTGACCTATCTCTCTGTGACGTCTGTTTGGTCTCCCCATAGTAGTACAGTGTGTACGAGTACTTGACTCCTATATAGAGATTGAGATCAATTTTAGTTTTGTAGGTTTTTTACATTATGCGATTTTCCAATCTTTTTGTATATGTTATATCTCTGATCTCTTTTTTCCTTCTTTCTTGTGGCATGGGTCTGGCCTACTTTTAGTAGCACAGGTTGCTACAATTATATGAGCTGTATAGGGAGATTGAGAGTAACTTTGGTTTTATTGTCATGCGATTATCCTGCCTCTATGTGTTTGTAACATGCTCTCGTTGATAGGAGTGCATGTGATATGGCATTAGCTCTTAATTAATATGATATAGATTAATTTTATCTTTTCAATATCTGTGCGATTTGTGCGATTTTCAATGTAGTTTTGCTTTATGCGACTGTGTTGCCTCCCCATTTTTACTTTAATGATTGATTTATTTTTTCTTCGATTTATTTTTTCTTCGATTAATTTTTTCTTTGAATATTTGCTGGTTTTGCTGTAATTATTAAAACTAACAATAGCTCTGTAGGTCGGGTACTGTATCTTGCAGTATTATTGTGCTCACGGAGCTTTTTCATACCTATATGATAAAATAATGTTTTTACTAAATATATGTGCATATCAGTACAGGAATGTCTTTAGTATGTAATGGTATTAGAGTTTCCTTTTTATATGCCTTTTCGTTATATGCATATTTACCATTGTATGTGATTTTAGATTATGACAGATGATTCTAAGATGTATCAATGTTATTTTCTTCATTCATGACGTGGGTGTAATTAGCACTGGCTGCCTATTAATGGGAATCCATAATGCTAAGATACATGAGGCGATGCTTCTTGATTAAGTGTATGTAGTTACGGTAGCTTGTACCCACTGTTGAATGAATTTTACCATATTGGATTAGTGCAGTGCCTTTGTATCCCTCCACGCTGTTTATAATAAGCCGTCAGTGAGGCTGGAACTGTAGGCGTGTTTTAGCCGCCGCCTAGTCTTGCTGTGATTGGCTGAGCGGCGTGTGGAGGGATATATAAGCTGGCCATTACGTCGTGTGACCACGCCCTCTGTTGAAGTCAAAGGATATGACGAAACGCGTCAGGGCGTGGCCAACACGACGCCGGAAGTGAGGTGTGCGCTCCACCTGAGTCATCTACACAACCAGGAAGTATCGTGCCTTTCCTGTGTAGCGGCGCTGACGATTTTCGGGTGAAGTGCACATACTGACATTACCTGCCTTTTGATTGATTGCTCACTATTCGTTTTATTTGATGTACGTATTTTATTGAAGGGGGGGTTTTTTAGTCTGTCTGTGTGCAACGGGTTTGAATCAATAAACAGGATTACGCTATGTGCACCTTCTTTCTGTTTTTTTTTTTGATTCATTATGAGCCCTGCAAACCTGTGACCCTATCTAGAGTGATGATGGCAACCCACTATCTCTAAAGAGCGTTGACTCTGAAGGCTTTATTACTCCCCTTATCTGGTGAGTTTAACCCCCTAGGGGGAGAGTGTGTGTCACCTGGGTGGATCTTACAGTGATCGGTGGAGGATTGAGGTTTATTCAAGATCACCTGTTGATTATCTGAATCGCACCCTGAACTTGTCATCACTTCCCTTTATAAGGGTTTTCTTTTAGAGGACTTTTTTCTGATTTAAGACTGTCCATATATGTGTTGTTGGCCACAAGTTTTTGCTCAACACTAGCGCTGTCTAGTGGGATAACTTAGTCCATATGTTGATTATTTTATAACTTAGTCCATATGTTGATTATTTTATAACACTGTGTGTATATATATATATGTGTTTTCTTTGATTTGAGACAGCTGCTGCCCATTAGATTGTCTCTCTGCCCAGACAGACACAGGGGAGTTCAATCTGCTTTATGTTTAAATGTTATTTGCATATTGGTATGTATGTATGAATATGCATTTTTGAATATTGATTTATTCCTTTTTTAATATTAATATATCTATATCTTGGGTCTGTTTGGGAATCTGGCGCTGAGCGGTGTTTGCAGGCCTGGTGAAACACTTTTATATACTTATTTCTTTGTAGTCTTTTTTCTTAGCAGCCATGGATGCTCTGCAGTTCCTGAGTAGTAGAACGATTGATATCAATGCCATTTTTGCAATCAATGAGCAGGCGTCTGCACAATCTAATATTAATGGGATACTTACTGCTTTGGGAAATGTGCTAGAAAAACAAGTCCGCACTTGGTGGGACATCTGCACATTCGAGCAGTATATTAAAGAAAAAATTATAGTCAGAAGTTTAAGATGGGAGGTAGCCCCCCAAGATGGACTGGATGACCCAGAATCTATGCAGGAATGGTATGAGTTTTTTACCGGTATGGGTCATAAATTGCAGGATTTGGTTCTAGCCCGCAAGCGTAAGAAAATGTCCATCTTGGAGGGCAAGATTAACGAATTTCGTTTGCAGCTTGACCCTGTGAAGGATACCCAGCAAGTACTAGAATTCAATACTCGTATAAAAAAGAAGCTTGAAAAGATTGACAGGGATACACAGAAGAAGAAATCCAAGAAGTTTCATAGGGACCTGAATGATTTTAGGTCCAACTCTGTGTATGCCTGGCAACAAGCTAAAATACCCGTCAGCGGGTCCAATAACGTGTTTGGGACATCGGGTGATGAACCAAATAATCGCTTAACTAAACCACCTAGCATGGGTATTCAGGCTGGTGGTAACAAGAAGGTTGAGAGACCTATTCACCCTGCTGATACTTTTGCCACCCCGAGTAGAGGGGAGGCTGTTGATGGGAGAAGGAATGACAGGGCGGGTGGACCCTATCAACTTTACAATCATCCGCCTAGTACTAGCTATTATCAAGTCCCTGTATATAACAGATTTGGCCCGTTAAGAGATAATGGAGAAAGAACAGCCGAACAATCACCCCGTCCTTTTTTAGGGAGAGGGAGGGGTTGGCAGAAACGGGGCCGGGGGAACTCACACCGAAGGGGGAGGCCTCCAGGTCAGGGTTGGAGGAGGCAGGAACACCATGCACCTCCACGGATGGACTACCAGTGGCGGGAAGACGAACTCCCTTATTATCCCAACCAGTGGAGAGGAGAACAAGGGGCTGCAGGGCAGGGAGAAGGGCCCAAAAAAAGAAGGAGAGAGCAGGAATAGGAGGCATTTTTAATTTGAGTAACGTGACCTTATCGCATAAAGAAATGAATATCTTGCATTTAGGTTTAAAGTGTGGCTTAAAAAGACCCGTCAGCAAATTTGATGTGTTTATCGACGTGCATAAGTACATAAGGAAAATTAATATTAAAAAATATTTTCTAAACAAAACGCCCCGACCGTCTGTAGTGAATGAGTCAGGTCCAGTGGACAGTGGGCTTAAGAATAGGTCCCTGTTCAACCCCTTGAATAGCGCTAATCAGCACATTGATGTTTTTAAGGGACTGGTTCTGCGCGATCTTGAACAGCTGGTACCAAAAAAGAAAGTTAATCCTCAGCACATTATGGATGGGATCTCCTTGCTTGAGAAAAGGAAGGAGATAGTCATTAGGCCAGCTGACAAGGGGGGGGGGTAGTCATTTTGAACAGGGATTTTTATGT
The DNA here is from genome assembly GCF_042186555.1 of Aquarana catesbeiana. Classification (NCBI taxonomy): domain Eukaryota; kingdom Metazoa; phylum Chordata; class Amphibia; order Anura; family Ranidae; genus Aquarana; species Aquarana catesbeiana. The sequence continues at coordinate 207,514,334 of NC_133325.1, read as the reverse complement.
GAATCAGCTTACTGAGATGCTAAGTGATGAGCAAACATATGTAAGACTACCTAAAGACCCCACTGGACAGTATAAAAAGGATCTTAAGAACTTGGTGGAAATGGGTTTCTCTATGGGGGTTCTATCTAATAAAGAAAGAAGGTATCTTGTTCCAAGTGATAGCAGAATCCCCACGATTTATACCTTGCCCAAAATCCACAAGGATCTGAATCAACCTCCAGGGAGACCCATTGTCAATGGTATTGGCTCAATCACATCTCGGATGGGCCAGTACCTTGACCACTTCCTTCAGGAGAGCGTTATACGCACTAAGGCGTATTTGAGAGACACCAAGAGTCTCTTACAGATCCTACAACAGGTGAACTTAACAGGGAAACAAGAACTGTACCTAGTAACAGCTGATGTGGCATCTCTCTATTCGGTCATACAGCATGACGATGCCCTCTTAGCCCTCAATTGGGCGTTAAGCCAACGTGATGACCTGCCACATAATCAGAAAGTCTTTATCAGAAACGCATTAGACTTCTGTCTAAGCCATAATTTTTTCTGGTTTGATGGGCAATTTTTCTCCCAACGCAGAGGTGTTGCTATGGGGGCAAAATTTGCCCCAAGCATAGCAAATTTGTTTATGGGGGAATGGGAAGATAAAAGGATTTTTTCCACCACTCGTACTCAGTTGTTACTGTATAAAAGGTACATAGATGACCTGTTTTTCATCTGGGAAGGGTCCAGCGATAGTTTGCAGGAATTCCTGAGAGAGCTTAATTCCAATAACAACAATATTAGGCTAACCAGTGATTTCAGTCAAAATGACATTCACTTTTTGGATGTAAACATTTTCAGGCAAGGTGACAGATTGGGTACGAAAGTTTATTTTAAACCCACAGATTCCAACAGCTACTTACCTACTAGTAGTGGACATCACCCTAAATGGCTGAAAAATATACCCAAGGGTCAGCTCACCAGGGTGAAAAGAAATTGTTCCAATGATGCTGACTTTTTAAGACAGGCCCAAGTCGTTAGAAAAAAGTTTGTGGAAAAAGGCTATGTGGGGGAGGCCTTGGATTCCACCATTCAGGAGCTGGCTGTGCGACCCAGAGATTCTTTTTTAACAGATCAGCCTATGGTCCAGGACAATGTAAACCATGAGTGGAGCTTTATATCAGGGTTTCATTCCCAATTTAGGGAGGTAGAAGACATTTTTAATGCCCATTGGCATGTGTTATGCATGGACAAATCATTAGGCCCATCCCTACCATGTAGGCCTAAATTTATCTATAGAAGAGCTCACAGTTTTGGTGACAAGATAGTGCGGAAGGTACTCGATCCTCCTTCCAGGCCTTTAACCTTCTGGGATAAAAAAGGATTCTATAGTTGTAGGAGATGCCGGGCATGCAGGGAAGTTGGCAGACCAATGAGGGCTCTTGAAAGTTTTATATCCTCCTCTAATGGTAGAGAATTCAGGATTAATGAATTTATTACGTGCAATACGGCTTACGTGGTGTACGCTATGCAATGCCCATGTGGCCTTATGTACATAGGGCGCACCAAAAGGCTTTTAAGGGTCAGGATTGCAGAGCATATAGCGAATATAAAGATTGGTTTCAAAGACCATAATGTATCGCTCCACTTCAAGCTTAAACACAACCAAGATCCCTCGGGCCTTAAATTTTGGGGTGTAGACCATTTGAGACCAAAGTGGAGAGGGTCTAATCTGGTGCGTGACCTATCAAGAAGAGAGACCCAGTGGATCTTCTTGGCTGACACTTTGTCGCCAAGGGGACTCAATGTGGATTTGGACATCAACTGCTTTATAAGCGATTACTAATATCCGCTACTAATAGTTGATCGGATCCGTTGAGAGTATCTGTGCAGGCAGTTAGAATTGGCTCTTATGGGGTTAGAGTGACCTATCTCTCTGTGACGTCTGTTTGGTCTCCCCATAGTAGTACAGTGTGTACGAGTACTTGACTCCTATATAGAGATTGAGATCAATTTTAGTTTTGTAGGTTTTTTACATTATGCGATTTTCCAATCTTTTTGTATATGTTATATCTCTGATCTCTTTTTTCCTTCTTTCTTGTGGCATGGGTCTGGCCTACTTTTAGTAGCACAGGTTGCTACAATTATATGAGCTGTATAGGGAGATTGAGAGTAACTTTGGTTTTATTGTCATGCGATTATCCTGCCTCTATGTGTTTGTAACATGCTCTCGTTGATAGGAGTGCATGTGATATGGCATTAGCTCTTAATTAATATGATATAGATTAATTTTATCTTTTCAATATCTGTGCGATTTGTGCGATTTTCAATGTAGTTTTGCTTTATGCGACTGTGTTGCCTCCCCATTTTTACTTTAATGATTGATTTATTTTTTCTTCGATTTATTTTTTCTTCGATTAATTTTTTCTTTGAATATTTGCTGGTTTTGCTGTAATTATTAAAACTAACAATAGCTCTGTAGGTCGGGTACTGTATCTTGCAGTATTATTGTGCTCACGGAGCTTTTTCATACCTATATGATAAAATAATGTTTTTACTAAATATATGTGCATATCAGTACAGGAATGTCTTTAGTATGTAATGGTATTAGAGTTTCCTTTTTATATGCCTTTTCGTTATATGCATATTTACCATTGTATGTGATTTTAGATTATGACAGATGATTCTAAGATGTATCAATGTTATTTTCTTCATTCATGACGTGGGTGTAATTAGCACTGGCTGCCTATTAATGGGAATCCATAATGCTAAGATACATGAGGCGATGCTTCTTGATTAAGTGTATGTAGTTACGGTAGCTTGTACCCACTGTTGAATGAATTTTACCATATTGGATTAGTGCAGTGCCTTTGTATCCCTCCACGCTGTTTATAATAAGCCGTCAGTGAGGCTGGAACTGTAGGCGTGTTTTAGCCGCCGCCTAGTCTTGCTGTGATTGGCTGAGCGGCGTGTGGAGGGATATATAAGCTGGCCATTACGTCGTGTGACCACGCCCTCTGTTGAAGTCAAAGGATATGACGAAACGCGTCAGGGCGTGGCCAACACGACGCCGGAAGTGAGGTGTGCGCTCCACCTGAGTCATCTACACAACCAGGAAGTATCGTGCCTTTCCTGTGTAGCGGCGCTGACGATTTTCGGGTGAAGTGCACATACTGACATTACCTGCCTTTTGATTGATTGCTCACTATTCGTTTTATTTGATGTACGTATTTTATTGAAGGGGGGGTTTTTTAGTCTGTCTGTGTGCAACGGGTTTGAATCAATAAACAGGATTACGCTATGTGCACCTTCTTTCTGTTTTTTTGATTCATTATGAGCCCTGCAAACCTGTGACCCTATCTAGAGTGATGATGGCAACCCACTATCTCTAAAGAGCGTTGACTCTGAAGGCTTTATTACTCCTCTTATCTGGTGAGTTTAACCCCCTAGGGGGAGAGTGTGTGTCACCTGGGTGGATCTTACAGTGATCGGTGGAGGATTGAGGTTTATTCAAGATCACCTGTTGATTATCTGAATCGCACCCTGAACTTGTCATCACTTCCCTTTATAAGGGTTTTCTTTTAGAGGACTTTTTTCTGATTTAAGACTGTCCATATATGTGTTGTTGGCCACAAGTTTTTGCTCAACACTAGCGCTGTCTAGTGGGATAACTTAGTCCATATGTTGATTATTTTATAACTTAGTCCATATGTTGATTATTTTATAACACTGTGTGTATAAATACTTTGTACCAGTTTAGTGGAGGGCTCTTTATTTTCCCTAGTCCCTCTTCACTATAACCCTATGAGTATACATTCTCATTGGGTCCCATGCCCTATTACATAGAAGCCATCACACACTGCATTGATCATGGTCAACAGATCTGAAACAGCTGTATGCAGTTTGGAAGAAATTGTTCTATAATATTAGCCGTGTGTGCTAAACCCCACAATTCTGGATGCACACTTATCCATGGGGAAATAGAATGATTTTCAAGGTGCTATCCACTATTCCTATCCTATCCAATTCCTAGCCCATGAGAATAGGGGAAAAAAGTTACCGTATTTATCAGCGTATAACACGCACTGGCATATAACACGCACCTTAACTTTAGGAGGGAAGTTTCAGAAAAAAACCTTAAATTATAAAATAAGGGTGAGTGCCCATCAATGCAGCCTTATCAGTGCGCATCTGCTGCCTCACCAGTGCCCATCAATGCAGCCTGATCTATGCCCATCTGCAGCCTCTAACATGCCCATCATTGCAGCCTGTTTAGTGCCCATCTGCAGCCTCTAATGTGCCCATTATTGCAGTCTGTTTAGTGCCCATCTGCAGCCTCTAACATGCCCATCATTGCAGCCTCTTTAGTATCCATCTGCAGCCTCGTCTTTGCCAATGATTGCAGCTGCGCCAGTGCTAGATTACACAGATCCGCGATCTCCTGTGTATCTGACGCTCAGTCACTTATACCACTCTACACATATGCTGGAGTGGTATATATGGGACCACCTGTAGCTGCTGTCCTCAGAGTTGTGACTCTAGCTTGCTCTAGCCTATGAGGAGAATGTCACCAATATATTTTACATAACACTTTAAACCTAGAGATGAGCTTGGACCACACACTGACTAGACATTTAGGGTATTAGGCATGGACAAACCTGACAGCTTCTGGGTGTCAATGGTTCTAAGGAGGCAGTGATTACTTGCAAGTGCTGCATCCTTATCAATCACTGACATTACCCAGCCCATTTGCTTACATGGCATGGAATCCCTGGCTACATAAGAAAACACATAAGAAAATGGGTGTAGATTGAAGGGGGTTACATCAATGCCTAAATTTGGCCACATGGCTGTATTTGGGCAATGTTGTCACCACTATCTCTACTCCTTCTCTTATATACAGTATCTCACAAAAGTGAATACACCCCTCACATTTTTGTAAATATTTTATTATATCTTTTCATGTGACAACACTAATAAATTACACTTTGCTATACTGTATATAAAGTAGTGAGTGTACAGCTAGTATAACAGTGTAAATTTGTCCCCGCAAAATAACTCAACACACTGCCATAAATGTCTAAACCACTGGCAACAAAATTGAGTACACCCCTAAGTAAAAATGTCCAAATTGGGCCCAATTAGCCATTTTCCCTCACCAGTGCCATGTGACTTGTTAGTGTTACAAGGTCTCAGGTGTGAATGGGGAGCAGGTGTGTTAAATTTGGTGTTATCGATCTGACTCTCTCATACTGGTCACTGGAAATTCAACATGGCACCTCATGGCAAAGAACTCTCTGAGGAAATGAAAAAAAACAATTGTTGCCCTACATAAAGATGGCCTAGGCTATAAAAAGATTGCCAAGACCCTGAAACTGAGCTGCAGCACAGTGGCCAAGACCATACAGAGCTTTAACAGGACAGGTTCCACTCAGAACAGGCCTCATCAAGGGAGAGCATTCTGGCTGTCAGGAGCAACAAATCACATTTACAGTAATATAGCTCAGAAGTGGTAGGCCCCACTGTGGCGATGTTTTAGTACTGTGAATTAAAGGTTTTGTTGTCTACCCTAAAGTTTTACATATCTTTTGTGCTCAGGTGCTCAGAACAAATAGGACTTTAATTTGGCAGAAAAAATGTATGCATATATGTATCACTCTCTAGCTAGGTGCTAGTGTATATAGTTATTAGTGTAGGAAAATTTGGCCTGACTGAGAGTCAGGTCTGGGCTGAATCTGGGTCAGGGATGAGTGACTCAGGGAGGCTGGATGACTCATCAAGCAGCACCTCTGGAAACTCACCTTGTTCTATGGAATCTTGGAGAAGCTTCCAGAAGTAGAGGGTGGAGTCTAGGAGGAGCTGTTTCGAGTATTGATAAGGACCCCAGCCAATCCTCTGTAAAGTGTGTTGGCACCTCTTAAATACTCTTGCATCAGGCAGTCAGGTGGAAGATGGAGAAGGAGTGCTGAGAAGGCTGTGGGTTGCCCTTGATGGTACCCCTAGTCTGGGGGGTGACCTCGGGCCTAGGGCTTGGGTGCTGGAGGGACCCTCTACAACACACGGAAGAAATCCTTCCTGGAGGCACAAGAGCAAGTGCGAGGACAGTAGGAGCAGGTCAGCACATCCAGGCATTCTCCAGGAGAAGGTGGGCTGGTAAGTGTGCAGTCTGGGAGGACTGTGGGAAGAGTGTCAATCTGGGAGGACTGAGGAGATGTACCTGGGAGGGCTAGTGAAATGGGTGGCTGCAGCCAGGTGGGCTGGCAGTGCCTGAAGAGGTGGTGTTGGGATCAGTCGCCACAGGAAGGTAAGCTGGACACTGGCTACACAACCAAATGGGCCCGGGGTCCCAGCCTGTAAAGTGTTCTTGCTTTGATCTGGTTGAGTGGTTTGCCAGATTTACCAAAACTGTCCCAGCTGAGTCTGTTTTTGCAAGCAAGTAAAGTGCTGGAGGAAGAGAAAGGAGTGTATATAGACTATATATAGGAGAGATGTCCCTGAATTTGTCTGATGTCAAGTGGGAATCCCATAATACCCCTACTCCCCAGACAAATTTTATCCCCTCAATAAAAAAAAATGAAAAAAAATTGTAACGTCATGAGTTATGGGGAAAGCAAAAGAATTGTCAAAGGATCTGTGGGAAAAGGTAGTTGAACTGTATAAAACAGGAAAGGGATATAAAAAGATATCCAAGGAATTGAGAATGTCAATAAGCAGTGTTCAAACTCTAATCAAGAAGTGGAAAATTAGGGGTTCTGTTGAAACCAAACCATGGTCCAGTAGACCAACTAAAATTTCAGCCATAACTGCCAGGAAAATTGTTCGGGATGCAAAGAAAAACCCACAAATAACTTCAGGTGAAATACAGGACTCTCTGAAAACATGTGGCGTAGCTGTTTCAAGTTGCACAATAAGGAGGCACTTGAAAAATGGGCTACATGGTCGAGTTGCCAGAAGAAAGCCATTACTATGCAAAAGCCACAAAGTATCCCGCTTACAATACGCCAAACAGCACAGAGACAAGCCTCAAACCTTCTGGCACAAAGTCATTTGGAGTGATGAGACCAAAAATGAGCTTTTTGGCCACAACCATAAAAGCTTCATTTGGAGAGGAGTCAACAAGGCCTATGATGAAAGGTAAACCATACCTACTGTGAAATACGGAGGTGGATCACTGATGTTTTGGGGATGTGTGAGCAACAAAGGCGCAGGAAATTTGGTCAAAATTGATGGCAAGACGAATGCAGTATGTTATCACAAAATACTGGAGGAACCTTTGCATTCATCAGCCAGGAAGCTACGCATGGGACGTACTTGGACATTCCAACATGACAATGATCCAAAACACAAGGCCAAGTTGATCTGTCATTGGCTATAGCAGAATAAAGTAAAGGTGCTGGAATGGCCATCTCAGTCTCCTGACCTCAATATCATTGAACCACTCTGAGGAGATCTCAAACGTGCAGTTCATGCAAGACAGCCCAAGAATTTACAGGAACTAGAGGCTTTTTGTCAAGAGGAAGCTTTACTATCTGAGAAGATAAAGAGCCTCATTAACAAATACCACAAAAGACTTTTAGCTGTCATTGATGTTAAAGGGGGCAATACACGGTATTAAGAACTGGGGTATGTAAACTTTTGATCAGGGTCATTTGGCTAGTTTCTGTTGCCATTATGATTTTAAAAAGAGTAAACACAGATGATTGATACTAAATGGCTTCAGCCAAACACTAACCATGAGCGAAAGAAAAGTTTTTGTGTTATCATTCAGATTCTCTGAAAAATGGCCAAGAAATAAAAAATTCTGCCAGGGTATGTAAATTGTAAACACAACTGAATATATATTTTTAGCAGAGACCCTAAAGAATAAAATGGCGGTTTTTCAAACGCAATTTTTTGTGAAAAAATACACTTTAACCACTTCAGCCCCGGAAGAATTTACCCCCTTCCTGACCAGAGCACTTTTTGCGAATTCGGCACTGCATTGCTTTAACTGACAATTGCACGGTTGTGCAACGTTGCACCCAAACAAAATTGACGTCCTTTTTTCCCACAAATAGAGCTTTCTTTTGGTGGTATTTGATCACCTCTGTGATTTTGAAAAAAAGCATTATTTTTTACTTTTTGCTATAATAAATATCCCCCAAAAATATATAAAAAAATATTTTTTTTCCTCAGTTTAGAACGATATGTATTCTTCTACATATTTTTGGTTAAAAAAAATCACAATAAGCGTATATTGACTGGTTTGTGCAAAAGTTATAGCGTCTACAAATAAGGTATGTAAAAATTGGTGCTGCGCTGTTCTTTAAAAAAAAAAAAAAAACAACCTATGCTGCTAGAGGTAGTAGTACAAAGGTAAATGAACACATAAAATGATATAAACATATAAAAAAACAAAAACAATATAAGAAAAAGTACAATCAATATAGAGCACTTCTATATCCATTAGGTGCAGTGTAATATAGCGTCTACAAAATAGAGGATAGTTTCATGGCATTTTTATTATTAATTTTTTTTTACTAGTAATGGTGGCGATCTGCGATTTTTTTTATTAGGACTTCAACATTTTTTGTTTATAGCGCAAAAGACAAAAACCGCAGAGGTGATCAACAACCACCAAAAGAAAGCTCTATTTGTTGGAAAAAAAGGTCATTGATTTGGGTACAGTGTCACATAACCATGCAATTTTCAGTTAAAGCAACGCAGTGTCGTATCGCAAAAAACAGCCTGGTCAGGAAGTGGGTAAAACACTCTGGAGCTAAAATGGTTAACCACTTGCTGACCAGCCGCCACAGTTGTACTGCGGCAGAATGGCACGGCTGGGCAAAACAATGTTATGTAACGTCGGTTCGCCATGTGGCCACTAGGGTGCACACCACTCGCCCCCAGAGACTCACGATCACCGCCGGGCTCCCGCAATTGCTGCTGACACACGGAGAACTGGGAGCTTTGTGTGTAAACACACAGTTTTTGAGTATGAACAGCGATCTGTCATTTCCCCTGCACAGTCCCCTCCCCCCTTCAGTTACAACACACACTAGAGAACACATTAACTCCTTGATTGCCCCTAGTGTTAACCCCTTCACTGCCAGTGACATAATGTTTCTAAAAAAATTTCTATCAAAAAGTACAGATTTTTACTTGTAAACCACACATGTCAGATAAAGGCCTGGTCAGCAAGTGGTTAAAATGGTGCTGGGGACACAGGTGGTTAACAAAAGGTTCTTGTTGCTCAGGGTTACTGTGCTTGTTACATAATTTCTCTGCATTGTCTTTTTGAATATTTTTTCTGGTTGATTCTGTTGTTTAGCAAAAAGCAGATCCAAATACAATAATATCACTAGTGATATTTTGCTGCTGATATGTAAACAGGGCACAGGGTAATGGTATTTTCGAAACATAGCTCCAAGCAATGGAGAGCCAATAATTTTTGGCGTGGGGCAGACATAACTAACTAGCCCTTTCATTATAGGGACAGATTGTTGTAAGTAAAAAAAGTGTACCATGCAAAGTGTGCCATGGTGCTCATTGATATGTGGATATGGTGATATTTGGGTGTTCCTGCAGATCATGGCATACCTTTTCACATCTTTCAACAACAGCTTCCTTTGACCTTTTGTTATATAGCTCCCTGTTCTATGTGCCCTGTGGTCATAGTATTTTCTGCTGTTACTTCTTTCAAATTCTAAGTTTCTTTATTCCCATTGTGGCTCTCAGTGTTCAGTCACACAACATCTTAGAGTCACAAAAGAAGTCTGTGCTGAAAGACTCTACTTTACCAGGGACTATTATCACCAGGAACATAGAGTATATGTAGCTATATATTACCCATCATCTGTTACTAAGTGCAGGTCCCTTTCTGACTGGTGTCTAGTGAAGTATTTCGCCTCTGGGCCACCAGTCCTACATATCTCACTGGCACAGGGAGCATGCTTCTCCCTACCCTATAGTCAAGCCCTCCCCTGGCTTTAAAACTGGAAGAGAGTGTTATTTTCAGAGGCACTAAACTACTTTGTTAAGGATGAGAGACATACATGTTTTACACACATTGTGCTGCTGGATCCAGGGTGAGAGAACTCAGATATTTCTAAGAGCATTATTATGCTAGGGGCAATGATATTTGAAGATAAGGTAATAAGGGCAGAGGTAGTCAACAGAAAGCACCACATCCCATATTTCAAATATAAATGGAGAGGCAAATTTTGCCGGGGGAGGGGTATTGAAAAATACCCCAGGGACTTTTAAGGTGCTATATTAGATAAACAATGTACTCAAAAGTCAGTGATTCTGTACAATCATTTTTTAAAAATATCTATACTTTTATTGGAACAATCAGGAATTAAAAACCAATGTCTCAAAAGAATGAGATATCATCATAAGAATATCATACAATAATTTTTATATTTCCATGATGATGCTTGTATTTACTGTTATATATTTTTTCATTGTTTAGAGTCTACTACAAATTTTTGCCATAAAACTGCTGAAGAAGCTCGTATTAGAGCGAAACATGTCGAGCGGCAATTTGTCACAAAATCATTTAAGTAGCTCTATGTTGTTGTACCTTTAATGTGCTTTTCTGTGGATTTACCACTTTTTGTATGATATTCTTATGATGATATCTCATTCTTTTGAGACATTGGTTTTTAATTCATGATTGTTCCAATAAAAGTATAGATATTTTAAAAAAATGATTGTACAGAATCACTGACTTTTGAGTACATTGTTTATCTAATATAGCACCTTAAAAGTCCCTGGGGTATTTTTCAATACCCCTCCCCCGGCAAAATTTGCCTCTCCATTTATAATGATATTTGAAGGGCAATGGCTGAATTAACAAATGGGTAAGTGTGATGTTTCTAGTAGCTCTAAACTAGTAGATTTCCAGGTACATGGTTCTAAAGAGCCAGGGGTACAGACATAAGGAGATTTCCAGGCACACTGTGGATCTAAAAATGGGGAGAAAGAATTAAAAAAAATGTTTTCTTACCTGCTCTACGCAATGGTTTTGCACAGACAGAGCAGCCCCAATCTTCTTCTTTTTGGGTTCCCCGATGGAGGTCCTAGCTCCTCCTCCCTGCTTAATTCCCCCAATAGCAAGCCTCTTGCTATGGGGCACTCGAGCAGGCTCACTCCTGCCCACACTCTGTGTCCATCCACACAGAGCATGGCTCATCCCTGCCCCCACGCTCTATCCTCATTGGCTCACTGGTTGTGATTGACAGCAGCTGGACCGATGGCTCTCACTGCTGTGTGAGCCAATGAGGAGAAAGAGACCCAGGAGTGCCACTGCTCTTATGCACATAGCCATGGTAGGGATACATGAGGGCCACCAGCATGGGACAAGAAGGGATGGGAGCCATCCGCTCTCCTTTTGAGCATGTCTTTGAAATAAATGTTAGAAAGAAAAAACTTGTAATAGACAAACATAACAGCAAAACCCCTTGGGGATGTGGACATTTACCCATAAAAATTGGGGTAACTCAAAAACCTGAGGACCAGTCCAAAACACAAGGTATCCTACTAATAGAGGATATGAAAGGATCCAGGATGAAGAGGGTTGCAGGCAAATCAAGGGGGTTTCTTGGAGGATCGGAGTCATTGAGGAGTAGAGTAAGAGTAAGTCTCTTCGCCTGACCTCTAATAGGGGTCCAGACATGACTGGAGGTAGAGGGGTTAGGATGATTTGATGCAAGGGGTGGAAGCAATTCTTCATCAGGCAATGGAGGAAGATTCAAGGCTTTATTGAAGGCATCTCCTTCCTGAAGATCTTGGAGGCTGTATTGTGTGCCATCTTTGGAGACAATGAGATGAAAGGGGAACCCCCAGTAATAGGGGACACAATGATGTTGCAGGTGGGTGGTAATAGGGCGGAGATTTCTATGTTTGGAGAGGGTGGTGGGAGATAAATCACTAAAAATCTGAAATTTTGCACCCTTGTATGCAATCTGGGGTTTGTTGTGTGTGGCTACAGTCAGGTCCTCCTTACTATCGTAGTAGTGGAACCGCACAATGATATCCTGGGTCTGGTGCCAAATGGGGGTTTTGGGCCCAGCGAGCGATGTGCACGATCAAGTCGCCAGTCTATGTCCACTACTGTGGGGGCCAGTGTGTTAAATAGGCCTAAAATATATGAATGCAGTGTGTTATCACCCACTGTTTCAGGGATCCCTCTGAAACGTAGGTTTTGTCGTCTCTCCCTGTTCTCTAAGTCTTCCTGCTGAAGCTGTAATTGGGAGATTGAGTGTTTAAGAGAGTGATTTTCTTTCTCCAATACCTGGACATAGTTCACCATATCATCAAATTTGTTTTCTAAGGCGTCTGTACGTTTGCCTATTTGGGTGATTTCTCCCCTCAGTTCCAGTGAGATCTTGCCCACCTCTGCAGCTATGGTGTGGGTGATTTGAAGAAGTAAGTTCTGCAACTTCTCATCTAATATGTCTGGGGTCAGGGTTGTTTGTGCAGGGGCAGGATTAGCAGTGGGTGCCTGTGAGATAGCAAGAGCGGTATTACCAGCTTCTTCCATCCCTAGGAGTGGGTCCCTCATGGCAAAGGAATCTGCAGGGGAACTCGAGGCCGAGGATTGAGGCCTAGTAATATAACGCTCCATAGCTGTTCCTGTTCACAGCCCGAATAGAGGACAATAGCTGTGTTGTTGCAGGCCAACTTTTCCCATGGGGTGCCCACTGAATGGAGGAGTTGATCAGGCTTACCCAAATGCCGAATCAGGCTGGTGTAGCGATGATGAGGTCTCAGAGAGCCGACTGGTCCTGGAGCTCTCTTAGAACACGTCTGCCATGCCGGAAGTCGCGCATGCGCCCAGCACATTGTTTTTTCTTAATCTCCCTCCTACTTTTTCTTTCAGCAAAAAGAAACCCTCTGCTATTACATTTTTAAGTTTTTTTTTTTTTTCAATTGTCTGTTCTGCCTGCTGTAATGATGCAGTTAGATATAAAATAGATAGACAAAGCACGGGTATATGTTTAGCTCTGCTTCAGGAAACCATATACCATGACTTATATGTCTTCAGCAAATGTTTTTTTTTTTTTTTTTTTTTAATCTGGAGTATGGAAATGCTTCAAACAATGTGCTTTGTTAATGCTGCTGAAAATGAAAATATCTTATTCTTACACTTGTCATGTACTTGGACCCACCACTGGGCTTTTTGCCCAGTACATTCTTTGTTTAGAAACCAGACTAGACTGTGATTATAAATACAGTATATAAACTTCCCACAAGATTTTGTCTATTTCTGTACTACAGTGAGAAACAACTTATTTTTTAGCACAAAACTGCATATTTATATTTTGTTTATTTTGGTATTTGACCTACAGATGTACAATGCTAGTTAATATTCTGTCATGGACTGTGAACAGCATGAGTGTTCACTCTGTCCATCTATTTGGCGCTGATACAACTTTTTATCTGGTGAGATGCATTAGTTTACCCACTAGTGCTCCCTAATAGATGGAAAAATATGTACAACATCTGTGGACATCTGTATACTGCAGAAAGAAACACGAAAACATTCTGTTTAACAAAATGTAATTTTGAAACTTAAAAATCTGCTCTTGTTACTGAAAATATATTTTTTTTATATATCTAATACAATCAAATCTAATATATGTTTATAAAACATTATGTTATTTTATATATGTTGGAATATATTTATATATTTCAGCTTTTTCATTGTATGTCTTTGAAGATTTTTTATTCTCATGCTTTCTGCTTTTTTATAAAAAATAAATAAATAAATGTGTATGCACTGTCAGAAGATCACTTTAAAGCATTCTAGTTCTCATAATATAGCAGGCAGTAATGATCCAGCCTAGAAAGTGTTGGTAGAAATAACTGAGAAATGTCATCCATAAAACTGACACAACAGGATATCAAAATATACTTATGAACCATCCACAAAAGCATAATAATTCAAACATATTGCAGTTATGCAATACTAATACACCACTTGCCACATGCTGTATGGAACTTTAATGTATACTTCTTTTTGTCATTTGGTATCAATACTTTATTCAACAGATTGTAATATACTCCCTGAAAATTCTACTAGTGACATGCACATGCAGAGCATTAGCTTAGAAATAAAAATATACTGCTGTAGCACCAAGACACAAAACACAGAGCATGCACAGTGTAAGAAACAGAAAATATAAGTGGTGCGTGATAGAAGAAAATGGCTTCTGAATTATATAAATTCAGGTTATGACAACAGCAAAATATGCCCCAAACTTACATGAATAAATGTTTTTAATAGCATAAAGGTTAAGAGCAATGTAAAAAGTGTGCTATTATATAGCAGTTAGACTAAATTAATAGTTCATGTTGACTTCTATAACATGATAAGGTTGCTTCGGGTTACTGAATTTGGCACACTATTATGTGTCTTAATAAATAATAGTCTGCATCTACTTTCTCACTCTAATTCAAGTAGTTCCACTTCAATAACCTCTAGCACACCTTTGGCGATATTGCTGAGATCACAATTTGGATACCTGACTGCTAGGTACTTCACCATGGAAAGTTTATCATTTATATTCTGGGTTGTATACTGATGGTATGGACTTCGGGCTAATGTGGACGAATCAAAGTGTTCCTTGTCAACTACTGATCAGCTCCTAGTTTGACATAGAGCCTGCTTATCACCGTGACTCGGTAAGCACAATCTACAGTCGCGGTGGTGGGGTTTTTTTTCACTTCCCTCCCCTTTTTTTTTTTTTTTTTTTTTGGTTGTTCCTGTGTGCTCACCAGGGTGTTTGGTATGTTTGTTTGCCCATGCTAAGCATCTGATATACTACACTATGGCCAGTTTTTTTCTGTTTGTTTCTTCTCCTGCATCCATTGAGGGGACTTTAATCTGAAAACGGAAGGTGCTGACTGGTTTATTATCCCTAAGGCCCTGGCAGGGTTTTATGCCATCCGCTCATTATCACTGAAGTTCTGGTAAGGGCAATCATAGCTTATTTTGGACTGTTACCTACAATTAAGCTGAACATCCTACTATCTTTGAAGATTTGGACTTTTTCTGTGTTCATTATTGCTTCTCATAATTCTATCAATATTTGCTGGTGGTAGGCAACACTTCCACCTTACCTAATATTTTTTGTTTAGCGCAGTTTATAATTTTTCTTTATTCTGATTGGTGTTGTCGCACTGTTTACTGCTGCTCATTTATATGTGTTTCTAGCGCGGAATTTTTATATATATATATATATATATATATATATATGCAAATTTATGCTTGTAGTACTTCAGGAGACACACTAAAATTCACATGAGCAGGAAATTACAAAAGAATCTGCACAGAGCACCCTAACTGTTGACGTGTGAACATATTTAAAAATGTTCCCAATTTTATATAAATATTGCTGTAAACATTTATCAATAGTGAGTTTCAAAATGGCTTGAGTAGTTATTATTTGGATATATCAATGTTTTGAAAGACAACTTCACTTTTAGTTCCGTTCCCCTTGAGTGATAGCCATCTAGCTTAATATCTTCACCCCCGCTCCCAAAGTCTTTAAAGTAGTTCTAAAATCTGAAGGTTTTTTTTTACCTTCATGAATTTTACTTTCAATAGATGTTTATTGATTTTAACAAATGTATACAAAGTACAGTTGTGGCATATTAAACTTCTCCGGGGGGAAGTCCTCCGAAGTGATATAAAAACATACAAACAATATAAGAGAGTAAATGAAAGATTATACAACTGAAATAAAAAGTATGGGTGGGTCGTCTTTATGTCTCTCCTGAGAGTGTAGACACAACAGCAAGATAATGGCTGGGCCCCTAGAGTAATGGGGATCCACCCACCCCCAGCACCCCTGTCAGGATCAAGCTGTGCTGGGGATAGAGTCCCCCCACCCTCTCCAGGTGCCTGCCTCTGTCATGTCAAGACAGCTGAGTAGTGATGACTAGGCCATAACGGTAAGCCCATCATCTGTTGGACAGACCCTTTCCAACTATAATTTGAAAATCGTGCACTGTAAACCGGTTTGTATGAAGAGAATAAAGGAAGAGAAAGAAAGAAGAGAGATGGGATGAGGAGGGGGAGACTAGGTGATGGGAAGTGGGTTGAGGGAGCGGAGTACCAACTAAAGTGCCTTTGGATGCTGTGCTATATTATAATACCAGGAATAAGAGAAGTTCCCAGATAGTTGGCCCATGGTTCCCAGATCTTCCGAAATTTACCATTGGTATTCGTTAATATGCTGGATAGCTTTTCTTGTGTCATAATCCACGATATTTTCCTTTTGACTGCTTGTATGGATGGTTTAGGTTTTTTCCATGCTTTAGCGATTGTGATTTTAGTCCCAAGTAGAATAGATCACTGATATACCTCCCCTCTGCTCCACGGCTCCTCCACACCACATCTCATATACCGTAAATTTGGGGGGCAGAGGTTTGTCTTGCCATATTTTGTTTAGGAAGTGGGAAATTTGTCAGAAGCGAAACTGTTCTGATTCTGGGAGCTCTAAGTTCTTAACACAATAACTTAGGGTAATGGGGCCGCTAGAGGTAAAGTAATTACCTATCTGATATAGCCCCTTGTCCAACCACCATCTAAAGTCTGTGATGTCTAATTCAGGCAGGAAATCAGGGTTGTGGAAGAGGTGTGCGAGGGGGCGTCCAGAGGAGACCAATGAAGGGTTTTTTCTAAGACTGTCCCAGAGGGTGTAAGAGTGTGAGAGGACTGGATATAATATGGGCGGTCTGGTGTTCTGAGGGCACCAAAGGAGATAATCTAATGTCTAGCCTGGGGTAGCCTGTCTTTCGATTTTTACCCAATCTGGTTTTTCATATCTGGAGTAAAGTATAGAAAGTTGTGTCAGTCTGGCCGCAATAAAGTATTTGTTTAAGTTGGGAAGGCCCAGCCCGCCCCTGCGTTTATGTATAAAGAGGGTGCTCTGGGGAACGCGATACCCCGAGTTTCCCCATATGAATTTCAATATTCTACTTTGCAGTGAGCGCAGATGTTCTCTCTTGATGGGGATGGGGAGGAATCGGAAGAAGTAGAGGATTCTTGGGAGTAAAGTAATTTTAATTGAATTGATCCTACCTAACCAAGAAAGTCCGTGTTTGGACCAAAGTTTAAGATCTGCCTTTATTTTCTTGTAAAGTGGGGGGTAGTTGTATGTGTATAAGGTTTCTATTTTAGCCGTCAGCGAAATTCCTAAGTAACAAATCGTATAGTCATGCCAATCAAATTTAAAAGATTGTTTCAGTTGAGATACCGTCTGTGGAGTAAGAGAGATGTTAAGGGCTTGTGATTTAGAGTAATTGACTCCGAGTCCCGAGATTCTAGCAAAGTTTTCTAGTGTGTGATAGAGGTTGGGGAGAGAGGTGAGGGGGGAAGTCAAGAACAATAGGATGTCGTCGGCAAAAAGACCACATTTGTGCGTCTGATCTCCACAGATGACTCCTTTAATGTCAGGGTTCTGACGTATCGCAATCGCTAGGGTTTCAATCGCTATTGCAAAAATTAGTGGGGATAGTGGACACCCCTGTCTCGTCCCTCTGGCGATGTCTATAGGTTTGGAGTAGTGTCCTTGTAACCTAATGAAAGCCTTTGGTTGTGAATAGAGGGCCTGCAAGATACCCATAAATCTGGCCCCAAAGCCCCAGCGCTCCAATAGGGAAAAGATGTAGGGCCAGGATACAGTGTCAAAGGCCTTCTGTAGGTCCAATGACAGAATGAATCCCTGTTGTTTGGTCCCCCCCTCCCAGTTCGATTGCAGGATTGATATCAGGTCTATTGCCCGTCTGATTTGGTCGGGGCCTTGTCTACCGGGAATGAAGCCCACTTGGTCTTTATGTATGTATTGGCTTATGAAAGAAGCCATTCGGTTTGGCTCAGTTGGCCATCTTCCGAGCTCCACGCATGTGCCGCCTTCATGAATTTTTATCTTCATAATCAAGCCCGATCTCGATCCAGCGATGTGCACGAGAGCAGCTGCTCTCCTGGCACTCTGCCTCCTCATTTGCTCAGAGACAGCAGCAGGAACCATTGTCCATCACAGCCAGTGAGAAGAGGGGGATTGAACCTGTTCTGAGTAAAACCATTACACAGAGCAGGTAAGTATAACATGTTTGTTTTTTTTGTTTTTTTAATTTATCTTTAATATTACTTTAACATGTGGCCCTGCCTGGTATCATGGAGAATTTGTAGAAAGCAGTCCTGGTTGTGTTAAAGTGGTTGTAAAGGCTTAAGGAGTTTTACCTTAATGCATTATATGCATTAAGGTAAAACATGTTTTACATTCAGCCCCCCTAAATACTTATATAATAAGGACAACTTCACGCTAGGCTCTAATTGTAAAAGGACTGCTGCACTTTGAAAACCCTGAATACTGTGTAAAAAAAGAATAAAAAGGAAATGAAAAAGTGTGCTATCCCTTAAAATATATTCCTACTGTCAAAGTTTTTGTCTGTCCCCAAAAGGACAATAACTATTAATTAATCAAATGATATTACAACACTAAAAAACGAAATCAAACATTGCATAAAAACAATCATGCATTAATCTGTGCAAAATATACTCAAAAAGAAATTAATTCAACAGATGTGCAACCATGCTCAAAAAAACACAAATGTGCAATAAACGCAATTTTATACTCTAGTGAATAATTGCTAAAAGTGTAAAGTCCCAATGTGCAAAATAAATAATTCAATTATGTGAAAAAATACATAACAAATATATAAATTCATGAATAAGCAATTACATGCTAAAAAAGTGAAAAAAACAAATGCATAAAATTCATAAATTCCAATGCAGTTCATGTAAATCAAATCCAGTCCATTAAAGTGCTCCTAATGCCGCGTACACACGGTCGGACTTTCTATCCTACTTGGTCCGGCACACTTTCCGACGGACTTTGTCCGCCAGGTGCGCCGGACTTTAAAACGGACGGACTTGCCCACACACACCCGGACTTTCCGGCGGGCTAAGTCCGCCCGTCTTTCCGACGGACTTTCGCCGGAGTTCCGGCGGACTTTCAGAATGAACGGACTTGCCCACACACGGACAAGTCCGTTCATTTTGAACGTGACTCAGGTGCGACGGGACTAGAAAAGGATGTCAATCTTGCCGCTTTTATCGGCGAGATTGACACCTTGCGAGCCCTGTCGCAGGGCATACCAGGCCCTTAGGTCTGGTATGGATTATAAAGGGAACCCCCTACGCCGAAAAAACGGCGTGGGGTCCCCCCTAAAATCCATACCAGACCCCGATCCGAGCACGCAGCCTGGCCGGTCAGGAAAGGGGGTGGGGACGAGCGAGCGCCCCCCCCTCCTGAACCGTACCAGGCCGCATGCCCTCAACATGGGGGGGTGGGTGCTTTGGGGGAGGGGGGCGCCCTGCGGGGCCCCCCCACCCCAAAGCACCTTGTCCCCATGTTGATGAGGACAAGGGCCTCTTCCCGACAACCCTGGCCGTTGGTTGTCGGGGTCTGCGGGCGGGGGCTTATCGGAATCTGGGAGCCCCCTTTAATAAGGGGGCCCCCAGATCCCGGCCCCCCACCCTATGTGAATGAGTATGGGGTACATGGTACCCCTACCCATTCACCTAGGGAAAAAGTGTAAGTAATAAAACACACTACACAGGTTTTTAAAATATTTTATTAAACAGCTCCGGGGGGGGGGATCTTCCTCCGGCTTCGGGGGTCTTCTTCCGGCTTCGGGGGTCCCTCCGCTTCATCTTCTCCCGGCGTCCGGTTGGTTCTTCTGCGCTCTCTTCTCCCGGTGTTCCTGTTCTTCGGCCGGCTCCTCTGCTGTCTTCAAGTAGCTCTCTTGCCAGCAGAGGTCTGGACTTCTGGGCTTCTGGGCTTCTCTTCCCCAGATGTTGACACGACGCTCTCTCCTGCTGGACTGCTCTCCGAGGGCTGCGTTGTGACTTATATAGGTGGAGACCCCGCCCCCTTTTGATGTCACAGTCCCTGGGCATGCTGGGACTGTGACGTTTTAGGGGGCGTGGTCACTGGGTGATGTTGACCACGCCCCCTAAAACGTCACAGTCCCAGCATGCCCAGGGACTGTGACATCAAAAGGGGGCGGGGTCTCCACCTATATAAGTCACAACGCAGCCCTCGGAGAGCAGTCCAGCAGGAGAGAGCGTCGTGTCAACATCTGGGGAAGAGAAGCCCAGAAGCCCAGAAGCCTAGAAGTCCGGACCTCTGCTGGCAAGAGAGCTACTTGAAGACAGCAGAGGAGCCGGCCGAAGAACAGGAACACCGGGAGAAGAGAGCGGAGAAGAACCAACCGGACGCCGGGAGAAGATGAAGCGGAGGGACCCCCGAAGCCGGAAGAAGACCCCCGAAGCCGGAGGAAGATCCCCCCCCCGGAGCTGTTTAATAAAATATTT
Source organism: Aquarana catesbeiana (assembly GCF_042186555.1). Taxonomy (NCBI): domain Eukaryota; kingdom Metazoa; phylum Chordata; class Amphibia; order Anura; family Ranidae; genus Aquarana; species Aquarana catesbeiana. The sequence goes on along the minus strand of NC_133325.1, from coordinate 207,493,978 downwards.
TAAAAACCTGTGTAGTGTGTTTTATTACTTACACTTTTTCCCTAGGTGAATGGGTAGGGGTACCATGTACCCCATACTCATTCACATAGGGTGGGGGGCCGGGATCTGGGGGCCCCCTTATTAAAGGGGGCTCCCAGATTCCGATAAGCCCCCGCCCGCAGACCCCGACAACCAACGGCCAGGGTTGTCGGGAAGAGGCCCTTGTCCTCATCAACATGGGGACAAGGTGCTTTGGGGTGGGGGGGCCCCGCAGGGCACCCCCCTCCCCCAAAGCACCCACCCCCCATGTTGAGGGCATGCGGCCTGGTACGGTTCAGGAGGGGGGGGGGGGGCGCTCGCTCGTCCCCACCCCCTTTCCTGACCGGCCAGGCTGCGTGCTCGGATCGGGGTCTGGTATGGATTTTAGGGGGGACCCCACGCCGTTTTTTCGGCGTAGGGGGTTCCCTTTATAATCCATACCAGACCTAAGGGCCTGGCATGCACCGCGCTCACCGCAATAGGAAAATTTGTTTTTTCTATTGCAGAGAGCGCGAGATGCAATACCCTGCCCTCGCGTCGTATCTGGTCCGTCGGACCAGCCTACACACGAGCGGGCTTTCCGTCGGACCAGCACACACACGAGCGGACTTTCCGCCCGAAACTGAGTCCTACGGAAAGATTTAAAACTTGTTTCAAATCTAGGTCCGGCGGGCTTTTGGGAAGAAGTCCGCCGGAAAAGTCCGCCGCCGCCCACACACGGGCGGATTGTCCGGCACACTCTGGTCCGCCGGACCAAGTATGCCGGAAAGTCCGACCGTGTGTACGCGGCATAAGTGTTAGGTGTTCTTAATGCCAAAAATGCTCCAGTGTTTGTGAGCATTTCACTGAATGGTAAAGCCACTTACCAGATCATAATTATCTCAATGCATAGATATAATGAGCGCTTGTAGTGGCTCAGGAAGATAGAGCTAATGCCCTCACCACCAGATCACTCCATCAGTCAGTGTCTTCTACAGCCAGTTATAGCAGCTCTGTCCCCATCAGCTGGCTATGTATGCTGTTCTTTACTCTGTCAAACACTTCCCTGAGTGTTATATGTATTACATGCAAAAAAGGAGCAATCTCATTGCGTATAATGTACAAATCTGGACTTATAATAAATAAAAAAATTATTACACTTACAAGTATTAAAAGATTCAAGTGGTGATTTAAAGACATCAAGTGACTGTGTACACCCCAGCCCACCCACACATAATTACATCACTGCCTTAACTATGCTATTTCCCCATATCAGGAGTCTTCTGAGATTGGAGATCAGTTGATCTAGAGGATCCAAGAGCACCAGCTGGGAAACCTAGAAGAGGAGGATCTAGGCTCCTCTGTAAAAATGCCAGTATAACATGTTATTTAATAAACAAAAAAAAAACTTTACAATCACTTTAAAGTGAAATCCCAGCTATAATCTGGCTATACACCTAACTAGCCTTAAAACGCCCCCTCCTTTTAACACCTATGCTAACTTACCTTTGTAAGAAAATTATATACACAAGATATATATTTTTATTGCTACAGGTATTTATTTAGTGCTGTCAATTTACGCAGCGCTTCATAGATATAGCATATTGTACATTCACATCAGTCCCTACCCTTTGGGAGCTTACAACCTAAGGTCCCCAACTAACATTCATACATGCACATACTAGGGTCAATTTTGGCAGGATACCAGCATGTCTTTGGAGTGTGGGGGAAACCAGAGTACCCGATAGAAACCCACACAGGCACAGTGAGAACATGCAAACTCCAGGCTAGTAGTGTCATGGTTGGGATTCAAACTGGCAACCCTAGTGCTATTAGATGGAACCTCCTATCTATAAAATTTACCTATTTTGAGGCCGTTCTGATCTGGTCATGTGATCCAGGTCCCCTGTGTCAGCCAGTGCAGCTTTTGGAGAGAGGCCAGTAGAAGGAGCTGTGAGCCCCGAGCGCGTAGCCTGTATTATCTCCTATCTGTGTCTGGACACTTCCTGTGCACCGCTGACATCACTTCCGCTTCCGGGTTCCAGGGTGGTTAGCGTGGAGCTTCCACACACTGGACACCGCTGTTAAGCCTCTCTCAACCAGGAACCAACATCCCCTGAGGTGAAGGACCGCCAGTGAAGCCTGCACACCAGCACATCCCAGGACAACACAACCCCTGATGGACATCGCCACCCCATCTGAACTGACTTACCAGTAAGTGTATGTATTACACCTTCACCATATAACAGTGTCAGCAGAGTTGGCGCCTCCACACCCCCCTTCCCTTTTCAGCTTTTGGAGAGAGGATGGAGCACCAAAAATGGATGGAGCCATTGAAACCTATAGGTGAAGTCACCACTGAAGGCTTTACAAGCTGTTCACAGAGTGCCTACAGCAACGCTAACTGGAAATGGCATGGCTTACCCATGGATTAGGTTTAACAAATTCTTGGCACAGACTGCTGTAATATCTAAACAACTTCTACTGATCAACTGCCAAATTAACAATCATAAACACAACCCAGTAGTGCCTAAAAGCCTTCAAATGGAAGGATACTTCTAAGCTCATTAATTTGTCAAGGTGTAGGTTAGGCCTATATCACATATTCTGTCTCACTGGGGCACCTGCTAAGATTACAGATGAATGTAAAAAGAAGACCATACCCAGGCTATATATACAGTATATGGTATGCCAGACACATCTTTATGGCAGGAAACATAACTCTTGTGTGACAGAAATATAGCTCATTATGTGAAAGGAACTTTGTGCTCACATTTTTTTAAAGTGCAACTCCATCCCAAACATTTTTTTTTTAGTTTTGAATAGAGTGTGGAAGAGTTAGAACCCTTTTTATTTCTGTCTGTTTCCTCATTGGGGAGATATTACCACTGCATTTGCTGTCTGCTGAGACACAAAAGTATGTAATGTAGAAATATATTCTAAATTAGAGGAAATCCCATTTTAGGCTGTTGGCATCAAAACAAGTATTCCCATTAGAGCATTTACCTTCTCTCCCTGCTTCCGTAACAACTAACTTTTTTGATTCTTCTACTTCCTTTTCTGGTGAAAATGATTCTCCGGACATATTGTGAGAGTAGAGCTTGCCAGCAGGGATACAGACAACAATTAAAACTGAAAGAGGTTGTAACCCAATTTTGACATGAGTTATTCTTTTAAGCTAAAGACCTCTTGCTTTATGTATCAAAATAGGACTCTCTTTACCAGAAGGAAGAAATTTATGTAGGGCAAGATATGTCTATTAACCCTGGTGATACTGCTCTTCAAACAAAATATTCTGATTATCTTTGGCATCCAAAAGTTCAAAGTGTATGGAAACAGAATCTCATGACCAAACAACTTATCCTATACCAGTATTAATCCTAAATTAGAAATGTAAAATAGCATTACAGTTTGAATATTTAAATAAATCGTTATGTTGTGGACTGCCATATGGGTGAAGCGAAGAATATATTTGCCATGGGAGCGTCTCATGACACCAACTTCCATACTTGTGATGGAGACGTATTAAATACTATGACAGAGAGAATGAAATCTGTGTCTAGTTACATTCTGTGGGCAGGAGTCAGTGGGTTCAATCATGGCTTACTTTAAAGCCAATCATATATATAACACACTGGGGGTCATTTACTAAGATGAATGTGCTGTGCCGGTTCACACCGTAATTGGCACGCCGGATAAATCCTTAATTGAGAGTGTGAACCAGCGCATGCACAGCAGTACCTGGCCGCGTGAATGTCTCCAGCGCAATCCCATCACGCTGGTTCTTGGCGACATACATCTCGCGCTCGCTGCAATAGGAAAAACACATCTTCCTATTAAATTGGCGCGAGAAAAACCGGCATGGGTTCCCCCTCCTGGGGTATACCAGGCCCTTCGGTCTGGTATGGTTTGTAAGGGGAACCCCCTACACCGAAAATACGTGGGGGTCCCCCCAAAATCCATACCAGACCCTTATCCGAGCACGCAGCCCGGCCGGTCAGGAAAGGGGGTGGGGACGAGCGAGCGCCCCCCCTCCTTAATTGTACCAGGCCCTCAACATGGGGGATGGGTACTTTGGGGAAGGGGGGCGCGCTGCGGGCCCCCTCCCACCCCAAAGCACCTTGTCCCCATGCCATTGGTTGTTGGGGTCTGCGAGTGGGGAGGATTATCGGAATCCGGGAGCCCCCTTTAATAAAGGGGCCCCCAGATCCCGGCCCCCCACCCTACGTGAATGAGTATGGGGTACATGGTACCCCTAGCTATTCACCTGTGGGAGAAAAGTTTCAATAAAAAAAAAACACTACACAGGTTTTTAAAGTAATTTATTAGGCAGCTCCGGGGGGTCTTCTTCCGACTTCGGGGTCTTCTTCCACGCTCTCTCTCTACAAAAGTACCCCTACCATTTCACAAAAAAGTGTCAAAAATGTTCAATATGACAAAAGACAGTTTTTGACAATTCCTTTATTTAAATGCTTCTTCTTTCCATCTTCTATCTTCTTTCTTCTATCTTCTATTTTCTATCTTCCTTCGGTTTCTTCCTCCATCTTCTTCTTCCTCCGATCCTCTGCTTCTTGCTCAGGTGTTCTCATCCGGAATCTTCCTCCATGGCGTCTTCTTCCCTTCTTCGTTCTCAGGCCGCTCCACATCCATGGGAGGCTTCCGCTGTGTGACACTTCTCATCTTCTGACGGTTCTTAAATAACAGAGGGCGGGGCCACCCAGTGACCCTGCCCCCCTCTGACGCAGAGAAACTTCCCTGAGGCTTTCCCCGTGACGTCAGAGGGGGCGAACAGGGAAGTCCCCGTGCATCAGAGGGGGGCGGGGTCACCGGACGAGAAGTATCACACAGCGGGAGCCTCCCATGGATGCGGAGCAGCCTGAAAATGAAGAAGGGAAGAAGACGCCACAGAGTAAGATGCCAGATGAGAACACCGGAGCAAGAAGCAGAGGATTGGAGGAAGAAGAAGAAGATGGAGGAAGAAACCAAAGGAAGATAGAAGATAGAAGAAAGAAGATAGAAGAAAGAAGATGGAAAGAAGAAGCATTTAAATAAAGGAATTGTCAGAAATGGTCTCTTGTCATTTTTAACATTTTTGACAATTTTTTTTGTGAAATGGTAGAGGTACAATATACCCCATACCCCATTACCATTTGACATGGGGGGCTGGGATCTGGGGGTCCCCTTGTTAAAGGGGGCTTCCAGATTACGATAAGCCCCCCACCCGCAGACCCCCACAACCACCGGGCAAGGGTTGTGGGGATGAGGCCCTTGTCCTCATCAACATGGGGACAAGATGCTTTGGGAGGTTACCCCAAAGCACCCTCCCAATGTTGAGAGCATGTGGCCTGGTACGATTCAGGAGGGGGGGTGCTCTCTTGTCTCCCCCTCTTTTCCTGTGGCCTGACAGGTTGTTTGCTCGGATAAGGGTCTTGTATGGATTTTTGGGGGGACCCCACGCCATTTTTTTTTGGCGCGGGGTTCCCCTTAAAATCCATACCAGACCTGAAGGGCCTGGTATTGAATTTCGGGGGAACCCACACATTTTTTTTTTCTTAATTTTGTTTTTATCAATGAACTTTTATGTGTATTGCCGGACCGACATTTCATTATAGCCGCGAAGTGAACCAGCGTTAAAAAAAAAAGTGTAGAGGTGCGCCCGTTCAACCTATGCAAATGCATTTACGTTGCTTGACATTTACTAAGATTTTGCCAGTGCACTAAACCAATGCATTTGAACAAGCGCAAATGCCGTTTGAGCATGCCCAGTGCATAAATTCACCTCCCGCAGTTCTAAATGTATTTGCCAGCGCAGCCGGCTTGTCAGAAAAAGTTACTATCTCATTTTATTTTGGGCATGTTTGTGACTTGGGCAGTTAGTACTACACTTCCTCACATCACTCCACTTCACCCCCATAATATTGGCACTTCCAGCTTGTTTAAATTTGAAGTTAAAGATGCTGTGCGCCATGTCTATAGTGGCGTACCGATCGCCTCTTCCCGTGCGCCGGGAAGAGAATAGTAAATGGGGGATTGCGCTGTGTTACCAGTGCAAATATTTTGTAAATATGAAAATGTCATTTGCGCATCAGCGTGCGCCGCAAGTCATGGCGCAAATGCTTCGTAAATCAGCCCCACTGTCTCAAGGACTTTAATAGAAAACTAAAGGACGAGTATCATTAAACAATTCACATCTTATGCCTGTTTGCCATTACCATGAGAAATAAATGATGGTAAACTATTCATGAATACACATGTGAGCTTGTTAGCACTTTTAAAAGCGACAATTTTCTAATTGCAAAATGATCAGATGTGTGCCTCTGTGTCTGTATTGCCAACATCAATTTAGCACATTTTTCTTAATGAGACAATCATTATTCATTGTAAGCCTGAGAATTGTTTTCTTCATTATTCCCTTTTGTTCTTCACTTCAAATTGCACATATAGGTGTGTTCGTCTTCCCATCTGTCATCCACCCTAATTTCAATGTATTCTGAGTTGTAAAGTTTAAGGATATCATTATATTAAAATTACTCTTGACAAATTAGTCTTATAAATTCAGTAAGAAATGCATACTAAGTGATGAAGGCAGGTGAAGGTGAAAGGAGTCAGATTTAATCATTTAATGCAAATTACAGCAAGATGTGGTATGTCAATCTGGAATAAACAGTTACTGTATTCCTTTGAGCTTTCCAGGCATTAAATCTCCCTTCTAAGCACACATGAGTTGGTGGCATTATTTTTGCTTTAAAATAATATTAAAATATATGAATTACTAGTACAGCGGAACAATCTTCTTACTGATGTTAGAATACATAATGCATAAGACAAGGATATAGAACATGCTTTACAGAATTTTACAAAGGGAATTTCCTAACAATGAAAGAGATCATGGAGAATTATGTGGCTCCAGAGACAAGTTATGACTCAAAACCACTGGGGAATTTTATAGTTTTTGCAATCCCATGGAAGAACAAACCCCGGTGAACTGAGTTATTTTAAAGAAAACTCATTAAGTTGGGACAGGAACAGTATTATTATTTGTTCCCTTCCTGTACTACTACATAAAGGAAAACAGTTAGGTAGAAAGTGATATCACGATGCAGCAAGCAATCAGTTTAAAAAGAGATGGAAATTGAGAAGTCGTAAGTACCGAGGTAACTGTTATAAATTCTAGAGACACAATAGCACAGAAATATATTGGAGGTCAAGGATTCATAAACTTATCTTAATTAAGTGACTGTCTGTGTAGTCACACTACAAAGTACTTCTGTCCCTGCCACTGTAACAATTATAGATCCGGGGAAAAGAAATAGGTTTGTGTAAGCATTGCACCAAGCCAGTTACAGATAGCTATACTTCTTTGTACAAATGCTGTTCTTTGATGTACAGTATGTTAAGAATCTGTGCCGCAGAAAGCATTATAGCACAACTAAAAGGAAATATCCTAATGACCTAAATGCTAAAAGTGCATCAGTAAAAATAAAACACAAAGACAACTGATTTAACGTTGTCCATAATGAAATTAAATAATATCAATTTAATTGATAGGTAAATTAAGATTTTGTAATTGTGTGATCTTAAACCTGTGTTGTCCAGTGGAAGCAGTTATTCCCCATTTTGCAGCTACATTCTTGTTGCAGAGCAGTCATGCTGAACTCATTAGGATTTGGAGAGAGCAAAGTCACTGCACCAGAACTAGAATGTGATCCATAAGTTCATGCATGATTTTTTTGTCAGAGTCTTTTGATACAGGTGATTTGCCCCATGACACCTCATTTTTACCACAGAACTCTAGTAATAGGATGGGAAGAGTAAATCCTAGAAGCTTGGCAATGTACAGATAATGATGTGCATTACACTTACCTTATACCTTAATTAGACTTAGGGAAACATGTTAGTTAGTATAATTAAAGTATATACTGTATGAATATATTTATTGCACATGTGTGCATGTGGAGATAGGGAGATAGTACTGAAGCACTTCTTAAAGAGGAACTGCAGTCTGCTCACATAATGTGTAATAAAAACATCTTTGCCATTCCAACAACTTTGCATATTATTTTATATATACTGTGATTCTGTACTTGCCAAATATGCTGCAGAAATCTCCCTTCACTGTCAGTCTGGCTGCAACCATTTTAACGCTGGGCAGCTGAAAGTTGCTGTCTGTTCACTTCCTGGATTTACACAGACACACAGAGGCACACCTCCAGCTCTGCAGCCCTGCAGCTCTCATTGACCCTCTTATGACTCATCCCCCTCCCTTCCTGGCAAACTCTTATGAGAGTCAAAGAGAGAGAGAGCTGTGAATGATGTCATTAGCCTAGGCTTTTTACCAGACAAGAAACAGGAAGTGGACTGTATAAGGTATTTACTGGCAGAAAAAAAATGTTTTACTATCCAAAGTTAAAACAACAAGGGCAGCAGATTTATTAGGTGTAAAATTGTAAAAATGGCTGAAGTTCAGCTTTAAAGGACTGGTACACCTTAAAATATAAATATCACTTTATTCATAAGCTAAACTGTACTAGCCCAACCCCCCCCCCAAGTGTTTCCAGTGTGTCCAGTGGAAATCTCTTCAGTGTTGGCCACATCTGTGCTTTGGGTCTCTATTTCAAGGGGTCATGTATTGAGACTAGAAATCCATTGCACAGGCATGGTCAGTACTGAAGAGGTTTTTGTTGAACAAGCTGGAAAAAACCTCAAGAGGCCCCGTTAAGTAAACTGCTATAGGAGGGTGAAGATGTACTTAGCAATAGTTAATAAATAGGCAAAACTGTCTATTAGGTTTACAGAACTAATGATACTGCTTATAAATAGAAAATGTAGGAATCAAGTTTTGGTTAACCTACTGACTAGCACTTAAAAAAAAATGTGTCAATAAAACTATTTTTTTTACATTTTCTATAGTGTCTTTCTATATTCTTTTCCAGTATATTGTACAAATGATTATGTTGAACTTTCTGGCACCTCCTATGGATTACTGTTCATGTTCAGTACATAAAGGATGTACATTTACATCTGCTGTACCCAGTTAAATTTTACAGCAGTGGCAGTGGCTTTGCCTAATGCAGCATTTTTTTGTTGACAGAACATATAGGGAGATCTATTGACAGTTACTGAAATATGTTATGACTGTTGTAAGGCAGGCAACTATGCATATTTGTGCTGTTGTATAAATATATATAAATATATATATATATATATATATATATATATATATATATATATATATATATATATATATATATATATATATATATATATATATATATATATATAAGTTCGATTTGAAAACAAGTTGATTAAATAATCTATATTTTAAAGTAAAACTCCAACCAAATTTTGTTTTGTTTTATTTAGCCTGCAGAAGTGATAAAGCCTCTTTAGTTTTTCTGTTTTTAACTCCAGCCCATTCTTTAGCAGAACTAAATTCATAGATAGAGTAAGAGAGAGTTATAACTCCATTTTTTTTTGCCATCAAACAAGAAGTGAGAGAAAATCCCTTCAAAATGAGGGGATACCTGGTTGACACCAAGGTCAGCAAAACTAGTGTCCCCATTTGAAAAGGTCCTCTCTATTCCTGCTCTGGTGACAACCCAAAGTTATCCTAGTTACAATTTGTATTATCTTGCCTCATTTAATCAATTTACTCTCAATACTTAACCTGGTGTTGTATGGGTGGTTGCTCGCTATCTTAAGAAAAGAATGAAGTCTCAAAGGGCATCATCAAACCAGCAGCTCCTTATTGGGCACACTACATGTAACTTCCCTGTGTGAACCAAATTCTCCTTCATTTTTGTCTTACGCATTTTTCTAAACAGCTGTATTACTTGTTATTGAAGCAATTTATGTATTATGCTGCCTGTACGCCACTGGTTTGTTATATCTATTACTTTGGACAATGCCAGCGTGGATAATTGCACTATATTAAAGAAAATCGACTTTTCTACTTGTAGATGTTGTTTTTGTATTCTTTGTTTGGCAGAAGTATAGATCTGAACAAATTAATGGGGTGGGCATCTACATGGCAAATGAGGTTTAATGTGGAAAATGTAAAATAATGCATTTGGGTGGTAAAAATATGACTGCAATTTACTCCCTGGGGGGAGAACCTCTGGGGGAATCAAGTATGGAAAAGGACATGGGGGTCCTAATAGATGATAGGCTCAGTAATGGCATGCAATGCCAAGCTGCTGCTAACAAAGCAAACAGAATATTGGCATGCATTGAAAAGGGGATTAACTAAAGAGTTAATCCATAATTCTTCCACTCTACAAGACTCTGGCCTGGCCTCGCCTGGAATATACTGTCCAGTTCTGGGCACCAGTTCTCAGGAAGGATGTACTGGAAATGGAGTGAGTACAGAGAAGGGCAACAAAGCTAATAAAGGGACTGGAGGATATTAGGATATTAGTTATGAAGAAAGGTTGCAAGGACTGAACGTATACTCTCTGGAGAAGAGAGGAGATATGATTTCAATTTACAAATACCACGCTGGTTACCCCACAATAGGGATAAAACGTTTCCACAGAAGGTAGTTTAATAAGACACGTGGCCACTCATTAAAATTAGAAAAAATGAGGTTGAACCTTAAACTGCGTAGAGGGTTCTTTACTGTAAGAGCGGCAAGGATGTGCCACAGGCAGTGGTCTCAGCGGGGAGCATAGATAGTCTCAAAAAGCTATTAGATAAGCACCTGAATGACCACAACATACAGGGATATACAATGTAATACTGACATATAATCACACACATAGGTTGGACTTGATGGACTTGTGTCTTTTTTCAACCTCACCTACTATGTAACTATGTAACTATGTAAGAATAGATACAGATTTTCTCACATTTTGGCCTAGATCTCTAAACATCTGCTTGAAACAAAAAAAGGTTTAGTGTATGTTAAAAATGATGCTAGCAAACTGTAACAGACCTACCAGGGACAGAGGCTTTTGGAGAGGACTGAATGCAAGCCTCTTGCCTTTTGATTATGGGCCCTGGATTTTCAAGGGAACAATACTCTTTGCGAGGTGAATGAGAAATCCAGTCTGAACTGTACTAATCGGACTCAATCTTGTATATATGTATATATTGTATGTTGTCTCATTCTGTTGTGGACTCTTTGCTGTGATCATTTGGGATGTGTATGTCTATGGGGGGAGGGGGGATTCCTCCAGCAGCCCCCTGCTAAGAGTGTTTACTGAGGAGAAGTTTGAACACACCTGACCTGTGTGTCCATTGTCTTTGGACCGTTTAACCCGCCCTCTTTTCCAAGGGTGGGGGGGAAGAGTCTCTGAGTTATTTTATCTGTTGTGTCCATGTGTGATAATAAAACAGTCCATGTTAGCAGCGGAGCAAGTCTCGCCTTGTTTTGTGCTTTGTGCGCAGTTGGAATATCTGATATCTAGAGTCAGACTGGGAGTGGTATACTGATGGAAGCACTCAAGCGGAGTGTGGGACGTTCCATGACATTGGTGGCAAGCAGCAGGACGCTTTCTGCAGTCTGGGACATCCAAACTTCCACCTGGATCCAAGGTCCGGATAGCAGGAGAGGAGAGGTACAGATACCACCCGCCATTGAGGAGGAATTCAGAAGGAGGTTGTGAGAGATGCAGATATAGCACAGAGGACCAGTATCAGAGCAGGTCCTGCTGGGATGGTGTGATTCTATTCGCTGGGAACTCTGGAAAGAAGCGCTAGCACGTGAGCAGAGACACCAGGGAAAAGTTCTCCCCTCCATCCAGGAAAGGTACTGGTCACAGTACGGATTGCGGGTGCGGTTTTTGGGAGAAAAACCACACAAGGAGCAGACAGCTGAATTAAGCAGGCTGGTCTGGGCAGAGATGAAGCTGGATGAGAGCTACAGAGCCCTCTGGTGGCATGTATCCCAAGCATGTCCCTGGATAGCGGATGACAGCCCAACGGATGGCTTAAGCTACGGCGGCTTGGGACTGTTGTATGTGAAGCTGACAGGGGACCCTAACTTTGGGAGTGATTTGGAGTGGCGATTGGATGAAATCATGCATTTCAGAGAAGGGCTATTGAACATCTCGGAAGTGCATTGGGCACTGGAAGATATAGAGCTTCTGGCCATTCAGAAATGGGAGCTGGAGATCGCCTACAGACAGCTGCTAGACGTTGCTCAGTGCCAGGGCTGGGCTCCCTTTGCCTGGGACTATCAGGAAATACCAGTTGACAACCCTGAAATCCTGGCTGAAGAGTCATCAATGTGGCAGAGTAGTAGTGTGCTTTGCCAACCTGCCCCTGCAGCTATGGAGGCAGAGGTCTTATGGTGGATGCAGCAAGTGCTGAATGATCTTGGATGGAGGAATGTGCCTGTCCAGCAGCATGCCAGGGAATCAGCAGTGGAAAATCTGCAGATTGCCATCCCCAAAGCTGAAGTGCTGACAACAGGGCAGAGCTCTGCTAACCTCTGCCCAGCACTGATAGTATCTTCTGGGTTCCATGAACAGGAGATGGTGAACCTCTATCCCCAGACACCGGTTGCAGAGACAGGGGATTTGATAGACTTTTCTGCTGAGGAAGAACAATCGGATGAGCCCCCAGCAGAAGAGCTGGTCTTAGGGCCAAACTTCACTGTGCTCTGCTCAGCACCGATAGCATCTTCTGAGTTCCACGGACAGGAGGTGGTGAACCTCTATCCCCAGACACCAGTTATAGAGACAGGGGATTTAATAGACTTTTCTGCTGAGGAAGAACAACCTGATGAGCCTCCAGCAGAAGAGCTGGTATTAGGGCCAAACTTCACTGTGCTCTGCCCAGCACCAACAGCATTATCTGTGGAGTTACAAGGAACTTCCCCAGCTGAAGTGCTGGTCCAGATAGAGGGTCCAACATTTGTGGAGGCCCAGGGAAAGGAGGTGGCAGTCTATTGCGAGCTGCAGATCAGGATCCAAGGAGAGAAGGCAGTCGTCACCTCACAACAGCAGCTTGATCTGGTGTCGGTGGATGGAGCTTCAGTCCCCACCTGTATACCCCAGGGATGCTGTGCAGTCAGCCCAGATCCCCAACAGCATGACGGCGTGAGCCCAGTCCCCCTGTCTTCTCTCCAGAGGCAGAAAGGGCCAGTCCAGGCCTCTCCCCAGCGGGGGCATGTTCTCTGAGAGAGGCAGAGGTTGGCTGGGGGTGTAATACTCTGTTTGAAACAATTTGTTTGGGATACTGTGTGGATACCAGCATTAAAGGACTGGAAACACTGATTAACTTCGGAGTCGACCCGTCTGGGGTCTCCTTCTGTGTTAGTCTCCTGCCGAAAGGGGAGAAATGTGACAGACCTAGCCGGGACAGAGGCTTTTGGAGAGGACTGAATGCAAGCCTCTTGCCTTTTGATTATGGGCCCTGGATTTTCAAGGGAACAATACTCTTTGCAAGGTGAATGAGAAATCCAGTCTGATCTGTACTAATCGGACTCAATCTTATTTTATTTTATTTTATTTCAGGTACTTATATAGCGCCGTCAATTTACGCAGCGCTTTACATATACATTATACATTCACATCAGTCCCTACCCTCAAGGAGCTTACAATCTAAGGTCCCTAACTCACATTCATACATACTAGGGACAATTTAGACAGGATCCAATTAACCTACCAGCATGTCTTTGGAGTGTGGGAGGAAACCGGAGTACCCGGAGGAAACCCACGCATGCACAGGGAGAACATGCAAACTCCAAGCAGGTAGTGTCGTGGTCAGGATTCGAACCAGCGACCCTTCTTACTGCTAGGCGAGAGTGCTACCCACTACACCACTGTGCCGCCCATAAATGTATATATTGTATGTTGTCTCATTCGGTTGTGGACTCATTTGGGATGTGTATGTCTATGGGGGGAGGGGGAATTCCTCCAGCAGCCCCCTGCTAAGACTGTTTACTGAGGAGAAGCTTGAACACACCTGACCTGTGTGTCCATTGTCTTTGGACAGGGTAACCCGCCCTCTTTTACAAGGGTGGGGGGGGAGAGTTTCTGAGTTATTTTATCTGTTGTGTCCATGTGTGATAATAAAACAGTCCATGTTAGCAGTCTCGCCTTGTTTTGTGCTTTGTGCGCGGTTGGAATATCTGATATCTTGAGTCAGACTGGGAGGAAGTGATATACTGACGGAAGCACTCAAGCGGAGTGTGGGACGTTCCGTGACACAAACATACTATAGATCAGGGTGAAGAGAAGGGAAACCACCGCTCTAGACAGGCTCACCGAAATGAAAGTCTCTCCTCTGGGAATGAAGAGCCCCTGGTGCTGGCAACTGCATACAGCAAATGAAGATAATTGAACAACTCTGGACAGCCGCACTCCACTGAAAAAGAGATTTCTTGTGCCTTTTATTGTAAACACAGGATCACACTGTACAAACCACAGAAAAGCAACACAAGCTTGGCACAAGAACACAATAAAAGGCACAAGAAATCTTTTTTCATTGGAGTGCGGCTGTCCAGAGTTGTTCAATTATCTTCATAAACATACTATAGATACTGTAAAGTCAGCCAAAAGAAGACCAACCCATGTAAATTCATCATTACTATTCCTTAGCATACCAAATGCAACTGGGGAACTTGGGAATTTAAACTTTCATATTATAACAGTGATAACAGAACTAATCAAAGAGGAGAGAACCTCAAATGATTTAGGTTTACCGATTCATTGTGTCCTCACTGATGCTCACCTTTATTTCAGCACATTCAGATGAAATTCCAAATAGCAATGCTTATTTATTGCAGACAGAAGTGGCAAAAAATCACTGGACATTTCTGTTATTTCTCTTAAGCCTTCAGATTTACCAAAACCATATAATATGAGGTCAAACCTTAGGAGTTTCAATGTGTATGCAATCAGGCAGGCCCTTGCACTACATGGTTTTGATAAATCTGAAGGAAAAACTCAGCAAAAAATCTGTTAGTGTGTATCCGGCTTTACTCTGTATTCAATCTGTGTTGGAACAAAAAAATAATCCATTTAGTAAAATACTTAGAAGATCCCATGAACACATGTACATTCCAGTCCTGGTTAATGTGCTTGACAGCTAGAGTGTAATAGTTCTAAAATTTCCCACAATATCATGCAGATGAAGGAATGACAACTTGAAAAATGCATGCTTAATATGTATAGCGTGAGAGCATTAGAAACTAAATTGTTTCCTTTTTTTTGAATAAAATACTGTACTTTCCCCAGCTTGTAATATTTTTGTTCTTCAACTCCCATCTATAAAATCCATGCAGTTTTACTCACCAGAAACACTGAATTTAAGGTATCAATGTCATAAAATAGTGTAGTCTGTAATTGGTCCTCACTGAAATGTGTTTATGCTGAAAATGCCCCAATGTCAGGCAAACAAAAATATTCTTTGTTAATGGCATTTGATGAATATTCTAGCTTCTTCCTGTGTCCCTATAGGATCCTATTTGCTATTATTTTATGCAAAGTCTGAAACTCATGAGGTTAAAACAGAAAGACCCAAAGAAGATAATATTGAAGGTAAAGGGATATAAAATATGCTGTCAATTCAATGCACACCTTACAATAATAGTTATTACAAAGGGAATAGAAAAAGATAGGATGTTATTGTACAAAAGCAAATGTAATTTCTATTATTTTACATAAGGCAAAAATAAATGGGATTTTATTTTGACCCTGTAACAGGCCTTACGGCGATTTCCATTTGATTAAGGGATTGTGTTTTGACACTACACTTCACTTTTGTAAGCCCTTAAAAATCTGTGAAATATTCCTACCCTTCCTACTAGCATTTTAAAACCGCAAATAGTTGCAAACAAATTATAACGTGTAAATTAGAAAAGGATGTTTAGAAAGTCTAATTTGAATTAAAAGTTTTACTTTTAACCAATAAAAGACAGCCATGTTTTTTTTTTTTTTTTTTTTGCTTTTTTTTACCTTACTTTCTTTTTCTGTTGAAGACAGAAGAAGAAAAAGTTCTGTCTCCTGTTATATTCTTCAACAACAGATAAAAACATGATCTTTCTGTTGCTGCCCACATTAAAAAATTGAATTATTATATTAATGTTTTGGAAAATCCTATGTACAAAGTATGTATACAGTATATGTGGGCACCCACTGATGCTCACCCTGGCTTATCCCCTACCTCAGCCAGGGATGATGTAACTCCTGTATGCAGGCACAGGAGTTACCCTAGAAGAGGTCACCCAATAGGTAGAAATGTGTTACCAGGATTTGTAAGACTATTGAAGAAGATGATGGCCCTGGTGGAAAGAGTTAGTGAGGGACATTACTGGAGCAGCAGGTGAGTACAGTTCTGCTTTAACCACAGGCTTAAAAAGCATGAAAGTGCATTGTCTTTTACATTCTATATGTATATCTGTACATGCATCACAAGACAAAAAAAATGCCACTGGGGTGGCCAACTCATGGCGGTGGAGAGGAAGCAAATCCACAGAGTTCCTGCTGTGGCTCAGGGAATCTATGCCTCTTCCAGTAATCTCATGGCTAATGAGATGCTGAGGACAGGGATCAGGCTAGTAATCAGTTTGACCAATACCAGTGACTATCCCCCCCAAGCACCACAAAACCATGCAGAGGAGCCCATGCATCCACCCAGCAGGAAAAGGACATACCTCCTGTGGCTAGTCTGGAGTTGTCACCACCAGACTCCTTTGCAGGTCAGTTGGCTTTCTCCCCTCACCCTCCATTATACCAATGTGAATGGTACTGGAGGGAATGCATTAGGGTCCTTCCTATCAGATTTTAGATGGAATGGTATGTTCAAAAGCTGAAAATAGCTATAAATCTAAGATTCAATCACTCGGGGCAGACATTCAGTCAAAATTGGCTAAAATTACTGCACTGGAAAACACCTGTACCTAATTGCAGGCTACTGTTTCTACACAGACACCATGTTTGGACATACAGAAGTCTTATATCTATAACTTCTTTTAACTGAATGATGATCTTGCAAATAGGAATATTCATAATAATATTAGGCTTAGGGAGACTTCTAAGGCCACTAGAGCTGCCAAATTGTATCTCAAAGTCAGCAATATCTTCATTAAACTACTACATTTCCCAGAAAATATGAATGTGGAAATTAATATGCACATAGAACCCTAGGCACCAGGAACCCTGAGCTCTTAAAGTGGATGTAAACCCTCACAAATACCCAGTGAAGTGAACAGCCTTGGATGATACACAGGGATGAAACAAATCCATAAGTTTTACATGTATATCTGCTGTCTTCATCTTTATATATTGTTTGGAAAGTGTACATCATGTTAGGAGATTTTCTCTTCCTGGTTAGCACTGCAGTGAAGCCTGTGCATACAGCCAAGACAGCTCATTGGAGGAAAGGCACACACCCCCTCTCCTCCTAGGTAGAGACTTTCAGCACTGTTTGTTGAATCGTTCAGGGCTCTGCTAATCTATTTATAGCATCCTCCCCAACACAAAACTCTGGGCAGCTTTTATCACATGTGACAGAGAATTTGTCAGAAGTTATCAGGCTGGTAACAGAAGAATGGGGCAGGAAAAAGCTACATAGTGCTTTGAAGAGAGATAACAAAACACTGCAGATATATGTGCCCAGTTTAAATATCACAAATTGGGTTTACATCCACTTTAAGGCCTCACAATTTTAACTGCTGTATACATTTCTTTAGTGTGAAAGACCCCATCATGTAAAAAGCTTGAAATTCTGGTCTAATAGACTGTGAAAGGGCCAAAATATATCTGCTGCATGTCCTTTTGCATCAGAGATGGGCTCTTGAACCCTTATTTATTCTGCTAAGAGAAATAATGTCCCTTTTAGATGTAGCTTCCCATTCCATCTCTAAATATTATTTGTATTTAACAGTCAGAGATATCTTCATTAAAATATGAATGTGGAATATTGATAAGGTACATAAAACCTTGGGTCCTGGGAATATTATTTTAGCACAAGTGGATGATATTTATTGATTTACCTTTGGTATTTTTTGTAAGATTTTGAATTGTAGTGCTGCACTTATTGATTTGATACCCTTACATCTGCAGGCCAACTTATTATTTTGAAAAACAACAGATCCACTGGCAGGATTACCAGGTGAAAATAAAGAGAAGTACAAGCTAAAAAAAACAAATGTAGCCACCACACCTAAGAATTTTTAAGTTGCAATATACAAGATGTCAACAGTTGTGTACACTTTTTTAAAAGAACCAATCATACAAAAAACTCAAACCACTGGCCTGATAGACATTTTGGCAGAGCCAAAATTCATATGCTCCCTGACTTGTCACAACACCTAGTATCAGAGATGAGCTCTCAAAACCCTTCTGAATCTTCAAGAAAATACTGTCCATTATAGATAGGGCTTCCCATTCCATCTCTAAATCTGTAAATCCTGCAAAAATGATTTCATCAAACATCCAGATAATACCACAAGAACAGACTAGTCCTAAATGTATTCCCCTCCAGGAAGAACTGGATGGCAACTTAAGAATTCTTCAGCCCACCATACAACTAATGAAGCTACCCAGGGCAAGTGTTTTGTTTTTCGCCACTCCTGATTCCTTATCCTCCACGTTCAGTATCTAGAATGGGACTAGACAGGGCTGTCTCCCATTTTGTATATGTTAACTATGGAACATCTTGCACAAGCACTCAAATTCCTGACATTTCCAGTCTACAGCTTCTTGACCCTTGAAACTGCAATTATTTGCAGGTGACTTTTTACTATACCTAGCTAACTCTCATATTTTGTTGTCCCCTATAGTTGGAGAATGTAAGCACATTAGTGACCTGATTTCAAAATGATCTACTTGAAATCAGAAATCCTAAACGTGTCCCTCCATACTCAACAGTTACAACTGCTTTATTCCAACTTCTCCTTTAAGGCGTGCCCTCAATAGTTAAAATACCTCAGGATAGATATCTCCCCTGACCTACCTTAACTATTCTCTCGGGAACTAGAAACCTTTACTCCAGAGAACTTTAACAGATTTTCATAGATACATTTTCCTGGTTTTGATAGAATTAACATATTAAAAATGTGCATCACCCCGGTAACTGTTTAAAGTTCTCTCTATTACTGTTCCCTGTTTCTTCCTTCAAACATTTAAAAACCTACAGTATGTGAAATTCATTTAAAAAATCATTCAGACTGTCTCCATGACACATTTTTTTTTTTTTACAATTTTCCATTTTGCTTAGCAAGATCATTACATTTGAGACTTGGATTAAATTATCATTGACAGTTGGTGCAAGCATTGCAATGTGACACTTAGCATATACATTCAGATCATCATCTCACTGGTTGGCTTGTCGACATTTACTTCATTCTTCACACCTTCCAGCCAAAATGAAGTAGCCTCCTGCTCCTTTTGAGAGTATTATTTTTACAGGATTCCCCCTCTACTCACACTATACCCCAACTGTACAATATTCTACAACATTGAAACTCAACTGACCCACCCAACTTACCTAAATACACTAAATCCTGAGAGAGAAGACCACAATAGATCCATAAGACTGGGAAAAGGTCTTTATCCTTTCTCACAAATTATCCCTCTATCCCAGACAGCTGTTAGAGGTGTCATGCTGCTGTCAGTAACATGGCCCACATTTAGTGGGGATTTTCCCCATCAAACAATGCTAAAATGCAAAATATAAAGTTACTGAATACTTTGACAACCACCATGTCACTTCCATACTGAATCTATAGACTTTGACTCCATCATGCACTATGAACGCCTGGTTGCTGCAGAATATAATAAAATTGGCTAATATACTTTCACTTGGGCCACCTGGGCAGTCTTACAACATTCGCAAAGGGTGAAGATTATTACTCACCCCCATGGCTTCTCTATTTCCTCTCCCCTCTTTTTTCTTGTCTCCCTTTGTTTACTTCTTCTCCATGCCCCTATTATCACTGTATTACTGTGCCAATAGCATTATTTCTACCCACACTCTTGCCTAGCAGTTATTTATGAATGTTATATCATCCAATATGATTGTGAATTTGAACTTCATTAAACTGTATGCAAATTCAATTACAAAAATCTCATATAAGCTTTAACATATTAAAGCAATTTCAGAAGTAATTTGCAATCTCTTTAAATCTTTAGCCTTTGTTAAGATAATACCTTGTGATTCTGCCCTGGTCCTTGTTAAGGCACTTAATGTTTTAGGATGACAACACTCTATGTCCCAAATGTGTTCCTATTTTGTTACTGCCAAGTGACCATTTACCATACATTATAAGCATGGCCCACCATTGCTCCCATGTGAAACCCCATGCAGCCACTACTGGAGTGCATGCACATAGACAGGGAGTGGATGCAAAAAGGATGCTGGAGAAAAGCAGCACTGAGATGAACAATTATGAAACAAGCAGGCCATGCTGCCTTATCTTGTCTTTGTACCTGCATATATATAATATTGTTTATTGAATTCAAGTACCCAGTCAATCAAGAAAGAGAAGCAATTTTTACATTTATATTTGTTTTATGGCCCCCCATCAGCAATCTCTTCACGCTGATTTTTCCACTCAAGTTTCTTCCCTGGGGAAAGAGTATACCTAGCTGAGAACGCTGTCAGAAACATCAGCACCGCAGTTAATTTTTTAGTGGATGCTAATTACGATGGTTTAGAGCAGTGGTCTCCAAACTGTGGTCTATGAGTAGAATGTGGCCCTTTTCTCGCATGTATATGGCCCTTAGGGCATCATGCTATCAACTGATTCCAATGAAGGGGCACCATTCCTCCAAAAAAAGCCAATAATGGGGCACCATTCCTACCTTGAATACCAACAATGGGGTACCATTCCTCTCAATGATACCAACAATAGGTGACTATTCCATCTATTAAAACCAATAATGGGGCAAATTCTAATCCCGTTGGCCACAGTCTGGCCTCCCCTAAAGCCTCAAGGATAGTAAACTGGCCCTTTGTTTAGAAAATTTGGAGACCCCTGGCTTAGAGGAAAGGTAATGGTTGAGATAAAAAAAAAAATCGCTGACCTAGAAGATCACTCCAGGTGAAACAATTTAAAACTGAAAGGTAGTGAAAATTGTAACGTAGATAATGACCATAGATGGAGTGATTGGCCAACCACTGGGTTAAGAGGGGATAGATCTTTAGGGCGAACTGAGCCTGACCACAACAAGCCCGAGAGGTAGTAGGAGTCAATGGATACCTGCTCAAGACGAAGCCAAGGGTCGGTGGGGCATGCCACTGTGCCAGTTGAACCAGTCTGGCAGAGAGATAATGAAGCCAGAGATTTGGCATGCCCAGCCCACCCATAGCCCGTGGTCTATACACCATCATCTTGCCCAAGTGAGGCTTCTTTACACACCATATGAACCTATTCACTTCTCTTTGTATTGTGTCAATCATCTGGCGAGAGACATGCAGGGGAAGAGCTCTAAAATAAAAAAGTAATTTTGAAGTATAGACAACTTTACAGCCTGAACCCTGCCTAAAAAGGAGATGTGGTATGGGGCCCAAGTGTGTAATAAATGCCTGATGCGGGAGAACGCCTGTGGGTAATTGGAATAATACATCTTACAGAGGGATTTAATGCCCAAATATGATAGCGTTTCCCCACTCCAGGCAAAACCAAATCTAGATTAGATACCAGATATCGAGGCCTGAGGGAAATGAATTGGGAGTGCAGTGCATTTAGAGAGATTGACCCACAGTCCTGATACATTCTGAAATATGTGGAGGAACGAAACCAAGTTTGGCAAGGAAATGACTGGGTCTATTAAAAATAAAAGAATATCATCATGTCAGGGCTGGGCTCAGCCCTTCCTTCTCTGAGCTGGCCGCTCAGCAATTGCCAGGTCCTAGCTATCCACAGTTACTCAGCTGTTGATATCCTGCTCATCGGTCCTGCCTACTTAAACCGTGCAACTCAGGAGCATTTGTAACGCCATGGCAAACTGATCCATGCAGTGATCCAGTTTGTCCAATCTAGAAAAAATATTACCAACAAGTGGATTGACTGCATATTCTGAATTCATGGCCTTCGCCTACTGTCAGAAATCATACTTGATTTGATTGTAGCCATATTAGTGCAATTGTGACAGAGAAAATTGAGTACTGTCCGTGATACTTTTTTTATTTGCACTAACATACAATTTTTCAGGACAAGCTTTCGGGGTATGTCCCCTTCTTCAAGGTCCAAGTAGTACTGATTCACAAATTTTTAGGCAGAATGTTAAAGAAGAAGAAAAAAAAAAAAAAAAGAGAGAAAACCAAACACATACAAATCAATGGTAATAAAGATAGCAGCAGAGTTAGTGAGATAAGACAGAGGGAGAGCTAGGGGGGGGAATGCAGGGGGGGGGATACTAATCACAGAGCGGTCGTAAAACTTTAGCATAATGTGTAAGGAAACCAATATCTAAATTCAGGCCATTATTCTTCGTGTCAAAAAGAAGTATCATTCTTAGTTCAAACGTTTTCCTTTCCTGGATAGTTCTGAAATTCCCTTTAAGAACTAAAACATTGAGGTCTTCTATGGTGTGGTCCGATTGTGAGAAATGATGTCCCACAGGTGTGCATAAACTGTCTTCTTTATGTTCTTTGATGGTATGTCTGTGCAAATTCATCCTCGCTTGCAACTTCTGTCCTGTTTCACCAACATAAGATCCTTTGCTGCACCTTTTGCATTGGATGAGGTACACAACATTACTTGAGGTACAGCTGTAAGATCCCATGATATTGAAGGTCCCATTTGTGTGTGTAACACTTTTGGATAGATTTATCTGGTTGCATAGTTTGCAGCGTTTTTTATTGCAGGGTTTGCTACCATTATTTGTGACTTCATAATCAGAGTGAAGTTCCCTGCTGATTAGTTTGTGTCTGAGGTTGGGTGGTTGTCTGAAAGCCAATAATGGGGGTTGTTGGAATATTCCTTTCAGAGTTTCATCCTCTGTTATAATGGGTTGTAAATCTTTGATTATCTTTTTGATCCCTTCAAGTGCTGGGTTGTATGTGGTGACTAGAGGTACTCGGTTATTTGTTTTTTTCTCTGTGTATTGGAGGAGATTTTCTCTTCCGGTTTTCAAGGCTGTGTTTATGCTGTTGTTGATGGTTTTGTCTTTGTAACCTTTCTTATGGAAGGAGTCTGCCAGTGTTCTGAGATGTTTATCTCTGTCTTCTGGGTCTGAACAAATTCGGTGGTATCTGATGGCCTGGCTGTGTATGATGGCCCGTTTGGTGTGTTGGGGGTGAAAACTGGAACTATGAAGATAGCTGCATCGGTCAGTCGGTTTTCTGTATATTGACATGTGTAGCTTGTCATCCCTGATGTATACTGTAGTGTCCAGGAAGTTGACATGTGTGTTCGAATAGTCCATTTTTAGTTTGATAGATGGGTGAGAAGTGTTGATCAATGAAAAGAATTGGTTTAGATTTTCTTCACCTTCAGTCCATATCATGAATATATCATCAATATAGCGATAATATCTGTATGGCTTTTGTTGTATGCTGTTCAGAAATTTGTCCTCCAGGTCAGCCATAAATAAATTTGCATATTGGGGTGCCATTTTGCTTCCCATAGCAGTACCCATACACTGGAGATAGATGTCATTATTGAAAGTGAAGTAGTTGTGTATAAGAATGAATTCAATGAGCCGTGTCACATCCTCAGCAGTGTATTTGTGGTCTGGTGAGGATGATAAGAATCTGTGACATGCCGCCAACCCATCCTTGTGAGGGATGTTACTGTACAGAGATTCTACATCCATAGTGACTAGAAGTGTATTAGGTGGTAATTGTTGTATATTGTTAAGTTTGTTCAGAAAATCAGTGGTGTCTTGCAGGAAACTTGCAGTGTTCATGACTAAAGGTTTTAACATGTTTTCTACAAGGCCTGAGATATGTTCGGTAAGTGTATTCATACCTGTTATAATGGGTCTGCCTGGATTTCCTGGCTTGTGGATCTTGGGCAGCATGTAGAAGTCTCCAATTTCTGGATTATCCGGAATCGCATTGATGAGTTCTGAATGTAGGTGGCTTGGCATTGTCGCAATGAGACCTTTTAATTGCTGAGTAAAATCCTGGGTCGGATTATAATCCGTTTTTTTGTAGTAAGTAGTATTTGCCAGCTGCCTCTGGCCCTCTTGTATATATTTGTCTGTATCCATCACAACGACTGCTCCCCCTTTATCTGCTGGTTTGATGGTTATGGCCTGATTATTGCGCAGATCATGTACAGCTCTTCGCTCCAGTGGTGAAAGGTTGTATAATATTTTCTTTTGCTGGGTGGATATCAGGGATGTAACTCGCAGCCTGAAGCTGTCAATATAGGTAACCAGTTTGGGGTTGCGTCCTTGTGGAGGTGTGAAGTTGCTGTTCTTTTTCCTTTTGTGACCTCCTATTGTCCTAGGATTGCTTTCCTTACTGTCAAAATATTCTTTGAGCCTTAGTCTCCTAAAGAATTCCTCCATATCTGACCATACCTGTAATTTATCCAATTTGGTGGTTGGGCAGAATGTGAGGCCTTTGGAGAGGACTGTTGTTTCTGGTGTAGTAAGTTGATGATTTGACAAATTTATTATTCCGAGTTCCTCTGTTATATCCACATTTTCTGTAAAGTCAGCATTTACACAAGGGATACCTTGGGATTCTGGATTGGCTTCCAAGTTGCTGATAGCAAGAGTTATAGAAGTTGTGTTTGTTTTGTGTTGTTTAGGTTGTATCCAAAAGGTCTGCTCTTGGTGTAGCTTTTGGAGTTTTTTTTGCTTCCTGTTCATGGCAAGTTTTTGCAGTTGTCTTTGTAAGGTTTCAATTTCATTCTTAATTTGGTTGATGCTTGTGGGATCCAATGGTGTTGAGGTTTCAAACACCAACTGCTTTTGTTTCCGGATTGTTTCCCTTTTACCATAGAGTTTATGAATGAGGTTGTTCCTTAACCTTTTGCTGGTACATCTGCAGAGTCCTTCTGCATAAGGAGAGTTCAGTGTATTTGCACAAGGATTTTTAATCCGGAGACCCTGTGGTATGAGATTCCTCTTTTTGCATCTTGAGAGAAAGAAGATGTCGCTGTTGACCTGTGTTTCCTTTGTGATCAGGTTGGTTAACTGCTTCTTTATGCGGCTATATGCAGTATCTTCCATCATACTTGATTTGATTGTAGCCGTATTAGTGCAATTGTGACAGAGAAAATTGAGTACTGTCCGTGATACTTTTTTTATTTGCACTAACATACAATTTTTCAGGACAAGCTTTCGGGGTATGTCCCCTTCTTCAAGGTCCAAGCAGTACTGATTCACACATTTTTAGGCAGAATGTTAAAGAAGAAGAAAAAAAAAAAAAAAGAGAGAGAAAACCAAACACATACAAATCAATGGTAATAAAGATAGCAGCAGAGTTAGTGAGATAAGACAGAGGGAGAGCTAGTCTATGGTACTCTATGGTAAAAGGTAAACAATCCGGAAACAAAAGCAGTTGGTGTTTGAAACCTCAACACCATTGGATCCCACAAGCATCAACCAAATTAAGAATGAAATTGAAACCTTACAAAGACAACTGCAAAAACTTGCCATGAACAGGAAGCAAAAAAAACTCCAAAAGCTACACAAAGCGCAGACCTTTTGCATACAACCTAAACAACACAAAACAAACACAACTTCTATAACTCCTGCTATCAGCAACTTGGAAGCCAATCCAGAATCCCAAGGTATCCCTTGTGTAAATGCTGACTTTACAGAAAATGTGGATATAACAGAGGAACTCGGAATAATAAATTTGTCAAATCATCAACTTACTACACCAGAAACAACAGTCCTCTCCAAAGGCCTCACATTCTGCCCAACCACCAAATTGGATAAATTACAGGTATGGTCAGATATGGAGGAATTCTTTAGGAGACTAAGGCTCAAAGAATATTTTGACAGTAAGGAAAGGAATCCTAGGACAATAGGAGGTCACAAAAGGAAAAAGAACAGCAACTTCACACCTCCACAAGGACACAACCCCAAACTGGATACCTATATTGACAGCTTCAGGCTGCGAGTTACATCCCTGATATCCACCCAGCAAAAGAAAATATTATACAACCTTTCACCACTGGAGCGAAGAGCTGTACATGATCTGCGCAAAAATCAGGCCATAACCATCAAACCAGCAGATAAAGGGGGAGCAGTCGTTGTGATGGATACAGACAAATATATACAAGAGGGCCAGAGGCAGCTGGCAAATACTACTTACTACAAAAAACTGGATTATAATCCGACCCAGCATTTTACTCAGCAATTAAAAGGTCTCATTGCGACAATGCCAAGCCACCTACATTCAGAACTCATCAATGCGATTCCGGATAATCCAGAAATTGGAGACTTCTACATGCTGCCCAAGATCCACAAGCCAGGAAATCCAGGCAGACCCATTATAACAGGTATGAATACACTTACCGAACATATCTCAGGCCTTGTAGAAAACATGTTAAAACCTTTAGTCATGAACACTGCAAGTTTCCTGCAAGACACCACTGATTTTCTGAACAAACTTAACAATATACAACAATTACCACCTAATACACTTCTAGTCACTATGGATGTAGAATCTCTGTACAGCAACATCCCTCACAAGGATGGGTTGGCGGCATGTCACAGATTCTTATCATCCTCACCAGACCACAAATACACTGCTGAGGATGTGACACGGCTCTTTGAATTCATTCTTATACACAACTACTTCACTTTCAATAATGACATCTATCTCCAGTGTATGGGTACTGCTATGGGAAGCAAAATGGCACCCCAATATGCAAATTTATTTATGGCTGACCTGGAGGACAAATTTCTGAACAGCATACAACAAAAGCCATACAGATATTATCGCTATATTGATGATATATTCATGATATGGACTGAAGGTGAAGAAAATCTAAACCAATTCTTTTCATTGATCAACACTTTTCATCCATCTATCAAACTAAAAATGGACTATTCGAACACACATATCAACTTCCTGGACACTACAGTATACATCAGGGATGACAAGCTACACACGTCAATATACAGAAAACCGACTGACCGATGCAGCTATCTTCATAGTTCCAGTTTTCACCCCCAACACACCAAACGGGCCATCATACACAGCCAGGCCATCAGATACCACCGAATTTGTTCAGACCCAGAAGACAGAGATAAACATCTCAGAACACTGGCAGACTCCTTCCATAAGAAAGGTTACAAAGACAAAACCATCAACAACAGCATAAACACAGCCTTGAAAACCCGAAGAGAAAATCTCCTCCAATACACAGAGAAAAAAACAAATAACCGAGTACCTCTAGTCACCACATACAACCCAGCACTTGAAGGGATCAAAAAGATAATCAAAGATTTACAACCCATTATAACAGAGGATGAAACTCTGAAAGGAATATTCCAACAACCCCCATTATTGGCTTTCAGACAACCACCCAACCTCAGACACAAACTAATCAGCAGGAAACTTCACTCTGATTATGAAGTCACAAATAATGGTAGCAAACCCTGCAATAAAAAACGCTGCAAACTATGCAACCAGATAAATCTATCCAAAAGTGTTACACACACAAATGGGACCTTCAATATCATGGGATCTTACAGCTGTACCTCAAGTAATGTTGTGTACCTCATCCAATGCAAAAGGTGCAGCAAAGGATCTTATGTTGGTGAAACAGGACAGAAGTTGCAAGCGAGGATGAATTTGCACAGACATACCATCAAAGAACATAAAGAAGACAGTTTATGCACACCTGTGGGACATCATTTCTCACAATCGGACCACACCATAGAATACCTCAATGTTTTAGTTCTTAAAGGGAATTTCAGAACTATCCAGGAAAGGAAAACGTTTGAACTAAGAATGATACTTCTTTTTGACACGAAGAATAATGGCCTGAATTTAGATATTGGTTTCCTTACACATTATGCTAAAGTTTTACGACCGCTCTGTGATTAGTACCCCCCCCCCTGCATTCCCCCCTAGCTCTCCCTCTGTCTTATCTCACTAACTCTGCTGCTATCTTTATTACCATTGATTTGTATGTGTTTGGTTTTCTCTCTTTTTTTTTTTTTTTTCTTCTTCTTTAACATTCTGCCTAAAAATTTGTGAATCAGTACTGCTTGGACCTTGAAGAAGGGGACATACCCCGAAAGCTTGTCCTGAAAAATTGTATGTTAGTGCAAATAAAAAAAGTATCATGGACAGTATTCAATTTTCTCTGTCAGAAATCATGAAATCAGGCCAAGACAGAAGCACAGTTAAATCACACTTGTTTAATAATAAAAGTAAAAAGAACAAATAAAGTCAAAATATAGCCAAAGTTCAGTAACAGGAACGGATAGTCAGCCAAGCCAGAAGTCAGGGATCAATGTAGTGGAACAGCAAGCAGGATCTGGAGATAGAAGGGATGTCAGCAAAGCAAGTCTTGAACAGGATTGTAGGAGAGAGTTTCTGTGATGGCAAGGCAAATGCAGAGCTCCTCTGGACTGGACAGCTTACTTGGAATCTCCCACTGTGCCCGACCTGGTACAACCTATGTTTCAGGCTGATCCTGCTGCTGCTCCAGTCTCTGTGCAGGCACCCGCCTCGATTATTACCTCTATAAGAGGTATGTCTGGTTCTGCTTTGCTTCGCCAGTGATTTTGCGCGATCCAATCCAATGCAGAGGGTTCCTCAAACAGTTTGAGAACCATGAGGAGTATGAAGTATAGTCCATTGTTGACTTGTAGGTTCTGTTGGTGCATACAGTACCTGGTGCATTGGAAAGGAATGCTCTTGGGTCTCATCCTCGGACGTACATGCCCCTGTTCTCCATGGTTTGCATAGACGTTTTCCCCTTGAGCCTGGTGGTCCACCGAGGGGGGTTGGGTTGTTGAGGAGGGGGTACTGTCAGGGCTGGGCTGGAAAATGAATTTGGAGTGTAGTGCATTTAGAGAGATTGACCCACAGTCCTGATACATTCTGAAAGATGTGGAGGAACGAAACCAGGTTTGGCAAGGAAATGACTGGGTCTATTAAAAATAAAAGAATATCATCATGTCAGGGCTGGGTTCAGCCCTTCCTTCTCTGAGCTGGCCATTCATCTGTTGGCTAATTTCCAGATCCTATCTCTCCACAGTTACTCAGCTGTTGATGATATCCTGCTCATCAGTCCTGCCTACTTAAGCCTACTTACAGAGGAGCTTTGCCTTCGCCTTGGCCAACATCACAGAAACTCTCTCCTGCGATCCTGTTCAATCATTAAAGTGTTTTACGGTATTACACTATTGGGAGTTTTTTTCTAATTCTATATGGACTGATCCTCCGGATGGATACGATTTAACCCTTGCCAGTAGCAGCAGCCATCTATGCCTTTTAGCCTCATACGAAAGTGGAGGCATGAGGAGCTGGTGAGTGGCTGTTCATAGGGAGAGTGGTCACTAAACACAGAGGTGTGGTGGAAGATTGCATTAGAAGAATATACACTCCTGTAACAGAGAGACTTGTTGTTGCACAATATAAGTTGTTTTTGATCACTATCACGGACACTTTTTGTTGCACTTATATGTGTCATTCAGAGACTATTTTTTATTAATTCAATTTTTTCATTGCATGGGGATTGTATTATCACATCAGCATCTGAGTAATATTGACACTGAGTCACGTTATGTATTAGCTATTCTGGTGTTTATTTTAATTTTACTGATTATGATGTGGGGTTATCAATAGGATATTTTCACTATATATCTATTGTACACATTTATATATAATTTTTTTATTTACAAGTTTAGTTGCACCACATGTAGATATACACCAGTAAAGGGGTGTTTGTTAGATTTTGAATTTCACCACAGGAGGTGGAAAAGATTTTTTGGAAATAGCGCCACGATTTAATTCGTCACGTGGGGTGTTTTTCACTTACCACTCAGTACAGATTTAAATCTCATTCACACTGTCTTATATACATTAAGTGGCAGCTATAGGTAGGTGTTATTAACCGGATGTATATTACCATCTAGGTGAATTATCCAAGGCGCAGTGGGGGTTGACCTAGTATAGGGTGGAATTTTTACCTAGGAAAAACCGCACATTCAATATGATATAAACCATATTTTAAATAAAGATTACATCTATGTCAACATGATGCATATGTGTCTATTCTATACCCCTGTATCTCCTTTGTTTTTTCGCCCCACTTTTTTATTTTCCCCTAATGTTTCTCAATCCCAAATAACTGGATTAGAGTGTAATGTTTACTGAGGAATGTCTTTATGTAATATTTGCTGTATGACTATTTCTACTTTTTCAATGATATGCCATAAGTATATGATTTGTGTTTTGTTCGATATTCTGTATACTGTCTTTGAATCCTCAGGACATAGGGAGGTTTATTTACTAAAGGCAAATATACTGTGCACTGCAAATGCATTTTTTAATTTTCCCTACATTTGCCTTTAGTAAATCAACTCATTGTGTTTTTGACTTGACTGTGCTTTTGGGGCACTGTTTGTACTTCCTTTTGGAAAATCTTATAAAAAACATTGAAAAGAAAAAAATGTACAGTAAAGGCCCTTTCACACTGGGGCGGGGGCGGCGTGGGCTATTGTAAGTGGCGCTTTACTGTCGATATTCAGCCGCTAACGGGGCGGTTTTACCCCCGCTAGTGGCCGAGAAAGGGTTAAAAACCACCACTGCCGGAGGTATAGCCACGCTGTCCCATTGATTTCAATGGGCAGGAACGGTGAAGGAGCGGTATACACTCTGCTCCTTCACCGCTCCGAAGATGCTGCTAGCAGGACTTTTTTTACCATCCTGCTAGCGCACCGCTCCAGTGTGAAAGCCCTCGGGGCTTTCACACTGGAGACAAAGCAGCGGCACTTTCGGGTCGGTTTGCAGGCGCTATTATTAGCACAATATCGCCTGCAAACCTCCCCAGTGTGAAAGGGCCCTAACAGTATTACAAATGTCAATAAAACTACCATGCTGGAAAGTGTATGCAGCAAAACAAATCTGTGCATTTAAATAATACTTTATATGTTCATCGTAGCCTTCAAAATGACTTAAATATATTTTACAAATATATCATAAGACCATTTAACACTTTTTTGTTGTTTATAAAAAAAAAAAAAACTAGAACAGACATTTTCAAGCTGACCACAGTTTTATCTATGGTCTTGAAAGTTCCAACAGATGTAATCTGTGGTCAGTAGCATAAAAATATTTGATTACCCCCTAATTGCTCTCCTTGAAAGTACTGAGCCTTTTGATATTTAAATCAGTTCCTTCATCTCCTTTGTACAGGAGGGAGTTAAGGCAAGGTGAATAAAGGATGTCATAAAGTC
Source organism: Aquarana catesbeiana (assembly GCF_042186555.1). Lineage (NCBI taxonomy): Eukaryota > Metazoa > Chordata > Amphibia > Anura > Ranidae > Aquarana > Aquarana catesbeiana. The sequence continues at coordinate 207,462,695 of NC_133325.1, read as the reverse complement.
AGCAGGAGGTACAAGGCTGACAAGTTCTACAAGCCAAATGCACTCATGAAAGTTGAATCCTCAAAAGATCAGAATAATATAATATTCACAGGAAATTCTGACAATCAAACATCACTCATCAACTAGTACCTTGTTCTTAATCAAAGAGCATCTGGTAAATTGAAATTAGAAACAAATAAGAATTCTTATTAACAAAAGGTCAAATAGCTCATTCATATTGTTTGTCAAAATTAATGCATAAAAAGGTTAAAGGATCTGTGATATTATGTTAGATGTTGCTAATTTACCACACACACTTCATTCTAACCCATTAGGTCTGATAAAATACATGTCATTTAAGGTAATAGCAAAAACATTTTCCTATACACTAATCAAGTGGTTTATACTTACAAGGGGTAAACTAGACAAAGGTCTAGTGTATCCAATTTTAAATTGTCCTTGCTCAAAGTTAGGCGTATCACTTTTCTACCCAGGAATGCTTCTGGAATAAGACCCAATATATATAACTTTTACAAAATGTTGTCATTTGTTTATAGGAAACTTTTCTATCCCTGAGTAATATAATTATTTCATTTGCAAGTTTACTTTAGCTCCTTTCTCAGTTTTTTTTTTTTTTGTTTTTTTAACTAGGGAAAGAGAATTGCATGCTTATTCCATCTTGAAATACAGGTACTGTGTATATATAGTACATTTATAAGAAAATTTAAAAAATGCTTCCAGCAATAAATACAGTGTCCAGGCAGCAGTGTATTTCTATTTGCCTAATTCTTCCGATTAATTTGTGCGATTTTTATGTCACAGAGTTATATTTTTACTGATTAAAATATTGGTCACGTTTTTAAACAGGGAGAAGTTGCATGCCTTTAAATTGGTTGAGCTCCCTCACCATTGTACTCACTTTGGACCAGAGCATGTTTTACATTTCAGCAATGACACTTTTGATTTGGCAGTAACATTATTAAAACTTTTGCTACTGAAGTGACTCTGTGAAAACAATGAGCTCATTGTGTGACCTATATCTTATATTAATAGTTGTTAAGACAGAGAAAGAATAGCCGAGAACTCCCTTCAGCTTATAGTCTACAGTTTTCCATCTTTAATACATTGTCAAGAACATGAAGATCATTTGCCAACTGTTACCAGAGGAGACTGTCAGGCTGTACATTTTACCATTTGTATTATTCTGAGAATAAACATATCAACAGAACCCTTCATATGAGATTCACAACAGTCACTATATTGCCAGTGATTTTTTTTTTTTTTATTGTAACAAAAATGTATAAAGTTTCTGTGACCGTCTACAAATATATACCATGCACTTTGCAAACTGTTAGCAGAGCAGACTGTAAACTGGGGATGACCGAATACTCTTGAGTTTGGTCTGCAGGTTACTTCAATGAACCCATCTCAAAGTCAGAAAATTGCAATGTTTATTCTTAACTCTGAATGAATTTCTATGGGAGTCAAATGTTGCAAATCAATTGTGGTAAATTTTTATGACTAGTAAACAGTAGATTGTCAAGCAGTTGATGTAAGGAGGAGGGCATTGCCATAAGGGACATGTACCAATGCAAAAAAAAGAAGTTTAAAAGAGGTTCCTTCTCTTATGTGACTTAAAGGGGAAAAAAACATTCTTTTTTATGACATGCCTGGGCGATGCCTTTAAGCTGAATATGGTGCTACAGAACAATATGATTTTTATAAATGGCTTAAATATAACTGGCGTACCCAATCTGATTTATTGAAACTTACCCCCCACTTCTTGCCCCCCCTCCACTGTGGTCGTTGCAGAGTTATTTTACATGCTGTATACTTTTTATTTTTTATATTTCGCTTGGCATGTTCATCATTGTCACTGCCTGTATACACGGAACGTCTACACCTGCGGGTCCTTTGCAACACAGGCTGTACACCTTACAGCTGTAAGGTAAGCGGCTTGCAAACACGGAGGTGTCCTCACTGAAGATCCCCCCTCCCTTCACGATTGGACTTGTTTTGTGTTTCTCATCACGTGGTTTTGCTTTTTGGACTGGATGATAGAACTAATATTCATGTTTGTCCTAGGGATTTGTCACTTGTAGTTCACCAGGATCTGGCACGTTTTTGCTAATGGGGCATTAGCCCACATATATTTTTCTTGCATTATATATATTTTTTTTTTTGCATTGTGTCATTATTCACCCTATTTGTGTTGGTATATGCATTTTTGTTTTGCTATATTCAAGCAGTCACTGTTTCACGATTACCTTTATATATTAGGCTTTGTCTGCCCGCAACATGTCATGTTGATCAGCTACGTTGCACTGCACTGCATCCCCACCATGTTCTTTTAGCATGTAGGATCTATTCATGCATTGGCCCGTTTCTGCTTTTTTAGTTCACTTTGCCACTTTAGTCATCTTTGGAGCTCCCCCCCCCCCCTTAATCACAGCGCAACTACCATCTTCCCCCACTTTTGAAAAAGAAGCTTTTATTACGTTTTAGCAGTGATACCTGATTTTTCATCCAGCAATGATGAATTGAATGGTGGCAATAGCAGCCATAGAACTAAAAGCTATACGAATATTAAAACATAAAGCTACACCTCTCAACTGCAAAACAACTGGGCAGTGGCAAAATAGTGGTTTAACCACTTGCCGATCAGCTCACGCAGAAATTCTGTGGCAGGTCGGCAGTGCTGCGCGAATCACCATACCTGTACGGCAGCTGGCGCAGTTGAAGGCACGCTGTGGGAGCGTGCCCGGGGGATGGGCAGACTCGATGTCCGCCAGCAACCCACAATCGCCTAGTACAGAGGCAGAATGGGGATCTTCCAGTGTAAACAAGCGGATCCTCGTTCTGCCAGGAGACATGACAGAAATCTTCTATTCCCAGTAATTAGGAACAGTGATCTCAGTCATGTCCCAGTGAACTCATCCCCCCTACAGTTAGAACACACCTAGGGAACAAATCCTTCCGGGCTGAAGTGGTCAATAGTATAATTTTTGAGCTCCTTTTCTTGCAGTACCACACTCTTAAAAGTTTAATAAAATATCAAAACATAGTTTGATTTGGCAACAACCAGAACCCCAAGATCTCCAGACCATCTTTTACATACGAGTATCCCTAATTATTCATGATTCAAAATAGTCTTCAGATATATGCTTGCTAGTAATTGCCTGGCATCAGGACAGTATGCATGCACTTAAAAAGGCAATAAATAGAAAAAGTTCTGTAGTGTCTTCATTTTTACTGTGTCTGTTTCATATCTGTAAGGTGTCACTGTAGTTTCTAACCTCTACCTGCAGCGTATCAGCTGTGGTACATTTACCAGGCACATGGGTACCACTTGAATGAAGAAACACATGACTCTTCGGCAAAGAGCTTGATGGAAGCAAAAAATATGTAGTCCTCTTTCAGGGATGCATAGCAACCACTTTCTGTTCGAGCTAATGCTGCTCCTCCTCCTCAAGAATGTATAGCAGCCATGTGTGTTGGACCTATTACTACACAAAAACTCTCTAATCTTTCTCTAACTACTAACTTTCTCCTCCAAAACACACGACAAACAGATGCTGCAAACCCTGACTTTTATAGGGAGGGGTCTGGCTCATGAGAAAACCTCTTTGATTAACCCTTCTATCTATCCTGAGGCAAGAAAGTGCATTGTTGTTTGGTTGCAGTAGACATGAATGGCTGCATTAATTCTCCATTTTCTCAATCCACAAATGGCTTGGGTTTGGGTCCAACTCATGGTTAATCCAAATGCAAAGCTCATTCCTACTACCAGCCACTGAAATTTCTTGCAATCTTTATATTTGCAGCCAGTATCATATTTACTTCTTGTCCCTCAATGCCTACTGTCTTTGGCTGCCCTTCCTACCTCAATTAACAGGCTTGTATTCAATTAAGAAGATCAAATATTATAGCAATACAAGGCATGGAAAGATAGTGGATAGAGATGCTGAAAGTGACCGTATACCCACTCTGTACCAGTATTGAAAGAAGCAACACCTAGTCGAACAAAACATTTTACACACTCCTCTCACAATTTGGATCTGCAGTAGGTGCATAGGCACTAAATGGGTTAACTATAGGCACATAGAAACATTATTCCATCAAACATGACCAAATTGTGCAACACCAGTAAAGGTAAATTGTGCCAGCAGACAGCGTGGCAATATTGAACCTTTTTAGACACATGAATACATTGCTGATGGCAACAATGTGTGAGTCACTGTTTACCACCTTTATTCCGGTAGATAGACCCAAATAAATGAAGCTACGCATTCAGTAAAGAAAAATAAATGTTTAATTGAATCCAAGTAGTGTAAGTACCTGTATTTGAATTGGTATCAGCTTCTTTCAATCCCCTATACAGCAGCTCTAAGACTGCTGGGATCAAGATTGCTGTTAGAAATCATAGGGTCACATACAGCCTACATGACAGGGCCCCCCCGCCAGCTGAAAGTGACTGAGGACATATATTTATCAGTCCCTTTCTCTGCAACTTCAGCTAAACAGATGAATGAATAGGAAGTGCACTGAGGCTTCCTGCTCATTCACACACTGAAGCGTAGTAAATACAGTTTACTATGTTTCAGTGATGAATGGCCACAGGAGTGATTGGTACCAATTGCTCACTGTGTTCATTCAGGAAAGGAAAGGGGACAGAAAATATTTTACTGGCCCCTTCCATGCTCTCTATCCTGAAACATCCCCCTGTGTGCCTGCAGCAGCTTCTGGCAGGAGAGAAGAGGTGGGAAACTGGAAGCACTGTGGGGGAAAGGGGCACACAAGCGGGCCCAGACAGCAGATGGAAGCGGCGCATGTGCTAGGACCCATTACCTTGCAGTGCAGCCATAGGGAGGAAGAGGAGGAGAAGCTGGCAGTGCTTCAGGGGGAGGCAAAAGAGGATTGGTGTCTCCAATAAGACAGCCAGCCCTCATGCCCCCCACCCCCCCGGCAAAAAAATGGTCTGGTCATTAAGGGGGGTAAATCTTCCATTGGTCAAGTGGTAATCTGTGTATGTAACTTGTTTTTTTAGAGTGCATCTTTAAGGGTATAAAAAGGAACGGAAACAAGAAGAGATTCCCAAAGAATTCTTCAAAGAGGAAACAGCCGGTATTAAAGGTAAAATATTATCTTTATTAGAAAACTTCACATAACACTAGCATTCAATAAATATAGTACTACTAAACCTCCACCACGAACATCTAAAAATTAGATAATTGTCTTAAGGACACAGGTGGCCACCACAATCAGACATACGGGCCTCACAGACACCACACCCCATTGGTTTCTCTATATTGGATCCTGGTTCAATTATTTTGATAAGAGAACAAATAATAGCATTTTGTATCCCTGGGGTGATGGTATGACTTGCTACAGTGGGGAAATATTAATTTGAAAAATCCCCCTCTAGCTTGGTTTATGTGGCTGTAGTCAGAATGTCATTTTTATGTTTGTTTTGCATCTTAGGGGCCCTGTTCACATGTTTGTGCTTCATTTTTGCATGCTCATTAATGTTCATTATGCAGCAATTTAATGTGTTTTGCATTTAAGTAACTCCACTTTTGTTGAGAAATAATATTCCCCTCTGGATGATCTATATACATTGCAAGGATTTTAGCAACTTTGTTGCAGATTCCTAACTTTTGTTATTCTGGTTTAGGGATGAGCTTTGAGTTCGAGTCGTACTCATGTTCGACTCGAACATTGGCTGTTCGCCAGTTCGCCGAACAGCGAACAATTTGGGGTGTTCACGGCAAATTTGAAAGCCGCAGAACACCCTTTAAAAGTCTATGGGAAAAATCAAAAGTGCTAATTTTAAAGGCTTATATGCATGGTATTGTCATAGAAAGTGGGGTCCTGCCCCAGGGGACATGGATCAAAAACGTCCGTTTTTTCGGGAGCAGTGATTTTAATAATGCTTAAAGTGAAACAATAAAAGTGTAATATTCCTTTAAATTTCCTACCTGGGGGGTGTCTATAGTATGCTTGTAAAGGGGCGCATGTTTCCCGTGTTTAGAACAGTCTGACAGCAAAATTACATTTCAAAGGAAAAAAAGTCATTTAAACTACTCGCGGCTATTAATGAATTGCCAGTCCGACAATACACATAAAAATTCATTGATCAAAACGGCATGGGAATTCCCCACAACCAAAATTTAAAAAAAAATGACGTGGGGGGTCCCCCTAAATTCCATAACAGGCCCCTCAGGTCTGGTATGGATATTAAGGGGAACCCTGGCCAAATTTTTTTTTTAAAATGGCGTGGGGTCCCCCCAAAAATCCATACCAGACCATTATCCAAGCACGCAACCTGGCAGGCCACAGGAAAAGAGGGGGGGATGAAAGAGCGCCCCCCCTCCTGAACCGTACCAGGCCAAATGCCCTCAACATTGGGAGGGTGCTTTGGGGTAGCCCCCCAAAACACCTTGTCCCCATGTTGATGGGAACAAGGGCCTCATCCCCACAACCCTTACCCGGTGGTTGTGGGGGTCTGCAGGCAGGGGGCATATCGGAATTTGGAAGGCCCCTTTAACAAGGGGACCCCCAGATCCCGGCCCTCCCCCCCTGTGTGAAATGGTAAGGGAGTACAAAAGTACCCCTACCATTTCACAAAAAAAGTGTCAAAAATGTTAAAAATGACAAGAGACAGTTTTTGACAATTCCTTTATTTAAATGCTTCTTCTTTCTTCTATCTTCTTTCTTCTATCTTCTATCTTCCTTTGGTTTCTTCCTCCATCTTCTTTTTCTGGTTCTTCTGGTTCTTCCTCTGGTGTTCTCATCCGGCATCTTCCTCCGCGGTGTCTTCTTCCCTTCTTCTTCTCGGGCAGCTTCGCATCCACCATGATGGGAGGCTCCCGCTGTGTGATGCTTCTCCTCTTCTGACGGTTCTTAAATAACGGAGGGAGGAGCCACCCGGTGTTATTTAAGAACCGTCAGAAGAGAAGAAGCGTCACACAGCGGGAGCCTCCCATCATGTTGGATGCGGAGCAGCCCGAGAAGAAGACAGGAAGAAAACGCCACGGAGGAAGATGCCGGATGAGAACACCGGAGGAAGAACCAGAAGAACCAGAAGAACCAGAAGAACCAGAAGAAGAAGAAGATGGAGGAAGAAACCGAAGGAAGATAGAAGAAAGAAGACAGAAGAAAGAAGAAGCATTTAAATAAAGGAATTGTCAAAAACTGTCTCTTGCCATTTTTAACATGTTTGACAGTTTTTTTGTGAAATGGTACTTACCATTTCACACAGGGGGGAGGGCCGGGATCTGGGGGTCCCCTTGTTAAATTCCAATAAGCCCCCCGCCCGCAGACCCCCACAACCACCAGGCAAGGGTTGTGGGGATGAGGCCCTTTCAAAATGGGGACAAGGTGTTTTGGGGGGCTATCCCAAAGCACCCTCCCAATGTTGAGGGCATGTGGCCTGGTACGGTTCAGGAGGGGGGGCGCTCTCTCATCCCCCCCTCTTTTCCTGCGGCCTGCCAGGTTGCATGCTCGGATAAGGGTCTGGTATGGATTTTTGGGGGGACCCCACGCCATTTTTTTTTAAATTTTGGTGCAGGGTTCCCCTTAAAATCCATACCAGACCTGAAGGGTCCTCCACCCCCTCCTCTTCTTCTTCCTCCATGGCCTCTTCCTGTGCTTTGTCCTCGGAACCAGTGGTGCTCCATAGGCATTCAAGGGGCTACGCAAGTACGCAGGCCAAAAGATGCCATGTGGTGCTTGAGCTGGTGTGCTTAGGGGACAGGAGCCACACTGGGGCAAAGATTCTGTCAGCTCTGCAGGGGCAGGCTCAGAGGTGGTTGACACCATGCCAGCTTCAGCCAGGAATGGTGGTTTGCGACAATGGCACCAACCTCCTCTCCACCCTCTGACAGGGACAACTGACTCATGTGCCCTGTTTGGCTCATGTCCTTAACTTGGTGGTGCAGCGGTTCTTGGGCAGGTATCCGGGCTTACAGGATGTCCTGAGGCAGGCCAGGAAAGTCTGTGTGCATTTCCGCTGGTTATATAATGCCAGTGCTCGGCTGGCTGACCTCCAAAAGGAATTTAACCTGCCTAATCTGTGACATGCCCACCAGGTGGAACTCAACGTTGGCCAGGCTGCAGCGGCAGCACACACAGCAGAGAGCCATCAATGAGTACCTGTGTGACTATGGCACCAGGGCAGGGGCAGGAGAGCTTGTTTTTTTTCCTATGCCAGTGGGCCATGATCAAGGATGCATGCACTGTCCTGTCACCATTTGAGGAGGCCATGAGGATGGTGAGCAGTGACAGTGCATGCATCAGTGACACTGTCCCCTTTTCCACCTGTTGGAGCACACGCTGCATGGAATAAGGGCACTTGAGGCAGAACAGAGGCAGGAAGAGGAGGACTTCCTTACCTCTCAAGGCTCCCTTTATCCAGACAGCACTCCTATGTGCCCGCCGATCACACAGGAAGAGGACGAGGAGGAGGAGGATTGTGTCAGCATGGAGGTGGAGCCTGGCACTCAGCAGCAGTCTTCAAGGGATCATTTACAGTCCCAAGAAACCCATGGACTTGTATATGGCTGGGAGGAGGTGGCTGCGGATCATGTTGTCCTTAGTGACCCAGAGGACTCCGGACCGAATGCCTCAGCAAACCTAAGCTGCATGGCCTCCCTGATCCTGCAAAGCCTGTGGAAGGATCCTCGTATTCGTGGTATCAACGAGAGGACTCGTTACTGGCTGGCAACCCTCCTTGATCCACGTTACAAGGGTAAGGTTGCGGACCTTATCTTGCCATCGCAGAGGGAGCAGTGGATGAAACATCTTCGGGAGGCCTTGCAGAAAGGTCTGTGCAATGCGTTCCCAGAGACTGGGAGGTTACAAACTCCTGTTTCTGGACAACGTGTTGCTGAGGCTTCGGTCAGTCAAAGAAGGAGCGGTGGAGAAGGTGGCCATCTGACCGATGCGTTCAGACAATTTTTTAGTCCGCAGCCCCAAGGTATGATCAGTTCCAGCAACCATCGCCAGCGTCTGTTTTACATGGTGCAGGAATACCTAGGGGCAAGATCTGACTTGGACACCTTTCCCACCAAAAATCCTCTGGGTTACTGGGTCTTGAGGATGGATCACTGGCCAGAGCTTGCACAGTATTCAGTTGAGCTACTGACCTGTCCTGCATCCAGCGTTCTTTTGGAATGCACATTCAGTGCTGCTGGAGGCTTTGTAACCACAGGGTGCGCTTGTCCAGCCGACTCGGTCGATCGACTGACCTTCATAAAAATGAATCAGTCTTGGATCACCACCAGATACCAAGCACCTGATGCTGATGTAACCGAATACATTTTTTTGAAATGTCAGATCCCTTCAAGACTGCCTATGCTGATGCTGAGTGACTATCCTGTTATGCTGAGTGACTATCCTCTTCTTCCTCAATGATCATGCTGATGGCTTGTAAGAATATTTTTGTTTCTGGGCGCCTCCACCAGTGGCTAAGGCCCAATTTTTCAGCCACTATTTAACAGGGGCGTGTAATTACAGTTTTTGATGCAATTCTTTGCAGCAGGGCTCATTCCTGTGCTCCAACTAGAGTATCTGTAAGGGATTGCAGTGTTGTGGCACCTGTGCCTAAGGCCAAATTTTTCAGGCCTTATTTAATAGGGGCGTGTAATTACAATTTTTGATTAAATACTTTGCAGCAGGGCTCGTTCCTGCGCTCCAACTAGAGTATCTGTGAAGGGTTGCAGTGTTGTGGCACCAGCACCAGTGCCTAAGGCCCAATTTTTCAGCCCCTGTTTAATAGGGGCGTGTAATTACAATTTTTGATGCAATACTTTGCAGCAGGGCTCGTTCCTGCGCTCCAACTAGAGTATCTGTGAGGGGTTGCAGTGTTGTGGCACCAGCACCAGTGCCTAAGGCCCAATTTTTCAGCCCCTGTTTAACAGGGGCATGTAATTACAATTTTTGATGCAATATTTTGCAGGAGGGCTCGTTCCTGCGCTCCAACTAGAGTATCTGTGAGGGGTTGCAGTGTTGTGGCACCAGTGCCTAAGGCCCAATTTTTCTGACCCTGTTCAACAGGTGCATGTAATTACAATTCTTGATCTAATATTTCACAGCAGGGCCCGTTTCTGCCCACACCAAGAGTAACTGTGAGGACTTACAGTGTTGTGGCAACACCAACACCTAAGGCTCCAATTTCTGCAGAGTATATAGGGCACCCCCCCTACTTTCAAACATCCAACTTACAAAGGACTCCTACTTGCAAACGGAAGGAGACAACAGGAAGTGAGATGAAATCTACCTCTAGGAAGGGAAATTTTCTCCTGTAAGAGTTAATATGGGAAAAAAGTGTCTCCTCTCCATTGATGCTTTATCAACAATCCTTATTTCACTAAAAACCCCAAATTGTCAAAAAACATTTGTCATTGGGACAGAAAGTGAGGTGATATCTTCTGAAGAGGTGCACAGACAAACAAACAAACAAACAAACAAATGCCACAGGGGTGATAACCCTTCCCTATGTTTTCCAAAAAGCTTAAAATAGATTTTTTGGCTGGAGCTACACTTTAAAAGTGTACCAGTTCAAAATTACAAACAGATTCTACTTAACAACAAGCCTACAGTCCCTGTCTTGTTTGCACCGCCTGTATACTGCTGTTCAGAGTATATAGGGCCTGGGGGCCCCACGCCTTTCCTTTTTTTAATTTGGGTGCGGGGTTCCCCTTAATATCCATACAAGACCCAAAGGGCCTGGTAATGGACTGGGGGGGTACCCATGCCGTTTGTCTCACTGATTTTCATCCATATTGCCTTGACTCGACATTACATTAAAGCTGCATGCAGTTTTAAATTACTTTTATTCCTTTAAAAATGCCATTTTGTGCAGGGACTGTTCTAAGCATGGGAAACACACGCCACTTTACAGGCATACTATAGATACCCCCCAGGTACGATATTTAAAGGAATATTTCACTTTTTTCACTTTAAGCATCATTAACCACTTCAATACAGGGCACTTATACACCTTCCTGCCCAGACCAATTTTCAGCTTTCAGCGCTGTCGCAGTTTGAATGACAATTGCACGGTCATTCTACATTGTACCCAAACTAAATTTTTATCATCAATTTTTTCTCACAAATAGAGCTTTCTTTTGGTGGTATTTGGTCACTTCTGCGGTTTTTATTTTTGCTATACAAATAAAAAAATTTTGAAAAAAATAAAACTTTTGCTTTTGTTTCTGTTAAAAAATGTTGTAAATAAGTAAGTTTTCTCTTTCACTGATGGGCACTGATAAGGCGGCACTGACAGGCACTGATGAGGCGGCACCGATGAGGTGGCACCCATGAGCAGGCATTGACCGGCACTGACAATGGGCATTGATATACGGCACTGATGGGCACTGGTAGACGGCACTGATGGGTGGCACTGATATGCAGCACTGATGGGCATTGATAGGCGGCACTGATGGGCACTCATGGGTGGCACTGGGTGGCACTGATGGGCACTGATAGGCGACACTGATGGGCACTGAAAGGCTGCAAAGATGGGTTCTTATGGGTGGCACTGATAGGCGGCACTGTTGGGCACTGATAGGCGGCACTGCTGGGCACTGATACGTGGTACTGATGGGCACTGATGGGCACTGATACGCGGCACTGATATGAGGCACTGATAGGCATCCCTGGTGGCACTGGCAGTGGTAGGCATTGTGAGTGGGCATTGATTGTCAGCTGCCTGGGCACAGATTAGTATTTCCCTGGGTGTCTAGGGGGCATACCTGGTGGTCCAGTGTGGATAGCCATCCTGGTGGTCCTGGACGGCTTCCCTGGTGGTCCTGGGTGGGATCCGAGGGGGGGTTGTGCTGATAAACAATCAGCACAGACCCCCTCTGTCAGGAGAGCAGCTGATCAGCTCTCCTCTACTTGCGTCTGTCAGACACGAGTGAGAAAAAGCCTATCACCGGCTCTTCCTATTTACATCATGATCAGACGTGATTGGACACGGCTGATCGCGTGGTAAAGAGTCTCCAATGGTCAGACTGACACACCGCAACAACGATCACCGCGATGAGCACCCCCCAGGGGCATGCAGCGGCTTAATATCCTGATCACGTCATATGACGTCTGGTCAGGATACTGAAACCACTTTGCCGCCATCATTTTGCGTTATGGCGGGTGGCAAGTGGTTAAAATCACTGCTCCCGAAAAAACGTCCACTTTTAAAACTTTTTTTTGCATTAATACATGTTCCCTGGGGCAGGACCCGGGTCCCCAAACCCTTTTTAAGACAATACCATGCAAATTAGCCTTTAAAATTAGCACTTTTGATTTCAAACGTTCGAGTCCCATAGAACTCAATGGGGTTCTAAAGTTTGCGCGAATTTTCGTTCCGTTCGCAGGTTCTGGTGCAAACCGAATCGGGGGGTGTTTGGCTCATCCCTACAGGTTGCATGTTTTACATTACAGAGGAGGTCTAGGGCTAGAATTATTGCTCTCGCTCTAGCGATCACGGCGATACCTCACATGTGTGTGTGTGGTTTGACCACCGTTTTCATATGCGGGCACTACTCACGTAGGCATTCACTTCTGCCCGCAAGCTCGTTGGGAGAGGGCGTTTAAAAATTATTTTTTTTCTTATTTATTTTACATGATTTTATTTATTTTTACACTGTTTAAAAAAAAAAATTGTGTCACTTTTATTCCTATTGCAAGGAATGTAAACATCCCTTGTAATAGAAAAAAGCATGACAGGACCTCTTAAATATGAGATCTGGGGTCAAAAAGACCTCAGATGTCATATTTATACTAAAATGCAATAAAAAAAAAGTCATTTAAAAAAATGACATTGAAAAAAATGGGCGGAAGGGACGTTTTGATGTTGCTTCCACCCTGCAGTGTCATGGAGATCAGTGGGCGCCATCTTCCCCTCACTCATCTCCATGCACAGCTAGGCAACAGACGCGATCACCTCAGCCACTGCCGACGGCTCCGGTAAGTGGCGGAGGGCACCGGATCGCGGTGGGAGGGGGGGCCCTCTCCCGCCACTGATAAAAGTGATCTCGCAGCGAATCTGTTGCAGAGACCACTTTTATCTTGTAGCCGACCGCAGGCCGAAAACGTGGATACCGGGGTTATGGCAGCTAGCTGCTGCCATAACAACGATATCCGTCCCCAAAAAAGGGACGTACATCGGTGTGCGGCAGTTGGCAAGTGGTTAACCACTTAAGGACCAAGCCTCTTTTTGAGATGTGTTGTTTACAAGTTAAAAACATTTTTTTTTGTTAGAAAATTACTTAGAACCCCCAAACATTATAAATTTTTTTTCTAACACCCTAGAGAATAAAATGGCAGTCGTTGCAATACTTTCTGTCACACCGTATTTGCGCAGCGGTCTTACAAGTGCATTTTTTTGGAAAAAATACACTTTTTTGAATTAAAAAATAAAACAGTAAAGTTAGCCCAATTTTTTTATATTGTGAAAGATAATGTTACGCCGAGTAAATTGATACCCAACATGTCACGCTTCAAAATTGCGCCCGCTCGTTGAAATGGCGACAAACTTTTACCCTTAAAAATCTCCATAGGCGACGTACAATCTCCATAGGTGATTGTACAATCTTTTTAAATCTACCAACAATTATTTATTCAAGGGCCTGCCTGCTTGGTACAAATTAATTGGTTTGATTAGATGCATCGTTTTGGTAAATCTAAAGTTGTGCAATGATTTTATGGTCAGGTTTTAGCGTGTAAGGTGACCCACAGATGAACTAGCACAGAAAACAATGTGATAAATAAGAAGCCATATGAAACAAACTGGAAGTTAGAAACAGGTGCCAGAACAAACATTCATCATGCATATGGTTGGGAATGGCTATGTTATCTGTGAAAGACACTTATTGGGGGTTATTTGCTAAAACTGCACAGGTGCAAAATCTGGTGCATCAGCTTCCAGGTTTTATTGTCAAAGCTTAATTAAATAAGCTGAAGTTAGAAGCTAATTGGCTATCATGCACAGCTGCACCAGATTCTGAATGCACCATTTTTAATAAATTTCTTCCTTGACAGCAGGATCCTTACACCTTGCAGAGCGGCTTGGAAGGGAGTGCTCCCTCAAATGGACAGGGATGAATGGGATGATCTTTGGGAAATTAATTTCTCCAAATTGGTTTCGGCTAGAGACCATCTCATGCAATTCAAATTCTTGCATCAAACATATCTTACTACAGTCAGATTGGCTAGAATTTTTCCCTCGCAGTCCTCCTGCTGCTGGAGGTGCACCACATCCAGGGTGGATTTTATGCATATTTTTTGGAATTGTACGGCTGTACCGAAGTTTTGGATGGAGGTTATTGAATGTATAGAGGAAGTAACTACTCTCTGTGCTAGACCCACTGTTGAAGTGTGTCTCCTGGGACTAGTTGATACCTTGGCCCCTAAGAGAGTAACACGTACTCTTTTGACACTACTACTCTATTAAGCTAGAAAGCTGATAATTCTCTCTTGGAAAAAACCTTCACCTCCTGCTGCTCTGGCCTGGAAGTCACTTATTAACAAAGCCCTTCCTTTCTACAAAGGCACATACACTAGTAGGAGATTTCCCAATAAATTTGATAAAATGTGGGGGTGGTGGACGAATAGTGTTTCTACAGTATCTGACTGAGTTGGTATATTCTAAACGGCTTCTAATAGCGTCCATACTGTTTATGTGTACAGTTTGCTATTATATCCAGAGTCTGTTATTTATCCCTATAGACCAGTAGATGGTTATAAGAATTGGGAGCCCGTAAATACATTTTATAGCACGTTATACTTGTACGTAAGATGTAATGGAATTACTGTTCTTACAGTTCTATATATTAGCCTTTGAGCTATACTATTGGCCTTGTGTGTTAAAGAAAGAGGTTTGGGACTTTGTATGAAGAATACAGCTGGGGGGGTGACCATGATGCAAATTATGTCTGACCAGTTCGTTATATAACTGTAATTACTAAATGGCCCACATTCTACCATGTTAAATAGGTACACTTATATACTATATGTAAAAATACACATAATTTCCTTGTCAAAAGAAGTTTATTGAGTATACAATGTTATAAAGATACATAAAGTAAGTTTACAAGGATCTATAAAGTAAGCTCATTGTTTTACAGTAGGGTTTATATAGGTAAATATCATGAAATTTCAAATATTAAACATTGGGTTCATGTAAACCTAAATTAAAGATATATATCATTTCCTTAGTTACTTTTGTAGGTATTTAAATGATTTATACCTACTATACATATTGTTTACAAGTAGAGTGTATATAGGTCAAATAAATTCTGATAATGAGCTTTAATAGTAAGGTGGAGAAAAGGAAAGAGAAAGAAGAAAAAGGGTAGAAAGGTAGAGGTATGGTCCACAAGGTTGTCCCGCTCGTCAGTTTATTATTCTTTTTAGTTCTCTTTGAAGCCTTAGAATGGGTGTCTCTGTAAGTCATTACCATGGCAACAGGACAGAGTCATTGAAGTTTGACAGGAACTGTTGTTTTATCCAAGGATGCCAAAGTTTTTCAAATTTTGGAATTTGATTTTGATCGATGGCTACCATCTTAGCATGGGACATTGTATTATTCATTCTGTGAATTGTTTCTGCTAGTACCAATGTAGGAGATTTCCATGCCTTGGCCACTGTTTGTTTTGCAGCCGTTATTAGTTGGATCATAAGTTTGAATTGAGAGAGTGTTAACCATTCCGGTTTTAGATTAACAAAACAACAAGGAAAAAGAGATTCCCCCAAAGAAGGCAAAAAAATCCAAACACAATCTGCCAAAAACAATATATTTATTAAGCTACAAGGCACCACACAACAATACAAAAATTGGGCAAGATAGGGAAAATGTCAAATGACCATATTAAAATTGATAACGTTATCATTAAAAACACCGGAGCCGCGGCCAAACATACCCCATACACACACCAATCACAGCAGCAGATTCCTACTATATTGGCCAATATCGTGTAAAATAAGACCTCAGATCAATCCAAGTGTGGATAGTAAGGCGGTATGAGGGTATGGGTGGGTGAATGGAAGTTTGTAGATAATTAATGGGACGTATTCAGCACAGCATGGAGATTTATAGCAGTCCGGGAACTAGTCCCATAGTATGGGTAAAGCAACTGAACTGACCGGCAGTAACTACTGGGGGTGGTTGTAGCCCAGGACATGCAGGCAAAGCAGTTGTATAAGTAGAAAGCAATAGGGGGAGCGAACACGACTCAGGCTGTATTGAAAATATAAATTGGAGTGATACTTCTCTCACCAAGTGGATCAGCGACTCATGAAGTCGTAAGCTCTACCCCAGATGATGGCTTGTAGATGTCAGTCCAAACTGCATTTGCATTTGCCGTCAGATAGAAGATGTCCCGCTATGTCAGCGCCTTCAAATAGGAGATGAAAGCCGGCCGTCAGCTGTTGGTTCCCGGTCAAACATTCAAGCACCGTGAGCTCGCGGCTCCGAGGTGACGTGCTGACGTCACGTGCTGACGCGTTTCACCAGCCAATCACCGCTGGTTTCTTCAGACCTCTGAAGAAACCAGCGGTGATTGGCTGGTGAAACGCGTCAGCACGTGACGTCAGCACGTCACCTCGGAGCCGCGAGCTCACGGTGCTTGAATGTTTGACCGGGAACCAACAGCTGACGGCCGGTTTTCATCTCCTATTTGAAGGCGCTGACATAGCGGGACATCTTCTATCTGACGGCAAATGCAAATGCAGTTTGGACTGACATCTACAAGCCTTCATCTGGGGTAGAGCTTACGACTTCATGAGTCGCTGATCCACTTGGTGAGAGAAGTATCACTCCAATTTATATTTTCAATACAGCCTGAGTCGTGTTCGCTCCCCCTATTGCTTTCTACTTATACAACTGCTTTGCCTGCATGTCCTGGGCTACAACCACCCCCAGTAGTTACTGCCGGTCAGTTCAGTTGCTTTACCCATACTATGGGACTAGTTCCCGGACTGCTATAAATCTCCATGCTGTGCTGAATACGTCCCATTAATTATCTACAAACTTCCATTCACCCACCCATACCCTCATACTGCCTTACTATCCACACTTGGATTGATCTGAGGTCTTATTTTACACGATATTGGCCAATATAGTAGGAATCTGCTGCTGTGATTGGTGTGTGTATGGGGTATGTTTGGCCGCGGCTCCGGTGTTTTTAATGATAACGTTATCAATTTTAATATGGTCATTTGACATTTTCCCTATCTTGCCCAATTTTTGTATTGTTGTGTGGTGCCTTGTAGCTTAATAAATATATTGTTTTTGGCAGATTGTGTTTGGATTTTTTTGCCTTCTTTGGGGGAATCTCTTTTTCCTTGTTGTTTTGTATGCTTCACAAGGCAATCCAAACTGCATCCAACCCACTTCTTTGGATGAATATCTGATCTTATTATTTATTTTTGATTATTTTTTATTTGTGGTTGATCCAGGCAAACCCCCCTTTTTTATAGGAACCCGGTTTTAGATTAAGTAAAGTTAAATATGGATCTGGTTGTATTATTTTTTTAAATATTTTAGATGCAATCACGAAGATTTCCTTCCAGAAGGTTTGGATTACTGGGCACGTCCACCATATGTGTAAATATGTGCCTATTTCTGGGCATCCTCGAAAACAAAGAGCTGAGGTATTAGGTGAATATTTCATGTTTGTGAGTGAAATATTAAGCACTAGGCATTTCTTAGGATTAATCATAAGGCCAGATAGGGCTGCAAATCCATCAAGAGCTGGTATTAAGTTAGGACCAGAGACCTGTGGTGATGATAGAAAAAGTAATATATCGTCTGCAAATATACATAATTTGCGTGTAATACCTCCTACTTCAATGCCAGTTATAGTTTGGTTTGTTCTGATGTATTGGGCCATGGGTTCGAGTATAAGGGCAAATAATAAGGGAGATAATGGGCAACCCTGTCGGGTACCTCTTTCGATATTAAAGGCTTCAGATTTGTATCCAGCATATTTTATATAGGCTTTGGGTTTATTATATAATGCTTTGATCCATGTTAAAAAGTGGGGTCCAAAACCCCATTTTTGTAATGAATATTGCATATATTGCCAGGATACTGTGTCAAATGCCCTCTTAATATCGAGAGATAGAAAACATAAAGGGATTTTCCGTTTTTTAGCAATATGTGCCAATAACACTGCCCTGCGTATATTATCGCCTGCCTGTCTATTTGGCATGAAGCCTACTTGATCTCTATGTATTAATTTTCCTATAATGCTATTGAGGCGTTTTGCTATTATTTTTGCTAATAATTTAATATCGAGGTTTAACAGAGAGATAGGACGATAATTCACACAGGAAGTATCATCAGAAAGGGGTTTTGGGATCATACAAACAATTGCCATTAGTGTTTCTTGCCGAAAAGAATGTCCATCTAGAAGTTTGTTAAAAGTTTCAGTGAGAATGGGAGAGAGTATTTCTGAGAATGTTTTATAGTATAAAGCCGAGTAGCCGTCTGGGCCTGGTCTTTTGTTAAGTTTTAGGTCTTTTATGGCGTTAGCAACTTCATCTATAGTTATAGGCTCATCCAAACTGCTTTTTTGATTCTGAGATAACTCAGGTAAGGTTATTTTTGAGAAGAAGGATTCAGCCTCTGTAGGATTAAATTCATTGTTTGTCTTGTATAAAGTTGCGAGATGTGAGTGAAATTTATGGACTATTTTAACTGGATTACAAGTGTAAACATTTTTTGATAATTTCAAACGTATTGGTTTGAAAGATTTGTTAGTTGAATTTAATGCCCGAGCCAAATATGTACCTGGTTTGTTTGTATTCATGTAGAAATTGTGTTTGGAGCGTTTGAGGGATTTATCAACTGACTCAGTGAGAAATAGATCGTATTCCAATCTAGATTTTTCCAGATGAGATTTTGTACTCTGAGATGGATTATCTTGAAATGATATGTAGGCTTCATTAAAATTGAGTTCTAGTTTTTTTGCTAGATTTTTGCGTTCCCGTTTAAATAGTGCCATTTGTCTTTGTATTGTACCACGCAAGACAGGCTTATGAGCTTCCCACAGTGTTATTGGGGAGATGTCTGTTGTATTATTAATTGATATGTATTCCTTTAAAGCTTGTTCAATGGCCATCTGATGTAGTGGGTGTTTGAGCATTATGTCCGGTAAGTACCACGTTGGGTCATGCGCTTTTGGTATGGCTGAGGCTATAGTAGTGTATACTGCATTATGGTCAGACCACGGAATCGGAATTATATCTGATGCAATAATTTCTGGTATCATTCCTATTGTTAGAAAAATATGATCTATTCTGGTGAAGGTTTGATGAGGGTGCGAGAAATAAGTGAATTTCTTTTTCATTGGGTTACTTTCTCTCCATGAATCTACCAGATTGTATTTGGAAAGAAGTTGAGAAAAAGGTAATCTAGAGGTTATTTTGGATGGTGTAAAAGGTGATTTATCTAGAAATGGGAGGAGGACCTGGTTCGAATCCCCACACATTATCACTGTTCCTATTTTGTGTGTATTAATCACTTGTAATATATGTGAGAGGAATGGTGAAGGTTGTTTGTTAGGAGCGTAGTAGGAAATCACCGTGATTGCTGTATCCATTATATAACCCATGAGTATCAGGTATCTACCTTCTGGGTCTTTAATTTCTGATGATAAGGTGAATGGTGTGGATCGGTGAAATGCAATTAGAGTTCCCCTTTGCTTGGTACAGGCAGAAGCTGTGTAAATTTGTTGATAAAAAGGAGAAATATATTTTGGAGTAGAATCTTTGGTGAAGTGTGTTTCTTGGAGGCATACTATGTGAGCCTTCTTGTTATGGAAAGTACGGAAGGCTTTGGTCCTTTTTTGAGGGACATTTATTCCCTGAACATTCAGGGAAAGTATATTCAGTGGTGCCATAGCAATAGATCAAATAGTTTTGACTTACTTTTTGTTATGCAGAGCTGACTGCGCAGATCAACCTGTGTGGACTGAAGAGATGAATAGATAGAAAAGAAACCAGTGAATTCTGGAGTAAAGAGTAAACAAAAAACATATGAGATTAGATGATACATTGTATAAATTATTTTTTGCAAGTAATCACAATTTACCCGTGAAAGAGAATAAATATCTCTCTCAGGGGAATAAGTGCCTTCGTCACACTCCCACATAATATGGTTGGGAGAATGAGGAGGGCTAATGGGGGTACACGGATCTTCCGCTTACAGGAGAGAAGTGCTATGTCAAAAGACATCAAAATGATGTTTCATTAATTGGAGTGCAGAATATAGTTTTTGTTGAAATTATTTATTCCAGGGTGGTTGTATATGGTTAGTCTTGCCCTAGGCTAAATAATTCAGTTAGAAAGGTACTGTAATAACTTTGGTATTGATGAAGATAGTTTGAATTATTTTGGGATTTTAACCCTTTTAGAGTAAACAATTACATATTTTATTCATATGTAACTGTTTAGATATGTTAACTCATAAAATTGAGGTTGTATTGCTTCAGATTAGAATAAACAAAAACATAATTCTAGGAACTAGTTAGGTAATAATATATTTGTTTTAAGAAAAGAAAGAAAAAGCTTCCATTACTTCTGGATTATTGAACATATTTGTCCTAAAAAGTAATAAATCTATTGTTATTACCTGATAATATATAACTGAACATGAATTTCCTTATTTCACTTATATATTCTAAGGTTATATGAATCAGAAGTAATAAGAAATATAACTGGAATGTAACATGATCCCACACAGTGTGTGACTATCAGAATGCAGTTACATTCAGTTATAAATATAGGTTTTTTATAGAGAACCATCTCTTAGTATAATAAATGAAGAGATATCAGGAATTAGGATGTCAGTCCATTGAATCTTCTTGGTCCATGGATGATGTGGCATAACGGCCTCTTTTGTGAGAATGATGATTCCCATTTTGTTCTGGAATTTTCTGGGTGCTGCCTGAAGGTGAAGATGATGCCATTCTTCTGCGTGTGGGAGTGTTGCTGCTTGTGGGTTCTGTCAGATTTAATTTTAAAAGGGTTTGTTGTAGTTCATCTGCTGATCTGCTTCTGTAAATTGTACCTTGGTAGTTAAATCTGACTGAAAAGGGGAAGCCCCATTGATACATAATGTTGTGGCGTTGCAGTTCCATTAGTTGGGGTTTCATGGATCGTCTTTTAGTAATAGTAAGTTGGGATAGGTCAGCAAAAATTTGATAATTGTGTCCTTGAAAATTAAGTTCCTTTTTTTCTCTTGCAGCAATTAGTATTTGTTCTTTCGTTCTGTAATAATGAAATTTTGTGATTATATCATGTGGGGGTCCATCTTTTTTTTTGGCTGTGAGGGCTCTGTGTACTCTGTCCAGTTCTAAACGTTCAATAGGGATATCTGGCTTTAGTTCTTGTAATAGAGCAGTAATAGTAGATTGCAGGTCTGTCACAGTTTCAGGTATTCCCCTTATGCGCAAGTTTGAACGTCTGGCTCTATTTTCGTAATCTTCGAGCTTAGTTTGAAGTATTAAATTCTCTTTTTTTAATTGTTCCAATTCTGTTATATTTTCTTGGGTTGTAATTTCAATTTCATCCATTTTTCTTTCTAAGGCTGCGGTGCGGTTTCCCAGCTCTCTTATTTCTTTGGTTAGGCTGTTTGTTATTTGGTCTGAGGTTTGTTTTAAAGCCTTATGAAGCATCTTTTCAAATTGTAATAATATTACTGGGGATGCTGAGGAGGCTTGTGAAGAAGTTTGTGAGAGGATTTGTTCTGTATATGACTCAAATGGAGAGTCTTGCTGTGACATTTTCTGCCTGTGAGAGCGCCCTGATGCTGTATCTTGTGAGGTGACTGGAGCTGCTTCAGCTGCAGTGAGTGCCTGTGAGCTCTATGTGAGGTGATTTTTATTTCTGCCACGGCTTCCTCCCAGTACCATATTTCCTGCCCAAACTTTCACAGTTTGTTCCCTGGGGCAAAAAGGTTCAAATGGATACCTTTTGAGCCTGCAGGCTCCGCTTTGTCCTTCTCTTCTCTCCTCAGCGGTGTGGAGCTCTAACAATGCATGTCTGCTCCGCTAGGCTCCGCCTCCTGCCCCTCAAAATACACATAATTTCAACACTTATTTGCAGAGGTTCCATGGATATGCCATTCACATCACCCATGACCATCCATGGGGGACCTTACTCCCAGGGACATCCGTCTCCTGAATGTTTTTCCATAAAATTTCTTGGGTTTTCCACCTCAGCTCCCGGGGCTAGTGAGCCTGTAGCTCTCATCACTCTATTTCAGACTCATAGCTATATTGTAAGTATGGGTGGATATTTTCCATACTTTTGTTTTTCCTCCCCCTCCCCTGCCTTCTTACATTGAGACCAATTTTAATGTTTACAAGTTATTAAAGCAGGGTTCCACCCAAATTTTGAACATTATCTCTATGCATTCTCTTCCTTGCCTAGATGCTGACATGCTGTGTAAAAAAATTTAAATCGCCGTAATTACCTTTTTTTTCTAGTCTTCTTAGCACTTCCTGGTTTTCCTCCCATGGGAGTAGGCGTGTTTCTAGCCTCTCCCAGACCTCCCACAGTCCCCTGGGAGCTAGTCTCAGGCTTCCCAACATGCATTGTGCAACAGCGTCATCACAACATCTCGGTGAATGCTGGAAGCACAGCATTCACCGCATCCAGGAAATACATGCTTGTGGGCTTCAAATGCCCACAATGAAGATGGAAACCGCCTTCAGTGAATTTTATAAGTTATTCTTTACAACGAAATCGGACACAGGCGGACTTATTACACAGAACATGTGAGTAGATGATCATGAGAAGAAAAGTTTGTGAATGAACTCCAAAAAAAAAAAAAACGATAGATAGGTGGACCCCCGCTTTAATTTTAGATATATTTCAAGCATCTGCTCCTAATGAGTGGAGGTCATCCATGAAACGTGTTCAGCTATGTTGATGCCACTATCATGTTTACAGTCAGGATCATTTCATTAATTTTATTCTGTTTTATTACAATATGTTGTAACAATCATGCACTTTTATATATGTATTGTGTGATTCATGGGTTATGTGCCTGACATTATTATTTTGGATTATTATGCTATCTTATGATGATGTTTTGGTTGTACACATCATACATGAAATGTTAAATGTTTATTCTATTATACTCTTTATATGCATTGTATTGAAATTTAGTAATTACAGTTATATAACGAATTGGTCAGACACAATTTGCATCATGGTCACCCCCCAGCTGTATGCTTCATACAAAGTCCCAAACCTCTTTCTTTAATGAATTATTAAACAGGGATGGAGGCATTGAACCTACAGGTCCTATGCCTCATACAAAGTCCCAAATCTCCCCTTTCCCCCTTGTTAGTAATGTGTTGCCTGGCAGTCGGGCTGTTTTTCAATGTGTATGTGTTTTCTGTTTATATATTACTACGAAAACTTTAATAAAAATAATTTTCCAAAAATGTCTCCCTTGAGTTCGGCAGCTAAAAAGGTTAAATAAAGTATGGGTTCTCTTTACTACTTATTTATAAAAAAATAAGGGGATTTAGAAAAGAAATAAGGGGGGTGGCTATATTTTTTTGTGCTTGTAGAGGATTAACTGTTATGATATACAGGTATGTGTACCTATTAACTGTACCCATTTTGAGGTTGACACAGAGCCTCTATATATATATATATATATATATATATATATATATATATATATATATATATATCACATATATATTACAGGCAATGTCTGAAATTTGTCATTTCAGACATTGCCTAGGCACTCTGTAGAATGCCTGATTTCACACATTGCTTGTGACATATGTAACCAAAATTTTAAAAAATTTGTATAGTGTGATTTAGGATTAGATTGCCTGCCAGGTTTACTTTTGTCAGAGGCTCCATTCAACAGATTGCATCACTTCTTGTCTGGTAAAAAAGATTTCCTTCAGGACAGGAAGTGAGGGGAAATCTCTGTAATGCCGCATACACACGGGTGGACTTTTCGATGGACTAGGTCCGGTGGACTTTTCGACAGACTTTCCGATGGACTTTCGAATGAATGGACTTGCCTACACACGATCAACCAAAGTCCAACGGATTCGTACGTGATGACGTATGACCGGACTAAAATAAGGAAGTTCTCAGCCAGTAGCCAATAGCTGCCCTAGCGTCAGTTTTTGTCCGCCGGACTAGCATACAGACGAGCGGACTTTTCGACCGGACTCAAGTCCGTCAGAAAGATTTGAAACATGTTTTCTAGGTCCGTCGAACTTTTGGGGAAAAAAAGCCTGCTGGAGCCCACACACGATCGAATTATCCGACGGAGTCCAGTCCGCCGGACCAAGTCTGCCGTAAAGTCCGCTTGTGTGTACGTGGCATTACAGCAACATGGACAGAAGTAAAATGCTTTTTTTTTAAGTTTGTGTAAGGAAATGCTAAAACCACTGTCAGCTTTTTCGTTGTCTGTTTCTCTGTTGCCAACTTTCCCTCATTTCCTGACAGGTAAAATTTGTCCACAGAACAAAAGTAAGGGGAAATCTCTTTAAGGGAGCCCTGGATAACAGCAAAACCTGACAGGGGTTAGAACCTTTTCCCCATTCTTTTCAAGCCTTAAAGAAGTTCTGAGTATATGTAAACTTGAATTGTGCACAGTTGAATTTTGGAATAGTTGCAAAGAAGATTTTAACTCTAGAAGCCTCATTGATTTTAAGACTTTTATGTTCCATTTTTAAATTTCAGTTTAAATTGCATTGTTAAGTTTAATTGTTCCATCCAATTTGCATCTTAATTTTCTCATAGCTCATCCTTTAGGTGCATTCTATTGCTTGTATGTCAATGTAAGTAATACTACATTAAAATTTGGATTCATTTTAAGCAGACACCAGTTACAGTAAATGTTAAGAAGGAGTTTGTTCGACATTGTCCATAATACTGAAAGTGCTTTGGGTACTTTTAATGTTTAGAAGAAACTGAAGAAATGTAGAGCCCCATTCACTCACTGCACACGTACAGACAACACTAAAAAGGAATTTATACCTAGAGGATGTAAATAGCAGAGCAGCCAGCAACTATCATGCTAGATATGTAAGATAAGTATGCAGAGGATTAGGTGGGGTTGTAGTTTTGTTTAAATTAGGGATCTAGAGAGGTGGACTAGGCACTTCTATTTAATATATATATATATATATATATATATATATATATATATATATATATATATATATATATATATATATATATGTATATATATATATATATTAATATATACACATATAAGCCGTTTTAATTGTTTGTTTTTTTTCCATCCCTACTTCCTACCTCCCTCTAACCAATCCTTCAAGATTTTATTTTCCTTCTTGCCAAGTGAAGTGAGTTGTACTCCCCTAAATCTCCTTCCAGGTCCAGCACTGCTACCATTTCTGGATGCAGAAAACCACAAATCTAGTGCTACAGAGGCTCCCTCGCTAGATAGTTACTGACAGTCCCACTCCATGTCATTCCTCTTCTTAATCCTGGGAGGATCCCACTGCTGGACATCCAATAAAAAATGTCTACATCACACAGGTAGTAATTTGGACAGATGAATAAGGACCCTGCCGACAGTAAACAGAAGAGGATATTTCTGACCGATGCATCATATGTCCTTTGCTTTAGTTAAGCAAAAAATGGCACTTAGATATGTTTAAATACATTTTTTTAACACAGCCATAATACAGCCATAAGTTACAGGGGGGTTAAAGGATTGGGGTGGGAGGAGGAAGGGGCTTAAATCTTGTAATTCTTATAATTAAATCTTGTAATTAACTGTTAACTGTGGCTTCTGCCAGATTACCTATTGAGGAACACTGCACCAGGCTTCCTCGCACAATCCTCTGATTGGGGTCCCAGGAAGATTCCTGCTACGGAACAATTTAAGGAAGTTCTTGAAAGGTTTCCTGTAGTCTATATAGCAAAGTCAAATATTGTATTCAGTGTGGGTAATAAAAATAAGCAAATCAGTAAAAGCTGACTCTGGTGGAGATTCATGAGTTTCACACCCAACCAATCATCCGATTTCTGCTAAAGACTTAAGGCAAAAGTTTGAAAAGATTTAAAAAACAAACTGCAAATGGGTTATTAGTCATTAAATACATTTTAATGACTAATAGATTTGTGTAGGGGTATGCTTTGTCACTGTAGTCAATATATTCTTGTTGGAAAGTGGGGTGTGTGGGGGGTTTCCATACCAAACAAAGAAATACCAAGTTGGGGCTGTTGTGGGGTTTCTAATGCAATTTGAGTGACAAGCATTTCTTTGAAAGCCTCACAAAGAACCAAAAATGACAATCAAAATTGGTCCCTAAAGTGTTACTAATCCCACAACAGTAAAATCAGTCTGTATATGCGGTAAACCATGCTTGTTATACTCACTGTGGAACAGGGGTTAATCTTCCGCATTGTGTAAAAAGGCTGTTTGATCTTGTCTTCTCTGATTCTCCCCTTTTTTTAATGTTCTCAGTCCATCTGCTGATAGAACTGAGCCCTAGTAGGCACTCTGTACATGCTCAGTTTGGTGTGTATTGCTAGAGCATTTTTCTTTTTTGTTTTTGGAAGGGTGCATGTGATCAGCACAGGGCCAATCAGCACTGTCCAGACAGAAAGTCAGGGGACATGCAGCCTCATAGGACAGTCAGAGGAGAATGAAAACTCCTTCTACAAGCTTTAACCAGTGCTTGGTCAGATACTGATAGAAGTCACAAGATTGCTATAAAATGCTGATGAGAAAAGATATTTAGCAATTTCTATTTACTTAAATAATTGTGTTTCCATGTTCTGTGTACTGTGGGGGACCAGATATAGTGAATGCAGGGTCCTGGTTTAGTGACACTTTAACCATTTACCGACCATCTACCCCATATTTACTGCGGCAGGTTGGCTCTATTGCACAAAATCACATATCTGTATGTGCTTTTGTGCAATAGCCATGGGGGGGACACGTGCATGCTGCCGGAGGCACGAACTTGCACTGATTGGACAAAGGGGGGGTCAATTAGCGGGTCCGGTGGACGCGATGTCCGCCGGAAACCTGCGATTGCTCCCCACAGAGATAGAATGGCGGTCTGTAAATGTAAACAAGGCAGACCGCCATTCTGTCAGGCATGAACACTGTGATCTTGTATCCCTGCTAATCAGGAACACGGATCACTGTGTCCACGTAGTGAGCCCATCCCCCCCACATTAAGAAAGCATAATCAGAGAACACAATTAACCCTTTGATTGCCCCTGATGTTAACCCCTGCCAGTGTCATTTATACACTGTCGGTGCATATTTTTAGCACTGATCACTGCAATAATGTCACTTTTTCCCAAAAAAGTGTCAAAAGTGTCAGTTAGGTGTCCGATCTGTCCGCCGCAATGCCACAGTCCTGCTAAAAATTGCTGATCGCCGCCACTACTAGAAAAAAAAACATAAATAAATAAAAAAGGCATAAATATATCCCCTTTTTGTAGACGCTATTACTTTTGCGCAAATCAATCAATTTACGCTTATTGTGATTTTCTTTACCAAAAATATGTAGCAGAATACATATTGTCCTAAATTTATGAAGAAATTTTGTTTATTTAATTAATTTTAATTTTATTTGGTTACAGCATTGCACGACCGCGCAATTGTCAGTTAAAGTAACGCAGAGCCCTATCGCAAAAAATGGCCTGTTCAGGAAGGGGGCAAAACCTTCTGGGGCTGAAGTGGTTAAGGGAAGAGAGATGTGGGGAAGCAGATTAATTTTCATTTCATATGCTTCATTAAGAGTAGATAGTAGATAGTAGAGATATTTTTTGTGGCCTGCAGCAGTTTAAGGAGAAGCTTTGGGTATAGTAAAAATGGAGGGTAGCAGGAAAATGTCAGCTGGTCAACAGTATTCACAGATAGATGCACTCTTTTGCCTGTCACAAAGTCCTCCACAGCACTGAATGCATGTTCAGAAGGCATGTTGGCTGCAGAGCAAACTGAGCAAGTTCTGGCCCATGGTCCATCTTCATAACCTAATAGTTGAGGGAGCCATCAGTTTGGAGGTTATCTACAACCATTCTTGCCACCAGATATTTAGCCACCATGTGATGGAGCAGCTGCTGATAGGTATTGGCAGCAAAGAGACCTGGGAGCTGAATACTTAAGCATTTTTAAAGGCATTACTCAGGCAGCCAACCCCACTACCATTCCTCCTTTCCTCGACAAGAGGTTTAGAGACACCATGTCCATGAGATGTTACCCTGACACCCTCTGGAAATTAGTGACACAGGTTCTCTGTAGTACATCCTCCTAATATTTCATCCTCTGTTCCCTCTGTGAGGGCAGAGTGAGTTTACCCTTGTAATAGGGATCAAGGAGCGGTACCTGCTGTGGCTTCACAGGAACAGTGTCAGAATGAAGTGGGCCCTGCAATGTAGAGAAGTCCTCCCTTACCTCCTACTACTCTGCATCAAGTGCCTTGTCCATTATGCCAAGCAATGTGTGCTCCAGCAGGAACACTGGTGCAGTGTTGCAGATGCACACATTTTTTATAGATCAACATTCTTGTTGCCTCTTCAAAGGAGACAATACAGTGCATGTGTCCTGTATCAGCAGCCACTGGTGTAGGAAGAAGAGGCCCAAATAGCCTGAACTTGTCCTTGTGGCATACTCACCCAGGTACCTGTTGATGGCCCTCTGATGTATGTGCAGTAGCTGCAGAACAGCCAAAGTCGAGTTTCATCTGGCAGGAATGTCACAGATCTGGTGGTTTGATGCAGATGGAATTTCCATTAAATTTCACTCAGCCAAACATGGGCCCCCCTAAAATGGCTAAAAATTCTTCTAGCCTGCCTCAGAAGGTCTTGTAACCCTGGGAAACTATCCAGGAACCACTGCACCACCAGATGGCATTCTTGTGCCAGATAAGACACATGTTTCAATTTTCCCTGCCAGAGGACAGACAGCAAGCTAGTGCTGTCGTCACACAACACCATTCCTGGCGCAAGTTGCCCCAGGAAGTAAACACCTCTAGGCCTGCCTCTACAGAGCTCAAAAAATCTTTGTCCTAGTGTGGCTCCTGTCCCCTAGGAATACCAGCTGCAGCACTGCGTGACATCTTAGAATAGCTTCTTGAGCCATAGAATAGTCTATTGAATGCTTAAGGGTGACTAATGGATCAAAGGACTCAATGGAAAAGGGGCAATGAGGAGGAGTAGGAGGAGGTGGAGAAGACAGCTCTGGCTCCATCACCACCAGCTGTAAGGATGCAGCGGAGTGCCCTGTACTGCATCCTTTTCTGCTGTCAGCATAGTCACTAGGTGGGCAGTGAATGATACAAGATCTCATAAATGTGAGTACACCCTTTACATTTTTGTAAATATTTTATTATATCTTTTCATGTGACAACACTGAAGAAATGACACTTTGCTACAATGTAATGTAGTGAGTGTACAGCTTGTATAACAGTGTAAATTTGCTGTCCCCTCAAAATAACTCAACACACAGCCATTAATGTCCCAACCGCTGGCAACAAAAGTGAGTACACCCCTAAGTGAAAATGTCCAAATTGGGACCAATTAGCCATTTTCCCTCCCCGTGTCATGTAACTCATAATGCCCCGTACACATGGTCGGATTTTCCGATGTAGAATGTCCGATCGGAGCGTGTTGTCGGAAATTCTGACCGTGTGTGGGCTCCATCGGATATTTTCCATCGGATTTTCCAACACACAAAGTTGGAGAGCAGGAGATAAAATTTTTCGACAACAAAGTCCGATCGCGTCAATTCCGACCGTGTGTGGCCTGTTCCGACGCACAAAATGCCACGCATGCTCAGAAGAAATTCCGACACGGAACAGCTCGGTCTGGTAAAATTAGCGTTCGCAATGGATACAGCACTTTCGTCACTCTGCAATGTTAAAAATGGTTTAATACAGCGCACTCTCTTCTTCTTTATAATGTGACAAGAATTAAGTAGTTTTGCTGCTCATATTCACAAACACTTCTCACAAACTTATTTCTTTACTATTTATCGGGATTCCCTCAATATATTTTGATTTGTCACATCTGACAACATTATTTTGTGTTTTTTTTTTTTGGTTTTTAAGTCCGATTATTTTTTTTTTGGTTTGTCTTTTTTTCAAGGCTTATTTTTGTTTTTTGGGATTTTTATTTGTACTCCTGAAAATTTGTGTGTGTGTTTTTTGTGTCAAGTTTCCACAACACCATTGATATGTTGTTCTATTTAATCTGTAGAAGATTGTTTGGTGGTGTCCCTTGTTAATTTCACATTTTATGTTAGAAATGTACCTGAATCGTCACCAACAAACTGTTCTTTTTGGATGAAAACACACATAGGAGAGAATAATTTTCCAAAAAATTACTTTTATTAAGGGCTCACAACTAAACAAAGAGGGAGGCAACGGTTGAGAAACTGCAGAAATGGGTGAAGCCTTGGACCCCCAGGGCAGACATCAACTATTTTCAAGGAAAATTGGTGGCCTGAGGAGTCCTTATCTAAGGGAGGGCAGTCTGGTCCAGAAGTCCCAGAGATCCGGAAAGCAGCAGATGACATCTGTGTCCCCAGGCTGTGGTCATACAAGAGACTGCAGCTTTTGTCAGACCAGACTGAACCCAGGGACATCACTCTCTTGTCTTCCTTCCATGCTTCCTTCCACGCGGTGGCTCTGGTGGTGGAGTTGTGGCAGCAGGAGGAGGAGGAGGAGGATAGTCCAACTCAATCAAGTCAGTCTTGGGTGTTAGTTCCCCACTCACCCCCTTACTTAGGATTTTATAAAGAAGGTCCTCACACAGCTTGCATTGACCCTCCTGTATGCCCTGCAGTTTTGTGGCAGCCATGCAGGCAAAGGCCTCTTCAGGAGTGGGTAAGGCTCGGAGGGACGCAGAAGCCTCCTGAATGAGCCTGAGCACTGAATCCTGCATGTGAGTCGTCTTCCTCGCTCTTTTGTATGGAAGGTGGAGGGGAGGAACCTGCGATTCAGTCAGGCTGCGACTGGTCCCAGGCTTCTCTTGGCTGACACTTAGCCCCGCCTCCTACTGGCTGCCACTAATCCCCACCTCCTCCTGACAGCCACATTCCACAAACTCCTCCTGGCTGAGGTCTTCCTATGTATGAAAAAGGGACATCGTTTTGGTATTTTATTCATCAATCACACACAATTTTCACCTCCTGACTGTTGCAAATTGAATGTTAACAAATATAACAGACTATCCTTCTGAGCCCAGCAGTTTTCTTTCTTGTCCCAATTTTGGGTGCCCACTACTGTCTATTGATATATAAAACACTTTTTTCAATCAGCAATTAGTGATCAATAATAACATCTAGTAAAGATCATTTCTTTATTGACCAGAAATCTGTAGAGGAATGCTATATCTGACTCCAGCTGGGCTCCTCCACTTTTTCCTGGCTGGAAGGCCCAGGTTGGACATCGGAAGCCTCAGCTGGGGTGGAAGGAAGAGTGGAAGGAAGAGTGGAGAGGGATTCCCTGACTTCAGTGTGGTCTGACAGAAATCGCAGTCTCTCATAGTACCACAGCCTGGGGACATAAATATCATCTGCTGCAGGTCCGGACCTCTGGGAATCTGTGACCTTCTTGCGCTTCCTAGGATAAGTGCTCCTCAGGCCACCAATTTTGGCTTTTAAATAGGGGATGGTTGCTGTGGGGACCACCGGCTTCACCAACTCCAGCAGTGTCTCCAGCGCTGCCTGCCTCTTTTGTTTATTATTGTAATGGGGGTGTCTCACCTGCCACAGACAGGGAAGCTCCCTGTATTTGTCTATGAACAGGGGGAGGAAATTGTGGTCATTGAAGCCATCCATTTTCTCTGCAAGACACAACACAAGACAAACCCTAAGGTCAGGCCAAACTCTCCTAATCTTGTTACAATATAGGCTTCTATTTCGAAGCAGTATTGGCCCAATTTTAGATCTTACCTTCGTTATCACGATCGGAGCTTTCGATGCTCCTTCCTCCGCTCACAGATCGTCCATAATACGCACGCGTGTTACGCTTTATACACACTGCGCATGCATGTAACTCCGCCCACCTCTGACGTTCTTTCTAGTCTATTCCCCGCCCCTTTTCGTTTGGCGCAGTGGGGGAAGAGCACATGGCGGATACACAGCAGGTACGTGCTAATTATAGCAACGAGGAGGAGGAGGAGGAAAGGCCAGAGGCAGAAACGTCCCAATCCAGAAGGAGATTTAAGGCCTCAAATATGTCCTTTGGGGAGATGTTGGAGATGGTCGACATCCTGAAGAGGGCCGACTATGAGGGGAAGTATGGGCCTTACCCCAACCCCAATGGTCGAAAGGGGTCAGGAGTCTGCACCGGCATTTCGGGGTACGACGATCGAAAGATCAGCTCAGGAAACGGTGGTCGGACCTGAAATTATGAGAACATGAGAAGTACAGAAAGATCCGGAGAGTGCTGCAAAAAAGTAAGTAGTTGTCCTATGTTCCTATTCTTTATGTTTATTACGTTCGTGCTGCTCCATGTGCTTTTCTTACAAGTCTACATTTTTACATGGCAAATTTCATGTTCATGGGTACATTATTCGTTCGTATCAAACATTTTTCTTTCGGCCTATAAAACACCATTGTTTAGGCCATATGCATTTGGCCACAATTTTTACGCCCTACTTGTCATAAACTATTTTGGTTGTGTAGATGGCTTTGTTACTAGAATGAAATGCAAAATAGATTCTGTGTAAGGAGAGGACACTCAGCAGCTGTTTTCTGGACACTGGAGCACTAGCGTGAGACACAAGAACACCATTTTTATTAGGGGGGCCACACAGGTGCTCCAGTGTATACTATAGGGGGGGGGGGCTACATCTGTGAAGCTTGTACCAAACAGGTCAAGTATTTAAGCTTGACAAAGGACACTGAAAATGCCACATTTTGGAACTCTGCCAAAATAGACAATTGTACCCCACTTCCAAGCAATGTTTCCTATTTATAGTTCTGCCATTAAATCACTGTGTGCTAAGTATAGCATTTTTTTTTTACATAGGGGAGAAAAGACTCGGAGGACACCCCTCATCCGAGGAGAACACAGACCCCCCACCTCTGGAAGAAGGTGAAATCCCACCATCCCAAGAAGTGCAGGAGGAGGAAGAAGACAGGGTGGAAATTGTCACCACAACAGGTGAGTGTCTACGACCACAGGCTCAGGTAAGAGATGGATGCCGGCATATTTTTGATACCTTTTTTTTTGGGTTTCTCTCTTTTTAGGTGATCATGATGTTGTGGATCCAGATCCTTTCACATCAGAAAGTGCCCAGATCCTGATCGGGGAGATCATGGGGTGTAATTTAGAATTGGAAAACCTCAATAAAAACATCAATGATGTGATTCAAAAAAATATCATCCGGCCATTCTTCCCCACGTCCACATACAAGAAGTCGTAATTAGCCGACACCACCGCCAACATCACAATACTATTGAACCCCTTATAGTTGAAATAGTACGACCCTGAGCTGGGTGGTGGGACGATGTGGACGTGTTTCCCATCAATTGCCCCTCCGCAGTTAGGAAAGTCCCACCGCTGGGCAAAGTGGGAGGCCACAATCTGCCATTCCTGTGGCGTGGAAGGAATCTGTTGAGGAAAACAAAAATAAAATAATATTTTTGCACATAAACATGGCAAGCAGATTAGACACAAACGCTCTTGGCCAACCTCCAGATAGCATTTATTAAGGGGAATTTAACAACACCACAGTATAAGGTACACCTATCATATTCCCCCTCCCCCCCCTCTCATGGGCCATTTCTAACATTATGGGGGGTGGGGAAATCTTGGACAGGTAACCCTCTCCACTTCATTGAGAGATGAATGCCTAAATACAGGGTATTACTTGGAACAGCCCCTCCTTAGTTACACTATTGGCAGCCCACTGGACAGGTAAGAAGTGTCATAATACAAAGATATAAATACACACTGTACACATTTGAGCACATTTGGACATTCTGCTATTACCTATCAAGATAATAATAGGATCTAAAAAGTTTAAACAGTACCATTTGAAAGTATACAGGCAGGCCCTTGCACTACATGCTTTGGGGAATTCATCCATAAATCTGAGCACAAAAGAGATGGGTATAGTGTGTACGGGTTTGTCAACGTCAGCAGATAGATGATTGAGGATAGATAGAGAATTGGGATCAGCTGACTTAGCAGTTGGGGGGAGGGAGGGTTACTAAAAATGATTTGGGGACAGCACAAAAAAAAATGCCTTTGGCACTCTGCCTGAATTTAAAGCTAAAATAACATTTCCAAACATTTATGGGGTGTTTGGGGTAAAGCACTACTATGGAGCTGATAAAATACATTGTTAAGTGACTACATGAGGTGAATATAGGGACCGTAGACCATGCTGGGGAGGTTAGTGAAGGACAATCTGTATGAAGGACCTAAAAAAATTATTACATAAAAATCCAGCATGATTGAGGACAAAGGGGACATTCATAGCATATTCCAATCATGGTAATTAGGGAATGAGGAAAGATATACAATATCTTAGCAAACATTAAATACAATAAAATGTGATATTAAAGGATAAAAATCTTACCTTCATATACTCCTTCTGCGAAGCCAGCAGATGGTGAAATACGGGGTCCGTCATCCTGAGAAAGTTCCTGAAATCATCAGGATTATTCTCACGGATCTCACGGAGTAAAGGCATATGAGAGAACTGGTCACACTGAAGCAACCAATTCTTGGTCCATGAACTCCTCCCCACCCTGTTCATGGACTGGACTTGTGTCAAGGTCAGGACCCCAACACCAAGCCCCCGCACAGCACAAACTCTACGAGGAGTACGTATACGAAACATGGCTAGAAAACGGTCGGCTGCTCAGAACGAAGTAACAGAACGCACTGAAGAACAGCAAGGCCTGTGAAGAGCGACCTGAAAAACAGTAACGAACGCACAAGAACACACTGACAAGTCAATGGTACTTGCTTGCACGCACTGAAGAGCAGATACAAACCCACAAGCACAAACTGAACGGCAGAAAACGATCTGAAAGCCACGAGTCTGAAAAAGCGCGAATCGTCTCTCACCAAACTTTTACTAACACGAGATTAGCAAAAGGAGCCCAAAGGGTGCCGCGCTTGGTTCTGAACTGGCCTTTTCTAGTTTCGACGTGACCACGTGGTTGGCGATCGGAAATTCCGACAACTTTGTGCGACCGTGTGTACGCAAAACAAGTTTGAGCCAACATCCGTTGGAAAAAATCCTAGGATTTTGTTGTCGGAATGTCCGAACAAAGTCCGACCGTGTGTACGGGGCATTAGTGTTACAAGGTCTCAGGTGTGAATGGGGAGCAGGTGTGTTAAATTTGGTTTTATCGCTTTCACTCTCTCATACTGGTCACTGGAAGTTCAACATGGCACTTCATGGTAAAAAATTCTCTGAGGATCTAAAAAAAAAGAATTGTTGCACTACATAAAGATGGCCTAGGCTATAAGAAAATTGCTGAGACCCTGAAACTGAGTTGCAGCACAATGGCCAAGACCATACAGCGGTTTAACAGGACAGGTTCCACTCAGAACAGACCTTGTCATGGTCGACCAAAGAAGTTGAGTGCACGTGTTCAGCATCATATCCAGAGGTTGTCTTTGGGAAATAGACGTATGAGTGCTGCTAGTATTATGCAGAGGTTAAAGGGGTGGGGGGTCAGCCTGTCTGTGCTCAGACCATACACCGCACACTGCATCAAATTGGTCTGCATGGCTGTAGTCCCAGAAGGAAGTCTCTTCTAAAGATGATACACAAGAAAACAGTTTGCTGAAGACAAGCAGACTAAGGACATGGATTAGTGGAACCATGTCCTGTGGTCTGATGAGACCAAAGTAAACCTATTTGGTTCAGATGGTGTCAAGCGTGTGTGGTGGCAACCAGATGAAGAGTACAAAGACAAGTGTGTCTTGCCTACAGTCAAGCATGGCGGTGGGAGTGTCATGGTCTGGGACTGCATGAGTGCTTCTGGCACTGGGGAGCTACAGTTCATTGAGAGAATCATGAATGCCAACATGTACTGTGACATACTGAAGCAGAGCAGGATCCCCTCCTTTTGGAGACTGGGCCGCAAGAGCAGTATTCCAACATGATAACAACCCCAAACACACCTCCAAGACAACCACTGCCTTGCTAAAGAAGCTGAGGGTAAAGGTGATGAACTGTCCAAGCATGTCTCCAGACCTAAACCTTATTGAGCATCTGCGGGGCATCCTCAACCAGAAAGTGGAGGAGCGCAAGGTCTCTAACATCCACCAGCTCCGTGATGTGGAGGAGTGGAAAAGGACTCCAGTGGCAACCTGTGAAGCTCTGGTGAACTCCATGTCCAAGAGGGTTAATAATGGTGGCCACACAAAATATTGACACTTTGGGCCCAATTTGGACATTTTCACTTAGGGATGTACTCACTTTTGTTGCCGGCTGTTTAGACATTAATGGCTGTTTGTTGAGTTATTTTGAGGGGACAGCAAATTTACACTGTTATACAAGCTGTACACTCACTACATTACATTGTAGCAAAGGGTCATTTCTTCAGTGTTGTCACATGAAAAGATATAATAAAATATTTAAAAAAACGTGAGGGGTGTACTCATTTTTGTGAGATACTGTATATAGTGCTCCTGCCCATACTTGCTGGACCACATGTCTGTTGTCATGTGGGCCTTACTGCTGTCTTCATATTCTGGCGATGTACAAACATTGCCTTCCATATGTTGGTGAAGGGGCAGGGATGGCCTCACAAACAAAGAAATGGTGACTGGGATCCTACCACTATGGTATGGCATGAGATGAAAATTGCCAAAAAGGGACAGAATACACTTGATAATTAGTTATTGGAAAGCCAACAATTTGGCCAAGCTGCCATCTAGGCTCTAGGCATGGTGGTGGCTGTGGTATATATATATATATATATATATATATATATATATATATATATATATATATATAATATATATAGTCGAAGCCTTATGGCCGATACGGATATGAACAATTAGATTTATCATAAGACTTACAACATGAAATGGACCTGAAGTGTGCCCTGGACTGATGGTCAGTATACCAAAATAAGGGGGCATACCCTAGATTAGAAATTCATATTTGTGAAGAGAAATGAATTGAGAAATGCCCTGAAAAGGGGATGGGAGGGTGGGTACCGCGCACAGGAAACCAACAAAGACCACAGGCGAGCGGGCTGGTTAAATACCCCCCGGGCTCCTCCCATAAATTCAGGCCATCATACTGGCCTTCCTTCTTATGGTCGAAGCCCTATGGCCGATACGGATATGAACAATTAGATTTATCATAAGACTTACAACATGAAATGGACCTGAAGTGTGCCCTGGTCTGATGGTCGGTATACCAAAATAAGGGGGAAAAAACATTCAGGTAGGGGTGTAGTTTTATTAGTTTTAGCTTTATTTATTGAGCAAGTTCGGTGAATGCTTGTGCCATTTCCACCTGAGGATTGGGGATGTACCAGGCGAGGTAGGCAGAGTTTCACCTGCTAAGTCTCTTAATGACGTGGTCTGGGACCCATGCCAAAATGCCACCAAGGCTGCCCCAATACTAAAGAGTGACTGGAGTACTGATTAGGGTCGAGGTGTAGGCTACGTAGAAGACCCCCAGGTGTTTGATAAACTGGTAGGCACTCAAGGGTTTGCCCGAAAGGGTAATGAGGACTAGAATTTGAGTGTTCCGGTAGGAGTGACATGGTGACATGGCGGTCGAGTATGGTTACTGGACACTGGACGTTGTTTATTTTATAGAGATGGATGTCTATCCTGGAGCTTAATTGCTGGGTTTTAGACACTGCAAGGTGGAGGATGAAAATGGTGTTGGTAGCGAGTCAACTACACAGAACTTGGCCTGCGGGATTGCTGCGGGTGAACTCACTGGGCTGCCAGAACCTGTAGTAGGCTAAGTAAATAGCTGCTTGTATGAGCAAACTGGGGAGAAGGCCAAATGGTGAACTAGTAAAGATAGTAGACATGTCCCAGAAGATGGCAGCCTGGAATGAACGTACGGTTGACATTAAACTGGTGTTGCCAAGGTAATTGCACCAGCCTGCACAGGAAGGACATAACAGAGTGATGCAGACCTGGCTTCATCAACAAGATCGGCCTCGGACTGGTTGTCAGTGGCGAAAGCCACAGCCTGTCCTGTTCAGATATGACCCTAGAGTTGAGCGGCTGCCATGACCGGGTATAACTTGAAGAGGGAGGAAGTCCGGGTAAACCTGGGGTTTAGGAGTGTCTCTGGAGTCCATGTTCTTGTAAACCAATGGTGGCCAAAAATTGCAGCGAAGCCTGTGGTGGCTGTGGCATCTGTCACTATCTGGGGTCATAAGGGCGACATAGATGGTATAAACATTGATGTACCGATCCACGTAGTACGGAACCTTCCGACATTGATAGGTCCACTACTGCCACAGTGTCTAAATTAAGGATCTGAAAGGGGTCCTGTGTCTGGGAGAGGAAGACCAGGAAGCATGATACAGAAGATCGACCCTGGGGAACGACCTGTATGCAAAATTGAGCATTCCCAAGAAAGACTGAAGCTGCTTCTTAGTACACACCCATGTATAGGTGAAGTCTTGGGGAACTGGCTTGACGCGGGTCAGCTTGTCAAGGAGGAGGCTGGTCTGCGTGGAGTTGTTAGTCCGAAAGAGGTTACTGTAGACCTCGGTTCCGGATTGTTGAGTTTTGGAAACCACAAGCTGAAGGACGTAATGGTTTTATCAGCGAGTCAAGTGGTGTGTACACAGAACCTGGCTGCCAGTGCCACTAAAAGTGAATTTGTTAGGCCGTAGAAAAACGCAGAGTGCCAGGTAGATGGCTGCTTGGATGACTAGACTGGGGAATGTGTGAGGATTTTTGACATGTCCTTAAAGATGGCAGTTGTGATGGGCAAGCATTGCCGTTAGCTATGGGCTGATGCTTCTGGATGCCACGTAGAAAGGATCTTACTGTATGGGCTGTAAACACAGATGACTCTCTGGGGTCCCGTAAGGACAGGAAATGCTGGACGCTGGCTAGGCATAGCCCGGTAGTGTCATGAGAAGGAGCCAGCTGCGTGTGGCAATACTATACCTGGTGCAGGATGGAACCTGAACTCCACTGACCTAAGCGAGAAATGATACAGAAAATGGTGAGTGCCTTGTATGAAAATGTCACTGGAGACAATTGGCCGATTAAGTGCCACTGAAGAATGATGTGTGACTGATTGTGTGCCACTGGGAATGTGTTTGTAATGATTTCAAGAAGTCATGCTAAGATGTGAGCCCTGCAATGATTGCAAGAGTTGTGCTTAAATACGTGCTTGCAATGATTGCAAGGGAGTTTGTGTCAATGGAGATGTATTTGCAGTGACTGTGAGAAGTCTGTATTACTGCATGTGCTTGCACGGACTGCAAGGAGTTATGCTTGGATGCGTGTTTGCAACGATTGTAAGAAGTTATGCTTATATGTGTGCTTGCAACAATTGCAAGAAGTTGTGACTGGATGCGTGCTTGCAACGATTGCAAGAAGTTTATGCTTGGATGCATGCTTGCAAGAAGTTATGCTAAGATACGTGTCTTGTAATGATTGTAAGAGTTGTGCTTGAATGTGTGCTTGCAACGATTGCAAGGGAGTTTATGTTGCTGGAGATGTGTTTGCGGTGACTGTGAGAAGTTCGTATTACTGCATGTGCTTGCAAAGACTACAAGAGTTATGCTTGGATGTGTGCTTGTAACGATTGCAAGAAGTTGTAATTGGATGCGTACTTGCAATGATTGCAAGAAGTTATGCTTGAATGCATGCCTGCGATGTTTGCAAGAAGTTTTATGATTGGATGCGTGTTTGCAATGATTGCAAGAAATTGTGCTTGGGTGTGCTTGCATCGATTGCAAAAAGTTATGTTTGGATGCGTACTTGCAATGATTGCAAGAAGTTGTGCTTGGATGTGTGCTTGCAACGATTACAAGAAGTTACATTTCGATGTGTGCTTGCAACAAATGCAAGAAGTTTATGCTTGGATGCGTGCTTGCAACGATTGCGGGGAGTTGTGCTTGGATGCTTGCTTGCAACGATTGCAAGAAGTTGTGATTCGATGCGTGCTTGCAATGATTACAAGATGTGCTTGAATGTGTATGAAATGTAATCCGATATGAATCAGTTGTAAGGTGTATGAATACGAATCGGTTGTATGAAATTTATCTGCTACGAACCGATTGTAGAGTGTATGCAAATTAATCCAATATAAAATCGGATTGTGGAGAGTATAAATATGGATCCGATATGAATCGCTGTGCCACCGATGCGACTAGATTGAATCGAACTGTAGCGTGTATGAAATTTAACCAATACGAATCATTCGTATGTTGTATACGATGAATCCTGATACGAATCGGTTTGTAAAGTGTATGAAATGAAACCAACATGAATCGGATTGTGCGACTATAAGGGGGCATAGTAGTGAGGCGAAGGTTTTAACGAATGAATCGGGACCATGACTGAACTGTTTGCCATGACAGAGGCATGAAACGGTCGGGCCTCGGCTGCAGCTGACAATGAACCGGACTCTGGAGCATGTACTGAAATGAGACCAAGAACAACTGGGGCACACCGGGACGAATCGGTGCATCACAGATGCGACTGGATTTGAATCAGAACGT
Source organism: Aquarana catesbeiana (assembly GCF_042186555.1). NCBI lineage: Eukaryota > Metazoa > Chordata > Amphibia > Anura > Ranidae > Aquarana > Aquarana catesbeiana. Next base: position 207,422,032 of record NC_133325.1, on the reverse strand, counting down.
GATACGTGACAGTGAAATGATTGCCATGACAGAGGCCTGAATCAGTGAGCCGTAAACTGCGACTAACAACGAACCAGACTCTGGAGCATGTACTGAAATGAGGCCGAAAAACAACTGGGGCACTCCGGGACGAATCGGTGCATCAGGGATGCCATTAGATTCGAATCGGAGCGCGGTAGTGACAGAGAAATTAGTGAAATGATTGAAATGATTGAAATGGTTGAAATGATTTGCTACGACTGAGACACGAGTAGGTGTGCCGCAATTTGCGACTGGCAACAACCTGTCTGTGGAGCATGGTACGGTGACCTAAAAAACATTTGTGACACGTTTAAAAGGAGCAGTGCAATACTGTTGCTACAAGGTTTGACTCGTAAGGAAGTACATAAGGTGTTGAATGTTTGTTAATGATAGCGGTGCGAGTGAGTGGCTAACGATACGGCTATGAGTAGAGTTTTACGAATGACTCGTAAGCTTCAATATCGAGATCTGGTGACAAGATATCTAACATAAATGCATGAAATGAAAGGTCAAATGTAAAACCCTACCTGCGACAGCCGAGCCAGACACTTTGTACAAAACCACGACGGTAACGAAAGCCTCGAGAACTTCGAAGACGGAACTCACGAACGCTAACGAATCTCGCATAGTCGGCCTAGTGACGTAGTACGTGCACAGGAAACCGACAAAGACCACAGGCGAGCGGGCTGGTTAAATACCCCCCGGGCTCCTTCCATAAATTCAGGCCACCATACTGGCCTTCCTACATATATATATATTTTTTTTTGTAACCCAACACAGTATTAAATATGATGCAAAGAATATGGATACACAATAAATATGCCCACCCCCCCTTATAATAGAAATAAAAAACTACCAATGAAATATAGTGGGGAACGATGAGGAACAGTCTATTAGCAAAATTCTAGAACAAGATAAAATTCCAACATAAATAAAATAAAAAGTTCATAAAATTCCATTGGATAGATGAGTGTTACGCTGCAGTAGGCAGCTCCCCCTGAGACAGGAACGGGTCTCTGGAAACACAAAAAATTAACACAGCTAAGTGCAGTATCAGTGAGTATTTTTAATGATATAAAAATGCCAAATGCAAACTCACATAAACAAAAGTATAAAAAAGCTGCAGCCATGCGTAGTATACTAAAGAACAATCCACTTAGGAGAACAACTTGTAGTGGCTGGAGTCCTCTGATCTCAGAAGTCGGAAGAACCACCCTGTAGCACAGAAGTGGATGTGATGTCACACAGTAAGCAGACTTGTTACTATAGTAATGAGTTTCAAAGCTATTATTGGCTTCTTTTTCAAACCAATGACTGGATGTAAGTCAGTGCTCTGTTTAAATAGAGGAGTGTCAATGGGAGCACTGGGCTCAGCCAATTGTGAGGGCCAAGCAGCATGCATGGGGAGGAAAAAGGGAGGGGAGCAATGCCACAGCACCGAGAGTTAATGACTGCACTCTGTCTCCCAAGTCCTCACACAGCACCAGAGGTACTACAGAGCCCAGCGGACTAGCGCTCTCTAGACACAAAATGCATACAAGACAAGGATTAAAATCTGAAAGTAATAAACAAAAGGAACAATACAGAAATGTTTTGTATGCATACAAACAGAAGCTAAGGCAGGCAGTTACCTGAGAGCAGGTACAATATGTGGATATAGTAAGCACTATGTAGGTCTGCTGCTGGTATATAACACAAAAGTAAAGGTGGGTCAGTAACACATAGCTGTATGATTAACATACCATATGTGTACATGGTACTGAGTACGTGGGGGAAAGTCCATACTGACGTTAAAGAAATTGCAGTTAGGCATCCAGCTTTTCAGAGTAAGAAGGGGCTCTGTGGATATGCAATCAAGAGAAAGCAGCACCAATCTACGTGTAGTATAGAGTTAAAACAGACACGCTTTAATATAAGGGGCGCTCACAGGATAGCAAGATAAAAACAGCATAAGATCATCAACGTCTCGTGATTCCATTCGGGTGGAGAGCTGGGGTCTGCAGCATCATACATTGCTGGCAGTGCCAGTGGCATCTGGGATCCAGGGCAGTGGGCAAAGGAGAGAGCCAGACGTTACCGAAGGAGACCGAGAGTCAGCGGTTGGCGTGATCGTAGCGGCACAAGTTTGGAGCATGCATGCTCCTTCTTCAGGCCTTCAAGCCTCCTTCTTCAGGCCTTGGGATCAAGGAGTGCAGCAATATTCCAGGCTTGTGCATGTTACTGAATCTCACAAACAAACTGTGCAGCACTCTTGTTTCCAGTTCACAACATGTGAGAGTTGGTCACTCACCTAGAGTGGCATCACTTTGGCTTTGCTGATCCAGCACCAGCCACAGTAGCTGATGGTACTTGTAGACATTAATTCACAGGAAACTGTGAAGGAATGATGTAGTTGTGTGGGCAGAGCCCCTCACAGGCATGCAATTTTGACAGGGAAAGGATGCAGATGCTGGAACATGTTACATGTTCCAAACTGAAAACCCTGACCTCTTTCCTTGTCAAAAGAAGTTTATTGAGTATACAATATTATAAAGATACATAAAGTAAGTTTACAAGGATCTATGAAGTAAGCTCATTGTTTTACAGTAGGGTTTATATAGGTAAATATCATGAAATTTCAAATATTAAACATTGGGTTCACGTAAACCTAAATTAAAGATATATATAATTTCCTTAGTTACTTTTGTAGGTATTTAAATGATTTATACCTACTATACATATTGTTTACAGGTAGAGTGTATATAGGTCAAATAAATTCTGATAATGAGCTTTAATCGTAAGGTGGAGAAAAGGAAAGAGAAAGAAGAAAAAGGGTAGAAAGGTAGAGGTATGGTCCACAAGCTTGTCCCGCTCGTCAGTTTATTATTCTTTTTAGTTCTCTTTGAAGCATTAGAATGAGTGTCTCTGTAAGTCATTTAATCTGTTACCATGGCAACAGGACAGAGTCATTGAAGTTTGACAGGAACTGTTGTTTTATCCAAGGATGCCAAAGTTTTTCAAATTTTGGAATTTGATTTTGATCGATGGCTACCATCTTAGCATGGGACATTGTATTATTCATTCTGTGAATTGTTTCTGCTAGTACCAATGTAGGAGATTTCCATGCCTTGGCCACTGTTTGTTTTGCAGCCGTTATTAGTTGGATCATAAGTTTGAATTGAGAGAGTGTTAACCATTCCGGTTTTAGATTAAGTAAAGTTATATATGGATCTGGTTGTATTATTTTTTTAAATATTTTAGATGCAATCACGAAGACTTCCTTCCAGAAGGTTTGGATTACTGGGCACGTCCACCATATGTGTAAATGTGTGCCTATTTCTGGGCATCCTCGAAAACAAAGAGCTGAGGTATTAGGTGAATATTTTGCCACTCTAGCGGGTACAAAGTACCAGCGAGTTAGGACTTTATAATTTGTCTCCAGTGCTAAGATGTTGGGTGAAGATGACTTAGATGTGAGCCATATGTTAGACCAGTCCGTGTCTTCTAAAGTTCGTCCCAGGTCCTCCTCCCACCTCTGAACGTAAGAGGGTCTATTAAGATTTGCTACTCCATATAATTGATTATAAAGTGATGAAATTGTACCTTTAGCAAATGGATCTTTTGTACAGATTGATTCAAAAATGGATAATTGGGATAATGGTGTATCCCCCTTTAGGAATGGTGTATAGAAATTTTTGATTTGGAGATATCTAAATATCTCAGAGTTTGGTAGATCATATTTTTCTCTAAGCGATGGGAATGAAAGGAATGATTTAGATGCTATGAAGTCATTTAGTGTCTGAATGCCTGATGTTGTCCAAGCTTTAAAAGAATTTGGGTAGATCCATGCCGGATAAAAGGCCAGATTTCTGATAAAAGAAAGGAGAGGATTGTGTGGAGATTGTAACTGATATTTGGTTTTTAGTTTATCCCAGAGAGATAAGAAGTGTTTAGTTATGGGATTATGAATTTTAAAGCGGTCTTTAGGATCAAGCCATAATAAGTTTGATATTAATAGAGGGTCATTTTCTGAAGCCTCTATAAATACCCATAATGGGATTTCCTGTTTTGCATGGTATTTGGACAGACTGGCCAAATGTGCTGCTCTGTAGTAGTTAGTAAAATTAGGGTATCCCAGGCCTCCTTTATTTTTGGGAAGATGTAGTGTGTGTGTATAGGTATACGTGGTTTAGAAGAGCCCCATATAAACGAAGTTGCTCTTTTTTGTACTATTCTCAAAAAATAGGAAGGAATTGGAATAGGGAGGACTCTGAATAGATAAAGCAATTTGGGTAGAATAGTCATTTTGATTGCATTAATCTTCCCTATCCAGGATAAAGGTAGTTGCGACCATTGTTTTATTAGATTTGTGATCTGTCTTAATACAGGAGGATAATTGGTTGAGAATAAGTCAGAATGAGATGCTGTTAAATGAATTCCAAGATATGGGATTGATTTTTCTGCCCATGTGAATGGGAGTGCAGCCCTAGCCGGGATCAATTCCATGTTTGTGAGTGAAATATTAAGCACTAGGCATTTCTTAGGATTAATCATAAGGCCGGATAGGGCTGCAAATCCATCAAGAGCTGGTATTAAGTTAGGACCAGAGACCTGTGGTGATGATAGAAAAAGTAATATATTGTCTGCAAATATACATAATTTGTGTGTAATACCTCCTACTTCAATGCCAGTTATAGTTTGGTTTGTTCTGATGTATTGGGCCATGGGTTCGAGTATAAGGGCAAATAATAAGGGAGATAATGGGCAACCCTGTCGGGTACCTCTTTCGATATTAAAGGCATCAGATTTGTATCCAGCATATTTTATATAGGCTTTGGGTTTATTATATAATGCTTTGATCCATGTTAAAAAGTGGGGTCCAAAACCCCATTTTTGTAATGAATATTGCATATATTGCCAGGATACTGTGTCAAATGCCCTCTTAATATCGAGAGATAGAAAACATAAGGGGATTTTCCGTTTTTTAGCAATATGTGCCAATAACACTGCCCTGCGTATATTATCGCCTGCCTGTCTATTTGGCATGAAGCCTACTTGATCTCTATGTATTAATTTTCCTATAACGCTATTGAGGCGTTTTGCTATTATTTTTGCTAATAATTTAATACCAAGGTTTAACAGAGAGATAGGCCGATAATTCACACAGGAAGTATCATCAGAAAGGGGTTTTGGGATCATACAAACAATTGCCATGAGTGTTTCTTGCCGAAAAGAATGTCCATCTAGAAGTTTGTTAAAAGTTTCAGTGAGAATGGGAGAGAGTATTTCTGAGAATGTTTTATAGTATAAAGCCGAGTAGCTGTCTGGGCCTGGTCTTTTGTTAAGTTTTAGGTCTTTTATGGCGTTAGCAACTTCATCTATAGTTATAGGCTCATCCAAACTGCTTTTTTGATTCTGAGATAACTCAGGTAAGGTTATTTTTGAGAAGAAGGATTCAGCCTCTGTAGGATTAAATTCATTGTTTGTCGTGTATAAAGTTGCGAGATGTGAGTGAAATTTATGGACTATTTTAACTGGATTACAAGTATAAACATTTTTTGATAATTTCAAACGTATTGGTTTGAAAGATTTGTTAGTTGAATTTAATGCCCGAGCCAAATATGTACCTGGTTTGTTTGTATTCATGTAGAAATTGTGTTTGGAGCGTTTGAGGGATTTATCAACTGACTCAGTGAGAAATAGATCGTATTCCAATCTAGATTTTTCCAGATGAGATTTTGTACTCTGAGATGGATTATCTTGGAATGATATGTAGGCTGCATTAAAATTGAGTTCTAGTTTTTTTGCTAGATTTTTGCGTTCCCGTTTAAATAGTGCCATTTGTCTTTGTATTGTACCACGCAAGACAGGCTTATGAGCTTCCCACAGTGTTATTGGGGAGATGTCTGTTGTATTATTAATTGATATGTATTCCTTTAAAGCTTGTTCAATGGCCATCTGATGTAGTGGGTGTTTGAGCATTATGTCCGGTAAGTACCACGTTGGGTCATGCGCTTTTGGTATGGCTGAGGCTATAGTAGTGTATACTGCATTATGGTCAGACCACGGAATCGGAATTATATCTGATGCAATAATTTCTGGTATCATTCCTATTGTTAGAAAAATATGATCTATTCTGGTGAAGGTTTGATGAGGGTGCGAGAAATAAGTGAATTTCTTTTTCATTGGGTTACTTTCTCTCCACGAATCTACCAGATTGTATTTGGAAAGAAGTTGAGAAAAAGGTAATCTAGAGGTTATTTTGGATGGTGTAAAAGGTGATTTATCTAGAAATGGGAGGAGGACCTGGTTCGAATCCCACACATTATCACTGTTCCTATTTTGTGTGTATTAATCACTTGTAATATATGTGAGAAGAATGGTGTAGGTTGTTTGTTAGGAGCGTAGTAGGAAATCACCGTGATTGCTGTATCCATTATATAACCCATGAGTATCAGGTATCTACCTTCTGGGTCTTTAATTTCTGATGATAAGGTGAATGGTGTGGATCGGTGAAATGCAATTAGAGTTCCCCTTTGCTTGGTACAGGCAGAAGCCGTGTAAATTTGTTGATAAAAAGGAGAAATATATTTTGGAGTAGAATCTTTGGTGAATTGTGTTTCTTGGAGGCATACTATGTGAGCCTTCTTGTTACGGAAAGTACGGAAGGCTTTGGTCCTTTTTTGAGAGACATTTATTCCCTGAACATTCAGGGAAAGTATATTCAGTGGTGCCATGGCAACAGATCAAATAGTTTTGACTTACTTTTTGTTATGCAGAGCTGACTGCGCAGATCAACCTCTGTGGACTGAAGAGATGAAAAGATAGAAAAGAAACCAGTGAATCCTGGAGTAAAGAGTAAACAAAAAACATATGAGATTAGATGTTACATTGTATAAATTATTTTTTGCAAGTAATCACAATTTACCCGTGAAAGAGAATAAATATCTCTCTCAGGGGAATAAGTGCCTTCGTCACACTCCCACATAATATGGTTGGGAGAATGAGGAGGGCTAATGGGGGTACACGGAGGTGCTATGTCAAAAGACATCAAAATGATGTTTCATTAATTGGAGTGCAGAATATACAGTAGGTGCCGCCGACATTGTGTTTCCAGCGCGATGGGATTGCGCTGGAAATCACCGCTGCGAGGCTGTGCTTCTCACGCTCGCTGCCCCGAGACCATCCGCGATGGGTCTCGCGCTGTTAATTAATACATTCTCAAACTGTTGTTGCTACATGTAACCGCGGGGTGGCGCTGCACAAAAACCTTTGTGCGCATGTCAGCTTTTGTTCAGTCTTTCTCTGAGACCCCGGTTCGATCCCAGCCATGGCCAATCTTTTTTGTCTCATGATGATGCATCTCATGGGTCATCACACTACTACTGTGGCAAAAGAAGGTCATGTGAAGGTGGACCAGCGGCTGCATGTCAGCCTTTAATGCCCAGTGTCCAGAGTTCGATTCCCCAGTTAATTTTTTTTTTTATTGTCTTTTTTTAATAGAGTATATTCGAGTACAGTACTGTATGTACCGTATTTGATATGTGTTACTGTATGTTTTAAATGTCTAATAATATATGCTTATTAAATAGAGTATTGTAAATGCAATTGTATGCAAATCATGTCTGCACAGATGTTTTTACTGTACAGTATCTTATCAAATATCTCAATGCAGTTTCAGGGTCCTTTCATACAGTACTGTACATGCACCAAGCATTTCAGCATGGGCTGTATTACAGCACAGAACCCCCATGATCCCGGCCTGCAGATGGTGGGGAAATGACGTACTGTACAGTACAGGATTGTTCCCCTACTGTACTGTATAGTAGAGTACCTGTACTCCTACTGTACTGTACTGTATGTACTTTTTTTTTTGTCCACCGCTGCCTGTAGTGTTGCCAAACAGCCCTTTCCATGCTGTTTGCATTAAGGGTAAAAAGTCAGTGGGCACGGTACAGCACACATTGCACCCTGGCCGGGGGGGGGGACTCTGCACGGACCAATTAAAGTGTGTCTGCTCCGTGCTCTTACACAACTGCTGCCCAGCCCGTTCACTGTACAGTACTGTACAGTACATGTGTGCCGCTCCGCGCTCATGCACCCTTCAGCCGGCGTGAGACGCCATTCGGCAACACTATAAATTACCGTATGGTCTTTGTAGTTCTGCCATGCAGTGACGTGTTCATGGTCTTTGTGGTGGAAGGGGCAGTTACCCTGTACAATACTGTATTTGCTACAGTATTCAGTACTAAACACTGTTTCTGTGCTCACCTGTAGCAGAATCGGGAGTGATTTTCCATTGATTGAAAATGAAATGAAAATGAAATAAATATACTGTATATATACTGTACTGTATGCAAAAAAAAAAAAACATCCCAAAAAGATCTTTACCGCTGTTCACCAAGTTGGTGGCTACAGTAGTACTGTACAGTAACTCTCTTGGTCCAGCAAGTACTGTAACTTCCTTATGCCCTGATGAAGTTGGGGGGGTCTTCAGGTCTCTCAAACGTGTTGAATGTCTTTAATGCAAGCCAATAAATCAATTCGGACTCTTATCATTGGTCTGGCACTCCTATTGGTACTGTACATATTATTTTTCTGGTAACCTTATGGGCACCCACTGGAAGTTATCACTGTCTTGTAAAAGCAGCCTAAGTCAGCGAGAAAACTAAATGTTTTTTTTTTTCTTCTCAAAACCTTATACTGTATAAACTAAGAGTACAGTACTGTACGTCCCAGTGCCTCTTGGATGCTTTTTTTTTCTTCGTCACAGGCATAGAACAAATCTGACAGGGCTTTTACTGGACCTCCGTACTCCGTTTTGTTATACAAATCCACCTTAATCTGCAGTACTGGACAGTACAGTACAGTATAGTACTGTACAGTATACAGTACACTGCTTCACTCCAGACTCGTAATGCGTTTCTCAGATCCCCCGCATGCTCTCCACAGGGAGCAGTGGAGATGTTTCCATTCACCAATTACTGTACAGTATAAAAATTTACAGCTTGTGGAAAGCTTTATCTGTAACAGTTCATGTTGTTTGCATTAAGGGTAAAAAGGTTTTAGATTATTATTATTATTACATTTTAAAGATACTGTACCTGTACCTGTACTTTAGAGTATTTGTGTTTTTTTTATTTACTGTATGTTTAATGTGTACGGTAATTTGGTGTAAGGTTTTCCACCTGACAATGGGTTCAGTACAGTACTCTGCCACTCGAAAGGTTTGCTTGTGCCCCAAGGTCTGGGGGCACAGACCTTGTACAGTACAGTACAGTACTACAGTAGCAGAAGGTTAGCCAATTTTAACTACATTTTCCTTTGTTTTTCTGTGACACCTTCCTGTTGCGTTTAACTGGAAGTTGCCCAAGACAGGCCGATCAACAGCTGAAGGCACGATACATCTCTGCCCCATAACTGTATCTATTTTCCCGTAGAAATTTGCAACTTGCATTCCAATACACTGTACAGTACACGTGATGTACAGTACAGTACAACTGGCAGATACAGTACAGTAAGCAAGAGTTTGAATCTACTGTCAATCGGAAACCTTCTGGCTTTTAAAAGAATCATGGCATGTTGGGAGACCGATGTCTGGGAGGTGCACATACAGTACTGTACAGTACTGTACAGTACACTACAGTACAGTTGCAATCATCAATTCAGAAAAAGTGTGAACCTTTTTCTCTAGCAGAGTCCCAACAGCCATTGTTCATCAATCTTCAAAACCAAGTCCTGGCGACATCATGTCTGGCACCATGACAACGTTTCCATTCAAATACAGTACCTGTACTGCCCTGGCTCAGCATTCTACTGTAATGGTTCACATTGCTGTACAGTAAAGTACAGTACAGTACTGTATCTTGTCTATCTGCCCAGATTTGTAGGTGCTGTACTGCTTTTAGTAGTGAATCCAAAATGATTTCCCAGGACATACTGTAAGCAGACGAAGGCGGGAGAGGCGTCTTGCCGGGCATAGCATGAAACAGATCCAGTCATGGCTGCTGACGTGGGATATACTGTACAAGCATCTCTACTCTCTACAGTACTCTGCCACTCAAAAGGTTTGCTTGTGCCCCAAGGTCTGGCTCATGACATACTGTACAGTACTGTACTGTACAGTGTACAGTACTATAAGCTGAAGGTTAGCCAATTTCAACTACAGTAGTAAGGTTGGCAAAGTGAATAAATATTACATTTTATATACTGTATAAAGAAACATGGTCTCTCATACTGTTCATAAACTATTTTTATTTAATGGAGTCCAGCAAAAATAAACTGTACAAATTGTTTAATAACAGTAGTTATTTTTTGCTCCTGCCAGGAGGTTCTGCCGTCTAAGCAGTGCCAGGAATAGATACTGTACATAATGTACTGTACTGTATGGTAGAAAGACTAAATTAAAAGTACCATAGACATACAGTACAGTACAGTAGGCACCGCCCATGGCGCTCATTCTCTTCCTCGGCTCTCAAGGTTGCAATGTGAACAAAGCGGGGGGGGGAGGGGAGCGATAATTTAAGCTTGCTAAGCCAGAGCTGTGAGAAAAAAGATAAAAAGTTTCAGCCTTAGGCAGTCTGTTACTGTTTGTAGGACACAAGGTTGTCTAGCACTGAAAGGTGTCCCTCCTCCCACCCACACCAATCAACAGCACAGCAAAATGGTACAGTACAGTTTCTGCAGTGTCTAAAGCACATTACTGTAACTACTGTACATGATATTATTTAACACTGTAACTTTAGTGTCTTTATTACAACTTTGACCAAGGGCATTCTCGTGACATCCTGAGGAATTCGTTAACTTTGTCCCTACAAGCTTGCACATTGTCCCCATGGAATCTTTTGTGGACAAAGTCAAGAATGGTTGCTTTCAGATTTGCGGGGATTCCTGGTTTGCGATTATCACCATCAAAATTAACCCTCTTGGTCCACTGCTGGTATTGCTCCCATGATATTAAATGTTTAAAAACAAGCCGGGCCATATTGCCTGGTTTGTTGACCGAATGCAGGACTATAAGGGCTGTATCCTCTTCAGTTATGACTGGGAGGGCACAGTCTGGTAATGGAGACATGGTCTTTTTCATTCTTGACACCGACGATACCCTGCTGCCTGTAGCGCTTGTCGTTGGGTATGTCAAGGACACTAGGCTTGGATTGCTTCTGACTGGGGTGGTCATAGAATTCAAGGGTATGGCAGAAGTGAAGGACACTGGGCTTGGATTGCTTCTGACTGGGGTGGTCATAGAATCCAAGGGTGTGGCAGAAGTGAAGGACACTGGGCTTGGATTGCTTCTGACTGGGGTGGTCATAGAATCCATGGGTGTGACAGATGTGAAGGACACTGGGCTTGGATTGCTTCTGACTGGGGTGGTCATAGAATCTATGGGTGTGACAGATGTGAAGGACACTGGGCTTGGATTGCTTCTGACTGGGGTGGTCATAGAATCCAAGGGTGTGGCAGAAGTGAAGGACACTGGGCTTGGATTGCTTCTGACTGGGGTGGTCATAGAATCCATGGGTGTGACAGATGTGAAGGACACTGGATTTGGATTGCTTCTGACTGGGGTCGTCATAGAATCCAAGGGTGCCACAGCAGTAACTTTGTCATACATTGGTGGTGTCAGAGGTATTTGCAAAATAGGAGAAAGAGGAATCTGTGAATCGCCACCCATCTCTTGTGGTGCCATGTAATCCCCTTGCAAATTCATCTGGCTAATTCTGTGCAACCAAGTGTTCGCAAACTCCTGCTCCAGCCTCTCTTGCCCAGCCTTGAGTTCTTCCTGTCCAGACTTAAGTTCTTCATGTCCAGTGTGAATCTGCAGTATGTACTCCACTGCTCCCACTAGTGTTTTACGCAGTAAGCGCACCTGGCGTTCCAGCCGCTTGAGATGCATAAGGGGTTCACTATTATGCTGTCTGTCAACTGCCTGCTTCAAAAAATGCTTTCTCTTTTGAAGTCCATGAACCCTTTTTACTTCAGATGCAGGGAGTTTGTCAACTTCAGGTGTTGCTGGCTGTGCTGGGGTTACAGTGCGCACAGGCACTATGGATGCAGATGCTGCAGAAAGCCCAGGCAGGTCATCCACTTCAAGTGTTGCTGGCTGTGCAGGGGTTACATTCCGTGCAAGCGCTTCTGATGGAGCCAACAGTGCATAGATTTCAGGTGCAGCATGGAGTCCATGGAATTTAGGTGTTGGGCAAAATGTTAGCTCCTCTCCCTTCCTCAGCCGTTCTGCGAGAGCCAGTCCCTCTTCTGAAACTGTTGATTATAAATACAGTATTGCGGTCAGTTCTTTAGTTGTAATAATGTCTTTAGTACAGTAGTAATAATGCTTTCTTCATTTCTAAAACTGTATGTTTCTATTTCTCACAAACCACAATTACTGTACAACATTCTAAAAACATTAGATTTTAGAGGACACGTTATGTACAAAAGGCAAATCCACTTTGCACTACAAGTGCAAAGTGCACTTAAAATTCCACAGAAAGTGCACTTGGAAGTGCAGTCGCTGTGGATCTGAGGGGTACAGTAGATCTGAAATGAGGGGAAGCTCTGCAGTCTTTTATCATCCAATCATGTGCAAGCTAAAGTGCTGTTTTTTTATTTTCCTTGCATGTCCCCCTCAGATCTACATACAAAAAACCACACCAATTACTGTATGAAGGGAGAAACAAAGTACAGGTTATACTGTATCAGACTACAAAATATACAGTAGCAGAATACTAATGTACAGTACTGTATCTCTATAGTAAGTCCAATTACAGGTACTGTAGATTGCAGTACAGTACCTGTACAGTACTGTACATGCATTTTCACTCAGCAACAGTATTACTATATGAACTGTTCAGTAACTCACCCACAACTGTAGCAATAACAGAATTCTTCTTTTTCTCTCGTCTCGGTTTCTTGGGCTGAGGAACCGGATTTACATTTTCCTTGTTTTTCTCTGCCACCTTCCTGTTGCGTTTGACTGGAAATTGTCTACCCAAGACAGGCCGATCAACAGCTGAAGGCACGATACATCTCCGCCCCATAACTGTATCTATTTTCCCGTAGAAATTCGCAACTTGCATCCCAATACACTGTACAGTACACTTCTGACTTTTAAATGAATAATGGCGTGTTGGGAGACCGGTGTCTGGGAGGTGCAATCATCAATTCAGAAAAGGTGTGAACCTTTTTCTCTAGCAGAGTCCCAACAGCCATTGTTCATCAATCTTCAAAACCAAGTCCTGGCGACATCATGTCTGGCACCATGACAACGTTTTCATTCAAATACAGTACCTGTACTGTCCTGGCTCAGCATTCTACTGTAATGGTTCACATTGCTGTACAGTAAAGTACAGTACAGTACTGTATCTTGTCTATCTGCCCAGATTTGTAGGTACTGTACTGCTTTTAGTAGTGAATCCAAAATGATTTCCCAGGACATAAGTAGACGAATGCGGGAGAGGCGTCTTGCTGGGCATAGCATGAAACAGATCCAGTCATGGCTGCTGACGTGGGATATACAAGCATCTCTAAGAGTCGTGCAATATCACGCCAGTGGCAATGCACATCCAAGAAAACGTGCCATCAAACATCTGGATAAGTAAGTACTGTACCAATCTGTACGATAATTTATTTAGAACCACAAGTACCAGAATTCATAGCGCACTGACAGGCACAGCTGAATGTTTTTAAAATACACAGTATAATACGCTGCACTATGAAAATATAAATCTAAATAATAAAAAATATTATTGTGCTATAAATCAACAACAATAAAGTGATATTCGTGCAATCCAATATTGCAAAAAAAGGGACAATGTGCATTCACGTGAAAAATTCTGTAAGTATAACCTCCAGAAAAATTATTATATGTTAAAGCAATCAAAGCCCTTCAAAAAAATAAATGCATGATTTATGAGACATGTGCAACGCTACTGTAGCAGCTGATTCAAAACACTGTAGAAGCACTGGTTTTAGAGACTTCATTGGTCTCATACTGTACAGTACTGTACTGTAGTTACTGTAGGGGTGGCTCACAGGACGTTACTGTACTGAATGGGGGCACTGTGGCTGAGCTTTCCTTTTTTCTTTTTTAATAAAAACATGAATTTAAGAAAACCAGACTGACCATCCCTCTTTTTTCTGCAGAGTTCTGTCTGTGCATATTGACGCATTAATGCGTGAGGATGATGAACGGACTGCTGCACAAGTACAGAGGTTGCTGCTGTCTGAGCATGGGATTAGCGTGTGTAAAGGACTTGTTCTCAAAGTCCGTCGGGCTTTAGGTTGGCAGTGGCAACGAGCTAAGTATGAATATTTTAAAATTTATTATAACTAATGTATAATCCGTTACCCCATTTACCCCACTTACTGTATGATGTGTGATTTTTAAATGCACTTTTAAATAATACTGTACAGTATGACAATCCTCTGTGTTTACTGTACTGTACATTGTTACCGTAGGTTTTCACCAATGACGAGAGAAATCAACAAGCAGAAACGGGTGGCTCACGCCAAGCTCTGGTTGGAAACAGGCGAAAATTTCCGTCATATGCTTTTCACTGATGAATCCACAATTTCGCTTGTGAGATTCAATACAATGGCATTCTGCAAAAAAGGACACCTGTCTACTAAGCCACAGCCAAAACATCCCGTTAAAATCCATGTGTGGGGTGGCATCTCAAAGTTTGGACCTGGACCATTGGTGCTATTTGAAGGTACAGTACTGTACAGCTGCCACAACCTGATTACAACTCCCTCAATCTTTTTATTCAATTGCTTTAATGTCGTGCGTCTTCTGTCATCACAGGTATTATGGACACCGCATTTTTCAAAGAGCATATAGTCACCAATGCGCTGGTTCCATACCTAAAGCAAGTATACCCAGATGGATGCCGTGTGATAATGGACAATGATCCGAAACATTCCTGTGCTGCACCATTTATGGCCAGTAATGGGGTAAACTGGTTGCGGACACCCCCAGAGTAATAATTTTTATTTATTTTTTATTCTTTACTGTTGTCATTTTTTTTACAATGATTTCTAATTAATTTTTGTCCATTTGTTTTGATATTTTGAACATTTGGTCTCTGTGTTTCATTTGCCACTTTTGTTTTTTAACCAATATTTATTACTGTACAAATATTTTTAGATGAGAATTACATACAAAACATACTGTACAGTACAGTACTGTGTAGCAAGGGATAGACATCCAACGGTTACAGTACAGTACAGTAGGTTGCAAAGTGCATTAACAGTGCTAAACATACTGTACAGTACAGTACTGTACAGTACCTGTACATGTTATGTGCTTACTGTACAGTATATACAGTAGTAAACAATCCCCAAAACACAGTACTGTACTGTAAGAGTCCAAAGACACGTTTAACACTTACAGTAATTATTAACAAGAACCATGCCAGTCATTTTCCACTTTTGACACTGTACAAAGATTGCAATTTGAACCTTTTTGCTTGTGTACTTACTGTATGCTCACTGTGTTTACAGATCACCGGATATGAACCCCATTGAGATGGTGTGGGCACATCTGAAGGGGTACCTCAAAAGGGTACACAAACCGACAAACAAGGTGGAGCTAATTGATGGGATTCTTAAGTTTTGGAGAGACATTCTGACCATTAAAATCTGCTGTGACACAATTGACCACATAAAGAAGGTCTTGCCGGTGGTGATTGAGAGGAATGGTGCAGCAACCAATATGTGATTACTGTACTGTACTGTTTATTTTTGCTGGACTCCGTTAAATAAAAATAGTTTATGAACAGTATGAGAGACCATGTTTATTTATACAGTATATAAAATGTAATATTTATTCACTTTGCCAACCTTACTACTGTAGTTGAAATGGGCTAACCTTCAGCTTACAGTACTGTACACTGTACAGTACAGTACTGTTTGTCATGAGCCAGACCTTGGGGCACAAGCAAACCTTTCGAGTGGCAGAGTACTGTACTGAACCCGTTGTCAGGTGGAAAACCTTACACCAAATTACCGTACACATTAAACATACAGTAAATAAAAAAAACACAAATACTCTAAAGTACAGGTACAGTATCTTTAAAATGTAATAATAATAATAATAATAATAATAATCTAAAACCTTTTTACCCTTAATGCAAACAGCATGGAAAGGGCTGTTTGGCAACACTACAGTATAGGCAGCGGAGGACATGGATGTGCTGTTGATTTGTGTGGCTCACAGCTCTGGCTCAGCAAGCTTAAATTACCGCTCCCCTCCCCCCGCTCTGTTCACATTGCAACCTCTTAGAGATGCTTGCACTGTACTGTATATCCCACGTCAGCAGCCATGACTGGATCTGTTTCATGCTACTGTATGTCCGGCAAGATGCCTTTCCCGCCTTCGTCTACTTACTGTACAGTACAGTATGTCCTGGGAAATCATTTCGGGTTCACTACTAAAAGCAGTACAGTACCTACAAATCTGGGCAGAAAGACAAGATACAGTACTGTACTTTACTGTACAGCAATGTGAACCATTACAGTAGAATGCTGAGCCAGGACAGTACAGGTACTGTATTTGAATGGAAACGTTGTCATGGTGCCAGACATGATGTCGCCAGGACTTGGTTTTGAAGATTGATGAATAATGGCTGTTGGGACTCTGCTAGAGAAAAAGGTTCATACCTTTTCTGAATTGATGATTGCAACTGTACTGTAGTGTACTGTACAGTACTGTACAGTATGTGCACCTACCAGACATCGGTCTCCCAACACGCCATGATTCTTTTAAAAGCCAGAAGGTTTCCGATTGGCAGTAGATTCAAACTCTTGCTTACTGTACTGTATCTGCCAGTTGTACTGTACTGTACATCACGTGTACTGTACAGTGTATTGGAATGCAAGTTGCAAATTTCTACGGGAAAATAGATACAGTTATGGGGCGGAGATGTACTGTATCGTGCCTTCAGCTGTTGATCGGCCTGTCTTGATTTGTTCTATGCCTGTGACAAAGGAAAAAAAAGCATCCAAGAGGCACTGGGACGTACTGTACAGTACTGTACTCTTAGTTTATACAGTATTAGGTTTTGAGAAGACAAAAATAAAAATAAAAAAACATTCAGTTTTCTCGCTGGCTTACAGTAGGTTAGGCTGCTTTTACAAGACAGTGATAACTTCCTGTAGCAAATACAGTACTGTACAGGGTAACTGCCCCTTCCACCACAAAGACCATGAACACGTCACTGCATGGCAGAACTACAAAGACCATAATTCATACTGTAGTGTTGCGTCCCACGCCGGCTGAAGGGTGCATGAGCGCGGAGCGACACACATGTACTGTACAGTACAGTGAAAGGGCTGGGCAGCAGTTGTGTAAGAGCATAGAGCAGACACACTTTAATTGGTCCGTGCAGAGTCCCCCCCCCGGCCAGGGTGCAATGCTGACTTCAGCTGGCGAAGGGCTGCAGGAGTACAGGTACTGTACTATACTGTACTGTACAGTAGGGAAACAATCCTGCACGTCATTTCCCCACCGTCTGCAGGCCGGGATCATGGGGGTTCTGTGCTGTAATACAGCCCATACTGAAATGCTTGGTGCATGTACTGTATGAAAGGACCCTGAAACAGCATTGAGATATTTGATAAGATACTGTACAGTAAAAACATCTGTGCAGACATGATTTGCATACAGTTGCATTTACAATACTCTATTTAATAAGCATATATTATTAGACATTTAAAACATACAGTAACACGTATCCAATACTATACATACAGTACTGTACTCGAATATACTCTATTAAAAAAAAGACAATAAAAAAAAATTAACTGGGGAATCGAACTCTGGACACTGGGCATTAAAGGCTGGCACGCAGCCGCTGGTCCACCTTCACACGTCCTTTGTTTGACACAGTAGTAGTGTGATGACCCACGAGATGCATCGTCATGAGACAAAGGGGGCATAAAAGCCAAACAGAAAACAAGGCACGTACGACACCTAGCGGTGAAAGTGATTTAGGCAGGAATCCAGAGGAAATAAAACAATGAATGAGCGACAGAGCTCAGCGCTGGCTCCCGCGACGGGGCTCGCAGGTGTCAATCTCGCCGCTAACAGAGGCGAGATTGACACAATATCGGCGGCACCCACTGTAGTTTTTGTTGAAATTATTTATTCCAGGGTGGTTGTATATGGTTAGTCTTGCCCTAGGCTAAATAATTCAGTTAGAAAGGTACTATTAATAACTTTGGTATTGATGAAGATAGTTTGAATTATTTTGGGATTTTAACCCTTTTAGAGTAAACAATTACATATTTTATTCATATGTAACTGTTTAGATATGTTAACTCATAAAATTGAGGTTGTATTGCTTCAGATTAGAATAAACAAAAACATAATTCTAGGAACTAGTTAGGTAATAATATATTTGTTTTAAGAAAAAACTGAAAAAGCTTCCATTACTTCTGGATTATTGAACATATTTGTCCTAAAAAGTAATAAATCTATTGTTATTTCCTGATAATATATAACTGAACAAGAATTTCCTTATTTCACTTATATATTCTAAGGCTATATGAATCAGAAGCAATAAGAAATATAACTGGAATGTAACATGATCCCACACAGTGTGTGACTATCAGAATGCAGTTACATTCAGTTATAAATACAGGTTTTTTATAGAGAACCATCTCTTAGTATAATAAATGAAGAGATATCAGGAATTAGGATGTCAGTCCATTGAATCTTCTTGGTCCATGGATGATGTGGCATAACGGCCTCTTTTGTGAGAATGATGATTCCCATTTTGTTCTGGAATTTTCTGGGTGCTGCCTGAAGGTGAAGATGATGCCATTCGTCTGCGTGTGGGAGAGTTGCTGCTTGTGGGTTCTGTCAGATTTAATTTTAAAAGGGTTTGTTGTAGTTCATCTGCTGATCTGCTTCTGTAAATTGTACCTTGGTGGTTAAATCTGACTGAAAAGGGGAAGCCCCATTGATATATAATGTTGTGGCGTTGCAGTTCCATTAGTTGGGGTTTCATGGATCGTCTTTTAGTAATAGTAAGTTGGGATAGGTCAGCAAAAATTTGATAATTGTGTCCTTGAAAATTAAGTTCCTTTTTTTCTCTTGCAGTAATTAGTATTTGTTCTTTCGTTCTGTAATAATGAAATTTTGTGATTATATCACGTGGGGGTCCATCTTTCTTTTTGGCTGTGAGGGCTCTGTGTACTCTGTCCAGTTCTAAACGTTCAATAGGGATATCTGGCTTTAGTTCTTGTAATAGAGCAGTAATAGTAGATTGCAGGTCTGTCACAGTTTCAGGTATTCCCCTTATGCGCAAGTTTGAACGTCTGGCTCTATTTTCGTAATCTTCGAGCTTAGTTTGAAGTATTAAATTCTCTTCTTTTAATTGTTCCAATTCTGTTATATTTTCTTGGGTTGTAATTTCAATTTCATCCAATTTTATTTCTAAGGCTGCGGTGCGGTTTCTCAGCTCTCTTATTTCTTTGGTTAGGCTGTTTGTTATTTGGTCTGAGGTTTGTTTTAAAGCCTTATGAAGCATCTTTTCAAATTGTAATAATATTACTGGGGATGCTGAGGAGGCTTGTGGAGAAGTTTGTGAGAGGATTTGTTCTGTATCTGACTCAAATGGAGAGTCTTGCTGTGACATTTTCTGTCTGTGAGAGCGCCCTGATGCTGTATATTGTGAGGTGACTGGAGCTGCTTTAGTTGCAGTGAGTGCCTGTGAGCTCTTTGTGAGGTGATTTTTATTTCTGCCACGGTTTCCTCCCAGTACCATATTTCCTGCCCAAACTTTCACAGTTTGTTCCCAGGGGCAAAAGGGTTCAAATGGATACCTTTTGAGCCTGCAGGCTCCGCTTTGTCCTTCTCTTCTCTCCTCAGCGGTGTGGAGCTCTAACAATGCATGTCTGCTCCGCTAGGCTCCACCCATCTCCCCCACCCTGACCTCTTTCAAAGTTGAACATATATTTTAAACACAGCTCTGGCCTTTTAATGTGTGTGCTTTCAAAAAGGGGGCAGTAATTTTGGTATACCTATTGTAGCCATTTTGTACATAGATGTTTTTTCTACATAAAAGGATCTCTGAGAGTACAAATTCATTAGAATTTAGTCTCTCACATTTTAAATGCAAATGTATTGCTATCCCAAATTTAGACTGCATGTTAGAAACATAATATTTAATTTGATATGTTGGCTCAGAACCTTCTAAATGAGTTATCGTTATCCTAAGATTAAGATATTTTAGAGATTAGACTGTAAGGTTAGTCATTTTTTGTGTTATAAATGAGAGTAAAAGAAATGATTTTTCTTCCCATTTCAGAAAATTTAAGTGATGTAAGGAATTATTCTTTACTTTTGTTTCTTTTCAAAGTAATGTTGGAAAAATGATAACATTTTGCTTTACAATATGTATTCTGGAAATTAAAAGCATATGAATATTATATGAGAAAGAAACTGATACAGACTTCTTTACTAAAAAAAAGGGCAACCTTTTTTGTATAAATATCATCTAGGATAGCTGCCCCTAAACACTTTCAATTAACAATGAGTAATTATGTGTGACAGTTTCTGAAATGTCCTAACCATCACTTGATTGACTATTTTCTTTTTATTTCCATGCATGAGGTTTATTATTTATCATTTCTACACAATTATTAGTCTGAAAATATTTTTTTTATATAATTCAGGTTTTCAATAGAAAAACAGCAGTTTTTCAATTTTCCAATTTTTAGATTGTAATTGAATGATTAACATTCCCAACGCTACATCTCTATTATTCTATATAAAATGTCAAAGAGAAGGCAGGGAAATTGACCAGATAGACAATAATTCCTGATATGTAGTCAAATTTATTATGTTGCTCTTATTTTTCATGTAATTGATGATTGATTGACTTTAATGGATCACCAGGCATTACTTAAAAGTACACTAGTCTTGATTAAAAAAGCAGGAAATTATTCACACAGTGATTCTATGTATTTGCATGAAGGATTTATCAACAATATTAATGTTATATAAGTAATTCAACCAAATTGATAAAGATAAGCAGCTATTTTATGTTACATTATAAGAATGAGTTTCAGGATCACTGCTTAAACCCTCTGAAGTGTGAAACAGTCTATTTAGATTGTTGCATCTTGCACAAAAGGTCACTGAACTGCCTGAAAGGCCTCTAAGGTATTTTTGTGTATGACTAGACGAATACTTGAACTGAAGTCTGAATTTAACTTTTTATCAGTCATTAATTTTTTCACAGTTCTTTACAATGTAAATATATGAGGCCACAATTTTTGTGTATTCATGTATATGTTTTAGCGCATTAAACAGATAAATGAATAATGGATAGAATTTAAAGTGATTCCAGGCCTTCTTAAAAAAAAATAAACGTCATTCTTACCTGCTCTGTGCATTGGTTTTGCACAAAGCAGCCCCAAACCTCCTCATCTGGGGCCCACTCTGGTGCTCCTGGCTCCTCCTCTTCAGCAAGTGCACCCATAGCAAGCCACTTGCTGTGAGAACACTTGTCCAGGCTCGACCGGGGCTGCATTGCCCACATCCATAAACACAGACAGCATGACTTGGCCCCATCCCCTGCTCCCTAATCACAAGATTTGATTGACAGCAGCAAAAGGCAATGGCCAACGCTGCTGCCTCTCTGTCCTGTGAGGAGAGAGAGAGCGGAGTGTGTGGCTGCTCTCAGGCACAGCACTGGAATGAGTTTGTGCTTGGGTAAGTATAAAGGGGGGTTGGGGGTTGATCACAGAATTTTTTTTTTTTAAACATTAATTCAGTAGAACCATTTTAAAGATGGATTTACAAAACTAGAATTTAC
The DNA here is from genome assembly GCF_042186555.1 of Aquarana catesbeiana. Taxonomy (NCBI): domain Eukaryota; kingdom Metazoa; phylum Chordata; class Amphibia; order Anura; family Ranidae; genus Aquarana; species Aquarana catesbeiana. The sequence continues at coordinate 207,400,208 of NC_133325.1, read as the reverse complement.
AGGAAAAATCCCAGCGGCCTGCAGCCCCCCACCCCAAAGCACCTTGTCCCCATGTTGATGAGGACAAGGGCCTCTTCCCGACAACCCTGACCATTGGTTGTCAGGGTCTGTGGGCGGGGGGCTTATCGGAATCCGGGAGCCCCTTTAATAAGGGGGCCCCCAGATACCGGCCCCCACCCTATGTGAATGAGTATGGGGTACATGGTACCCCTACCCATCCACCTAGGGAAAAAGTCTCAATAAAAAAAACACACTACACAGGTTTTTAAAGTAATTTATTAGACAGCTCCGGGGGGTCTTCTTCTGACTTCGGGGGTCTTCTTCCGACTTTGCCGCTCTCTCCGGCCTCTTTTCCCGGTGTCCGGTTCTTCTCCCGCTCTCTGGCCTCTTCTCCCTGTGTTCAACCTCTTCTCCCGGTGTCTGGTTCTTCTGCCGACTCCTCCAGCTATCTTCTGCCGCTCTTTTGCTAACGGTGGCCTGGACTTCTGCGTCGCCTTCTTCCCTCTTCTCTTCTTCCGATGTTGAGACGACGCTCTCTCCGGCTGTAATGCTGTGTAAGCGCTCCGCAATGACTTATATAGGCAGTGACCCCACCCCCTTATGATGTCACAGTCCCGGGATGCCCCGGGACTGTGATGTCATAAGGGGGCGGGGTCACCACTTATAAGAAGACGAATGAGAAGTCCGGTCCACCGCTAGCAAAAGAGCGGCAGAAGATATGGGAGGAGCCGGCAGAAGAACCGGACACCGGGTGAAGAGGTTGAACACCGGGAGAAGAGGCCAGAGATCAGGAGAAGATCTGGACACCAGGAGAAGAGGCTGGAGAGAGCAGCGAAGTCAGAAGAAGACCCCCGAAGTCGGAAGAAGACCCCCGGAGCTGTCTAATAAATTACTTTAAAAACCTGTGTAGTTTTTTTTTATTGACACTTTTTCCCTAGGTGAATGAGTAGGGGTACCATATACCCCATACCCATTCACATAGGGTGGGGGGCCGGGATCTGGGGGCCCTCTTATTAAAGGGGGCTCCCGGATTCCGATAAGCCCCCCGCCCGCAGACCCCAACAACCAACGGCCAGGGTTGTCGGGAAGAGGCCCTTGTCCTCATCAACATGGGGACAAGGTGCTTTGGGGTGGGGGGGCCGCAGGGTGCCCCCCTCCCCCAAAGCACCCACCCTCCCATGTTGAGGGCATGCGGCCTGGTATGGTTCGCTCGTCCCCGCCCCCTTTCCTGACCGGCCAGGCTGCGTGCTCGGATAGGGGTCTGGTATGGATTTTGGGGGGAACCCCACGCCGTTTTTTCAGCATAGAGGGTTACCCTTAAAATCCATACCAGACCTAAGGGACATCATCGCCTCCCCCTTGTGCTCGCCGCAATAGGAAAATTTGTTTTTTCTATTGCAGCGAGCGCGAGATGTAGTACCCTGCCCGTGTATCGTATCTGGTCCGCCGGACCAGCATACAGACAAACGGGCTCTCCGTTAGGAACTGAGTCCGGTGGAGTTACGACGTAAAGATTTGAAGCAGGTTTCAAATCTAAAGTCCGTCGGATTTCTGACCGAAACAGTCCATCGGAAGTCCGATGCAGCCCACACATGGTCTGATTGTCCGCCGGATTCGGTCCGTCAGACCAGTCTGGTCGGAAAGTCCATAACAGTACTTCTTACTTCAGACTGACAGCACTTAGCCATTGCCTCACAATTAACAACAGTGTTGTCAGCCTGTTGTGCAAGCTGCTTCGGTTTGCTGTTGGACTGTCTACTTGATAGGCAGAGCAGCAGGCAAACTATATGAGCAAGCTCTGCTGTTGGTAGGCTCATATGTTCACTCAAAATAACAGTTCTGTACTGAATAAACAAGGTTGCATGTGTAAGCCAGCTGCCACATGCTTACATATGAATATTAATTCTAGGCCCTATCCAGCATCTAACACAGCTAACAACCCTTTTATATGTATTGAAGCACAGGAGAAATTAAAATAGGAAATGAGACAACTATAACGGTTTTCTGTCTCAAGTAAATTTGGGCCCTGCTTTGCTATTTAAAATTGTCTTGCTTCTGGTCAATTTTATACTGCTGTGTCCCCTGCAGTCTCCTTAAATCTTTTAATAAAACATGTGCCCATACTTTTTTTATCTAATACATTTCTGCTGTTATGGAAAATGTTATTAATGTATGTTGTCAGATGTCCCCCAGTATCAGTTTTGCTGCAATACACTCATGCAGACGTCAGTGGAAGACCGTTGATTGAAGAAACCTTCCCGTGGTCATGCCAGTTCTGTTTGCCCTTTCTGGGATGTTCGTTTATGCCTCACCAAGAGACTGGCCACCTCATGGCGATTGCATTAACGCTCCTAGCAAACAGATCTGTGTACATGGGAACAATAGCATAACCATACAAAATTTATGGCCCACTGAGCCATGGTAGGGTATGGCCCGCGTCAGTGGTAGCTGTGGGAATTTGCAAATGGTCGTGTTCAGAGCCCTGTAAGTAGTGTTGAAATTGTGTGACATTTTGTGTCTCAACAGGAAGCTAGCCACATGGCTCTGCACACGATTGTTTGCACACATCACTATTGGAATTCTATTTGAATATACTGTATATATGTGACTGGTTCTTTTGAAGGAATACAAGTGTCTGATTGGCTTGGAAATAAACTAAGGTAGTACTGAGTATTACCCAGGAAGGCAGACTTTTTAGGCTAAGAAATAGTGGCGAAGATATAGCAGTATAAAAAATATATTTATTAAAAATTACAAATATCTAAAAACCAACACACAATGACAATTGTAACATATATGCATCTATGATTATTGTGCAGTGAGCCCTTGTATGTCTACACGTTTCGCCGTTAGGCTTCCTCAGGACACGGCCAAGGTTCACAGATGAGACAGAGAAGGAAATAAATCTCTCTATCTAGAATGAGATATAATGTTGTTAGACATACACAACTAACACACAAACAAACTGTTAACGAAAAAAATCATGCGCTAAGCAACTGCGAGCATAGGGAAGAAACACCAAGCCAGTACCTTAAATTGAAATGCAAAATCATGCAAGTCACAGTAGGATGAGAAAGTTCAATCAGAAGTTAGAGAGCTGAAAATTAAAGCAAATACAACCAGCGTCAGCATCAGGGCTATGTGTTTAAGCAGAGAGAACTTGATAGGTTTGTTAGGGAATGATACTTTCTCTAAGACGGTTATCCTGCGGTGTACCATGCGAGGTGCTTTACTTGCAGCTTTTTTATATCCCTCCTCAGTTGTTTCCCTTGTCCCCCTTTTCCCATTTTCCCCTTTCTGTTCCTTTACATAAGGAACATGATTTTGCATTTCAATTTAAGGTACCAGCTTGGTGTTTCTTCCCTATGCTCGCAGTTGCTTAGCACATTATTTTTATCGTTAACAGTTTGTTTATGTGTTAGTTGTGTGTGTCTAACGACATTAAATCTCATTCTAGATAGAGAGATTTATTTCCTTCTCTGTCTCATCTGTGAATCTTGGCAGTGTCCTGAGGAAGCCTAATGGCGAAATGTGTAGACATACAAGGGCTCACTGCACAATAATCATAGATGCATATATGTTACAATTGTCATTGTGTGTCGGTTTTTAGATATTTGTAATTTTCAATAAATATATTTTTTATACTGCTATATCCTCTCCACTGTTTCTTAGCCTAAAAAGTCCGCCTTCCTGGGTAATACTCAGTGCTACCTTAGTTTATTTCCTCAATGATTTATGGACGTGGCTTATTTTTTGTGCACTATTTCCTGTTTTGTGTCTATATTAAGGTGGCAAATACCATTTAATCTATGAGTGCGCATAGCTGTCCTTTTTTTCTTCTTTTTTGAACTCAGCCTCTCTTCTCCCTCTCTAATTACAGTATCTGTCCCAATTCACTACCAAATAAGTTTGATATCATTAAAGGCCTTTATTTGTTTGCAAGAAAGTTGACTTTAAAATGTATGTATGATAGTGACAGACGGGGTAAACAAGCGCAAATCGCCCACCAAGAAATCGGAAAAGATTTCTCAGTGGCTGAATTTAGAGCCTTAAAAAAAGTGAATCTGTTCCAACTACTCAAGATACTCCTGAATCGGATGTAATTTGTGGCCAACGAATACAAACGACTCTATTTTTAAAAGACATCAAGTCATTAGGAGAGGCAATAAAGAAGAAATCCACCAGCTTCCCGTCTTTACACACTAACTCGAATGTATGGACGTTTTTGGTCCAAACCATTAAAGACATTGACCTAACCAAATTTGATCAACAATATGATGAACTTTTACAATCCGCCCTTGCCAACGGCTTGATCACGCAAGAGATTTTTAAAGGCATTTAAGTTGCTCATCCAAGAGTACCTACTTTTTACTCTCTGCCCAAAATCCACAAACACCCCACAAAACCACCTGAACATCCAATTGTCTCAAGTATAGGCTCAAAAGCGGAAAGAGCGAGCATTTTTGTAGATCAGTACTTACGGCCTCATGTCATAACTTTACCCTCCTACATAAAAGATACTCCAGATTTGTTAAAAAACCTGGAGGGTTTAACTGTTCCCCCTGGTTGCCTTTTGGTAACTATTGATGTGAAAACCTTGTATTCATCTATCCCACATGAATTAGGTCTAAACACAATTGCCAGATTTTTGAATGAAAGAGGACCCACGTTTTTGGACCTCAATGACTTCATTTTGCGACTTCTTTCACACATTCTTCCTTTTTTTTTTTTTTTAAATAGATTTTATTGGGTTTTCACAGAGTATACATGTGATATAGTCATACATCATCAAAATGTTCAAAAATACATGAAAGGACTAATACAAGGTTTTTACATGATCCGAGTTGTCTTAAAATTATAATACGAATATTATTTCCAGAGGTGTACATATACTCCGACAACATAGATAAAACTATAGGGAGGTAGAAGGAAACATGTGATATAGGATTAAGAGAATTGGAGAGGAAGGTGAAAAAGAAAGGGAAAGGTGGGAGTGGAAGGGGGGGGGGGGCGGTTTCCTGGTCTGACCTTCACTCAAGCATAATATATGTAGTTATAGTAAAGTGAGTTTATCTCAAATATTGTTCAGGCTTTATTACTTTTAAACCATGTTGTCCATATTTTCCATTGGTTATCAAACGTTTCCTTTTGACCACTTCTACTAGCTAATAGAGATTCATACACGTAGTGAGTCTGGGTGATTGTGAGGACTTCGGACACATTTGGGACATTGTCTGTTCTCCAGTGTTTGGCTATTAAGGTTCTAGCTACTAGAAAAATGTGTGTGATCACAGTTCTGAATTGAGGTGGGAACAATTCTATACCTATGTTTAGTATTGCTAAACTTGGCTTTGGACGTGTTAGGATCCCTGTAATAGTTGAAATTGACCGAAAAATAGAGTTCCAGAAGCTAGTTAAGTTTTTACAGGTCCAGAATATATGTAGCAAGTTGCCTATTGAACCACAATTTCTCCAACATAGTGGAGAACTGTGATTTCCAAACTTGGAGACTCTATATGGGGTGAGGTACCATCTAAGTGCTATCTTTTGGGACAGCTCCCAGTGGTTAACGCATCTGGATGCTTTATGTAGTGATCGAAATGCGTGTTGCCATTGTGCGTTTGTAATATGTATTCCCAGATCTGATTCCCACTTTTGATAAGGTGGGGATTTTATAAATTCTAGTTTATGTTGGAAAAGGTTGTAGAACAGTGAGATGCCTCTAGGTGGAGTTGGTTGCTTGGTGAAGTATTCCCACACTTCCTTTGGAAGGTGAATATGATAAGATTTGATGGTGCGTAGGAGGTGGGCTATTTGGTTGTATTTGTATTGGTCAGTAGAGCAAAGATTGTACTGATTCTTAAGCACAGGAAAGGGGATAAGGGAGTTATTATGGTGTAGATCAGCAACCGTTTTAATACCTTTATCGTGCCAGTCTTTGTTATGAAGATTTGGAATGGCATGAGAAAGAATTGCTAAAGGTATAGGGATGTCCTTTTGATTGGATTTTGGGATTGGGACGTTACATAGGTCCCTTCAAGCTAAGATCAATGCTTGGATAGTAAGTGGTAGTTCATTAATGGGAAGGTGTCTCCAAACGTCTAGTAGTAGGAGGCATTCTAAGGTACCAGGCGGGATCAGAGTTTGTTCTATGTCGCACCACAAAGTTCTAGGTGTCGAGTTGAACCACTCTTTAAGTTGTGTGAGGATGGCTGCTCTATGGTAATCCTTAATATCAACTAGTCCCATACCCCCAGCCTTTCTGTGTTTAACCAACAATGATTTAGAGCATCTTGGTCTTTTAAGTTTCCAGATATAGCTAGAGAGCAGGGTGTTTAGTGCTTTGATGTATGTGGTGTGTATTGGGACCGGTAAGGTACGGAACACATATAGTATTTGGGGCAGGATTAACATTTTAAATGAGGCCAGGCGTCCTGACCACGTTAACTCAGTATTGGCCATTCTTTTTGTTTCCTTGGATAGTTTAGTGATTAAGGTAGGATAATTGGCTTATGCTAAATCTTGGGGATTTTTAGTTAGTGTTAGGCCTAAATAGGTGATACTTGAGTTGCTCCAAGTATAGGGATAGGAGGTGAGTAGTTGGGATTTTAAGGAGGGTGTTATTCCCAAATCTAGTATAATTGATTTCGTGAAGTTGACCTTATAATATGAAATCTTACTGAATTTGTTGAGTGTATCATGTGCATGAAGTATTGATGTATCTGGTGAGGATAAGAACAGAATAATATCGTCAGCAAATAAATTTATATTGTGGGATTGTCCTTTTATAGAGAAGCCCGAGATATTGGGATGAGTCCTAACTCTTTCTGCGAGGGGTTCAATTAGTAGATTAAAAATGGAGGGAGAGAGGGGGCAACCCTGCCTAGTGCCGTTCGATATATTGAAGGTGTCTGATAATAGGTTAGATGTGAACACTTGTGCACAGGGGGAGGAATATAGAGCCAATATGGCAGACAAGATGGGCCCACAGAAGCCAAACCTCTGCAGCGTGTGTCTCATGTAGCCCCAGTGGATCCTGTTGAATGCCTTCTCCACATCCAAAGAGAAGAGCAGAGAAGGCACCCGACAGGACTGAGCGTATTGCATGATGTTAATAACTCTTCTAGTGGCATCAGCAGCCTGCCTACCCGCCGTGAAGCCTGATTGATCAGATTTTACAAGAAAAGGAAGGATAGGGAGTAATCTATGTGCTAAGATTTTCGCATAGATCTTGACGTCAGTGTTGAGTAGGGATATCGGCCTAAAATTGGGGGGGGGATGTGGGCTCTTTGCCAGGTTTGGGGATAGTCACAACGTAGGCCCTTAGCATTTCAGTGGGAAACGAGGCAGAGGACACCGCGGCCGAGAAGACCGCCTGTAAAGCCGGAGTTAGTTTGGAGTAAAATGTTTTAAAATAGTCGTTGGGCAGGCCATCTGGGCCTGGAGATTTACCTAATGGAAGTGTTCGTATCACTTTCTGGATCTCAGACTCCGTAATAGGGGCATTAAGGTGTGACAGTTGTGATTGTGAGAGAGAGGGAAGTTTGAGTTTGGACAAAAAGGTCTGTATGCTTTCCTCTGTTGGTTGTGGGGTGTTGGGGTCTTTATTTAGATTGCATAATGTTGAATAGTATTCAGCAAAGGAGTTAGCTATTTCTTTAGGGTTGTATATTTTATGTTTGTCGTTTGGATGTAGTAGAAATGGAATTTTAGATTTAGTTCTGGCTGTTTTGAGCCTCTGGGCTAGGAATTTGCCTGCACGGTTGCCAGATGAGTAATGTGTCAGTTTTAAAGATTGTATGTGTTTGTCATAACGTTCAATTAGCAGGAGTCTGAGATCAGAGCGAAGCTGGGAGAGTTTGTGGGCTGTATGATAAGTGGAGCTTTGTTTATTTAAAGTCTCCAGGGTTTTAATGTCTTTAATAATTGAGTCTAGCTTATGTGTCCTCTGCCTCTTCTCCCTTGCACATATCTGAAGTAATATCCCTCTAATAAAAGCCTTATGTGAGCACCACAGTATTGCTGGATCAGATACAGAATTGGTATTTATCTCGAAAAACTCAGACAATTTGTCATTGATATTTCTGACATGTTGTGGCATCTGAAAAATACGAGAATTAGCTCTCCATATATAGGTAGGACTCGGAGTGTGTCCCTCCACCACAGTGATAGATACAGGAGCATGGTCAGACCATGTTATATTATGTATGGTGGAGGAAGACACTGCTTGTAGAAGTACTTTGTCCACCAATATCAGATCTAATCTGGAGTATGAGTTATGTCTGGTAGAGTGGAAGGTGAAGTCTCTTTCGTTAGCATGTTGACATCTCCAAACATCATAGATATCTTGAGAGTGTAGTAGATGTTGAAGCGAGGGGGGAGGTCGTTTGGCTTTTGATGTGGTATCCAATGAGTGATCCGCTGTTAGGTTATGGTCTCCACATATCACTAGTGATCCTTTTTGAATATTGGTGACTTTTTGATAGAGTCTTCTTAGAAAGCGGAGTTGATGGGAATTTGGTGCGTAAAGGTTGACGATTGTGTAGGGTTTATTATTCAGTTCTCCAAGGAGGATGAGATATCTTCCTGCAGGATCTATGTGTGTTTCTAAGAGATTGAAGGCAACAGAGTCTCTGATGGCCACAAGGACTCCTTTTTGTTTGGAAGGAGCTGAAGCAAAAAATATGTGGGGGAATTTTTTATGCTTAAAATAAGGGGTTTTGCTGGCTAAGAAGTGCGTCTCCTGGAGGCATATGACATCAGCCTGGAGCTTAATCGCCTCACTCCAAACCGAGGCCCTCTTGGCCGGGTGGTTGAGGCCGTTCACATTGAAAGAAACTATTTTAAGCGCCATTTATATGGTGTGGGTATAGATGTTTACAGTACCTTAATCCCAGAAGTGCAGTCCATCTTATCTTGGAATTTTGATGACGGTTGGGTTGACTTGGGTATTTCGGTATCACTTCTTTGGAAGCTTGCATCCGGAGGTCAGACCAATGGAAAGAAATTGCGGTTAATGTGGGGGGAGAAATAAAATTAAAATGAGAAGCAAAAAAAATTGTAGTAAAAAAATAAAGTCAAACTTGAACTTGAGCTTGAACTCTTGGGTGTTTTTGACTTATTTTGTTTGTTGCTCTTCTTGCTTGACACCGTTTGCCATTCATATTGGGTATTTAGTTTTGCAGGGGGAGCGGGACCTGCAGGTGCGTGATCAGGTAGTATGTCCAGGGATCTGAGTAGTTGGAGTCCCTCCTCCACATCCGTAACTACTGTGGTGTTGCCGTCATGAGTGACTGTTAGTCTGACTAGGTAGTTTGACTGGGTACCCCCAGCGGTATACGATATTATGGTTGCGCAAGGCCTTGGTCACTGGTAACAAAGCCTTACGTTTTTACATTGTGAATTGTGAAAGATCTGCATATAGTTGAATATGCGCAAATCTTTCTGGTGGTTGTTAATTTTTGCGGAATGTGGACATAAGCTGTTCCTTTGTTTGATAAAAGTGTACCCGCATCAGGACATCTCTGGGTATATTATCCGGGAGGTGTGACGGTTTGGGCAGTCTGTGAATGCGGTCAATTTGTATTTCAGATTCTGAAATGGTGGGTAGGAAGGTCTTGAGTAAGTCCCTGGCATACTGTTGAAGTTGTGGGGGGAGAATAGTTTCGGGGACCCCCCTTAGTTTAACATTATTTCTTCGTGACCTATCTTCAAGGTCGGCGACCTTTGACCTTAGCCATGCAATCTCATCAGACTGATCATTGTGGGCATCAATTAGGGTGTTGTGGGATGAAGCAAAGTCCCACATTTTATCCTCTATATGATTTACTCTCCCTCCCAGGGATCCCAGTTCTGTCTTAAAGTTGTTAACACACTGCAGCATGTCTGTGTGCATAGAACTGCGGAGGGAAACGAGCATATCTTTGAGCATGGTGTCAGACACAGGCTTACCCGTTGTGGGGAATGCTGTAAATGGATCCACCAGCTCCCTTGTATCCTCCATGGAGTCTTGTGCCATGCTTCCTGTCTGGATGTCTTCCACCAGACGTGGCTTTGATTTGGCTGGGCTGCGGGAGAGAGGAGTGGAGGCATCCGGAGAGTCGTGGGTTAGGCCTGATTGTGAGCCTGGGCTGGAGGCCTGAGACCGCGGGCTGCTTGTGGGGGAAGGAGAGCCGCTCTCTGCGCCGGCGCCATTTTGGACACGATCGCGGTCTTTCAGCTGGAAGAAATCTTGTAGTTTCTTCAGCTGCGCCACTTCTTTTCACTTGCGGGTCATCTGGGCGAATTGGCGGTGGTCTTATGCTGTCTGTGAGGGCAGATAGTGGGTCGGTGTCGTCCCAATGGTCGGTGGCTCCGTTAGCTGGAGCGGAGCTGTGGAGTTACACAACCATTCAGCTGCACGGTAGTGCGCACCCACGCCCTCTAGTCCAGAGTATTCCGTTTAGTCAGTATATTTGCTTAAAACGTAACTGCTCAGTGGATGCTGACTTCAAATATGAAGCAGACCTTCTTTATTAGCATCTCTTAGTGAGAGGCTATACCAAAACCACCCTCAAAAAAAGCCTTTAAAAAAGCTTTAACCAAACCAAGAAATGCCCTGCTTTTTCCGGAACCGAAACAAGCTAATTCAGAGGTAGTTAGGTTCATCACAACCTATTCTGACCAACATCAAACTATACGCTCTACTATTCAAAAACATTTGCACATTCTAACTACTGATCCCACCATCAGTAAATACATAGGATCCCGCCCCGAGATTACTTTTCGGCGAGCTAGATCCATAAAAGACTGTTTAGTACGAAGTCACTACTGTAAAACCACTAAGGCAACGGAATCCCTTGCAGGTCTCTTTAAATGTGGCAAATGCGATTTTTGCGATTGGCTACTGACAGGGCCTTCGGTCCCTCTCCCAAATGGTCATACACACGTTTTACGGCACCACATTACATGTCAAACCCAAGGAGTTATCTACATCATCTTTTGTCCATGTGGAGCCTTTTATGTGGGCAAAACTATCAGGCCCTTCTGGAGAAGAATTAAAGATCACGTATACTATGCTATGAATGTTCTTTTAAACACCACAATGGCTTATCACATAGCCTTCAAGCATATGTATGACCCTGTGATGTTTAAATTCGCAGCTCTCAACATTGTCCATGCCATTCCCCGTGGGGGTGATTATGATAAAAAAGTACTCCAGCGTGAAATGCAATGGATACATAAGTTACAAGCCATGGTATAACCGGGCATGAATGATATGATCAGTTTCAAACCCTTTCTCTAAGACGGTTATCCTGCGGTGTACCATGCAAGGTGCTTTACTTGCAGCTTTTTAATATCCCTCCTCAGTCGTTTCCCTTGTCCCCCTTTTCCCCTTTCTGTTCCTTTAGATAAGGCTACATATGTAAACATACCTAGTATGTATTTGTATTATATGTAAGATTTGATATTTGATCTGAATGGAGATATTGATACATATACCTAGATAATATCTTGTATGCATAATAAGTATCAATCATAAATTGAATGTGGCTTGGAGAAATCTAGTAGGATTTATAGACTGATCTAATATATGTATGTATCATAATGCTCATATATTGTTATATGCATCTTTGTTCTGTTTTTATGATGCATCATGCGCTATCCACTTGTGAGCGATATCGATGGAATATCGGAAGCTGAATGCCTGCTAATCATTTACCTTCTATGCAGCTCCTCAGATATGTATGTTTGGGGTAGCAGACTTATCACAGTATCTTCAAAGAAATCTTTCTCTGTCTAGCAATTGCTGACCTCTGCTAATTGTAGCAGAAGATAAAAGTGATTGCGCTGAGTTCTGTTGAATTATACGTTCTCTATACAGCGGCGTCACGTTAACACTGGCATTCTGTCTGCTACTGGATAGACCTTAAGTCTAGTAATGGACAGAGACACGAGTTCCTACAATGCCCATAATGCATTATGAGATCCGGCACATGCGCGAGGTCTTCTCGCTTGGACGCTGTACTCGCTTGGACGCTGTACTCACTCGACTCCCCTCACAGAGTGGATGTTTCCTCTTCGGTATACCTTCTGCATATACGCAGAAAGGTATGGTACCCTGGCCTACAATTCCCATAATCCAACTTGCTATCACATGATGCTGTGTCCTACGATCAGCTGTGACTGATCAAGGGTATAAATATCTGTCAGCTCTTGCTTGTCTTGTGTGCAGTGTAATACTGTCTCCCAGGGGCACGCTGGATGATTTGTATCCTCAATGTAAGTACTAATTTACATGCTTTCATTTGGCCTTTGCTGCACTAAACCTCCTATAGGCGCTTACCATTACTGCATTCAAATTTCTACATGCTATCACTGTTTCTATATTTAGCTGAATCTGTTATTGTATGCTTATAGATGCAGCGATGGGATTGTATTGAGCCTTCAGCAATGCTAACATTACATTCAGGATCTAATTGGTACATCCGGTGTTGGTCCTCTTCCCTCTAATGGCTGCTCCCATAATAAGGTACACTGTTTACATGCCCCTGCCGAGATACCTGGCTATATTGAACATAGTAAGTCTCATTCCCTAACAAACCTATCAAGTTCTCTCTGCTTAAACACATAGTCCTGATGCTGACGCTGGTTGTATTTGCTTTAATTTTCAGCTGTCTAACTTCTGATTGAACTTTCTCATCCTAACGTGACTTGCATGATTTTGCATTTCAATTTAAGGTACCGGCTTGGTGTTTCTTCCCTATGCTCGCAGTTGCTTAGCGCATGATTTTTATCAATAACAGTTTGTTTATGTGTTAGTTGTGTGTGTCTAACGACATTATATTTCATTCTAGATAGAGAGATTTATTTCCTTCTCTGTCTCATCTGTGAACCTTGGCCGTGTCCTGAGGAAGCCTAACGGCGAAACACGTAGACATACAAGGGCTCACTGCACAATAATCATAGATGCATATATGTTACAATTGTCATTGTGTGTTGGTTTTTAGATATTTGTAATTATCAATAAATATATTTTTTATACTGCTATATCCTCTCCACAGTTTCTTAGCCTAAAAAGTCCGCCTTCCTGGGTAATACTCAGTACTACCTTAGTTTATTTCCTCAATGATTTATGGACGTGGCTTATTTTTTGTGCACTATTTCCTGTTTTGTGTCTGATTGGCTTATTCTGAAGCCACCACCTTCCTTTTATTATTCATGTTTATAGTATAAATAAATAAAGCAGATCCTGCTAAGGAAGATTTTGCTAAGCTCAACATGATACCAGCGTCTGTCTGTGTTACTTGGAGATATACAAGTGCTCTTTCCCACCATTATACAAGAGAGCTATGACTGCTTATTAGCGTACGGAATTATTTGCTTATAAAGAGAAGCTTATAAAATATTCCAATACACTGCCACTTCTCATCGAAAATATCCTACTGCTGGCCAATTATACTCTACTGCTGTATCTCCTGCAGTCACTTAAAGTGGTTTCAAAGGCCCAAGCAGCCGCAGTTATTGGCTCTCGCTGCTGTCAATCACAGCCAATGAGCCAATAAAGAGAGAGAGAGGGGGCAGAGCCGAGTCGTGGCTCTAAGTGTGAATTGACATGCAGAGCAGCGTCTCAGGAGTGAGCCTGTTTGGGTGCCCCCATTGTAAGCTGCTTGCTCTGGGGGTACTTGACAGGATGCAGGAGCCAGAAGCACTGCTAGAAACCTGAGAAGAGGAGGATTAGGGCTAGACAGCACAGGTAAGTATAACATGTTTGTTATTATTTTTATTTTTTTATGTCTTTAATATCATTTTAATCCCTAGTGAGTTTTTTTGTAATTTGCCCGTGGAAAGAAAGTTTTGCATAAACAAGAACAGGGACATCCACAGCAAACTACCAGTCAATTTCTATCTGCTGGTCAAAGTGGGTCTATTATTTGATGAAAAAAAATCATATGTGACTGCTAAAGCTACTTGAAAAAGGTCTTTTTTCAAACCAAAATTAACCTGATTGGAGTGTTGCTGCCATAAATAAGCCAAGCAAATTGTAAAGGAAAAAGATTGATTCAACAGTAAATATGTACTGTGTTGGAATGTACGCTGATTGTATGTGAAAATCGTACTGTTCTGTAACTGCAGCTCATCAACAGCTTAAATCATCCCCTTTTTGAATGGTGTGTTTTGAATGTTCCCCTTGTAGCTGCATGAAAAGATACTTTCCCAACTGTATCTTTTTTTTTTTTTTTCTCTTTTGTAGATCTCCCGCATGACAACGTTTTGCTTTCCATGCCTTTTTCATGCCAGTAATTTGCTTATTAGCTATAAAAATTGCAAAATTTAACAAGATTTGTCCCATAAAATTCCATGGAATTTGCCTCTAACATCGATTTTGCTGAAATTCGAACAAGATACACCAAACCCTAGACAAATTGAACCCAGACATATTTGTCCACCACTGCTGCTCACAGGTTTAGCTCTGTTTTGCCTGAATTACCTTGTTACTTACTTTCATCTTAGCTGAACTTCACATGCCCTGACCTTAAGGTGACTTTTGACTCTTTCTGTTCTATATTTTGATTTGGAGACGGAGTTTTGTAGTAACTAGCAAAGGCCTCTGGTGAAATTTCTACATACAATTCTCTCTCAAGACACATCACTATACACCAAGTTGTTTTTGACTGTAGCTTGCCAATCGGCAGCTGTGTTCTTGACCCTGTGTTATAGTTTTGTTTCCTCTTGTTTATCTCCTGATTGTTTAACTTCCTTCTAATCTCTGCTTGCCTACTTTTGCATTACTGCCCTGGCACCTCATAAACCATTCCAAATTCCTTAGGACTGTGATAGCCATGGGTAGACCCATTACCTCCCTCCTCACTTTAATTATACATTATAGCTACCGAGCTGATCTATTTTCGCTATTTGACAATACATCATTTTCATGTGCTAACCACGACAGGCCCTTGAGATCTCCAAACCTGATCCCTTTTCCTCTTACCACTTTTTTTCTCCCTCCTCCCCCCAAAAAAACTGTGGGCAGCTTGGGTTGCCCAGCTAGCCACTTAATAAACCTATGGACATTTGGCTAAGTCTGATTGACTATTTACACCCTATGCCTTTGGTTACATCATTATAGTCGCTGGCAAGTCCCTTATGAAGCCTTGTTTATGTTAGTACATAATGCTAAATGCTACATAATGCTAAACAAAATGCTAACAAACAAGTGAAGGAGTTGTTACAAATCTTCTTTTAACTTCAGAAATATATTCTTTTTCTTTATATAGAAAAAAATAGATGCTGTATAATGTGGAAACCCCAAATGTTTCTGTAAAATAAGCCAGGCAACTACATACATTTTATTACTGTTTAGGGTTTTTGCTGAATGTATTTTCTTTATTCTTGTGTAGTTATGACAGTGTTTAAGTAGTTATTATGCAGAATAAGGCAACCTGTTCACATTGCTGACTTTTCCAAGTACATCTATACATTCTTTTTGTCTAGCATTGTTGCTTTGTAGCTGCTGTTTTTCGTGGTTCACTTGTATTCAGACAGCACAGGGAGCTGCCTCTGCTTTATTCATAGACTGTCTGATTGATGGAAATGAAGCATTGCTCGGGCAGCACATCATCAGCACAATCATCAATAAAAACTAGGAATTCTGGCAAGCAGAAATAAAAGCAAGGTTTACAGCACTGACTAGCCCTTTAAAACAGCAAGCATTATTATTGATATTAATTGTTCTTTTTTGATATTTTTATGTAAATGATGTGTATTGAATGTGATATACCACTAAGTGAAATTACCATTAATAGACAGTGTTTCTATACAATTATTTTCACAAAAAAGGTTTACTGAATCATGACAGCTATTCTCTGAAGTGGAAAGCAGCTTGCCCTGAATTCTGCATTCTAAATTTCCTTCATACTTTTTAGTACAGCATACAAAGTTCACTATGTAGCTGGAAGCCATAGCAACATTTTTTTTTTCTAACAGCTTCTCCAGTTTATGGTGAGATTGTAAGACCAAACTATGTATGCTATGTCACTTAGTTTATAACAAAAGATTTACAAGCCTAAAGGCTGTCATTTGCCTAGTATTGAATGATATACTGCACTACAAAACCTTTGTTCTTACATTGTCAAGTGAATTTATTTTGTTCCTTGTAGGAATTATACTGTCAGTACTACTGTACCCTTCTGTAGCTTTTTTTCTACTCTAATAGCAGCTCCAGGGAATAATGACTTTTTGAATTAAGATGATATGCTGTAAATAGCCTATTCCCCACCTTACCTTAGCATTCTTATATAACTATACTTACAATATACTTTAAAGAGCCGCTCTTGAATGTGAAAGCTTGGAGAACATAAGTAGACTTGGTGAGCAATATATATTATTACACTTGCATAACCTATGAAAATTCAAAGCAATGACACTTTATGCAATGGAGCAATGTTATCCTTGTAAATGCATTTTTTTTTTAGAACTTCAGTCTTAGGTACTGCCTGCAATATGAATATTATGCATTTTACTTTGATAGTTCTCTATAGTTATTTAAAAAAATGTTAATGTAAAGCTACAGAAAAACAGAGGCACATTCTTCTGTTTTGTTTATGGCGGGCAAAGCAAGCATTCAGAGAGAAAAGAGTACATGAAATATAAACAAATTGAATTTTTTTTTTTATAGTACTAGCCCTATAATTGGTTTAGTACTGCAAAATCTTGAATTTGTGTTTCTTTTTTTTGGTTGAAGTACTAAACACCAATGTATTTTCTTTACCAGCATCCACTGGAGGTTTAGGTTGGTAGTTGTTTACTTAAAGTGCATATCAAAGCAATATCTAAATAACAACAAAAAATCATGTTATATCATTTTAAAGACATGGCATGTACAGAAAAATACCAAATAATTTGTTAGGAATATTCAGGTCCTAATTTCCTATGATGGGCTGACAGCACAGTACCTTCTGGACTGAAATTATAACAAAATGGTTTCAGCCCTGTCCAGCTGTCTTAACACACAGCCAATCATGTCTAAACCACTGGCAACAAAAGTGAGTACACCCCTAAGTGAAAATGTCCAAATTGGGCCCAAATAGCCATTTTCTATCAAAAGAAAAACATTTTTGTGCGCTTGCATTAGATACTTAAATCTATATTCCTGTGTGATTGTCATAAATAGATGAATAAATGAATAAACACCATCAGAGATAATTTTAAGTGTAAGTGAATAAAAAGTTGCTATGCGACACAGCAAATAGCGATATATAAATCAAATACTAATATTAACCATTCCACACAGATAAATATAGAAAACTTGTGTGCAAAAAACAAGGTTATTCCACCCAAGTGCAAAGTCGTAAGTGAAAGTTCAAAATTGCGTCATGAGTCGCAAAAAAAAGCATATCCAAAGTTCATGAGTTGCATTCCTTAGTGTGTATAAAGGAATAAGGGGACGTGAAGGGACCTCCAACCACCAGTGGATCCAAAGGTTGATAACAGATGTATCCTTACCAGACGCGTTGGACCTCCTTTATAGCAAAGTCTTAGAAGCATACAGATTTAGCCCTCACACACAGAAAAATGAAGGGAAATTCTCTCTTAGCAAATTGTTATCGAAACACATGGTCCCTTGAAAGGTTTTTCTCTTTTATTTTTCCTCTAGTGTCTCCTCAATAGGGGGTATCCAAAAAAAAAAAAAAAGGAAAGAAAGAAAGAAAAAATAGCTTTTACCTTAGATAACCTTTAATTTTGCCTCGCTAAATATATTTTTAGTTATTATCTACATTTTGAAAAAGACTCTGTTGGCCTTATATAACCCCACTTCTATTATTACTCATAGAAATGTAGTGTTGCGGGATGTGGAGCCCACAAAATAAGTGACCACTGAACACCAATAATGTGGCACTAGTTTCCACTGAGATGAAGGCACTACTCCTCCCACTGACAGTGGGGAATCATTCATATCACTGAGGCAGATGCACCATTTTGAATACTGCCATTTATCACTCCTACTGACCACTTACACAAAGGCATTTTTTATTTTCACAGACCACTGCTGTAGAGGTATTTTTTTATTCTCATTAACCATGAATGTAGGGGCATTTATTTATCCTCTTAACCACCGAAGTAGGAGAATTTTCCCCCACTGACCACTGTCACAGTAGCATTCAATACTTCCACTGACCTTTGGCACAGGGAAATTTTTTTACTTCCAATGACTACCAACATAGGTTAATTTATTACTTCCCATGAAAGTAGGGGCATTTATTACTTCTACTGACCACTGACAGGCATTTTGTGCTCCCACTAACCCCAAAACAGTGTGATGAGCAATTAACCTGTCCTATATTTAGAAAGTTTGGAGAATCCCTGATTAAAAGCAATTTCCTTCTCTATGCATAGATTGAACAGTGGCAGTCTATTTTAATTGCTTTACAAATAAATAAAAACTACACTTTCTTTTTGTTCTTTCAATAATCCCACCACCTTCTCCTCTGTGGATTCACTCCACACTCCCCAAATTGATGTGACCTTTCAATGAATAAAAGGTATAACATGTTTTTTGATTATTCCTGCAGCAATGTGCTCCTTTTGCCAATTTCCTAACACTTTCCTTTTTTTCTGATTACTCCTCCATCGCCCCTCTTCTTGTATCCCACAAAATATAAGCTCTCATGGCTAGTATTCCAAATCAAATTAAGAAGATGGTGGGCAAAGTAATTTAAAACAAGCATTTAAAGAGAAAGAGTACATAAATGATAAACAAATCCAATCTCTATTTTATAGTACTATCCCTGTAACTGGTTTAGTACTGCACAAATCTGAGTTTATTTTCTTTCTTTTCTTTGTCTGAGGCACTACATTTTCTACCAACATCCACTAGTATGTTTCTATATATGAATCACAATTGTTGAAATATGGAACAAAATGCAAAATGTAAAAATGTCACAAACAGAATAATTACCAGTAAATATTGCAATAAATGTGTGTCAAACTCTGTTCCCTACATTATCCTTCTGCATGAATACTTCTTTATGTCAAAACCATCCAAACGTAGGTTTTTTAAGGTTATATCATATCTTTTTTTTTGCTTGCTGGTTGAGGCCCCAGTTTATGTCTTTCCCTGTCTTTGCTGATTCCAAGCCTTGTTCAGTGCAACCACATCTTGAATTTTGGAACTTGTTAGATCTAGTATAAGAAAGGGCTCATCATCCATTTTTATACTGAATAGATATTAATAGTGAAAGACAAAATGAGCAATGTTAATTCCCATCATAACCAGCAGAAAGGGGTCAATGATCTTGTAGAAGAGCATACCAAGCCTGGGGATCCGTTTATGATGGATCTTTTTTTCCTGTAATGTTTCTCTGTTGTTTATTATTTGTACCCAGTCTGACTACTACTCAGATGACCAACCATCCTTGTTTGTTAGTTTGACTTGGATCTATAGACTAGCCTCTAGACCGTTATTATTCCATGTTGGGTGAATTATCATCATGCACCTTTTGCTATGGTGCTTTCCACTGCATTGCTGTCTTTCTTGTCTAAGATGCAATATGAAGAATGCTCTATCACACCACTGGGAACAATGCTGTTTATTAAATACAGTTAAGATAGTAGATGAGGACCAGTTGATTAGGGACCTAAGCTATATAACATAACCTTATATGATTGAGTGATATAAGCAAATATGTGACAATCTGAAACCCATTCATGGAAAATAATCCTCCCTTTGCTTTGCAATGAGATTCAAATGTGCCTTGAAAGTTTAAATGTTTTTGGTAACTTATAGCTGTTATTGGGGAACATCAAGCAAGGAAAAGTGTGAGCATGGGGCCATGAAAGTAGTGCCAAGAATAAGCTTCAACCTCCCCTTAAGTCTCCTAAACCCACCCCACCATCTCCATCTCCAATAGCATCATTAACCAGGCAGGTGGCTCTTCCCCAGCTACTAAGAAAAAATATTCACCCAAACACCCCTGTGCCCAGAGTCACAATGCCATCTTGGCAAAATAGTTGGCTTTTCAGCTGGTAGACTCTTCCCCTTCTGCAACTTTTTAGAGTGTGCTGCACTAAACTGGCAGGAAACAAACTTCCATTTTTTCCCTCAGAATGCCATCCCTGCCCTCCACCAGCTAATGGAAACTATTGTCTCTGTGTTCATAGGGAAAGTTCACACAACCTAAACCTGGTAGTGCAATGGTTCCTAGTTAGGCACCCTGGCTTCCATGATGTCCTGCAGCTGGCCAGAAGAGTATATGGCTACTTCAGGTGGTCATACCTAGCATTTGTTTGCCTGGCAAAAATCCAGCAGAAACATAAGCTGTCTGCAAATATGCAATACATCCACATGCAGCAACTCATCATTGGCCATGCTGCAGAGGCTGCATTGGCTGCAGCGGACTGTCAAATATTTGAGCGAATACAGGACAAAGTTAGGCTCTGGGTGTCTGCAATTTTTTTCACCATATCAGTAGCACCTGATTCAGGATGCATGTAACTTTTTGTCACAATTGGAAATGATGATCAGAATGGTGATCTGCAATGAGGTTGAGATCAGAAACATAGTCCCTCTGGTGTTCCTGCTGGAGTGCACATTGCATGGCATACTAGACTGGATACTGGAGGCACAGCAGAAGGAGGAAGAGAAGGACTTACAGAGAAGGACTTACTGATGTTTCAGGGCCATTGGGATTCTTTTGCAGCTGACTCCTCCACTGTCAGGTAGGAGAAGGCAAAGGAGGAGTACAAGGAGGAGGGTTGGGGTACCAGCAGAAAGGAACAGATGGACATGGGGCAGGCTTCAAGGAGTATGTTTCACCCCATCCAGCCCAAACCATATGATCTTAGATTCCCTGGGGTCAGCTACAGACAACCTTCTAAACAGGGACTCCATGGACTTTTTGGTGGCCTGGCTGGGCTACTAGATAGAGCTTTCCCAAATTACCTGATAGACAAGCGGCCAGAAAATTTAAGGGACTCATCAAGGCAGGCAACTTGATCGGAAGTAAACAATGCTGCAAACTGTTGGTTGAAGTGGTTTACAAGGGGCTGAATTTTGTAGAGCTGATTAAATCCAGGGTCACCCCCGAGGACAACAGTTCATTGTCATTGAAGTGCATAAATCACAAGAATTGCTCGTATCGTGTCCTGGTCATGCAAGACGAGAACACGGGCATATGAGGAATTGGGTCAGTGGACCAATATGACCGTAACTCACTTTTTTTAGTTATGCCCATGAGGAGGGATAGGCCCAGAAAGGTCTTAAATTCGGAAACCGTAATAGGTTTCCAATCTCTGGCAAGGGCCAACTGGGGATTAGCAGCATTGAATTGACCAGCATACAAATTGCTTTTGTCCATGATAGATCTATAGAGATCTTCCTTAAAAAACAGCGAATAAAAATCAAGTGAAGTAAAATCAACTGTTTCTACCTGAATTTCGGGTTGGCCAGTGAATGGGGGAAGTACGGGCGCTGCAGAAGTGGTGGGCTCCAAATTCGTATTGGAAAATGCAGTGGGAAGGGCACTATGGGCTCGACAGGCCTGTGTTTGTCTTCTTGGTGGCTGCGGGACACTACTTATGCTATCCACCACACCAGCATGAACTGCACTTATGGGACTCGCCATGTCACCAAGTGTTGCTGCAGTGCTGGATGCACAACTAGGATGTACTAGGCCGCTGGTGCTTGCCAGTTCACCAGAAGGATGAGCGGCACTAGTACCTACTCTCTGCTCCATACAAGAGCCCTGTGGTTCTTGCACCTCAACGCCTACCAGTTCGTATTCTGAGCCTGAATCTGACAGATGGGTGACTTCCTTTTCACTCTCATCTGTCATGCTCAGAAACGTGTAGGCCTCTTTACTACTGTACCTTTGATTGGACATTGTGGCCTCTAAATTTACTGGTACAACTAGTGAAACTCACAAGAAAAAAAAGCACCTGATTGTCAACGACTGCTTCACATGCTACCAAAAAAATTGTTAGCATTCGCAGGGATCAGGCCTGACTCTGCGAACGCTACAGTTATGTGTTTTGTAAGTGACATTGATCGATTGATTCTGCACTTGGGTGGGCTGGGCTAGGCTGGACGGAGGGGCTAAACACAGGTGCTAGCAAGTATCTGGGCTGATCCCACTAATGCTGCATTTTTGGGAACCTTAAACTACTGGGGACGCTAGTATAGATCTGATCAGATCAAATGTATTGATCGGTTCACACCATACTACTAAGGGAGGTGTATGGTGCGTGGGTGTTAGCGCTACTGGCACTAATCTGACACTGCCTGGGGCTGACACGGACCCTAACTGATGCTAAAACCTAACTGATGTCACCCGCCGGGCCATCAGGGGGTTAAACCTTTATTCAGCAATATATGGCGGGTACCCTGACGCTATAAAAACCTGACGGTGACAGTACTAGCTAACTGGCTAACTAAACACTGACAAGGGTGATCAAGGGGTTAAACCTTTATTAGGGGGTCCCAAGACCTATCTGGGCCTACTACTAAGTACCCTAACGCTGATTAGTATCACAAATGACACCAGTACAGTGATCAAGGAAAAATATGAAAACTGCACTTGGTGACACTGACAGGGAGTGAAGAGGTTAACTGGGGGGGTGAAACATGAGTTGCACCAACACTACACTGACACAGTACACATAGGCACACATTTCACCCCCCTTTTTCACCCCCCTGATTGGGGGGTGAAATGTGTGCCTATGTGTACTGTGTCAGTGTAGTGTTGGTGCAATTCATGTTTCAATGTCTTCATTCCTCTCTCTGGAATGGAAAATCATTCCAGAGAGGGAGATGACATCACTTCCCCTGCCTGTGTTTACACTTACAGGCAGGGGACAGTCTCCCATTCACCAGAACCGATCACGTGCGTCGGGGGTCGCGCGCGCCCGATGTACAGCTACGGCGCCTCGCTCAGGAGAGCCAACCTGCCACAGTATAACTGCAGCGGTTGTACCAGAATCGGTTAACCACTTGAGCCCCGGGCCATTATGCTGCCTAAGGACCAGAGGTCTTTTTCCAATTTGGCACTGCGTCGCTTTAACTGCTAATTGCGCGGTCGTGCAATGCTGTACCCAAACGAAATTTGCGTCCTTTTCTTCCCACAAATAGAGCTTTCTTTTGATGGTATTTGATCACCTCTGCGGTTTTTATTTTTTGCGCTATAAACGGAAAAAGACCGAAAATTTTGAAAAAAAAATGATATTTTCTACTTTTTGTTATAAAAAAATCCAATAAACTAAATTTTAGTCATACATTTAGGCCAAAATGTATTCGGCCACATGTCTTTGGTAAAAAAAATGTCAATAAGCGTATATTTATTGGTTTGCGCAAAAGTTATAGCGTCTACAAACTAGGGTACATTTTCTGTAATTTACACAGCTTTTAGTTTATGACTGCCTATGTCATTTCTTGAGGTGCTAAAATGGCAGGGCAGTACAAAACCCCCCCAAATGACCCCATTTTGGAAAGTAGACACCCCAAGGAAATTGCTGAGAGGCATGTTGAACCCATTGAATATTTATTTTTTTGTCCCAAGTGATTGAATAATGACAAAAAAAAAAAAAATATTTACAAAAAGTTGTCACTAAATGATATATTGCTCACACAGGCCATGGGCCTATGTGGAATTGCACCCCAAAATACATTCAGCTGCTTCTCCTGAGTATGGGGATACCACATGTGTGGGACTTTTTGGGAGCCTAGCCGCGTACAGGGCCCCGAAAACCAATCACCGCCTTCAGGATTTCTAAGGGTGTAAATTTTTGATTTCACTCTTCACTGCCTATCACAGTTTCGGAGGCCATGGAATGCCCAGGTGTCACAAAACCCCCCAAAATGACCCCATTTTGGAAAGTAGACACCCCAAGCTATTTGCTGAGAGGCATATTGAGTCCATGGAATATTTTATATTTTGACACAAGTTGCGGGAAAGTGACACTTTTTTTTTTTTTTGCATAAAGTTGTCACTAAATGATATATTGCTCACACAGGCCATGGGCATATGTGGAATTGCACCCCAAAATACATTTAGCTGCTTCTCCTGAGTATGGGGATACCACATGTGTGGGACTTTTTGGGAGCCTAGCCGCGTACGGGGCCCCGAAATCCAATCACCGCCTTCAGGATTTCTAAGGGTGAAAATTTTTGATTTCACTCTTCACTGCCTATCACAGTTTCGGAGGCCATGGAATGCCCAGGTGGCACAAACCCCCCCCAAATGACCCCATTTTGGAAAGTAGACACCCCAAGCTATTTGCTGAGAGGCATGGTGAGTATTTTGCAGCTCTCATTTGTTTTTGAAAATGAAGAAAGACAAGAAAAAACATTTTTTTTTTCTTTTTTCAATTTTCAAAACTTTGTGACAAAAAGTGAGGTCTGCAAAATACTCACTATACCTCTCAGCAAATAGCTTTGGGTGTCTACTTTCCAAAATGGGGTCATTTGGGGGGGTTTTGTGCCACCTGGGCATTCCATGGCCTCCGAAACTGTGATAGGCAGTGAAGAGTGAAATCAAAAATTCACGCCCTTAGAAAGCCTGAAGGCGGTGCTTGGTTTTCGGGGTCCCGTACGCGGCTAGGCTCCCAAAAAGTCTCACACTTGTGGTATCCTCGTACTCAGGAGAAGCAGCAGAATGTATTTTGGGGTGTAATTTCACATATTTCCATGGCATGTTTGAGCAATATATCATTTAGTGACAACTTTGTGCAAAAAAAAAAAAAATTTGTCTCTTTCCTGCAACTTGTGTCGCAATATAAAATATTCCATGGACTCGACATGCCTCTCAGCAAATAGCTTGGGGTGTCTACTTTCCAAAATGGGGTCATTTGGGGGGTTTTGAACTGTCCTTGAATTTTATGCACAACATTTAGAAGCTTATGTCACACATCACCCACTCTTCTACCCACTTGAAGACAAAGCCCTTTCTGACACTTATTGTTTACATGAAAAAGTTATTTTTTTTTGCAAAAAAATTACTTTGAACCCCCAAACATTATATATTTTTTTAAAGCAAATGCCCTACAGATTAAAATGGTGGGTGTTTCATTTTTTTTTTCACACAGTATTTGCGCAGCGATTTTTCAAACACATTTTTTGGGGAAAAAACACACTTTTTTAAATTTTAATGCACTAAAACACACTATATTGCCCAAATGTTTGATGAAATAAAAAAGATGATCTTAGGCCGAGTACATGGATACCAAACATGACATGCTTTAAAATTGCGCACAAACGTGCAGTGGCAACAAAATAAATACATTTTTAAAAGCCTTTAAAAGCCTTTACAGGTTACCACTTTAGATTTACAGAGGAGGTCTACTTCAAAAATTACTGCCCTCGATCTGACCTTCGCGGTGATACCTCACATGCATGGTGCAATTGCTGTTTACGTTTGACGACAGACCGCCGCTTGCGTTCGCCTTAGCGCGAGAGCAGGGGGCGACAGGGGTGCTTTTTTTTTTTTTTTTTTTTTTCTTTATTATTTTTTTGCTTTTTTTATCTTATTTTTAAACTGTTCCTTTCATATTTTTTTTTTTAAATCATTTTTATTGTTATCTCGGGGAATGTAAATATCCCCTATGATAGCAATAGGTAGTGACAGGTACTCTTTTTTGAAAAAATTGGGGTCTATTAGACCCTAGATCTCTCCTCTGCCCTCAAAGCATCTGACCACACCAAGATCGGTGTGATAAAATGCTTCCCCAATTTCCCAATGGCGCTATTTACATCCGGCGAAATCTAAGTCATAAAATGCTCGTAGCTTCCGGTTTCTTAGGCCATAGAGATGTTTGGAGCCACTCTGGTCTCTGATCAGCTCTATGGTCAGCTGGCTGAATCACTGGCTGCATTCTCAGGTTCCCTGTTGAGACAGGAGAACCAGAGAAAAACACGGAAGACGGTGGGGGGGGGCATTCCCTCCCACGGCTTGTAAAAGCAGTCTAGAGGCTAATTAGCCACTAGGATTGCTTTTACATGAAAGCCGACCGCTGGCTGAAAAGAATGATACCAAGATGATACCTAAACCTGCCGGCATCATTCTGGTATAACCACTCAAAGTCGTGAATGGCGTACCTGAAGACAAAAAAATGGTTAACAATAAAGCACAGTAAACGGTAAAGTATAAAAAATTGCATACCTGAAAAGCAAACATGATAAAACATAATAACAATAAAACATTGCAGAATAGAATACAGTAAAAAAGAGCAGAACAATAGAGAGAGAGAATAGAGAGAGAGAACAATAAAACGACAACTATTTTTTTTTATTTTATATATTTATTTTTTTTTGACACTTTTTTTGTAACTGTAACTTTTGTAACTGTAACCGGTTCCAGGTTCGGGTCTCTCAAAATGCGATGGCATCTTGGGAGACCCTGTGAAAGTGTGCCTAGTCTGTGGAATGCTGTACCCTACGCTAATACTCAACTAGTGAATGGTAGCGTTCAAAACATTCACCAATGCAAAGACCAGGATTGTCAGGACAGGAGGGACAATAATAGCGGGTGTCACGCCTATATACGCGATTGCTGCAGACACAACATCTTTTTTGGGGGGGTTCGTTGGGTAGGGGTACTCGGGAGGACATAAAAATGCCTCTTATGCAGCCGACTGCATTTGGTTGGGGATGTGAATGGGGGAAGTACGGGCGCTGCAGAAGTAGTGGATTCCCAATTAGAATTGGCGAATGCAGTAGGAAGGGCATTATGGGCACGACGGGCCTGTGTTTGTCTTCTTGGTGGCAGTGGGACACTACTTGTGCTTGCCACCTCACCAGCTTGAACTGCACTTATGGGACTCGCCACGTCACCAAGTGTTACTGCAGTGCTGGTTTGACTATGACCGGGGTGTACTACGCCGCTGGTGCTTGCCAGTTCAATAAAAAGCTACCAAAAAAACTGTTAGCGATCGCAGGGATCAGGCCTGACTCTGCGAACACTGCAGTTATGCGTTAAGTGTTTTGTAAGTGACAGTGATCGATCGATACTGCACTTGGGTGGGCTGGGCTGGGCCGGGCGGAGGGGCAAAATGCAGGTGCTAGCAGGTATCTGGGATGATCCCGCTAACACTGCGTTTTTGGGAACCCTAAACTGCTGGGTACGCTAGTATAGATCTGATCGGATCAGATATTGATCCGTTCAGATACTATAGCACTAAGGGAGGTGTATGCTGCGTGCGTGGGTGTTAGCGGTACTGGCGCTAACCTGACGCTGCCTGGGGCCGGTGCTTGCCAGTTCACCAAAATACTACCAAAAAAACTGTTAGCGATCGCAGGGATCAGGCCTGACTCTGCGAACGCTGCAGTTATGCGTTTAGAGTTTTGTAAGGGACAGTGATCGATCGATACTGCACTTGGGTGGGCTGGGCGGAGGGGCAAAACGCAGGTGCTAGCAGGTATCTGGGCTGATCCCGCTAACACTGCGTTTTTGAGAACCCTAAACTGCTGGGGACGCTAGTATAGATCTGATCGGATCAGATATTGATCCCTTCAGATACTATACCACTAAGGGAGGTGTACGGTGCGTGCGTGGGTGTTAGCGCTACTGGCGCTAACCTGACGCTGCCTGCGGCTGGTGCTTGCCAGTTCACCAAAATGCTACCAAAAAAAATGTTAGCGATCGCAGGGATCAGGCCTGACTCTGCGAACGCTGCAGTTATGCGTTTAGTGTTTTGTAAGTGACAGTGATCGATCGATACTGCACTTGGGTGGGCTGGGCGGAGGGGCAAAACGCAGGTGCTAGCGGGTATCTGGGCTGATCCCGCTAACACTACATTTTTGGGAACCCTAAACTGCTGGGGACGCTAGTATAGATCTGATCGGATCAGACATTGATCCGATCAGATACTATACCACCAAGGGAGGCGCATGCTGCGTGCGTGGGTGTTAGCGGTACTGGCGCTAATCTGACGATGCCTGGGGCGACGCATATCACCGCCGGGCGATTAGGGGGCTAAACCTTTATTCGGTAATAAACGGCGGGTGCCCCGACACTATAAAAAATAAACTAACTAACCAGCGTCAACCGTAACGGTTATACGGTGATCAGTGGTGAAAGGGTTAACTAGGGGGCAATCAAGGGGTTAAAACATTTATTAGATAGTATATGGGGGCCCCTGGCGCTATAAAACGCTGACGGCGAACCTAAATATTTACCTCACTAACTAGCGTCACCAGCGACACTAATACAGCGATCAGAAAAATGATCGCTTAGCGACACTGGTGACAGGGGGTGATCAAGGGGTTAAAACTTTATTAGGGGGGGTTAGGGGGGTACCCTAGACCTACAGGGGGGTAACAGTAACTTTGCTAACACTGTAACTGTCACAAACTGACACCATGCAGTAATCAGAAAAAAAAAAAAAAAAAACCTGCTTGGTGTCAGTTTGTGACAGGGGGGGGTGATTGGGGGGGGGATCGGGGGGCGATCAGGGGGGGAATCGGGGTGTTTTGTATGCCTGGCATGTTCTACTGTGTGTGTGTGTGTGTTGTGCACTCACATTGATGTCTTCTCCCCTCGGCGCTGGAACGGAAACTACCGAGCCGAGGGGAGATGACATCATTTCCTTTGCTGCTGTTTAGCATACAGCAGCAAAGGAATGTTCCCATTGGCTGGCGGCGATCGCGAGGGGGGGCCACGAACGGATGGCCTCCCCCTCCACTCCGATCGCCTGGGAACAAAACGGGACCGCCTCGGGCACCGGGGGGGGTCCGATCGGACCCCCCACCCGCGGGAGGCAAATCACGTACATTACGTGATTTTGCCTGCCCGTGCCGCCTTGCCAACATACATCGGCGTGAGGCGGTCCTTAAGTGGTTAAAATGTTATTTTTTGATTATTTTTATTTTATTTTAAACGACTTAAATGTGGATTTTTAGGCTGTAAAAACTGCAGGCGATGTGTCACTTCTAAAATGTGACCTACAAGAGATTGTTGAAATACTGTCTATTGTTTGTCTGTTCAATCTTTCTTAGTTTTAACAATGAGGCTGCATGACCCCTAACCCTGTGTCTGGACAGTGCTGATTGGCCCTGTGCTGATCACATGCACCCTCCCAAAAAAAAAGAAGGATTTGGTTTAACCAATGAGGCCTACAAGAAATGGTTGAAATGCTGAATATGCAGCATATACAGTGGAACCTCGGATTACGAGCATAATCCGTTCCAGGAGTATGCTCGTAATCCTAAGTACTCGCCTATCAAAGCGAGTTTGTCCATTGAAGTCAATGGAAATGAAAATAATTTGTTCTGCATTGACTTCAATGGGATGCAATACCGCATGCGGCCAGAGGTGGTGGGGCACCTGAGAGCCTCGGAAACAGCAGAAGAAGGCCCGAGGACACTTCGGCTGACCTCGCAAACCTCGGAAAGACTTCCTACCCGAGATTTGTCAAGGTCAGCCGTGCTGTACTTGGGCCTTTCCGTGCATTTCCAAACGTGACGTTCGGCTCTGCTCGGCTCCGGCACCCCCCACCTCAGGCCAAAAGCAGTACTGCACCTCGCTTTGGCCTGAATCGTGCTCGTTTCGTTAGACAGTTATGATTTTTAAAAATACAGTGCTCGTATTGCGAAACGCTCGTTAACCACGTTACTCACAATCCGAGGTTCCACTGTACCATATTTTATTCTGAAAAAAATAAACTTTTTTTTTTCTTTTTGTTAAAAAGCTAAATGAGGGATGAGGTTTAGCTAACAAAGTCTAAAGGAGATTGTTTAAATTAATGCTGATGCAGTATATATCATATTCCTTTTATTCTATTGTAAAACAAATTTAAACTGAATTTTTATTGTCCTCCAAAGCTAAATGAATTTAGCCAAAGAGATCTACGAGAGATTGTTGTGATACTACTGTATGTATGCAGTGTATACTATATTCCTTTTCTGCGTTTGTAAAAAATATACATGTTATATTTTTTCACTACTCTAAAGCTATACGAAGGATGTGGTTTAGCTAATGAGTACTATAAGAGATTGTTGAAATACTTCATAGGCAGTATATAACACATTTTTTCTATTTTAATCTGAAATATATACATGTTAATTTTTTTGGTCCTACAAAGCTAAATGAGGGATATGGTTTAGCTATTAAGGCCTATGAGACATTGTTGCTATACTGTGCATTGCGATGTGTATCTTATCCCTTTTATTTTAATCTGAAAAATATGAACTTTATTTTTTTTTCTACAAAGTTAGGATGTTTAGCCTAAAAGGCCTAAAAAAATGTTGAAATACTGTGTATGCAGTGTGTGTATTATATATATATATAAAAAAACATAAATACATTTTCTCAAAAGCTAGATGAAGTATGTGGTTTAGCCAATAAGGCATACATGAGATTGTTAAAATTTGCAATGTGTACCATATTCTGTGTATTTTAATCTGAAAAATATAAAGTGTTTTGGTCCTACAAAGCTAACAGAAGGGTGTGTTTTCTTTTACAATAGAGCCTACAAGAGATTGCTTAAGTCTTGTATTTGCAATGTGTACCACTTTCCTTATATTTTAATCTAAAAAACATAAACTTAATTTTTTTTTTCCCCAAAATGAATTGAGGGAAGTGATTTAGCCAATAGGGCCCAAGGGAGATTTTTGAAATACTTGGATGCAAAGTGCACCATAATCCTTCTATTTTAATCTGAGAAATAGTTTTTGTCTTACAGTGCTAACCAAGGGATGTGTTGTATCCAATGAGGCTTACAATAATTTTTTTCTAATACTGCATATGCAATGTATACCATATTCTTTCTATTTTATTTGAAAAATATGAACTTCAAATTATTTTTTTTACCTCCAAACCCTTACATGAGATGTAAAAAAGGCCTACAAGACTTTGTTGAAATAATGCTAGGAACATGGGGCTAACCAAGTGTCCCAATGGGACTTGTCATCCCCTACAGCCATCTCTTCTTTCCTTCCTGTATTGTTCTGTCATGGTTTGCAGCTTTCATTGAATTAACACAATGCAAGGTACAAAATCCTTCTGCTGGCTTCCTCTGTTTATTTTTCAGGGCCTGGGATATCCCTCTCCCTACACACCTTGCATCCTGGTCACTTATGAGAAGACACAGAGGACATCTATTGCCAAAAGATCATCTCTGCTTTAACAAGACATTGTTGAAATACCGTATTTGCAGTGTGCACTATATTTCTTCAGTTTTAAACATAAAACTACACTTTTTGTGTATATTTGTTTTGAGCAGCTGCATGTGGTGTGTCTATTTTAAAATGCAACCTGTTCCTGCTGCCACAATATTGTCTATGTAGTCTGTACAATTGTTTCTCTTCTATCTATGACATACAGTATATACGCAAAAATTTGTTTTTTTTTTGGATGAAAAGCTGTTTGTTGTATGTCCATTTAAAATTGATTCCAGATGTTGTCTCTGAAGTAATAAAATCTAGTTTTTTATTTTTATTTATCTGAATTTGTATGCTAACAAAAAGGCTCAAAAGGTGTTCATGGGATCTGTACTATATTGCTGACCTTTGTCTCAGGAATAATGCATTCTAATTTTTATTTTACAATAAAATTTGCCTCACTACTCCCTCGTCAATTGCGGTCTAGAAAACCACTTATATGTTGTGTAGTTAGCCTGTACAATATTTTTCACAGTTTATTCTGACATAAAACAAATTTTTATTTCATATTAAAAATTGCCTTATCTTGTCCTTTTAAATACTCCAGCTTACATGTGCTCTAATGACTGAGCCTGGCATGTCTCTGAAATACCGCATTGATTTTAATTTCAGTATTACAACTGCCTTGTCTCTTGTTGTGGTTTAGAAAAGCCTGCAGCAAAAGAAAAGAAGAAATAAGTGCAGGGCTTCATGAAATGGGACCATGTAGGCTGGGTCAGAGAGGGTTAAATTATTCCTGAAGTTATCTTGCGCTCACAGGGGATTGGTCCGAGTGGTGTGAGGGGGAGGCAGTGCAGAGAGGAGGTCAGAGGTGCAGACTTCCTGTCAGCACACGAGGATAGGAAAAGCTCCCACCCACCCTAATTATTTGAGTTTGGTTGCAATGGGTAATATGTTTGATATTGTTGGTCCTTTTGTTTTCTGTGTTTGTTGTCTTCCTTTTGTGTTTTTATTTTCTCTTAGGAAGGCGGTTGGGTTTTTGGAGGCATTTGGAAGTAAAATGATGGAATTAAAGTTTTGGGACACATCTGAGGTATGGGTCCCCGGTGAATGCCAGTTATGTAGTTAACTGGGAGTTTATGGTTATCTGCTGATGGTGGTTCATGCTCGAGTCGGTGCAATGTGACAGGGACCATAGTTGGTTAAGCAGATATAAGGTAAAGAGTTGGATACCTAGTGCATCCAAGAATTGGCAACCAAAAAGTTTATGCTTTGTTTTTGGTTTATACTGTTAATTATTTTATTTTAATAAAGGGGCCATAAACGACCAGTTTTATCCCAACTTTTGGTGTCAGACTATTTGTAGTAGCAATAATAAGGGGCTACAATATGGGGCAAAAGATATGGGTAGTAGAGGTAAAATATAGGACAGTATACATAGGGATTACCTTTTCATGATTTTTTTTGTGCACTTTGTTATACCATTGTATTAAACTTTTTAGAGAATACCCTTAACACCATACAAAAATATCACAATCTATAATGCTAAACTGTTTTGTCACTGTTTGGCAATTGGTACGAGGTTTGAGGCGTTGAAGGTTTTTTTGGAAGCATATACAGTATCTTCTAATAGCATTTAGATCTGTTGTGTCTAAAACTTCCACTGCTCAATACTGGCCCATTACTGCTAGATATAGAAAATCAGGTGTTGCAGCAAAGCTACCTAAAAATGTATTTTTTTCATGTATAAATTAATCAGATTGAGGTGCTGCTGCTGTATTTAGGCCACGTAATGATGCAAAAGTAAAATAATCTATTACCTTTATTACATTTGTAATGCTAGAATATGGTGTTGCTTATGCTGTCCATGAGAATCATATTATTCTATAATGCTGCATAGAGTTTAAAGTCATCCCCAAAGCATTTAATTTGAGGGAACAGTGTTTTTCCCACGTTGCCCCAAAGTCAGATAAAAATGAGGGCCTTCTTCCCGCAGAGCAGTATTTTGTTATTTTTTTTGCATCTGCACACTTCCCCCATAGCAGTGCTCAGCTCTCCATGTCCTTTGTTTGACAATCCCTTACCTATTAGCCTTGAAAATAGTCAGGAATACTTTTCAAGATTTGCTACCATTGACTTCAGTAAGATTCAAATGATAGTTTTACCCCATGAATAGAACCCAAGGACATTTGCTCATATCTACAGCCTCATCCTTCTTGCACATCATAGCCCTCTCCTCCTCTGGATATGTCTAAAAACTCTATGTGCTTTACTGTCTGTGTCACCCATCCCTTCACCTTCCCACATACCCTTTTATGTAGCTGCCAGGAAGGGAGAAAAGGAGAATACTCTAGAGCGGTGGTTCTCAACTCCTGTCCTCAGGACCCACTAACAGGCCAGATTTTAAGTATTACCTTGGGGAGATGCAGGCTAGAATACTGTAATCACTGAGCAGCAAATTATATCACCTGTGATGTATTTCGGTAATCTTTCAAACCTGGCCTGTTAGTGGGTCCTGAGGACAAGAGTTGAGAACCACTGCTCTAGAGCATGGATGGGCAACTGTGGCCCTCCAGCTGCCTTTGATTATAGAAATAACTATACATTTTTCCATCATTCCCTTGAAATGGCTAATGGGATTTGTAGTTCCACAACAACTCCACCCCTGTTCTGGAGTGTCACTGAAGAGACATCTCTGAGTCTTCTGTGACTGTTGAAATCACATCCAAGTAGGCAGCGCCCAGCAGCAGTCCAAGGGCTTCCGAATGTCCACACAAAGGAGGACTTTACAGGTAAATAATATGCCTAAAACTTCTTAAATGCACATATAATCTTATGGGAAGATTGTTGCTAAAAAGAAATGGCCTGGAAACAAGATATATTTCTGATTTTAGCACACCATGCATTTTTTTCATTAACACTATGGTATTGCAGCAACGTTTGGCAACCAATGGTAAACGTGATGATGCAATGCAATGCTATTCAGTCTGAATGGTATCCAAATGAACCTTACCATGCATTACTATATGTGCTGAATTATTTTATTCTAAGCAACATCTCAATCAAGGCTTGTATCTCAAATTGACATAGATGAAATAGAAACACTGATATTGCATAAAGTGAGCACATGCAAATATAAATTTACCTAAACAAGTACAAAAATTTGAAACAATGTCAATTTTATTTAATAAAATGTCATTGTTGTCTTTGTGTAACCATTAATGCATGGGAGCTATAATATTACCAATAGCTTCAAATTGGTTATGTTTCTTTGTATGGGAAGCCAGAACAAATCTGAGCTATGTACATGTACTGTAACTGTTTCTTTTAAACACATTTAAATTAGAATTCATGCATAGTAGATGCTAACAAACACATGCACATGTGTAAGCAAAAATGCATTTAATTAGCTATTATTAACATTATTTAAAGCAACACTGTCACAAGAAAAAACCCTAAAAGCAGCAGTATGTTGGCGTACATAATAATAACTAGAGTTACAGCTACTATGGAGAATTTTAGGAACTCAACACTTCTGGGTGTGCCAGATGCCTGCATCTATTTTCACTTCATCCCCACCTGCTTTGTCGCAAATGTGCCTCTCCAGATCTGAAGGTACCCCCTATTATGCAGCCACCATGATGGGGGGGGGGGCAGTGCTTAGTAAGGAGACACAGGTATCCGACATACCTTGATGTAGCTCTGCAAGAGAGAAAATATTGGATTCAGTACAGTCAGTACTCATAGTTTCTTTATATCTAAACCTAAAAACAAATAAAATACCTTAGTGCAGCTGACCAGTCCTTAGACAAAGTGGCTACAATCATTTTACATTTTCAGATGAAAAACTTTTTCAACAAGTACCAATTGATTTTTCCAGAAATGTAGTGTTCTTTTCACTTCCTGTAATATCAGCTGAAAGTAAACAACTAAAATATTATCTTATATGTGTAAACCATTAATAATGTAAATCTTCATGCAATTAAGATAAATAAAGCCAGACACGTTTGAAGTCTAGCCTTGGCGGCAACCATGGCTTCCTCTATAGATAAAGTGGAGGAATAAGCATAGCTACCCAAGGACAACAGGTGTGCTATTTGCAGAATAACCAGGTGAAAATAATGGTAAAAAGGTCAGACAAAAAGAAAACTAATCACCACATCTAAGGCCTCATGTACAGTGCAACTGCTAAACGGATATTTAGGAGCAGTTGGGCATTTTTTCCAGCAGACCCTTAAAGGTGTTTAGTTAGAGGTATGGTGAGATTTTTGAAGTTGTAATTTTTTGACACAACTTTTTTTGAAAATGAAATAAAATTTAGCACCAGGACAGTGGAAGCTTCCACAAAATGAACCCATTTTGAAAAGAAAACACCCCTACATATTTTCTAAGAGTCTTTTGAAAATACCATTTTCTGCCCAAATTTTGTGGAAAATGCAGTTTTTTTACACAAGGTTGTCAGTTAATAAGAAATTTCAAATGGCATAGGCATACTTAAAAATACACCCTAAACACATTCTACTACTTCTCCCAAGTATGAGGATATCACACGTGTGAACGTTTTTTCACAGCCTAACCACATAGAGAGGCCCAAAGTCCAAGGAGTATCTTCAGGCTTTCTAGGGTCATAAATTACACATCTAATTTCCTGACTACCTATCACATTTTTGGAGTAAATTGAAAACCAGGACAGTAAAAACACCCAAAAAATTATGACATTTTGGAGAGCAAACACTCCAAGGTATTTTCTTATGCCGCGTACACACGGGCGGACTTTTCGACCAGACTGGTCAGACAAACTGGTCCAACAAACTTTCCAGCGGACTTTCAACGGACTTTTGACGGACTTCCGACAGACTTTCTAATGAACGGACTTGCCTACACATGATCACGCCAAAGTCCGACGGATACATACGTGATGACGTACACCGGACTAAAATAAAGAAGTTGATAGCCAGTAGCCAATAGCTGCCCTAGCGTCTGTTTTTGTCCGATGGTCTAGCATACAGACGAGCGGATTTCTGGGTCCGGCGGAGTTATGACATAAAGATTTGAAGCCTGTTCCAAATCTAAAGTCCGTCAGATTTGCAACTGGAAAAGTCCACTGAAGGTCCGGTGAAGCCCACACATGATCGGATTGTCTGCCGGATTTGGTCCGTCGGCGTCCGTCAGACCAGTCCGGTCGAAAAGTCCGACCGTGTACGCCCCATTAGAGGCATAATACATCTTTTGAAAATGTCATTTTTCTGCCACACATTTTTGGAAAGTGCAGAAAGTAAAAATGTATGTATTTACACAAAGTTGTCCATTAATAAGATATTTCTAACACACAGCATAGGCATATTTTAAATTACACCCCAAAACACATTCTACTACTCATGAGTATGCCACATGTGTGAAGCTTTTTCACAGCCTAACCACATTTCCAAAATTCAAGTAGCACCTTTCTAAAGCATAACTTACTTATCCAATTTCCTGATTACCTTTCACATTTTTGGAGTCTCAGAACCACCAGGATAAGAAAAAGCGCCTACAAAATCACATTTTGGAGAGTAAACACCCCAAAGTATTTTTGAAGAGATATGGTAAGTGTTTTGAAAACTTCATTTTTTGCTACAAGTTTTTGGAAAAAGGGAAGAGAAAATAAAAAAAATGTTGTACACAAAGTTGTCAGTTTTATATAAGATATTTCCAACACACAGCATAAGCATACTTAGATTTACACCCTACAACACATTACACTACTCCCCCTGAGTCTGAGAATACCACATATGTGGGACTTTTTCAATGTTTGGACTAATTAAATACTGAACATTGCATCTTGTGTATCAAATATATCAACCAATTGTATCAAAACCATGTACTTTAATTGTCGCCTCTGTACCAGTAAAGCATTACAGCCTAGCCCACTAGTACTTGGCTGCTCCTAAGACTGCCCCTTTGTGTCTGGTATAGATTTTGAGGAAAAAAACCTATGCCAAAAAAAAAAAAAAATATATGGCATGGGATCCCCCCCAAAATCCATACCAGACCCTTAAGCATGCAGGAAAGGGGGGTGGCCCAAGCAAATGCCCCCCTTCTGAACCATACCAAACCACATGCTGGGGGTTGATGGGGACAAGGGCCTCTTCCCCACAACCCTGGGCTGTGGTTTTGGGGGTGTGGAATCTGGAAGCCCCCCTTAAGAAAGAGGGCCCCCAGATCCCAGCCCAACTATATGAATGAGTATGGGGTACCCCTACCCCTTCACCTCAAAAAAAGTATAGTGTAATAAAAACATGAGTCAGTTTTTAACAAGTCCTTTATTAAAAATGACCTGAGCCAGCCTTTATGCTTGGATAGGGGTCTGGTATGGATTTGGGGGGGACGCCATTTTTTTTTCTCAAAGTCGGCTCTAAAGCGGATCCTGTTCATTAACCACTTCAATACCGGCACTTTCACCCCTTCCTTCCCAGGACAATTTGCAGCTTTCAGCGTTGTCACACTTTGAATGACAATTGCGAGGTCCTGCAACACTGCACCCAAACTAAATTTTTATAATTTTCTTCCCACAAATAGAGCTTACTTTTGGTGGTATTTGATCACCACTGGGATTTTTATTTTTTGCTAAACAAACTAAAAAAAGACAGATTTTTCTTCATTTTGGTTATAAAATTTTGTTTACTCCTTCACTGATGGGCACTGATGAGTTGGCACTGATAAGGTGATACTGATGGGCACTGATGAGGAGGCACTGATATGTAGAATTGATGGGCACTGATAGGCGGCACTGATATGCAGACCTGATGGGCACCAATAGGCGGCACTGATATGCAGCACTGATGGGCATTAATAGGCGGCACTGATGGGCACTGATAGGTGGCACTGATGGGCACTGACAGACGGCTGTGATGGGCACTGATAGGCGGTACTAATTGGCACTGACAGGTAGCACTGACAGGTGGCACTGGTGGGCAGCACTGATGATGAGTTACTGATGAGGTACTGACAGGTGTTACTCTTGGGCACTGTGATGGGCACTGATTGGCACTGTGTTGGGCACTGATTGTCACTGTGGTGGCCACTGACAGCTGTTATTGATGGGGGACTGATTGGCAGCTGATGGGCACTGATTGGAAGCTGATGGGCACATCTGATGGGGGCTGTGCTGATAATTAATGTGCTGATTATCAGCAGAGACCCCCCTTCTTACCGGGAGAGCGTGAACCGAGAAATGCCGTTAACTTCCTGGTTCACGCAATGATCAGCTGTGATTGGTCACAGCTGATCACGTGGTAAGGAGCCTCCGTCAGAGTCTCCATACCACGATCGGAGATGCAGTGTGTCAGACTGACACACAGCACCTCTGATCACCACGCTGTGTGCCACCGCGCCCAGTCAGGATAACAGAACGATCGCCCAGCTGTCAATCTGCTATAGACCGGGCGAGAAGTGGTTAAAGTCGCATGGAAGTCGGATCGACATTGGACTGAAGTTGCAAGGCACAGTTGGATTGACAGTCGCGTGACTTTCATGTCGCACCAGTGTGAATCGGGCCTAAAACTTTTACTCTATGGGGGAAAATTCATTAAAACTGGAGCAAACAGAATTTGAAGCAGCTGTGCATGGCAACCAATCAGCTTCTATCTTCAGCTTGTTCAGGTAAACTTTAAAAATTAAAGATAGAAGCTTGTTTGCTATGTAGAGCTGCTCCGGATTCTGGTTGCTCCAGTTTTAATAAATTCCCCTCTATGTATTAAACACAGATGTGTGTATATGTGTAGCATATATTTGTAAATCTGTGTGGATTCCACACTGCCTCAAGGCCCCTCTACATAGCATGGTCCCTAGCCATAGACTAAGCACCCATCCCCACATTGTACATGAGGACCCCGAGGGACACTCCACTGCTGAAGCATTGGAGAGCATTGTCTGCCATGGGAGCAGAGAATGAGATACGTAAAAGTATCTTTCCCATCCCATGGACAGAAACAAGCAGCTGACCTTTGAGTGCAGGTACAACACTTTTAGACTCGGACTGTAACTTTGTAATAAACCTGTCTTACAGTTTCACTGTTCCTGTTTAGTATTTCTTTGCATTACACCAGGTTTGGTAAGTGTTCCCGAGAGTGGAAAGGAGTGCTGTTTATTTTTCCAATTACACGCTATTAATACCTCAGCTTTTAATACATGAGGGTCTATGTATGAAGCATTTGCTGTGTGGTTGTGACAAACATCTGCACAGTCAGGACGAAAACTGCCATATGTTCTATCATACATGTAGTTTCTAAATTGTCAGAACTATCTAGTTATTATAAGGAGTCATTTTTTTGCCCCCATTGGCCATGCACTCTGCTATGATGACTGGAGCATTCACACACATACACATAAACATACACACACAGACACGTATACCCCCTCTTCTACTTTGCTGCAATTAGGTTTCATGTTTAAGGTTAAAGTGATACTGAAGTCTAATTTTTTTTCCTTTAAAAAATAACAAACATGTTATACTTACCTGCTCTGTGCAGTGGTTTTGCAAAGAGCACCCCACATCCTCTCTTCTCAGGGGCTCTCTTAGCCCCTCCCCCCTGTCAAGTGCCCCCACAGCAAACATCTTGCTATGAGGGCAACTGAGCCGCAGCCCAGTGTGTCCATTCAGACACAGAGCCATGGTTCGGCCCTGCCCCCTCTTACTCCTGATTGGCTAACTGACTTTGATTGACAGCAGTGGGAGCCAATGGCGCCACTACTGTGTCTCATTCAATCAGGAGAGAGAGTCCCGGACAGCCGAGGCACTCGTGGCTCGAGATGGGGCTCAGGTAAGTATTAGGGGGGCCTAGGGTGACTGCTGCACACTAAAGGTTTTTTTATCTTAATGCCATTAAAACAGTGGCTCTCAACTCCTGTCCTAAGGACCCATTAACAGGCCAGGTTTGTAATATAACAGAAATACATCACAGGTGATATCATTTGCTTCTCAGTAATTGCATTATTCTAGTCTGCATCTCCCCAAGGTAATACTTAAAATCTGTCCGTTAGGCCTAATTCACACCTACAGTGCCTTGCAAAAATATTCACCCCCTTGGCTTTTTACCTATTTTGTTACATTACAGCCTTTAGTTCAATGTTTTTTAATCTGAATTATATGTGATGGATCAGAACACAATAGTCTAAGTTGGTGAAGTAAAATTAGAAAAATATTTACATAAAACTTTTTTTCAGAAATAAAAAACTCATAATTGCCATGTGCGTACGAATTCACCCCTTTTGTTATGAAGCCCATAAAAAGCTCTGGTGCAACCAATTACCTTCAGAAGTCACATAATCAGTGAAATGATGTCTACCTGTGTGCAGTTTAAGTGTCACATGATCTGTCATTACATATACACACCTTTTTGAAAGGCCCCAGAGGCTAACACCTAAGCAAGAGGCATCACTAACCAAACACTGCCATGAAGACCAAGGAACTCTCCAAACAAGTAAGGGACAATGTTGTAGAGAAGTACAAGTCAGAGTTAGGTTATAAAACAATATACAAATCTTTGGTGATCCCTAGGAGCACCATCAAATCTATCATATCCAAATGGAAAGAACATGGCACAACAGCAAACCTGCCGCACAACAAAACTCACGGATCGGGCAAGGAGGGCATTAATCAGAGAGGGGACCTAAGGTAACCCTGGAGGTGCTGCAAAGTTCCACAGCAAAGACTGGAGTATCTGTACATAGGACGACAATAAGCCGTACGCTCCATAGAGTTGGGCTTTATGGCAAAGTGGCCAGAAGAAAGCCATTACTTTCAGCAAAAAATAAAATGGCACATTTTGAGTTTGTGAAAAGGCATGTGGGAGAATCCTAAAATGTATGGAGGAAGGTACTCTGGTCTGATGAGACTAAAATGGAACCTTTTGGCCATCAAAGAAAACTCTGTCTGGTGCTAACCCAACACATCACATCACCCAAAGAACACCATCCCCACAGTGAAACATGGTGGACTGGGAAACTGGTCAGAGCTGAGGGAAATATGGATGGTGCTAAATACAGGGATATTCTTGAGCAAAACCTGTAACACTCTATGTGTGATTTGAGGCTAGGATGGAGGTTCACTTTCCAGCAGGACAATGACCCCAAACACACTGCTAAAGCAACATATGAGTGGTTTAGGGGAAAAATGTAAATGTGTTGGAATGGCCTAGTCAAAGCCCAGACCTCAATCCAATAGAAAATCTGTGAACAGACTTAAAGATTGCTGTTCACAAGCGCAAACCATCCAACTTGAAGAAGCTGGAGCAGTTTTGTAAGGAGGAATGGGCAAAAATCCCAGTGGTAAGATGTGGCAAGCTCATAGAGACTTATCCAAAGTGACTGCAATAGGTGGCTCTACAAAGCATTGACTTTAGGGGGGTGAATAGTTATGCACATTGACTTTTTCTGTTATTTTGTCCTATTTGTTTTTTTTGCTTCACAATTAAAAAAGAAAAAAATCTTCAAAGTTGTGGGCATGTTCTGTAAATTAAATGATGCAAATCCTCAAACAATCTATGTTAATTCCAGGTTGTGAGGCAATAAAACACAAAATGCCAAGGAGGG
Organism: Aquarana catesbeiana; assembly: GCF_042186555.1. Taxonomy (NCBI): domain Eukaryota; kingdom Metazoa; phylum Chordata; class Amphibia; order Anura; family Ranidae; genus Aquarana; species Aquarana catesbeiana. The sequence goes on along the minus strand of NC_133325.1, from coordinate 207,358,570 downwards.
TGGATACTTTTGTAGGGCACTGTATGCATTTTTGTGCTTTTTGCATTTTGCAGATTTGCACCACAGAATGTGTTCCATAGGAAACCATGTTAAGTGGACTGTAGTGCAAATCTGCAAATTGCAAAAAGCACTAAAAATGCATAGGTGTGAATCAGGCCTTAGTGGGTCCTGAGGACCGGAGTTGAGAACCAATGCTTTAGGATCATTTTATGGGTTAAGGATAATGATTGTGTCAGAAAACTTCTTTAATGTGCAATGTGAAAAATTACTAAGCATTAAACATCTTAAAAAGGAAAACTGCATTACATTTATGTCCACATTGCATTGTACTAATGCATGGAAGTATAATTCAAGGTTAAAATAAATTTACAACTTAGTAGTAGCCTAGTTCTAGATGGAAGAAGTAATTTCAGCAATAAAAACAGACAGATTACACAATTTGCTCTGAAAGATAACAGAAGCGTTACTTGATTTCTCTTGGACTTCAGCTAAAACTCAATAATAGTCATTGATTATTGACTTTGACTCTGCTATTTAATTTTCGAGAAATGATTTAGTTTGCTGCAGTTTCACTTAATCCTTTAAGTTATAATGAAGGTGGATAGCGTACTGTGCATATGCTTAGTAGGTATAGTTGTACTGCCAGGACAGTCACTGGAAACTAAACTCATTTTAAATAAAGTTTGCCTCAATTCATTGCAGCTGACATACATGTTTAAAATGTTCACCATCTAATAGTTGATATGAAGATGAGGCTTATCATATAGGCACAAGGAAATGCAGGCAGCATAAATGTGTGCATGGTCATGTAGATCACTGCACAACAAGGGCCTACCATGACATGCTATCAGGTTAGAAATAATGGGGCCTGTACAGCCTACCTGACAGGGCCCCCACAGTCACTTTAGCCAGGGGTGGGAGGTTTGTTATTGGGGGGCACTATTTGAGTGGGTACCCGATTTTGACAGGTACCAGTAGCCACTTCCATTCCGGTCGCCTTAGGCGATCGGAAGTGGAAGTTCCCCTCCCCCCTCCCTCCCAAAGTCTATTGGGACACAGGACAGGTCCTAGAAGACTTTGGGACCAATCACAGAGTGCAACGCAGCTCGCGCTTGCGCAGTGGACACCTGGCTGTAAAGCTGCAAGCTGCCATAGTAAAGATGCCGACGCCACCGAGGGAGGAGAGAGGAACAAAACTGCTGGGGTGAGTGCACAGCTGAATGGTGGGACAGGTGAGTGTGTGCTTATTTAAAGTCAGCAGCTACACTTTTGACACACAAATGACTGAAACTCTGCTTTAAAGTACAGTGGAAATCTGGTGTTGAGTGCTGAAGCACTTTTAGGCCCTTTTCACACTGCCTAACTGCAGTTTCCCCACAGTGCAGGTGCAGTGCAGTGTACCTGCATATTTCATGTGAGTTACCTGTGGTTTCCCAATGACTTCTATTAGATCAGATGTTTTTGCTGCATTTTCTGAAAGGGCACCAAAAGTCCTACATGCTACACCTTTGTTGCGCTTTCAAAAAACACACAAAAAAACACTGATCTAATAGAAGTCTATAGGAAAGCTCAGGTAACCCACACAAAATATGCAGGTACACTGCACTGGAGGGATTGCAGCAGTGCAGTGTAAAAAGGACCTCAGTGAGGCTCAAAGCCTAACTTTGGGAAACTTGAAATTATCCCTTGCAGTTGGGTTGTACTTTGCTTTGAGCATGAATTGTTTCTTTAGCCTAGCTGGTTGCCACCCGCCCACCGTCAAATGATCACGGGGCGGTGCGGCTCTCGTTCTGGGATGACGAAATATGACGGCGTCCCAGAACAGCCGTGCCTGCGGGGGCGTGCAGCGTGGGGATCTGTGGAAAGACCCGCTTTAACTCCGCTTTAACTCCGAGGCTCTTTAACCATGTGATCGGCTGCGTCCAATCACAGCCGGTCATATGTACAGTAAATATGTAAACAAGGAAGTGCCAGTAATCGGCACTCCTCGCCTCACACTGACAGAGTATGTGGTGAGGAGAGCCAATCAGCGGCATGTCCACACAGGGGGACATTTAGGAATGTAATCAGGGCACTGATCATCAGTGCCCTGATTACAATATTGAAAAACAGTGTCACAAATCAGTGCCCACCAATGCCAGCTATCAATGCCCACCAGTGGCACCAATCAGTGCCCACCACTGCCCACGAGTGCCACAAATCAGTGCCCATTAGCAATGCCAGTCAGTGCTGGCAATCAGTTCCGCCTATCAGTGCTCCCCATCAATGACCATCACTGCTGTCAATAAATGCCCATCAGTAATGCCTATCAGTTTCGCCCATCAGTGCCACCCATCAATGCCCATCAGTACCATCTATCCGTGCCGCCTATCAGTGCCCACCAGTGCCGCCTAACAGTGCTCATCAGTGCCACATATCAGTGCCACCTATCAGTGCCCATAAGTGTGGCATATTAGTGCCTCCTCATCAGTGCCACCTAATCAGTGCCCATAAGTCCTGCCTCATCAGTGCCCATAAGTGCCACCTCATCAATGCCCACCAGTTCAGCCTATTAGTGCCCATCAGTGCCGCCTCACCTGCGCACATCAGTGAAGGTGAAAACTTACTTACCGGTAGTTACAAAATTTACTGACAGAAAAAAGTGCAAAACATTTTTTTTTCAAAATTTTGGGTCATTTTTTTATAAATAAAAAACCCAGCAGTGATTAAATACCACCAAAAGAAAGCTCTATTTGAAGAAAATTATAAAACATTTGTTTGAGTACAGCGTAGCATAACCACGCAATTGTCATTCAAAGTGCGACAGCGCTGAAAGCTGAAAAATGGCTTGGACAGGAAGGGGGTGTAAGTACCCAGTAGGCAAGTGGCTAGAGAAGAGTAAAAGTGATTTTACTTACCTTACCTTCTGCTGCCCACACTCCGCTGTTGGATTGTCCCTTCGCGTCATGAAGTCCAATGCAGGGCTATAGACCTTTGGGAGAAGACGCTGCAGGGACAGGTCTAGCAGTGCAGAGGAATGGAGGATCAGGTATGTAAATCAACTTTAAGAAGTCCCCTAGACCTAAATGAGAAATTAACCCTTGCAGTGTGAGTGCAGCCCCACCGCAAGGGATACTTTTTGGGCGTTTTCAGAGGTAAGCTTTAAAATCACACTTCAAATTGCTCAGGTGTTATTTATAAAATGCAAGTCTTACATAGCCCAAAGGTGATCTGTAGGAATGACTCTGATAATATAAAAGTAGAATAAAGCCAAAAAAAAAAGTTAGGCAAATGAGGAATTGATATGTGTATGCAAACCAGGAGAGCCCAGCCAGCACTCAGCCCAGCCAGTCTTGTTCTTCCAGCAGGGGGTGCTAAAGAGACACTCAGCCAGGATTGTAAAAGGATACAGAGGAACAGACACATTATTATGGAGTTCAGCAATTCTAAACAGGCCACATTATCCTGGTGCAGAGCAGTGCCAGCCTGAGCCACACAGATCCCCAATGGAAAGTGCAGAATGTGGAGAGTAAGATGCCTACCTAAACCTGAGCCCGATTATTATGCAGGTAATGAAGAAGCCGATCTCCTGCTCCACTGAGCCTGACCCTCCCCTCCTCTCCAGGACAGCCCAGCCTTCTCCTGGACTGCTCTGCCCACTTCACCTGCACTGTCTCATGGTTCTGCCAGTCTTTGATCATGGATGCCACAGGGTGCCCCCTCTCCTACCTCATGAAAGCATTGTGCTTGGAGATACTGCTTTCCCTCTCCTCACAGTAGTGATATCACTCCACCTGTGACTGAGACTGCTGGCCGGGACTTTCATTTTAGTATCGGCAATTGTGGCTTTTGTTAATCCACCTATGCGCCTAAAAAAAAATTCCTTCTCTGCTTCACCCTTCTAGGACCCTCTGATAAACTAATGGGGCCCAAGGAAATGTAATAAATCTATTGAATTACCTGGGAGCTGCAGGGGAAGCATATATAAACTGCCTTGTTTGCCTGCCTATGTAATGAAACCTAAAGCTGCTGGGCCCCTCTGTCAAATTCATGGCACCAGGCCCCCTACAGGAGGACCGTATTTACCCATTATCAGCGGCCCTGCATGCTATAATTGATATTTATGACTAAACTGATTTCCTGATGCAGTAGAGGGTGGGATATAGCAATGGTTGCAGCTTTCCTGAAAGAATCATTTTGAATGGCAGTGGGTGGTGATGTAGAAATTACCATGGTTGCCTATTAGAATGCAGTTAAGACTGATTCATCAGAATCGACAAATAGCATGCAGATCTATCTGGTGTATTTCCTTTGACTTTTTAAAGCATCTCTATACTCCTGTAAAAATTTCATAGATTGCAGCTTACTAATTCTTTTTTTTTTTTGTTTACAAACTTTTTTTATTGAGTATAAAACAGAAAAAAACGGTACAGTGCAAAATGTTGATTATCAAGAGAAGTACATAAAAAAATAATCATCAGTACAAAAATTACAAATTTATATACAGCGGTTGTACAATTTTGGCATATACAATATAAGTATTTCTTTTAGAAAGGTAGAGGTAGATATATAATTATTTTAAGTTTATAAAATGATTTGCATGAATGAACCAAGAATTCCATTTTTTATCAAATTGAGTTAGAGTGTGAAATATTTTTTCCATAAGGAGGATATTGCTGATTCTTGTTTTAAGTTGGGATAAGGGTAGTGTAGGAGATTTCCAGTGGTATGCAATGAGCCAGTGTATGGCAACGCATATTGTATGGACCAATCTCATATTAAAAATATTTAGACCTATGATAGGTGTGAATGGAAGACAATTGGAAAGAATGAGATTAACATTATTCTCAGATATAATGGATGCGAAACCTTCGAGAAGTTTCCATATCTGGGAGACTTTATCACAATACCAGAAAATATGGGAGAATGAACCTTTGGCGATGCATCCTCTAAAGCATATATGAGGAACTGATGGAAAAATGGCATGAAGTTTAGATGGAATGTGATACCACCGTGTGAAGAGCTTAATTGCTGTCTCTCTAATTGTGATTGATCTCGTGCATTTGAGAAGATTGGAGATGCAATCAGACCAATTTTCAGTGGAAAGGGTGATGTCGCATTCTTGTTCCCATTTAAGTATATAGGGGTGTTTATCTGGACTATTGGTGCCTATCAGATTTGAGTATATTTCTGAGATTAAGCCAGCGACTCTTGGAGAATTAATACAAATTTTTTCAAAAAATGTGTGTGATAAATTGGATGAAATCTGAAAATAAGTGTTGTAATAGTGTCTGATTTGAAGGTATCTTCTGAATTCGCTATTGGGAGTCTTGTATTTTTCTTTTAATGTTGCAAAGAAAGTGAAAGTAGAGTCTACAATAAGGGTATTGAGGGTGGTTAAATTATTTTCAATCCACCATGTGAAATGATCTGAGTCTTGGTGTAGTGATAAGAATTTGGGGTCCCCGATAAAGGAAGCGAGTGGGGGAATGGTTGACGCCTTATTAAATTTTTGATTTTTGAATTGGCAACAACAAGATTAAGATTAGCTAATTTGTGGATTGGGATTTTGTGACCCCAAAGTAATCCAGCTATAGAATAAGGGAGAATTGAGTCATTTTTCAAACATTTTCAAACTTAACCCAGGGGATTTTGGAATTCTGTATGTGCCATTGAGCTAATTGGAACCATCTAGCTGCAAGATAGTATAGCCAAAAATCCAGGAGACCAAAGCCACCATCTTTCTGTGATTTGTATAATACTGTTTTGGTGATCCTTGGATGAGAATTTGACCATATAAATTTGTTAACATCTGATTGGAATTTGGAAATCAACGTTTTATTAAGTCTGGTTGGAAGTGTGCGAAATAAATAAAGTAATTTAGGTAAGAGAGACATTTTTATAGCTGTTATCCTACCTAAAAATGAAATATTAAAGGATTTCCATAGTTTCATTGTTGATCTTAATTTTTGAAACATGGGGAGAAAGTTTTTGCTAGCTAGATTATTAATATCTGGGGTGAGATGTACACCTAGGTATGGGAGAGACTCTGTTGTATATGTGAAGTTAAATGAAGATCGAATGTTGTCTAGTTGTGAGGTTGGAATATTTATTGGTATACCTATTGATTTTGAAACATTTACCGATAAACCAGAAAGGGAAGAAAAGATTTTTAATGTTTGTAGTAGGTTTGGTAATGTTATGTTAGGTTGTGATAAAAACAGAATCATATCATCTGCATACATACTGAGTTTATATGTGTGATTGTTGGCTGTGTAACCTTTAATATCTGGGTTATGTAAAATAGCAGTAGCTAATGGTTCTATTGCAAGGGTGAATAAAAGGGGTGAAAGGGGGCAGCCCTGTCTGGTTCCTTTGCCTATCTTAAAGAAGTCTAAATTATAACCAGGTAATTTTATCCTAGTTGCCGGATTGTGGTAAAGTGCATGAAAAGTGTGTATGAATGCTCCATTAAATCCATATTTTTGTAGTACTAAATCTAGGTATTTCCAAGTTACACTATCGAATGCTTTATTAATATCTAGGCTTAAAAGGCGTACAGGACGTGATTTAATTTTGGCGTCCTGAATTATATTTGTAACTAGTCTAATGTTGTCTGTAATTTGCCTGCCTGGGATAAAACCTGATTGGTATGGGGATATCAGGGAAGGGATTATTGTTGCTCATCTATTTGATAATAGTCTGCTAAAAATCTTAAGGTCGTTATTAAAGCGGGGTTCCACCCAAATTTTGAACATTATCTCTATGCATTCTCTTCCTTGCCTAGATGCTAACATGCTGTGTAAAAAAATTTAAATCGCTGTAATTACCTTTTTTTTTCTAATCTTCTTAGCACTTCCTGGTTTTCCTCCCATGGGAGTAGGCGTGTTTCTAGCCTCTCCCAGACCTCCCACAGTCCCCTGGGAGCTAGTCTCAGGCTTCCCAGCATGCATTGTGCAACAGCGTCATCACAACATCTCGGTGAATGCTGGGAGCACAGCATTCACAGCATCCAGGAAATACATGCTTGTGGGCTTCAAATGCCCACAATGAAGATGGAAACCGCCTTCAGTGAATTTTATAAGTTATTCTTTACAACGAAATCGGACACAGGCGGACTTATTACACAGAACATGTGAGTAGATAATCATGAGAAGAAAAGTTTGTGAATGAACTCCAAAAAAAAAAAACAATAGATAGGTGGACCCCCGCTTTAATAACAGAGATAGGTCTGTAGTTTTGGGGCAATGTGTGATCTTTATTTGGTTTTGGGATTAATGACATGTTAGCTAAAAGCATTTCTTCTGGGAAATGGTCCCCTTTTAGAATTGTATTAAATAATTTGGTGAGATGAGGGATTAGGAGATGATGGAATTGTTTATAATAAAAAGAAGAAAATCCATCTGGGCCAGGAGCAGAACCTCTTTTAAGGGATTTAATGATTTGGAGGATTTCTTCGTCTGTGCAGAGAGCATTCAAAAGGTCTGTCTGTGAAGGGGTTAATGAAGGGACTGAAATATTATCTAACCATGATATTGTTGAGGAAGGGATTGGTGAAGAAGGTTTGGATAAAAGCTCTGAATAAAATTTTGAAAAGATTGATAAAATGTCTTGCAGATGAGTGACTAATTGATTGGTGTTATTTTTAAGCTTGTAGACATGGGTGGGTTTAATAAAATTATTTAATTTGCGGCCAAACATTGTTGAATAGGAGTTACTTGAGAGGAAAAATTTGGCTTTTGACCAGCGGAGGGCCTTCTCTGCTTTAAACGTAAGTATAGAATCCAGTTCATTACGTTTTAGAGATATCATGTTATAGACATCTGGGTCATGTGTGTTTGTATGTTCTCTATTAGGGATAAGCCGAACATCCCCCGGTTCGGTTCGCACCAGAACCTGCGAACGGACCGAAAATTCGCACGAACGTTAGAACCCCATTGACGTCTATGGGACTCCAACGTTCAAAATCAAAAGTGCTCATTTTAAAGGCTAATTTGCATGGTATTGTCCTAAAAAGGGTTTGGGGACCCGGGTCCTGCCCCAGGGGACATGTATCAATGCAAAAAAAACTTTTAAAAACGCAGTTTTTTCGGGAGCAGTGATTTTAATGATGCTTAAAGAAAAAAAAAGTGAAATATTCCTTTAAATATCGTACCTGGGGGGTGTCTATAGTATGCCTGTAAAGTGGCGCGTGTTTCCCGTGCTTAGAACAGTCCCTGCACAAAATGTCATTTTTAAAGGAAAAAAAGTCATGTAAAACTGCTTGCGGCTTTAATGTAATGTCGGGTCCTGGCAATATGGATGAAAATCAGTGAGACAAACAGCATGGGTATCCCCCAGTCCATTACCAGGCCCTTTGGGTCTTGTATGGATATTAAGGGGAACCCCGCACCCAAATTAAAAAAAGGAAAGGCGTGGGGCCACCAGGCCCTATATACTCTGAACAGCAGTATACAGGCGGTGCAAACAAGACAGGGACTGTAGGTTTGTTGTTAAGTAAAATCTGTTTGTAATTTTGAACTGGTACATTTTTAACGTGTTTAGCTCCAGCCAAAAAATCTATTTTAAGCTTTTTGGAAAACATAGGGAAGGGTTATCACCCCTGTTACATTTGTTTTGCTGTCTGTGCTCCTCTTCAGAAGATTTCACCTCACTTTTTGTCCCAATGACAAATGTTTTTTGAAAATTTGGGTTTTTTTGTGAAACAAGGATTGGTGATAAAGCATCAGTGGAAAGGAGAAACATTTTTCCCAAATTAAATCTTACAGGAGAGAATTTCCCTTCCTAGGGGTAGATTTCACTCACTTCCTGTTGTCTCCTTCCGTTTGCAAGTAGGAGTCATTTGTAAGTTGGATGTTTGAAAGTAGGGGCCTGCCCTATATACTCAGCAGAAATTTGGGCCTTAGGTGTTGTTGTGGCCACAACACTGTAAGCCCTCACAGGGCCCTGCTGTGAAATATTATATCAAGAATTGTAATTGCATGCCCCTGTTGAACAGGGTCAGAAAAATTGGGCCTTTGGTGGTGGTGGTGCTAGTGCCACAACACTGTAAGTTCTCACTCACTCTTGGTGGGTGCAGAAACGGGCCCTGCTGTGAAATATTAGATCAAGAATTGTAATTACATGCCCCTGTTGAACAGGGGCTGAAAAATTGGGCCTTAGGCACTGGTGCTGGTGCCACAACACTGCAACCCCTCACAGATATTCTAGATGGAATGCAGAAACGAGCCCTGCTACAAAGCATTGCATCAAAAATTGTAATTACATGCCCCTGTTAAACAGGGGCTGAAAAATTAGGCCTTAGGCACTAGTGCTGGTGCCACAACACTGCAACCCCTCACAGATACTCTAGTTGGAACGCAGGAACGAGCCCTGCTGCAAAGTATTGCATCAAAAATTGTAATTACACGCCCCTGTTAAACAGGGGCTGAAAAATTAGGCCTTAGGCACTGGTGCTGGTGCCACAACACTGCAACCCCTCACAGATACTCTAGTTGGCATGCAGAAACGAGCCCTGCTGCAAAGTATTGCATCAAAAATTGTAATTACACGCTCCTGTTAAACAGGGGCTGAAAAATTGGGCCTTAGGCACTGGTGGTGGTGCCCAGAACTAAAAATGTTCTTACAAGCTATCAGCGTGATCATTGAGGAGGAAGAGGATAATTACTCAGGATAGTCACTCAGCATAGGCAGTCTTTGAAGGGATCTAAGATTTAAAAAAAAAATTATTCGGTTACATTAGCATCAGGTGCTTGCTAGCTGGTGGTGATCCAAGACTGATTCATTTTTATGAAGGTCAGTCGATCGACCGAGTCAGTGGACAGACACACCCTGTGATCGGTTACAAAGCCTCCAGCAGCACTGAATGTGCGTTCCGAAAGAACGCTGGACGCAGGACAGGCCAGTAGCTCAATTGCATACTGTGCAAGCTCTGGCCAGTGATCCATCCTCAAGACCCAGTAACCCAGAGGATTTTCGGTGGGAAACGTGTCCAAGTCAGATCTTGCCCCTAGGTATTCCTGCACCATGTAAAACAGACGCTGGCGATGGTTGCTGGAACTGATCAAACCCTGGGGCTGCGGACCAAAAAATTGTCTGAACACATCGGTCAGATGGCCACCTTCTCCACCGCTCCTTCTTTGACTGACCGAAGCCTCAGCAACACGTTGTCCAGAAACAAGAGTTTGTAACCTCCCAGTCTCTGGGAACGCTTTGCACAGACCTTTCTGCATGGCCTCCCGAAGATGTTTCATCCTCTGCTCCCTCTGCGATGGCAAGATAAGGTCCGCAACCTTACCCTTTTAACGTGGATCAAGGAGGGTTGCCAGTCAGTATTGGTCCTTCTCCTTGATATCACAAATACGAGGATCCTTACGCAGGCTTTGCAGGATCAGGGAGGCCATGCAGCGTAGGTTTGCAGAGGCATTCAGTCCGGAGTCCTCTGGGTCACTAAGGACGACATGGTCTGCAGCCACCTCCTCCCAGCCATGTACAAGTCCATGTGTTTCTTGGGACTGATCCCTTAAAGACTGCTGCTGATGCTGAGTGTCAGGCTCCACCTCCATACTGACACAATCCTCCTCCTCCTCGTTCTCTTCCTGTGTGATCGGCGGGCACGCAGGAACACTGTCTGGATAAAGGGGGCCTTGAGAGATAAGGAAGTCCTCCTCTTCCTGCCTCTGTTCTGCCTCAAGTGCCCTGTCCATTATTCCACGCAGCGTGTGCTCCAACAGGTGGACAAGGGGGACAGTGTCACTGATGCATGCACTGTCACTGCTCACCATCCTCGTGGCCTCCTCAAATGGTGACAGGACAGTGCATGCATCCCTGATCATGGCACACTGGCGTGGGGAAAAAACCAAGCTCCCCTGACCCTGTCCTGGTGCCATAGTCGCACAGATACTCATTGATGGCCCTCTGCTGCGTGTGCAGCCGCTGCAGCATGGCCAACATTGAGTTCCACCTGGTGGGCATGTCACAGATTAGGCGGTTCTTGGGCAGGTTAAACTCCTTTTGGAGGTCTGCCAGCCGAGCACTGGCATTATATGACCGGCGAAAATGCACACAGACTTTCCTGGCCTGCCTCAGGACATCCTGTAAGCCCAGGTACCTGCCCAAGAACCGCTGCACCACCAAGTTAAGGACGTGAGCCAAACAGGGCACATGGGTCATTTGTCCCTGTCGGAGGGCAGAGAGGAGGTTGGTGCCATTGACACAAACCACAATCCCTGCCTTAAGTGGGCATGGCATCAACCACCTCTGAACCTGCCCCTGCAGAGCTGACAGAACCTTTGCCCCAGTGTGGCTCCTGTCCCCCAAGCACACCAGCTCAAGCACCGCATGGCATCTTTTGGCCTGCATACTTGCGTAGCCCCTTGAACGGCTACGGAGCACCGCTGGTTCCCAGGACAAAGCACAGGAAGAGGCCATGGAGGAAAAAGAAGAGGAGGGGGTGGAGGAGAAAGGTGTGTCACAATCATTAGTAGTGGCATTTTGGAGGCGTGGTGGCGGAACAACCTCCAACACTACTGCACCTTGTCCTGCATCCTTCCTAGCTGCCAACAGAGTCACCCAGTGCGCGGTGAAACTTAGGTAATGTCCCTGTCCATGCCTGCTGGACCATGAGTCAGTGGTAATATGCACCTTACCGCTGACCGCCCTGTCCAGCGAGGCCAAGACATTACCTTCCACATGCCGGTAGAGAGCCGGAATCGCCTTCCGTGAGAAAAAGTGGTGTTTGGGTACTTGCCACTGAGGAACCGCACATTCCACAAACTCACAGAAAGGGGCAGAGTCTACCAACTGAAAAGGCAGCAGTTGAAGTGCTAGCAATTTTGCCAAGCTAGCATTCAACCGCTGGGCATGTGGATGGCTGGGAGCGAACTTCTTTCGGCGGTGCAGCAGCTGGGGCAGGGAAATTTGCCTGGTACAATCTGATGTCGGTGTACCGAAAGCAGATTGCCCACAAGTACTTGGCTGTGACACACCTAATTCTACACCTTCATTCCTCTCAGTGCAGGTCTCAGAGAGGACTGAAGGTATAGTGGGTTGGAGATCTCAGCTGATGAGGAGCAAGGAGAGGTCCTCTTTGTTCTTTGGTGTGGGTCTTTTAGATACGCTTGCCAACAAACTGCATGGCAGGTCAACATATGTCTGGTCAAGCATGTGGTGCCCAAGCGGGAGATGTTTTGGACACGCGAGATATGCTTAAGACATATGTTGCAAATAGCAGCGGTGCGATCTGATGCACTTGTCTCAAAAAAGGCCCAAACCAAAGAACTTTTGGAATAACGGACAGAGACAGCAGCGCCCTGCACATGCGGAGCTTTGGGGTGTGATGCAGTCAGTGTGCTGCCCATAGGCTGGCCCCTGGAGGGCATCCTGCCTCAATGGTGATGTGCCTCCTCCTCCTCTCTCCTATCAGGCACCCACGTTGAGTCAATTACCTCATCATCCCCTCCCTCCCCATCACTGGAGCAAACCTGGCAGTATGCTGCAGCGGGAGTAGCATGACTGCCAGATTGCTGTCCTTCTTTGGCACCCCCTCTGTCCGTGCTCACGTTACTGCCTTCATCTAGCTCAGTATCATCATTAGAGCCTTCTAAACGCTGGGCATCCTCCTGGAGCATGTACCCAACACTGTGGTCAAACAGTTCAAGGGACTCCTCAGGAGGACATGGCGGGGCTAGGGAAGGAGTCACTGATGCCATTGAGCCAAGGGAAGAGGCCGCATTGGCAGCTGCTTTGCCAGACAAAGTACCCTGAGCATGGGTGAGAGAGGATGAGGAGGATGAGGATGGCTTGGTCATGCACTCGACCAAGTCTTCCGCATGTTGCGGCTCAACACGGCCAGCTGCCGTAAAAAAGGCCAAGCATGTTCCACGGCCATGTGCTGATGAGGATGCACCGTCTCCACGACTAGCACTGTTGCCTCTAGACACAGAGCCTGCTTGCCCTCTTTTATTGGCTTGTGACTGTCTGCCTCCCCTTGTTGGCCTTCCAGACATACTAATGGCCTGTAGCTGCACTAAGCTGGGATATATATATATATATATATATATATATATATATATATATATATATATATATACTGATACTGCAGCTAGCAAAATCAACTGCCTGCCTGTAGTATGAGAACACCACCAACCTTCTACAGTTATCTTTAGCTGAACACTGTGCAGAGCTCGCACTACCCTAACTTGTAGTTTTAGCTGAACACTGTGAGGAGGATGCACCACACTAACTTGTAGCTTTAGCTGAACACTGTGCAGAGGTCGCACTACACTAACTTGTAGTTTTAGCTGAACACTGTGAGGAGGACGCACTACACTAACTTGTAGCTTTAGCTGAACACTGTGCAGAGGACGCACTACACTAACTTGTAGCTTTAGCTGAACACTGTGCAGAGGTCACACTACACTAACTTGTAGTTTTAGCTGAACACTGTGCAGAGGTCACACTACACTAACTTGTAGTTTTAGCTGAACACTGTTCAGAGGACGCACTACACTAACTTGTAGCTTTAGCTGAACATTGTGCAGAGGTCGCACTATGCTAACTTGTAGTTTTAGCTGAACACTGTTCAGAGGACGCACTACACCAACTTGTAGCTTTAGCTGAACACTGTGAGGAGGACGCACTACCCTAACTTGTAGTTTTAGCTGAACACTGTGAGGAGGATGCACTACACTAACTTGTAGCTTTAGCTGAACACTGTGCAGATGTTGCACTACACTAACTTGTAGTTTTAGCTGAACACTGAGAGGAGGATGCACTACACTAACCTGTAGCTTTAGCTGAAAATTGTGCAGAGGTCACACTACACTAACTTGTAGTTTTAGCTGAACACTGTGAGGAGGACGCACTACACTAACTTGTAGCTTTAGCTGAACACTGTGCAGAGGTCGCACTACCCTAACTTGTAGCTTTAACTGAACACTGTGAGGAGGATGCACTACACTAACTGTAAATAGTCTAGCTGCCTGACTGTGGTACTAATAGGATCAAAAGAACACCAGCAATGTTCTTCAGGTAGCTGTAAATACTGTAACAAGACAAGCCTGCCTGTCAGTAGGAAGTTAACAGGAACGGATCTAGCTAAACTGAATACAGTGTATATATATATATATATATATATATATATATATATACAACACCTGGGATAAATATATATACACAATACACTGTAAGTGCAGCTAACTCACTGACTGTCCTGCCTAATCTAGCTAACTCAAATGAAATTACACTGTCTCTCTGTCTATCTAAGCACGCTGGAAGACACTACACAGGGCCGCCGTGCAGGCCGCCTTATATAGTGTGGGGCGTGTTGTAAACCCCCTGAGCCATAATTGGCCAAAGCCACCCTGGCTTTGGCCAATTACAGCTCTCTCTAATGACGGCGCTGTGATTGGCCAAGCATGCGGGTCATAGTGCATACTTGGCCAATCATCAGCCAGCAATGCACTGCGATTCCGCAGTGAATTATGGGCCGTGATGAGCCACACGAATTTGGTGCGAACGACCCATAACGTTCGCAATTCGTCGAACGATCGAACAGCCGATGTTCGAGTCGAACATGGGTTTGACCCGAACGCGAAGCTCATCCCTATTCTCTATATAGTTTTTGGAGATCCAGTGTAAGGGAGTGAATTTTTGCCCATTTTTCTTTATTGGCTTGAGCTGCCATTTTAATAAGACGACCTCTCAAGACCGCTTTGTGAGCAAGCCACAAAGTAGTAGGTGATATGCCTGGTGTATTATTTAATGTGAAATAATCTTTAATAGCTGAGGTTATTTCTTGTTGGTGGGTAGGTTCTGTTAATAAAGATTTGTTGAGTCTCCATGAGTAAGGTGTTGAGGAAAGACCTATAAAATGTGTGTTGAGTGTAGTTATCTAATGGTCTGACCAAGTACATGGATGAATAAGTGCTTCACAAGCGTTGGATAGGATTATGGGAGTACATAAAATATAGTGAATAGGAATCACGTGGGTGTGAATAAAAAGTATATTCACGTGCACCCATGTTTAATGCTCTCCATGAATCTATGAGTTGTAAGTCGTTTATGTGTTTAGAGGTTGTTTTAGAGAATGTTTTTAAATTTTTATTGTGTCTACTACGATCTAAATTTGGTTGAGCAACTGAATTAAAATCTCCACCTAATATAATATGTGGTGAATGATACTGTTGCAGGGTGTTAAAAAATGTGTAAAGAATGTGGTTTGTGTATCGTTTGGTGCATAAACATCAGCTATTGTTAGTTCTCTACCAGACAGGATACCTTTAATTATAATAAATCTGCTGTCTTGATCTTTGTAAACCTGCTGAACCTCAAGTGGTAAAGATTGGTGAATAAAGATGGCTACCCTTTTAGTTTTGCAGGATGTTGAGGTGTAGAAGGATTGATTGTAGGCTTTATGAAAGAAATTTGGATGATTGTCCTTCATAAAGTGAGTTTCCTGCAAAAGGAATTATTTTTGCATTTAATTTCTTATATTGCAAAAAGGCTTTTTTTTCTTTTATTTGGGGAATTAAACCCTTGTACATTGTGTGAAATAGTTACAATGGTCATGGTGGTATGTTTATTTTTGGGAATCTAACAGAAAGTGATAATGTGTATTGAAAAAAAATTTATAATTTGTATTATAAATACAACCTTAAATTATTATTTCTGTGGCTAAACAGGTGCACAGGAAGTTAATGGAAAAAGCGTTTCGCTTAATACTATTGAGGCAAATAAAGAATTTAAGCATTGTACTGTAAATTTTCTTACATGTAGAAAATTTCTGTTAAACCATGTGAATTGTACCTTAAATCTACTATAAAATTAGAACATGGGGTTGGGAAAGACATGAGTCTCCAACTGACTGAGAACCCATATGAGACCACAGTGTCTCAAACTCAGTTTGAACGCTTTTTGAGTCAAAATATTGGTAATGAAAAAAATAAAAAATGTAATGTAGAAAGTTGATAGAGAAGATGTAAATCAATACATCTAAAAGACTTGTAATGTCTCCTAAATACTGAAGAGTGGGTAACGACTGAGAGGGGGTGATTCATGTCGACATGTGGGCAAACGGCCACCACTAATAGGTGCTATATTAATAATAGTGCAAAAAAAAAGAACAAAAAGAACTTGTCTGAAAGCATATGTATATCTTATGCAACTAAGCTTGCGTAATTTTACTAAAGACACTACAGTGTGCAACATGAAAAATATTAACAATTGGACCAATAACTACTAATGTAGAGGTATTAATAACCGGTATGTATCCACAATCAGCAAAGATATTGTGTAGTTAATTTTATGGAAAGGTATGCGGTAATAATTGGATCTGTGCCTCGTGTGCATACCAAACTAATGAGAATTCTGAGGTCAGGTAAATTGTAAACGGCCTAGAAACACAACTTAAGTTCAAAATTATCATATCGTACTATTTTAAGTAATAATTACAACTGTTAAATTTTGAATTAGATCATATACATGGATGTTAGATACTAATATCTTGAAGACCTGAGGAGTGTCCATAATACCATATATAGTCACAAGATGTCAGAGATGCAGTTATTATATGAGTTATTGTGTGAGTTAGATGGAGGTGAGTGATGTATACTCACAGTTCAAGTGAAAAGCTGAAGGTGTCAGTGTTGAGTCCTTTAGGGATAATAATATCATCATTAGCTGCTAAAGGAAATAGAGGAGATTTAATGTATAAGAACAATAAAGTAACCTGTGATAGATTCCACCTGAAAAAATAAAAAATTAAAATATGTATAACAAATGGAACCAGAAAACAGGTATATTTGAACTTGAGAAAAAGATATGGTAGAAAGAGAGCCAATAGGATCTCAAATATCAAGTGTGAATGACTGACACTGAAGGCTCATCGTGGATGCGTAATGTTAATTAGGACTCCATTGGCCCACTTCATGTCTAGGCCTGCGTTTATCCCCTCTGAGTGAAGGGGCGTTCCATATCGGGGCTCGCCTGGGCGTAGATGGGGTACATGGGAGATTATTGGGGTTCCATAATCCTAGCTTAACAAGAATATCCTGGCCTTCAGGAATAGAGGTGGCAATATATGTTGTGCCGTTATGCGGGATAATCAGCTTAAAAGGAAAACCCCATCTGTATCTGATTCTGGCCGTGGAGAGAATTGTAGTAATTTCTTTCATTTTCCTGTGTCTGTCCAGAGTGGCTTGAGAGATATCTGGGTATAACTGCAAATGTACTCCATCTAGAGTAATATTTCTGAGACTCCTTGCAGCCCTCATTATTTCTTCCTTCACTAAGAAGTCTTTCATACAGAGGATTATA
Organism: Aquarana catesbeiana; assembly: GCF_042186555.1. Lineage (NCBI taxonomy): Eukaryota > Metazoa > Chordata > Amphibia > Anura > Ranidae > Aquarana > Aquarana catesbeiana. The sequence goes on along the minus strand of NC_133325.1, from coordinate 207,341,275 downwards.
TCTCGAGGAGGTTTGTCTGGAGGAGGTTTAGCTCTTAAGGCATGGTGTATGCAATCGCACGTGAAGGACTGGGGATTTTGCTCCGGTAACAGCGTCAGGAACAGTTTGGTGGTATACGCTGGTAAATCAGTAATTGTTTCTGGGCACCTCTAATTCTGATATTATTCCTTCTATTTCTGTTATCTAAATCCTCCATGTGCACTTGCAGTTGCGTGAACGCTGATGAGAGGTTTTCATGCTCCCTGGATGAATCATTGAAAGTAATTGCAAGTTCATCATGCTTGTTTTCAAGTAAATCAGTGCGGGAGCCTAGGGCAGCTATTTCTTGGGACAAAGTGGAGGTAGATTTTTGCAGTTCTGATTGAAATTTAGTGAGTAATTTAGTGCAGAGTACATCTAAGCTGATGTCCAATTCAGCTTTTGAAAGGGAGGTGTACTCACTGTTTTCTGGTGTTTGTCCTCCTGATGCTGATGCCATGGGGTTTTGCAGCAGAACTTCAGCAGGGGAGTGAGACTCTGCTGTGGAGTGCAGGGAGCCGGCGCCATCTTGAGACATGCTGCCTTGCTTTACTGATCTCAGGCGGTATTGTGTGAGGTTTTTTGAAGTCCTCCTCTCCTCCTTTTCTTCGGTGCAGGCATGTACTATGTGAGGAGTGTGGGGATGTCACAAAATGTGCCAGTTGCAGGTGATATAATCCCTGTTTAATGCGGCCGTTTGCCCTGGAACGACGGAGCTCTTCTCAGCTACGTCCGCTCCTCTCCATGCCAGGCATGCGCCCAGCTTACTAGTTCTTAAATGTGGTGGCAGCATTCTTTTTCTATTTTTAGGCTTTTTTTCTTTATTTTCCCCTGTTGATTCAGCCATTAACACACGTCCTGTCCTAGAGCTACAACATTTACTGACAGCAGAAACTGGACAGGAATGTAGAAACTTTCCCCACTTCTCTTCTCTATACCATAGAAGTGCAGGTTCTGTAGTCCTCAGAATTTGTTGGGTAAAATGTATCTGATAATCATGTAGTACAGGTAGAATGTACAGGAGGTTATCAGTCAACAATATTTCTGGCAAGATGAACAGTTATTCTTTTTACATTTATTAAACTTATCTAATAAATGCTTTTAATGGTATAATTACCAGGCCAAAATGAACCAAATATAAAAAAGTAATTTTTGAGTTTTTTTAAGGGAAAACTATTGCAAAGTTTAAAGTTCTCCCACAGGAATAGTCGTACATGGCAACATTGCACAGTTATAGATGATGAATGAATGTGAAACATAATATCTTCAGTCTATACAAGTAAATGTGGAAATCTAAGCACCAGAATACTGAGAATGATCATTACTGGTGCAGGTTAACTGAGTAGTTAACCCAATAAATACACACAGTAGGTGCCACTATGTGTTTTAATAGAATTTGATGCTGCCATTCTGACCTTTAAAGAAAATGTCTGTATCATTCAATGCCACACCCAGACAGATTATTACACTACAGTAGCTCCTTACAGTGGTAAAGCTCTTTAATTTCTAATTAGGTTACATGCACATAGCCACAAGAGGTGGTACACCATGCATGAAGTATGCTGCTTTATGAGGGTTTACACTGGAGCTTGCGTAAGCAATGTGCATGTGTGTGCAACCCTAAATGTGGACAGTTTTAATGGCAACTATGTTCTACTGTAAACATCTATATTTCCATCTAACAAGGTTTTACAATCCCACAACCTTCATATTATTAAGCAGAACAGAATAATGATTTGTCAGCAAATATAGATGTGTAGTACATTATTAGGGAGATCTAATGTGTCTTATTAGCTTTCTGGACCTTATAATATAGGTGTGTTTGGTATCTACCTAATTAGAATCTTCTTATGCATTTGTATCAGTGGCTGCTGGTGGTATATTTTGGGGGGGGGGGGGGACAAAGCACACACAGCCACCCCACCCCCCCAGTTGGTCTGGTCACCCGAATCCCCCCCTGGTGGATCGGTCGAGTCTACCCGCATACCCCCCCCCCACGGTCAGTCGGTTGCCAGCCCCGCACTCTCTCTATCTATGGCGCTGGCAGCACTTCCCTCCGTGCGACGGGCAGTGGCTTCTCCCACATTTCCTCCTTGGCATCACAGCAGTTGTGCGTCTCCTCCCTCCTCCTCCTAAGCCAATAGGATCGCTTCCCCTTTAGGCCAATCAGGAAATGGGTCTGAAAACCCACTTCCTGATTGGCCGGGAGGCCAATATTCATTCACTATTGTCACACAACTGGGTGGGCTCGGGGAGCAGTGCTCTGCGCCCCAGGCCCACCCTTTTTTGAAACCCATTAGAGCCTCTGGCTCTAATCACGTGCTTAAAAAAAAAAACCCCATTGGAATCCATGAGTCCGGCACCCCGCAGGTAGTTTAGGGGGGTGGCGCCCCTGCTCCCTGCATTACGGGCTGCCACTGATTTGTATAGCAACTTTTTTGTGATGGTAATTTATCAAAGCAGTGTTCTAAATTATGTATAAAGTTTGGTGATATAGTTTAGGGTAAAAAAAAAGGGTTTACAACAACCTAGTCATTCATGACAAGACCATGTTAAAAATGTTTTGAGGACTTTGCTAGTGGAGGTTCATGATATCTAACTTCCCTACTGGGTCAATCTGTTCTGCTGTGAGTATTTCTCTTCTTGCACTGTATGGTGAAAACATACTATATTTCTATTAGATTGTAAACTCTTCTGAGCAGGGCCCTCATAATCCTCTTGTATTTTATTATATTATAACTGTATTGTCTCCCTTTTATATTGTAAAGCGCTGCATAAACTGTTGGCGCTATATAAATCCTGTATAATAATATTAATAATATAATAATAATTTCTGGATAATCAGGCTCGTACAGAGTAGATTGCCGTTTCCCCCTGAAGCTGCAGGGGGAAACGACGTAGGTAGTATTGCATTTTCTGCAGCGCCCACAAGATGGCTAAAATCTGGGGCTTGTAGTACAGCAATATGGGTAATTGCTTTCTTCAAAGCCTGGGAAGCCTTCCTACACTCTGAAGTTCTGGATACCAGCTTAGGCAGTTTATTCTTGGTTAGGTGGGTAAGGCCATGTTAGGGTTTAGCCATGATACTTTAGTTGCACACACATTTCCTACAGTAGCCATCTTTTCCCAATAATGACTTAAAGGGGTTGTAAACCCTCGCGGTTTTTCACCTCAATGCTTTAAATTCATTGAGGTGAAAAACTTCTTGCAGTGCACCAGGCCCTCAGAGCCCCCCTTTTACTTACCTGAGCCCAATCGTTCCTGCGTCGGGGAAGAGCACACCGCTCCAGCTGGTGTCTTGGGTCCTGATTGGATAGATTGAATCAAATCCAATGACTCGTGATCCAGGGGGCATGGCTGAGTCCTGCTGTCGGTGTCAATGGACGCAGCAGCAGGACATGGGAGCACGCCCTCATGGGTGCCCCGAAGGAGAGCGCTTCTCCGAAGGGGCACTCAAGAAGAGGAGGTGCCAGGAGTGCAGCTGAGGGACCCCAGAAGAGGAGGATTGGGCCACTCTGTGCAAAACCAACTGCACAGAGGAGGTAAGTATGACATGTTTGTTTAAAAAAAATAATAAAAAATAACGTTTACATATCTTCTAACCTACTCCTTAGTTAAAGGCAGGTCATGATGGCACTAAACTCCCCTGTCTCAGGATGCCTCCCCCTAAGTGTTGTCCCAAGTACTGAACTTCTCTCATGCCTATCTGACACTTACTAGGTTTGACTATGAGATTTTATGCTGCCAGTTTGTCCAGAACATGTGAAAGGTGTGCAAGGTTCTTCCTAGATAGGGCTAAACATGGCAATGTCATCCATGTGGGTGACTGCTAATGCTACCAGCCATTTTAGCACATTATTCATGACCCTCAGAAGTGAGGCTGTCACGTTCTGTATTCTAAATGATGTAACTGTAAACCTGTAGTATCCAAAAAAGGTTATGAAGAATATTCTTCTAAGGAGTTCTGCCAGCCAGCTCTGCTCAGGACCATAATTGTTGGATAATAGGTGGCTTTCAGCTTATCCTACTTATAGATTATGAACTTGGTGTAATCAATAATAGTGACTGCATCCAGTTATCTGTAGTCTATGCAGAACCTGGTCATCTGATTATTTTGGGGATGAAGACTACTAATGACAACATAGGAGATCTGAATGACCCCTAACTGCATCAGCTCCTCAAAATTATGAACACTTTTGGATATGCAGCCATTAGGCCTAGGGGGCTTGACACTCTATCTGTAAGAGGGAGTACATAAAAATATATCAAAGCTTGTAAATCCATGAAGAGAACCCAGGGGTTCCAAAGGGCATTAAGTGGTCTTTTTTTTGTATAACTGGGCCAAGAGTTGCTTAATCTGCATGAGGTGACAAAGCTCCTGCACCCATTCTTTTTTTTTTCCTCTTCAAAAAGGTTTATTGATTGCACAATAAAATGAAAGTCCATTGGTTACATGTACAAGGATGTATAAACATAAGCTCTTTGTTAAATAATAAAACAAATTATATATATAGGTAACATAGTATATTATTGTTTGCATTAAACTTCATCACATACATTTAATTAATTAATTAATTAATTAATTAACTGCTCTATGTTACTATATCTGATAAGTATGAAAGTTGTAACTATAAATATCTAACAAAAGATATCTTAAAAAACTTACATATATCGGTCTAGTATGTATTAATATAGAGCAGATATGGATGAATAAATATTGTACCATAACATAAAATGAGATATAAAAAAAAGAGAAGTAAGAGAAAAGGAAGTAGAAGAAAGAATAGATAAAGAGTAAGTTCACAAGGTCGGTCTAGGTACCAGAGCACGGTTCTGCGTATTTATTCCATGTATGTATAAAAATGTGGTTACACGGTTTTGTTAAGTGATCAGGTAATCAGTGAAATAATCAATTACCATGGCTGAAGGACTGAATCATTGAAATTTGGGGGTAAATGAGTCTTTATCCATGGATTCCATATTTTCTTGAATTTTGGAATTTGGTTGCCTTCAATAGCCGACATTTTAGCATGAGACATTGCAGAATCCATTCTGTTCTTGGTTTCAGCCAATTACAGTTTTGGTGATTTCCATGCTTTTGGCATTGTTTGTTTAGCAGCGGTTGAAAGTTGAACAAAAAGCTTAAAATGGGAGAATGTTAGATAGTCTGGTTTTAGATTAAGTAATGCAATGAAAGGGTCTGGTGTTAGCGGCGTTTGGAACATTTTGGAAGCTAGTTCAAATATTTTCCCCCAGTAAGATTTCACTATTGGACATGTCCACCATACCCATTCTTTTTTTGAGGGAGCCATGAAAGTTTTGCAATTTCCAATAATGTTTAATCTTTTTACACATATAACATATGTACACATTTCCAATTTAAAAAATGAAAAAAAAAAAGACTTTTTTTCATTTGTAAATATCTTTGCAATGCTTTGTATCAGAATCATAAAATTACTATTATTTTAACTCGAAAAATTACAGAATAAAATGTAATCTGCAGTAACACTATTTATTTTTAAACTAACACTGCTCAAGAAAAGCAATAAGCATATTTTCTTTAGTTTTGTTGTGTTTTATTGTCTAAGGATTGCAAAAAAAAAAAAAAATCATTGTTGCAAGACAATATCATGAAAAGAAGGCATTGTTTGTCTTTAAAAAAAAACAATATACTGTATGTATTAACATATTATTTTAAGAATGACAAAGTTATTGCAGAATAAAGAGGTCCACAGCAGAAATGTGAAAATTGCTCTGGTCCATAGGGAGTGAACAGTTGTTCTTACCACACACTAAGGAGAGATCCACGGTGAGTTGCAGTATAGCAGGGACTGGCAGGCGTTCTAGGCTGCCGCCTCCTGGTGATTTTTTTTTTTTTTTACATTTTTTTAAATTGCCAATTAAGGTGTATTAAGGTGGCTTATCCAACATCGGTGAGTGCCAGCTGTGTGCTGTATATTCGTTTGCACTAATAGCTTACCTTTGCACAGCACATACTAAGTCTGGTGCCCCGCGGTGGTGTTCTTTCCCCCCCTTCCCTTCCCCTCACCCTCTCCCTCTTTCGCCTCCCTCCCCCCTCCCTCTCTCCTTCTCAGCCCTTCCCCTCCCCCCCCCCTCCTTTCCCTCCCCCCTTCTCTTCCTGGCCTGTGTTCCCCCCTCCCTCTCTTTCTCCCCCTCTCCTTCCCCCCCTTCCCCCCTCCTACCCTTTCCCTCGCCCCTCCCCCTTCTCCCCCTCCCCTTTCCCCTCCTTTCCTCCCCCTTCCCTTCCCTTTCCTGCCTGTCCCCCCCTCCCCTCCTTGTCCTTCCTGGTTCCTAACCCCTTTCCCCTTTCTCCCCACCCCCCTTCTCACCTCTCCTTCTCCTTCTTTTTCCTCACCAAGCAATTAATGTTTTTACCACCACAACATCATTATATTTACTACCATTCTATCACTATTCTCTACCAAGTTAGAGTCCGGTCATAGATCCCCCGTGTCCGCCGCGGGGGGATTCTGTGTTGGGTTCCACTGTCCCACTGTTTCCGCTTGAGCGGGTGAGCCTGTCCTTAATGTTACTATGTATGTACTGTGATCTGTGACTACAACTGTGACTTATTATGTTTGCTGCTTTGTTCTATGTATGTAAATTTTTATATATGTATTTAGCTAAACTACTCTAAAATTACTTTATAGAGGTCTCCTGAAGAAGCGGTTCCAGCCGCGAAACCGGTCGAGACAATAATTCCACACACATGCTTTGTATAAATTCTGCAGGTTATCCTCGCTGTATGTAGTGTGGCACATGTTTTTATGATTGTATGTTGTGTTGTTGTTTTGTATTTTGATACTTCCAATCATTAAAATTTATATATATTTTTTTACAATGTGGTAACTGCAATATTATTATCGAGTACCGCAATAGTCCCAATTTTCAAATTATGGGGGTGCATGTGTGAATAGGCATGAGCAGCACTGCCGTCACATTTCCACCTTCATACCTCTCTTCACTATACAACTACGGGATGATGGTACCTACACCATAGTTTACTGTTTCATAAACTGAGGCCTTACTACTCTTTCTAAATTGCCAATTGGAAATTTTAAAATTGCGACGGCCACGAAGCTTACAGCTGAAGGGACAGGTAATAGCAAGACCAACAGCAGAATTGGAAACTCCCACTGTGGCCTTCATATATTTATGAAACTGTAAGATACTTGAAATGTGAAAGCAATGTAAATAAATATTTTTTTAAGATATTAATCCAAAGACTTTCTTTTTACTGTATTGTATGCATTGTGCAAAAGTTTTAGATGCTTAAAACCTGGAGTTAGAATTACAGGTAACTAATCTTCTAAGAGTCTTTCAGGACAGCCCCTGAGATGTAGAGCTCCTCCCTTCAGGACATGAAATACATTAACCCAATAACTTAAAAGACGGTTCTCCAGGCCCACACTTCAGTATCACCAAGAACCATAGGAAGACACTAGGAGACACAAAGACAACATCATAGCATAATAACAAAAATACCAGAACCAAACTCAGGGTGGTTGGCTTGCAGGCTGGCTGTCCTGAAGACAGGAAATGAGTTACTGGTACATCTAACTATGATTTTCTCAAATTGTCTTCCAGAACAGCCCCTGAGATGATAAGCAAGAACAGGGAGGGACCACTGCCTGGAGGACTTTACAACCATACACCAGATCTTTGCTTGAAAGCAAATCCAGGCGAGAGTGCTTTGCAAAGGTAGAGTGGCTGGACCATGTAGCGGCTTTTCAAATTTGCTCTGGTAAGGCACCAGCTCCCTCTGTCCATGATGTTGACATGGCTCTGGTTAAATGTGCATTTATGAATGGGGGTGGAGCATTCTGCCGGCTATAACATTCAGAGATAGCCTGATCCACCTGGCTATGGTGGTCTTAGATGCACTTTGATCTCTGTGTGCACCTGCAAAAGTTATAAACAACCATCTGACTTTCTAAATTTCATGGTACTTTCAAGGTAAAACAAAAGACTTCTTCTAACGTCTAAATGACTGAACATTTCCTCTTCCTTGTTAGCAGGAGTAGAACAAAAAATGAGTAATATTATAATCTAGGACCTATGAAAGGACGAGGATACCTTTCCGGGGAAAAGCAGAATCTGTTTCGAGTATTACCCTATCCTAAAACACTGACAAGAACAGCTTCCTTATGGAAAGAGCTTGCAACTCCCTGACCCTACGGGTGGATGTGAAGACAGTCTTTAGGGTCAGCAACTTTATTGATGATTCCTCTAGGGGATCTAAAGGATTTGACAATAGTGCTTTAAAGACCACTAAAAGGTCCCAGGCTGGACAGGACCTAACTGTCACTGACTTAGATTTGGACAAGGCCTTAAAAAAAACTGACACAAAAGGATCTTGTTGAAAAGAGGTCTAGAGGAAAACGCTAAGGGCCAAGACTTGCACCTTTTGGGTGCTAACTGAGAGCCCCTGGTCTGCCCTGTCCTGAAAAAAAATCTAAGATCGCTGAAATGTCTGGGACTTCATGACCATGCTCTATCATCCAGGAATTTAACTTTTTCCATGCTTTGGTTTAAATGGTCCTTGTAATGTGCTTGGGACAGTTTACTACAGTCTTAACTACCTTATCTGAAAATCCATGAGATCTTAGGAGCTGTTCCTCAGAAGCCAAGAACTGGCCCCTGCAAGATCAAATCCTCCCTCTCTGAGAGATGGACTGGAGGGACTTCAGCCAGGTTTTGCAGCAACCATGGCCTCTTTGGCCAGAAGGGGGCCACTAGAATCAGGCTGGTTCTTTCCAAGAGGAATTTCTGAAGTACTACTATACTTAGCCTCACCGGGGAAAAGCATAAGAGAGACTAAGCGCTCACAGATTGGTGAAAGCATCTATTCCCACTGCCTGATCTTGTGGGTTTAAGGAGTAAAACTTTTTGACTTTGCTGTTCTCCTGGGATGTGAAGAAATCTATCTCGGGTATTAGCCATCTTTGAGTGATAGCTACAAAAACCTCTTGACTCAGAGACCATTCGACATAACTTAGTCGCCAATGACTGAGGAAATCTGCCAGCAAGTTCTATGACCCCTTCAGTTGTATGGCTAAAATTGAGGCTAGAATCTGCTTGGCCCAATAAAAAATGGTGACCGCAATTGCCTGTAGAGGTAAACTCCTTGTTCCCCACTGCTTGTTGATATACGCAATCGTGGTCACATTGTCCGAGCGAATCTGGAGATTACAGCCCATCAGATCTGACTGGAAAGCATCTATCGCCCTCTGGACTGCTAGCAGCTCCCTTTGGTTTGAAGACATCCAAGCTTTTCTTGAGAACCAAATCCCCCGGGCTACCCTGCTGTCCAGATGCACACCCCAACTGAAGTAACTGACATCAGTTGTATGGATTTTTTCATCAGAGTGGCCCAGTCTAACCCACTGCACAGACTGTGCTGCATCCTCCACCACCACAGTGACCTCTTGATCTTTGAGAGAAGATGAATTGGAAGCTCCAAGGTATGTTTGCTTCCATTCCGATTCTGTAGCAGAAATAACTGCAGCGGACGCTGGTGGAATCTTGCCAACGGAACCGCAGGAAAGCAGGATGCCATAAAGCCCACAACCTGCAAAACTTTCCTCACTGGGATCAATTGATTGCACTGAAGCCTCACTGTCATTTGATCCATCTTCAGAAATGTTTCCATTGGAAGGAAGATTTTCCCTTCCACACAGGAGATCTCGTACCCCAGGTAAGAAACTCTCAGGGCTGGGGTCAGGTAAGACTTGTTCCTGTTGATTAACCATCCCAGAGCCTGGAGAAAGTCTTGCACCTGCTTCACGTCTGTGGCCAGCTGCTGATAGGATCTTGCTATCAAGAGCAGGTCACCCAAGTAAGGAACGCTGTTAATAGACTTCAACCTCAATAGGGCCAATGCCTCTGCGAAGACTTTTGTAAAAAATTCTTGGTGCCAAGGCTAAGCCAAAAGGATGGACCTGACAGTGAAAATGATGGATCTCTGAGCTAACCTTGATTGCTAGCCTGAAATACTTCTGAAAAGCTGGAAGTATGGGAATATGTGGATACGCGTCGTGCAAATCCAGTGTGGCCATGAAACAATTTTGATAAAGGATATTCCTTATAGAAAAGATAGATTCCATCCTGAAGATTTAGGATCAGGCGAAACTTTCCTGATGACTTTTTCACAACGAAGACATGGGGATAAAATCCCTGCCCCCACTCCAACTGGGGTACCTGGGCGAGGATCCTCTGATCCATCAATTCCTCTATAAGGAGAGAAAGATCCTCTGCCTTTTCTCGATCTCGGGTGTGACTTGTCACTAGGGATGAGCTTCGAGTTCGAGTCGAACCCATGTTCGACTCGAACATACCCTGTTCGATCGTTCGTTGAATTGCGAACGTTATGGGCCGTTCGCACCAAATTCGAGTGGCGCGTCACGGCCCATAATTCACTGCGGCATTGCAGTGCATTGCTGGCTGATGTTTGGCCAAGCATGCACTGTGACCCGCATGCTTGGCTAATCACAACACAGTCTGTATAGAGAGCCGTAATTGGCCAAAGCCAGGGTGGCTTTGGCCAATTATGGCTCAGGAGGTTTAGTACACGCCCCACACTACATAAGGCCGCCTGTGTGGCCGCCTTGTGTAGTGTGTTGCAGGGGAGAGAGATAGACAGAGAGACAGTGTCATTTGATTTAAGTTAGATTGGTTAGAGTAGGCAGGCGAGTCAGCCTGCTGCACTTACAGTGTATTGTGTATATATATGCATCCTAGGATATATATATATATATATATATATATATATATATATATATACACTGTATTCAGTTTAGCTAGATCCTTTCCTGTTATTCTCTTCCTACTGACAGGCAGGCAGGTGTTTTTACAATATTTACAGTATTTACAGTTAGTGTACTGTGTCCTAAAGCTACCTGAAGAAAATTGCTGGTGTTCTTCTGGTCCTATTATCCTATTAGTACCACAGGCAGGCAGCTGCAGTATTTACAGTTAGTGTACTGTGTCCTCTGCACAGTGTGCACCTAAAGCTACCTGAAGACAATTACTGCTGTTCTGATCCTATTAATACCACAGGCAGGCAGCTGCAGTATTTACAGTTAGAGTACTGTGTCTTCTGCACAGTGTGCACCTAAAGCTACCTGAAGACAATTGCTGTTGTTATGATTCTATTAATACCACAGGCAGGCAGCTGCAGTATTTACAGTTAGTGTACTATGTCCTGTGCACAGTGTGCACCTAAAGCTACCTGGAGACAATTGCTGGTGTTCTCATAACCCAGCTTTGTGAAGCTACATCTCACTGCAGGCCATTAGTATGTCTGGAAGGCCAACAAGGAGAGGCAGACAGTCACAAGCCAATAAAAGAGGGCAGGGGCGTGGCTTGGCGCCGGACTCTAATGGACGCCTAATCCCTGCGCTCCGGTCCTCAGAGGGTCTCCCAGTAGCTTCAAAGAGCCATCCATAAGCGAAAACATGGGGAAATCTAAGGGGAACCCGTCCCCATCCCGTTCTCGATCCCCGCGGACACCCGACTCACAGGCGGGCCGCAGCATTCCGGAGATCTTCCGGACGCAGGCACGCGAGGCCCCGGCTTCATCTCAGGCCTACTCGGCCACAGCGCGCTCCTCCCGCCTCAGCCCCTCTGGCAGGCACAGGTCTCAATCGCCCGCTCGGCATGGGGTCACAGCACACCCCCTGAACATGGGGGACCTGAGAATAGTGGCAGAGGATATCAAAGCCACCTTCGCATCGGTCATCTCAGACCTGAGGAGAGACATCCACTCCATGACGGTCCGCATGGACACCATAGAAGAAGCAACAGCACAAAATGAGAATTCCATCCACAGGCTCCAGACATCATCCCAGGCACATTCCGTCCAGCTCAGAGACCTGCATAGATACATGGAAGACCTGGACAATCGCGGCAGACGACACAACTTACGGGTAAGAGGCATGCCAGAATCGATCGATCATACTCAACTTACCCAGGCAACCGTAGCTGTCTTCAACGATCTCCTAGGCAGACCCCCCGAGACCCCTATTGAATGTGAACGCTTACACAGGGCTCTCAGGCCCCGGGGTAGAGACACTGACCCTCCCAGAGATGTGGTATGCTGCCTAGTTAACTTTAAGCTGAAAGAAGAAATCCTTCGCAGGGCCAGAGATCGTCGCAATCTTTCATGCCAAGGCTCAGAAATAAAAATCTTTCAAGATTTATCACCTATCACTCTACAAAATAGAAGAGACTTACGCCCTCTCCTTGATATACTACGCACAAACGGAATCCAATACCGCTGGAAATTCCCTTTTTGCCTTTCAGCATCAACACAAGGGCGAACGGCTAACCTGAGAGTGCCTGAAGATCTCACCTCATTCTGTGAGATTCTGAACATACCTTGCATTGAACTGCCCGACTGGTACCGCTCTCTCAGACCTCCACAACTCAGAAGGTCCAGCTCCATGGAGGCCATCCCTGTGCACGACGAGTTCCACATAAGAAGACGCAGATCCAACTCTCCCAGGGCCAACACTTCCACAGGACCCAGGAACCCAACAGACAACAGCCCCACAGCTTCTCCTGCCCACAGAAGACCCCGCCGCGGCGGTGCCGACTAACGGGGTGACCCACCCCTATCTTCGATTGATCGCCTGAAATCACTTCACCCCCTACACTACGAAGGCCTTCACAAGACAGACGTCACTCCACAATATGACCATCCGATTTCCCACAATTGGACCCCCTACAAACCAGAAGCAAGACGGCTGGACTCAAAGGACCACCACAATTCCTCACCTCTCCCGCACCTTGCCCAAGATGGACACTTTTTGTTCAGCCCCACAGACTGGCCTTACCTGTGAAAGCATCCCCCACCCCTCTACCTCCCTCCTCAGTGCCAGTCTGCTCACTTAGCAAACTTAACACAGTCTTCAAGCAATGGAACACTGGACACGCAAGTATACCATGAACCTGCACGAAGATAACTATTGTTTGTGAAAGTTATATAACCCCCCAAATTACAATAGCTCCTTTCCTTATTTTATCTCCACCTCACCATTATGTCACCCCCATAACTCATCCCCCAAGTGGGCCGTTTTGAACCTCCCTAGGCGAGTGTCATTCCCTAATGTGACAGACATATGTCACATTCCCAGGTTAGATTCCCCTTATCTTAACTGGCATCCTTGTTAAAAAACCCCCTTTTTTGCCCCCTCTCATCCTTTCTTCTCCCTTTCCCCCTCTCCCCTCCCCTTCCTCTACCCTTTACAGTCCCCCTTCCCCCTCAAACTCTCTAAGCCCATTTCCCACACACCCCTTGACTGCCTCCTCGGTCTCCGTCACCTCCACTTCGCCTCCGCGACTCCTCCCGATCCAACTATACTCCCACAATCCACCCCTAACATACCCGAAGAGGTATACTGACTAAACCGACAATAGAACACATCCTTTTAAAGCATGTCGCACACACCACCTACCACCAAACACGACACACTAAAAGTGTCATCCCTAAATGTAAAAGGGCTCAACATCCCAGAAAAACGCAGCCAAGTTCTGTCTATGATGCACAAACTAAAATCCGACATAGTTTTCCTCCAGGAAACCCATTTTCGTGCAGACAAGGTTCCTAAGCTTACAAACCATTGGTTCCCTCACTCCTACCATTCTACCAACCCACAAGCAAAGACTAAGGGAGTTTCAATCCTGATCTCCAAAAACTTAACATGGGAACGCAATGACTCACTTATTGACAAGGAAGGCAGATATATCTTTTTAAAAGGCAAGATACAGGGCCGACCGGTAACTCTGGCTAATATTTACAGCCCCAACTCTGCACAATCCAGCTTCTTTAGACAGATCTCCCAACTTTTATCAGGCTTCTCTGCTGGTCTAACCATACTCGGAGGAGACTTCAATGTAGCCCTATACCCAATTCTAGACACCTCTTCAGGATCCACATCACTGCCATACCGAACTCTGCGCCAAATTAAACTGCAATTGAACGACCTGCTCTTACATGACACCTGGCGCACTCTTCACCCCAATGTCAAGGACTATACATTCTTCTCCGCCCCTCACGACAGATATTCCAGAATTGATTATCTTTTCCTCTCCCAACCAGACCTCCCATTCCTTTCCCATGCGACAATTGAACCAATGGTCCTATCTGACCACCACCCCATCACGATGACACTGACCTTCCCTGAACATCAGAATGTTTCAAAAATCTGGTGCTTAGATTCTACACTCTTGACCTCAGAAGAAGATATCACAGACATTAGACAAACCATACACAACTTCTTTATCGACAATGACAACGAAGACACATCTCCACTAACACAGTGGGAGGCCCATAAATGCGTCTTAAGGGGCAAGCTTATTGCCCTCAAAACGTCGCGGAAAAAATCCCACCAAGCCAGTATCCTAAACCTAATCCAGAAGATTAAAACCCTAGAACTAGCTCACAAACAGACTCAGGCCCAACAAACATATCGAGAACTCACACAAACGAGAGAACATCTACTCACAGAACTGTCACAAAAAACAAAACGTAAATTCATCCTACAACAGAAATTGTTTTATGAATTTGGAAATAAAAGCGGAAAGTATCTGGCCCGAGCCATTCAGAAAAACAAAGCACGTTCCAATATCCACACGATCAACGACGCCCAAGGTAGAGCGAAAGTCACAACCCCAGACATAGCCTCCCAATTCGAAGCGTACTACTCCACACTGTACAATCTCGGCACAACTACCGACGGCGCATCTAATAACAAGGATAGACGATCCCTCATTAAAAGTTTTCTAAAGGAACATTGCCCTAAACCGATTGACAGAGAAGATGCTCGCCAATTGGAACTCCCCATTTCAGAAGCTGAACTCAAAAATGCAATCAAACAGTTAAAAGCCGGAAAGAGTCCTGGCCCAGACGGCTTCACTGCCGTATACTTTAAGACCTTCATAGAGACACTCACAGGCCCCTTTCTCAAAGCCTTCAACTCCCTGTCCTCCTCCACGCTCCCCTTCCATAGACTCCTTGAAGCCCACATTACAGTTATACCAAAGGAGGGAAAAGACGCGACCCTAGTAAGTAACTATAGGCCGATCTCCCTACTAAATGTTGACATAAAAATTTTTGCAAAAATCCTAGCCAACCGCCTGCTTCCCCTGTTACCATCACTGATAGATGGAGACCAAGTCGGTTTTATTCCGGGTCGAGAGGCAAGGGATAACACCATTAAAGCCATAAATCTCCATCACTGGATGACAACTAATAAACATAAAGGTTTCTTTCTATCATTGGACGCGGAGAAGGCGTTTGACAGACTGGCATGGGACTACATGGGGGCAGTGCTACGACACTTAGGCCTACATAGTCGCATGTTTAACTCAATCATGTCGCTATACACGACACCCACGGCCAGAGTTAGGATTAACGGACATCTGTCAAACGCCTTCTCCATAACCAACGGAACGAGGCAAGGATGCCCACTTTCCCCTATCCTCTTTGTGTTAACCCTTGAACCTCTTCTGAACTGCCTCAGGAGAAATGAGGATATTAAAGGCATACCCATATCAGGCCACATTTACAAGTTAGCAGCCTTTGCCGACGACATCCTGCTTTCCCTTAGCGAGCCCCACATTTCTATTCCAAACTTATTAAAAGACTTCCACCTCTTCCAGAGCATCTCTAATTTTAAAATAAACTTCACCAAATCACACGCCCTAAATGTCACTATCCCAAAAGAAACAGTTGCGCAGTGTGAATCTAACTTCCCTTTCCAATGGCGACAAAACGCAATTAAGTACCTTGGCATTTACCTTACAACGAACCTATCAGACCTTTTTGCACAAAACTATCTTCCCATCCTCAGAACGATCTCTGCTGATCTCAAAAACTGGAACAAACCCCAATTTTCCTGGTTCGGGCGGGCAGCGATTATTAAAATGAATATTCTCCCCCGCATTCTATATATTTTACAAGCTATCCCCATCAAACTCCCCCCGTCATTTTTCTTATCCTATAGAAGGCTTTGTACTGAATTTCTATGGAAACAAAAATCTCCAAGAATCGCATATAATCTTCTGACAAAGCCCAAGACAAAGGGGGGCATTGGGCTTCCAGATCTGAAAAAATATTACTGGGCCTGCCACCTTACCCGTATTGTGGACTGGTCATTACACACCCACCTCAAAGACTGGGTCAGACTGGAAGGATCACTGTCCCCCTTTCCGCTGAAATCCGCACCCTGGCTGGCATCGACACATATTCCCTCCATTCTCAAAGAACACCCTCTCATTGGACCGACCCTGGATTGTTTCAGGGAAACATGCCAGAAGCTACACATATCATCCTCCCCGGGCCCTTTGACTCCTATAAGACAGAACCCTGCCTTCCCTCCAGGCATGTCCACACAATTCCTAGCGAACCAATGGCAATTCCCCGACATGCTGGCACATCAATTTTTCCGCGACGGATCTTTTCTAGATCGCCTCACACTAACACCCACCATCACCAGGGACGCTTTACCGCTCTGGACTTACTTTCAAATTCAGCATTTTTTAAAGGAAGCCAACCGCGACTCTTCTATATCCAGAACACTTACTCCTTTTGAGCATTTATGCTCTCAATCCAATCCCCAACAACACTTAATCTCCAGTATATATGCTATACTATTTACTGAAACCTCCTCCAAAGAAGGGAAAGCTTGCAAATCTTGGGAAAGAGAATTACAAGCAGAACTAGAAGAAGACCAATGGGAACACATATTCACGATTGCCCATAAAGGCTCCTTGAACGTATCCATTCAGGAAAATAACTATAAGACCCTGACACGATGGTACCGAACCCCAGCTATCTTGAATAAAATTAACCCCTCACTCCCCAACAAATGCTGGAGATGTGGGGATGAACCAGGCACACTGTTACACATCCTGTGGTCATGTCCAGCTATTCAATCATTCTGGACGCAAGTCCGAGAACTCACGGAATCAATATCGACCTATAACTTAGACCATACGCCAACACAATGCCTGTTTCATCACTCAGATTTGTCCACGTCGTGATGACATAGTAAATCGTAAATCATCAACAAGAGTTTCTCTATTATTAGTCAATTCACTGTTACATTTGTCTCAATCGTAAGAATCAATGTCTATTCCCCATCTTTTGTACAACTGTATGATGATACTGTGATACTGTCATATTGTACTATTTTTCTTTCAATAAAATCTATTTTGGAAAAAAAAAAAAAAAAAAAGAGGGCAAGCAGTCTCTGTGTCTAGAAACAACAGTGCTGGTCCTGGACACGGTGCATCCTCATCAGCACGTGGCTTTGGGACACTCTTGTCCTTTTTTTCGGCAGCTGGCCATGTTGAGCCGCAACATGCGGAAGACTTGGTACAGTGGACAACCAAGCCATCCTCATCCTCATTTGCTCTCACCCAGCCTCAGGGTAATTTGTCTGGCAAAGAAGCTGCCAACGCGGCATCTTCCAACGTGGTTCCTCAGTGGCAGGTTTCCAAATGCCACTTTTTCTCACGGAAGGCGATTCCGGCTCTCTACCAGCACATGGAAGGCAATGTCTTGGCCTCGCTGGACAGGGCGGTCAGCGGTAAGTTGCATTTTACCGCTGACTCATGGTCCAGCAGGCATGGACAGGGATGTTACCTATCTTTCACCGCGCACTGGGTGACTCTTCTGGCAGCTGGGAAGGATGCAGGACAGGGTGCAGTAGTGTTGGAGGTTGTTCCACCACCACGCCTCCAAAATTCTACTAGTGGTGATTCTGCCACACCTCTCTCCTCCACCCTCTCCCCTTCTTCTTCCTCCATGGCCTCTTCCTGTGCTGATTTGTCCTCGGAACCAGCGGTGCTCTGTAGGCATTCAAGGGGCTATGCAAGCATGCAGGAAAAAAGATGCCATGTGGTGCTTGAGCTGGTGTGCTTGGGGGACCGGAGCCACACTGGGGCAGAGATTCTGTCAGCTCTGCAGGGGCTGGTTCAGAGGTGGTTGACGCCATGCCAGCTTAAGCCAGGTATGATGGTTTGCGACAATGGCACCAACCTCCTCTCCGCCCTCTGACAGGGACAACTGACCCATGTGCCTTGTTTGGCTCACGTCCTTAACTTGGTGGTGCAGCGGTTCTTGGGCAGGTACCCGGGCTTACAGGATGTTCTGAGGCAGGCCAGGAAAGTCTATGTGCATTTCCGCAAGTCATATAATGCCAGTGCTCGGCTGGCTGACCTCCAAAAGGAATTTAACCTGCCCAAGAACCGCCTAATCTGTGACATGCCCACCAGGTGGAACTCATAGTTGGCCATACAGCATCGGCTGCACATGCAGCAGAGTGCCATCAATGAGTACCTATGCAACTATGGCACCAGGACAGGGTCAGGGGAGCTTGTTTTTTTTCCCCCACATCAGTGGGCTATGATCAGGGATGGATGCACTGTCCTATCACCATTTGAGGAGGCCACGAGGATGGTGAGCAGTGGCAGTGCATGCATCAGTGACACTGTCCCTATTGTCCACCTGTTGGAGCACATGCTGCGTGGAATATTAGACAGGGCACTTGAGGCAGAACAGAGGGAGGAAGAGGAGGACTTCCTTAGATCTCAAGGCCCCCTTTATCCAGACAGTGTTCCTGCATGCCCGCCGATCACACAGGAAGAGGACGAGGAGGAGGAGGAGGATTGTGTCAGCATGGAGGTGGAGCCTGGCACTTAGCATCAGCAACAGTCTTCAAGGGATCATTTACAGTCCAAAGAAACCCATGGACTTGTACATGGCTGGGAGGAGGTGGCTGCGGATCATGTCCTTCTTAGTGACCCAGAGGACTCTGGACCGAATGCCTCAGCAAACCTACGCTGCATGGCTTCCCTGATCCTGCAAAGCCTGCGGAAGGATCCTCATATTCGTGGTATCAAGGGGAGGGATCATTACTGGCTTGCAACCCTTCTTGATCCACATTACAAGGGTAAGGTTGCGGACCTTATCTTGCCGTTGCAGAGGGAACAGAGGATGAAACATCTTCGGGAGGCCTTGCAGAAAGGTTTGAGCAATGGTTTCCATAGCCTGGGAGGTTAAAATCTCCTGGTCCTCCTGGACAATGTGTCGTGGAGGCTTCGGTCAGTCACAGAAAGAGTGGGGGAGAAGGTGGCTGTCTGACCGATGCGTTCAGACAATTTTTTTGTCCGCAGCCCCAAGGTCTGATCGGTTCCAGCAACCATCGCCAGCATCTGATTCACAAGGGGCAAGATCAGACAGTCAGAAAGACACCTTTCCCACCAAAAATCCTCTGGGTTACTGGGTCTTGATGATGGATCACTGGCCAGAGCTTGCACAGTATGCAATTGAGCTACTGGCCTGTCCTGCATCCAGCGTTCTTTCGGAATGCACATTCAGTGCTGCTGGAGGCTTTGTAACCGATCACAGGGTGTGCCTGTTCACCGAATTGGTCGATCAGCTGACCTTCATAAAAATTAATCAGTCTTGGATCACCAGCTACCAAGCACCTGATGCTTATGTAACCAACAGGGGCGTGTAATTACAATTTTTGATGCAATACTTTGCAGCAGGGCTCATTCCTGCACTCCAACTAGAGTATCTATGAGGGGTTGCAGTGTTGTGGCACCAGCACCAGTGCCAAAAGCCCAATTTTTCAGCCCCTGTTTAACAGGGGGGGGCGTATAATTACAATTTTTTATGCAATACTTTGCAGCAGGGCTCATTCCTGCACCCACTAAGAGTAACTGTGAGGGTATACAGTGTTGTGGCAACACCACCACCACCAAAGGCCCAATTTTTCTGCCCCTGTTCAACAGGGACATGTAATTACAATTCTTGATCTAATATTTCACAGCAGGGCCCATTCCTGCACCCACTAAGAGTAACTGTGAGGGTATACAGTGTTGTGGCAACACCACCACCACCAAAGGCCCAATTTTTCTGCCCCTGTTCAACAGGTGCATGTAATTACAATTCTTGATATAATATTTTACAGCAGGGCCTGTTCCAGCGCCCACCAAGAGTAACTGTGAGGACTTACAGTGTTGTGGCACCAGCACCACCACCAAAGGCCCAATTTTTCTACCACTGTTCAACAATGGCATGTAATTACAATTCTTGATCTAATATTTCACAGCAGGACCCGTTCCTGTGCCCACCAAGAGTAACTGTGAGGGCTTACAGTGTTGTGGCAAGACCAACACCTAAGGCCCAAATTTCTGCAGAGTATATAGGGCAGGCCCCTACTTTCAAACATCCACCTTACAAATGACTCCTACTTGCAAACGGAAGGAGACAACAGGAAGTGAGATGAAATCTACCCCACGAAGGGAACTTCTCTCCGGTAAGAGTTAATATTGGAAAAACGTGTCTCCTCTCCACTGATGCTTTATCACCAATCCTTGTTTCACTAAAAACCCCAAATGTTCAAAACACATTTGTCATTGGGACAGAAAGTGAGGTGAAATCTTCTGAAGAGGTGCACAGACAGCAAAACTTTTTTTTGCATTGATACATGTCCCCTGGGGCAGGACTCGGGTCCCCAAACCCTTTTTAGGACAATAACTTGCATATTAGCCTTTAAAATTAGCACTTTTGATTTCAAACGTTCGAGTCCCATAGACTTTAACGGGGTTCTAAAGTTCGCGCAAACTTTCGGTCCGTACGCAGGTTCTGGTGTGAAACTAACCTGGGGGTGTTCGACTCATCCCTACTTGTCCCGCAGCCACCAAGAACACAACCACAGGCCCATCGAGCCCATAGTGCACTTCCTGCTGCATTTGCCAATCCGAATTGGGAACCCACCGCTTCTGCAGCACCTGCACTTCCCTCATTCACTGGCCAACCCGGAATTCTTGTGGAAACAGTTGATTTTACGCCACTTGATTTTTATTCGCTGTTTTTCACGGAAGATTTTTGTAGATCTGTTGTGGACCAAAACAATTTATTACGCTCTCCGAATTTAAGACTGTCCTGATCCTATCCCTCTTTATGGACATGGTTTAAAAAGTGAGTTGCGGTCATATTGGTCCACTGACCCAATTCACCATATGCCCTTGTTCTCTGCCTCCATGACCAGGACACAGTATGAGCAGATCTTGCAGTTCATGCATTTCAATGACAATGAACTCTGTCGTCCTCAGGGTGACCCTGGATACGATCGGCTCCACAAACTTCGGTCCCTTCTAAACCACTTCAACCAACAGTTTGCAGGCTTGCTTACTCCAGACCAAGTTGTCTATGTTGATGAGTCCCTGATTAAGTTTTCTGGCCGCTTGTCTATCAAACAGTATCTTCCCAGCAAGTGTGCCAGATATGGGGTCAAGATGTATAAGCTCTGTGACAGGGCAACAGGCTATACATATAGTTTTATGGTTTAGAGAGAAGGGAAGAGATAGTCACCTGGAGCCCGAGAACTGCCCAGACTACATAGGGAGCGCTGGTAAGATTGTATGGGACTTGGTGTCATCCTGATTCGGTAAGGGGTACCACTTGTACGTGGACAATTATTACACAAGCGTGCCACTTTTTAGCCACCTTTTTGATTGTGGCACCGTGCGATCTAATCGCTGGGGGTTCCACCAACGCCTTGTAGAATCCCGACTTAGACGGGAGAGAGCCTGCTTGAAATGTAATAATTTGTTAGCAGTGAAGTGGAGGGATACACGGAATGTTTTCGTTCTGTCCTCTCTTCACGCAAATACGACTGTCCAAATTCCTACAGCGACTGGTGTTGTGGAGAAACCCCTCTCTGTCCACGAATACAACCTTAACATGGGAGGGGAAGACCTCAACAACCAGTTGTTGGCACCGTACCTAATTTCCCGTAAGGCCAGACGCTGGTACAAAAAAGTGTCTGTATGTTTATTACAATTGGCTCTGCTGAATGCATATGTGCTATACAAAGCTTCAGGATGAACTGGATCCTTCCTTAAATTCCAGGAAGAGATCATCACAGCCCTTCTGTTTCCAGACGGTGCTGTGGTCCACCTTCCCAACACAAATGCAGTGAGCAGGCTGCATGAGAGGCATTTTTTGTATGTGCTTCCTGGTACCTCTATCCAAAGAAATCCCCAAAGAAGATGTTGTGTCTGCAGAAAATGCAGATTTAGGTGTGACACCCACTTTTATTGTCCCTCCTATCCTTACCAACCTGCATTGGTGACTGTTTCAAACGCTACCACACACTAGAGTATTTGCGTAAGGTACAGCATTGCACAGGGTAAACTTACACAGGGCCTCAAAAGATGAGATGGCCATTTTGAGAGACCCTAATCTGGAACGTTTACAGTTTACAGTTTATATAAAAGTGCAATAAAAAAACACAAAAAATAAAAAATAAAAAAGCCAAAAATAGTTGTGTTTTTATTTTTTTTCTCTGTCTATTATTCTCTCTCTTATGTTCACTCTCTATTATCCGCTTTATTGTTCCCTCTCTATTGTTACTGTGTTTTGGAACAGTAATGTTTTATTTTTACTATGTTTTATTGTATTTGCTTTGCAGGTATGGTGTGTCATATGCCGCGTACACACGGTCGGACTTTTCGTCTACAAAAGTCCGACAGCCTGTCCGACAGACTTCCGGCGGACTTTCGGCGGACTTGCAGCAGACTTTCTAACGAACGGACTTGCCTACACACGACCACACAAAAGTCCGACGGATTCGTACGTGATGACGTACACCGGACTAAAATAAGGAAGTTCATAGCCAGTAGCCAATAGCTGCCCTAGCATGGGTTTTTGTCCGTCGGACTAGCACACAGACGAGCGGATTTCAGGGTCCGTCGTAGTTACGACGTAAAGATTTGAAGCATGTTTCAAATCTAAAGTCCGTCGGATTTGAGGCTGAAAAAGTCTGCTGAAAGTCCGGAGAAGCCCACACACGATCGGATTACCAGCCAGCTTTAGTCCGTCGGCGTCCGTTGGACTTTTGTAGACGAAAAGTCCGACCGTGTGTACGCGGCATTACTGTTATACTGTAATGTTACTTTGTTTTATTGTTAACCATCATTTGCTTAGCAGGTATGCCATTCAGCTGCAGCACGAGTTACGAGAGGGTTGTGCTATCTGGACATTTCAGGGCCTCCGTAACTGTGATAGGTAGTGAGGAGTAAAATCACAATTTTACGCCTTTAGAAAGCCTGAAGGCGGTGCTCGGTTTTTGGGGTCCTGTACACAGCTAGACTCCCAAAAAGTCTCACACATGTGATATTCTCATACTCAGGAGAAGCAGCAGAATGTATTTTGGGGTGTAATTCCACATATAACCATGCCATGTTTGAACAATATATAATTTAGTGTCAATTTTGTGCAAAAAAAGTTTGTAATTTTCCAGGAACTTGTGGCAAAATATAAAATATTCCATGGACTCATGCTTCTCAGCAAATAGTTTGGGGCGTCTACTTTCCAAAATGGGGTTTGGGGGGTTTTGTGCTATCTTGGCATTTTATGGCCTTCGAAACTATGATAGGTAGTGAGGAGTGAAATCAAAAATTTACGCCCTCAGAAATCCTGAAGGCGGTGCTTGGTTTTTGGGTTCCTGTACGCGGCTAGGCTGCCAAAAAGTCTCACACATGTGGTATCCCCATATTCAGGAGAAACAGCAGAATGTATTTTGGGGTGTAATTCCACATATTTTGATATGTGAAATTAACAAAAAAAAGAAAAAAGGTTTTCCCCAGGGTGGGGTTTTTTTGGCAGCAAAATACAAATATTGAGTCAGTATTGTATAAAAAGTAAATGTATTTTATTGTACAAAAATTTGCATAACATGAAGATTAAAAAATGAGCTCCAGTAAGAAGTGCTTAGAAATTTTGTAGGATCAGACACACATTGTACAGACATATTTCCATAGTAACATTAAATGAATACTGTCGACATCAGAAAATAAAAGCTGACGCATTTCAACCCATATACTAGGGGGCTTCTTCAGAGGTCAGTCTGTTAGAGAATATATAATAAAGTTACATATGTAAGAACTTGATTATGCACAATAAAAATAATATACAGTGCATACATGTAATATAATTACCCCACAGTGTGTGTCCAGCAAAAAAGAAGCCTCCTACATGGAGATCCCTTTTAAAAAACTGCCTATTCTCTCTCCCCAAGGGGTCTCAGAACACCTCCACTGAAACGGCAACCCACACCGGGGCAGTAGTCCAACAATGTGGCTTACGAGAAGTCACACTAAAACTCGCCCCCCATCAGGCCAAACAGTCGGTTGGGGAGTGGGCCACACTTGTAGCAAAAACCCAAAGGTATGCTAAAAAATACATCCATAATATATAGGAGAAAAGTTGTTAAGAAGTGTTTCTTCATAAGGGTGGCCAAATAGCCAACTAAGAGGCACCAGTCTCCATGCATACCATGCACGCAGCTTGCGACCTCAAAGTATTAAATAAATACACATGTGAAAAAAAAAAGTAGTAAATAAGTGAGGGAAATTCATTGAAAGTAGTTGAAAGAACCAATTAGTTGCTTGATTAAGTAGAATACTGGATCAGGGGTTCAGAATAGTATACACAAAAAAAAGGAGAGAAAACACAAAGGAAGGAGAAAAAGTGCTACTCACCCCGATACTAAAAAGAAAAAGGAATCCCCCAAGGTGGGGTTTTTTGACAGCAAGATGTGATGTAAATATCGAGTCAAAATATGTATAAAATTGAAAAAGTTTATTTTACAAAAAAAACACATGTCATGAAATTAAGATATGAGCTCCAGTAGCAAGTGTTTAAACCTTGTTTAAAATTGACATACACTATACAGACATATTTCCATAATGACATCAGAAAGAATGTCAGCAATATGAAAAATAAACCTGATGCGTTTCAACCCAAATATTAGGGGTCTTCTTCAGAGGTTCAGTCTGTTGAGAAATATGTGGTATAAGTACACATGTAACATGACATTTGCATATGACAAAAATAATACACAGCATATACACCTAATATAATTACCCAACAGTGTATGTCCAGAAAAGAGAAAGGAGAAAGGAAAGGAAGGAGAAAAGAGGAACTTCCTACATATAAGTCCCTTTAAAAACTGCTCACTCCCTCACCCTCAGAGGGTCCCAACACAACCCCACCAGCACCGCAACCAGGAGGAGGGGGCAGTGGTCCACCGATGTGGCTTACGAGAAGTCACACTGAAAAGTCACCCCCCATCGGGCCAGGTGATCGGTTGAGGGGAGAGGCCACACCTGCAGCTGAGATCCAAAGAAGAGCAAACTAAATGTTATATCCCTATATAAAGAACAGCTATTTCAAAAAATATTATGGATAAAAAGGTAAATAATGAATAAAAATAAAATAAAAATCAAGGAGAATGTGTGTGTATGTATATATAGTTAGCCAGGACAGTGGTCAATTGACCAATTATCAGGCATCAATCTAGTTGCATTCCATACATGCAGCTAGTAGCCTCTAGGTACTTGGCAACTATATTTTTATTAGGTAATAATAAGTAGATAGATATATAAATATAGAAGAATACGTTATAAAGAGGGGTGGGTAAAGATGTTTGTGGGTAAATGGTATAATGGATTGCAGGGTCAGAATAACATATGTCAGCCCAATTATAAAACATGAATTGAGAAAAGTGAAAAAAGTTTCAGTGACATGTGAAGTGTATGGTGCTGACCTATAATTATATGAAAAAGGTGGCCTAAGTTGGTCAATAGTTGGTCAATTGACCACTGTCCTGGCTAACTATATATGCATACACACACATTCTCCTTGATTTTTAATTTTATTTTTATTCATTATTTACCTTTTTATCCATAATATTTTTTTTTAAATAGCTGTTCTTTATATAGGGATATAACATTGAGTTTGTTCTTCTTTGGATCTCCGCTGCAGGTGTGGCCTCTCCCCTCAACCGATCACCTGGTCCGATGGGGGGTGACTTTTCAGTGTGACTTCTCGTAAGCCACATCGGTGGACCACTGCCCCCTCCTCCTGGTTGCGGTGCCAGTGTAGTTGTTTTGGGACCCTCTGAGGGTGAGGGAGTGAGCAATTTTTAAAGGGACCTATATGTAGGAAGTTCCTCTTTTCTCCTACTGGACATACACTGTTGGGTAATTATATTAGGTGTATATGCTGTGTATTATTTTTGTCATATGCAAATGTCATGTTACATGTGTACTTATACCACATATTTCTATACAGACTGAACCTCTGAAGAAGACCCCCAGCATTTGGGTTGAAACGCGTCAGTTTTATTTTTCATATTGCTGACATTCTTTCTGATGTCATTATGGAAATATGTCTGTATAGTGTATGTCAATTTTAAACAAGGTTTAAACACTTCCTACTGGAGCTCATATCTTAATTTCATGACATGTGATTTTTTGTAAAATAAACTTTTTCAATTTTATACATATTTTGACTCGATATTTACATCTTGCTGCCAAAAAACCCCACCTTGGGGGATTCCTTTTCCTTTTCCAGAATAGTATACACCAGCTCAATTAAATGAAGTGATTAAGGTGATAAAGAGGACTGAGTGAGTGGGTGATTGTGAATAGCCACCGACGTGAGGACAAAAGAAGATACGTGCGGTATACACAAAAAACGCACATAACAAGAAACAGCAATGGAAGCCAGAAGTGCAAGAACGAAGAGTGTTACAGAGAAAAAGGGGCATGCCCACAATCAAGTCAAACATAGGAGTGACAAGATGAACACAAATTATTACCTCAAAAAGTTTAGGAGCACATATGAGGCTGCACCATATCGCCCTATATGATCAGACTGATTTGTGACCTAGCCCGGGATTGGTCGCAAGTTGTGTCAGGCTCAGCAGATGAATATCCAATCCGAGTCGACAAGTCTGAAATACATATATAAAAAGGAAAGGTAGTGTTGTGAGTAATTGCATATAGGTACATAATGAGTATTGTTAACAGATCGTAGTTATATAGGGCTGAGATGGTGCAAGAACATATTGCTGAAAAGTGTACTTACAATGCAAGAGCTGCAGAGATATCCGACCCACCAAATAGGAAAGCTACAAGTCCAAAGTTTTTTCACATGTATATATACTCACCATGGGCGTATATTGATTATGGTGAATCAATCACAGGTGTGCGTCCCCTCCCCCCCAGAGGCCGATCAGAGAGACCGTCATAGGGGGCATGGCCACCATACAGGCAGCCTCGTGTGGCTTCCCCGGCGTTTGGGACGGGCGGGCGGCCCCAAAATGACGCCATCCTCATCGTAACTGTGTGACGCACGCATGCGCAGTGACCGGGAACGTCCAAGAATGTTCCTGAACGCCGCCGGCAAGGAGGAAAGATCCCCAATGTAGCACCTGGTGCCAGCCCGGGTGCCTGATGGGGAAAGGGGGAGGGGCTGACATGGAAAGCGGCTCCCCCTTGCCAGGAAGACGCATCCGAAGGAAAACCCCCGATCAGGGAGCAGAGGCAGCAGGAGCGCCAGACTCCCAACGGTAGAAAGAAAGGCAGAGAAGAAGCATGATAACCATTTACATTTGAAAAAGAAAAAACCGCGCTGCGGAGCAAAGTGTAAAAAAGCAAATTGATAGCAGCACTTAAAACACACCAATATCTGTGTACAAAATGCAAAAAATATAAAAAACAAAAAGTGCGCTTACAATATGATAGTACACGTGAAAATGCAAATAATTAGGTGTGCAAAACACAATATATTGAGGACAAACTAGTAGCCCAGTATATCACACATGACGAAACATGTAGGGCGTGGCTACGTGTTGTAAGCTGTCGCAATTTCCCCATGTTATGCACGGGTTACTGCTTGATTTTTAGCCGGCTTTTTTAATTGTTTCATTATTTTTACGGAGCGTGCACTTTCCGTTTGTGTTTGCATTTTTAATAATAAATTGAAACTTTTTTACACTATTGGAGCTCTCCGCTCTTTTTGCTTTATCCATTCCATCACTCTGGGAGCAAGAGAGCCGTCTCCCCCCCCCCCCTCCAGGTGCATCACTTGGACCGGTCTGGACTGAGGATATTGTTCCTGTCAGCTGTTGCAGAGTCCATCGTAACACGGTCCTTACAGTCTGCATGATTGATAGACCCCGCCAGTGAGGGGGTCCAACACGGAGGGTAAGGGTCCACCTTTTACTTTACCTATACCCGTTGGAGTCACTGCAAGTGGAATTGAATCACCTTCTCTACCCCTCTCTCCTTTTGATTCATATTTAAGGACATTGGGTGTTTGTATAGTGGTTGCAAGTTTTTCACTGATGAATTTTGTTTGATTTATCTTATGGACTGTGATTGGCGGTCCCCACATATTTGTCTAGATATATTTTATATTTATTATTTGCATAGAATTGCCCACCTTTACAGGTTTTACTTTGACATCACCAGATTTTTTTACGTTATACACATATTTATATGTGATATACTGGGCTACTAGTTTGTCCTCAATATATTGTGTTTTGCACATCTAATTATTTGCATTTTCACGTGTACTATCATATTGTAAGCGCACTTTTTGTTTTTTATATTTTTAACCATTTACATTTGCCTGAAACATAAGAAACAAATGTGTAAAAACCAATAGTTCATAATGTGCATAATCTCCCAGGCTACTATGGTCATTCAGTTTTAATATACATATCCATGAGACATCAGTACATGCAAGGGAGGACAATCGCATACATTGGTAATTCTACAAAGTTACAGCAAAAATCAAAAAGAGAGGTATAGAGAAATAGAACCAAGTTAAACAAAACCAAAACATCCAGGGGAGGGGGGAGGGTAACATGGAGACAGAACAAAAAAAAGGGGGGTCAGAAGGGTCTTTAATATTACAAGAAAACCAAGAAAATTAAGAAAATTTACTGGGTCTTTCCAGAAACAAAGCCTTTTAGAAATGGGGCAAAAGAGATGGTCTCATTTAGTCTCGGAAAAGAGGTGGCGTCCAGTTTGAATATCCACCTCTGTTCATGTTGCATCAGAGTTTTGTTCCAATCACCGCCTCGATCTGGTATATGAATCCGATCGAGTGCGGTGAAGGATACTTTGGGCATCTTGTAGTTGTGCACTGCCACCACATGTCACCCGAGTGGTAGATAGTGGTTACCAATTTGCATGTGTTTAGATATACGGCGATGAAATTCTTGTTTCGTCTTATCAACGTAATATGCCCCACATTTGCATGACATGAGGTACACCACTCCTCATGTCTGGCAGTTGGTAAAGTGTGTAGGCTTAAACAATACCCCATTGGGAAGACTGAATATTTGGTCCCATCTTATATATTGGCAAGAAGAACAGTGTCCACATGGAAATGATCCGAAGGTTGAGCAATGTTTCAATCTCTTCCATTCATCCTTGAACTCGCTCTGGACCAATTTGTTAGAAAAGTGGCCCATCTATAGGTAATCGAAGGGCTGTTTGAAATAAAGCCACAAACCTTTGGATCATCCATGAGTATGGGCCAGTGTTTTTGAATGATGTTCCTAATCGCACGATGCTGTTTAGACAATCGCCATTCTCTTTTTGGATAGTAGATCACATCAGGATTGTGCAGCTGCTCTGTTATAGGCCTTACGCAGACAAGAGCGACAGTGGCCACGTTGTAACAGACTAGTTTGCAGATTATTAGCTTCTTGTTTGAAAAGGGTATCGTCTGAGCAATTCCTGAGGAAACGCAGGTATTGTCCATACGGGATGGACTTTTTAATATTGTGGGGTGAAAACTATCCGCATGGAGCACCATGTTTCCTGCTGTGTTTTTCCGAAACAGGGTGCTAGAGATTTTGTCCTCAGAGGTACACCTTAGCTTGACGTCCAACAATGTCATTTGGTCATAATTATAAGTCATGGTGAACTTTAGGTTATGTTTGTTCTGGTTGATGCAATCAAATAACTCAAGCAACATTTCCTCAGGGCCCTCCCAGATGAGGAGGACATCATCAATGTATCGTAGCCACAGAAATATGTGGCTCGTGTACATGGCGAGGTCCCCATCATCCAGGAGGGCTTTCTCCCACTCCCCCAGGTACAAGTTGGCGTAGGCCGGGGCACAACAGGTGCCCATGGCCATGCCCTGCACCTGGAGGTAGTGGGAGTTGTTGAAGCAGAAGAAGTTGTGATGCAGGATGTAATCAAGTCCATCAATAATAAATTCATTTAATGCTCCATCATATTTCTGGCTCTGCTGTAACAGTGCCCACACAGCTGCGATCTCCTTGTTGTGGGGGATCGAGCTGTACAGGGCCTCAACATCAATGGCCACAAAAAATGAGTTCACTGGGAGGGTTATCTCTTTAATTGATTGTAGCAGGTGTATCGTAGCCTTCAAAAAAGAAGGCATACACAAAACAAAAGGTTGCAAGAAGGAATCGATAACCTTACTCAGATTTTCAGATATTCCTCCATTACCAGAGACAATTGGTCGCCCGGGAGGTTTCTTCTGACATTTATGGATTTTGAGTAAGCTATAAAACGTAGCCACCCGTGGATGTTTAATCCTAATGAACTCATATTGGTCTTTCGTAATGACTCCTCCCTCAAAATAAGAGGCTTGTATGAATTTAATGGGGATGGTTTGATACCACTCCCCATTGTCTAAAATGCCTTGACACATACGCAAGTAATCCTGAAATTACACCCCAAAATACATTCTGTTGCTTCTCTTGAGTATGGAGATACCACATGTGTGAGACTTTTTGGGAGCCTAGCCGCGTACAGCACCCCGAAAACCAAGCACCACCTTCATTTAGTGACGACTTTGTGTAATTCTTTTGTCGTTTTTCAATCACTTGTGACAAAAAATAAAATATTCAATGGGCTCAACATGCCTCTCAGCAATTTCCTTGTGGTGTCTACTTTCTAAAATGGGGTCATTTGAGGGGGGGGGGGGGTTGTACTGCCCTGACATTTTTGCACCTCAAGAAATAGGCAGGAAAGAGATAGGCAGTCATAAACTAAAAGCTGCCTAAATTCCAGAAAATGTACCCTACTTTGTAGATGCTATAACTTTTGTGCAAACCAATAAATATACGCTTATTGATATTTTTTTACCAAAGTCATGTGACTGAATACATTTTGGCCTAAATGTATGACTAAAATTGAGTTTATTGGATTTTTTTTATAACAAAAAGTAGAAAATATCATTTTTTTTCAAACTGTTCAGTCTTTTTCCGTTTATATTGCAAAAAATAAAAATGGCAGAAACAATCAAATACCATCAAAAGAAAGCTCTATTTGTGGGAAAAAAAAGACACAAATTTCGTTTGGGTACAGCATTGCATGACTGCGCAATTTACCAGTTAAAGCAGTGCAGTGCCAAATTGTAAAAAGTGCTCTGGTCATTGAGCAGCCAAATCTTCCGGGGCTAAAGTGGTAAAGGACACTCCATCTTCCTCTGACTTTGTCATTGGTGCCAATGTGCATAATGATAGCTGGGTCTTCCTATATCCTGTCCATGCTCCAAGCCAGAACAGACTATTATACACTACTAGGGATTGACTAAATTGCAGAGTAGATAGGCTGACTCTGAGTTCAAGTGCCACATCAAAGTTCCTGCCAGTGAGTAGTTCCAGTCCAGACTGGTTGACAACAGTTAGAGGATCACCCCATGATCACTGATCTTGTGTTCAGGTCTCTAAAACAAAGACAGACCCCACATCATCTTCAGAAGTCCCTGCAACTGCACTTTGCTACAACATTCATCTGGTATCTCCATGAATAACTATATATACCCGGGTATATGTTCACAATTCCACCAGGACTCCTATTGGGCCCTCTGTTGATAATACCTGCTTGTAAATGGATATTTTTACTATAATTAACATTTTCTTACCAAAGCTTGTATTATTTTTATACTATATATACTATATACTATACATATTTCATCACATCTTTTACTGTATATTTTAAAAATCCATATACTGCATGGATCACACCACTTTTTTCTTACAATTTATCTATTAAAAAAGACAGTATTTAAAATATGGATTTTGTTTAAAAAAGGGCAGCTCTGGCTAACATCTTGTCTGATGCGATAGTCCTAACACACTAAATAGTAATTATGTGGTAAGATAAAGTCCTTTTTTCCAAGAGGGTCTTGCATTGACAGGTTATTGTACAAAAACTAGCACATTAAACTCATTCTGAGAAGTAGTGCTTTCACTAAATGCTATCATTCAGCTTGCCTTGAAGAGCTGCTCTTTTCAAACCCACTATATTCAGGCCTCATTTTTAGATAGGAGCAGAACCAATTAAACTGTAGTTCGGATGGATGTTTGTTCAAATTAAAAAGTAGATCACACATAGAAACTTTCTATCTTTGTAATACACACAATAAAGAAACACATTGTATCATCTGACACTTCACAATCCACAATTAGAAGAGTGCTAAATCAGCAAAGTGATTATTTTACACTTCAAAAAGTGTTTTGAATAGCAGGCATTTTAATCAGCTGGAATCAATTGGTTTATGACAGCAGTCTTATCAGACTTCCCAGTCAAGCAGAAGGCAATCTTACCTATGTGTTGCACTGTTTATCTGCCTTTCATTCTGCCCAGCAAGCAGTGTTGCCTCTTTAATTTACAGTTGCATTTACTTTCACAGTCTCTTTAGTTGTTATTAATCAAACACGCTTTGCAATCTGAGCCAAACTGATATGTACAAGAACACAGTGAAACATGTCTTCAATTCTGGAACAATACTTCATGTCAAACAAGAAAATTCTTCTATAATGCAAGGCATAGAAAATCATAATGTAAAATGCATTTTAACCAAGCTCTTCAGAGACCGCAAGGGACAAAAGAATGTAAAGTAGACAGGTGTAATTGTTTTGGTCCATATATACATTTGGACAAATTTTTGGTTATTTGGAGAATCAGATTTAACCGAATCTTCAAATTACATATTAACAAATTTAATTGAAATTAGTTGTATTTCATTTTGTATATTCTTTTTCAAGTGAATTCCAAATTTTCAGAATGATTCCAATTCGGATCGGTCAAAAAATAATCAACCAATTTAATTTTTTTCTGTGTGAATAATAGCTGGTTGTTATGGAGCAGGCTGGGAAGCCAGTTGCTGTGTCCTTAACAACTGATTGACAGCTGAATGTAAACAGAATTGCTGGCAAATAAAAATTCTGGGAAAAAAACAGCGCCGTTTTGGTCTGGTATGGATTTTAGGGAGCCATTTTTTTTGTCTTTGCCATGGGGTCCCCCCAAAATCAATACCAGGCCTTTATCTGGGCATGCAACCTGGCAGGCCAGGAAAGGGGAGGGGGAGACGAGTGAGCGCCCTGTCCTGAACCATACTAGGCAACACACCCTCAGCTCTGCCCCCCCAAAGCACCTTGTCCCCATGTTAATGGGGACAAGGGCCTCTTCCCCACAACCCTGGCCCAATGGTTGTGGGGGTATGGATGGTGACTTATCAGAATCTGGAAGCCCGCTTTAACAATCCCGGCCTCCTCATGTCAAAGAGTAGGGGTAAAAAAAGTGTAGTGTAAAAAAAGACAGGAGGCAGTTTTTGACAAGTCCTTTATTAAAAAACAAAAACAAAAAGAGAACAAAACAATAATAAATGTCCCCCTAAGGACCTGGTATGGATTTGGGGGGGGGCATGCTGGGATTTTTGCATCCCAGCTCGCTCTTTAACAAGCAGCTATTCTTCACACAGAATTAGAATCGGTTAATCGTTTTTTGACTGAATTGAATTCAAATTGCTCTGAAAATTTGGAGTTCATTAGAAAATTAATAAACAAAACAAAACTAAACTAAATTAGCAACATAACAAATCTATCCGAAACAAAACAAATTTTTCTGCACATATCTAATGTAAAGTATTATGTTGATTCTTAAAGGATAATATACCAAAAAGCAAACATTCATTATATTGCAGCTTACCAATTCATAGATGTATTGGCTGCATTCATTTTCATTTTTTAAACCTTTTATTTTCACCGTGTGATCCTCTCAGTAAGTCTGTCTTTTTTTTTACCAAAAACTGTCCTGCAGATGTACGAGTTGGAGGGTTTAGACAAAGCAGTTTAACTCTGAGAGGGGTGCTTACAATGGTTAGTTTTTGTTTGTTTATGTAAAACCTTTATCCCAAAACTGTATGCTGTAACTGGCTTCAATTTGTTAGTGTATCTAAATCTTCTAGCACATCTAGCACTCCCCCCCCCCCCCCCAAGACTGACAATGCTGCTGTCCAAAGGTGTCTCTGTTGCTCTTTCATTCAGTGGAGGCATGCTATTACAGGAGGTGTGTTACTGACCAGATCATCAGGTGAAAACAGACTAGATCATTAGGTGAGAACAGCTCCAGGAATGTTTACCTCCTTTCATGACCAAGCCATTTTTTGTGATATTGTACCCAAGTAAAATTGATGTCCTTTTTTTCCCCACAAATAGAGCTTTCTTTTGGTGATATTTGATCACCTCTGCGGTTTTTAAACAATGCTATAGTGCTATATAAAAAAAAGAATGACACTTTAAAAAAACAATATTTTTTACTTTCTGCTATAAAACATATCCAATAAAAAAATGTAAAAAATCTAATTTCTTCATCAATTTAGGCCAATATGTATTCTGCTACATATTTTTGGTAAAAAAATTTGCAACAATATTGATTGGTTTGCGAAAAAGGTATACCATCTACAAACTATGGGATATATTTATGGAATTGTATTTTATTTTATTTTAGCGGGACTGCGACATTGTGGTGAACAAATCTGACACTAAGTGACACTTTTTGGTGACCAGTGACACCAATACAGTGATCAGTGCTTAAAAAAAAATGCACTCTGACTGTACTAATGACACTGGCAGGGAAGGGGTTGACATCAGGGGCAATCAAAGGGTTAAATGTGTTCCATGGGAGTGATTGCTAACTGTGAGGGGGGGTTCCTGCTTAACAGAAACGCAAGATCTCCATCTTCCCCTCTGACAGAACGGCAATCTGCCTTGTCTACATTGGCAGACTGCCGTTCTGTCTGCCTTGGGAACAATCAGCGAGTCCTGGTGAACATTGGGTCCGCCAGACCTGCTGATTGGTTCCTGCTGTATCCAATCACAGTGGGATCAGGTCGCCGGCCCAGAGGAAAAACTCTTGCACAGGTACGTGATTTCATGCTGAAGGGCCGCCCTGCCACAGTATATATGTGTGGGGCAGTCCAGAAGCAGTTAAAGAAGAACACTTACTGTATTTCATTGTAAGATAATAGCTGAAATCGCTATATATAACCATTTAACATTTTAACTTTCTTGTTCAGTAGAATTCCAGTAATCTATAAAATGATGTCTCTTTGACTGTTTGCTCTATCCCTGCCCCAGATAGTCCTATTCAGCTGCACTGTTGTTATGTCTACTATGTGTTACAAATGGGTGAGATTTACCAAAGCTGGTGCACACACAATCTGGTGCAGCTGTGCATAGTAACCAATCAGCGTCCAGGTTTTATTGTCAAAACCTAATTAAACAAGCTGAAGTTAGAAGCTGATTGGTTACTATGCACAGCTACACCGGATTCTATGTGCTCCAGTTTTAGTACATCTCCCTCATAGTGGCATATGTGTGGTATGGTGTATAATTGATGGATTGGGTTAAA
The DNA here is from genome assembly GCF_042186555.1 of Aquarana catesbeiana. Classification (NCBI taxonomy): domain Eukaryota; kingdom Metazoa; phylum Chordata; class Amphibia; order Anura; family Ranidae; genus Aquarana; species Aquarana catesbeiana. The sequence goes on along the minus strand of NC_133325.1, from coordinate 207,305,674 downwards.
AATGCATCTGTAGTGTTGGGGAAAAGAGTGTAGTGTAAATGATGGGAGTTGCATAAATAGGCACTGCCTTTATTTTCTTGTTTGCGATTATGGCTGTTGTAGGGTTAATTTGATGGTAGGGTATATTGGAATGGTTAGTAAGCATCCAAGCCAGCATAGTTCTACTCCACTAACTCAAAACTCACATAAGGCACTTATAAAATGACTAGGTTGTGAAAGAGTTTGGTGTAATTTATGATGATATTTAGGGCACTTTTACACTGGAGTTGGCGGGCATCGGTGGTAAAACACCACTATTTTTAGCGGCATTTTACCATAGTTTTTGCAGCGCTTTTCAGCCGCTAGCGGGGTGCTTTTAACCCCCACTAACAGACAAAAAAAGGTTACATGCGCCCGCAAAACGCTGCTGCACGTCGCCTCGCCAAGCTCCGATGGCGCTGCCAATTGATTTCAATGGGCATTGGTGCTTTAGGAGCAGTGTATATAGGGCTCCTAAATTGCCTCAAAGATGCTGCTTGCAGGACTTTTTTTAGCATCCTGCAAGTGCATCGCTCCAGTGTGAAAGCACTCGGGCTTTCACGCTGGAGTGACAGGAGAGACATTTTGCAGGCGCTATTTTTAGCGCTGTAGCACCTGTAAAGCGCCTCAGTGTGAAAGTAGCCTAAGTGATGATTTTTAGGTTTTGTCTTTCTATGGGTTTATGGCAGATCCCTATGCATGTAGGGATTTCATGAATCATGCATCTTTGAAAAAATTTGGTTCCATTCAAAATGTTCTGCTATATTGTGGTCTATAACTAAATGCATGTTTCCAAGTGCTATTTCTACGTGCAGCTGTTTTTACTAATGCAATACACCACAGCACACAGATGGTTCATACGTGTGCATTGCAGTCTGCTAAAAGCGCATGTGCTGTTGTGTGCTGACTGGGTGTGCTGCACTTGGTTGTGTGCCTCAACAAACATGCATTGCAACACTGCAATGCACTAATGTGAATAGGCCCTCATTAATGGAACCTGCAAATTACATAAAATGCATCTGTCACGTGTGATGCAAGATCACAGTATTGCACAACAGGCTTGTCTTTTGCAGAAACGTTTTTTAAATTTTTTTGATCATTATTATTTATGCACAGTATTCAGGAGTGGAAAATAAGCAGTTGGGTGTATTTTACTTATCTAACCAACCTACCTTTTGTAGAATGCAACAGTATAGGTGCTGCTAAGGCCCCTTTCACGCTGGGGTGGTGGGTGCGTCGGCGGTAAAGCTCCGCTATTTTCAGCCGCACTTTACCGTCAATTCACAGCGATATTCGGCCACTAGCGGGGTGCTTTTACCCCCCCGCTAGAGGCTGAGAAAGGGTTAAAACCACCAAAAAGTACTGCTGCAGCAGCGCTATGCCGGCGGTATGGCCGTGCTGCCCCATTGATTTCAATGGGCAGGAGAAGTGAAGGAGCAGTGTATACACCGCTCCTTCACCGCTTCAAAGATGCTGCTTGCAGGATTTTTTTTAACGTCCTGCAAGCGCACCACTCCAGTGTGAAAGCCCTCAGGCTTTCACACTGGAGAGACAGGAGCAGCTCTTTACAGGCGCTATGCAGGCGCTATGCAGGTGCTATTTTTAATGCTGTAGAGCCTGTAAAGCGTCTCAGTGTGAAAGGGGTCTAAGAGACAGACCTTTACTATTAGCCCTGGACAATGCAGATAATTATTCAATGTGGCATCTCTCAGAGTGAATTTATTATTGCACTGTAACATTACTTTGTTTAAAAAGTGAATTGCTACATGTCCAAGTATTCTTTTGCAGTTGACAGATTCTCTTAAACCATTTTTACAAGTGTAAATTGCTGAAAATGACCTTTCTGAAGCCGCCAAGTCAAATATGTATGTAAAGCCAAAACTTTTTTTCTAGTTTGGGATAGTGTGGGAAATTGTTAAAGCTCCTGTTTTTTTTTTTTTTTAATTAATTTTTTCTTGTGTCCTATCAGGGAGATTTTCCATCGATGCCTGTAACAGAGACACAGCAAGAATAAAGTAAAGACCTCCTCAAAGAAAGAGGATATTTTCTCATAGGCCCAGTGCACTCTGGACATTGAGCCCCAGTGCATGAGACCCTGGAATATAGCTGTGGGTAGATGGCACAGGTGCTCTGCTCCACCCTGCAGGCAGCCGTAAAACGAAATGATTGGCTTACAGCTGCTGTGGCTGGACTTGACTGGACAGTGAACCTAGCACTGGCCAGGTATGTAACCCATGGCCATCCACATGTGCCCAATGTGCCCAATCTGTGCCAATCAGTGCCCACAAATGGGCACTGATTGGCACCATTATGTTTCAGTTCTGCCCAGCAATGCCACCAATAAGTTTTATCAGTGCCACCAATCAGTGTCATCAGTGCCACCTGTCATTGCCCATTGGTGCCACCTGTCAGTGTCCATCAGTGCCCATCAGTGCCCATCAGTGCCCACCTATCAGTGCCCATCAGTGCCACCTATCAGTGCCACCCATAAGTACCCATCAGTGCCACCCATATATACCAATCAATGCCACCTACGAGTGCCCATCATTGCGCCTATGAGTGCCCATCGGTCCACCTATGAGTGCCCATCAGTGCTGCATACCAGTGCCACCTATCAGTGCCCATCAGTGCCACATATCAGTGCCCATCAGTGCCGAATATCAGTGCCCACCATCAGTGCCACCTCATCAATGCCAACTCATTGGTGCCACCTCATTGGTGCCCATCAGTGCCGCCGTATCAGTGCCCATCATTGAAGAAGAAAACGTACTTATTTACAAAAAATTTTAACAGAAACAAAGAAAAACTTGTTTTTTTTCAAAATTTTCGGTCTTTTTTATTTGTTGCGCAAAAAATAAAAACCGCAGAGGTGATCAAATACTACCAAAAGAAAGCTCTATTTGTGGGAACAAAATGATAAAAAATTAGTTTGGGTACAGTGTTGTATGACTGCGCAATTGTCATTCAAATTGCACATTGCTGAAAGCTGAAAATTGGCCTGGGCGGGAAGGTGTCTAAGTGCCTGGTATTGAAGTGCTTAATAGACACCTGTGCATGAACCTGCACAGATGTCTTTCAAATTGACCCCAAACTCGCACTGAAAAGTGGGTTTTGAAATGAGTTTGCAAACCCGCCTTCAGTGTGAACAAGGTCTTATTGTTAAGGAGAAGTCCAGCCTGAGCTCATTTGGCTGTGCTTCCCCTGTGGGTCACAGGAGTGCAATCAGTTGTGCACTCCTGTGACCCGTTTTCAGCAGAGAGCAGTTTGAAGTCCGCTCTCTGCAGACATCACCAAGATCAGTCCAGGCACCGCGTCATCCCGACTCTGGAAGTCTGGATCCACCAGGTGCCTGGACTGATGGCTGTCTCAGCCTCTCAGCGAGCTACTGAGATGACCGCTCCCCGCCCCTCCACAGCTCAGTGCTCCAGTGAGAGTGGAGGAGTAGAGCAGGAGAGCTGTTGCTTGACACTTAAACTACTTGGGGAGCTGAGAGAACCGAGCCATCAGTAGTGTTCGGTGGCTCGGTTCTCAGTAAAGAGGTGGTGGGGGGGACAGATCGGTCCGATGCTGCATCCACCTCGGTAATTTTATTGGGGAAAAAAAACAAAACCCATACTTCTCCTTTAAAGTTTAATTGAACAAGCTGAAGTTAGATGCTTATCTGGCTACTATGCACAGCTGCACCAGATTTTGCACTCTCTAGTTTTAGTAAATCAACCCCAGTATGTGTGTTTAGGACAGCATTCCTTATGGACACTTCTTGCATTCTAGGCATTCATCCTGGGGCCCATACTGTCCTAAATGTACATACCGCTAGGTGCACCACTCAGCCTCAGCAGCTCTCACCCTCTCATACAGTTTGACAAGCTGCCTGCAACGGGACTGGACAGCATATCTGTGCCCTCTGACCACAGCTAAACACCCTAGCCTAATGCACCAGGGCTAAATGCCCAGTGAGCATGGACCTTAGGTAGTTGTCACTAGAACAGATTTATCCATTGGAAGTTATCTTCTAATGTTATTGTGACAACAAAAAATCGTTGGATTTTTATGGGCTACTGGAGTATGGAACCAGGCCACAACCAAAAAACAGTGTTTGTAAACCATTGAATTTTTTAAAATAAAAATAGTAAACACGCCTATAGGAACGATGTCAACCTATGATAAAATGCGTAGGATAGAGGACGCACTGACGTCATTGCATCCCACAAGTCCCGGAAGCATGGGTGTTTTGTATAAATGCCGGCCGGTGAGTCCAATGCATTTTTTTATCTATTGAAATATGAGTGTCTTTCATATCTGTTTTAAATAAAGTATACCAGATTTGTGGAGCATTTTCTGTTTTTGAGCCTGAGATCACAGATACTCCAGCTGGACGAACCCGTCTATGGCTCAGTGACAGTCTACAGGAACACCATGCAAAGGTCTTGGCAGGGTAATCAGCCAAAAGCGTTACTAGCCTTTTGTAATAAGAGGTCCAGTACTGCTGGTAAGCAGACATTTGTACCATTTACGGTGGCGGTGTCTCTGGTGGTCAGCTGCAAATGGAATTATGAACTGACTGCATGTGATTCTGGCTGGGATGCACATGTGCTAAAGTATCCACAAGTTTAATCTTCAACTTTCTTATACCACATTGGGAACTCTCCTCTATGATAGCCCTTTGGACTTTTTATGTATATGTTTGTTTAACCACTTCAGCCCCGGAAGAATTTACCCCCTTCCTGACCAGAGCACTTTTTGCGATTCGGCACTGCTTCGCTTTAACTGACAATTGCGCGGTCATGCGAAGTGGCTCCCAAACAAAATTGACGTCCTTTTTTCCCCACAAATGGAACTTTCTTTTGGTGGTATTTGATCACCTCTGTGTTTTTTTTTTGTGCTATAAACAAAAAAATAGCGACAATTTTGAAAAAAATGCATTATTTTTTACTTTTTGCTATAATAAATATCCCCCAAAAATATTTAAAAAAACATTTTTTTTTCCTCAGTTTAGGCCGATACGTATTCTTCTACATATTTTTGGTATAAAAAAAATCGCAATAAGCGTTTATTGATTGATTTGCGCAAAATTTATACCGTCTACAAAATAGGGGATAGATTTATGGCATATTTTATTGATAATTTTTTTTTACTAGTAATGGTGGCGATCAGCAATTTTTATCATGACTGCGACATTATGGCGGACACATCGGACAATTTTGACACATTTTTGGGATCGTTGGCATTAATACAGCGATCAATGCTAAAAAATTGTATTGATTATTGTAAAAATGTTACTGGCAGTGAAGGGGTTAACCACTAAGTGGCGCTATAGGGGTTAAGTGTGTCCTAGGGAGTGTTTCTAACTGTGGGGGGAGGGGCTGTGTGTTACACTACACTGTTCGCCACTCCTGATCACAGGGAGCAGAGATCAGTAACAGTGTAACTAGGCAGAACGGGGAGATGCTTGTTTACATTAGCATGTCCCCGTTCTTCCTCACCGTGAGATGATCACGGGTATCCCCGCAGTATATCTGCGTGAGTCGGTTGGGAAGTGGTTAAACTGATAGCACGACTTTTTATATATATGCTATATTCTGTGCAAGTATCACACAGGAGGGTTACTGCTTAATACATTATATGTTTGTCTTTGGATCAGCCTTTTTAGCGTGTTTTTTTTTCTTAGAAAGATGCTTATACTTACCTACTCTGTGCAATAGTTTTGCACAGAGCAGCCCCGATCCTCTTCTTCTGGGGTCCCCCACCGGTGCTCCAGACTCCTCCTCTTCATCGGGTGCCCCCACGGAAAGCCACGTCCATTGACACAGACAGCTGGAGTCACTATGCTTGTGCACATCGCTGGATAGGATCGGGCTCAGTTAAGAAAAAGTGGGGGGTCTGGGGGGAGCTGCAGCACAAAAGGTTTTTTTACCTTAAAGCCAAAAATGCATTAAGGTGAAAAACCTTGAGACTTTACAAACACTCTAACTGTGGATGCATAAAGCTTATAAGTCTCACCCTCTTAGTGTCACCTTTACCATTTATTTAATAGGTTGGCTAGTATGCCCATCGCTTTCTGTCTCAGAAGCTCCAGGACAAACAGAAAAGATGAGATTTCCCAGCAACACAATGGTAGCAATAAAAAGTGACAGAAGCTGTAACTCTATCCAAAAAAAGTTTGAGTTTTGCATACATTTTAACAATATATCACTATTAATGACCTCTTTTTACTCTTCTTTTTTTTAAGTATAATTCTCTTCAAAAGATTTTTCCATTTGTAACAAAACATCTACATAATAGCAGAAAAGGGAAATAGACCCATTTTAGAATGAAAAATAAATCGAAGCCAACCTCACAAAACAAATATAACAGATAGACCAGCAGCGACACATATTAAATTCATGGACAAAGATAAAGAATAATTCAATAATAATACACCACCCTAATAAAAATAAATTATCAAATCTAACAGGGTCCTATAGCCTCAACATATACCTAAAATATGATATTCACATCAACTATTAATCTATAATACATTATATTATATCGCTGCTTAATATCTTCATTTATGATTCCTTGGCTTATCTACTTTTAGGATAAGAAAATAAACTTTCCTCCAGACCTCAACATTAGGGGTCTGGTATCAAAATCTATTAAAAAGAAAACCAATAAACAAACCAAACAAAACGAAACGAAGCAAAAAAAAAAAAAAAAAGAGCGAGCTGACTAGCTCAGGCTCAGAACTTAATGGCTTCCGTCCCCCTTCCTTTTTACTCTTCTTAAACTTTTATGACATTTATATCAAATAGATACCTCAAACATGGTCTTATGAACATATCCATTGAACTGATTGATGCCAATTTAAAGATACTCTATATTGTCAAAAGTATTGGAATGCCTGCATTTACACGCACATGAACTTTAATGGCATCCCAGTCTTAGTGCATAGGGTTCAATATTGAGTTGGCCCACTCTTTGCAGCTATAACAGCTTACATTTTTCTGGGAAGGCTGTCCAAAATGTTTAGGAGTATGTATGTGGGAACGTTTGACCATTCTTCCAGATCTTGCTTTGTGCACTGATCCAAATCATTTGGTGGCCCCCTCCAAATGGTGCGGGGTGTGGGGTCATTTTTCTGGGGTTAGGCTTGGCCCCTTAGTTCCAGTGAAGGGAAGCCTTAAGGCATCAGCATACCAAGACATTTTGGACAATTTAATGTCTTAACTTTGTAGGGAGTGTTGTTTTTCAGAAGTACTTCAAAATTATATTTGCTTCAAACATTTGCGAAACGAAAACCACATTCACTTTTAGAAATGTGTTCATGCAAGAAAAATTTTCCATCCAGTTCCTTTGAATTTTGTCCTTATGCACCTACATTTTCATAAGAGGCAGAGACTATCACTGTTCAGAACAAAATAACCCATTCCGATCCTAGCTTGTGTTCTCCCTTCTCAGCTGCATTTTTCATCAAGTGGCTGCTAACAGTGCTGGAGATTTAGGGAAAGATGGAATTGCCTTATTACACGCCCAATTCTACGCATAAAATGAAAATAATTCCTACAGAGAATTTCCTCTGAGGAAATTATTACATCAATTCCTTCGATAGGTACCACCTCTTCATCACTTCCCACTATTGCGCTGAGCAACAAACTAGATGTGATGGTTTATGGTTAATATGAAATATGTATAATGCAAAAGGTAGCACAGATTAGCAAGTTTACATGCATGCATAATTTTTATTTTGCAGTTTTAAAGTATTTGTAGTAGAAACTTATGAAAAAAAAAGTTTCCTCTTGCAAGGCAATATCATAATGTGCTAGTATGCATAAAGATGTTGTGTATAAATTATAAGCAGTGCTATAAAATTATATCAAACATGCAAATAAATAAACATATATAAAGTGCAAACGTGCAAGAGTGATTTTGCATACAAAGGAGCCTGCAAAAAAATGCAGATTCATAAAAAAAAATTGTACAGTCCATGTAAATTATAAGCAGTCTTTTAGATGTGGTAAGACGGCATCTGATTATCCAGAAAGTGCAATGTGCAATGAAGATGAAAGAAAGGATCCACCACCAGGCATAAACACTCGGCATACGCCTCTTACCAAATGTGTTGGACCATAAGTTGTAATGGTCAAATATGCATGTGATGCAGCATGGAGAACCAACATCTAATGAAAGTGGTGTCACTCAGCAGTGAATCCCGGTATGTAATCAAGAGATGAAAGAAAAGACTATTATAGTGAAGCCCATCTAAAATTTCATCTTTAATTGAAAGTAGTAAAAAGTACCTCCAAGTAACTTGAATTCAGAACAATACAAGACTCTAGCAAGCTTACGGCTCATGTAGATGCAGATCCACAAACAATGGCAAGGCGTGCGTGATGTCGTCACAAACAGGTCACTCCCAATGCATTTTGTCATCAATGACGTCTTCGGGGGACGTCAGTGCTGCAGAGGCTTCCATCTTCACCTGGTCTTCCTTTCCGGTTCACAGGCTGTGGCCGCTTGAATGGCCGAGTCGTCCACAGGAGTTTTGGCCAAGGCACACAGCTCTAATGGAACAGCGCGGGTATGCTGTTCCTTCAGAGCACATGCAACGTTGACGTCACTGGCTGCTGCTCACTAGAATATCTCCTAAATGGTGCATGTTTTAGAGATATTAATTTTACCTACAGATAAGTTTTATTATAAGATTGCATGTAGGTAAAAACCAAAATGTGGAGTTTACTACCGTTTTAAGAAAATATATATACTAGTTCTTCTGTAATCCATTCAAATCGATAAAAATGTCTTTTGCTTACATGCATCTACCTGAGTTGGATATAATGCATTTTACAGGGAATTCCATTTATGTGCAGCCATTACAGCCTTGTTAACACTGTCACAATCAAAATGTGCTTTTACATTTACTAATTAGTGCGTACGAACTCTAAACTAGAGTAATGAGATCCTAATGGGACTATTCAGACTTATATTAAAATTCCAACACTACTGTTATAGTCATTCTTAGACTGATTTTTTTTTGTACAATAATTTGTGCCAAAATGATAACAGAAGTATAAATCACACATCTGCTACATCTAAGCATATTTAGTTTGGGGTCATAGGTAATTAAACTGTATTCAAAGCTATACCCTGAAACATTCCATTGATCTCCTCTCAGTGTGAGTGTACTAGGATCATTTCCACTTACTGTACATTAGTACAAATGAATATTTTACAACACAGTGCTGAGGTCAAGCAAGGGGAAAAGAAACAGAAGACTTGCTAGGCAAACACAGATTTTCACTTTTAGGCAACTTTTAACTATTTTTGTCTTAAAGCTGAACTCTGGGCAGAATTGTAAATGCATATTTATAAATGTAATTTCCTACCTCAAATAAATATGTTCACTTCTTGCATTCACTGCAGCAGCCACTGAGAAATCTCTCTCTGAGTCATGTATTTAGAGGGCTCAATGTCCTTGATTTCCTGTTACTGCAAGACTGATGACCACTATGCCCACTCCTTTTATTGGGGCTACTGGTCATGTACCAACCAATTGGTAGCTCTGCTATACAAATGGTTACATAATTACATCATCACTCGCTGCATTGGGAGGACCTGGGGAGCTCAAATTCCCGGTCTGTCCTGCTCACTCTTAAAATAAAATCAATGTGATCCTACAACCAAAATAGAGTGGTAAAAGTGCCGGAAAGATAATTTACTGATGCCTGGACAACAGCTGCACACTCTGTAGCATATTCTGAAGATATATGAGGGTTTTGCAGCATGGTAAAAATGTCAACATTCTTTATTAGTAATTCATCAAGACATATGGGAATTCAATATACAAAAGGTTGACACATTTGAAGGTTGATGCGGTTCAATCCCTACACGTGCCTTAGTCGTAACAGGACTAAGACGTGTGGGGCTCAAATGTGTCAACCTTTTGTATATTGAATTCCCCTATGTCTTGATGGATTACTAATAAACCAGATTGAATTTTATACCATGCTGCAGGACCCTCATATATCTTCATAATTTGCTCACTCTTGCATCCTAATTTAATTGACAAATCCGGAAACTCCTGGTTTGCCCCATACATGTGAAAATATACTTTGATTGACATATCAGGAGTCTCCTGGTCTGTCACACCCATTTAACCTGCCATTTATGCGTGCAAGCAATAGCGTTCCATTCAGTCAGAATAGTTGGGTTGTAGGTAAGCTCAACGTGTACCATGGGGAAGTGAGGTATATGTAGTGCTTACCCCCTGTAGTGCCATTGTAAACTGAGCATTAGCAAATCCACACCTCCAATGTCCTGATGAGGAGCCCTAAATATGGGTTTTACTCATTCAGAGGCTAAAGTCTCAGTCCCCATTTAATTTTTCCCACTGGTCAGTGTTGCACAATTGTAATGGGGAGGATGCCCCAAACATAATCCCAAATTAGGGTGGTGCTATGCCTGTAAATGGAGAGTAACAAAATGGCAGCCATGGGCCACTCACAACTTAACAGTCCACTATGTAGTCACTTCCCTCACATGGGTGTTTGGAACCCAGGACATTAGGTAGACTGCTTCCTGTATGATCCAATAGTGATGGCAGCAACTCTGGTCACTGTAGTGATGATCTCAGGTGAAGTTAGTGGCACTGCAGGTTGGAATGTCCTCTCTGATGGCTCCACTCCAGGGCAGGATTCCTTCAACAACAGTGGCGGTGCTGACGGGTGCAACCGATCTGTCCCAATCCAACAAGCAAGAGGCAGCACTGGTACTCCACTGCATCACCAACCTCAAAGTCCACAGGGCCAGCACACACCTGCAGCTGCTTAGCACCTCACTCAATGGCTGTCCTTGTGATACTGAACCCTGAGCCCTGGGCTTTATATTCCTTTTCCTCCTTCCTCTGCAGTACTTCTTCCTAAAACATGTAGTCTTACAATGTTCATAACTGGATCAGGCTCTCCTCCTGGGAACTACACCTCCCAACAGTCCTGACAAATCCCAGAAGTTCTTCGACAGCTAAAAGGCTGACTATTTTCTTCCTGGGCAGTACTGCATCCAATCACTGCCCTCCTTTTGCTGTCCCAGGGGGTGGGCAGGGCTAAGAATGACCAGCAGCCAATCAAAATCCTTTTGGTTGGTTGCTAGCCATGGTTCTGCCCTTAATGAACTAAACAGCCAATCGGTGCTCAGTCCTTCCTTTTTCTTCTTGCAGCCTGCCACTCAAGCAAAAAGGTGAGAAAAAATGCCCTGCTGCTGTTATTCGCTGCATTGCTGGGTGGAATTTAAAGAGTTCAAGGGAAAAGGAAGGACAGAGCCCCTGGAAGTCGCACATCTAAGGTGTCCTAGAAAGGTGAATGGAGTGGCAACCTCAGTCTGGACTCCGACCAGGTCACGCACCCAACACGTTTGACTCCGCCCCTGGAGCTTAGTAATGGGCAGAGGACAGCTCCATCCCCTGTCAACACTCTAACAGCAGCTGTAGATGTACCATTTACATACCCCCTCTTTACTGAGCCTGAGGAGCCCAAGGCTACATATAAATAAATAAAATCATATAACTTAGAGCAGGGAAGGACTGTTCATACAAGTGTGCTGTACTAGCAAAACTCTGATTATGGGTTCACTGTGGTGTGTTGGCAGTCCAATCAAATAAATGGGTTTCATTAATACAATGTGCATGCATTAAATGCAACAGACCGCGGTGGCATGAATGGTCCCTAAACCAGATGATTAGTAAGATATACAAGCACAACCAAAACAAATGACATTACACATCAATAAAATAACCTCTTAACATATTTCCTGTTTTTTTCATATATATATATATAGTTGTGCTCATACTCTGGCAGAATTTATGATTTCTTGGCCATTTTTCAGAGAATATGAATGATAACACAAAAACTTTTCTTTCACTCATACTCTGTGGTATTTGCGTAGTAATGGCTTTCTTCTGGCGACTCTACCATGCAACCCATCTTTCTTCAAGTGCCACACCACATGTTTTCAGAGAGTCCTGTATTTCACCTGCAGTTATTTGTGGGTTTTTCTTTGCATCCCAAACAATTTTCCTGGTAGTTGTGGTTAAAACCTTGATTGGTCTATCTGACCGTGGTTTGGTTTCAACAAAACCCCTCATTCTCCACTTTTTGATTAGAGTTTAAACACTGCTGACTCGCATTCTCAATTGCTTGGATATCTTTTTATATCCCTTTCCTGTTTTATGCAGTTCAACTACCATTTCCTGCAGATCCTTTGACAATTCTTTTGCTTTCCCCATGACTCAGAATCCAGAAACATCAGTGCAGCACTGGATGAAAAATACAAGGGTCTGTCAGGAGTCCAAAAACTCATTGACCTTTTATACATACACACTAATTACAAGCAAACAGATCACAGGTGAGGATGGTTACCTTTAATAGCCATTCAAACCTCTTTGTGTCAACCTGTGTGCATGTTATCGGGCCAAAATCACCAGGGTATGTAAACTTTTGATCAGGGTCATTTGTGTAGTTTCTGTTGTCATTATGATTTAAAAAGAGTAAACACAGTTGATTAAAAATAAATGGCTTCAGCCAAACACTAACCATGAGTGAAAAAAAAAAAGTTTTTGTGTTATCATTCATATTATCTGAAAAATGTCCAAGAAACCATAAATTCTGCCATGTAAACTTAAACTTATGGGCACAACTGTATATATATATATATATATATATATATATATATATATATATATATATATATATATAATTTGTAAGCGCTTCAACAAGTAGTCTTGAAGAATGTACTTGAACTCCTGTATATTCATCGAAGTGGTAAAATAGGACCAAGCTATTTTCCAGCAAAGTACTGTAACACATATATCTATAGAGCGAATATATAACACATATTTGTTTCCATTTCATTACTCTTGTATATCTCTAATGCTTACATCAATTACTTAATCTAGGAGATAAATGTTTCCCTTTTATTTAAAACAGCTATAATACCAGTGTACAGTACCCGTAAATTAATTCAGTCTTCATGATTATGTAAATGAAGTAACATTGTAAGCAAGGGTCTGCAGGCATAGCTTACACAGTAAAAATTTTTTTTTTTAAATATTTAACAATATGCTCATTTGATATTTCTCGGGTGATGAACAAGACATTAAGAGACATGAAACTGCCTTCTCCATTCATGAACTTGAATTTATTGGCTATTTTCACTTTAGCTCCATGTCATTGATTACATTTGTGCAGCTTTCTAGTCTTTATTGCGAACATATATTCCATTTTAATCATTTGAAATAAAAAAAGGATGCATTTTTCATTTCATTTCGTGTCTTAGGTTTAGAATACTCCCAGGCATAGCTAAGATCGCTATTAAAAATACATATAAAAATATTTATGAGAGATGTATTTTTCATAAATGGATAAAATATGCCACCTTCTGGTCCTAGAACATTGTAACAATCATATAGGTTTGTTCTAGGTTTTCTGAGCAGTTGAATGTGAAAGCACAGTGCCATCTTTTGGTGTACATAGAACCTTCAACGAAACTGATGAGTTGTCTTTGGTTTGAAGTCCTGTGTTTTAGCTGGCTTTCATGTATTTTGGCTAATTCCAGCAATAGTGAGAAATGAATGTAAAATGTTCATAGATGTCAAGAGTTTCCCATGTTTGCAGGTGGAGGGTGTGAATTACTGAAGGATAATAATAAGGATAATAATATAAATGTGCAAACTGGCTTATATAAAGAAGAACAACAGGGAAAAAATAGTATTCAGCAACAAACTAAACTTTTGCTTCATGTCAGAAAAGAAAAAAAGGGACAAAACTGAAATTAAAAAATAAATGTATTTGGTCAGTTTACTCTGCTCTTGTTCCTAGATGCATTACTCTATTTTTTATGAAAAGCAACTATAAAATGTGTAATCAGATCAAAAAGTGAAGCTGCATGTTTGCAAAAATGGTAATCAACACGGTGGGTGGAAACTAGAGAAGCTAGAGTAAATCTAAGGCTCCATGCACACTGAAGCTCATAAACGGCCGTTTTTGGGAGTTTGGGCGTTTTTTTTTATAACAGCCCATAAACTCCCCTCAAAGTTATCCTATGTGTCCATGCACACATGGACATTTTTGGACATTTATCAGCAGTGGAGTTTATGGGTTGTTGTCTGAACCCCCTAAAATTGCACTCAGGAGCTGTTTTTCTGACCACAAAAAACGCATAATGCATAAACGCTGATAAACGTCGAAAAACGCTCAAAAACTTGGCTCACCAGTGTTCCTTAACGTTTTTGCTCCATTGAAAAAAAAATGCTAAAAAACGCTGATGCGGAAAAATGATAAAAAATGCTAATAAACGCCATTGCAAAAGTGTTAAAAAATGTTGAAAGACTCACTGCAAAGCTACTAGCATTTTTATAACATTATTTTAACGTCCAGTGTGCATGGAGCCTAAATCCAGTTACTAAAATCTTATATACTGTAAGCTTTAACCTATTATTAATGTTAAAAACAGTTTTCAATATTTCTAAATATTTGCAACTTATGGTAAAATGATTATTGTGATCCTGCCATGAAGGTCCTTGTTTAGGCACTTCCTGTTATACTGTGACATATGTATCCTATTTGTAATTCTGTGTTCTCACTCTGCCGAACACTCAACTTTTTGAGACTATTTAGCTAATTTACTAAGGGAGTTGAGAATCTTCATGCAATGAAGCTGATTTACTAAAGAAGTTGGGCTTGTTCACACAATTGTGTTGATGTTCACTTGAATTATCCAGTCACGTGCAGATTAAAAAGTAAACATAGACCTGCCATTAAGCTGATTGGATAATATAATTTGTATTGTGTGACTATTCTCGATTCCTTAGTAAATCCTCCTCTCCAATTTGCTGTGCAGGCATGGTCCACCATTGTTAACCACATGTCGACCAGCCGCGCAGTTGCACCGCGGCAGAATGGCACGGCTGGGTGAAATGAAGTTATGTAACCTCGCTTCCCCCTGTGGCCACTAGGGGGCGCACGCACGCCCCCCCCCGCTCGCCTCCCGAGCCGTTGCGAGTGCCCGGCAGCCTCGATCACTGCCGGGCTCCCGCGATTGCTCGGGGCACATGGAGAACCCAGAACTGTGTGTGTAAACACACCGTTTCCGGTTCTCTGAGGGGAGCACTGACAGATCATCTGTTCATTTATAGTATGAACAGACGATCTGTTATCTTCCCTGCACAGTCCCCATCCTCCTTCAGTTAGAATACAAACTAGGACACACTTATGCCCTTCACTGCCAGTGACATTTTTACAGTAATCATCGCATTTTTAATCGCACTGATCGCTGTATTAATTCCAATGGTCCCAAAAATGTGTCAAAATTGTCCGACATGTCCGCCATAATGTCGCAGTCATGATAAAAATTGCTGATCGCTGCCATTACTAGTAAAAAAAAAATTATTAATAAAAATACCATAAAACTATTCCCTATTTTGTAGATGCTATAACTTTTGCGCAAACCAATCAATATACGCTTATTGCAATTTTTTTTACCAAAAACATGTAGAAGAATACATATCGGCCTAAACTTAGGAAAAAAAAATGTTTTTTTATATATTGTCGCTCTTTTTTTGTTTATAGCTCAAAAAATAAAAACCGCAGAGGTGATCAAATACCACCAAAGGAAAGCTCTATTTGTGGGTAAAAAAGGACGTCGATGTTGTTTGGGAGCCATGTCGCACGACCGTGTAAGTGTCAGTTAAAGCGACGCAGTGCTGAATCGCAAAAAGTGCTCTGGTCTTTGGCTAGTCCGGGGCTTAAGTGGTTAATATCAGCAAATTTGCCCTAAATTAAGATTTCCCTTTCAGTGGGGTTGCTCATATGCTGCAGCATTTAAATGCTCATTTTTACCAGGGTTCTTTTAAATGCAATTTTTATTAATCTTATGTCTCGCACCCTGCGCAGTCAGCACTCTCCTCTTTCTTCTGATGCTCCCAGTTGTGGGTGTGTCCTCGGCATCCGCACTGGGGCTACTGGTCCCATGTTGTATTTGAGGACTTCAGAATGTAACTGACAGATGGAACAGAGAAAAGAAGCAGCTTCAAGGGTCCGGCTGCACAGAGTTCAGCTTTAGTAAATTGTGTGAATTTTCATTATCCAATCACGTGCAGATGACCAGGACCTGCTCTTTACATTTTCATTCATAATTGAAGTGAATATTCAAAAAAAATTGTGTGAGATGCTAAAATCCCTTAGTAAATTAGTCTCTCACACATGTGAAGGCATGGCCCACCGTTGTCACTATCAAGAGGCGTGCAAGCATTGTCTACCATTTCCACTAGGTCAATCCAGAAAAAAGGTTTGCAGCTGACACTGGAGCTGGAACAAAAAAAAAAAGAAAACACGCTGGTTGTTTATGATACGTAGGGGTTGATTTACAAAAGGCAAAAAGACTGTGCACTTTGCAAAGTGCAGTTGCACTCTGCAAGTGCAGTTGCTTCAGAGTTTAGTAAATGAGCAGAAGCTCTGCTGATTTCTACCATCCGGTCATGTGCAAGCAAAAATTCTTTTTTTATTTTTTATTTTCCTTGAACGTGATTGGGTACTGTTTGCAAAGTGAAGCCTTACCTCATTTACTAGGCTATGGAGCCACTGCACTTGCAGAGGGCAACTGCACTTTGCAAAGTGCACAGTCCATTTGCCTTTAGTAAATCAACCCCATAGTGTTTTAGCAAAATCTCCAATACAAAAAAAGTCTAATTTTCACATTTAAAACTAAGAAATAATCTAATGGTCATAACCATTGTAAGTCTATCCTTGGATAAACAGTAAACCATAACTGACCAAACCAAATTCATATCCTAACTGATGTGACCACAGTACAAAAAAAAAAAAAAAAACTTTTTTCACATTTCATGTTCCACTTTGCCCAAACCTGGCATTTCAAATAGATGCATGTTTTCTTAACATTGGGAATTTGTGTTATTTAACATCATGTCACTAAAAGTAATTTTTCCAGGTGAAGTCTATTGTCTAGGGACAGACTTGGGAAGTTATCTGCACTATTTTCCCAGTAAATATACAGGTCATAAACATCCATATTCAATACCATACAGCAAAGCAAAGGCTGGCATTAGACTGATCAAAAACCATCCGGTTCAGCAGGAACCTGAGAAACCTCCCACTGTCAGAATACAATAGAGCAGCTGGAGGGATTCCCCCATAAACACTGACTGTGTTGATGGGACAATCTAGCAATTTTCTTTCCTTCATCCCGTGGTTGAAAGAAAGAAAATTGCATAATCTATGGCTTGCTTAACACTCTGTGAGCTCCAACAGTTTCAACAAAGGATAGGTTTTCATGCAGCTTTTATTTCTATTGTATCCTGCCGTAAAACCTCAATTTGGTACATGCTGGAAAATATCATCTATGTGTGCGCCAAACTGAAATTTGAAAGAATAGGATATTAATATTAATAGGTGGAGGCAAATCATCTTCATAGCAGATACAAATTTAAATCCCAACTGGTGGTGGGCTGATCCTAAATGCTGTTCTCCTGCACATCCTGGGTTGTAGAGGTCCTGAAGCTGTCCCTTCATTGAACTTTTTCAACATTCATTTTATTTAACTTTACCTTATACTGTTCTCACCTTTTTTGTCCCTTTTCTAATCTCCTGCAGTCTCTTTATAGCGAGTCCCTGTCTTTTTGCATTGCTCTGGGGGCTTTCCTCATGGTGACAAAAATGCACCCTTTCTGTGGAATGTGTTTTAAAATGGACAGTCTCCATAGGGAAGCCATGTTACAAGGTGACAAATCAGAAGTACAGTTAGGAGACAATGGTAAAATATTGTCACCCTATAACAAGAAATACCTGTTTAAGAATGTGTATGGGTGGACCACCAGGTGATATTTTTAATAAAAGCTGTAGGTTTTAAAAGATTGAAAATTCAATTTAAAAATTCATTACACCCTAAGTACAAAAATGTAGTATACAGTATCTCACAAAAGTGAGTACACCTCTCACATTTTTTGTAAATATTTTATTTTATCTTTTCATGTGACAACACTGAAGAAAGGACACTTTGCTACAATGTAAAGTAGTGAGTGTACAGCTTGTATAACAGTGTAAATTTGCTGTCCCCTCAAAATAACTCAACACACAGCCATTAATGTCTAAATTGCTGGCAACAAAAGTGAGCACACCCCTAAGTGAAAATGTCCAAATTGGGCCCAATTAGACATTTTTCCCTCCCCGGTATCATGTCACTTGTTAGTGTTAAAAGGTCTCAGGTGTGAATGGGGAGCAGGTGTGTAAAATTTGGTGTTATCGCTCTCACTCTCTCATACTGGTCACTAGAAGTTCAACATGGCACCTCATGGCAAAGAACTCTCTGAGGATCTGAAAAAAAGAATTGTTGTTCTACATAAAGATGGCCTAGGCTATAAGAAGATTGCCAAGACCCTGAAACTGAGCTGTAGCATGGTGTCCAAGACCGTAACAGGACAGGTTCCACTCAGAACAGGCCTCGCCATGGTCGACCAAAGAAGTTAAGTGCACGTGCTCAGTGTCATATCCAGAGGTTGTCTTTAGGAAATAGACATATGAGTGCTGCCAGCATTGCTGCAGAGGTTTAAGGGTTGGGGGGGGATTCAGCCTGTCAGTGCTCAGACCATATGCCGAACACTGCATCAAATTGGTCTGCATGGCTGTCGTCCCAAAAGGAAGCCTCTTCTAAAGATGATGCATAAGAAAGCCTGCAAACAGTCTGCTGAAGACAAACTGACTAAGGACACGAATTACTGTCCTATGATCTGATGAGACCAAGATAAACTTATTTGGTTCAGATGGTGTCAAGCGTGTGTGGCGGCAACCAGGTGATGAGTACAAAGACAAGTGTGTCTTGCCTACAGTCAAGCATGATGGTGGGAGTGTCAAGGTCTGGGGCTGCATGAGTGCTGCTGGCACTGGGGAACTACAGTTCATTGAGGAAACCATCAATGCCAACATGTACCGTGACATACTGAAGCAGAGCATGATCGCCTCCCTTCAGAGTTTGGGCCGCAGGGCAGTATTCCAACATGATAATGACCCCAAACACACCTCCAAGATGACCGCTGCCTTGCTAAATAAGCTGAGGGTAAAGGTGATGGACTGGCCAAGCATGTCTCCAGACCTAAACCCTATTGAGCATCTGTGTGGCATCCTCAAACGGAAGGTGGAGGAGCGCAAGGAACATCCACCAGCTCTGTGATGGTGTCATGGAGGAGTGGAAGAGGACTCCCGTGGCAACCTGTGAAGCTCTGGTGAACTCCAAGGTCAAGAGGGTTAAGACAGTGCTGGAAAATAATGGTGGCCACACAAAATATTGACACTTTGGGCCCAATTTGGACATTTTCACTTAGGGGTGTACTCACTTTTGTTGCCAGCAGTTTAGACATTAATGGCTGTGTGTTGAGTTATTTTGAGGGGACCGCAAATTTACACTGTTATACAAGCTGTATACTCACTACTTTACATTGTAGCAAAGTGTCATTTCTTTAGTGTTGTCACATGAAAAGATATAATAAAATATTTACAAAAATGTGAGGGGTGTACTCACTTTTGTGAATATCAGTTTACCATGTGGTGAGTGACTGTTTGCATTTTCTTTCCTCGGGCAAAGAACATTTTTAGAAAGCACAGAAAATGCCTTCAGTGTCTTTGTCCCTTCTTCTGAGTTGACCTGAAATTAAAAAATAACAATATGTGTTTTTTAAGTAAATTACTATCTCCCCATTCTTTATGTGAAACATTCTCAATCCCTAGGGTTCCTCTAGTGGTTTCCAGGGGTTCCTTGAGCTGTGGCTAATTGACTTCCCATCTGATGGTATCTTCATAGTTCTAGGGCCAACGCATGGCATGAATATTTTTTTTCTACCTGTAGGAGTGGCATTCTGTCCACCATTGTAAGGGTTGTACTCTTCCCACTAACCACCAATGAATTGGTTTCAATGGGGATCTGATAGTGCTCCTCCGGGGTTAAAGGGTTGAGAAAGGTTACCCTATTTAATGGAGATAAACAAAGGTTGACACGGTTGTTGTCCAGTATGGTTGGCAACCATGGCTCATTCCATAGATACAGTGGAGAGTGGACATATCCACCCAGGTCAGGAAAAGTGTTATTCACAGGATTGCCAAGTGAAAATTAAGAGGAAAATGAAAATGAATGCAACCATCACATCTAATGACTAATAAGCTGCAATAAACAAAGAAAAATTCATACGAGCCACAATGAACCTAGTGCTAAAAGTAAGCACTACATAGCCGCATACATGAATCACGCCTTGTAATGCGTGTGAAATATTAAATAAATATGATGCGCTAGAGTGTGCTAACCGTGCCCTAATCCTGGCACACAGAGATACAGTGCATATACAACAGAGTATAAAATAATTTAACCCCAATATGTGCTATATCCCCCAAGATAAACAAACTTAATGTGCACAAATAAACAGTGCAGTGATGGGTCACCTTTTGTTTCACCATCGCATGATATGTGGCACATGGAATCGCTGCACGTTTGAAAACATCATCACTGAAGCACAGTCGTCATCACTTAAGGACTTTTGTGTTTAATATATGTCTATTTTATGATGGACGATTAAGTATATGTATTGTGTGACACTCTGCACTTTTTGGCTGGCACATGTCATTTTTCAGCTTTTGTTTGCATATATGAATCATTTATGAATTAACGTTATTTATTTTATTATTTATTTGTTTATTGCACTTTTAGCACCTGGTTTGCACTGATTCAGTTTGGAGCATTTTGTTGATATTACCATTTCACATGCTCACTGCACTGTTTATTTGTGCACATTAAGTTTGTTATTTATTTTATTATTTATTTGTTTATTGCACTTTTAGCACCTGGTTTGCACTGATTCAGTTTGGAGCATTTTGTTGATATTACCATTTCACATGCTCACTGCACTGTTTATTTGTGCACATTAAGTTTGTTTATCTTGGGGGATATAGCACATATTGGGGTTAAATTATTTTATACTCTGTTGTATATGCATTGTATCTCTGTGTGCCAGGATTAGGGCACGGTTAGCACACTCTAGTCATATTTATTTATTTATTTAAGCTGCAATACATTTTTATTTTTATTTTGGGGGTCGATGCTTTACATCATTTACTTCCATATTTTTCAATCTGCTAAATTTTTGTGGCAGCTTTTGATATTTTCTTAAACTATTTGTAATGCGAAGCCAGCAGCAAACAGGCATACTGATGCATCTGCCTATTGCTGAGTGCATCTGCTTGCTGTGTATTTGGACTAGACACAATGAAAGGATTGTTACATTTTTTATGAAAAAGAATACAACATTCTGATATATATATCTATAGATATATATCTATAGATATATATAGATATATATATCTATATCTATAGATAACTATAGATATATATCTATATCTATAGATATATATATATATATATATATATATATATATATATATATATATATATACTGTATATCTATATATAGAGATATATATATCTATCTATCGATAGATATATATATCGATAGATAGATAGATAGATAGATAGATAGATAGATAGATAGATAGATAGATAGATAGATAGATAGATAGATAGATAGATAGATAGATCTTTGTTTGAATCTATTCTTCAGATTGCTTATGCCACAAACTGTGTAATTTGTAATTGTCATAAACTGTGCTCAATTTGTTTGCATTTCTGACACACAGTGTATAGCATATGTCCATTTGATTTTAGTGGAGAGGTTGAAAAGATTCAGTATGTTTTTCTGCCACAAATGTATGTGAAAATTGATTATGTTGTCCATGTAGCACAGTTATTTATACCTCCGTAGCATAGTACCATACAGAGAATGATGGAATAAGAAACAGCATTAGAAAACATTCTTCCGATTCTACCTATATTTCTGCTGCTGTTGTTGACTGTGCTGACAATGTAATACGAGAGATGAAGCTCCATAGAATCTCTACAGACATGTTTTGTCATAGAGGTTTTTTTAATCATGCAAAATAAAATGTGCATTTGCAAACGAAATATATGGTTCTGGATCCGATAATTGTTTATGTTTTCTGGACTACAGATATAATAAGGGGAGTTTACTAAAACTGGAGAAGGCACAATTTAGAACTGTGCCAAGTAACCAATTAGCTTCTTGATTCAGCTTGTCCAGTTAAGCTTTGAAAATGAGAGCTAGAAGCTGATTGCTTGCCATGGACAGATGCTCCAGATTCTGGCTGTTCTAGTAAATTCCTTTCAGTATGTCCACATACTATACAATTGGGCTGCCTGATTTGAATAGTTCCTGAACGTAAAGCTTCAAGACGTCTCAGGAGACAATAGCTTAAAATACACCATGAGCCTGATTTACTAAAGATGTAGCGCATGTTCACTTTCAAAATGAAGTTTAACATTGCAAAGAGGATTTTCGCTTTGTAAAGGGAATTTATACTTAGCTCATTGAATGTGGTTATATTGTGCTGACTACAATCATCCAATCATACGTGAGCAAGAATCTTGTTCTTTTAATTTTCCTGGCTTAGGCTTGTTTTACCTTATTCACCAATGTTGGTAAAAATTCACTCTGAAAAGTGAAAATTCATTCTGACGAGGGCAGGAGGCGGAGCCTAGCAGAGCAGACATGCATTGTTAGAGCTCCACACTGCTGAGGAGAGAAGAGAAGGACAAAGCGGAGCCTGTAGGCTCAAAAGGTATCCATTTGAACCTTTTTGCCCCAGGGAACAAACTGTGAAAGTTTGGGCAGGAAATATGGTACTGGGAGGAAACCGTGGCAGAAATAAAAATCACCTCACAAAGAGCTCACAGGCACTCACTGCAGCTGAAGCAGCTCCAGTCACCTCACAAGATACAGCATCAGGGCGCTCTCACAGACAGAAAAGGTCACAGCAAGACTCTCCATTTGAGTCAGATACAGAACAAATCCTCTCACAAACTTCTCCACAAGCCTCCTCAGCATCCCCAGTAATATTATTACAATTTGAAAAGATGCTTCATAAGGCTTTAAAACAAACCTCAGACCAAATAACAAACAGCCTAACCAAAGAAATAAGAGAGCTGGGAAACCGCACCGCAGCCTTAGAAATAAAAATGGATGAAATTGAAATTACAACCCAAGAAAATATAACAGAATTGGAACAATTAAAAAAAGAGAATTTAATACTTCAAACTAAGCTCGAAGATTACGAAAATAGAGCCAGACGTTCAAACTTGCGCATAAGGGGAATACCTGAAACTGTGACAGACCTGCAATCTACTATTACTGCTCTATTACAAGAACTAAAGCCAGATATCCCTATTGAACGTTTAGAACTGGACAGAGTACACAGAGCCCTCACAGCCAAAAAGAAAGATGGACCCCCACGTGATATAATCACAAAATTTAATTATTACAGAACAAAAAGAACAAATACTAATTGCTGCAAGAGAAAAAAAGGAACTTAATTTTCAAGGACACAATTATCAAATTTTTGCTGACCTATCCCAACTTACTATTACTAAAAGACGATCCATGAAACCCCAACTAATGCAACTGCAACGCCACAACATTATGTATCAATGGGGCTTCCCCTTTTCAGTCAGATTTAACTACCAAGGTACAATTTACAGAAGCAGATCAGCAGATGAACTACAACAAACCCTTTTAAAATTAAATCTGACAGAACGCACAAGCAGCAACACTCCCACACGCAGAAGAATGGCATCATCTTCACCTTCAGGCAGCACCCAGAAAATTTCAGAACAAAATGGGAATCATCATTCTCACAAAAGAGGCCGTTATGCCACATCATCCATGGACCAAGAAGATTCAATGGACTGACATCCTAATTCCTGATATCTCTTCATTTATTATACTAAGAGATGGTTCTCTATAAAAAAAACCTGTATTTATAACTGAATGTAACTGCATCCTGATAGTCACACACTGTGTGGGATCATGTTACATTCCAGTTATATTTCTTATTACTTCTGATTCATATAGCCTTAGAATATATAAGTGAAATAAGGAAATTCTTGTTCAGTTATATATTATCAGGTAATAACAATAGATTTATTACTTTTTAGGACAAATATGTTCAATAATCCAGAAGTAATGAAAGCTTTTTCTTTCTTTTCTTAAAACAAATATATTATTACCTAACTAGTTCCTAGAATTATGTTTTTGTTTATTCTAATCTGAAGCAATACAACCTCAATTTTATGAGTTAACATATCTAAACAGTTACATATGAATAAAATATGTAATTGTTTACTCTAAAAGGGTTAAAATCCCAAAATAATTCAAACTATCTTCATCAATACCAAAGTTATTAACAGTACCTTTCTAACTGAATTATTTAGCCTAGGGCAAGACTAACCATATACAACCACCCTGGAATAAATAATTTCAACAAAAACTATATTCTGCACTCCAATTAATGAAACATCATTTTGATGTCTTTTGACATAGCACTTCTCTCCTGTAAGCGGAAGATCCGTGTACCCCCATTAGCCCTCCTCATTCTCCCAACCATATTATGTAGGAGTGTGACGAAGGCACTTATTCCCCTGAGAGAGATATTTATTCTCTTTCACGGGTAAATTGTGATTACTTGCAAAAAATAATTTATACAATGTATCATCTAATCTCATATGTTTTTTGTTTACTCTTTACTCCAGAATTCACTGGTTTCTTTTCTATCTATTCATCTCTTCAGTCCACACAGGTTGATCTGCGCAGTCAGCTATGCATAACAAAAAGTAAGTCAAAACTATTTGATCTATTGCCATGGCACCACTGAATATACTTTCCCTGAATGTTCAGGGAATAAATGTCCCTCAAAAAAGGACCAAAGCCTTCCGTACTTTCCATAACAATCAGGCTCACATAGTATGCCTCCAAGAAACACACTTCACCAAAGATTCTACTCCAAAATATATTTCTCCTTTTTATCAACAAATTTACACGGCTTCTGCCTGTGCCAAGCAAAGGGGAACTCTAATTGCATTTCACCGATCCACACCATTCACCTTATCATCAGAAATTAAAGATCCAGAAGGTAGATACCTGATACTCATGGGTTATATAATGGATACAGCAATCACGGTGATTTCCTACTACGCTCCTAACAAACAACCTACACCATTCCTCTCACATATATTACAAGTGATTAATACACACAAAATAGGAACAGTGATAATGTGTGGGGATTCGAATCAGGTCCTCCTCCCATTTCTAGATAAATCACCTTTTACACCATCCAAAATAACCTCTAGATTACCTTTTTCTCAACTTCTTTCCAAATACAATCTGGTAGATTCATGGAGAGAAAGTAACCCAATGAAAAAGAAATTCACTTATTTCTCGCACCCTCATCAAACCTTCACCAGAATAGATCATATTTTTCTAACAATAGGAATGATACCAGAAATTATTGCATCAGATATAATTCCGATTCCGTGGTCTGACCATAATGCAGTATACACTACTATAGCCTCAGCCATACCAAAAGCGCATGTCCCAACGTGGTACTTACCGGACATAATGCTCAAACACCCACTACATCAGATGGCCATTGAACAAGCTTTAAAGGAATACATATCAATTAATAATACAACAGACATCTCCCCAATAACACTGTGGGAAGCTCATAAGCCTGTCTTGCGTGGTACAATACAAAGACAAATGGCACTATTTAAACGGGAACGCAAAAATCTAGCAAAAAAACTAGAACTCAATTTTAATGCAGCCTACATATCATTTCAAGATAATCCATCTCAGAGTACAAAATCTCATCTGGAAAAATCTAGATTGGAATACGATCTATTTCTCACTGAGTCAGTTGATAAATCCCTCAAACGCTCCAAACACAATTTCTACATGAATACAAACAAACCAGGTACATATTTGGCTCGGGCATTAAATTCAACTAACAAATCTTTCAAACCAATACGTTTGAAATTATCAAAAAATGTTTACACTTGTAATCCAGTTAAAATAGTCCATAAATTTCACTCACATCTCGCAACTTTATACAAGACAAACAATGAATTTAATCCTACAGAGGCTGAATCCTTCTTCTCAAAAATAACCTTACCTGAGTTATCTCAGAATCAAAAAAGCAGTTTGGATGAGCCTATAACTATAGATGAAGTTGCTAACGCCATAAAAGACCTAAAACTTAACAAAAGACCAGGCCCAGACGGCTACTCGGCTTTATACTATAAAACATTCTCAGAAATACTCTCTCCCATTCTCACTGAAACTTTTAACAAACTTCTAGATGGACATTCTTTTCGGCAAGAAACACTAATGGCAATTGTTTGTATGATCCCAAAACCCCTTTCTGATGATACTTCCTGTGTGAATTATCGGCCTATCTCTCTGTTAAACCTCGATATTAAATTATTAGCAAAAATAATAGCAAAACGCCTCAATAGCATTATAGGAAAATTAATACATAGAGATCAAGTAGGCTTCATGCCAAATAGACAGGCAGGCGATAATATACGCAGGGCAGTGTTATTGGCACATATTGCTAAAAAACGGAAAATCCCTTTATGTTTTCTATCTCTCGATATTAAGAGGGCATTTGACACAGTATCCTGGCCATATATGCAATATTCATTACAAAAATGGGGTTTTGGACCCCACTTTTTAACATGGATCAAAGCATTATATAATAAACCCAAAGCCTATATAAAATATGCTGGATACAAATCTGAAGCCTTTAATATCGAAAGAGGTACCCGACAGGGTTGCCCATTATTTCCCTTATTATTTGCCCTTATACTCGAACCCATGGCCCAATACATCAGAACAAACCAAACTATAACTGGCATTGAAGTAGGAGGTATTACACACAAATTATGTATATTTGCAGATGATATATTACTTTTTCTATCATCACCACAGGTCTCTGGTCCTAACTTAATACCAGCTCTTGATGGATTTGCAGCCCTATCCGGCCTTATGATTAATCCTAAGAAATGCCTAGTGCTTAATATTTCACTCACAAACATGGAATTGATCCCGGCTAGGGCTGCACTCCCATTCACATGGGCAGAAAAATCAATCCCATATCTTGGAATTCATTTAACAGCATCTCATTCTGACTTATTCTCAACCAATTATCCTCCTGTATTAAGACAGATCACAAATCTAATAAAACAATGGTCGCAACTTCCTTTATCCTGGATAGGGAAGATTAATGCAATCAAAATGACTATTCTACCCAAATTGCTTTATCTATTCAAAGTCCTCCCTATTCCAATTCCCTCCTATTTTTTGAGAATAGTACAAAAAAGAGCAACTTCGTTTATATGGGGCTCTTCTAAACCACGTATACCTATACACACACTACATCTTCCCAAAAATAAAGGAGGCCTGGGATACCCTAATTTTACTAACTACTACAGAGCAGCACATTTGGCCAGTCTGTCCAAATACCATGCAAAACAGGAAATCCCATTATGGGTATTTATAGAGGCTTCAGAAAATGACCCTCTATTAATATCAAATTTATTATGGCTTGATCCTAAAGACTGCTTTAAAATTCATAATCCCATAACTAAACACTTCTTATCTCTCTGGGATAAACTAAAAACCAAATATCAGTTACAATCTCCACACAATCCTCTCCTTTCTTTTATCAGAAATCCGGCCTTTTATCCGGCATGGATCTACCCAAATTCTTTTAAAGCTTGGACAACATCAGGCATTCAGACACTAAATGACTTCATAGCATCTAAATCATTCCTTTCATTCCCATCGCTTAGAGAAAAATATGATCTACCAAACTCTGAGATATTTAGATATCTCCAAATCAAAAATTTCTATACACCATTCCTAAAGGGGGATACACCATTATCCCAATTATCCATTTTTTAATCAATCTGTACAAAAGATCCATTTGCTAAAGGTACAATTTCATCACTTTATAATCAATTATATGGAGTAGCAAATCTTAATAGACCCTCTTACGTTCAGAGGTGGGAGGAGAACCTGGGACGAACTTTAGAAGACACGGACTGGTCTAACATATGGCTCACATCTAAGTCATCTTCACCCAACGTCTTAGCACTGGAGACAAATTATAAAGTCCTAACTCGCTGGTACCTTGTACCCGCTAGAGTGGCAAAATATTCACCTAATACCTCAGCTCTTTGTTTTCGAGGATGCCCAGAAATAGGCACATATTTACACATATGGTGGACGTGCCCAGTAATCCAAACCTTCTGGAAGGAAGTCTTCGTGATTGCATCTAAAATATTTTAAAAAATAATACAACCAGATCCATATTTAACTTCACTTAATCTAAAACCGGAATGGTTAACACTCTCTCAATTCAAACTTATGATCCAACTAATAACGGCTGCAAAACAAACAGTGGCCAAGGCATGGAAATCTCCTACATTGGTACTAGCAGAAACAATTCACAGAATGAATAATACAATGTCCCATGCTAAGATGGTAGCCATCGATCAAAATCAAATTCCAAAATTTGAAAAACTTTGGCATCCTTGGATAAAACAAC
This sequence comes from Aquarana catesbeiana, assembly GCF_042186555.1. Lineage (NCBI taxonomy): Eukaryota > Metazoa > Chordata > Amphibia > Anura > Ranidae > Aquarana > Aquarana catesbeiana. The sequence continues at coordinate 207,277,118 of NC_133325.1, read as the reverse complement.
AGTTCCTGTCAAACTTCAATGATTCTGTCCTGTTGCCATGGTAACAGATTATGTGACTTACAGAGACACCTATTCTAAGGCTTCAAAGAGAACTAAAAAGAATAATAAACTGACGAGCGGGACAACCTTGTGGACCATACCTCTACCTTTCAACCTTTTTTCTTCTTTCTCTTTCCTTTTCTCCACCTTACGATTAAAGCTCATTATCAGAATTTATTTGACCTATATACACTCTACTTGTAAACAATATGTATAGTAGGTATAAATCATTTAAATACCTACAAAAGTAACTAAGGAAATGATATATATCTTTAATTTAGGTTTACGTGAACCCAATGTTTAATATTTGAAATTTCATGATATTTACCTATATAAACCCTACTGTAAAACAATGAGCTTACTTTATAGATCCTTGTAAACTTACTTTATGTATCTTTATAACATTGTATACTCAATAAACTTCTTTTGACAAGGAAAATTCATTCTGAAAGTGAAAGTGCTATTCTCCTTTAATAAATCATTCATAATAAATGCATTCATCATAGACCAGATTTCAATCCTACCCACCTGACATCTGAACAGATACAGATTTTCTCAGATACAATTCCTTCTAAGTTAATCTTAGCGGTTGTAAACCCCGATTTACCCACCTTGTAAGGATATGGTTCACTAACTACAATTAAATTACAGAGCACAAGATTTACAAATAATAATATAAATACCTTTTTTAATCAGTTTTTTTAGGTCATGTGACCTCTTTTCTTCTTATCAGCTCAGCATAATCTAGAATGGAGGCTAAGCTGCAGCACATCATATGTTCTTTTGATTCTGTTTCCTCTTTGTCATCCCCCCTCCCCCAGGTTATGCATAGCAGAGTGGAGCTATCCAACAAGCATTTGATCCACCCAATATATGTTGCTGTCTGTGATGTGGGCAGCTAGGAGAAATATGTCCCACAGTAAGCTGTGTGTAGGCAATACTTCTTGCTAGAGAAAACAAAGCATGTGCACTGTGGTAGCAATGCTGCAGAGGCTCTATGAGCTCACAGAAGAAGGAAGCATAAGTGACTGCTAGCATAGGTGTGTGCAGCCTTTTGCATTAGGGTGTGCACCCCAAAGCTCAAACACACACTACCAATCGCTCACTGTGTTCATTCAGAAAGGAAAGGGGTCAGTAAATTACATATTTACTGGACCCTTCTTCCATTCATCCTAAAACATCCTCTCAGCAACAGCCGTCGGGAGAGGAGAGGAGGGAAGCCAGCAGCGGTGCGGGGGGAATGGGGGGGGAGCTAGGGCAGTAGGGGGAATTTATGCTGCACAGGGTGATTAGGATGTGCCTGGGCACACCTGGCACACCCTGTGCACACACCTATGACTGCTAGGATGAATGGATACTATCTATAAAGTTTAATTCAAATTAAAAAATGTAGAGATTATGAAAATTATTAGTAAATTTTTAGGACCCCCTCACACCAGAAAGCAGTGGAGAAAGGTCCATTTCTGTGTGAGTTTCTTGCACTTTACCTAAATGTGCTGCCCTTGTTAGACATGCACAGATGGCATTCATTAATAGCACCCCAAATGCATCTAGCAAACAGCACGTTTGAAGTTACCAAACCGCATGGTACTGCAGCACCATGGGGTTTGGTGAAGCATAATTTACAAAAGTACTGCATGCACTACTTTTTGCATGTTCCTGTACATTTGGTAGCCTATTGAAATAAATAGGCTGTCAAAACCAGAACACACAAAAATGCATGCATGGATTGATCTATTCAGAAATAGAACTGCTCCTCTTGCATATAATATATATTGGCATGGTGTCTGGTGGTCTGGTATGGCATTTGTTCCCCCAATGACGTCAGATTTGACAAAGCACCTAGGGCAAAGCTTACGCACATGACGTCACCATGCTCGCCTGTTCTAGCAAGTGTTTGGATCGATTCCTGGGAATGGCATTTTTGTACTAAGTGCTTATTCATTTTAACTTTGTGCATAGTATATTTATCTTTGACTTTTATTAAAGTTTTATACAGTTTCACACTATGTGAGTATCCCTACTTTGTTTTCATGATCTGGTGAACCATACTCTCCCTTTAAGCTATAATATTCACTCCTAAGCATTAGCTGGACTTCCTAATGGATTTCAGCGGACAATCAATATTAATATCCTGTCAAAAATATATCAAAAATATATTATGCTCTTGATATTTACTGTATGTTCCATATTATGATACACATCTGCAATTTATGCAATGCAAAGCATACGTGGGGGAGTGTGTATATTTGTGTGTGTTATGCCACGTACACACGACTGGACTTTATGGCATACTTGGTCCTGCGGACCGGGGCCTGTCGGACAATTCGATCGTGTGTGGGCTCCAGCGGACTTTTTTTCCCCAAAAGTTCGACGGACCTAGAAATGAATCATGTTTCAAATCTTTTCGACGAGCTCAAGTCCGGTCGAAAAGTCTGCTCGTCTGTATGCTAGTCCGACGGACAAAAACCGACACTAGGGTAGCTATTGGCTACTAGCTATGAACTTCCTTGTTTTAGTCCGGTCGCACGTCATCACGTACAAATCCGTCGGACTTTGGTTGATTGTGTGTAGGCAAGTCCGTTCATTCGGAAAGTCCGTCGTAAAGTCTGTTGAAAAGTCCTCAGGACAAAGTCTGCCGTAAAGTCCACTCATGTGTACGCGGCATAAGTGGTATCTTACCCTTCCTGGCAGTATTCACGAGTGTGGCCGATCGGGGTTAAAATTTCAGTACCATTAGTGGTAACTTCATACCCGGGGTGTGTACCAGACTCTTGTTTGGACAGATTTAAGTGTGTTATTTCTAAGAATTACAGGCCTACAATATAAACCCCCAAATGTTTATGCAAAACAATGTACAGCTTTGAGATTCAAAAATCTGACATTATCATACCGCCAGAGAGGTTAATGGACATCTTACAGTTTTTATTACCTAAAAATTGTAATTTTCATATTTTTCATAATTTTCATAATTTTCATAATTTTCAACATTCATATATTTACCTACCTATATTCATATATGTGATTTATTTTGTTCTGTTTTTTTCACATTATATCTAGTCTTGCTGTTCAGTGTAAACTAATGAATGCATTTATACTTTTCCTGTTTTGCATATATATATATATATATAAGGCATTAACTTACCAGCGCTGCACCATCAGCAGTCAATAAAAACATGTAAGACAATGATCTATTGCAAAATCAATTCTATGTTGTTGAAAGATGCAATTAAAGGGCTGGTAACCTTTACGATCCAACAGCATTCCATCAATAGCCAATAGGAAAGGGATTTGCACTTAAGCATAAGCTACATTTTGTATTTGAATAACCAAAAAAGTATATAGATAGCTTAGAGTTCCCTCCAGACATTCTGTGTTGACAAACTTATCAGATTTACTTAAATTGAAATTGAGAGAAAATATAATGATAGAAGAAATTTGTATTATATGGGGCTGATTTACTAAAGCAGTTGGGAATGTTCACTTGGTTGATGAATGAAGTAAAGCTATGTTCACTCAACCCATTAAGTGAGAGGAAATCTCTCCATACTGAAGGAAATCCCCTCTTACACAGTTGTCACCTTAACAGGTCCCTATCGAAAGCTTTCCCCTCTATTCTTGTTCTGGTGCAAACTGCAAACATTTGGATTTCTATCACTTTCTGTCCAGATAACTTACACAAAACTAAAAAAAAAACAAAAAAAAAAAACAGAACACAATCTTTGATACACTATAATATCATAATATCAATGCTCACAGGAGTACATTTAAAGGAATATGTATTTTAAAAGTTTGGCATGTTGTTCCTATCAGTCAATATTTTGTTCTTTCTTATAAAAACTAAAATAATGCATACTGTTTGGTTACTACCAGTTACAGCAAAATTTATATTTCTACCTGTTTTATGAATGAGCATTTAATGGGGTTGACTTACTAAATTAGTATGTTCACTTTGCAAATGTTTAGTTTACTTTTTTATTTTTTTTTTAAGAAAATGTATTTGTTTTTTTTCAGTAAAGCGGTACATACTTTGGTGAGTTTTGTTCAATGCAATAAAGTCAATTTCTAAATCGTCCAGCTTTTCAAGCATGTATTGCTGGCTGCTAAGATTGTTGATCAGATGTGTATGAGGCTTGCACCTCATTCTCCAGGTCAGACATTCAGTGTTCTATCTCAGAGAGTCTTTTGGCATGTTCTCCAAGTTCATTTTTGAGTTGTGTCATTCCTGCAGCTATTGCCCTGTCAACCGCTGCCATTATGGTGGGGGATAAAAGAGCTGCAATTGCCTGGGCTAGACCAGCATATTGGTCTTCTGGGATGAGAGGCGCCATAGCTGCGTGAGACACAGAGTCTGCAGAGGCTGTGTGTGTGCCTGCAGTGAGTGCTCTGTCCGCCTGCTTGTGAGCCTGACAGGGAGAGCTCTGAGCGTGAAGCTACGGGAGAGCTGGAGGGTCCGTGGACCACAAATTTGTCCATTTACCATGCTCCCTGGGTAGATGAGAGGGGGGCTGTGAGCTGCTCGTCATCCACGGGGTGATAGGCAGGCTTTATAGGCTGAATGACCCACAGATGCCGTTCCTCGCTCCTTTACATGAGGCGCCGGAAACAGAAGTATTGCTGTATTGCACAGTATTTGCCTGTGCCAAATTCAGCAGCATCAACATGTATCTGTTTACTTGATATTAATTCTACAACTATTTTAAAAGAGAAGTGTGGAATTAAAAAAAAGTCATGCTCACCTATGTGGCTGAAGCATTGATCTGACACTGCAGCTATCCCCCCCACTGGCTTTAAGACTGAGGACCAAGTGATCAGGTGACCTCTGATCACTCAGATTTTGATCTTCACTGAGCAGAGAGCTCTCTGCTCTGCCCTTCTGGTGCTGACTGGAGCATTGGGCTGTGCAGGGGGTGGGGGTGGCTGACTAAGACTTTCAGCATCACACTGAATGATAAATAGAGTCCACCTGTGTGTAATTTAATCTCGGTATAAACACAGCTGTTCTGTGAAGCCCTCAGAGGATTGTTAGAGAACCTTAGTGAACAAGCAGCATCACGAAGGCAAAGGAACACACCAGACAGGTCAGGGATAAAGTTGTGGAGAAGTTTAAAGCAGGGTTAGGTTATACAAACATATCCCAAGCTTTGAACATCTCACAGAGCACTGTTCAATCCATCATCGGAAAATGGAAAGAGTATGGCACAACTACAAACCTACCAAGACATGGTTGTCCACCTAAACTGACAGGCTGGGCAAGGAAAGCATTAATCAGAGAAGCAGCCAAAAGCCCATGGTAACTCTGGAGGAGCTGCAGAGATCAATACCTCAGGTGGGAGAATCTGTCCACAGGACAACTATTAGTCGTACACTCCACAAATCTGGCCTTTATGGAAGAGTGTAAAGAAGAAAGCCATTGTTGAAAGAAAGAGTGTATAGAAAGAAAGCCATAAGAAGTCCCATTTTCAGCTTGCAAGAAGCCATGGGCACACAGCAAACATGTGGAAGATGGTGCTCTGTTCAGATGAGGCCAAAATTGAACTTTTTGGCCTAAAAGCAAAAGGCTATGGGGTTACTAAAGGCAAAAAGACTGTGCACTTTGGAAATTGCAGTTGCACATGGCAAGAGCGGTTGCTCCAGAGTTCAGTAAATGAGCAGAAGCTCTGCTGACTTTCATCAACCAATCATGTGGAAGCAAAAATGCTGTTTTTTTTTATTTTCCTTGCACATGATTGGGTATTCTTTGCAAAGTGAAACTTTACCACATTTACTAAGCTCTGGAGCAACTGCACTTGCAGAGTGCAATTGCACTTTCCAAGGTGCACAGTCTGTTGGCCTTTAGTAAATCAACCCCTATGTGTGGCAGAAAACTAACACTGCACATCACCCTAAACACACCACCCCACTATGTAACATGGTGATGGCAGCATCATGTTGTGAGGATGCTTTTCAATAGCAGGGTCAGGGAAGCTGGTCAGAGTTGATGGGAAGATGGATGGAGCCAAATACAGGGCAATCTTAAAAGAAAACCTGTAAGAGTCTGCAAAAGACTTGAGACTGGGGCAGCGGGACAACGACCCTAAACATACAGCCAGAGCTACAATAGAATGGTTTAGATCAAATGTAGGGGCAAAGATTATTATTTTTGATTATATATTTTTCAGAGACTTAGACGTCTTTTACATTTCTTATATTCTTATCAATCTTTATCAAATTTATTTTTATTTAAATTTTCACAATTTATATATTTATAATCTTTGGATATATATATTGCCAATGTCGGCTATTATGGTCAGACTTTAGAACACCATCTGTTTATTTGGTCACAATTTATGTGTTATACAATTTGACCACTAGGTGTTGTTTGACCAGGTAACTACATGTAACACTGTAGTATACTTTCAATCCACTTCCGCTAAGGCGCAGTGAGGCTATTTCACATCCATTGTGACATTTTTGTTTTATTTACTGATGTTTCTGACCCTGACACCCATTCATTCACACATTTACCCTACATATTTTTGTCACTTTAGTAACTTCGATTTTATCTACAATATGATCCATTTGATTTTCGTGTCTTTTTGGTTTCTTGCGCAGAGCATTGAGTGTTGATTTTCTGCTTTGCGGCTGCGCATGTCCTATGACAGATTGAACTCAAAGTGAGGCTTGGTTAGAATATTTTAGTATTTAGGGAGGTGACGCAGCACGCCGCCCGTGCCCCTGCACGACATAACCTATTACGAAATGCGTAGGGCGGATCGACTGCTTGCATCACCTCACATCATCGTGGTTATCTCAGCAGGATGGGTTTGTCTGTGTGCTCACCGGCCGGAGCACCGGACATTACAGGCGCCTTTATCCCCTGTTTACATGTGAGTGCAATACATGTCTGTTTTAATCTACAATAAATCGAAGGGTTTTACACTATTGGAGCTTTTTTATCTTTCATGCTACATCTATCATTTATGAGCTGGGGAGACATGATGGGATCCGAGTCCCAATAACCCTATTTGGTATCTTTGGATGTCCAATTACCACCTATGAATCTTGGATCCATGTCCACTCGTTAAGCTCTGGAGGGCTATCTCTATACAGGCTTCCCCTGATCCTCTGTAGTGGGGGGTCATGGGGCTCTGGTAAGTGGCCAATTTTTTTCACTGGTGGTGGATTGAACACAGCATTTCCCACGTCACAGAAGACTTCATATGTTTTACTAGTTAATGGACTTTTTTCAGTGTTTATTTGTTCACGGGTGTCTGATATAATTTATGGTTGAACATTATATCATATTTATAATATTCTGCATTTATTAACTCACTTTCGTTCTTTAGCACTATATAATTTTTTGGAATCTGATCATACCACATATATTTATTATTAATATTTATTAATATTGCTTTTTCACACACTACTGAGTTAATGTGGTAGCACGATTCTATTATTCTTCTTATTTTATACTGTTTTTGTTGTGCAGAAGAATCGCTGCTTTTATTATTTAGACTGTTCACTTTTTCATTTTTGTGCTCCCAGCACATTATTCGATACACCTTAGCGCATTTCTTCTTTCTTTTTTTGATTTTCCTTTTGGTTTAGATCAAAGCATATTCATGTGTTAAAATACCGTTCACAGACGCTCTCCATCCAATCAGAGAGCTTGAGCCATTTTTCAAAGAAGAATGGGCAAAAATGTCATTCTCTAGATGTGCAAAGCTGGTAGATACATACCCCAAAAGACTTGGTGCTGTAATTGCAGTGAAAGGTGGTTCTACAAAGTGTTGACTCAGGGGGGCTGAATACAAATGCATGCCACACTTTGCAGATATTTATTTGTAAAAAATGTTTGAAAACGATTTATCATTTTCCTTCCACTTCACAATTATGTGCCACTTTGTGTTGGTCTATCACATAAAATCCCAATAAAATACATTTACCTTTTTGGTTGTAACATGAAAAAATGTGGAAAATTTCAAGGGATATGAATACTTTTTCAAGGCACTGTACACCTATAAACGTGCAAAGCTTTCATTTGGTATGCCACTTTAAAGAAAAAAAAATGTATTATAGACTGACAAATGAACAAACATGTAAAACAGTTACTTTTCTTAGTTTTTAATATTACATTTTTGACACTGTAACAGTATCTGACAATTACAGTATTAAACAAATGAAAGCTGCCAGCATCAGGCAGAAGTGACAATAGCAGTGTCATCTGCAAGCTGAGGACTTATTTTGTCATGGCTGTCATAATGATCACACGATTGAGAACCACTGTAGGGGACTGAAACTGTCAGTGACAGATGGGATTGAGTCACCAGCTCCACAAAGTGTTGACTGGTAGCTCTAAAAAGGAGGACATTTATTAACACATCCCCAGCATAATGCATCATGCTTGGGGATGTTACCATCAGACTGTAGGGGAGGGATGTTTAGTAATATGCAAGCAAAAATCCTTTTTTTTTTCTGTGCACAAGATTGGATTTTGAAAGTGAGTGTTGGGTGCTGGTTAATCTAATTCATGTATCTAAATGTACTTTGTTAAGTGAACATTCTAATATCTCTTAACTGCTTGCCGACCAGTAGTTTCACTGCGGCAGAATGGCATGGCTGGACGAAACAACATTACCTTAAGTCACTTCGCCCTTTGGCCACTAGGCGCACACGCCCACAGTGTGCGCCCGACCCCGATGCGAGTGCCCGGCAGGTGCAATGACCGCCGGGCTCCTGCGATCGCTTGTGACAGAGCGAGAACCGGGATCTGTGTGTAAACACACAGATCCCAGTTCTTTCAGGGGAGAGGAGAGAGATTGTGTGTTCATACTATGTATGAACACCGATCTCTCTCCTTCTAGACAGTTCCATCCCCCCAAAGTTAGAAACACACATAGGGATCACAGTTAACCCCTTGATTGCCTTTAGTGTTAACCCCTTCCCTGCCAGTGACATTTACACAGTAATCAGTGCATTTTTATAGCACCAATCGCTGTGTAATTGGCAATGGTTTCCAAAATGTGTCAAAATTGGCCGATGTGTCCTCCATAATGTCGCAGTCCCGATAAAAATTGCAGATCACCGCCATTACTAGTAAAATAAATAATAATAATAATAATAATAATGCCATAAATCTATCCCTTTTTTTAGAAACGCTATAACTTTTGCGCAAACCAATCAATATACACGTATTGCAATTTTTTTTCCAAAAAGATGTAGAAGAATATATATTGGCCTAAACTGAGGAAAAAATTTGTTTTTTTAATAAAAAATGTGGGATATTTATTATAGCAAAAAGTAAAGATATTGTGTTTTTTTTCAAAATTGTTGCTCTTTATTTGTTTATAGCGCAAAAAAATAAAAAACGCAAAGGCAGTCAAATACCACCAAAAGAAGCGGTTAATAAACCATCCCAATATGTAGCTGTTCCTGATGCTATATACAGTTCTGTATTAGTAGTGTGAAGGTCATTTCTGATGAACAATTCCATATGCATTTTGTCTCAAATTCTTACATGCGTTTCCCTATTGTTAGTAGAAACATTTTCTTCTATATATCCTAAAAATGGCAACTGCAATGTGTCACATGGAGGACTGTTCATTATCTTTAATCAAGTACCAGGTCGAACACTCCTACTGACTCATTAGAGTTCTGCTCTTGAACTTCAATTTTGTATGCTCTCTTCAGTAACTTCATTAACAAAATGCTCAAACCATGGATACTTTATTAGGATTGTAACCTGTAAATTGCCTTTGAAGTGCACTTTTTTATTTATTTTTTGGCTAAACAGATAAAAAGTGTGAGAAAGCATAGACAGCCATCAATAGAAGGAATGCCGGACCATGTTCTGCTCCAGGGGTCCCGTTTATGTGTACACAGACACACTGGAGACCTCAGGTGGATGTGTATGATGTACAACACAAATAAAAGAACATCTTTTAAACATTATATAAAATATAAGAGAGTTCATTGTAAACAGTATATAAGAGAGTTTATTGTCAACATTATGAATGTCTAAAACTTTAAACGCTCACAAACACACACACACAACCACTTATGCTTTGCATTGCATAAATTGCAAATGTGTATCATAATATGGAACATAAAAATCAAGAGCATTAGCTAAATATATTTTTGGCAGGATAAAAAGTTTGACTGTCCTCTGAAGTCCATTAGGAAGTCCAGCTAATGCTTAGGGGTGAATATTATAGCTTAAAGAGGAAGTATCATGGATGTTCAGAGAGCATATGTTTTCAGTTAATTTTGTAGTTTTTACAACTAAGTATTTTTAATATAACTTTCCCATTTCCGCATGTTTGCAGATAGACTGCATTTTGACCCCAGCATCAGTCCCATGTGGAACATCCCGCACACAAAGGGATGCGCTTGGAGATCTGTGAAGATCTGTTCAGCCATTCACCTGTCATGGATTTGAGCAGGCTTCCTCCATGCAGCTGTATGGAACATCTGTGCCTCCTATAAGGCTGAGTTCACACTGGCATTACGAGCAGGCATTTGAGAGGCTTTAACCACCTCAATACAGGGCACTTAAACCCCCTTCCTGCCCAGACCAATTTTCAGCTTTCGGTGCTCTCACACTTTGAATGACCATTACTCAGTCATAAATTTCAAAGAATTTCCTTCGCGCTGGTAGATGTGAAAAAAATTAATTAACTAGGTGATGTAAATGCTAAATATGAATATTGCAGCAAAATTAATGGTGCTCACACAACCGCTTGCTGAATAGATAATTAAGTGAATTTCGCGCAATATTCCAGTAGTGCCAGTGTCTAGATGCCAAAGAAAAAAGAAGCAGATAGAAATGCTAGCAAAAGTTGTACCATCATAAATAACCGTGAGTGGATCCTGGTAAGTGAAAGTCCTTGTATAAAGTGTTATAGCATTAAATAAATAGATAAAGTGCAACCGTATAATAAATAGCCGTGAATGGATCCTGATGAATAAAAATCTTGTGTGACGTGTTATGACCTTAAAATAAATTATTATAAAGTACAAACCGTGACTGAACCGTGAATAAATGCTGGTGAATAAAAGTCTTAGTAAAAAATCCTTGTAACATTGAATAAATTAATATAAAATAAAATCCATCAAAAAGGTGAATGATTAGCAACAAATTAATATCAAAAGTGCACTAAACTCAGTGTGATCACAATCCATCTAACTGCGCCTTTAAAATAAAGACTCAAAATAGCAGCATTGCAAGATTCAAAAAGTGCAATTCATAAAATCAATGATAGATGGCGCTGTTGAGTGAATAGAAAGTCCTTCTAATCGGGTCTGTGTGTGTTTTATGGGATAGTTAAATGGTTCCTACGGTGGTGTCCTCTAGTGCAGTCTCTCTGGACTCTCACCTTCAATTAGTACAAATCGAGTTGTGGAAATAAGATCCGTGCGGTATGGAAGCGCTGCTTGTACACTTCTCCCTCTGTATTAGTTGACTCTCTGGATCTTCTCCTGTGTTCCCTCGGCTCCCTCCGCTCTGATACAGCTCAGACAAGATAAAGACAGGGGAGGGGGAGAGAGAAGGCAGGCTCCACTAGTGTGTTAACGTTTTAAAACCAGGGGGGATATTTATTTGATAATGCTCTTACATTAGATATAAAAAGGTCAGGCAAAATAAAGAACAGATGAGAAGTCTGGCGTTCTCAGCGCCCTCTCACTTGAATTGACAGCTGTGTGCCGCTCCAGCCAATCCCTACGCGTTACGACACGTCACGTGTCTTCATCTGGGGACCCCCCAGATGAAGACACGTGACGTGTCGTAACGCGTAGGGATTGGCTGGAGCGGCACACAGCTGTCAATTCAAGTGAGAGGGCGCTGAGAACGCCAGACTTCTCATCTGTTCTTTATTTTGCCTGACCTTTTTATATCTAATGTAAGAGCATTATCAAATAAATATCCCCCCTGGTTTTAAAACGTTAACACACTAGTGGAGCCTGCCTTCTCTCTCCCCCTCCCCTGTCTTTATCTTGTCTGAGCTGTATCAGAGCGGAGGGAGCCGAGGGAACACAGGAGAAGATCCAGAGAGTCAACTAATACAGAGGGAGAAGTGTACAAGCAGCGCTTCCATACCGCACGGATCTTATTTCCACAACTCGATTTGTACTAATTGAAGGTGAGAGTCCAGAGAGACTGCACTAGAGGACACCACCGTAGGAACCATTTAACTATCCCATAAAACACACACAGACCCGATTAGAAGGACTTTCTATTCACTCAACAGCGCCATCTATCATTGATTTTATGAATTGCACTTTTTGAATCTTGCAATGCTGCTATTTTGAGTCTTTATTTTAAAGGCGCAGTTAGATGGATTGTGATCACACTGAGTTTAGTGCACTTTTGATATTAATTTGTTGCTAATCATTCACCTTTTTGATGGATTTTATTTTATATTAATTTATTCAATGTTACAAGGATTTTTTACTAAGACTTTTATTCACCAGCATTTATTCACGGTTCAGTCACGGTTTGTACTTTATAATAATTTATTTTAAGGTCATAACACGTCACACAAGATTTTTATTCATCAGGATCCATTCACGGCTATTTATTATACGGTTGCACTTTATCTATTTATTTAATGCTATAACACTTTATACAAGGACTTTCACTTACCAGGATCCACTCACGGTTATTTATGATGGTACAACTTTTGCTAGCATTTCTATCTGCTTCTTTTTTCTTTGGCATCTAGACACTGGCACTACTGGAATATTGCGCGAAATTCACTTAATTATCCATTACTCAGTCATGCAACACTGTACCCAAATGAAATTTGTGTCCTTTTTTCACACAAATAGAGCTTTCTTTTGGTGGTATTTCATCACTAATGGGTTTTTTATTTTTTGTGCTATAAATAAAAAAAGACTGTAAATTTTGTGAAAACTTGCCTTTTTCTTTGTTTTTGTCATAAAATTTAGCAAATTAGTAATTTTTCTTCATAAATTGTTGCCAAAATTTATACTGCTATATATCTTTGGTAAAAATAACCCAAATTAGTGTATATTATTTTGACTTTCTGAAAGTTATAGAGTCTACAAACTATGGTGCCAATCACTGAAAATTGAAAACATCTGATCAGGCCTTCAGTACATCAGGTGAATCTCATTTCTTGAGGTACTAACAAGTCAGAAAAGTACAAATACCCCCCAAATGACCCCCTTTTAGAAAGTAGACATTCCAAGGTATTAAGTAAGTAGCATGGTGAGTTTTTTTAAGTTGTAATTTTTTCCCACAATTCTTTGCAAAAGGAAGATTTTTTTTTTTTTCAAAATTTTCATATTAACTGGTTATACAACAAATTACACCCCAAAATACATTCTGCTACTCTTTCCAAGTATGGGGATACCACATGTGTGGGACTTTTACACAGCCTGGCCACATACAAAGGCCCAACATTGAAGTCGCACCATCAGGCGATCTACGAGCATAAATTGCACATCTCATGTCTCAACCACCTATTACAATTTTGAAAGCCCTGGAGCACCAGGACAAAGGAATTGCCCACAAAATGACCCCATTTTGGAAAGCAAACACCCCAATGTATAATCTATGAGGCATAATGTGTCTTTTGAACGGTTATTTTTTTTCCAGATGGTTTTGGAAAATGTGGAAAAAAAATGAAAATGCATTTTTTTTACACAAAGTTGTCCATTTATAAGATATTTCCAACACATAGCAAATACATAGCAAAAATGACACCCCAAAATACATTCTGCTACTCCTCCTGAGTATGGCGATACCACATGTGTGGGACTTTTACACAGCCTGGCCACATACAAAGGCCCAACATTGAAGTCGCACCATCAGGCGATCTACGAGCATAAATTGCACATCTCATGTCTCAACCACCTATTACACTTTTGAAGGCCCTGGAGCACCAGGACAAAGGAATTGCCCACAAAATGACCCCATTTTGGAAAGCAAACACCCCAACGTATAATCTATGAGGCATAATGAGTCTTTTGAACGGTTATTTTTTTTCCAGACGTTTTTGGAAAATGTGGAAAAAAAATAAAAACGCATTTTTTTTACACAAAGTTGTCCATTTATAAGATATTTCCAACACATAGCAAAAACGACACCCCAAAATACATTCTGCTACTCCCCCTGAGTATGGGGATACCACATGTGTGAGACTTTTACACAGCTTGGCCACATACAGAGGCCCAACATCCAAGTAGCACCATCAGGCGTTCTAGGAGCATACATTACATAGATAATTTCCTGGCAACCTATCATTTTTGAAGGCCCTTCATATTTCTAACACATAGCATGTACATACCAAGAATTACAATCCAAAATAAATTCTATTGCGGAAAGGATAAAAAAAAAGTATTACCTGTGCTTTTAGTAGTGTCCACAGAAGAGAGCACTGGTCCAGGCAGCAGTCAGGGATGTGCTTAGCGACAGCAATAATAACTATCCAGGCAGCAGGCAGGAATATTGTCTATAGTTGGCACAGCACAGTCCATAGGAATTGTCCAGGCAGAGACAGCCAGCACAGCCATAATATTGGTCCTGGTACACTGTTACCTGCAGATACTCATTATTGTACCGCTCTCCAGCCCTTCATAAACATACTGCCTCTTGCTACAGCGAATTATTTGCATAGTCCAGGTAGCAGGCAGAGGTGTGGTCCGTTCATGCGGCAGGCAAAGGCATGATGGCAGTAAGTCAGCAGAAGGCTGAGGGCCGCAATCGGGTAAGACCTGTGCACAGGGGCACAGGGGTAGAGGCTTCGACCCACCCAAATCTCTATGAAGCCTCCGGACTCCATACCCTAATCCGGAAATTACAAAACCGGGAGAAAACAAAAAAAATTTTTATCTCCATCCGGAAAAACTTTTCTGGAGCCCCTCACATATGTGAGACCCCTGTGTACTATAGTAGCAGGGCAACAGATCAGTCCAAGCGGTAGGCAAAAGCATAGTCCATAAAACAGGCCAGGGTCAGTTAACGTGCAAGCAGTCCAAGCGGTGGGCAGAAGCGTAGTCACAAAACAGGCCAGGGTCAGTTCACGAGCAAGCAGTCCAAACGGTGGCCAGAGTCATAGTCAAAACAGGCCAGGGTCAGTTCATGTGGAAGCAGTCCAAACGGTAGGCAGAGGCATAGTCAAAAGGCAGGCCAGGGTCAGTTCACATTGAAGGCAGTGGCATGGTTATTTGGGGAAGCATGGAAAATGATCAGCGAAAATGGGGAAAATATGGGCTAATAACTTAGGGATGTATGATACAGTTCGAAGCATTCACCAATGCAAAGGCCAGGTTGGGAGGGACACTGGGGACAATGGAAGCTGGTACCTTTTCGAAAACCTCTTCTGCTGCACACGCAACATCTTTTTTGCCGTCTTTGGCCTGCTTCCGATGGTGGAATGTTGTACAGGAAGTGGCATTCATGAAGTCAGCTAACAGCATCAGAACGAAGTCCTTCTGGGAGGGGTCTTTGTTGATAGATGAGGGACGTGACTACTACTTCTATGAATTTTAGGAAGGGGCGGGGCTTTCTGTGGATTTTGTGTAGATTATGTAGGAATTGTAAATGGCCAAATGGATTAGATATATTGCTACCTTCTTGTACCAGAATCGGGACCTCCTTATTGACAAATAGGGCTGAATCATTTGGTCATTGAAATCCACCCCCCCATGTAGAGATTATAGTCTTGGACACATGTCGGTTTTTCAATGGGACCTCGTCTTCGCTGAACTACAACTGTAATGTCATCATGAATGGTGGACATCATGTCCTCGTTCCTGTTATCCTTCCACCTCAAGGCCAGCACTTCATTACATCTCAGTGTTGCTCTTTCCCCCCTTTGCAGCCTTTTGTTCACTATGGATTGTGGGAAGCCCTTCCTATTTTTTCTTGAGGTTCCGCAGGCCAGGGTTTTTTCAATATATAGGTGTCTGAAAAGGGGCAGGCTGGTATAAAAGTTGTCCAGGTATATATGATAGCCTTTTTTCAGAAGTGGGTAAGCCAGGTCCCATACGATTTTTCCAGTTGTGCCCATGTAGGCCGGGCACTCAGGGGGCTGGAGCTGGGAATCTCTACCCTCATATAGATATCTCGTGGCTCTCTCACACAGCTTGTAAAATTTGACTCCATATTTGGCCTTTTTGCTAGGAATATATTATTTTATTCCTAGCCGGCCTGAAAATGGTACCAGGGACTCATCCACACATATATTCTTCTCGGGGACATAAAGTTCTGCAAATCGTTGGGAAAATAAATTTATCAGTGGGCGAATCTTGTATAGCTTATCGGAATTTGGATGATTGCGAGGAGGGCACTGGGTGTTGTCATTAAAATGAAAGAATCTCATAATCATCTCATATCGGGACCTGGATATTGCGGCAGAATACATGGGCATATGGTGGATGGGGTGGGTGGACCAATAGGTATGTCCTTCATTTTTTTTTGTAAGGCCCATATTTAGGGTGAGGCCCAAAAACAATTTGAACTCCTCCAAATTTAAATCTCTCCACTCAAACGGACGGGCATAAGATGATTGGGGGTTGCTGGCAATATACTGCTGGGCATACAAATTTGTCTGGTCCACAATGAACTGCAGCAAAGTGTCGGGCAAAAACAGGTGAAAAAAATTGATCTCTGTAAAATTTTGGGTGTTGGCCTGCACACCTGGCTGTGCTGTGAAAGGGGGAATATTTGGTGATCCCGAGTTGGAAGGCAGCCATGTTGGGTTGGCAAGACCATCTGGCATGTATGTAGCGGCCCTGGCTCTTGGTGGATGTGACACTCCAGTAGTTGGGGGAGTTGAATTTCCTGTGCTGGAACTGAGGTGTGATGTGGCAGCACTGATACTGGGCATTTGTGCGCGGGCCTATCTCTGGTGGCAGCACTGGTACTGGGCCTTTGTTCCTGGGGCCTATTGCTGGCGGCAGCACTGGTACTGGGCCTTTCTTCCTGGGGCCTATTTCTGGCGGCAGAGCTGGTACTGGGCCTGGGAATATAATCCTGGTTGCTGGCGGCTTCCTGGTTTCCAGAGTGTCGTGCCCTTTTAGGAGGGACCCATTCTTCATCCGAATCATTGCTACTCTCAATCGGTTCAAATGCCGAATTTGATTCGGAATCAGAATTGGACTCTGATGAGAACTCCCCGGTGCTCTCATCAGTCATAGAGAGGATCTGGAACGCCTCCTCACTAGTATAAACTCTTTTGGACATGGCTATGTGGCGGGTAGCTGTGCAACGGGTGACAGATAGGTGGCAGGTGACGGTCACTGATGGGCTGTGCGATGGGTGGCAGGTGACGTTCACTGAGAGGTGATGGTGTGATGGGCGATGGTCACAGATAGTTGACAGGCAACGGTCACTGATGGGTGACAGGTGCACCGCTGATGGTCACTGATGGGTGACAGGGCACAGTCACTGATGGGTGACGGGTGAGAGGGCACGGTCACTGATGGGTGACAGGCCACGGATGGTGACAGGTGATAGTCACAGATTGTTGACAGGCGACGGTCATTGACAGGCGACGGTCACCGATGGGTGACGGGTGCACCGCTGATGGTCACTGATGGGTGACAGGGCACGGTCACTGGTGGGTGACGGGTGACAGGGCAGGTCACTGATGGGTGATGGTGGCACCGCTGATGGTCACTGATGGGTGACAGGGCAGGTTACTGATGGGTGACGGGTGCACCGCTGATGGTCACTGATGGGTGACAGGGCAGGTCACTGATGGGTGACGGGTGCACCGCTGATGGTCACTGATGGGTGACAGGGCATGGTCACTGGTGGGTGACGGGTGACAGGGCAGGTCACTGATGGGTGACGGGTGACAGGGCACGGTTACTGGTGGGTGACGGGTGACAGGGCAGGTCACTGATGGGTGACGGTGGCACCGCTGATGGTCACTGATGGCAGTCTCTATGTGACAGGTGCACTTTTTATGGGGTGACTGTTGGGTGACAGATGACAATTGGGGGGGGCGATGGGACAGAAGTGGTGTTGGTGCAGACACTACAGTACATAGATCTGTAACTCACTGCTCCTGGCTCTTCTCTCCTCACACTGGAAACGGTGTGTGAGGAGAGAAGGGCTAGTAACCGCTAGTGACAGCTCTTTGTTTACAGTTAGTGATCGGCTGTGAATGGATCACAGCCGATCACATGGTACACAGCCCTGGCCAATGGCTGTAAACTATCGTCGGTGATGAGCAGTGTTCCCGGGGAACATGCCGCCACTGACGTGCATGCGCAGCACGCTCACGATCGCGCGCATGCACTGTGCAATGCGGGGATGTACCATTAGTGATCGCCCGTGACTTCATCACGGCCGATCACGTGGTAAACAGCCATGCCCTTTGGCTGTTCACCCCTGTCGGTGATGAGCGGTGTCTCGGTGACACGCCGCCACCGACAGTAGAGGGCTGCGCGTTCATGATCGCATGCATGCCCTGTTTAAACGGGCTCATGTCATATGACGTCCGCCCAGAACAAGAGGCTGATAGGCCGTTTAGGCTGATATGTATTCTTCTACATATTTTTGGTAAAAAAAATCTCAAAAAGCGTATATATAGATTGGTTTGCGCAAAAGTTATAGCGTCTACAAAATAGGGGATAGTTTTATGGCATTTTTATTATTAATTTTTTTTTTATTAGTAATGGCGGTGATCTGATCTAGTAATTATCAGGACTGCAACATTATTGCGGACACGTCGGCCAATTTTGACACATTTTTGGGACCATTGGCATTTTTACAGCGATCAGCGCTATAAAATGCATTAATTACTGTAAAAATGTCACTGGCAGTGAAGGGGTTAACCACTAGGGGGCGATCAAGGGGTTAATGTGTTCCCTATTGTGTGTTCTAACTGAAGGGGGAGGGGACTGTGCACACACACAGATCCCGGTTCTCAGGTGTGCCCCAAGCGATTTAATAAAAATGTTGCTTTCACTGACATCATTCTGCAGATGAATGAAACAGAGTAGATGCAGATGTAACAATGTTACTTTGTATCTCTCTATTTCATGTCTGAACAATGTTGCAAAAGCCCTAAGCTTGTTTACACTGAATGGGCTTGGACTACTGAAGGAACAAAGTTAAGTGAAGCTGGGTTGCATACCTTGCTTCTTTCTGAGATCAGAAAGAAAGCACAATCATGTGAAAAAGTAAATGCGCCTTACAGACTTTTTTACTTTTCAAAATGTTTAATCAAAGAAACATAGAAAATTGGCCTTTTCAATCATTTATTCAAGAAAAATATCAATAGATGTAATAGTGTATTGTGCAAAATGTAGATATACACTTGTCCTCAGAAGCTGCTATCGCCACTTTCACAAAAATAACCTACCAGGTTCTGGCGTCAACTTGGTGAAAATTTTGACCACTCCTCCATGCAAATTTATTTTAGCTGCAATATGTTTGTGGGTTTCCTTACATGAACTGCCCATTTCAAATCCCCCCCACCAACATTAATTAATGAGAATCAAATCAGGGCTCTGATTAGGCCAGTCAATAACACTTAATTTATTCTTTTAGAAGCATTCTTTGGTAAATTTGCCAGTGTGCTTTGGATAATAAGTTGAAAGATTTATTTCTGGTTCAACTTTCAGACAGCTGGCCTTTCATTTTGCTCAAGCACACCTTGATATGATGGAAAATTCATAATTGACCTGATGATGCAAGGCACTAAAGCAGCAAAGCAACCCCAAACTATAACATTTCCACCATCATGCTTCACAGTTGGGTGTACTATTATAATACAGAGATAATTTATGTTTTCGTGTTGTCTTAGTGTTGTCTTAGCCCTCATTCACACGAGGCGGACTCCGCTTCAACGGAGCCCGCCTCGGTTCGCCGGATCTCTCCGTTGATCTCCGCTGAGCCGGTGGATGACAGGTCCCTCTCTGCTCACTGAGCGGGGAGGGGCTTGTCAGGCGCTGCTGCCTATGGAGGGATCAGATGAAAACGGACAGCATGTCCGTTTTCACTAGATCTTACCCGATCCGATCCGCCAGCAACGGATCTGGACGTAGGGCTATCCGTCTGCTTTTTGCAGATCGGACCGGGTCCGATGTCAGCGGACATGTCTCCGCTGACATTCGTCACTCCATAGGCTAACATGGAGCGCCCGTTCAGGTCCGCTGTCAAAACTGACAGGTGGACCTGAATGGTCCGATCATGTGAAAGGGGCCTTACTCTGTTCTCAGGAAGAAACCAAACAGAGGATTGGGTTTTAAAGGAGAGGCAGCCATTCCAAATGAGGGAGAGTTGAGAGCTATGATGTTTACTTCGAATTGTCAAAAGTGCAAAAAAATTCAAATAAATAGATCTATTTCATTGCTCATGCAATCTATCTTTTTCCATATTCTCTTTAGAAGCTGTGTACATTCTCTGCTGTTAATAAATCAGTTGCACACACTCGGCAGCGAATATAAAAAAAAGAAAACGATACATTTAATTTTATACATTTGCATAAAGTTAAATGTAAGCATAGATTTACACAGTATTAGCGACATAACTATTAAGATATTTTACTGCTATTCTATATTGCAGTGAATGTTGTTTTCTACAAAAAGAAAATGGGCCACCATTTCAGTGAGGTGACTGTAAATATTTGATATTTACTATTTGCATTCAGTAGATGGCACCCAAACTTCCTCTTACATGTTTACAGGTGTAATATTAACTATTTTACTGGAAAGAACCTGTTATTTACAGACCAGACCAGCTCTAACTGAAAACACAGGGGTTGATTTACTAAAGCTGGAGAGTGCAAAATCTGGGGTACCTTTGCATAGAAAACTATCAGCTTCCAGGTTTTAATGTCAAAGCTTGATTGAACAAGATGAAGTTAGAAGCTGATTGGCTACCATACACAGCTGCACCAGATTTTGCACTCTCCAGACCCCTGGTGTCTTTATAAAGAGGACCTGTCATCTGCCTATTTTATCACATAGGGGGCTTAGTAGCTCCCCTGTAATACCAAAAAAGTTTTTAAAAAAAGCACTAAAAATGTAAATTATAATAAAATAAGCATGTAAACAGTGATTGCATTACCACCTATTGACACAAATGTTGGAGTGAGAGTAACAATTCTAGGGCCATCATTTGCTGTTACAGTAACTTCAATTTGATAGCTTCTGAAGGCTTTGTAAGCATTGCCTGTGGACAATTTTTAGATACTATAGTTTCCACCATCTCACAGGCACATGCAGCTTTAAGGCTCATCACATTTGGTATGTATTTATTTGATGCAGCACTATATTTTTTATCTTACAAAAAAAATGGGCATTATATTGTGTTTGTGTGCATTAATATTTATCTTAGTGTAATTTTTTTATTGAAAATATGTGTGTGATGAACTGTTGCTAAAAAATCATGCAACAAACAAAAATGTAATTCAACATAATTTTACAGTATTTTGCAGGGCCTCTTATTTCAGAATATATATATATATATATATATATATATATATATATATATATATATATATATATATATATATATATATATATATTTATATATTTATTATTATTATTATTATTATTATTATACAGTATTTATATAGCACCAACAGTTTGCGCAGCGCTTTACAACATGGGGGCAGACAGTACACTTACAATACAAATCAATACAGGAGGGATCAGAGGGCCCTGCTCGTTAGAGTTTACAATCTAGAAGGGAGGGTCAAGTGGAAACAAAAAGGTAATAAATGTGGGGGATGAGCTGATGGAAAAAATGAATATACAGTTAGGTGTGGGTAGGGTAGGCTTCTCTGAAGAGAAGGGTTTTCAGGGATCGCCTGAAAGCTAATAAAGTAGGAGATAAGCGGACAGATTGGGGTAGGGCATTCCACAGGACTGGAGAGGCTTTGGAAAAGTCCTGGAGGTGAGCATGGGAGGAGGTGACAAGGGAGCTAGAGAGCAGGAGGTCTTGAGAGGAATGAAGAGAGTGAGTAGGTTGGTATGTAGAGACTAAGCTAGTGATGTAGCTGGGGCGAAATTGTGGATGGCTTTGTACGTAGTTGTTAGAATTTTGAATTTAATTCTTTGGCTGAGCCAGTGGAGGGATTCACAGAGAGGAGTGGCAGACACAGAGCGATTGGTAAGGTGGGTGAGTCTGGCAGCGGCATTCATAATGGATTGAAGAGGTGATAGACTATGTAGAGGTAAGCCAATGAGAAGGGAGTTGCAGTAGTCAATATATATATATTGTCATTTCTTCACATAAAAAGATATAATAAAATATTTACAAGAATGTGAGAGGTGTATTCACTTTTGTGAGATACTGTATATATATATATATATATATATATATATATATATATATATATATATATATATATATATATATATATATATATATATATAGTTTTGGCGTTTTAGGTAATTTTACACTTGTGTAAAAAAAAAATTAAAATTGCCCAGACTTCATGCAGTTAAGTCAGATGGTAAAATGTTAAGGAAATTAGAGTTTCATACCAAATTTATTTTACCAAAATATTAAAAAAAAGCACAAAAATGCATTTTAATATTATGACTTGCATATACAGTAGGTAATGTATGATAATGTTTCAGAAAACATGCTTGCACTTGGGCTTTGCATCAGAATATTTATACTTTCTAAGGATCACAACATGATTCCTAAGACACTGACTTTCTCATGAACGCTTTATCTTTTTATCCTGTACTCTCAGGTTCTGTGCATAATTCCCATTTAGGCAATGCAATGCAATGAGGAGCTCATATTTAGCCTATTGTTCTTGCACAGATTAATATTTAATTATATTTTGCATATAGCAAAGGAAATAATCCTGAGAAGTAAAGAATATAGAGGTTATATACCATATACAAATACATACTTGAATATAAAATCCTAGAACATGACCATTTCTGGATGTTGTATAAAAGTATATAAAAATGTGATTTGGAGTGTGTTTTTCCCAAGACAGTTTTTTTTTTTATTTTTTGCCTCTAGGGGCTGACCAATCATATAGCTGACAGCACCCAAGAAAGAGAGGGGTTTACTGTATATGAAACCTCTGCTTCTAGCCAATAAAATAACCCCCTTCACCTGATTCAAATCAAGGATTAAGGTGGCTGTAAAGCCACTTTGTAATGTACATACAATCCCTTGTGTTAGGTAATGTTATATACTCCAGTGTATGCACTTTGTAAAATATATGCCGATTTGTACCTTATTTCATACGCCACTCGGCACTCACGTGACTGCCCGCTGCTCTCTCTCCCGATCTGACAGCTAGAGTGGGAGGGGCTGAGAATCCCCCACTGATGTTAGCCGGGAGGAGGGGAGCTGTGGGCAGTCACGTGAGGGCCGAGTGCTGCTATGAAATAAGGTACAAATTATTTATAAAGAATATACACTGGAGCATATAACATTATCTAACACAAGGGATTGTATGTACATTACAAAGTTATTTTAGCTGCAGGAGGGGAGGGGTGGATAATTACACAGCTGACAGGCAGGGAAGGAGGGAGAGAGAGAGAGCAAGGAGAGACAGCGGATGACGGAGGCATGTAAACTGACCACGGTATCAGGGGCTCAGCAGCCATGATAAACGTGGTCAGTTTACAAAGGGGAGGGCAGCACTAGGCAGGATCAGCCAGGTATTTTAGATGATAGAAAGGGCCAAACTACACAGCATAAGCACTGTGCTGTTATTCATGCTTTAAAGGAACAGGATCCTTTTTCTTTTTATAGGGTTACAGCCACTTTAAAAAGGTGAGTATACGTGTAAATATATAGGCTAACTTACTAAGACAGTTGATAATCTTCACTCCTAAAATTACATAAATATGCAATCATCTAAAAAGCATCTACGCATTATTGGGTATTATAATTGAACAGGGATTTGTTTTTCAAAAAAATCTGAAAAATGAAACCAGATATTCACACATTTTTGAGTGAAGATTCTCAGCTCCTTTAGTAAATATCCTCAAAGTTTACTTGCCCTGTATGCTGTGAAACAGGGAAGGTTCTTTGCCCCATTTCTTGAAGCACCCTTACACTGCCAAAGGGCATACAATACAAATAATGAGGTGGATCTAATGTAAGAGTTGAGAATTGTCACACAATAAATTGTGTGAATATTCACTTTAATTATCCATTCATGTGCCAATAAAATATTTAGTAAACAGGGATTTGCTTTCCACATGTTTGGATAACTGAAATAATATTACCCGAATTATTTTGTTAACATTCTAAAATCCTTAAGACTGCACACCCCCCAGTCCTCCAAGTGGGCTATATAACTTATGTATATAACCTGTGTGCTCTTATCTAAAAAGAAAAACCTTAAAGTGAAATTAAACTCTGCTGCCAGTGTGTTAGCAGGTGTAGTTGTTACTCCATCCAGCAGATGGCATCCTGCCACTTCAGGGATGAAGTGGAGTCTTAGGGGAATGATGTTCCCGTGCAGCCCTTTGTGTGTGTCACTTAGGGAGCATCTGTCTGAATGGACACTGCAGCCAATAGTAACCCTCTGTAGCCATCTTGGTTGGGGCAGTGCTTATAAAGAGCAGTGCCCTCATGAGTCTGTTGAACATTTTGTGAGTGGCTAATGTTGTGCCTTGCTGTGTTAAGGAGGTACCACTGTATATCTGTCTTCAAAGGCTGCAAACTCCTGGTACTGGCTGGCCTAGCTACAATGCCTCCTTATTCCTGTGCCATTAAGGACTGAAGCAGCAACTTGCTGGGAGCTGTGCTAAGCCTGTTACTGAGCCTGATACTGCAAGTGTTACTGAGCCTGATACTGCAAGTGTTACTGAAATTATATTGTGCCTGTCACTGCCAGTATCCCTACATCTGTAACCACAACTGTTTCAAATTGGTTGCTAACGCCCTCTCTGTTTGTCTTGTTTACCATTCTCATTGATAGTGAAAGTAAAAGAAAATAAAAAATTTTGGGTTGTCCCTAGAAAAGTAATCTCCCAATGGGGGCACTAGTTCTGGTGTCCTGTGTTCCCAGGGAATTTACCTTACTTTTCCTGGATTTCCTCTTACTTTCTGTTTGGCTATGGGACAGAAAGTGAAGGGAAATATCCGCAATGGGACACAGATGGCGATAAAAAAAAAAAAATCTGACAGGGGTTGATACCCTCCCTTACTCTATCCAACATTTTTAAAAAAAGTTTTGCTTATAGTTCTACTTTAAACCTGCAATCTTCTTAATACAACAACTGTGAAACCATGTCTGGACCCTGTGAGGGAGATTTACTAAAACTGGAGCACTCGGGGGTGGCTAGCCAGCGAAATGAACGGCTGCACACTAAAACAGCTCCTCTCTACAGCGGGCCTTTGGAGAGTTTCACAGCAACACAGGGCTTCGGATTGAGCTGCTATTGGGCTACAGGGCTGTGGGCACACCTCTCAATGGCCACAAGAAAGAGGAAGGATCACAACTAGCCGGGGGAAAATGGCCATCCAATATGGTGTACAGCTCAGCGCCCAGACACCTTCCAGTGCACAGTGATAGACAGGGACAAGGAGACCTACATATCTGAAAGCATATTTCACCAATCTTTTGAAGAATGCACTTCCAGATGTGCCATTAAAAGACCTCATAGACCGTATTCACAGGTTACCAAAATCCAAACACCTTCCATCTCATCTACCCAGAGATACTATTGGAAGACTTAATTTCTACCATATAAAAGAACAGCTTATGTTGGTCACCAGAAACCGTGATAATTTACCACAAAGCCTGCAGGAAATGTCATTCTTTGCTGACCTATCAACTTTCACTCTACTACAATGCAGGCAACTTTCAACCATTACAAAACAATCACTGCATCACTTATCATTGGGTCTATCTGGCTAAATTACTCATAACAAAAGATGACATCACTTACCCGGTTACCGCCTTGAAAGATGGGCTGTGTCTCTTGCTGGAGCGATGTATTCTGGAACTATGAGGAATAGAAATGGAAAGTTCCTCTCGCTCACCTCCATTGACCCGAGAGAATTCTGATGCTACAGCGGGATGAACCCCGTGTACCTATTCACTACAATGTAAATCTCATTCTCTGAGTTGAGTTCTCTTTTTGACCCAACTAGTTCTAGCGGTTTTGTCTCCGTACAGATTCTGTTTTTATTTTATTAATACTGACATTCATTTCCTAGTTGCATATACTGTATCACTACTCCAGTAACTTGACATCTCTCCACTGAAGCCTCCTCGGTAATCACTTATCCGACAGGTAACACATTCTTGTTGCTGTCTCTCTTCTTTCACAGTCTAATCCAACAACAATACCTGTGCTGTCACTTGCAACTAACACACAATGGTCTTTAAAATATCATCTCTAAATGTGAAAGGCTTAAATAGCCTTAATAAGAGACAGATGGACTGGAAGGAAGCGAGCCAGCTTAAATGTGACATTATTTGTTTTCAAGAGACACACTTTGCTTTCCACAAACCACTGGTCTTTTGGTACCGCAATTTTCCACATGTGTTCCTGTCCAATGGCCCCTCAAAGAAAAGAGGAGTAGCGATAACCTTTAAAGACTCTGTCCAATTCACTCAACTGGAGGTTCACTTGGATGTCTCTGGTAGATTTGTAATCCTTGTCTGTGAAATCAATAGTGTAAACAACTATCTTTTCTGAAAAAGATCTGGAAAAAAGATTCATCAATCCGTCAAGGGCATATGATCTTATGCGCAGATTTTAATGCCATTCCAGATAAAGAACTGGACCTTTCTAGCGACACACGACATCAGCAACATAGAGCAACATTGGCCCATTTCAATTCCTCATCTGGTCTGTTTGATGTTTGGAGATGTCAACAGTCATCAGAGCGTGATTTTACATTCTTCTCTAACATTCATCATACGTATTCACGTATTGATTTATTTTTATTACACAAATTTATGTTACAAAAGATTACCAAGTCAGATATTCGTTATATCACGTGGTCTGACCACACTCCAATTTCCATCAGTGTGGGGGAGATTTGATCCGAAACTAGGGCGAATAGATGGCGCAATAATATTTACACACTATCTCAAACAGAGAATACAAAACACATTTTTACAGCACTTAAGGAATTTTTTGATTTCAATGCCCCATCGATCGATAACCCCTTCACACTGTGGAACTCTCATAAGGTATATATCAGAGGCTTACTTATACAATTAAGTGCAAAAATAAAAAAGCAACAGGCCATACATCACTTGGAAGGCATTAACAAAAAATCTACTTCACGAATTACCCGTGAGCAACTTTTCTTCGCTAGACAGGACCTTTGGTCCCTCTTAATTCCCCAACATGATAAACATTTACGTTCACTAAAGGCCCAATTCTGCCAATGTGGAAATAAAGCAGGGAAATTATTAGCTAACCCAATAAAAGAAAAAAACTATTAAGCAAAAAATTTCCTATATTCAAAATCCCAAGACAGGTAATAGAGTCTTTCAACCCAAAGGTATTTGCATATGCCTTCAGTGATTACTACGAATCATTTTATAATTTAAAAGATGACTCCTCAACCATCGGAGGAACTTCTCTCTGAATTTTTAGCATCAGTATCCCTGCCTATGCTTTCACAGACAGCACTATCCCAGTAAAATCAACCCCTTATAGTCCCGGAAATAGAAAATAGAAAAGATCAAAAGTTTACCCCACAATAAATCTCCAGTCCTGATGGTTACTCGTCGAAAAAGATTCAACTCTTTAGCTCCATGTTGTCACCATATATGCTACAGGTCTTTAATGCCGCTATGTCCAGAGCCAATTATCCACCTGAAATGCTAATTGCTACAATTGTCACCTTGCCTAAACCAGGCAAAGAACATAATACACCACAGAATTTTAGGTCAATTTCGCTACTGAATGCAGATGTGAAACTGTATGCTAAATTGCTAGCCAATAGCCTTGCAAAAATTCTACCAAACTTGATAAAACAAGATCAGGTGGGGTTTGTCTCTGGTCACCAAGTTCAAGACGCTACCAGGAGGATGGTTAATCTCATACAACTGGTGTAAAAATCAAAAGAGCCTTCTCTGCTCCCCACTTTGGATGCAGAGAAGGTCTTTCACAGAGTGCATTGGGGCTACCTGTATAGAGTACTGGAAAAGTTTGACCTAAAGGGTCCAATACAAAAAGCTATTTTTGCTTTTTTTTCTTCCCCCTTATGTCTTCACGGAAGGCATGTTCTCCAAAAACTTTAAAATATCCAATGGGACGAGACAAGGTTGCCCCTTGTATCCACTGATTTTTGCCCTAATTATGGAACTCTTAGAGGAGAGAATCAGATCACATGCCAATATTCGAGGCATTCCTTCACAGGGCATTCGACACACAATCTCATTATTTGCCAATTACATCATATTATTGACGCTAACTGACCCAACCTTTTCCTTACCAATAGCCCATGATGTACTTCTCCTATTTAGTAAAGTGACTTACTACAAGGTTAATGCCTCTAAGTCCAGTATATTGAGTATAGCTATTGATAAGACTCTAAAATCGTCCCTGCAAAACAGCTTACCATATCCTTGGACAGCAGACCCATTACAATATTTGGGAGTCCAATTAACCTCCCCGCTTACCAACCTATATAAGGCAAACTTTATTCCACTTATCTCTAATATCCAGCAGGAGATGGCTAGACTCAAAAACTATTTCCTATCCTGGTCCGGACGCTTGGCAGCTTACAAAATGCTGCTGCTAAGGTCATTGCATACCACTGGAAATCTTCCTCACTACCCTTATCCCAACTTAAAACAAGAATCAACAATATTCTTCTTATGGAAAAAATATTTCACACCCTAAATAATTCAAAACATATATCTGATAAAAAATGGAACCCTTGGTTCACTCATGAAAATCAGTTTATTACTCTGGATTAAATAATTTTCTGTATCTACTATTCATAAAAAATAAAAAAATAAAAAACACTTGAATTGTATGCACTAAAATGTACCACCACTGTAAACATAAACATAATTTCTTGTAAGACTATCTATTTTTCTATGTATTTCTCTTGATATTTGTCAAATCGCTCTGTACCATCTTTTGTACCTAATAAAAAAGTTTGTAAACAAAAAACAAAATGCTGCTGCTACCAAAAATATTTTATCACTTTAGAGCACTTTCAATTCCTATGCCCTCCTCCTTCTTTACAACTATGCAAAAACAAGTGTTGCATTTCATCTGGGTGGGTGGCAAAGTGATATACTCCCCTCAGGTGCTATAGAAGCATACTGTAGATTGATGGGCAGTATGGGAATTCCTGTCCTGAAGGACTATTGCATGGCATCAATGTTGGACCAGTTTAGGAATTGGATCAGCTGCTCAACTTTGAAACCTTGGTGTCAATTGGAATTTGCTTGGATGCATTCAAAATCTCTTCAATCTCTCCTCATGGTTACTGACCTACTCTCCACGGGGAAAAATGTAGAGCATCCCACTATGCAAGCTATGCTAAAGGCTTGGTAATATCTAAAGGAAGACAAGAGATGACACTTTAATGTGTTCTAACATTCCCATTTCTTTAGAGTTCCTTAAATGGGCTATCCCAGATATCTCTTTAGATCTCTTTAGAACTCTTTAGATCAGTGGCTAAGTAAAGGTGTTTACAGTCTAATGGATCTCTTCTCAGAAAATAAACAAATGTCATTCCTAGATATAGCTCATAAGTTTCACATTCCAATGAAGGAAATCTTCACCTACATTCAAATTTCCTCACTCTGTCAACACTCGAGGGGCACACTGTTGAATGGTTTGGAAATTTTGGCATTCCCATGATACTAAGATGAAAAGAATCACCCCGATTAACAATGTACTGCACTCTAAAACTAATCTTTAGTAAACCAACCCCTCTAGGTAAATGGGAAAAAAATTGGGGAAAGTCTTTCCTGACCATCAGTGGTTAAGAGCGATCAGATGTAATTATCAAAAAAAATCCCCTTGAGATGGCATTTTACCCCATATATATATATATAGTTGCACAATTTTCTAAGACCCA
Source organism: Aquarana catesbeiana (assembly GCF_042186555.1). NCBI lineage: Eukaryota > Metazoa > Chordata > Amphibia > Anura > Ranidae > Aquarana > Aquarana catesbeiana. The sequence continues at coordinate 207,247,114 of NC_133325.1, read as the reverse complement.
CTCAAATCTCGCTGGAGAGATTACGGGCAGGTGGAAACTCTAACGCACATGGTTTAGCCTTGCCTCCATCTCCGCAGCTTCTGGTTAGAGATATTTAAGCTAATTTACTGGAGTTTGTATGAAGCCAAATATAATAATGTTAGAACAATAGCCATACATATACTATTTGCCGCGTGCTCAGCGATATGGCATAAACAGAAAATTAACGAAATACCTAGTATCAGGAAAACCATCAGACAGGTCAACACTATAACAAAATATGAAAGGATACTAGCATATATGGATGGGAACCCGTCCAGATACAAGCTTCAGTTTATTCAATTAAGCTTTGGCAATAAAACCTGAAAGCTGATTATTTTCTATGCGGAGCTGCACCAGATTTTGCATGCTCCAGTTTTAGTAAATAACCCCTTGTATGTGCTACTTCCTCAGATAGGGTACCATGCTTTTGGCTCTGCCCACAATTGCCCAGGTGTTTTTGCCATAAGGTACAAGTATGCACAGCATATTTGCCAAAGCACCACCTCCAGTGCTGTGACTGCCAGATTCTGCTTCTTCACTCATCTTCAATAGGCCCACCCAGGATGATGGAAGTCCTGCACATAAGCACATGAATTACTTCATTCTGGCATGCCAACAAATGCACATGCACAGTTAAGTGTACATTCAGATAAAAACATTACTGCCAAGTCTTTTTTTTTTTTTTTTTTGCAGAAGAGACAAACTAAAAAAGAAATCTGCCTGACAACTATCTCTTTAACAGAAGTTTAGTTATGCTTTAATTCTCAATAGTAATGAACCCCTACTGTAAATAGGGAAGAGTATATAAATTAACTAAAAACAGAAGCAAAAATAGATTAAAAATCTATAAACTATTATATTTTAAAGATTAATATTCTGAACTATATTGGTTTGTGAAAAAAGTGGAATTACACTGTCAGCAGTGCTGCTTTTTTTAAAAAAGATCCTCTTTGCTTCCCAATGTATTAGATCTGTAGACTAACAAAGCTAATGAACATTTTTCTTAACATCTATTATTATTACAAATTCACATATTCAGTAGTCTGTGATTTATTGGCATGTTTAGTCGACACAAATATAGGTTGTGTACCTATCCATCATTTGTATTGATTTTTGCAAGCATACAGCTAAGGCAGGGTCAGAACTGAATAAACAATACCAAAACACTACAAAGAATGTATCTGTCAGATAGATAGATAGATAGATAGATAGATAGATAGATAGATAGATAGATAGATAGATAGATAGATAGATAGATAGATAGATAGATAGGATACATTTCCATTTTAGGTACTCGCATAGAGGTGTAATCACTCTTTGCTTCCCTGTGTCTCTCAGGGGCTCTAGTAGCCATACTTGCAGTATTTTAACTGTAGCTCCAGCCAAAAGGCTCTTATGGAGGGTTTACTCTATTGCATCTGAATTCCAATTTGGCTAATTAATGGCTGAAGTAGGCGGTAGGCACCAGTGAGGATAGAAATTATATATAACAGTCTCAGGGTCTGAACCATAAATTGTTCACACATGTGGTCTTCAAAGCAGCACACTGCAATACTTTGTGTATGTGTTGAAATTAATTTTGATTGGCACCCCTAGGAACATACACAATGCACCTTTGCATTACAGTGCACTTAAAATAATAATAGAGCATAGTGATTTCTTCTGTGTTGGGACCTATTCAAAATAAATGAACTGTTGTAAATGTGTTGCTGTGTAAGCATTGCCATAGCGTGATATAGTGTGAACAGGCCTTAAAAAAATTGTGTGATTCAGTTCTATAGCCAACATGCCTGATTAAAAATGGATGGAGTTGTAACTGAATAAAGTAACAGTAAACCTTCAGATTTTTTCTTTAAAAAAACAAACATATCATACTTATCTGCTCTGTGCAATGGTATTGCACAGAGCAGCCCCGATCCTCCTCTTCTGGGGTTCCTCACTGGCATTACTGGCTCCTCCTCTTCATTGAGTGCCCCCATAAGAAGTTTCTTCCCATGGGGGTACTTAGGCAGGCTTGCTCCCGAGCTGCCTTGTCTGCGTCCATTGACACCGACAGGATGACTTGCCCCCCCCCCAGAATTTGATTGATTGCAGTAGGTGCCAATGTTGTCTGCTGCTATCAGTCTGTGCAGTGAGGAAGGACAGAGCTAGGAGAGCTACGCCTCTCGTGCACATCGCTGGATTGGGATCGGGCTCAGGTAAGTATAAGGGGGGACTGGGGGGACACATGCAACACAGAAGGGTTTTTTTTACCTTAATGCTTAGAATGTATTAAGGTAAAAACCCTAAGCCTTTACAACCACTTTAATAATTCAAGAAATGTTTGCCCATTGTACCCCAGAAACAAAGGAACTTCTCAAAAAGTAGACTGGGACACCGCGTGTCAATTGAAAAATAATTTTATTTTTGTGTCTATATCTAGTCATTTGGGTAATAACTGCTGAGTGGGATCTGGGGCTGTATAGTAGAAGAACATAATAATACATTCTGCTATATGATAATACTGTCAGAGATTATCAGAAGATTACTGTTGCCACCAGAGTGCTGGAGGGTGTATTTATAAAAGATAAAAGAGCATTTTTATGTATCACTCCATAAATATGGAAAATAACTTCAGAGCTCCTCTATAAATGAACAATGTTTAAATCCCTGTATTTAATTGAACACATCTTGAATTTTAAAAACTCCCATGTAAGCACAGGAAAGCAGGTTTTCTATAGACCTGTAGCATTTTTTTTTTTACTGCATTAAACCACAACGCACAGATGGTAAACATCTGTGCACTGCGGTGTGCTAAAACGCACGTGTTAAAGCATGCTGGCTGGATGCAATACTCTTAATTTTGTGAATTACCATGCATTGTGGTAATGTGCAGTAAAATGGGTCTTTTTTTACCCTGAGACCCTAAATAAATCAACCCTATTATCTGTGTGCACACTGCAATGAGACTTATATATATTATGTATATTTTATCTTTGACATCAGCAAAGTGTCATCCCATATTCCCATATGGGCATTATCTTCCCCATAGCTATAATAGTGGAATATTTATTCAGCTGCAGAGAACAAACTCTGATTATAACATCATCAGACTATGGGGGTTATTTACTAAAGGCAAATTCACTTTGCACTACAAGTTCACTTGAAACTGCAATCGCTGTAGATCGCTGTAGATCTGAGGGGAAACTCTGAAATGAAGGGAAGCTCTGCAGATTTTATTATCCAATCATGTTCAAGCAAAAAGGCTGTTTATTTTCCTTGCATTACCCCCCTTAGATCTACAGCGACTGCACTTCCAAGTGCACTTGCTGAGCTCTTGTAGTGCAAAGTGGATTTACCTTTAGTAAATAACCCCCTATATATTCTTATTATGTAAGCACGATAATAATTTTAAAAAACATGTTATGCAGCCTGACTGAACAACAATATTAAAAACCATTACAGTACTTCAATTAAGCTTTAAGATAAAAGATTGAGAAAAAAAAAGAAATAGATAGACGGACAGATATTAGATTTCTTTTTATAATGAGAAAACATCTCAGGTTAAAGCATCGATAGCACATCTTAAAATTTTAGCTGTATCATCACAAAGGAAAATGTGCAGAATATTGTCTAACAATGCTTGAAACAATGTCAGAATAGTCTGTAAAAGCAGCCCTTTGCAAAATATGTAAAAGCTTTATGAAAAATAAATATCCAAACCTCCTGACACACGGAGAGCGAAAACTGAGCTTTCCGCTCCCTCTGCCTGTGCAGAATTAAGTGTACAGGCTACAGCTGTGCATTAGTCACCATGGAGACATTTGGAGTTTGACTATAACTATAAATTTAGATGCACCGCTTTGCTTTGGTATCACAAAAATAGGCATTTTAGACTCCAGATCACACACAGACAAGAAAATGAAAGAGAAAAAGAAGCATAAATCATTATGAGTGTGCAGATCCAGCAGGTCCATTTACGTTAACCTTCTCTGTGCCAGGCCTATACCAATTATGTGATTCTATTATATGTAAAAGCATAGAGAACACTGTGCTTTATTAACATTCATGCCTGCTCTTTTTTTGCTTTGGATGTTTTATGACTTCACCTAGTTAGTTCTTCAAAAATTATCTTTGAATATAAATCAGAAATAAGGAGTAATCATTAGAACCAGCCTTAATAAGAATTAAGAAAAAAAATACAGCAAGGTCAACCATTCTTCATTTACTTTATTCTACATCTATTATAATTATCTAAAACATGCAATATTTGTAATGTCACAGCAGAATATTCATATGCATGTGTCCGGTACACAAAAGTGAGGATACCCCCTCACATTTTTGTAAATATTTTATTATATCTTTTTTTTCTAAATAACAAACATGTCATACTTATCTCCACTGTGAGGTTGGTTTTGCACAGAGTGGCCTTGATCTTTCTCTTCTGGGGTCCCTCATCGGCGCTGGTGGCTCTTCCTCTTCTCGAGTGCCCCGTCGGAGAAGAGCTCTCCTTCGGGACACTCCCGGGACGTGCTCCCATGTCCTGCTTCTGCGTCCATTGACACAGAAAGCAGGACTCGGCCTCGCCCCCGGCACCTGCGTCATTGGATTTGATTGACAGCAGTGGGAGCCAATGGCTGCACTGCTATCAATCCATCCAATCAGGACATGAGACACCAGCCATAGCTCGGGTGCTCATCCCCGGGGTGAGAAAGACAGGGCTCAGGTAAGTAAAACGGGGATATGGGGGGCTGCACCATGAGAGAAGGTTTTTCACCTTAATGCATAGAATGTATTAAGGTGGAAAACCATGAGGATTTACAACCCCTTTAACCCTCTTGGGAATGGACACCAAAGCTTCACAGGTTGCCACTGGAGTCACTTCCACTCCTTCATAATGACATCACGGAGCCAGTGGATGTTAGAGACCTTGCGCTCCTCCACCTTCCATTTGAGGAAGCCCACAGATGCTCAATAGGGTTTAGATCTGGAGACATGCTTGGCCAGTCCATTACCTTTACCCTCAGCTTCTTTAGCAAGGCAGTGGTCTTCTTGGAGGTGTGTTTGGGTCATTATCTTGTTGGAATACTGCCCTGTGGGACAGTCTCCGAAGGGAGTGGATCATGCTCTGCTTCAATATGTCACAGTACATGTTGGCATTCATAGTTCCCTCAATGAACTGTAGCTCCCCAGTGCTGCAGCCCCAGACCATGACACTCCCACCACCATGCTTGACTGTAGGCAAGACACACTTGTCTTTGTACTCCTCACCTGGTTGCCGCCATACACGCTTGACATCATCTGAACCAAATACATTTATCTTGGTCTCATCAGACCACAGGACATGGTTCCAGTAATCCATGTCCTTAGTCTGCTTGTCTTCAGCAAACTGTTTGCAGGCTTCCTTGTGCATCATCTTTAGAAGAGGCTTCCTTCTAGGATGACAGCCATGCAGACCAATTTGATGCAGTGTATGGTCTGACCACTGACAGTCTAACCCCCACACCTTCAACCTCTGCAGCAGTTAAACTGCTCTAGTGTCTTAGCCACCATGCTACAGCTCAGTTTCAGGGTCTTGGCCATCTTCTTATAACCTAGCCCATCTTTATGTAGAGCAACAATTCTATTTTTCAGATCCTCAGAGAGTTCTTTGCAACGAGGTGCCATGTTGAACTTCCAGTAATCAGTATAAGAGAGTGAGAGCGATAACACCAAATTAAGGCCCCTTTCACACTTGTGCAAAATCGCATGACAAATCATTCCCCATGTTTTCCAATGAGTACCATTCATATCTTTGCGACTTCAAGTCTCAGCGACTTCAAAGTAGTCCCTGTACTACTTTGGTCTGACTTTGATGTGATGTGAGATCCGTAGACCTCGTGTTTACACAGGCATTGCTTAAAGTCGCATCAAAATTGTGGCAAAAAATTGTGGCAAAATCACACGACTTACAGCTCACACAAGTATGAAAGGGGCATTAACACACCTGCTCCCCATTCACACCTGAGACCTTGTAACAGTAATGACTCACATGACACTGGGGAGGGACAATGGCTAATGGGGCCCAATTTGGACATTTTCACTTAGGGGTATACTCACTTTTGTTGCCAGTGGTTTAGACATTGATGGCTGTATGTTTAGTTATTTTGAGGAGACAGCAAATTTACACTGTTATGCAAGCTGTACACTCACTACTTTACATTGTAGCAAATTGTCATTTCTTTAGTGTTGTCACATGAAAAGATATAATACAATATTTACAAAAATGTGAGGGGTGTACTCACTTTTGTGAGATACTGTATATCAGGGATATGCAATTAGTGGACCTCCAGCTGTTGCAAAACTACAAGTCCCATCATGCCTCTGCCTGTGGGTGTCATGCTTGTGGCTGTCAGAATCTTGCTATGCCTCATGGGACTTGTAGTTCTGCAAGAGCTGGAGGTCCGCTAATTGCATATCCCTGCTGTATATGATTTCACGTGGCACAACCCATCAGAGGGAAAAGTATAAAAGAAATGAACAAACGACTATATCATTCAGAGTCATAGGGTCCATGCACACTGGGCTTAAAAAAACACCAGTTCCCTTGGCAGAAAACAATGCTTTAGGCACGTGTAGCCTCCCTGGCGGTTTTCCCGAGTGTGGCTCGGGGTTAAAATTCAGTACCATTAGCGGTAACCCCGAGCCACACTCGGGATCGCATTGCAGGATCCTGGGGAGGCGTTACTTACCTTGTCCCCGGGATCCTGCGATGTCCCCCGCAGTGTCCGAGGGCTCCGTCCTCCTCCGAAGCCTCTCCGTGCCAGGCTCCGTTCCCTGCGAGCGGCGCGACGCACGGGGGTGGAGCCTGGCGGCAAATTCAAAAAAATGTCAAAATCATAACACATACAGTACCGTAATCTTACAGATTACAGTACTGTATGAAATGATTTCACATCCCTTTTGTCCCCAGTGCTCTGGCCCATGCCCTGCATGCAGTTTTACATGATATACACTGTTCTTTCTGCCTGGAAACTGGAGATTGTCCATAGCAACCAAAAAGTGTCCCTTTACGTCAAAAGTGGCTTTAGACCAGCTAGAAAACAGCGATAGTAAATTAGAACACTTGCAGAATTGAGCGATAGTGAATTGTGGGGAAATTTATTTTATTACTATTTTTTTTAATTTTTTTTTATTATTTATTTTTATTTATTATATTATAATTTATGTTTTTGTGTTTCAAACTTTATCATACCCGGGATATCTACTAGACTCTGGTTTGGACAGATTTAAGTGTGTTATTGTTAAGATTTACAGACCTACAATATAAAACGCCAAATTTCCATGCAAAATAATTGTACCGCTTTCAGCACCTAAAATCCAAAATAATCATACCGCCAGGGAGGTTAAGAGCGATTAGGAGCATTTTGCGTTTTTTTTTTTCTGTCAAACAACTCTTCTCAAAAACACAAGTCAGAAGGATTTTATTTCTGCCTCTGATCGCTGAGCTTAAAATATGTCTGTAAACATCCTAATGTACATGGACACATAGGATAACATTAAACTGCTTCTACTGGAAAATGCAAAACTCCTGTAGAAATAGCATTTTTTTAAGCCCAATATGCATGGAGCCTGAATGTGTATTTCCCTTCCTTTGTATGGTATCCTTTGTATGGGGGATTTGGGATAATCTAGTATACTGTCAGCACCTCTTGTGTGCAGGAGTGCCTGGATTTAACTTTTGAGTCAGCCTGGGAGTATTAGTGTTTTTTGGTACATCCTAAAAAACATATACCCATAGTTGCCAAGTTATAACACACTCTTCTTTGCTCCCCACTCCCTTCAATTATTTTTGAAGGGAGTGGGAATTTTTTTGTTTCATTCTTAAAGTGGAGCTCCACCCAAAAGCGGAAGCTCCGCTTGTCTGCCTCCTCCCCCCCTCCGCTTCCACATTTGGCACCTTTGGGGGGGGGGAGCGGGTACCTGGTTTTGAGAGGTACGCGCTCCCACTTCCAGCTGAGTTCACCACAGCAAACTTAGCCAGAAATTCGGCCCCTCCTCCTTCTCCTGCAGCTGGCCCAGTCACAGAGTGCAGCATGCTTTACGCATGCGCAGTAGGAAACCGGCTATGAAGATGCAAGGCTTCACTGCAGGTTCCCCTTAGTGGAGAGTGCGGCGGCAGCACCAACAGCCGATTGAAAAATCGGCTCAGGTAAAGACACCGCTGGATTCCTGGACTGGTAGGGGTCCTAATATTAAAAGTAAGAAGCTACAGTATTTGTGGCTGCTGACTTTTAATTTTTTCTGCAGGAGCCTGGAGCTCCTCTTTAATTACAGGAAATATATTTAGAGGAAACAGCTATGCTTTAATAAAATTTCTAAAATAAGAACTAAATGTTCTTTTTATTATATTGGATGCTCAGTCCCAAGTATCTTTGAAAAGATGGCATTTACAAGGATCATCTACAGCCCCTAGCCAACATACTGCAGGTTACTGCTTATGTCTTATGGCAACTAGAGATACTGCAGACACTTTACAAATCTGATTTCAAAGAGCAATGTGTGCCTGTTTAGGATCAACAGGTTTCAGAACAATTCTTCTGTATTCCTGCTGGAGAACATTTCCATCACCTCCTGTACTGACAAGAAGTGTGGGAAAATCTTTCCAATGGGGACAGAGAAGGTCTAACATTTCACTGCTATATGAAAAATTTAATAATTGGCTGGTGTTGAGCTTTCATCTGCTTAGCTTGGTGAGTAGCAACTTATAGTAGATGTGTCAATATAAAAATGGTGAGATGTTATATTAGAGGAATTCCAGCTATGGATATTTTATACAGTTCCAGCTTGGACCAATATAACTATGCATATACTATACCTGACCGATGCTCTTGGGAACTGGAAATCATTGAAGTAGACACAGCTACTCCACTGATCTCCTCCTGGTTTTGGGGCCTTGTGCTGAACTTCTGACCTACTGCATTCTGAACACAGGAGGGTAGTGACATCCCTCCCTCCACCTTGTCCAAGCAGAGAACACTTTGCATTAACTCAGAAAAGAGGGACCCAGAAGCAATTGGAGATCACTGGAGCGCAGCAGTGTCTACTTCAGTGATTTGCAGCTTTCAGGGTCATTGGCAAGTTACGGTACATACATAATTACATTGGTCAAAGTTGTAACTATGTATAAAATATCTATATCTGGAATTCATCCTTAGGATTCACGTAGTGCTAAATGCTAACACAATTGTAGGAAAAATCTGAAATCATAGATAGAGATAGGGATGTTGCATAGAATAGAAAGCATTATAGGAAGCTGCCTACTAGAGCATGTCAACATACGCTATATTACCAAAATTATTGAGATGACTGCCTTTACACGTACATGAACTTTAATGGCATCCCAGTCTTAGTCCGTAGGGTTCAATATTGAGTTGGCCCACCCTTTGCTATAACAGCTTCAATTTTCCTGGGAAGGCTGTCCACAAGGTTTAGGAGTGTGTTTATGGAAATGTTTGACCATTTTTCCAGAAGCACATTTGTGAGGTCAGGCACTTATGAGGACGAGAAGGCCTTGCTAGCAGTCTCCACTCTAATTCATCCCAAAGGTGTTCTATCGGGTTGAGGTCAGGGCTCTGCGCAGGCCAGGCAAGTTTCTCCACCCCAAACTCGCTCATCCATGTCAGTTCATGTGTGTGTAAAGAAAGGTGTCCCAATACTTTTGGTAATATAGTGTATTTTGGGTAACGCCACGCCCCCTTCATCAGGGCTCAACACAGGATGATAAAACTTAAATGGACTTAGGGAAAACAGTGACTTCACAGATCTATATTAGAACTAGTATTGAGCTCTAGTCATGGCGTAACAACTTAACAGCAAGTGCTGAGCAGCAATTGAGGGTCCATCTGTGAAGTTACTGCTTTTTCTGAATCCATCAAAGTTTTAACTTTGGTGAGCCCTGGTGAGTGGGGAATGGTGTTGCACAAAATGCGTCGGACTGTTTTATGTGAATTTTTACCAACAATTAAAATCATCTTGAACTCTTTTATCTGGTTTTGGTCTGGCGCTCCTTTTCTATGATTTGAGCTACTGTTAGGTATACATCAAGGGAAACCTTACTGTGTGGAAGTCACCTTATCAGAGCTATTGACTACGCAAGTCTAAAAGTTTCCAACACCTCTTTGAGTAGGTTGTTCTTGAGTGTTTATGCCCGTGTCTGCTTTTCATTTAAGCCCCCTTACATTACGTGTTGCATTCACAGAGTGTATCAATGGGCAATAACCACTTGCTGACCACCCTATAGCAGTTTTACTGCTACAGGGTGGTAGCTGTGTGCAGGATCACGTATATATATATACACGTGATCTCGCTCTTCTAGGCAGGGCGTGCACAATGGCGCCGCCAGTGGCTCGCTCCCACTGTGATCACACACAGTGGGAGCCCAGCAGTGGGTACCGTGGACTTGATGTCCACCAGCACCCACTGATTGTTTAGCACACAGGCAGAACAGCGATCTGCCTATGTAAACAAGGCAGATCACCATTCTGTCAGTAAGGAAGGCATTGATCCTGTGTTCCTGCAAAGCAGGGACATGGATCCAAGCCTTTCCTTAGTAAAAGCACCTCTCCCACAGTACACAAGCACTGGCAAGGATCACCTTTAACCCTTTGATCGCCCCTGACATTAACGCCTTCCCAGCCAGTGTCATTAGTACAGGGACAGTGCATTTTTTTTAGCACTGATCACTGTAATTATGTCAGTTAGTGTCCAAATTGTCCGCTGCAATATCACAGTCCCACTGTAAGTTGCTAATCACTGTCATTACTAGTGAAACAAATAAAAATAAGTACAAATATCCCATAGTTTGTAGAAGCTCTAACTTTTGTGCAAACCAATCAATATAGGCTTATTGGAATATTGGCCTAAATTCTATTTTTTACATGTTTTTATTGGATGTGTTTTATAGCAGAAAGTAAAAATTATAGTTTTTTTTTCAAAATTGGCAGTCTTTTTTAGCTTATTGCGCAAAAAAAAAAAAAATGCAGAGGTGATCAAATACCACCATTCTATTTTGGTACAGCGTCGCACAATGCAATTGTCAGTTAAAGTAACACAGTGATGTATCGCAAAAAATGGCCTAGTCGGGAAGGGGGGTAAACCTTCCGGAGGTCAAGTGGTAACACTAAGAGATATTCTTTTTCTCCAAGAATAATCCATACGCATCTACTACTTAACTGCTCTGTAATTTGTGTTTTATTAAATTGTTTCTTGCTGTGTTTTCCTGCCTCCTTGTAATGTTTTCCGTGAGTTCATGAACCCCCTCAATTTCCAATTATCCACTACTAATCCCATATTCTCTAGTCTGTCTTAAAAGCAAACAAGAGAGGGTTGTGCATTCCTACATACAGAGGGAACATGATGAAGGAATTTAGCCACCCTTAAACAGGAAGTCAGATCACAGCAGCAAAAAACAGGGATTTGGAAGAGGATGGGAGCAATAAAATTGACTTTTTTTAAGTTAAAGTGGACCTTCAGTCATTTTTTCAACTTTCCATCTATTAAATCTTCTGCCCTTGTTTTAACTTTGTATAGTAAAACATTTTTTTTTTCTGCCAGTAAATACCTTATACAGCCCACTTCCTCTTTCTTGTCTGGTCATTAGCCTAGGCTTATGAGATCATGCACAGCTCTCTCTCTCATTCTCATGAGATTTTACCAAGAAGGGAGGGGAAATGAGTCATAAGATTGCCAATGAGAGCTGCAGTGCTGCAGAGCTGGAGGTGTGCCTCTGTGTGTTTGTGTAAATCCAGGAAGTGCACAGGCAGTATCTTCAACTGCCCACAGTTAAAATGGCTGCAACCAGACTTAGTGAAGGAAGATTTCTGCAGCATATTTGGCTAGTACAGAATCACATATATATATATATATAAAATAATATGAAAAGTGGTTGGATGGAAGCTTCAGAAAGACAAATATGTTTTTATTACAAATTATTTGAGCAGAGTTCCTCTTTAAAAATACATACTTGAATATATGTTGTTAACCAGAGTTTAGTGTCACATGCAAGGGGAGCTGCATCAGGGCAGATCATTTATTTTCAATAAGCTAGCAGCGCCACTTAACATATGAAAAATTGGAAATGCTCGAATATAGCAGGTGCTCGGCTCTATCTTACCCCATATCATTGTTTATTATTTTCTCCAAACACAAAGGTTACCATGCTCCATAGATGAGACTAATTTACACACATTGTGTTGCCATCTATTGAGTAATCGCCTTACACTGGAAAACTCAATCTATACCTCTCTCCCAAATCAAACTCCGAATAGACTCCATAAGCAAGGTAGAAAAATATCTCATATCCTTAACCATACTATGCTCTACTATGATAAGAAATGGTCCTCTTGGTTTGCTCATTACACAATTTTTAAAGGTTCCTCATAGGTTACTCAGGTCTCCATCTTTACTCTCATGTTGATATTGATGATTTACTCTCCATACTCTCCACTCTATAACATAGATGACTGACACCATTGATTCCTTTTCACATCATCTCTTTTATTATGTCTATTATTTTATAGTAATTGCCATGTTTTAAGTACAGATATAATACCGTGCTGCGCCCTAGGATAAAGCAGCTAGCACAGCAAACAGACAATTACAATATTGGTAATAAGTTAAAAAATGCAGTGCCGAAACTTTGCGTGAACAAAGATGATTGAGTAAATCTCACAAATGGTTAATACAAATAATGCAGAGCTCTAATGAGATAAATGCTCAGTGATTTTGTATGAAAAAATCAAAAAGAAAAAAAATTATTAAATAAACATTGAGTCCATAGGTGAAGTGTAAAACGTAGTGAATCTGGATGGCCCTTACAGGGACATTCGCCAAGTGTTCATAACATCATTAAGACATCTGAAAATGGTGATTAGTTAATAAAACAATGTGTGAATGTAGTCCACCACCGATAGGATGAAGGCTTACCAGATGGTTTGAACTCAAAAGGACAAATCCTTGAGTCAAACAGGCTTGTATTGGCAAATGCCAAAACTAGAGACATCAGATCTGGAGAACTTTGACACAGAAGCCAGGTCCTCACACAGTCATTGGGGTAGTGGTCTCCATAGAAGGTGTTTCCATACAGAAAAATGAATGGTTTCTCCCATATGTTCAAATACAGTATATATCAAGGAAAGGAGAACAAAAGAGGGCCACATAGCGTAATTCCATATAAAAGTTAGAAATTCGATGAGGTTAAAAAACTCACATTTTGAGAAGAGTAAACAGCGTTTAAGAAATGTGTATGGCGGCAGTGGAACCCGTACTGACGCGTTTCATCTAAATAGATTATGTCTTTTGTTCTCCTTTCCTTGATATATATATGAACATATGGGAGAAACCATTCAATTTTCTGTATGGAAACACCTTTTATGGAGACTACTACCCCAATGACTGTGTGAGGACCTGGCTTCCGTGTCAAAGGTGTCCAGACCTGATGTCTCCAATTTTGGCATTTGCCAATACAAGCCTGTTTGACTCATAGGACGTACGTCCTTTTGATTTCAAACCATCTAATAAGCCTTCATCCTACCGGTGGTGGACTACATTCACACATTGTTTTATTATCTATTCACCATTTTCAGATGTCTTAATGATGTTATGAACACTTGGCGAATGTCCCTGTAATGTCCCTGTCCATCTACATTTTCCACTTCACCTATGGACTCAATGTTTATTTAATCATTTGTTTTCTTTTTGATTTTTTCATACAAAATCACTGAGCATTCATCTCATTAGAGCTCTACATTATTTGTGAGATTTACTCAATCATCTTTGTTCACTCAAAGTTTCAGAGCTGCGCTTTTTACCTTATTGCTATGTTTTACAATTTTATTGCAATGTATCATTCTTTTTCTACCACTACTCTTTTTGCAATTTTCTAAAAAAAAAAAGTTTGTGAACTGAAAAATGGCAAATGCATCTTGTTTTTAAACATGCCACACAAATCATACAATGTGCATTGTGGTGCTTTGTTCCTTGCCTGCTACTGAGCAGTACATTGGAGTGTTACCATAAGGCAAAGCTCTAAGTAGGTCTTTACCTTGAATATATAGAAAGTGCAGCGCTAAGTCATAAATTACAAAAGTGCATCTGACAAAAACAATCAATAAAAGCATAAACACATGCAAAGTGCATATTGAGCAGAAAACTCCATAACAAAACAAGAAATTGTCCCTAAAATGAATATTTGATTGATGAACAGCTTGATCTTAATTGTGAAAAAATATATATGTATCGTCCAAACCACCAGCAGATCACCTCACTTGTCCTCCCCCCCGATCGGTATAAGCTCAGCTCTAGGAGTGTAAACCCCCAACTAAGCAGGGTCAAACAGTGCCTGAGAGCCACCCCAGGACTCAATGAGATATCCAACACAGCTGGCTCCTCAACTTTTCCCGTAGCCTCCTCCTCAGTATAATAGCAACAGAGTATATGCAGAGAGAAAGACTCCAATAGTGCTTGAATTGTTTTAAAAACTAGTAAATATTTATTTAAAATGTGCAGGGTACTCACATGTTGTAGGTGCTTCCAGCACACTACACTATAGAAAACTTTATGCTTAACTGTGTGACACAGAGCCGCACATCCAAATATTTCGATCAGCTCCTAAATCTCTGTAGAGCTTGAGTGCCTTCACCGTCCTAGCCCCTCCTCTATGCGTGTCAACACAGGGTCACGTGTCTTCCTCAGGGGATCTCTATTGGACGAGATGGATGTTATCTGTTTATATTGAATCGGACTCCATTTCATTGTAGTTCAAACCAGCGCTCTTTTCTTGTAGTCTAAACCTATATATAACCAACATACAAATCGCAACAGCAATGATTCCTATGAATTGCAACAAAATGCCAATCCAGCTGATAAATGCCAAATAGGACAGTGATGGCAATGGATGTGCGCCCCTAAGCCACATAACAATGTTTATTACGAATAAAACACAATATTATACAATGTTAAAGTGCATAAATCACTAACCTAATATAAATTCAAATTTATAGAACATAGAACCAAAAACTCCCTAATGGTATCCTCCCAAAATGGATTAGATATAGACCCTTAATGTATAACATATTTAAAAAACCCAAATCAGCCCACATAACCACAGTTCAGAAGCTAAATTATATATATATATATATATATATATATATATATATATATATATATATATATATATATATACACGTGTATATATATATACGGGACAAAGATTAAAAAAGCCTCCCCCAGGGGATGCACTGACACTATAGGACACTATAAATCACTGAGAAAACATCCCAGGTTAAAATTCCTATTCAACCCAACCAGCACTATTGCTCCTAACTGGTGTATCCACCATGATTCTCGTTTACTTAATTCCCTTACAAAATTGCTCCCTCTCCAATATCGCTTAGGTGACTCTATTCCCCAAAAGTGTAGCCCCTTAGGGTCTTGATTATGGTGATCCCTAAAGTGTACTGATAAATGATGCTTATTAAACCCCTTACTAATATTTTTGACATGTTCTCTAATCCTATGCAATTTTCTAAGAAAAAAGTTTGTGAACTGAAAAATTGGAAATGCATCTTGTTTTTAAAACATGCCACACAAAAAAATACTATGTGCATTGTGGTGCTTTGCTCCTTGACCGCTACTGAGCAGTACATTGGAGTGTTACCATAAGGCAAAGCTCTAAGTAGGTTTTTACCTTGTGCAACCATTTTAAGAGAAGTGGTTCACTTAGAATTTATATCAAAAAAGGCTATTCATCCATCATCCTGTGCTTTATTTTTATTTTTTTACAACAGGCTCTGATGCTTACTTAGACATTTGATGGAAGATTCTTGTACCTGTCTGTTTATTTATCTGTTTGCCTTTTTTTTTTCATTTTTCTTCTTAAAATGTGAAAGCCATGAATCTTAAGCATCTGTAGCACTTAAAAAAAATCTGAAGATTGGGAGCATACTTTTCTAAATGCAAATCAAGCATAGCATAACAGAGATTGCTTTTTCTGTGCTCAGTAGCAGACAAGGTGTGATCTTCTTTAATCTAAGACATTGACATATCTTGTCACCACTCATTTATTTGCAACTTACTCAAATCACTTTGAATTATACTGTCACATAACTTGAATTCAATAGCCAGACACAGCATCAAGAATGTCATTAATGCTATTATAATGGGTGTTTTTGACAAGGTACTGATTAGTTATTCAGCTCATAAACAAAAGAAAGGTTCTCTTTTTGCCTGTAGCTTGACAGCCCTACTGGGAGACAAAAGTTGAAATTATTCATCTGCTATTGTGTTTGGAGTTCCATACTGTGCAATTGCAGAGAAATGTAACTGTAAAATATCGTCTATGGCCATTTAGCAGCTAGTGAGTTTCTCACTACAGACAGAAAACATCTAAGCTTCCTCTGTGCTGTAAAACTGCCATAAGACTGAAGCTATTCATGCAATCTGCTGGATAAGCAGCCTTCTGAGAAATGACAGATTTGGAGGGAGACAATTATGCTTGAGGCATGAATTTCTTGTATGTTTACCACAAAACACAATGCTGAAGTGCTTATGAATTGAATAGGAAACATGAAAAGCCTTTGTCTTTCCTAGTCTATTTAAAAGTCTGTCTCTTCCACTCCATCACTAAATAACAGACGTTACCCTTGCAGATGACATCCCTCATCCATTACAGGTTGTTGTGGAGTGATGACAGCTGTACTCATGAGGTCAAGTATGGTTTGATTTAATACCACACTCCTCTGATAATATTGATTATCATGACAATATGTGAAGGACAGTATCTACATTTCAGCGGGTCTGTTAATGGAAAGCACACAAAAGCTAACGTGTTTATAATTGATAGTCTCATTAAGTACAAAGGGATCCTTGGCTTATATAATTAGAAACAGGTAGTACTGCATTTACGAGTGCAGGAAACTAAAAGTCAAGATAGGACATTACCATGATGGGACTTCAAAACTGATAAGGCAAACACCAATGTGCAAAATATGAAAAGCCAAAGCAAGCAATCGAATTTCATTTTTCGTTGATCCTACTCCAACAACTGAAAATCTGTTTTGCTTTACTTGACTTTGCACACCTTTGTTGTTTTTACAGTGCTATATTAAGTAGATTTAAATATGTTAAAGAGGAAGTAAACCCTGGTGGGTTTTACTTCCTTTTTATTTCCCTGCAAAGGTAAAGCATAATGGGCTTACTATGCATCGCATAGTAGCCCATTATGTGTCACTTACCTGAAACCAAAGCCTGCAATGTCACTGCTGTCCTCACTAGCAGCGAGCGTCCATCTTCACCCCTCTTCCTTCCGGGGGCCGCAAACTCTGGCTCTGTGACTGACCGGAGTCGCGTGATGTCATTCCCGCACATGTGCGTGGGAGCCGCAAGTCATGGCATGACCTCTATTAGAAACGGCACGGTGTGCCCTTTTTAAAATGCGCATGCACCATAGACATCGGCACGATGTGCCCTTTCTAAAGTGCGCATGCACCGTAGACATCGGCACATGCGCTGTAGTCATCGGCGTATGCGCCATAGTCATCGGCACTCAGATTTTTAGTAAATATCTCCTAAACCATGGAGGTTTAGGAGATTGTCACGTACCTGGTAGGTAAAGCCCAGAAAGCAGGGAATGGCCTCTCGTATACCTCTGACTCGGGAACCCCTGGTAGTGTTGACAGGGGCTCGAGAGTACAAAGGGGCACAAGTGCCTGACTGGAAGGTTGGAGTAGAGGGCTGGATCCTGTAATCAGCAGGGTGGTGCTTCGGAGTCCAGAAGCAGCATGCAGACAGCAGGGAGGTGCACTGTAGTCCAGCAGCAGGATGCAGACAGCAGGGAGGTGCACTGTAGTCCAGCAGCAGGATGCAGACAGCGGGCAGGTGCACTGTAGTCCAGCAGCAGGATGCAGACAGCAGGGAGGTGCACTGTAGTCCAGCAGCAGGATGCAGACAGCAGGGAGGTGCACTGTAGTCCAGCAGTAGGATGCAGACAGCCGGGAGGTGCACTGTAGTCCAGCAGCAGGATGCAGACAGTAGGGAGGTGCACTGTAGTCCAGCAGCAGGATGCAGACAGCAGGGAGGTGCAGGCAAGCCGGGTCAAACACAGGTGGGCAGATCAGGTACAGAAGGGCAATCCAAAAGAATAGTCAAAGTCCAAGCCAGGATCGGGACAGGCAGCAAACAGGGAAGTCAGGAACAGGCTAAGTTAGATAATAGATTCAGGTAACAAGGTAACAGGGCAGCACGGGTCTTCAGGAAACAATGTAGACCGCACAGCAAGGCAGCAAGGCATCAGTCCCCTTTAAATAGCTCATCTTGGCGCCAAGTGCTGTCACAAGGAGCGCGCGCCTGTGCACTCCTGCGCTTGCTCGTGTGCTGCTATTCGCGCTATTGCGCATGGGCGTGCGCCGGACAGCCCTTCTGTGCACAGGCATTCTTCTAGCTTTCATATTGCTAGAACGCTTGCTGGAAGGCTTTTCCTGACAGAGATATTTCAAACACCTAGAGGTAAGCCTTAATATAGGCTTACCTGGGGGTAAAAGTGGTTGTACAGGGTATACAACCACCTTAAAGTGTTTGTTACCCCAACATTACATATTCCTTATATGTGCCTGCTGTACCATGTACTTGTAGGAAAAAAATATCCTGTTCTTTGTATTGCTTCCTTTGTGTGAAATCCCTGGTGTTCCTGCCAGTCCCTCTGCTTTCCTATTGAAAACTGACCACACTAAGCAGTAAAACACACAGTGGTCAGTTCTCTAGCTATGCTGGGAACTCAGCCTGCTCTCCTCCAAGTATCAGAGCTGTCCTGACTAGGGATGAGCCAAACACCCCCTTGTTCAGTTCGCACCAGAACAGGCAAAAATGTTCGTTCGAACACGCGAACACCGTTAAAGTCTATGGGACACGAACTTGAATAATCAAAAGTGCTAATTTTAAAGGCTTATATGCAAGTTATTATCATAAAAAGTGTTTGGGGACCCGGGTCCTGCCCCAGGGGACATGGATCAATGCAAAAAAAAGTTTTAAAATGGCTGTTTTTTCAGGAGCAGTGATTTTAATAATGCTTAAAGTCAAACAATAAAAGTGTAATATCCCTTTAAATTTCGTAGCTGGGGGGTGTCTATAGTATGCCTGTAAAGGGGCGCATGTTTCCTGTGTTTAGAACAGTCTGACAGCAAAATGACATTTCGAAGGAAAAAAGCCATTTAAAACTACTTGCGGCTATTAATGAACTGCCGGTCCGATAATACACATAGAAGTTCATTGATAAAAACGGCATGGGAATTCCCCACAGGGGAACCCCGAACCAAAATTTAAACAAAAATGACGTGGGGGTGCCCCTAAATTCCATACCAGGCCCTCCATGCCAGCATGGATGCGGAGCGGCCCGGAGAAGAAGATGAAGAAGAGAAGAAGAGAAGAAGAGAAGAAAAGAAGAAAAGAAGAAGATGAAGAAGAAGATGAAGAAGAGAAGAAGATGAAGAGAAGAGCGGGAGCCTCCCCCCATGCCATGGGTGCGGAGCGGCCCGAGGAGAAGAAGATAGAAGATGCCGCGGAGGAGATGCTGGACGAGAACGCTGGAGGAAGAACCAGAGGAGCCAGAAGTACCAGAAGAAGAAGAAGAAGAAGAAGAAGAAGAAGAAGAAGATGAAGGAAGATAGAAGAAAGAAGAAACAAGCATTTAAATAAAGGAATTGTCAAAAACTGTCTCTTGTCATTTTTAACATTTTTGACAGTTTTTTAGTTAAATGGTAGGGGTACTTTTGTACCTCCTTACCATTTCACACAGGGGGGGGCCGGGATCTGGGGGTCCCCTTGTTAAAGGGGGCTTCCAGATTCCGATAAGCCCCCCACCCGCAGACCCCCACAACCACCGGCCAGGGTTGTGGGGATGAGGCCCTTGTCCGCATCAACATGGGGACAAGGTGTTTTGGGGGGCTACCCCAAAGCACCCTCCCAATGTTGAGGGCATGTGGCCTGGTACGGTTCAGGGGGGGTGCTTCCTCGTCCCCCCCTCTTTTCCTGCGGCCTGCCAGGTTGCATGCTTGGATAAGGGTCTGGTATGAATTTTTGGGGGGACCCCATGCCATTTTTTTTTTTTTTTGGCGCGGGGTTCCCCTTAAAATCCATAACAGACCTGAAGGGCCTGGTATGGAATTTAGGGTGACCCCCACGTCATTTTTTTTTTTTAATTTTGGTTCGGGGTTCCCCTGTGGGGAATTCCCATGTCGTTTTTATCAATGAACTTCTATGTGTATTTTCGGCCCGGCAATGCATTAATAACCACGAGTAGTTTTAAATGGCTTTTTTCCTTCGAAATGTCATTTTGCTGTCAGACTGTTCTAAACATGGGAAACATGCACCCCTTTACAGGCATACTATAGACAACCCCAGGTACAAAATTTAAAGGGATATTACACTTTTATTGTTTGACTTTAAGCATTATTAAAATCACTGCTCCTGTTTTTAAAACTTTTTTTTGCATTGATCCATGTCCCCTGGGGCAGGACCCGGGTCCCCAAACACTTTTTATGACAATAACTTGCAAAAAAACCTTTAAAGTTAACACTTTTGATTTCTCCCATAGACTTTTAAAGGGCATTCCGCGGCATTCGAATTTGCCGCGAACACCCCAAATTGTTCGCTATTCGGCGAACTTGCGAACAGCCAATGTTCGAGTCGAACATGAGTTCGACTCGAACTCGAAGCTCATCCCTAGTCTGTACTAACCAGGATTTTGGATTGGTTTCATCATCCTCAGAGGAAATTATGGGTTTAACTTGAGCATTCTATCTCCCCATTAGATCTACAGGCCCTTCCTTGGATCTCACTCCCCAAATGGAAAGACATTGGCACTTTCCCAGCCCTTACTAAACAAATGCTGGGCTTCTGGAATATTCTGGTTGAACACCTTCATATCCTGGCTTATATTAGCCCCATGATGCCTTTATTTGATAATCCTTTCTTTCCTATAGGGGTACATCAATATATTCTTTGACCAAAGCAACCCATCGTCGCTTAGCTTCAATTCTCCAAGTTGGTCACTGCTTATTTTTCCAACCATACTGAGTCATTCTCAGATAAATGTGGAATGAACTACTGTTTTCTGCAGCAACAATTGATATATTTCCCTCATTCCATAGTTGATAAACAAAAACTTAAATCCCGCCCCACACCATTTGAAGATTTGTTACTTAATGATCAACCTCCAAGGGGTGCAATTTCTCAAATGTATTCTAGTGATCAATCATGTCTTCTCTTTCTCACCCAAATATCCTGGCCTATACAGCTTTATGGGAAAGGGAATTTAAAACTCAAATTGGAGAGAAATTTTGGGAGAAATAATTCATCCTGTCATTTAAGCTTTCTATAGCCAATGCTGTACAAGAGAAAAGATATTTTTTTTACATGATTGTCTACATGCCCAGACACTATACATTAATATTATCCTTCCATTTCCAACCTGTGTTGGTGGTGTGGGATTTAGGAGGGCACCATGCTGGAACTCACAAGAGTTATAAGCTATCTTTATTTCTTGAGATGAATATCTAAGGCCTAGGGTTTTGGAGTTGGATGGAAAAGCAATACTTTTTCCCCTCTTTCTTTCTTTTTTTTTCCTTTCTCTACTTCTATGTTAAATGGGACCACAAGACTAGTTTTGCTGGTATTGGATGTTTTGGGTCCCTTGTTATTTATTTACAGTATCTCGCAGTTTTGTAAATATGTTTTATTATATCTTTTCATGTGACAACACTGAAGAAATGACACTTTGCTACAATGTAAAGTAGTGAGTGTACAGATTGTATAACAGTGTCAATTTGCTGTTCAAAATAACTCAACACACAGCCATTAATGTCCAAACTGCTTTTGTGAGATACTGTACTTACAGTATTTTTCAAAAGGTAATGGTTGTTTTCTTGATGACGCTTAGAAATTATTATTTAGCCCTATACCTATTTCAAAGATCTTCTGCTGGATAATGGTTTTAAGTTTTATATGTAATAAAGATAATTCCATTTGTATATCTTTAAATTTTGATAATAAAAAAGGATTTAAAAAAGGGAAAGAGAGAAAAAAACAGCATTGGAGTTGATTTACTAAAGGCAAGCACTTGCAAGTGTGGTTGCACCAGAGATTAGTAAATGGGGTCAAGCTGTGCTGACTTCCATCATTTAATCATGTGCAAGCAAAAATTCAGTTTTTTTTTTTTTTATTTCCCTGGTATGTGATTTGGTATTCTTTATAAAGTTAAGCTTCATCTAATTTATTAACCACTTGCCGACCAGCCGCCGTCATTATACAGCGGCAGGTCGGCTTGTTCCTGCAAATCACGGTAGCTGTACGTTGGTCCCTTTAACAGCTATAGCAGGCACATGCATGTGCCCGCTGCATGGTGTGGGAGCTGATGCACGTGGCTGGTGGACGCAATGTCTGCCGCCATCCGCGATCGCTCCACAAAGAGCCAGAACGGGAATCTATCAATGTAACAGATAGATCCCTGCTCTGACAGGGGAGTACTGAGTGATCGTCTGTTCCTAGTGATTAGGAACAGCGATCTCTCTGTACTCTCAGTCATTCCACTCCCCCCACAGTTAGAAACACCTACCAGGGAACACATTTAACCCCTTGATCGCTACTAGTGTTAACCCCTTCCCTGCCAGTGTCATTTATACAGTTATCAGTGCATTTTTATAGCACTGATCGCTGTATAAATGTCACTGGTCCCAAAAAAAGTGTCAAAAGTGTCCAATCTGTCTGCCACAATGTCGCAGTCCAAATCGCTGATTACTAGTAAAAAAATAATAATAATAAAAATGCCATAAATCTATCCCCTATTTTGTAGACACTATAACTTTTGCGCAAACCAATCAATATACGCTTATTGCATTTTTTGTTTACCAAAAATATGTAGAAGAATACATATTGGCCTAAACTGATGAACTTTTTTTTGTTGGATAGTTATTATAGCAAAAAGTAAAAAATATAGTTTTTTGTTTTTTTAAATTGTCGGTCTTTTTTTGTTTATAGTGCAAAAAATAAAAACCGAAGAGATGATCAAATACCACGAAAAGAAAGCTCTATTTGTGGGAAAAAAGGACCTCAATTTTGTTTGGGTACAGCGCATTGTAAACTAAGCATATTTGTCTTATGTGATTGCTTGTTTTATCTATTATCGATTTTATCTATTCAATATCTATTACAATTGATATTAAATTTTACAAATGGATTGACTAAAAAAAGTCATAAACATTGTCTGAAGACTTTATAAATCTGAAAGTCTAAAAGACTTAATAATTCAAATTGGCTTTATTTAAAAGAACAATACATCAATATGAGAAAGCTGATTGGTGCTGCTATCCATTTCAGTGACAGTTTATTGGAATCATTAAAAGTATATCATGAAATACTGTCCACATTATTCACAGTTCACTATAATTATACTGTAGATGAGGGAACCCATTTTAAAATTAGACAGATCTACATACCCCTGAATGGCAACATGCAGAATTGTCTAGTCTACAGAGATGCATACTACTCATGAATCAGGGTTGCTTAGAATCCTGAATTATACAATTCTGGACAGATCAGATCTTGGAAATATTCAGGCCAATAAAAAATGTAATCCATTAAGCAACTAAAACTGCTATTTTTTTTTTTTTTTCAATTTTCAGACTCTTGCTTTACAATTTTTTGGTAATCTTCTGGTTAAAACAAAATATATAATATACAATTTATTCAAAATAAATAGTATGTATCTATACTACAGGGGGTCCCCGGGTTACAAACAAGATAGGGACTGTAGGTTTGTTCTTAAGTTGAATCTGTTTGTAAGTCGGAACAGGTACATTTTTAAAGTGTAGCTCCAGCCAAAAAATCTATTTTTAAGTTTTGTAGATAGCATAGGGAAGGGTTATCACCCCTGTAACATTTGTTTTGCTGTCTGTGCCCCTGTTCAGAAGATTTCACCTCACTTTCTGTCCCAATGACAATTGGATTTTGAAAATTTGGGGTTAATAGGGAAATAAGGATAGGTGATAAAGCATCAGTGGAGACACCTTTTACCCATATTAACTCTTACAGGAGGTCATTTCCCTTCCTAGGGGTAGATTTCCTCTCACTTCCTGTTGTCTCCCTCTGTTTGTAAGTAGGAGTCGTTTGTAAGTCGGATGTTTGTAAGTAGGGGACCCCCTGTAATCAAGATCTTATCAATTTGATAAGAGAAGGAAGCCCTAGGAATGGCTTATGATTGGTGCTTTTGGTGACATGGTCTTACCTCCACCCATTTTATAAAAATATATGTATTCTGCTCTTAGTAAGTTAGATTTTATTCTGCTGTTACTGCTGATGTCCATAGATGTAACCTCATTTAACAATTGGATAGGAGCCTAGGTTGATGATACATTGGGTATGACTTAGATGTATTGAATCATATTCTTCTAGCATATTTTCTAAACTCAGTCAGCATTTTCCCAAATTCTGACTTTGTTTATGTATTTGTATTTGTTCCACTGTCTTTCCTGTTAGGGATTTACTGGCCCCTTTGTGCCTTACTTTTACACTTTTGGATTACATTTTTCTTCGTGGATCATGAGAATTCTCATGAGTCCCCTTGGGTAGTTTTCTTTTTTAATTTCCTTGAGCTTGCTTATATATTTTTTTACTTTGGGACACTCTATACATTTGATATTGAGTGTTATATTTTTATTTATACTCATTATACTTTTCAGTGCCTATTTCATTGAGAAATCTTTGGTGTTCCATGTGCCTTTTCAGATGTTGGTTTGTAGCAAGAGAGGTAACAATAAGCCGCCCTTGGTTCTCTCTCACTTTACTGTGCCAAAGTGACAAAACTAAATGATTGTTGTGTAAATGAATACAAGATGTGTACATACACAGTGTACAGTGAAAACCTGCCACTTAAATAAAAGTGTAAATTGTTCTGAATCCCAAAACTATACCTCTCACATGTGTACAGATAGAGATAGTGGTGCTAATATACATTTGTAAAGATATGAGTCAAAACAGCATGCTACCGGTGACACTCTGATTCTATACAAAAAACAGTAATAAAGATAGAAATATAACACCCCGTGAAAAGTGTCAGTATAAAAATAAAAACATTACAAAAATCATAAACTGTGAAAAGTCCATGGAAAAAGTTCACATGAAAAAAATCCAGCACAACAGTAGTTTTTCAATCTTCCTATGTGATAGATCTTCTACTCTTCCACCACACCACTGTGATAGTGACACCACTCCCTCGGAAGAGCGCACTCACCAGAATGTATAGCCTCCCACTCTCGTGTTTGGCAAAACAGCAATTGAACCACACCTGGGTTGCATGTGATGAACCGTAACTGCAATCAAGTCGGCTCCATATGTGAAAGACAAATGAATAAAGTGCTCCACATAGCGTGATACAAATAAGCCTTTGAACAAATCCACAGCAAACAACAGGATCAATGATCCAACGGTGCACCACGGTCACAGTGGACCTGAAGTGTAAACTGGTGTGTCTCTCACCCAACCTTCTAAGGCCCAGCAGTCCGATCGGCGTAGTCCTCTCCAGACAGCAGTGTCTAATGTTAGTGTGATGGAATGCCATGTAACCATGCCCCAGACATGTTTAGTCGAAAAGACTTCTTCAAATGGGATTTTCAGATGTGGCCATTTTGTATACAGTATATACCGGTAAGCATTGGGTTGAAAATGTCTGCGTGCACTATGGGAACTTTTTGAGCATTTGTGGGTAGTTCCTTGTTTTTTTCCTCCTCTTTAGAAATGGGTAAGATCTTGATTGATATAGATACATCCTGATAATTTTGGATCCACTATATATAGTCGCTTTTGTGTAACTATATATTATTGTGGGGGTCATCAATAAACTTTAGACTTTCTATTTTAATTCACAGTCTGATACATTCTCCTAGTTTTATAGCTTCTCATGTAAGTTTTTTTTTTTTATTACCAATATTTAACCACTTCAGCCCCGGAAGGATTTACCCCCTTCCTGACCAGAGCACTTTTTACAATTTGGCACTGCGTCGCTTTAACTGCTAATTGCGCGGTTATGGAATGCTGTACCCAAACTAAATTTGCGTCCTTTTCTTCCCACAAATAGAGCTTTCTTTTGATGGTGTTTGATCACCTCTGCGTTTTTTATTTTTTGCGCTATAAACGTAAAAAGACCAAAAATTTTGAAAAAAAATGATATTTTCAACTTTTTGTTATAAAAAAAATCCAATAAACTCAATTTTAGTCATACATTTAGGCCAAAATGTATTCGGCCACATGTCCATGGTAAAAAAAATGTCAATACGCGTATATTTATTGGTTTGCGCAAAAGTTATAGCGTTTACAAACTAGGGTACATTTTCTGGAATTTACACAGCTTTTAGTTTATGACTGCCTATCTCATTTCTTGAGGTGCTAAAATGGCAGAGCAGTACAAACCCCCCCAAATGACCCAATTTTGGAAAGTAGACACCCCAAGGAAATTGCTGAGAGGCATGTTAAGCCCTTTGAATATTACATTTTTTTGTCCCAAGTGATTGAATAATGATAAAAAAATAAAAATAAATTTTTTTTTACAAAAAGTTGTCACTAAATGAAATATTGCTCACACATGCCATGGTTATATGTGGAATTGCACCCCAAAATACATTTAGCTGCTTCTCCTGAGTATGGGGATACCACATGTGTGGGACTTTTTGGGAGCCTAACCACATACGGGGCCACGAAAACCAAGCACCGCCTTCAGGATTTCGAAGGGCATAAATTTTTGATTTCACTCCTCACTACCTATCACAGTTTTGAAGGCCATACAATGCCAAGATAACACAAAACCCCCCATATGACCCCATTTTGGAAAGTAGACACCCCAAGCTATTTGCTGAATAGGCATGTTGAGTCCATGGAATATTTTATATTTTGACATAAGTTGCGGGAAAATGACATTTTTTTTTTTTTGCACAAAGTTGTCACTAAATGATATATTGCTCAAACATTCCATGAGCATATGTGGAATTACACCACAAAATACATTATGCTGCTTCTCCTGAGTACGGAGATACCACATGTGTGGGACTTTTTGGGAGCCTAGCCGCATACGAGGCTTTGAAAATCAAGCACCGCCTTCAGGATTTCTAAGGGCGTAAATTTTTTATTTCACTCCTCACTACCTATCACAGTTTTGAAGGCCACAAAATGCCAAGATGGCACAAACCCCCCCAAATGACCCCATTTTGGAAAGTAGACACCCCAAGCTATTTGCTGAGAGGCATGTTGAGTCCATGGAATATTTTATATTTTGCCACAAGTTGCGGGAAAGTGACAAACTTTTTTTTTTTTTGCACAAAGTTGTCACTAAATGATATATTTCTCAAACATGCCATGGGCGTATGTGGAATTACACCCCAAAATACATTCTGCTACTTCTCCTGAGTATGTGGATACCACATGTGTGGGACTTTTTGGGGGCCTAGCTGCATACGGGGCCCCGAAAACCAATCACTGCCTTCAGGATTTTTAAGGGAGTAAATTTTTGAATTCACTCCTCACTACCTATCACAGTTTCGTAGGCCATAAAATGCCAAGATAGCACATCCCCCCCCCCCAAATGACCCTATTTTGGAAAGTAGACACCCCAAGCTATTTGCTGAGAGGCATGGTGAGTATTTTGCAGCTCTCATTTGTTTTCGAAAATGAAGAAAGACAAGAAAAATGTTTTTTTTTTCTTTTTTCAATTTTCAAAACTTTGTGACAAAAAGTGAGGTCTGCAAATTACTCTCCATACCTCTCAGCAAATAGCTTGAGGTGTCTACTTTCCAAAATGGGGTAATTTGGGGGGTTTTGTTGTTTTTGGTTTTTTTGTCTTGGTCCCGTACACAGCTAGGCTCCCAAAAAGTCTCACACATGTGGTATCCCCGAACTCAGGAGAAGCAACAGAATGTATTTTGGGGTGTAATTTCACATATTCCCATGGCATGTTTGATCAATATATCATTTAGTGACAACTTTGTGCAAAAAAAAAAAAAAAAAAAAATTTGGTCTTTTTCCCGCAACTTGTGTCACATAATAAATATTCCATGAACTCGACATGCCTCTCAGCAAATAGCTTGGGGTGTCTACTTTCCAAAATGGGGTCATTTGGGGGGGTTTGAACTGTACTGGCATTTTACGCACAACATTTAAAAGCTTATATTACACATCACCCACTCTTCTAACCACTTGAAGACAAAGCCCTTTCTGACACTTTTTGTTTACATGAAAAAATATTTTTTTTTGCAAGAAAATTACTTTGAACCCCCAAACATTATATATATTTTTTTTAAAGCAAAGGCCCTACAGATTAAAATGGTGGGTGTTTCATTTTTTTTTTTTCACACAGTATTTGCGCAGCGATTTTTCAAACGCATTTTTTTGGGAAAAAACACACATTTTTAAATTTTAATGCACTAAAACATACTATATTTCCCAAATGTTTGATGAAATAAAAAAGATGATCTTAGGCCAAGTACATGGATACCAAACACGACATGCTTTAAAATTGCGCACAAACCTGCAGTGCCGACAAACTAAATACATTTTTAAAAGCCTTTACAGGTTACCACTTTAGATTTACAGAGGAGGTCTACTGCTAAAATTACTGCCCTTGATCTGACCTTCGCGGTGATACCTCACATGCATGGTGCAATTGCTGTTTACATTTGACGCCAGACTGACGCTTGCGTTCGCCTAGACCCTAGATCTCCCCTCTGCCCTCAAAGCATCTGACCACACCAAGATCGATGTGATAAAATGCTTTCCCAATTTCCCAATGGCGCTGTTTACATCCGGCGAAATCTAAGCCATAAAATGCTCGTAGCTTCAGGTTTCCTATGCCATAGAGATGATTGGAGCCATTCTGGTCTCTCATCAGCTCTATGGTCAGCTGGCCGAATCAACGGCTGCATTCTCAGGTTCCCTGTTGGGACAGGAGAGCCAGAGAAAAACATGGAAGACGGGGGGGGCATTCCCTCCCACTGCTTGTAAAAGCAGTATAGAGCCTAATTAGCTGCTAGGATTGCTTTTACATGAAAGCCGACCGGTCCTTGTTGGGCATATATTGTAAACTTTTTTTTCATGCAGCCTGTGGGCTGAACGAAAAAAAGAGATTGATCGGTGGGTATGCCCACCATTAGAATACCTCCCTTTATCCACTCACTTCTAATGATGGGCATATATGCACCGTTTATATATGCCGAAGCATGGGGGCATCCTCCCACAAAAGGTTGGAGCAAATCGCTCCTCTGCCCACTGCTGCCCCCACGCTTTGGCATATATGTATATAAATCCGCACTGCAAATGAATGGCGTACCTGCTAAGCAAATGATGGTTAACAATAAAACAAAATAACATTACAGTATAACAGTAAGACTTACCATACCTGCAAAGCAAATACAAAAAAAAATTGTAAAAAATAAAACATTTAACGCAACCTGTGCCTAAAATATATATATGCCGAAGCATGGGGGCATCCTCCCGCAAAAGGCAGGAGCAAATCGCTCCTCCACCCACTGCTGCCCCCACGCTTCGGCATATATGCTGAAGTATGTAACTGTGCTGGTGAAATCACCTCCGACAGCGCTGGAGTCCTGACTTTATGTATCGTGGGAGCAAACGCTGTTGCTGTCAAGATAAATAAATCCGCGCTGCAACTGAATGGCGTACCTGCTAAGCAAATGATGGTTAACAATAAAACAAAATAACATTACAGTATAACAGTAAGACTTACCATACCTGCAAAGCAAATACAAAAAAAAATAGTAAAAAATAAAACATTTAACGCAACCTGTGCCTAAAATATATATATGCCGAAGCATGGGGGCATCCTCCCGCAAAAGGCAGGAGCAAATCGCTCCTCCACCCACTGCTGCCCCCACGCTTCGGCATATATGCTGAAGTATGTAACTTTGGTGGTGAAATCACCTCCGACAGCGCTGGAGTCACGGCTTTATGTATTGTGGGAGCAAATGCTGTTGCTGTCAAGATGAATAAATCGGCGCTGCAGCTGAATGGCGTACCTGAAAACAAGAAAATGGTTAAAACACAGTAAACTATAAAAAAATGACATACCTGAAAAGCAAAGATGATAAAACATAACAACAATAAAACATTGCAGAATAGAATACAGTAAAAAAGAGCAGAACAATAGAGAGAAAATAGAGAGAGAGAGAGAACATTAAACAACAACTATTTTTGGTTTTTTATTTTATATTTTTTTTGTGTATTTTTATTTTTTATTTTTATTTACTTATTTTTTTTTCATTTTTTTTTTTTAAAACTAACTTTTAAAACTGTAACGGTTCCAGGTTTAGGTCTCTCAAAATGCGATGGCATCTTGGGAGACCCTGTGAAAGTGTGTCCTAGTCTGTGCAATGTTGTACCCAATGCTAAAACTCAACTAGTGTATGGTAGCGCTCAAAACATTCACCAATGCAAAGACCAGGATTGCCAGGACAGGAGGGACAATAATACCTGGTGTCACGCCTATATCCGCGCTTTCTGCAGACACAACATTTTCTTTGGGGGGCTCGTTGGGTAGGGGTACTCGGGAGGACATAAGGAAAATACCTCCCATGCAGCCGGCTTACTGCATCTGGTTGGGGAAGGTGAGGTGGAGCACCGTCTGGATACAGAAGAGCTCTGTCGATCTCTTCCTGGAATTTAAGGAAGGATCCAGTCTGTCCTGAAGCTCTGTATAGCACATGAGCGTTCAGCAAAGCCAATTGAAATAAGTATACAGACACTTTTTTGTACCAGCATCTGGCCTTACGGGCAACTAGGTACGGCGCCAACAACTGGTCGTTGAGGTCCACCCCTCCCATATTTTGGTTATATTCGTGGACACAGAGGGGTTTCTCCACAACACCAGTCGCCATAGTAATTTGGACCGTCGTGTCTGCATGAAGGGAGGTAAGAACGAAAACATTCTTATTGTCCCTCCACTTCATAGCGAGCAAATTATTATGCCCCGTACACACGGTCGGACTTTGTTCGGACATTCCGACAACAAAATCCTAGGATTTTTTCCGACGGATGTTGGCTCAAACTTGTTTTGCGTACACACGGTCGCACAAAGTTGTCGGAATTTCCGATCGCTAAGAACACGGTGACGTCAAGCATGTACGACGAGACTAGAAAAGGCCAGTTCAGAACCAAGCACGGCACCCTTTGGGCTCCTTTTGCTAATCTCGTGTTAGTGAAAGTTTGGTGAGAGACGATTCGCGCTTTTTCAGACTCGTGGCTTTCAGATCGTTTTTTGCCGTTCAGTTTGTGCTTGTGGGTTTGTATCTGCTCTTCAGTGCGTGCAAGCAAGTTCCGCGTGACTTTAATTAGTCATTGTATTCTTGTTCGTTCGTTACTGTTTTTCAGGTCGCTCTTCACAGGCCTTGCTGTTCTTCAGTGTGTTCTGTTACTTCATTCTGAGCAGCCGACCGTTTTCTAGCCATGTTGCGTATGCGTACTCCTCGTAGAGTTCGTGCTGTGCGGGGGCTTGGTGTTGGGGTCCTGACCTTGACACAAGTCCAGTCCATGAACAGGGTGGGGAGGAGTTCATGGACCAAGAATTGGTTGCTTCAGCGTGACCAGTTCTCTCATATGTCTTTGCTCCGTGAGATCCGTGAGAATAATCCTGATGATTTCAGGAACTTTCTCAGGATGACGGACCCCGTGTTTCACCGTCTGTTGGTTTTGCTGACCCCTTATATTAGCAGGCAGGATACCTGCATGAGGCAAGCCATCACTCCGGAGCAGAGGCTCGTCACTACCCTGCGGTATTTGGCGACAGGGAGAAGTCTGCAGGACTTGAAGTTCTCGACAGGCATCTCCCCCCAGGCTCTGGGGATCATCATCCCAGAGACCTGTTCTGCCATCATACAGGTCCTGCAGAAGGAGTATATGAAGGTAAGATTTTTATCCTTTAATATCACATTTTTTTGTATTGAATGTTTGATAATATATTGTATTTCTTTCCTCATTCCCTAATTACCATGATTGGAATCTGCTGTGAATGTCCCCTTTGTTCTCATGCATGCTGGATTTTTATGTCATTATTTTTTTAGGTCCTTCATACAGATTGGCCTTCAATAACCTCCCCAACATGTTCTCTCCTGGCCCTATATTCACCTCATGTAGTCACTTAACAATGTATTTTATCAGCTCCATAGTAGTGCTTTACCCCAAACACCCCCTAAAACGTTTAGAAATGCTATTTTAGCTTTAAATTCAGGCAGAGTGCCAGAGGCTTTTTTTTTTGTGGTGTCCCCAAATCATTTTTAGTAACCCTCCCTCCCCCAACTGGTAAGTCAGCTGATCCCAATTCTCTATCTCTCCTCAATCATCTATCTGCTGACTTTGCCAAACCCATACACACTATACCCATCTGTTTTTTGCTCTGATTTATGGATGAATTACCCAAAGCATGTAGTGCAAGGGCCTGCCTGTATACTTTCAAATGGTACTGTTTCAAGTTTTTGTATCCTATTATTATCTTGACAGGTAATAGCATAATATCCAAATGTCCTCAAATGTGTACAGTGTGTATTTATATCTTTGTATTATGACACTTCTTACCTGTCCAGTGGGCTGCCAATAGTGTAACTAAGGAGGGGCTGTTCCAAGTAATACCCTGTATTTAGACATTCATCTCTCAATGAAGTGAAGAGGGTTACCTGTCCAAGATTTCCACACACCCCATAATGTTAGAAATGGACCATGAGGCGGGGGGGGGAATATGATAGGTGTACCTTATACTTTGGCGTTGTTAAATTCCCCTTAATAAATGCTATCTGGAGGTTGCCCCATAATGTTTGTGCCTAATCTGCTTGCCATGTTTCTGAGCAAAAATAGTAATTATTTTTTTTTTCCCTCAACAGTTTCCTTCCACGCCACAGGAAAGGCAGACTGTGGCCTCCCACTTTGCCCAGCGGTGGGACTTTCCTAACTGCGGAGGGGCAATTGATGGGAAACACGTCCACATCGTCCCACCACCCAACTCGGGGTCATACTATTTCAACTATAAGGGGTTCAATAGTATTGTGATGTTGGCGGTGGTGTCGGCTAATTACGACTTCTTGTATGTGGACGTGGGGAAGAATGGCCGGATGTCCGATGGTGGAGTCATCGCCCAGACGGAGTTCTACAGGCGTATCCAGAATGGCAGCTTGGACTTGCCACCTTCAGAGGACAATGTGGAAGGACTCCCATTTGTGTTCGTGGCTGATGAAGTGTTTGAGCTGGGGGACCACCTGATGCGGCCATTCCTGATGAGGACACTCACCCCGGAACAGAGGGTTTTTAATTACCGGCTGGCCAGAGCCCGAAGAGTGGTGGAGAACACATTTGGGATCCTGGCCAGCCCGTTCCCCTATTTCTGACACCTATCCATATGGCAGAGTATAAACTGAACCATATTATACTGGCGTGCTGTATTCTCCATAACTTTTTAAGGAAACATTCGGCCAACTATGCTGGCTCAGTTGGGCCTGAGGCCGGAATGATACATGAAACCACACTGACGGCGCTTGAAAGCAGCCGTCCTGGCTTGCCCTCCCTGAGTGCCCGTGATGTCTGGTTACGATACCTGGAGTTCTTTGCGGGTAGGGGGGCCATCAATATGCCAGCAAATATGTGAAGCCTTTTTATAATAAAAAAACAAAAAACAAACATTCTTTGTGGACATTTACTGCTTGTGTTTGTTTTAGCTGACCCTGACAGAAATGTCTTTATTCCAGAAAATGGCGTGATTGTGTAACCTTATACAAAGCACTGTTGGCTGTTATTTACTAAATGCAAAGACACATTTCACTACAAGTGCACTTGCAACTGCACTGAAACTGCGCTTGTAGTGCCAAGAGGATTTGCCCTTAGTAAATAACCCCCATTTTCTCTGAAAACAGCAATGACATCACCCAAAAAGTGTTGTAGCGTTGAGACAATAATCCACACATTCTTGATAACAAACTTTTTTATACCTGCACAATCACATGTGCATTTACCAAAAGGTTTTTCAAACAAACCAACATGTTTGTTGTATACCAATTTTTGGGGTAGCATTATCAAAAATAGAAATGTCCATTTACGATAAAACAGGCCTGTGTAAAACCAACAAGAAAGACACAAATCTTGAACTTACAAACTGTAGAACTTGAAGGCAATATCACACATGAGTATTTAGGAACTGTGTTTGATATTGCGTTCAGATGGTGTGAAGTCACCCCAGGAAAAGCCAAATTTGGAAGATGCACAGCAATTTACGAATTTCAACATGTGCTAGCTGCCATCACGGGGGATCAAGGGACGTGTTTGGGATGAGAAACCCCTTCCTCTCAGCTACTTTATTATTGAGGAAGGGGTTGCACCCCCAAAACGCGTCCATTGATCTTCCGTGATGGCAGATAGCACATGTTGACACACTGTGTGCATCCTCCAAATTTGGCTTTTGGAAAAATCACAAAAACATTTTGCACATTGTAGCACACCAAAAAACAAAGGGATTTGGAGGGGCTTTAAACTTGCCCCAAAACATCAATGATGTTTTTAGTTTTTCCAATAACATCATTGATGTTTTTCTTGATGTTTTCCAATTGTAAATTACACCCCATGATCTCCCCGATCAGGATCTGGGCACTTTCGGATGTGAAAGGATCTGGATCCACAACATCACGATCACCTAAAAAGAGAGGAACCCCCAAAAAAAATTAGGTCTCAAAAATCTGCCGGCATCCATCTCTTACCTGAGCCTGTGGTCGCAGACACTCACCTGTTGTGGTGACTAGTTCCACCACGTCTTCCTCCTCTTGCTCAGCTTGTGTTGGGGGGATTTCCCCTTCTTCCAGAGGGGGGTGGGCTCTGGTCTCCTCGGATGAGGGGTGTCCTCCAAGTCTTTTCTCCCCTATGTAAAACAAAAAGGTATAATTAGCACACAGATATTTGATGGCAGAACTATAAATAGGAAACATTGCTTGGAAGTGGGGTACAATGGGCAAGTTTAGCAGAGTTCCAAAATGTAGCATTTTCAGTGTCCTTTGTCAAGCTGCAATACTTTACCTGTTTGGTACAAGCTTCACAGATGTAGCACCCCCCCCCTATAGTATACACTGGAGCACCTGTGTGGCCCCCTAATAAAAATGGTGTTCTTGTGTCCCACACTAGTGCTCCAGCGTCCAGATGTGAAAACAGCTGCTGAGTGTCCTCTCCTTAAACCGAATCTAGTTTGCATTTTATTCTAGTAACAAAGCCATCTACACAACCAAATTCTTTTAAGACAAGTATAGGGCGTAAAAATGGTGGCCAAATGCATATGGCCTAAACAATGGTGTTTTATAGTCCGAAAGAAAAATGTTTGATACGAACGAATAATGTGCCCATGAACATGAAAGTTGCCATTTTAAACTGTACAACAGTTCCTAAAAGCACATGGAGCAGCACGAACGTACTAAACATCAAAAGAATAGGAACACAGCACAACTACTTACTTTTTTGCAGCACTCTCCGGATCTTTCTGTACTGCTCATGTTCTCTTAATTTGAGGTCCAACCACCGCTTCCTGAGCTGATCTTTCGATCATCGTACCCCGAATTTCCGGTGCAGACTCTTGACCACTTTCTCAATGATCTTGGCCTTTCTGACATTGGGGTTGGGGTAAGGTCCATACTTCCCCTCATAATCGGCCCTCTTCAGGATGTCCACCATCTCCAACATCTCCCCAAAGGACATATTTGAGGCCTTAAATCTCCTTCTGGATCAGGACGTTTCCGGCTCCAGGCTTTCCTCCTCCTCCTCCTCCTCGTTGCTACTATTATCACGATCCTGCTGTGTCTCTGCCATGTGCTCTTCCCCCACTGCGCCGAACGAAAAGGGGCGGGAAATAGACTAGAAAGAACGTCAGGGGCGGGCGGAGTTACACGCATGCTCAGTGTGTATAAAGCGTAACATGCGTGCGTCTTACGTACGATCTGTGAGCGGAGGAAGGAGCATCGGAGGCACCGATCATGATAACGAAGGTAGGATCTAAACTTGGGCCTATAATGCTTCGAAATGGAAGCCTATATTGTAACAAGATTAGGGGAGTTTGGCCTGACATTAGGGTTTGTCTTGTGTTGTGTCTTGCAGAGAAAATGGATGGGTTCAACGACCACAATTTCCTCCCCCTGTTCATAGACAAGTACAGGGAGCTGCCCTGTCTGTGGCAGGTGAGACATCCCCATTATAATCATAAACAAAAGAGGCAGGCAGAGTCGGAGACACTGCTGGAGTTGGTGAAGCCGGTGGTCCCCACAGCAACCATCCCCTATTTAAAAACCAAAATTGGTGGCCTGAGAAGCACTTATCTTAGGGAGCGCAAGAAGGTCACAGATTCCCAGAGATCCGGAGCTGCAGCAGATGACATTTATGTCCCCAGGCTGTGGTACTATGAGAGACTGCAATTTCTGTCAGACCACACTGAAGTCAGGGAATCCCTCTCTACTCTTCCTTCCACTCTTCCTTCCACCCCAGCTGAGGCTTCCGATGTCCAACCTGGGCCTTCCAGCCAGGAAGAAGTGGAGGAGCCCAGCTGGAGTCAGGTATAGCATTCTTCTATAGATTCCTGGTCAATAAATAAATTATGTTTATTAGATGTTATTATTGATCACTAATTGCTGATTGCAAAAAGTGTTTTACATATCAATAGACAGTAGTGGGCACCCAAAATTGGGACAAGAATGAAAAATGCTGGGCTCAGAATGATAGTCTGTTATATTTGGTAACAGTCAATTTGCATCAGTCATGAGATGAAAATTGTGTGTGATTGATGAATAAAAAACTAAAACTATGTCCCTTTTTCATACACAGGAAGACCTCAGCCAGGAGGAGGTTGTGGAATGTGGCAGCCAGGAGGAGGCAGGGATTAGTGGCAGCCAGGAGGAGGCGGGGCTAAGTGTCAGCCAAGAGAAGCCTGGGACCAGTCGCAGCCTGACAGAATCACAGGTTCCTCCCCTCTGCCTTCCATACAAAAGGGCGAGGAAGACGACTCCTGTGCATGATTCTGCGCTCAGGCTGATTCAGGAGGCTTCTGCATCCCTCCGAGCCTTACCCACTCCTGAAGAGGCCTTTGCCTGCATGGCTGCCACAAAACTGCAGGGCATGCAGGAGGGTCAACGCAAGCTCTGTGAGGACCTTCTGTATAAAGTCCTAAGTAAGGGGGTGAGTGGGGAACTAACACCCAAGACCGACGTGATTGAGTTGGACCATCCTCCTCCTCCTCCTGCTGCCACAACTCCACCACCAGAGCCACTGCGTGGAAGGAAGCGTGGAAGGAAGACAAGAGAGTGATGACCCTGGGTTCAGTCTGGTCTGACAAAAGCTGCAGTCTCTCGTATGACCACAGCCTGGGGACACAGATGTCATCTGCTGCTTTCCGGATCTCTGGGACTTCTGGACCAGACTGCTATCCCTTAGATAAGGACTCCTCAGGCCACCAATATAGCTTGAAAATTAGTGATGTCTGCCCTGAGGGTCCAAGGCTTCACCCACTTCTGCTGTTTCTCCAGCGTTGCTTCCCTCTTTGTTTAGTTGTGACCCCTTTTAATAACATTTTTTTAGGGAAATTCTACTCTCCTGTGTGTGTTTTAATCCAAAAAGGACAGTTTGTTGGTGATGATTCAGGTACATTTCTAACATAAAATGTGAAATTATCAAGAGACAACAACACCAAACAATCTCCTACAGATTAAATAGAACAACATATCAATGGTGTTGTGGTAACTTGACACAAAAAACACACACAAACATTTTCGGGAGTACAAATAAAAATCCCAAAAAAAAAAAATAACACCCTTCAAAAAAATACAAACACAAAAAAAGAATCAACATTAAAGCCAAACCAAAAAAAAAAATACAACAAAATTATGTTGTCAGGTGTGAGAAATCAAAATATATTGAGGGAATCCCGATAAATAGTAAATAAATAAGTTTGTGAGAAGTGTGTGTGAATATGAGCAGCAAAACTACTTAATTCTTGCCTCATTATAAAGAAGAAGAGAGTGCGCTGTATTAAACCATTTTTAACATTGCAGCGTGACGAAAGTGCTGTATCCATTGCGAACGCTAAGTTTACCAGAACGAGCTGTTCCGTGTCGGAATTTCTTCTGAGCATGCGTGGCATTTTGTGCGTCGGAACAGGCCACACACGGTCGGAATTGACGCGATCGGATTTTGTTGTTGGAAAATTTTATCTCCTGCTCTCCAACTTTGTGTGTCGGAAAATCCGATGGATAATGTCCGATGGAGCCCACACACGGTCGGAATTTCCGACAACACGCTCCGATCGGACATTTTCCATCGGAAAATCCGACCGTGTGTA
The DNA here is from genome assembly GCF_042186555.1 of Aquarana catesbeiana. Lineage (NCBI taxonomy): Eukaryota > Metazoa > Chordata > Amphibia > Anura > Ranidae > Aquarana > Aquarana catesbeiana. Next base: position 207,208,689 of record NC_133325.1, on the reverse strand, counting down.
CGGGGCATAACACTGCAAGCAGGCTCTCTCCCCCAACCTAAGACGGGAATCTACAAGCCGCTGGGGAAAGCCCCGGCGATTAGGTCACACGGTGCCACATGCTCCAATTTGATGATCAAAAAGGTGACTAAAAAGTGGCACGCTCGTGTAATAATTGTCCACATATAAATGTTACCCCTTTCCGAATAAGGGTGACAGCAAGTCCCACACTATCTTGCCAGAGCTTTCTATGTAGTCAGGGCAGTTTGTCGGCTCTACGTGACTATCTTTGCCCTCGTAAACCATAAAACTACATGTATAGCCTGTGGCCCTGTCACAGAGCTTATACATCTTGACCCCGTATCTGGCACGCTTGCTGGGAAGGTACTGTTTGAATGACAAGCAGCCAGAAAATTTAATCAGGGACTCATCAACACAGACAACTTGATGGGGAGTAAACAAGTCTGCAAAACGCTGGTTGAAGTGGTTTATGAGGGGCCTAATTTTGTAGAGCCGATCGTATTCGGGGTCTCCACGAGGACCACAGAGTTCATTATCATTGAAGTGCATGAACCGCAAAATCTGCTTGTATCGTGCCCTGGTCATGGAGGCAGAGAACAAGGGCATATGGTGAATTGGGTCAGTGGACCAATATGACCGCAACTCACTCTTTTAAAGCGGGGGTCCACCTATCTATCGTTTTTTTTTTTTGGAGTTCATTCACAAACTTTTCTTCTCATGATTATCTACTCACATGTTCTGTGTAATAAGTCCGCCTGTGTCCGATTTCATTGTAAAGAATAACTTATAAAATTCACTGACGGCGGTTTCCATCTTCATTGTGGGCATTTGAAGCCCACAAGGATGTATTTCCTGGATGCGGTGAATGCTGGGAACAGAGATGTTGTGATGACGCTGTTGCACAATGCATGCTGGGAAGCCTGAGACTAGCTCCCAGGGACTGTGGGAGGTCTGGGAGAGGCTAGAAACACGCCTACTCCCATGGGAGGAAAACCAGGAAGTGCTAAGAAGATTAGAAAAAAAAGGTAATTACGGCGATTTAAATTTTTTTACACAGCATCTCAGCATCTAGGCAAGGAAGAGAATGCATAGAGATAATGTTCAAAATTTGGGTGGAACCCCGCTTTAAGTTATGCCCATGTTGAGGGAAAGGCCCAGAAAGATCTTAAATTCGGAGACAGTAATTGGTCTCCAATCTTTGGCAAGGGAGGACTGGGGATTAGCGGTGATGTGTTGACCAGCGTATAAATTGCTTTGGTCCACAATAGATCTATAGAGATCTTCGGTGAAAAACAGTGAATAAAAATCCAGTGCCGTAAAATCAACTGTTTCCACCTGAATTCCGGGTTGGCCAGTGAATGGGGGAAGTACGGGTGCTGCAGAAGTGGTGGGTTCCCAATTCGGATTGGCGAATGCAGCAGGAAGGGCACTATAGGCACAACGGGCCTGTGTTCGTCTTCTTGGTGGCAGCGGGACACTACTAGTGCTTGCCACCTCACCAGCTTGAACTGCACTTATGGGACTCGCCACGTCACCACGTGATACTGCAGTGCTGGATGTATGACCAGGGTGTACTAGGCCGCTGGTGCTTGCCAGTTCACCAGAAGGAATATCGGTGCTAGTACTGCTCTGCTCCATATGAGGGACCTGCGGTTCTTGCACTTCAAGGACAGAAGAAGAAGTTCGGGGTCTGGTACGCCTGGCCTTGGCAGGGACCACAACTATCTGGGCTGATCCCGCTACCACTGCGTTTTTGGGGACCCTAAACTGCTGGGGATGCTAGTATAGATCTGATCGGATCAGATATTGATCCGTTCAGATACTATAGCACTAAGGGAGGTGTATGCTGCGTGCGTGGGTTTTAGTGGTACTGGCGCTAACCTGACACTGCCTGGGGCGACGCAGACCTTATCTGACCCTAAAAACTTAACTTATATCACTGCCCGGCGATCAGGGGGTTAAACCTTTATAAGGTAATAAACGGCGGGTGCCCTAAAACTATAATAAACTATAAAAAACTATCTAACTAACCAGCGTCACCCGTAACAATTATATGGTGATCACTGGTGAAAGGGTTAACTAGGGGGCAATCAGGGGGTTAAAACCTTTATTAGGTAGTATATAGGGGTCCCTGTCGCTATAAAACACTGACGGCGAACCTATATACTTACCTCCCTAACTAGCGTCATCTGTGTCACTAATACAGCGATCAGAAAAACGATCGCTTAGTGACACTGGCAATGGGGGTGATCACGGGGTTAAAACTTTATTGAGGGGGTTAGGGGGGTACCCTAGACCTAAAGGGGGGTACCCCAGACCTAAAGGAGGCTAACCCTAACTGCCCTAACACTTATAACTGTCACAAACTGACACCAATGCAATAATCAGAAAAAAAACCTGCTTTTGGTGTCAGTGTGACAGGGGGTACAGGGGGGTGATCAGGGGGTGACTGGGGGGTGATGGGGGGGTGAAAAGTGTGCCTGCATGTTCTACTGTTAGTGTAGTGTTGGTGCAAACTTACTTGGATGTCTTCTCTCCTCGGTGCCGGAACGAAAAGACCGGCTCAAAGAGAGATGACATCACTTCCTCCACTTCTGTTTACATTACAGAAGCCGAGGAAGCCTGTCATTCGCCAGGGGCGATCGCGAGGGGGGAGCCACGAATGAGTAGCCTCCCCCTCACCTTTGATCACCCCTGACCTGAATCTGACCGCTGCAGGCACCAGGGGGGGTCCGATCGGACCCCCTGCCCGCGGGAAGGCAAGGACGTACCTCTAAGTCCTTTTGCCTGCCCGTGCCATTCTGCTGATGTATATCATCGTGCGGCGGTCGGCAACTGGTTAAGCTATGTATATGTAGTGTGCTTTTAAAATGAGAATGTCTCTTGATGTATATATTCACATTCTAGATTGACCACCAAGCTACCACTAAAAAACATTAACGTGAGATCACTTTGGACTAACACAATGTGACTGAATATAAAATTTGTGACATGTATAATGTTTAGTGGTTATGATGTAATGGGGATTTATATTTATCAGCCATGCTTTTTATGGAAGCCCTTCTTCTTTTATCCAAATTTTATTAAAATGATTTGTTTTATTTGTTTTATTTTATTTTTTATGTGGTGCCTTAAAAACCACAGTTTGTGCTATTTTTCTTTCAATCGTAATCCTTAGGAATGTCACACTGACACGTACCTTGGAGGTGAGCCTGATGTGCAGAGGGAGACCTCTCGTACAGCCCTGGTTCCAGGATCACTGGAGTGGGGACAGTGATCGTCGGAGCACAGTGAGGTATGAGTGCCTGTGGAGTTCACTTGGCTGGAGATGATGTCAGCTGACAGAGAAAGAAACAGATTTGATCACTGTGGATGCAGGTAAGAGGATGCAGGTGCGCTGAGGGGCAGCAGATGCAGATGCACACAGATGCAGGACAGCAGGCAGAAGCAGGGTCAAACTAGCCAGGTCATAAACAGCGGATCAATCAGGCAGAAGTGGCAGGCAGAGAATGGTCAAAGTTCAGGCAGGGCTGATAGCAGGAGGTCAGGCAAACAGATGGACAGAGCAAGGTCAAGGCAAGCCAAAGGTCAAGACTGGAGACAGCAGCGAGGTCAGGAAGCCGGGTAAGTACTGGATCAGATGCGGGTTCAAGATCAGGTCACAGGATAAGCTGCAGATCAAACAGCAAGGATCCATACAAGAGTAGCCCCTTTTAAAGGTCACTGGGTGCCAAGGCAGCATCACGGTGCGCACGTGCACGATCTCCACGATCTGCGCACGCGCATGCGCATTGGCACAAGTCTGTTTACCATTGGATGCATGTGAACTGGAACACGTCTCAGTGAGCCTGTGCGCCTGTGATCTGTTGCAGCTTATAGCCGGTGTGTTGCCTTTAATTTGCAAAAAATCATTGTGTATATTGCCACAAATGATGGTTTATTTTTTTTCCATCTATTGCCACATTAGCTCTTGTCATGGTTGCTTGGGTATTAATACAATGTAGTGCTGTGTGGTTGTGTGACAAATAGAGCATGGCCTGGAAAGAAATGCACATCGCCGCACCCTAATAATTTGTGGAAGGCTATGCATACACTTTTTCTGTTACTTTTCCACCAATGGGGGGGATGCCCAAAATGATTTCTGTACAGGGATCTATGTAGACCTTTACATCACTGGGGTGGGAGGGGAGGAAGGTGTTATGCTGTTAGCTCCTACTGCATCCCTTCCACCTAATTTAGGTGCATTAACACAGAGCAAAATATTTTAACTGTGTTGTAGCTCCAAATTCAACTGAAGACCTAGTTTTAACTATAGACATAGCAATAATTCAAAGACGTGAAGGGTCATGAGGCAGTGAATTGATCATTTTGGGGTCCATTTACATAGCAGTGGTTTGGTTTTACCATGGGTTGTGGGGGGTGTAATTCTGTCTGCATACTGCCCCAAATGTCTATGTATTCTTACAGCTGCCAGTTTTTACCCAATGTATTGTCTGTGATTCGGAAAACTTTTCTCTGTACTGCCACAGTATATTGTCATAAATGATGGTTTATGGTTTTGTCACGGTTGCTTGCTTGCGTGCTGCTGCAATTTAGTGCTGTGTGAGTATGTGAGAAACACAGCACCATTTGCTTTGTGGACCATGACCCATAATGATTTTTAGCATGGCAAGGAAAGTACGTAACTAAGCCTAAATAATAAAAAAATAATTTGTGGCACGCTATGTATACAGTATTTCTGAACCAATGGGTGGCTCAAATAAAGATCCATTGTAGACTCTTACACCACTGGGGGGTTATATTTTTAGCTCCTGTTGCATCCCTATAATTAAGACAGAAAATTAGTTATCAAAATATTTTGACTGTGTTCTAGCTTCAAATCCAAGTGAAGTCTTAGTAATAATTCAAAATATAACTGAAATATTAGTTAAGAATTTAAAATCACTTTAGTCCCTGTAGAACTTTAATCTTTGCTGAAATACAATAAACACTTAGAATACTTTGTCTTAAGTTACTCCATACTTCATTCATTAGAAAGCTTGCCATTTTTTACTTCTGGGAAAAGGCTATAAGTTATCTCTCCTTTTTGGAAATAGCCTGGTAGTTCAGTAATCTGATCTTTGCCCTAGACCCACTCATCTCCTGAAAAGTTTCTACTAATGCCAATATTCAGACATAACTTTTCTATTTGTCATTAGCTCCTAAGTGATAAAAGTTACCATTGGGACTTTAGCCAGACAAATACTATTCTATTATCTGAAGGATTCTAATTGCTGAACAGACTAAAACTTTGTAAATCATTTTGTATCGAATGCATCCTAATGACTTGTACAACATTTTTCTCCATACATACACAGTGACAGGACTTTTCTCTTTCTGTCTGAGGTAAATAGATTCTTGGAAAAAGATATTTACAATCCTGCTAGTATTGGGAATTGTTCTAAATCATTACAACATTATCTGAAACAATAAAAACATCCTTTTATTTATATAATTACTCCACCAATTATTAGTGACCTATAAATTACTGCTTTTGCACATCTACACTGTCCTTTGTCCATCTTTATTGAAAAGCCTTGGAAATGCAAATACTTCTGAGCTCTAGTCTTTAAAGCAAATGTGATTTGCCCATTCAGAGAAAAGCAACATGTTTTCTTTGAAGTGCACCTTTCACCCATATATAGTATAAAGCAAACTTGCTCCTACTTTTTAACTCTAACTAATAAACACTTAACATTTTGCAAAATGAAATCATGTTATTAAAGAACTTACATTTATGGATCTTCCACCTTTCCACAGGCGCTGGTGATGTAGTCAGTGCATCCCAGCTGCATCCTAGGAAGACTATGTCACCAGTGCCTTCCAGGTAGTTATTGGAGCTGAAGATTTCACAAGATCTCTGATAATTGTTAAGTGAGAAGTATTGCCAAAGCTATTTTAGCTGTACTTCTCCTATGAATCAAAGAAATGCAGTTCATTCTGCACTCCCATGACCTGTTTCAGCCAACAGGAGGACGTCATTGAGCTGGATCTGGCTCTGAAAATATCCTGACCATATGGTCAGGATCCACCCAGATGAATATATAAAAACAGTCCACTGTGCTTGGTCTTAGCAGGTATATACACATAAATATTGAACAGTCCCAATATAAAGTGATATAACGTGCTCATGCTCAATATTTATGTATCTGTGCTCCGATGTGCTCAGACTTGGGTGCCCCACATGTAAACTCACCCCCAAGAGTTGACGAACTATCTCTAGCATGGTCATTCACACGTGTGGGGATACCACTGTAGAGATCCGTTGCTGGCGTCTCATGCAGTGTGATGCCTCATACAGATAGATAAACCAGAAAGATTTCTCATTGCGCAAATATCGTTCCAAAGGTTTATTTTGTTAAAAACAATAGTAAAATAACACTCACATGTTATGATGCACGGGTTGTGTAGCAGGTTATTTTTAAAGGGGAAATCGGCCCACAATGGTGGTGTTACCGCTTGCAGCGGTTCTGCTCGATCAATAATATTCGCTTGGGAGGAAGTGTGTCGTGGTGACATGGTAATGCCTCGACACATTTCAGCCAATCAGTGGGTCATCATCAGGACACTATTGGCATCTAGGTGAGTATTAATGCCTTTTTTGTTCCTACACATATTATGTTATTGCAAATGGTAAAAACCATCAACCCGCGCAGGAGGAAACTAATGAACTAAATAATATGTTTTTAGGAGCAGCACATTATAAAGAAAGTGAAAAAAGGAAAGAATAATTAACAAATTAATTACAAACCGCACTCCCTCTAAAGTGCCAATGCAAATAGTTAACAATCACAAAATTGTTGCAAAATTTGTGTAGAGATCTCAAAAAAGGTGAAAAATAGTGTCCATGGTGACAACCATAAATGACTTTAAACTAAAGTCCAAAAAACAAAAAACACAAAAACAGGAAGCATCAAAGTGTTGAAATGTCAAGCAGTGAAAGCACAAAATCCAAATTGAAAACAAATAGTGTTCATAAATTGGTGTAAGTACTCAAGACTTCTGGATAAATCCTCTTAATAATCGGCAAACATCAAGGGAACAGTAATCCACCACCATCACCGGCCACACAGCCTACTCACCAGATTGTGATGACTCCCATCACAGGAGTCAAAGGCACTTCAAAGACATGCCAGAAAGCTTCATACGATCACTGCTTGGTCCAAGTGCTGGAAATCAGGAACAATGTGACTGTATGGACACTGGGTGGATGTAGAAGGACCCTCGGATGGGGATTGGTCATAAAAAGACCGTTAATGCCATAGATGGGAAAAAAACTAATGGAAAACTCCCATCGTGAAGTATGCCAAAAATGTATTTCAACAAGCTAAAAACAGGCTAAAAAACCCGCATGAACCACATGTGGGTGAATGCGGACAGTCAAACAGTGAACGCAGCTACGAAGCTGTGTAACGACCGGAAGAAGCGTGTCACATTCGGTATGTCCGACCGGTTTTGTCAATGCATGCTGACGTCATCAGGGATCATACGCACGGACACGTCGCTTCCTTATATTACAAATGCCAATCGAAGGTATCCAATCCAGTGTCATCCCTCCTATTAAGCAGACTAACCATGATTGGGATAAACTGGAAGACCATTAAAGTGGAGTTCCACCCATTTTTACAACTCTTCAGCATCCTTCACTAAACTGTGCACTGCAAACGAATTGGATATTTTTAATTTTTTTTTCTCAGCACCTACTGTATATCTGCTGTATTCATTTTTCACTTCCTCCTCCCTAGCCCTGGCTCATTGCATCATTTCCTGTTTGCAATGCCTTCTGGGAAGGGGTGGCAACTTCCTCTGACACTGCCGTTGCTATGGAAACCTGACCTGAAACCTATTACACTGCTTGTGCTGCACTGAGCATGTGCGAGATCTGCAAGGATGAGATCCAAGAAGAAATACTGTCTGGCTTCAGATGCCCACACTTAGGATGGCCACGGCCTGCTGTAAGTTTATAAAATAACAAACTACTGCTATAAACGAACAAAACAGACCTTAGTTTACAGACTAACTTTACTAGACTACATTAGGCTTGTGTATTATATGGGTATTTTTATTTAAAAAGTATAATTTTGGCCGGAACACCACTTTAAATAAATAAATGAAGGCTGCCATCTTGTGGGCAAAAAAACAAGTTACAATTACAAAATACTATATACATCTAGGCTGCCATCTTGTGGGCGAATGCCAGAATAATAAAATAATTAATTTTGGGGAAACTTAGAAAGAAAAAAGAAAAATTTAAATAAAATAAAAAATAAAAGATTTTAAAAAAGTTAACCAATCTTAAAAAATTAAAAATAATAATAAAGGATGAGACTGAAATGGATTACCCTTTCACAATAAATCAATATAAATCAATAATTTGACAGATAACAATTCAAGTCAATATCAACATTAATACCTGCCGGAGTAAGTGTGTTCAATCTATATATCCATTCTGTTTCATTTTTTGATATTCTCTGAACCATATTTCCTCCCCTCCAATCAACATCCAGCTCATCAGTCCCAAAAAACACATATTATGTTGCTTAGCAACAGCTAAACAGTCATAAACTCCACCAGAAAATGAATTAAAGCTATTGTTAAATAGCAAGTGGAACAGGGGAAAGTCTGCAATAAAGTACATCTAAGGCTGAACATTTTGGATAGAGGAGGTAAGGGTTAAATTGTCAGTCAGTTAGGGTAAATTTGTCAGGTCTTCTATACCTCCAGATTTCAGTAGCACTGCAACCCCCCCCCCCCATTCAGGCTGCTATGGACACCGTGGCTGGCCTGCTAAGCTCCTCCACCCAAGCCGTTACTGCACACAGGGCTCTTCCAAGTCCCCCTGGATACAGTGTACAGTTCTCATGCTTGGTGCTGCAGCTGCATTGTTGCTCTAAATTAGCAATCTGCTCTCAGCTATTTGCTGTGTGGGGAGGAGGATTTCTGCTAAAGCCTTGTACACATGGGCTGAAAATCATTCAAAATTGGCCAGTTTGGCCCATGTGTATCTGATCAGCATCCAATCATCATTGGCAGCCAATGGTTGCCAGTGTTGATCAGTGCGTTCTAGTAGGGGGGCAGTCCCCATTTTAGAACAAAAAAACACAGCGGGGGAGATTGCTGCACTAACATCTCCCAATTCTTTTTCTTCAGCCCACTCAAAAAAAACTTCTAGCTTTTACCCAGCTTAAGTGTCCTCGCAGCAGTGCCAGTGCCTGCTATGGACAAGCAGGACCAGCAGTGATGACTGAGACATAGATGCAGACTGGCATGCTGGAAAACCAGTATCTGACCAGCATCCGATCAGCACTGGCAACCAATGGTTGCCAGTGCTGATCGGTGTGTTTTGGTGGGGGGGCAGTCCCCCTTTCAGAACACAAAAACACAGCTGGGGAGATCACTACACTAACATCTCTTGTGTTAGAATGGCAATCTCTCCGTTTTTTTTCTTCAGGCTGCCGAGTTTAACAAAAAACCCTTCTAGTTTTTGACCAGCTTAAGTGTCCTGGCAGCAGTGCCAGTGCCTGCTATTAAAAATCAGGACCAGCAGTGATAACAGAGACATAGATGCAGGAGGAAGTGGGGGAGCCGAACTAGTTTTTTTCCTGCCAGACTCAATAGTACAGAAAAGCACCTACTGCACTGCAGTCAGTTAACAGTGAATAACGTTGACAATTTAAGGCGGCATGCAGATATCCTCTGCTCAAGGCATAAACCCCCACTACCCCCCAGAGTTGAGGTGCTGGGCTGAAAATGAGCCATCCTCACTCCAATGGCATCACCAGAAAAAAGCAAAGCAGCCACACACAGATGTACAGATAATCAAGATTTTAGTCACCACCCACTCAGACGTGTTTTACCATGTCAGGCTTAAAGGTAGTCTAAAACATAGTTCAATGTGGTGAAATGCATCTGAGTGGGTAGTTTCCAGGTGGGACTATGACTGTGGCTATTGCTGGAGTAAAGCCTTGATTGCCTGTATGTCATCAGCATGCTAATGATTTACTTTTTTTCTGGTGGAGGGGATAATACTGGTGCATCTCTCTCTAGCAAAAATAGTGGCATTATTGATAGATCTGTTACATATCTGTCATAGTGATTGACTGCGTACTTGGTTTTAAAAACTTTCTTGAACCTGCAGTTTCATGTGTAAAGGACAATCCGAGGAGGAGAGCGAAAGAGATTTAAAAATGAGGGTCTGTGGTGTGGTAATGCACCAAATTATGTGCAGCACAACATGCACGTGTGCTTTTTTTGGCTAACATTAAATACATAAATATTTGTTCAATTACATTAGCAGTTCATTATGTATCAATTTTTGTTGACAAAGATAGTAATAAAACCACAAGTACACTGGTTCTCATCTGCAGAATCCACCAGAGCTTCTAAGCCCTAGTACGAGCTCTACTCCACCTCATTCTATCCACAACAAGTCATAGCTGGAAAAAGCTATAGCAGTTGATGCACAACTATACACAAACACACTGCCTGTTCTGATATAACTCTAATGAGGGTATTTAGCCAAAACCCTCTGCAATTAAGTTGGTACTGCTAGAATATTCTGTAAATAAAGATACATGCTTGTGTTCATGTTGTTAAAAATGTACAGCCTTTAAAGAAAAGATGTTGCTTTTACTAAACAAGGATTTATTATTTGGAAAAGTGCTTTGGAGAAAGACAAGGGATTCAACTAGCATACAAGTAAGCCACTGCCATGCATAAGCTTCTTCCTTGTATCTTGAGATGAAGAGGAAAGAAGCAGTGGGTGAGATTGTAGCTCACCTGCTGGGTCCAAACGAGATTGAGAACAACAGGTACTGTGTGAATAGCCTACGGGAAGTGGATATATTTCTAACTGTGAATGAGTTGACCGTTAATGGGCCTCTAAGGGCCTGAAGCCTAGGAAAGAATATTATGTGTTTGCAGGACTTTTTCTGGAGCTATTTAACATGATGTACAAAATGAAGTAATTGAAACTATGGTGAATCATGTGCTGCATGAAATAAAAAAATAAATATGACAATACTTACACAGCAGGGTTCTGTTTTAAAGAGTCACGGGACACCGGACAGGTGCAACATAAAGAATCTATCAATAATTATTCTGTTTGTCTGTAGCCTTGTTCCTGAGGAACACCTGATTGGTTTTCTTTACGTGAGTCAGTTGGATGGTAAGTACATCACAACAGAGATACTGAAACATGTTTCATGTGGGCACTACAGCACTGACAATATAATCAGTCAGGGCTATGATAGCGTTTCTGTGATAAGTGGAATAAGAAGTGAAGCGCAGGCATTGCTACAGAAAAAGATTGGCCAACATGTTCCATATATACACTGTTACAACCATCAGCTTCATCTAGCAATGATGCATGCTATGCAAGCTGAACAATATGCCAAAACTTTTTTGAGTTAGCAAGTTCACTGCACTCATTATTTAACCACTACAGTACAGAGAACTACAATGTGCCATCTCTGAAAAGACTACTGAAAATACAGTGGACCAGTCATTACGATGTGGCCAGGAAGAGCTTTGTACAATGCAACTCATACTAGAGTTAAATTTCCTGGATGCAAATCTATTTTTTTTTTCCCTGGGTAGGGCCCCCAGACAAGGATGTCACCTTTCACCACTATTATTTGTGTTATGCTTATATGCAGATGACATCCTCTTGTTTTTTGACAAACCCCATCGTCTCTTTATTAAATCTTATTCCAATCTTGGAAGTATTTCATATTCTCTGGGGCAGCCTTAGGGTTAATCATTCCAAATGTTCAGCTATGCCTATCAATCTCCCTCAAACTATATCAACCACATTAGCTACGCAATTCTTGTTCTCATGGTGCCCCCAATCCCTCTAGTACCTGAGAGTACATCTTACCCCCACATTTCAATCACTTTATCATGTAATCTACCCCCCAATTGTTTCTCACATTAAACACCTATTTATATTGGGCTTTATATAGACCTCAATAAGTTGGTGGTTGTGCTGTAGGAATTGATATACACATGTACAAAAGAATCAGGACTATTAGTATAACTAAGGAAATAGAAGTTATTTGAAATTGATGAATTTTTGTTTCGATTTTTGGTGCCTTAAAGCCTGCAAATTCTGTACTGAAAGCATACTCAGTAGACCTCGGCAGTGGTGGGGAGGTTATCACGGCCTCTTCACAGTCCATGAAATATGTACATAAAAGTACATGAAAAATTTTAGGTGAGGAAATCTTTCATGTGCTTAGTTTGAACAAACACATAATCTACCTGCAACAAACAGGCAGACAAAAAATGACCAATCAGCTCACAGACTGTGTTGTTCTGTCTACTGTTGGTTGTGCTGAGTGATTCTTCCAAAACACAGCCAGTGTTTCTACACATTTTGGATATAGCCAATGTTGAAATTGAAAATTGTTTTTTCAAAGCAAAATCTGGACCCTTGAAGGCAGTAAATTGCCTTCTCCCTCAGTCTAATGCTTTTCCAGAGCTGCTGCTTTTCCATCCTCTGCAGTTGCTTGCATGCTCAAAATGTACTGACAATCACAGCCTGAAAAATGAAAGTTTTATTGCAAAACCCATGTTACTCAAGATAGACCTTTCTGCTGTTTGCATACATCACAAAAGCTAAAGGAAACATTCCCAGAGTTGCATGCACTGTATTTAACTGCTCTGATTATTGCAGCATCCTCAGTGTCATGTGACAGTTCATTATCCAAACAATCCTATGTTTTAACACCATTCTGCTGCACAGTGATGCCTGACAGAAAAATAATTTGGTGATTTTGGCTTATGTGATGACACTATCTCATAATCTAGGCATGGATGACTTTTTTTAAAGTTTTTTGCCCCCAAAAAAGAAGACCGTTGCTCTGATGTGGTCACATATGATAAAAACAGTCCACAGTTAAAAGAAAAAAAAAAGATAGACAATAATGTTCATGTAGGTTCCGTTTTGTTCAAGAACTTCAAGTTCATTTACGTAATTGTAACATGCATTGTCTACATAGGATCCAGTTAAAAAATGTGAATTTCTACAAGATCATTGCACACAAAATGAAAATGAAGAAGACTGGTAAAAATAAGAATAATTCAAACATATAAAACCAAAAGGATAAAATGTAGGTGTGTTGACAGTATGCCCCCCTTGCATGTTTACTGCACCCCCCCCCCCCTCCCATATCTGAAAGGCTAGATCTGGCCCTTTATTCAGGGGAGGAAGAGAGGGAAAGGAGGCATTTATAAGAATAATTGTTATTACTCTTTACTTACATTTTAATTATCCATCACTCCTCCACTGCTCTGCTGAGGAGCCGAAGAAAACACTTTGTGCTTCCATGTATGGCAGAGGACATTACGTGCCCTATGTGGGATTATTTTGATGGGGCATATGGGTGGTGTGTAGGCTACTTCCATACACTGACCATTGGAAACCTCGGCCAATCAGTATAATAGTTGGATCGAAGAACTGGAGCGCCACACTGACATGGTAAAATCCAAACATAAGGTTTCTTTCCAAAGCAAAGCTCTGCTTGCTGCATTAATCAGATACACAATTATCTTGATCCCATTTCTAGCTCAAGACACCCAAAAGCTATTTTTTTAAGTCCAGATCCAGGGTGGCGGGCTGAGGCCCCCAAAACATGGCTATTGAGTTCACTACATGTTTTGGAATAAAACCTTCCATATGGATTTTAACATTTCAGTGTGGCACAAATCGTTGATTCAACCAATTACCTTATGTAGCACTGACCCCCGAAGGAGCTGCTGATTTAAATTGGGTTGTTGCCGTCACCCCTTACCTGTAGTTTCACCACGTCAGGAACTTAGAGTCTATATTTGGGCCTTGCGCCCACCAATGTATGCACCAGTCAATTATTTATTTTTCCAATGCTTTATTACAAGACAACTTGAAAGAAGTAGCAGTAAAGAGGTTGAAGGGGAGTTGCAGATACCTTTTTGTAGTAGATCACTTACAGACTCTTCAGAATAAAGGACAAAACACAACTTTCTCTCTGTAAATCTTGTATGGCTGGATAGATCTCTGTCACAGATCTAGCAACCTGCAAGATGTCTGGACAAGCCTCTCTCACACGCTTAGCAGCCAGCATACACCTGGATAAGTCTCTCTCACAAACTTAGCAGCCAGACAGTTAGTTACCTTGATTGAATTGTAGAACAGCTTCCAGTACCAGAACCTTTAAGCCGACCCAGCGATACTGTAAGGATAGGTTAGAGATAGGTGCATCCTCCAAGTAAGTTACCAGGCCCTTCTGAGAGACCAGCCTTCATCCTGGCTCTCTCCAGCAAGGGTCCTCCCCTGGATCTCCTCCGCTTGGTTCGGCTTCTTCCTAGCAGGCAAGACAGCCTAAGGACCACCTCTGCGGTAGTAGGCCCCAGACAGACTTTGGGGCCTACTTGCACAGCTGCAGTGATGTAGCCTCCAGCCCGGAGGGCCACGAGGTAAGAACTGATCCCTAGCACATGGCATCTGTCCCATAAATACTCTCCCCCAGAAAGCACAGCAGCAATGACCTCTCACTGGGCTATTTCTGAAAGAAGAATATTCATTAAAGTTTCACTAAGTTGTTATTCGCACACTGTTCCATGGTACCAGTGACACCTACTGGCAACAGTGGGAACTGCACAACCAAGTCAATTCCAGAACAGATCCAGTAAACTATATACATTCAATCTGAGCTGGTTACAGCTTAGCCAAAAACTAAATTTACTTGCGAGCGCCTGGTCAACAGGAGCAGGGCGCTACACTTATGTTACAGCTCTGAGCCAACTGGAATTTAATTAATGTCTAAAGACTCTAAAGGCTTAAAGTCTTGAATTTAGCCTAAGCTTTAATCCAAAAAAATATTCAAAAAATGAGGATTCATGTAGCTTTGTTTGTAATTACCATCATCCCTTTAAAAACTGATTGTGTTTTAACCTCTAAATTGGGATTTTTAAGGCAATTTCAGAAGAACAATTTTTTGTATTATTTAAAATAAATATTTTCATATTGAATAAAATCGTACTGATTTATAATAAAAACCTGTCGACAATGTAAACATAGTTGTATCCGTCACTTTACATGATATTGTACAATTATACAAGGTTTGATAGTCCTGAAGTGGTATTCCCCAACTACTTGCTGTTCCACCATCGATATGCAGATGCCGATGGTTATTGGTAGATAGGGATATCCAACGTGTATCAAAATATATAAGCATAAGCAAAATCTTCTTCAGGGATTTATACCACCTATTATTTAGACATTCTTAGTGAGAGCACTCCTTCGGGTAAAGAGGGAGCCACAAATCGTCTGTGTTAATTTCCCTCAGTGATACACAAGGACCGCTGGATCATATCCAAAAATGTGACACCAAAAGAAGGGGGCGGTATTTAAGTAGCAAACCACCTTATGTCTCTCACATCTGAGCTGTCCAACCACAAACAAACTCCACATTGAAGTCTAGACTCCTGCCGCCCTATGTATGGTGCGGCTACAAAGATCATCCACATAAAAAGGATGTGGAGGAAGAAATGGCGCCTTTAGCTAAAGGAGTGCTCTCACTAAGAATGTCTAAATAATAAGTAGTAAAAATCCCAGAAGAAGATTTTGCTTATATATTTTGAAACGCGTTGGATATCCCTAACTACCAATAGCCATCGGCATCTGCATATCGATGGTGGAACAGCAAGTAGTTGGGGAATACCACTTCAGGACTATCAAACCTTGTATAATTGTACAATATCATATAAAGGGATGGATACAACTTTGGTATACTATGTTTACATTGTCGACAGGTTTTTATTATAATCAATGCAATTGTATTCAATATGAAAATAAATATTTATTTTAAATAATACAAAAATTTCTTCTTTTGAAATTGCCTTAAAAATCCCAATTTAGAGGTTAAAACACAATCCAAAAAAATATTTAATTAAATGTAAAAATAATATTATTTAGCAACACATTCTTCTCAGAAATTATAACTGCTGTTCATTTCTCTTTGCTTACCACAATGCATTTTTAAATTAGTCATTAGCAGCAACGTGGATGTTTGCTATCATTTTCTTACTTGCTGTTGACGACTGCTTTTTCCAGCAGGTAATGTCTTAACTTTCCAAAGCACAATGAGAAAAAGCAAAAAGGGAACAAAATGTGTTATAATAACACTTATAATAGTAAAAGTTTGCTAAATTGCTAGAATTTTTGTACTGCTAGGCATTGAGAAATGGAATCCATCAATAGACCTCTCAAGGCTTGCCAGTCCTCCTGGAGCACTTGTCTTTGCCCTGATAATTGTTTGTTAAGGTGCTGCAGTGTTTAGAATGTGAACATCTCACTCAAGTGAGTAGTGGATAATTACTCAGCCATGCGACTGACAATTATGAACATGAATAAAAAAAGAAAGCTGATGTAGGAGATTAAATGGAGGATGAAGGACACAAAGTTATGTCATTCAGAAACGCTTTACTTGTAAATGCAATATTTCTTTACACACATTTAAACAGAATTTCTTCTTGGCAATGCTCAAGTGATACACTTAGCAGTAAATTCCTGATTTCACTTCTATCATGAGAGAACGCTAACATTAATTATGTTCCAAAATATGCTTGTTGCTATAACTACAGTAGCCTTTTTGTTAAGCATAATCTTATGACTGTTTCTTTATTAGATATGCACTATTAAGTGAGTGTTCTGAAAATTGGAAATTTGGTATAATCTCAAAATGTGTGTATAGTAAGTTCTCTGTGAGAAACAAATGAAAGGATCATGAGTTGTTAAAGTTAGTATAAAGTAGCTTGCCAATACTATTCCAGAATGGAGATGTTACTTAATCCACATCTGCTTTGCAGGGTGCTTCCTCTGCTGGATTTTCCATAAGAACATAAAAAAAGAGTACATCCCCTTGAGTATGCTCAAGTCAAGAAATTAACTTTACCACAAATGATACCATCTCTCTGATCACATTTGAGTCTTGATTTAAAACCCATATTTTCAGTATAGTTTCTTACAAGGATATGGTACTTCTTAGATAGGGAACTAAAATATTTGATCATGATTTTTCAGTAAAGTTCATCCATGCACTGTTCGATATTTCCTTGTATTTTGGAGTAAAGAGAAGCTTACAAAGCTAGAGCAAAAAAAATATAATTTGGAATACAGTTTCTTAATTTTCTAGACATTTAACTTTATCATCTTAAAGTGGTTGTAAACCCTTTACAACCACTTTTTGCTACAGGTAAGCCTATAATAAGGCTTACCTGTAGCAAGCCTATAGTAAGCTTATAATAAGGCTTACCTGTAGCTACCCTGGATATCTCCTAAACCTGCGCGGTTTAGGAGATATCCCCTGTATCTGTATGTGCCGACGTCATCGGAACATGTGCACTGAAGCAATGGCAGTACGTGGCGCATGTGCGGGAGTGACGTCATCGCGGCTCCTGCCAATCACAGCGCCAGAGCCCGAGATACCCGGAAGTAACTCCGGGAGTGATGTCGCCGGTCTGAGCAATGAATGAGGACTGCTGCGGGAGCTTCGATCCAAGGTAAGTAATACATAATGAGCTAGTATGCTATGCATACTAGCTCATTATGCCTTTGTCTTGCAGGGTTTTTTTTGTTTGTTTTGTTTTTGGGTTTACAACCACTTTAACCCTCTCTTCTAAAAACAATATAGTAGATCCTTTTTTTCTGCTTATAGGTGCAGCAATGATTTACATTATGGTCCTGTGGAAACAAAATTCCCCACCGCCAAATGCCATCAAATGGTGTCCATCTGTAATCCTAGAGGGACATTTTGTAAAACGTGATAGTAATGGAGAAAATTCTAGAAGCCACTAGAATACCTGGCCCTACTCAGTGATGTTGTTAAATAGACCGCTCCGATATCATATTTAGAAATATCACTTTAGAAGTCCTCCTCCTCCCTCTCTGTGTTCTTTCTACATCGCCGCCCTTCCCAGTTACCCAATACTTTAAGTTTAAGGTCTAAAATAGCCTGAATTTTCTATATTAAACTTTGCAATGCGACTTATATGAATTTAGGGTTACTATTTGGTTGAAATGTCTGTTGTTGTTTAGTAAATGTTATAGTTTACTGTTTGTTGCCATTCTTTGATACTGGTCAAAGATTTGGGTTTATGTCGTATTGGTAGGTATTGTCTTTTTTTTTTTTAACACTTTTATTTATTGTTTTTTTCCGTTTATTTTATGTTACAGGCACATATAAACGATTACATCTTGTAAATAAATCTCTTTTCTCATAGAGTAGCCGAACAGGGCTTACTAGTAACAACCAAATGTCATTAAATCCCGATTCCTCAACGGAGGAAAAAAATTAAACTGAAAGTATATCAGGGTGATAATCATGAACCACGCAGGGCCCTACTTCAGTGAATCATATTGCAGTGAACAGTAGTGTTGCAGACACATTCCAATACAGCCATACACACACATACACACTAGCCTTCAATTACTGGAGGTGGAAAAGCCTTTCCAACCTCACCGCCCCCATGCGCCCTCTTTCAGTCTACAGGAGCATAGAGCGTTCATTAGGACACTCAAAGCAGAAACCCCTTATTGCTGAGACAGCGGGGTGTCATTCCAGAAGGAATCGGCAATATCTAACCAAGGTTGCCAGATCTTAGTAACCTTTTTAGGGAAGGCCCTTCCAATTTAAATGAGTTTAAAGATGGGTATAACCTTATTTATCATATGATACAACATTTGAACATTAGGAGCAGATACATTTTTCCACTGTAACAAAATTAATTTCCTAGCATAAAACAGCACCATACGGGCCAGAGTTCGAGTATGGGTCTTGTGTAGGAAATCATTTAGCACACCCAACAGTCCAAGGTAGTGGTAAGTGTAAGATGCCTTAAAAAAAAAGAATACGTCATTCCAGAATGTTGACAAGGCTGGGCAGGACCAAAACATATGCATATATCTGGCTTCAGTGGAGTCAAACCTGAAACAGGAGGCAGCAGAGTCATAACCCATAGGGGCGAGCCTGGCAGGAGTATAGTGCAACTGGTGTACAAAATTTAAATTGTACATATTGGTCATTAGTCCTGATAAGATCCAAAAAAGCAGACCTCAGAGGCCTCCTCCCACCCCTCCTCGGACAGCCCGGGAATATCTATTACCCATTTCCGCTGAGCAATCTGGAAGGGTTTAACCCCAGCAGCCTGCAGGCGTGAATAGATAGTCGTGACCAGTTTTTCTATGTCCCGGTATGACAATAGCACTTCTATAGGTACTTCAGTGAGCTCCTGGGTCAGACCACTGAATTGTGCCCGGATGGCGTGATGTAATAGAAGATATTTAAAAAAGAACTTGTTTGTCACTCTACACCGTGCATCATTAACAAAAATATGAGATACGTGGGTGACACCGAGTCGTGTCCACCACAGGGAGTCTGGGTGGCCCAGGAGCTCTAAGAAGTTAGGGTTGTGCCTTAAGGAGGCTTTGGGAGACAACCCACCCGAGTTTGTGATCACCTTATTTCCTTCATGCCAGGCTAGCCAGCTAACTTCTATCGGAGAGCCACAGGAGCAACGTTTAGGTATAGATCTATGTAGTGTATCAATAAGTGATACCCCAGAGCCAGCAGGAGCGTTCAATAGAGCAGTGGAGCAGGATGAGGAGGCCTCCAGGAACCAGTCATAAACATATGCGAGTTAGGGCAGGCTAACCCCCCCCGTCAACCTTAGCGGCCTGAAGGGAGGCCCTAGCAATCCCTGGGTTTGACCCCTGCCAGAGGAAGGAGGATAAAAGTGAATTGATTTTGTTGAAAAGTTTTTTAAACAAAAAGATTGGGGATGCTCGGAAAACATAAAGAAATTTAGGAAGATATATCATTTTAAAAATGTTCACACGGCCAATTAAATTTAGTGGTAGGGAGGCCCAGGTACGAAGCCTGGTCTCCATGTGTGTTATAATCGGGGTAATATTTAGGGATTCAAAAATGGATACGTCTGTGTTGATAAAAATCCTCGAGTTTTTAAATGTGGGTTGGATGGTCAATTTGGATTGAGATAGGTATGTATAATCAAGTTTTGGGCCTATAGGAAATACCACAGACTTATCCCAGCCTACTCTTAGCCCGGAAACCTTCCCAAACTCCTCCACAACTCCCATTAGGGAAATAAAGGACTGCTCTGAGCCATCTAGATAAATTAGGGCATTGTCTGCGTATAGGGAGATCTTTTCAGACAACTCTCCACAGCAGATGCCACCTACCGTCACCGTCTGCCGCACCGTCAGAGCAAGAGGCTCCATGGCCGATGCAAACAGAAGCGGCGAGAGCGGGCAGCCCTGCCTGGTACCCCTTTGTAAATGAAACATATCAGAAACATCCTTATTGGTACTTATCCTGTCCCTAGGGTTGGTATAGAGCAGGCAGATACACTTGATAAATTGAGAGCTGAAGCCCATACGGTGCATAGTTTCCCAAAGAAAGGACCAGTTGACTGTGTCAAAGGCTTTTAACACACCCAACGATAACACTAGTCCACTTTTTTAATCAGTGGCAGTCTTGTGAACATGTAGGTACAGACGACGAATGCTACCATACGTACTCTTTCCAGGCATGAACCAAGTCTGGTCCTTATGAACGAGGTGAAGTCTCAGAGCTAGAACTTTAGCCAACACCTTAACATCGCTATTAAGTAGTGAGATTGGATGGTATGACCCGCACAACAGTTTGTCCTTATGGGGTTGGGGTATTAAAACAATCAGGGGTTCACACATGGAGGAGGCAAGTTTGCCCTCCTCCAGTGCCTGTCCAAACTGAGAGTATAATTTCTGTGCCGTTTCTTCCGCATAATTGTTATACCATTCCGCAGGCAACCCATTCAATCCAGGAGTTTTATTGGGGGGGAGAGAATAAATGGCATCAGTAATTTCTTCAATTGTCAGGGGTTTGTCCAAAATATTATTATGCAAGTCTTCCAGTACAGGGAACTGAAGGGATTCAAAGAACCCTAACATCTCCTCGAATCCCAAAGTTCAGCCATGGGGGCAAGGTCCTCATCCCCACAACCCTTTCCCGGTGGTTGTGGAGGTATGCAGGCGGGGGGGCTTATCGGAATTTGTAACCCCCTTTAACAAGGGGACCCGCAAATCCCGCCCCCTTATGTGAATTGGTAACGGGGTACGTTGTACCCCTACCATTTCACAAAAAAATTTCAAAAATGGTAAAAAAACAACAAGAGACAACTTGAGGGCCAGGCCATGATATGGATGATATGCTACTTATCATGCGGAGTCTGGAAATGACCTCCTTGAGAGCCTAAGGCTATGTACACACGATAGGATTTTCCGACAACAAAACCGTGGATTTTTTTCCGAAGGACGTTGGCTACAACACGTACGACGAGCCGAGAAAAATGAAGTTCAATAGCCAGGGTGGCTTTTCTGCTTGATTCCAAGCATACGTGGACTTTTGTGTGTCAGAATTGTGTACACATGCTCGGAATTTCCGACAACAAGTCTTGATGTCGGAAAATTTGAGAACCTGCTCTCAAACATTTGTTGGCGGAAATTCCGCCAACAAATGTTCTATGGAGCATAAACACGGTCGGACTTTCCGACAACAAACTCACATCCAACATTTGTTGTCGGAAATCCTATTATGTGTACGGCCCATAAGAGGAATTGTGCTGGAGGATTTGTGTTGCATGCATGTCATAACCACTCTATTTATGGGGCTCATGGCTTTCTGATAAATGCTTTTCCTTTTGAGCACTGGGACCTTGGCTTGCTGGGTGATAAGAAGACTTTGACCATCTTCCAAGCTTATTAGGATTTTACATTCGGATTTTGGACTTTTATAGCACCATTTTATTTATGCACATTATATTTTGGTTTTGCACTATTAAGGATTTTGGTGGTATTGTATTTACATAATTTGAAGTAATTGAGTTTTATTTCCCACTAGACTATAGTTCATTTTTTACATGTGTTATCGTGGATGCATGATTCATGTTGTATTATTCACTGATTTTTGGGGTTTATTGTTTATTTTCTCATACGTTATAATGAATATATGATTTATGTATGCATATATGTTTTATTGTTCACTGATTTCTTTTGGATTTAGATATAACAACCTAGCTCTGCTTATTTCGGTTTTATATTGTCATGGAAACCTGTTCCGAGGGATGCATTTGAAGCACATATTGTAATTGTCCTTTTTTAATAATGCTTACAAAAATGGTTAATAAACATGGAATAGATATAACTTTTAGCCAGTTGCCTGCTACTATCTAAATCTTTAGAAAGCATTCATAGAGCAATCACATAGTATGGAAGTAATCAAAACTGTGGAATAAGTTTTCAAGCTGCACTTAAAGGAAATTGTGGTCATTTAGGAGAATAGCAATGATGACATCTGAGAATCAGGTGTGAGAGTGATTGCCAGCCATTATTCCAGTGGATATCTTGAAATGGCTTGTTCACTTTCTGAAGATAAAATGTCCACTGATTCTATTTTAAAATCTTGGATGCATACATAAGGGTTTCCTGGTCTTTTGATATATACTAGACATTGTGCTTACAGACATTGTTTTCTGAATATTTATTGGTTGTTGTTTGTTTTACTGAAAATGGTTGTATACCCAGATGCTCTTCTCTTATATTAGCAAGGGTACAGAGCCCACAATCAATTTCTTTATCAAAAACTGAAATATAAATTGCTCAGATACCTTTTTTTCCATTTGATTTGTGGAGGTCATATGACTGCATTCATTCCCCTCTACTCCACATGGTCCTGGTTGGTGAGTGATACTAAGTTGCAGCTTGCCGTATGTCCTGGTGTGTTGTCAGTGAGATATGACTGCTGTTGCTATGCAAGCCACATGTAGAACTCTAAAACTTAAACCAAAAAAACAAAAAAACAATCCCAGCACAGCCAGAGCAGCTTAGTGCTGACTGCCATGGAGATCATTGTGGGGCTTGACTCACTGCAGTTTGAGCCCGTGGTTGCAGTGCAGCATCAGAGTTACTGGAGCTAAAGATACAGAGACATTACATACCTATGCTCATGTTGTATTCTTCTGCCAATTGCTTCTCCGAACCCAGCAGACTTTGCAGACAGTCCCCCATGTCACATCTTGTGGATTCCATGTCATGGGTGGAAATCATCTGGGGAAACAGGTGAACCATTGTCTCCTTGTATCTGACAGGCATTCAGGCACACGTCCCAGCTTCTCACTGAGGACATGCATATACGAAACAGTGGACACGAATTACAGCACTATTTAATCTTAACATAATGTGCATTCATTTGGTATAGCTTCTGCAGCTTTTCCCCTATATCTCCCTGGGCCATGCAGAGTTTAGTGAAGGAAACGTAATCATGGGACATCACTATACAATGCACAGAGTATTTTAACAGTGCTGACCCCTTTAAGAGCTGCTGAACTGTTGTCAATTATGTATGCTGGACTGGGAGTGGGCAGAGTGAAGTGGAAAGGATAAAAACTTCTAGAGAGGAAAAGGGGAATATCCATGCTGTGGTGGAAACACTGCAGAGGTTACATCAGCCTGTAGATTGTTGCCCCTAAAAGGTGTAGTAATAGTAGCTGTCAGGATAGACCAATATTTTTCCTATGATGAAACTTTTTTTAAATAAATGATGGACACTCATAATTAGGTAAATTTAAGTGGAACTAAACCCCATTGGTTTAACTGTTTCCTAAAACAGTTATATTCAAGGTATGCTGTTAATGCTCAAACTCCCACAATTGTATGTATTCTCAACTTAACTGTCAAACCATGAAATGGCTGATGTCATAACTGATCTCATGTGCAGCACCATGGCAACTGCCTCCTTAACCACGTAAAGATGGGTCCCATAGCAGTTTTACTGCTACAATGCAGCTCTCATGTGCAGAATTACATATATATATCTATAGATATAGATATATATAGAGATAGATAGATAGATAGATAGATAGATAGATAGATAGATAGATAGATAGATAGATAGATAGATAGATATATTATGTGATTTTGCACTTCTGCCTGCAGGGCCTGCAAGCACAGCGAGCTGCCTCTGCTGTGATTATTCGCAGCAGAAGTCAATCTGTGGGTGCCAGGCACTGGATGTCCTCTGGAACCCACCGATCGTCGGTAAATTACACAGAATGGGTATCTGCCTATGTAAAAAAGGCAGATATCCATTCTGACAGGAGGGAAGGAATGGATTTTGTGTTCCTGCAAAGCAGAGAACAAAATGAATCTCTTCTCTTAGTAAAAGCACCTAACACAGTACACAAAAACACTGGCTAGGCACACAGTTAACCCTTTGATCGCTCTAGATGTTTAACCCCTTCCCAGCCAGTGTCATTAGTGTCATTAGTAACATTAGTGACAGTGCATATTTTTAGCACTGATCACTGTATTAGTGTCATTGGTTCCCGCAAAGTGTCCAAAGTGTCAGTTAGTGGCCGATTGTCCACCGCAATATCTCAGTCCCACTAAAAGTTACCGATTGCCGCCATTACTAGTATAAAAAAAATTCCATAAATATATACCATAGTTTGTAGACAATATAACATTTGCGTAAACCAATCAATATACGGTTATTTGGATTTTTTTTTTACCAAAAAGTATGATACATATTTTATTTTTTTATTTTTTTTATTGGATGTGTTTTATAGGAAAACGTAAAAAATCTTTTTTTTTTTTTATTGTTGTTTTTCTTTTGCTTATGGTGCAAAAAATTAAAAATGTAGTGGTGATCCAATAAAAAGCAAGCTCTATTTGTGGGAAAAAAATTACATAAATTTCATGTGTTTACAGTGTCGCATGACTGCGCAGTTGTCAGTTAAAGTAATGTAGTGTTGCATCACAAACAAATGGCCTAAATGGGAAAGTCTTTGTAAGAATCTTTGGGGGGGTTGCAGATACATGAATGTGGTCTTAAGTATTGTCAGTGCCAGCTGTTTAAAGCCCAAATACAGTCAATTTTGAATAAGGTGGAAAAGAGCTACGATTTCTGTCATTTTTTCAGATTTTGTTTCTCTCTACAAAACCATTAAGATTTTCTTTCACTTCCTGTCCCTCTGACACCTGTACAAGAAATGAGGGGAACAGTCATCACCAACAGAGAAACGCACAGAAAGTAAAAAAAAAAAGCTTTCTCTCCCAGATAAAAATGTGTTTTTGCTTTTGTCTGTATTCCTGACAGAAACCTCCCTTGTAAGCTTGAAGCCAATAATAACCTGATGGAGACTCTAATTTTCCAAAGCTCTATTCAAAACAACATATTTTTCTTCTAGATTTTGCTTTGAAATTGTAAAGATGATTTTACATAGGCAAGCCTCTAGAACCATCTAATTCTTCAGGATATTTTTTTTTTCTGTTGTGATTTGTGACAGTTAATAAATAACTGTTAATTAGCTGTTAAGACATTCATATTATAAATTGTCCATGTTTCTTACACTACAATTATACATTTAGTACAAAGTACAGTGGCATTAATTATAAATGAAATAAGCTTTTTTTACAAATGTAATGTTTCTTCACCTAAAGTTAGGGGCAATTTCCAGCACACCAATGTGTATGTGTGTGTGTGTGAGGGTCAGGGAATTAAAAGATCGGGGAATTAAAAAGACACTTCCATTAACTATCAGTGGGGGAGGTAAAATAGCACTACTATCAATTTCCATTGTAGGGAGATGATGGGGTACACTGTCACTAACCACCAATGCATGGAGTTATTGAGACTGCCATTGAAGGTTGTTTTTGCGGTCACTGACACCAATGCTGAGGCTTATTATTGCATCTACTGACACCATAGCTTGAAGTTTTTATTGTGACCACTGACTCAAATCTTCTCTTCGGTGTGCATAAGGGTATATTGCAAAAAATATAGTAGGATTAACATTTGCAGGCATTGAGGGGTCTTACAGCAATTATTTTGAAAGGGTTGCCTAACTATATACAATGCACTGCTATTGTGTGGCTCGCCACTACTGAAAGGATTATGCAGGTGCGTGCAGGGTGGGGGAGGAGGATTTTTTTTAAATTGCACTTAGTACTGTATGCTCTGGAAGTTAAAATCAAGTGCTACAGGGCATAGTTAGTAAGTCCTTGGTCTACAAGTGATGGGGTTTACTGGTAAATGGATCCTATTTTTCTTTACCAAACAACTACCATATTCGGTTCTCCTTGGATATTTATAAAAAGTCCAATAAAGCCTTCTACATCATATTGATGGGAAGCACCCTCAAGAGTGTGTACTACCTTATCAATATAACTCACATTCACCTAGTATTTAGTCAGTAATTGTCGCATACAAGAAATGAAAGTGTTTGTTACCCCAACACTTCATATTCCTGATATGTGCCTGCTGTACCATGTACTTGTATGAGAAAGTATCCTGTTCTCTTTGTGTTGCTTCCTTTGTGTGAAATCCTTGGTTGTAAGAGAACTATCGTTGTGCTTCGGGTGCACTCGCACAAGGAACTCGGCAGATCGCAGATGCGCCAATACGCATACGCGAAGAAGTGTGCGCGTCCGTGGGAACGCATCCACGAGTCACTTTGGTGACAGATGGCCTATTTAAGGGGCGCACTGACTGTAGACAGATTCTGAATGATCTTCAGCTGTTCCTGTACCTGTATCCTGTTGTTACCTGCCTGTTATCCATTGCTAAACCTTGGCTTTCCCTGACTTTGCTGCTGGACTCTCCTACACTTCTGATTACTGGCTCCTGATCCCGGCTTTCAATTTGACCCTGCTCCTGCCTGATGTCTTGGTACCTTGCCGTCCGTCTGCTACTGAACCCTGCTATCCTTGTGACTACGTTCCTGTCTCCTGTTTGACTCTACTCTCCCTCCCGGGTATCTGCAACTCCACTCCTGTGATCAGCTGTGACTTTCTGCCTTCCAAGAGTTGCATCTTCTGCTGCAAGCTTCCAGGGCTTCATCTGCAGGCAGGGCCGGATTTCCCACAAGGCCACCGAGGCCAGGCCTCGGGGCGGCTGTGGTACAGGGGCGGCGCCGCTCCTGCAACGACTTCTCGGCCGCCCCCCACACTAACATAGCAGCATGCAGTGCACCTGGGTGCCAGAGAGGTGGGGGCGCTGAAGCACTAGAGTGCTCCTCTCCCTCCTCCTCCTCTCTGTGTCCAGACTTAGGCGGCTCCCTCCGCAGGTCACCACCACCGCTGCTGTTTTTTTCGAGGCTCAAGCCTGTCCCCCCTTCCTCCTCCTGTCAGAGAAGGAGAGAAGCCGCCCGAGATTGGAGTGGCTGGTCTCTGTGCGGGGGGGCGTGTTCTCCTCTGTCTCTCACTCCCGCCCAAGCCTGTGCCTGTCAACATCTGTTCTGTTGTACACTTATGCAGGGGGGGTTGTCCGGGGGGTCTGTACTAATGGAGGGGAGGTTGTCCTGGGGGGGTTGTCCTGGGGGGTCTGTACTAATAAAGATGGAGGAGGGGTTTGTCCTGAGGGGGTCTGTACTAATGGAGGGGGGATTGTCCTGAGATGTCTGTACTAGTGAAGGGGGGGTTTGTCCTGGGGGGTTTGTACTAATGAAGGGGGGGTTTTGTCCTGGGGGGTCTGTACTAATGAAGGGAGGGGTGGTTTGTCCTGGAGGGGTCTGTGCTAATGGAGGGGGTGGCGGTTGACCTGGGGGGTTTGTACTAATGGAGAGGGGGTTGTCCTGGGGAGGTCTGTACTAATGGAAGGGAGGTTGTCCTGGGGGGGTTGTCCTGGGGGTCTGTACTAATGGAGATGGAGGAGGGGTTTGTCCTGAGGGGGTCTGTACTAATGGAGGGGGGATTGTCCTGGGATGTCTGTACTAGTGAAGGGGGGTTTGTCCTGGGGGGTTTGTACTAATGGAGGGGGGTTTGTCCTGGGGGGGGCTGTACTAATGAAGGGAGGGGTGGTTTGTCCTGGTGGGGGTCTGTACTAATGGAGGGGTGGTTTGTCCTGGTGGGGGTCTGTACTAATAGAGGGGGGGTTGTCCTGGGGGGTTTGTACTAATGAATGGGGGTTTTGTCCTGGGGGGGTCTGTACTAATGAAGGGAGGGGTGGTTTGTCCTGGGGGGTCTGTGCTAATGGAGGGGGTGGGGGTTGACCTGGGGGGTTTGTACTAATGGAGAGGGGGTTGTCCTGGGGGGTTTGTACTAATGGAGGGGGTATGTCCTGGGGGGGTCTGTACTAATGAAGGGAGGGGTGGTTTGTCCTGGTGGGGGTCTGTACTAATGGAGGGGGGTTGTCCTGGGGGGTTTGTACTAATGGAGGGGGGTTGTCCTGGGGGGGTTTGTACTAATGGAGGGGGGTTGACCTGGGGGGGGGTTGTACTAATGGAGGGGGGTTGTCCTGGGGGGTTGTACTAATAGAGGGGCGTTTGTCCTGGGGGGTCTGTACTAATGGAGGGGGCTTTGTCCTGGGGGGTCTGTACTAATGAAGGGAGGGGGGTTTGTCCTGGGGGGGTCTGTACTAATGAAGGGAGGCGGGTTTGTCCTGGGGGAGTCTGTACTAATGAAGGGAGGGGGGTTTGTCCTGGGGGGGTCTGTACTAATGAAGGGAGGGGGGTTTGTCCTAGGGGGGGTCTGTACTAAGGGAGGGGGGTTTGTCCTGGGGGGTCTGTACTAATGAAGGGAGGGGGGTTTGTCCTGGTGGGGGTCTGTACTAATGGAAGGGGGTTTGTCCTGGGGGGAGGGTCTGTACTAATGGAGGGGGTGGTTTGTCCTGGGGGGGTCTACACCCAGGAATGTACACCCAGGGCTCCAGAGGGAGAGGACAGTGCTGAGGGAACACCATTAGAGAGAGAACCCCGCTGCCCTGCGCCACCAGAGGGAAAGCCACACAGCCTGGCGCCATCCCTGGCGGAGAAAGGAATGGAGTCATTGCAGGAATACAGATCTGGGTGCTACCCAACGGAGTCGCCACGAGCAATTCAGAGTGAGCTGACTCCTGATCAGGGGAACCATTGCTGTATCGCTGGGTCAGGTGAGAGGGCCGATCGGCCATTATCTACTAATGTCCATAGGAACTGCAGTCTCTGACCGTCTCCTGTGTCATGTCTGCCGTCTTTGACCGTCTCCTGTATCATGTCTGCAATCTCTGACCATCTCCTGTACTATTATTGCAGTCTCTGACCATCTCTTGTATCATGTCTGCAGTCTTTGACCGTATTATGTCTGGGGGCTCTTTCTGGTGGTGTGTGGGGGGGGCGGCATTGAAGGGCCCGGCCTTGGGGCGGCAAAGGGAGTAAATCCGGGACTGTCTGCAGGCACTCGTGCTCCTCCTGTCCCTGTCCCTTGGTTCCTTCTGTCTGCACTGTCAGCGGGACTTGAGCTGGAGATACAAGAGAGGCTGACCTCATCACTTCAGACTCCGACCAGGTACATGACACTGGTGTTCCCGCTAGTTCCCTTGCTTTCCTATTAAAAACTTACCACACTACTATATTAAACACCTGAACTCCTATATTAAACACCTGAACTAATCTCACTGGTTTACACCTCTGGTCAGACGGTGAGAGATCAGGCATGATACCCCGTCCCCTGTCACCATAAGTCCTCTTCCTTCCTAAATTCCACACCATGGGAATCTCTGCCCCACCCCCTCCCATACTCCCCCCTAACCAAGCCCCCCCTGTCATTCTTCCCTTACACTCACCTACCTTGTAAGCTCCCTCTCCCTCCCTATACTCCCATACATACCTTAACTCTGCATACTCCCTATATAATCTAACGCATACACATCACTACTCTATTCATAAATCCCAACTAAGGTACAATTATAAGTACCTTAATTCTAAAGCCCCTTATACCATTAAAAATCATATAAACACCAAATCCCTGCACAGAGTATTCAAAAATATTTTTTGACCCCATTACCCTACACCGCCTGGTATTACATTCAGCTAATACAATCACACAGCAAGTTTGAATTTAGTGTGATAAAGCTCCATCTGTCTCACTGAACATCATCACAATATCCTTTAGACAT
Organism: Aquarana catesbeiana; assembly: GCF_042186555.1. NCBI lineage: Eukaryota > Metazoa > Chordata > Amphibia > Anura > Ranidae > Aquarana > Aquarana catesbeiana. The sequence goes on along the minus strand of NC_133325.1, from coordinate 207,178,681 downwards.
GTCTCTCGTACAATTATGTTCTGTTATTGCTTGATACGATAAAGTAAATGTAACCAAAATACTTGTTGCCTTATACCTTGTTCTACAATAACACCTATGTGTTTCATCTCAAAGTGATGTACAGTAAATGCCCCTGCCAAATAAAGCTTTTGGAGAAAAAAATGACCACACCAAGCAGGAGAGCACAGCCATTCACTGGGAAACTCCGTGTACTGCTGCTTCTCCTCCACTCAGCTCTTATGCAGCTGAGAACAGAGAGATTGGGATCACTTATAAAAAGAAAAAAAAAATTATAATGTTTTTTTATAACAATTGCCTTTCATTTCTTCTGTTTTAAACTAAATGGTTTGTTTTACAAGATGATTATTTACAATCACTTTAACTGGTAAGGAGGTCCAAAGAAATACTCCAGCTGCGAACACTGTCAGATTTGCAACAAGTCCACATTTTGGTTAAATGATATAGTCACCACTTCCCCATAATTGTTTGCTGCACTGCTATGCCCCGTACACACGATCGGACATTCCGACAACAAAAATCCATGGATTTTTTCCGACGGACGTTGGCTTCAACTTGTCTTGCATACACACGGTCACACAAATCTTGTGGGAAATTCCGAACGTCAAGAACGCGGTGACATACAACACGTATGACAAGCCGAGAAAAAAGAAGTTCAATAGCCAATGCGGCTCTTCTGCTTGATTCCGAGCATGCATTGAACTTTGTGCGTCGGAATTGTGTACACGAGATCGGAATTTATGACGGATTTTGTTGTCGGAAAATTTGAGTTCCAGATCTCAATTTTGTGTGACAGAAATTTTGATGGAAAATGTCTGATGGAGCCTACACGCGGTCAGAATTTCCGACAACAAGCTCCCATCGAACATTTTCCATCGGAAAATCTGACTGTGTGTACGGGGCACTAGAGGCACATAATGTTGCTGAAATAAAGAGCAGATATTGTGCTGAGCTGAAAGTGGTGGTGAATGGAGGGTACAAAAAAAGAAATCAGGTCTGAGGCTTGATTCACACTAATTCATTTTTTGATGCATTTTGCAGAAATGCAGGGAAATTTTTTAACATGGGTTCCTATGGAATATGTTCACATCAATGCATTTTTGTACCTCTGCATTTTTGGAAAGGGACTTTTTTCCCGCAAAATGCAGCATATTGCATAGAATTAATAAAATTCAATGGACCCGCATCCAAAACGCAAGTACCGCGTTTTTATCGCGATTTTGCCACGATTTGCGTTTTGCATTTTTTAAAAAATGTTTTACCTTGTATATAGCTAGTTGCTAAGGAGGAGGCCGCCGCATCCCACTCAATGTAAAAAAAAAAAATGCCGGCAAAAAAAAGAACAACGTGGGGTCCCCCCAAGTCCATACCAGGCCCTTGAGCCTAGTATGGATTCAGAGGGGACCCCCACACACCAAAATTTTTTAAAAAATGGCGTGGAGGTCCCCCCAAAATCCATACCAGACCCTTATCCAAGCATGCAGCCCAGCAGGTCAGGAAAGGGAGGGGAGGAGCGAGCGCCCCCCCCCTCCTGAACCATACAAGGCCGCATGCCCTCAACTGTATTTTTAACACTACACTACTCTTTTTTTAGTGAATGGGTAGGGGTACAATGTATCCGATACTCATTCACATGGGGGGCCAGGATCTGGGGGCCCCCTTATTAAAGGGGGCTTCCAGATTCCGATAAGCCCCTCACCCATGGACCTCAACAACCACCGGGCAAGGGTTTTCGGGAAGAGGCCCTTGTCCCCATGAACATGAGGGCAAGGTGCTTTGGGGTGGGGGAGCGCAGAGCCCCCCTGCCCCAAGCACCCATCCCCCCATGTTTAGGGCATGCGGCCTAGTATGGTTCAGGAGGGGGGGGAGCTCGCTCATCCCCTCCCTTTCCTGACCTGCCGGGCTGCATGCTCGGATAAGGGTCTGGTGTGGATTTTGGGGGGACCCCCACGCCAGTTTTTTTTTATTTTGGTGTGTGGGGGTTCCCTCTGAATCCATACTAGGCCCAAGGGCCTGGTATGGACCTGGGGAGCGGACCCCACGCCGTTTTTCCTCTCAATTTTTTTTTTAGCCAGCAGTACTTTATTTTTTACATTGAGCGGGAAGCCTGCTGACAACTGACTCATCGGTTGTTAAGGACGCGGCAGCCGGCTTCCCGGCCCCCTTCTTAGCAACCAGCTATATACAGTGTAAAAAAAACACAAATCGTGGCAAAATCACAGTAAAATTGCAGTAAAAACTCGTGTCCAAAAACACAGCAAGCACCACAAAAAGCACTGCAGAAATGCTCAAAAGCAACACGCATAAATGTGAATTGAGCCTGAAAAAGGGTGGGATTAGAGTTGCAGCTTAGCCCCTACATCAAGGCCCTTAACCCTGCCTGTTGCAAACCAAATGATTTTTGTTGGCATTTTCTTCACTTATTTAATATATTTGGCATAAAACGCAGACAAATTTGTGATTTAAAGAAATTAATTGGCTATCTTTAACACTTTATATGATTGTACTTCTTATTTGAGCTATTTTATTCTTACCACCGAAAATAAAATATGGAAACAAATTGATAATTGCATGATATCACTCACTATTCTCTTCCGTGACTTTTCGTCATGCTAGAATAATAAAACATTGCTTTTTTGTATCGCATTTTAAGAAAATGTTTTCAGTGTGTGTAGATGATCTGTCCTAGAGGGAAACAATGTGTTCTGTAAAACCTATATTTGATTTCCATATCTTAATCTGCATGAGCCTTCATGCAGCACTGTGCACACACATCGGCATTAGTCTTTGTTTGACATTATCTTTCTGAATTTTTCATGAAATTCATTCCTTTCCTCATGCATAAAATATTAGAGTATGTGATACAATTAGTGTAACCTCATAAATATCTATTCTCTGGAAACAAAACTTCCCTGGTGTTAATCTATACCATACCTGTGGGAACTCTTCTTTTTGACTCCCATAGATTGAGCAAAAATAGTAATAAAACAAACTAAAAACTAAATAAAACAATAGGTTGCTAACCAAATGTCTTTCTTTTGAAGTATGGCACATTACTTTTATCTTGTCTTGAAAAGCATGTTTCATCTTTGATGAATACCAATGTGTTTGAGCAGAAATGATGTGCTTGCTTCCCAGTATCTCTAGAGGAAAAGTGTAACGATGTGTGTTGAGCTAAAATATGATTAAAAAGTATTTGTATCAACTGAAAATTACATGCAACAAGAAAGTTTGAAACATATGCATTATATTTCTGAATGTTAAATTAAAAATATATACATACAGTACAGTCAGTAAATAAATCTTTCCAAGGGCACTTGTATAGGAGCCAGAACATCCTAATTAATTTAATCCATCCTTCCTTCCTTCCTTCCTTCCTTCCTTCCTTCCTTCCTTCCTTCCTTCCTTCCTTCCTTCCTTCCTTCCTTCCTTCCTTCCTTATCAATGCTATAAACCTATGCAGTTAAGAAAAGGTGTACCTAGCAGATGTACAACTGCAGCAGTAGGAAAGGGGCCTACTACCAAAAGGTGATATCTGGTTTAGGCAGAGGATTCCTTCCCTATTACAGATGACTGCATCCCTTGCAGTGCTTGATCTTCCTCAGACCTATTCCTTTCCTGAAGATCCTAAGGGACCTCTGGGCCTACGAAGTTGATAACAAACAGTTTCTACTGCTCCCTTTCATAGTAAGGACATGACTTTTCAGTGTCCCTCTAGCAGTTCTGGACCCTGTTCATAGTACTGACACATACCTCCACCCTAATCCCTTTTCCTGGCATCCCCATTGTACAGCAATCTGGAGACTTTCCCTAGAGTTAGTTTCTGAGATTTTCACAGTTCATGCAAAGCCAAGGGTCCTCTGTGTAAGATATTCTGTCAGACTTATGTGGGTGTGTGTGTCTATACATACACTGTATATTTACAACACTATTGACTGCAACCTTGTTTAGATACAAATTACCAACTATCTAATGCTTGCAATCTTGTGGCATCTTTAAGCGGAACTGCTTGGCTCAAATGATCACTTATAAATCCACTCCCTGAGGATCCTTCACCCATTACTGGTGTGGCTGATTTTTTCCATAAACCCCTAGGGCAGTGATTCTCAACCGCTTTAGTGCCGTGACCCCTTGAGAAAATTTCCCAAGCTGTGGGGACCCCAACAGTAAAATTATTTTCGTAGCGTGGGTTGTCAGCACTGAAGGCAAGATAAGTAATTTGCGCCCCTTACCCACTGACATTTAGCGCTCCCTAAGTCCCTTCCACTCGTACAGTATTAAAACCCCTTTTGGTACATTTTAGGATGTACCACTCTTTCTCTTTGTTCTCCTTTCTTTCCCTTTCATTTCTCTCTAAATTAATTTCTTGTTTTTTCCCATCCCTCTCTTTAACTGTCTTTCTTGTTCTTTCTCTTATTCTTTCTCTCCTTTTTTCTTTGTTCCTCCCCCTCTTTTCCTCTCCCTTCCATGTATTCTCTATTTTTATTCCTTCTCTTACTCGTTGGTGGGGGGTGGGATCAGTGGCAGTGCTGGGGGGAGTTCTGATCAGCCAGCTTAGGTGCTCTTGATCTAGGTCATCTGCCGATCTGATAAATGTAGTGGGGACTTTTAATGGCAACTCTAATCACAAGTAGTGTTACTTACTGTGTCTCCGGCTTCACTGTGTCTCCGACTTTGTGGTGTCTCGCAGCAGTGACACCTATGCCAAATCAGGAGATAGGGTCTGCTCCAGCCCCTCCCACTTCATATTCCTCACAAGTCAGCTGACCTCTAGTCTCTGCCCCCCAGCCATGCCGTGAACTGAATGGGCGGCTGCGATGAGGCTGAGTGGGTGGCTGCGGGCTCCAGGGACAGCCCAGCTGGGCGGCCACAGGCTCAAGTGACAGCCCTGCTGGGCAGCGGTGAAAAGGCTGGGAGAGCGGTGCAGGATTCAGGAACAGCCCAGGATTCGGTGACCCCTGGCAAATCGTCATTTGACCCCCGGTTGAGAACCACTAACCTAGGGGGTTTGTGGAAATGCTGGAAGAAATCCCTTTGTATCGCAACCCCCGAAGGAGCTGTTTGGTGATTTGGGTTCTCCATTCTGTGCCTCAACTCCAAGAACAACCTCAGTCCCTCTGACACACCTGGTAGAATGAAAGTTCCTGTCAGCACTTAATAAGTATAGATACCTTTAACTCTGCTATAAATCAGCACCAGGAAATAGATGCAAGATTGTTTAGTAGTAAATTACCTTAATGTATTGGTACGGGTTTGAATAAATGGTGGTTTGAGCATAAATTAGCATACAATGGGCAGTTGCTGACTTCTAGAAAGTATAATCACTATGCCAAAGTAACTTAGAGTAGAGTTCTGTATCACTTGACTGGAATTAACTTGTAAATCAGCAGTCAGTAATAAGTGCATATAAGCATTAACTGCAATGTAAATAATAATATTATAACTATTTTAGAGTGCACTCCAGGAGAATGGCTAGGCTATAGTGCAATGTCCCCTGAGAAGTACCTCTTAGCACAAGCAATAAGTAAAGGTCTCCTTAGTCCTAACTCTTCAATCGGCAGCTTTGAGGCCCAGTTGTACCATTTGCGCACATGAGTACAGTCCCAGTCGAACTTACAAGCAGCAAATAAGGTACTAGATGGATGGATGGTCAGTTCCTAAAAGTACCAGTCTCTCTCTAGCAGCAGACAGTGAATCCTCACAGCAGCAGCTCACCAATACCAGCAGTATTGCAACTCACCATCCAGTCACACACAGTGATTAGTCCAATCTCTGCTCTGCACCCAGGTGACTCTGGATATCATCACCCCCAAACTCAGCACTCCAGAACCCAGCACTCAAGGTCTTGCTCAGACTGCCAATATGCAGCAGTGATGATGCACACTGGACAGCAATGTGCACTCTCTGGTACCCCTCACAAGGAATTTATGTCCTGTAGAGCTGAGAAAACGCAGCTCTTTCCCCTCCTCCCAGCAATCTCCTCTCTATGGAATGTAGTTCAAAAGCTTTTGATCACCAGCAGCTCCCTCCTCTCGTAGAAACTGTTAACCGCTGTTAACCAGTTCAGCACTGCAGGGCAGCAGTTACAGAGAGCAGCTGCAGCCAGTGTCTCCATTCTTATCCAAGCACCTGGGTACACATTCTAGCATGGTTCCCAAAATTTGTGAAGTCTCTTATTCCTTTTTAATCTCTCCTGAGTTTTGGGCAAAGCACCAAGCTGGTCTTTTCAAACAAAGAGGTCCTGGATGCTTCTCTCTGGGCTCAGACCAGGGAGAAGATAGTTACTTCCCCACTTCCTGGGAGGACTTCCCTAATGGATGCCCCCTCTTGTAAGTCTGTAGGCTCTTACAGAATCATTTTGTTGACCACTTTAGCTGTTGGTCTAGTTTGTTTTTTCTATTCAGATGTTGTGTTGTTCCATCTGTTTTGGTGGATAGTTGGTTTTTAGTACAATCTCTAAATCAGTCCCAACTGATTATGTAGTATTTTCTGAAACAGTCTCATCTGTTTAAGAATGTCTAAGATTTGAGTGCCCCCCAAGGAATGATAAAGAAAATACCATTTCTGTACTTACAGTAAAATCTTTTTCTTGAAGTCCCTTAAGGGACACAGGTCCGGCTCCTCTGAGCTATTGGCTCTCATACTGCTTTCTTACAAAACTAAAGCATGACAGTTAAAGGTGGGGTTTTACAAAGGCTAACCCAATGGTCTTTTTTGTTAGCCAGTGTCCTATCTCCTGAAGACGGCAGTATAATCTAAATATTTAGGAATTTCTAAAATTCCTGTGTCCGTCAATTGACTTCAAGAAAATGATTTTTTGGCAGGTACAATTTTTTTTTTTTTTAATAATGTAAGAAGCCTTATTGTACAACCTGTTTAGTGTTATAGAGTTAAAAGGTTGAAAGGACCCAACATTAATTCACCAGGATTCACTAAGGAATAGCAAAATTAAAGTGGATGTAAACCTCACATATAGCCAGTGAAGTGAACAGCCTCAGATGATACACAGAGATTAAACAAATCTCCCTATATACTTTTTTTACTTGTATATGTGCAGTCTTCAACATTCTAGACTGTTTGGAAAGTGCACATCATGTTAGAATTTTCTCTTCCTGTTCCACAACTGGGTGTGGATTCTTGGCATATACTGTGTGACAGTTGATTGGAGGAAAGGCACACAAGCACTCTCCACATAGGCAGAGGAAGGAAGAAATGTGCAGAATTGTGCTGTGAGTAGACCAGCTGTCTACCTATCCCTCTCTGAGCACCATCCCCAAAACAAATTACAGGCTGGTTTTATCTCGGTTGTCGGAGAGCTTGTCAGAAGTTATAATGCTGATAACAGAAGAACCAAACAGCAGAAAGACACGGGACTTAGCGCTTTTGAAAGAGATACGTAAACACTACAGATACAGTTGTGCTCATAAGTCTGCATACCCTGGTAGAATTTATGATTTCCTGGCCATTTTTCAGAGAATATGAATGATAACACAAAAACGTTTCTTTCATTCATGGTTAGTGTTTGGCTGAAGCTGCACATGGGACGTACTTGGACATTCCAACATGATAATGATCCAAAGCACAAGGCCAAGTCGACCTGTCATTAGCTACAGCAGAATAAAGTTAAAGTTCTGTAGTGGTCATCTCAGTCTCCTGACCTCAATATCATTGAGCTACTCTCTGTGTCAAGGCTGGGCTCAGCCCTTCCTTCTCTGAGCTGGCCACTCAGCTGTCGGCTAATTGCCAGCTCCTATCGCTCCACAGTGGCTCACCTGTTGATGATATCCTGCTCGTCAGTCCTGCCTACTTAAGCCGTCCAGTCCAGATGACCTTGGTTACATCGCTAGAGATGCTCTCCTGTGTTCCTGTTAAAGACTTGCTTGGCTGACATTCCTTCTGGCTCCAGACTCTGCTTGCTGTTCCACTACGCTGTTCTCTGGCTCCCTGACGTTTTGGCTTGTCTGATTATCCATTCCGGTTCCTGAACTCTGGCTATGTTTTGACTACATTTACTCTGTTTACCTTTTTTTATTATTATTTAACAAGTGTGATTTAACTGTACTTCTGTCTCAGTCTGATTCATGGTTTCTGACACTGGGGAGATCTCAAACGTGCAGTTCATGCAAGACAGCCCAAGAATTTACAGCAACTGGAGGCTTTTTGCCAAAAGATATGAACTGCCTTACCATCTGAGAAGATAAAGAGCCTCATCCACAAATACCACAAAAGACTTCAAGTTGGCATTGATGTTAAAGGGGGCAATACACGGTATTAAGAACTGGGGTATGTAAACTTTTGATCAGGGTTATTTGGGTAGTTTCTGGTACCATTATGATTTAAAAAGAGTAAACACAGTTGATTGATAATAAATGGCTTCAGCCAAATACTAACCATGAGTGAAATAAATGTTTTTGTGTTATTCATATTCTCTGTAAAATGGCTAAAAAATCATAAATTCTGCCAGGGTATGTAAACTTATGAGGTAGAAAATAAATAAGTGCAGAGCTATGATTGCAAAAAAAGGGAAAAATTGTATGTGATTCAAACCTATATGTGACAAAATGACACAAACTCTAACATAATAGATGTGAATGGATATTAAGCAATGTGCTAATATAGTGACTGCACTACACACAAATGTCCAAATTGAATGAAATGATGAAATACAGTCCAATTAGGTTTGTGATCCAATACACATGTGAGAAGTTCCTGGCATTCCTGGGAACCTTGGAGTGAAAAAAATGGAAGCAAACACCACCACTGTGAAAGAGGGAGAAGGCTTACCAGATAATATTGACTTGGCGAGGCATATACCACCCAAGTCAACAAAGCTTGTTGGGTTCAAACCACCCAATGGGGGACAGCAGATCCTGTAACTCTGTCAGTCGATCAGCCTTAGACGGTCATGAGATGTTAGCTGAAGGCTCCAGGAGTCTCAGGGAGCATGAAAACTTATTGTCACAGGAAGGGTATTATGTAATAGAAAAAGGGGGCTGACATAGCGTGATACCATTTAAAAAGGAGGTGGCTTATTAAAAATATAAATTCAACACTCAGATTTGGAAGAAATTGATACAGCATGTAAAAGCATGAGGCGATGTTAGCGGAAGGTCCACCTGAGGTGAATGAGGTTCACATCCACTTTAAAGATATTTAGGTTTTATATAAATCTTACACATTCTCTTTTATCCTCTAGGCCTATTATTGTACCTTTTCTTCACCACTTCAGCCCCAGAAGATTTGGCTGCTGAATGACTGGGCCATTTTTTGTGATTCGGCACTGCATCGCTTTAACTGACAACTGCGCGGTCGTGCGACGCTGCACCCAAACAAAATTAACGTTTTTTTTTCCCACAAATAGAGCTTTCTTTTGGTGGCATTTGATCATCTCTGCGGTTTTTATTTTTTGCGCTATAAACAAAAAAAAGAGCGACAATTTTGAAAAAAACACAATATTTTGTACCTTTTGCTAAAATAAATATCCCCATTTTTTTTTTTTAAAGCTAATTTTTTTTCAGTTTAGGCCGATATGTATCCTTCTACTTATTTTTGGTAACAAAAAATCGCAATAAGCGTATATTGATTGGTTTATACGGGATAGATTTATAGCATTTTTATTTATTTATTTTTTTACTAGTAATGGCGGCGAGCTGCAATTTTTATCGAGACTGCAACATTATGGTGGACACATCGAACACTTTTGACACATTTTTGGGACCATTGGCATTTATACAGCGATCGTTGCTATAAAAATGCACTGATTACTGTAAAAATGTCACTGACAGGGAAGGGTGTAACACTAGGGGGCGATCAAGGGGTTAACTGTGTTCCCTGTGTTTGTTTCTAACTGTAGGGGGAGGGGATTGACCTAGAGGAAATGACAGATCGTGGTTCCTAGCTATTAGGAACTCACAATCTGTCTCTCCTCACAGAACAGAACAGGGATTTGTGTTTACACACACATGTCCCTGTTCTGCCTCTCGTGCCCGTGATCGCTCGTGGCCAGCGATCATCGCGACCGTCGGCCACGAGCATTGGCACCCCCACAGTAAAGCGGGCATGTGCGCCCGCCTGCTATCCTGCTTAAAGGAGCCGACGTATAGCTACAACGTCTTGCGGGGTTGTGCCGACCTGCTGCAGTATAATGACGGAAGCTGGTCGGCAATCGGTTAAAGTACCTATCAGATGCTGCATGTCATGTAGGTTATAATGAACATATTTGGGGAAAGGTGCATGTACTGTATACCAGAACTCTAAATAAATACATATGCTTAGTATGGAGGGCTGGTACTTTATCTAAGAATCATCTAATTGATGTCAGATCTCTTTCAAAGATCAGTTTATTCAGCTCTATTCAGGAGTGACCAATAAGCTTTCAATTTTCAATTTGCTATTCCTGTTGTCATCTTGTCTTCTACACTGGCATACTTTTTTGAATATTTTTACTGCTCTGCTTGTAACTGACCTAAAACTTTGCTTGGTTTGTGACCACTGCTTGTCTGCTTTGCTACTGCTGTTAAACTTGCCTATTCTATTTGGTTGTCTGCCTCAAAATAAGCTATTTCCAGAGGGGTAAACCCAATAGCAGCAGTTTAGGTGTGTCATGAAGAAAAACCCTTATTCGTTTATATTTTTTGAGTGAAGACTACCACTCCTGATTCTTAAGCCTTGTATACATGGGCCAAAAATCCATTTGGACCAATTTTGGCTCATGTGTACAGCTGTCTGTTCTACAGAAGCCGGTCTCACATTATCCTGTCAGAATACAATAGCACAGTGGGGGAAATCACTGCACTAACCGTGCTTGTGTTAGTACGGCGATCTGTCTGTTTTTTTTTTTTTTTTTTTGTTGTTCAGTCCTCTGAATTGAACAAAAAGAAAACTGAGTGTGTGTACCCAGCTTTAGACTACTACTTACAAACATACCTGTAATAAAACAGTTGACATTACTGTTGATTTACAGTTGATTTACTAATGGCAGATAGACTGTTCCCTTTGCAAGAGAAGTTATACTTTGCAAGGCAACTTCCCCTGGAGGTTAGTGAATGAGGTAAAATTCTGCTGACTTCCATAATCCAATCTTGTGTAAGCAAAAATACAGTTTTTTTATTTTTCTTGCATGTGATTGGGTATTTTTTACAAAGTGATATTTTACCACATTCGTTAATCACTGGAGAAAGTTCCCTTGGAAAGTGTAACTTCCTTTGTAAAGTGAATGACTATTTGAATTTAGTAGCTGAACTCCAATGGATACAAACACTGAACATTAACTGTTAATAAGCTGCATTTCAACATTGACAACAACAAGCTGAGTTTTATTCAATGTTCTTTTCCTCACATAAGCATTGGAAGATAGCAGAAAAATAATGCTGTGAGTATAACTGGTGAAAGAATTTTTCTCTGCTTGACTGCTAGGATTGCTCTCTATTATATGGTGATAACTATGATTATTTTGTTGGTTCAGGAGTAGCTTTACAGTTGATATATTTCACCTGGATAAAGCGGTGCCAGCTAAAGCAGTCAGGGCATCTTGTCATTTTTACTGTTTAAAGTTAGTCGAGTTTTCTTGAGAAAGTCTCATCAATTATTTAGGGTTGTTTAATAAAATATTTTTTGTATACTTTGGATATTGCTTGAACCTGTTGCACTTTCTTTCTTCCTTTCTTTTTGTTAAGTTTATTTAAGTTTGGAGCTCATACTCAAGGTCTTTAGAGCAAGTTGATGTTTATACATGCTAATGAGGGTGAATCTCAGTGGTTTTAGTTAACACTCATTGAAGGCTCTCTTTTAAACTGTTCCAAGTCTGTCCATCTGGCAGGTGGCCTTATATTTAATTACAACTAGAAAAATATCTGCCATCTATTAAGGAATCAGGAAGGAAAACATAGCATGTCCTTAATCAAAAGAGGAAAGATACACTTAAACCTACTTTATCCACTATGCCCAAAATGCGGCACCCATAATGGTAAGTTATTACACATGATGTGGAAATGCCCAAAACTTTTCAGATATTGGAGCTATTTTCTCAATTCTATTTCACAGGTATTCCAATTTTCCCATTATAAAGGATCCAGTGATATGCCTGCTTGGTGCCCTGGAGGTGCCCTCACTCTCACCCAATGGTCACACTGCTGTATTACGTCTACTGTATATAGCTTGTAAAGCAATTGCGAGGCTGTGGATCACCTCGAGGGTACCAACAGGCGAACAATGGGTGAAATTGGTAAATAACTTGCTTATATGCGAAAAGATTACCTATCAACATCGTAACACCCTGAAAACGTTTTATTCAATGTGGCAATCTTGGTTAGATACTCCGGGACTAGGCCCAACTCAACTAGTAAAAGACAGACTCCTACAAATGTAGCGCACACACAGGGTACATGGGTGAGTTAACTTACGAGCTGCACCGTAGTCTTGCAATATGCTGCAGGAAAAGTATGGAAGGGGTGGACATAACTTATATTTTGAATAGTTGGTTAACATTAGGTTGTATACATCCATTAAGGATATATCTGTTTTGCTCTCTTTTTTTTTCTTTTTTTTTCTGGTCACACAACAATATTGACCTACTGATAGATCACAGATGCATATAATATCCAGGTTATATACCTTCATGATATAATTTAATGACATCCTACATTATGTTAAACGTGGCCCTCAGGCCCAAAGCAACCTGGTTTATCTACATAATAGTGAATGTTTAAGATACTAGAATGGAAAGATATTGTGTATGTAACTTCAGATATATATTCCTATTATCGTATGTGTGTTTGTCCAGATGTGTTTTTTCTCAATAAACTTAATTTTGATTTAAAAAAAAAAAAAACTACTTTATAAAAAACATTAACTATATGAACCACCTTCTGATGTGCTTGGGTTGCATATGAATCTGGTATTTGTGGAGTTTTTAGAAAAGGGAGCCCAACTAGGGACAACCTACTCAATCATCTATTCGGGAACTACTGAAGTATTAATCCAAGTACAGTATACCTGCCTATATTCTTAGTTTAAAGGTATGCTGAATGCTAATGGGAAGAGGTAGGAGGAAATGCCCACATCCCTAAGTCAGACGAGCTACAAAAAAATCCCTCTAATGGGACTTTAAAGGGCAGATGTTCCAAAATGAGCATGCTGCTCCTGGGAGTCTCCTAGGCTTATACGATCCCTCATTGCTGACAAGACCGGCCATCTCCATTTATGCAATACAGATCTCTTATATTGAGCCTCTATTGAACAATCATATTGACCAGTTCCTTTGTGGATGACAGTTCCAAAGTGAATACAACAATTGGATGTAACTTGTCTATCTGAGGTATCCCTTCTGCATACTTTCGAGCTTCAAGTCTAGTCCTCTTTGTTTATACCCCAAGGCAGAGATTTACTTTTTCCACTGGTCTGTGGTGTGCTGTTCCATTTGGGGCTGGGTTGAAAACCCTTTGTGGGTGATATTGGCTGGATCTTCCTGCTCCCCATCTTCTGGACTCTTAGCTGGTGTATGGCGGCAACAAAACCTTGTTTTGAAATGATGCTGTTGATCAGGATGTTTCAGAATACCCCCATGATACTATTGCTTTATTCATAACCACTTACTCCTGAAGAAGAGTATTAACTCTATCTCGAAATGCGTTGGATACACTGTGTACATGTGTGTTCACCCAGACAGAGCAAGCGGTTATATATGTGTTCAACTTTTGTGTAAACACACTGTATGCGCATCTATGGTGTTTTTTTAACTATATATTTTGAAATTTCCTGTTTTAATAATTTTCAATACAATTTTATTTTTACCAAATATTTGATCATTTTGGAGCATCTGCCCTTTAAAGTCCCATTGTAGAGATTTCTTGTCTATATTCTTAGTGTGCTAGTATAATACCTCTTAAAGGAGGAAAGTTTATTTATTTTATTTTTGATTTGTAATTAAAATAAACTAAAAAAAAAAAAAAAAACAATGACTAAGGTCATTTGTCCTGCAACGTTAGAAAAACAATTCCAAACATTTCCTTTTTGAGGTTTTCCCTATAATCACCCCAAATCTCACATTACATTGCAGCATACAGCAGTATGTTCATGATACACTTTTTTCTACTTTAACTCCTGCAGTTTATGTAAGCTGGGGTAAGTTTTAACCACTTAAGCTCTGGAAGATTTTACCCCCTTATTACCATTTTTTTTCCGCTATTCAGTACTGCACTGGCAATTGCGCGACCATGCAACACTGTACGCAAATGCAATTTTATAATTTTTTTCACACAAATAGAGCTTTCTTTTGGTGGTATTTAATCACCACAGGGCTTTTCACTTTTTATTATATAAATGAAATAAGACTGACAATTTATTGCTTACATGAGCTTCCTCCCACACTCTAAAGGAATGCTGGTAGGTTAACTATCACCTGTCTAAAACCTTTGCCTTTAGCACCTGCTTGTTCAACTTGTGGTTCATTTATAAACCTTCTGGATTATGATTAAAAAAGACTTGCAAGCCAAAATCAGAGGCTGCCACATATGATTATTTGAACAATGCTATTTAATATTTTCAGCATTGTGTTATTAGCTGAAGCTCAGTGGCCTTACTCTGTAGCATCTCATTTGTTAACATAATAACCCATTGCTCAGTAGTGCGAGTCATGCTGTGTGAAGATACCATTTATTGCTCTTTTTTTCTGCTGCTGCTGCTGAGATGAAAACATGCACACCTGACAGCATGTTGGCAGATCTATATAAGCTAGTGTTTAGAGAAAAAAGAAAACGATGTATTTCTCACTGAAATTAGCACAGTGGGAAAGCTTTGTTTGTGCCTTATATTATTCAAAAATATAAAGAATCAGGTTATTTGGTACCCTCTGGCCAACAAAAGATAGAATTAATAAAAAATATAAAATTATGTTTGCATTTTAATTAGCAAAGTAAAGTTAAACAGTAGTAGTATACACATTTGGAAATTGTAAATGAATTTCTACTAAAATGTGGCCTGATCTTTATTTAAAGGAAATCAGTACTACGAGAATATAGAGACTGCCATTTCTGACTTCCAAACATGCTAGATGCATAGCTGTCATGCTAATTTACGTGTTCCAGGTTCCTTAAAGTGGATGTAAACCCAATTCATGAAATCTGACCTATGCACATGTATCTGTAGTGTTTGCTTATCTCTCTCCAAAGCCCTAAGTCCCGTATCTTTCTGCTGCTCCATTCCTCTGTTATTAGCATGATAACTTCTGAAAAGCTCTCTGACACAGGAGATAAAAGCACTGGAATATTGTCTCAGAGAGGTAACTTAGAGACAGATTAGCAGAGAGCTTGTCTATTCACAGTACAGCTCTGCAAGTTTCTGTGTTCCTCTGCCTATATGGAGGGGGGGGGGTGCATGCCTTTACTCCAATTAGCTCACACACAGTGTATGCCCAGACTCCCCTCCCACTTCTGGAACAGGAAGAAAAAATTCCAACACAATGTGCACGTTCTAAAGAGTGTATAAAGCTGAAGACAGCAGATATACATGTAAAACTTATGTAGGGAGATATATTTCATCTCTGTGTATCATCTGAGGCTATTCACTTCACTGGGTATATGTGAGGGTTTATATCCACTTTACGGAGAATAGCAATATTAGTTATTACTTATTTCCATAAGTAAAAATGTTTTCAATTCATAACAATACATGCATAACATTTTACATAGCCATAGCTTTATAGCTTTATCGAACACATGATTTAAAGAATGTAATACAAGATAAAGATCAATTATAGACAGTTATTGCCAACCTTAAGGATAATGAGATGTTAAAGTAAAAATGATTTAAGTCAGGTATTTCATTCATTTATTACATACCAACTCTGGGCTAAACTTTATTATTTAAAAAAAAAATGTTCCCTCAGGTGCTTTCAAAACCAAAGAACTGTAAATGCCACATTGTTACCTCTATAGAAATGCTCTTTACAAACCCAGCACAAATCATATAACCACCATGTGAAAACAATTAAAATTAAAAAGCTAAAAGAACTATTGCAGTAGTTGGGATACAATTCTCAGCATGGATAACAATATCTTTGTATAAGAAAAAAAAACAAATAAACTTGGGAAATTATGCCATACAGGTTTTAGGAAACTTTGTTTTATTCCCTATAGAAATTTCAACTAGGAAGTCCCCTGGAGTAAATTCAAAATCCCTTAAACAGAGATAAAATATAAGTTGCCCTGTTATTATTACCTGCCACTGTTTAGTGTGCACTCATGCATATACTAGATAATAGTATTCATTTCCTGGTGATCATGTATCATAGATTTTCCTTAAGAGTACCTGCATGTGCCATCCAAAGAATTGTGTGGAATTTCAGAATTCTCCAAGGTGGGAATATCCTATGATTTATTACTTCTCCCTCTCTGTGATTTATACATGTCTTGTTCATGCCTGATTGATCATTTTTGATTGACATTCTATTATTACTATAATAGCAAATTTTTGGTTATAAAATTACTATACAGTGCAGAGTTTATATGGGTCCAGCTTCATATTTTTATATAACCACCAAACCATGATAAAACCCTTATGTTAATAATTCTTTATAAATTATTATTTTTTATTGCATCTGGTTGTGCTGTCAGAATTGTAAAGTCCTTATTAGGCCTATAGGACGGATACAGTATGTGTTTTTATATATTTTTCATATACATATATTTTTATATATATTCTTATTTTTTCCATATTTATCTATATATCTATTGTTAATATATAGGAGCTATAGAGTCATATACAGAATTCTGAATATGGCTAGACGTACATAAGTAAATTCACTATATTACCAAATGTATTGGGACACGTGCCTTTATACGCACATGAATTTTAATGGCTTCCCAGTCTTAGTCCGTGGGGTTCAATATTGCGTTGGACCACCCTTTGCAGCTATAACAGCTTCAACTCTTCTGGAAAGGCTGTCCACAAGGTTTAGGAGTGTGTCTATGGGAATGTTTGACCATTCTTCCAGAAGCGCATTTGTGAAGAAGGCCAGGCTCGCAGTCTCTGCTCTAATTAATTCCAAAGGTGTTCTTTCGGGTTGAGGTCAGGACTTTGTGCAGGTCAGTCAAGTTCCTCCACCCAAAACTCGCTCATCCATGTCTTTATGGACCTTGCCTAGTGCACTGGTCCAAATCATTTGGTGGAGGCAGGATTTTGGTGTGGGGTTGTTTTTCAGGGGTTGGGCTTGGCCCCTTAGTTCCAGTAAAGGGAACTCTTAAGGGGTCAGCATACCAAGACATTTTGGACAATTTCATGCTCCCAACTTTGTGGGACCAGTTTGGGGATGGCCCCTTCCTGTGACAACATGACTGCACACAAGTGCACAAACAAGGTCCATAAAGACATGGGTGAGCAAGTTTGGGACAGAAGAACTTGACTGGCTTGCAAAGTGTCCTCACCTCAACCCAATAGAACACCTTTGGGATGAATTAGATCTGTGAGCCAGGCCTTCTCATTCAACATCAGTGTTTGACCTCACAAATGCAATTCTGGAAGAATAGTCAAACATGCCCATAGACACACTCCTAAACCTTGTGGACAGCCTTCGCAGAATAATTGAAGCTGTTATAGTTGCAAAGGATGGGCCAACTCAATATTGAATACTGCAGACTAAGACTGGGTTGCCATTAAAGTTCATGTGCGTGTAAAGGCAGGTGTCACAATACTTTTGGTAATACAGTGTATGTAAATTGAAACATATATTTTTATTCTAATTTATTTTTTAGCAAATTATTTAATTTTGTTGAACTGTTCTTTTTTAAATTATTTTAATTTTATCATTTAGTCCTTATTTATATATTTATGTTGCTTACAGTGTGTAAAAATTGGAAATCCCTGTGGTTTAATACATACACAAGGGTTAACCCATCCATAGATGAACCATGTATATATAGGAGTCCTCTTTTACTATGCCATACACTCCACAGCAGCCTTTGAGTCTCTCCCTTTAGCGGTAGCCTTGTGAAGTCCGATAGATCCTCAAGCACGGCCAGCATTGCTCAGCAGCCTGTCCACGCTGCTTTGATTGTACAGACACACACACCCTTCCGCACCTCCTGAGCCAACTGATCACAAATTGTGTTGTCAGCTCTGCAGTGGTGCAGTACAGGTGTAGGTCTGCTAACTCCACTCCACCTTTCATTCGCACAAAGTTCTTACATATGTGGATTGCTTATAAGGATACAATGAATACACCTTCCTTTTAGATCAAACACCTTATTGATATGCCAGTCAACTTTCTGCCAAATGTCAGTGTAATGATTTTATCTTTTAGTTAAAACAAAATAATTAACTGTGCTAGGGTTGTGCTTCCCTTCTGTTTCTTTTTTGTTTTCTCAGCTTAGATCACATAGTCGTTGGCTAGCAATCATTATGGCCAAGTCTATTGTTTTAAGTCAGCATTTAAGTGTGTTTTCACTACATCTGAGCATCACAAACCAAAAACACTATTTAATTATTTTCAATATTCAAAGCAAACTCCCACATCCATCTTTGTCTCCATGCTTTATTTGGTTGAGAAATCACTTGAGTGTGCTTAGCTATGAAAACCCCTCCTCCCCTCCTGAAGACTCCTGGGTTACTTCAAAAGTAACCCAGTTGTTGACCCTTCTGAAGACCCCTTAGATGTATGACATCATTTGATTTGGAGAGTGAAGTTCTGTATTAAGATACTAGGTATTTAAAGTGATTGTAAAGTCTCGTTTTTTTTTCTATTAAAATAATAAACATGTTATACTTACCTCCCCTGTGCAGTTGATTTTGCACAGAGCAGCCCGGATCCTCCTCTTCTCAAGTCCCTGGCTGGAGCTCCCGGCCCCTCCCTCCTGTTGAGTGCCCGCACAGCAAGCAACTTGCTATTGCAGCACCTGAGCTGAGCTAAAGCTCCGTGTATCCATTTAGACATGGAGCTGCGGCCTGGCCCTGCCCCACTCTCTCTCCTGATTGGCTAACTGAGTTTGACAGCAGCGGGAGCCAATGGCGCCACTGCTGTGTCTCAGCCAATCAGGCTCGTGGGCATCGCTGGGGCTTAGGTAAGTATTGGTGGGGGCTGCTGCACACAGAATGCTTTTTATCCTAATGCATAGAATGCATTAAGATAAAAAACCTTCTGCCTTTACAACCCATTTAATGAGAGTCAAAATTCTCCCTGTGTATATTAATTAAGACAGTCTGCACAAGTTTAAGACACATATTTTTTATAGTGGAATTTCACCTTACACCTAACTAGCCTTTAAACTATTGTGTGTAAAGCCCCATACACACAATCAGATTTTCTGTTTTTTTCCTTCAGGTTTACCAAAACCATATAATATGAAGTCAAAACTTAGGAGTTTCAATTTATATGCAATCAGGCAGGCCCTTGCACTACATGGTTTTAGTAAATCTGAAGACAAAAATCTGCATAAAATCTGATAGTGTGTATGGGGCTTAAGAAAGATGTAAATACTCAACTATTTTCTTGTTCAGTATTTTTGTTGAATTTTTGTAAAGTAATAGAGACAGTTGAAATTAAAAGTTTAAACTTAAAATATGTGCTGGACTACTGAGATATTACCCTCTTTATAATAAGTTTACTTCCACTTTCTACTGATGTTGTGCTACACCATTTTCGTCTGGCCAGTGGCCACCACAGGGAGAGCTAAAGCCATGCAACCCCATAGATTTAAATGCAGGGAATCTTACTCTGAAACCACAGCCATGTAATACAGGAACTGATTTTCTAAACAAGAGATTCCAGTGTGCCCTGGGCAGCAGGAGGAATTAGAAGAGGATTTTTGTTAAAATGCCTGGGAAAGTTCTTCTTTTTGGTGCTGAAGAGAGAGAGCAGAGAACCTCTATCCAAGTATTCACTTGCCAGTGGGGGTGCAAGCCTGGTAGTGAGGACACCAGGGGGCAGAGCAGCATCCTGGGAACTGGTGAGAGGGCTATCTGTCCAGTATTGACACTGCTAGCAGAGAGTGAGCCACTGAGTGTGGGACACCCAGGATAACCTTACAATTGCGCGGTTGTGAGACGCTGTACACAAACAAATTTGACATCCTTTTTTTCCCACAAATAGAGCTTTCTTTTGGTGGTATTTGATCATTTCTGCGATTTTTATTTTTTGCGCTATAAACAAAAAAAGAGCGACAATTTTGAAAAAAAAACACAATATTTTGTACTTTTTGCCATAATAAATATCCCCAATTTTTTTTTAAAAAAAGCAAATTTTTTCCTCAGTTTAGGCCGATATGTATTCTTCTACATATTTTTGGTAATAAAAATCGCAATAAGCGTATATTGATTGGTTTGTGCAAAAGTTATAGTGTCTACAACATAGGGGATAGATTTCTGGCATTTTTATTATTATTTTCTATGTTTTACTAGTGATGGTGGCGATCTGTGATTTTTATCGGGACTGCGATACTGCGATGGACAAATTTGACACTTTTGACACATTTTTAGGACCATTGACAATTATACAGCGATCAGTGTTATAAAAATGCACTGATTATTGTATAAATGTCACTGGCAGTGAAGGGGTTAACACTAGGGGGCGATCAAGGAGTTAACTGTGTTCACTGGGTGTGTTCTAATTGTAGGGGGAATTGGACTGACTAAGAGGAGAGAGAGATCAGTATTCATATTTAGTATGAACACACAATCTGTCTTTACTCCCCTGAAAGAACCGGGATCTGTGTGTTTACTCTGTCACAAACGATCATGGGTGCCCAGCAGTCATCTTGCCCGCCGGGCACTCGCATCAGCTCCGGGCACATGCTACGGGCGCGCACGTGTGCCTCCGGCTGCGCACGCTCACTCCTAGTGGCCAAAAGGCGAAGCGACGTAAGGTAATGTCGTTTTGCCCAGCCGTGCAATTCTACTGCAGTAAAACTGTGGCAGCTGGCCGGCAAGCAGTTAATGCACTTCAACAGCATTATTTATTCATTTTAATATAATTTGATATCACTGGATGTTTCACATGATAGATTAATAGCGCTGCATTTATATCTTTTTTTTTATACTTCAACACCATAGTCTTCTGTATTTGGTAATTCAAGCGTTATTACTGCCCGCTGCTGCACTTTAGGTCACATTACTACTGTTTATGCTTATCTGAATGACAAGTTGATGTTAATCCATTTTCATGCTTGCGTCTATACTCACCATATCGGGTGACAACATATTCATTTTTAATATTAAAGTGCCTGTTTTTTTTGACATGTGTCTAAGTTTTCAGTGCCTGTTTTCTTTGATAAAGTAGTATTAATGGTTACCAGATATTACTTTCAGTGATTCTCTGTGATATGCTTTGTACGCTCAACCCAGCATGTCAGAGGGGCTGAAGTTCTTATGGAGGTCAAGGCAAATAATAGATGACCCATCCTAACTAGCGCCTCTTACAGGAGTAGTGCTACAAGAAGCTATCAATTCACATCAGCATACATGAAAGTGTGCACTGTGTTAATCCAGCCGCAAAAGTTATTAGCCCCATCCTGTCCTGTGTGATAGAGCCACAGTTACTACATAGGCTTGGGCTTAGAGTACATCATGGTAGAAAGCCATGGACATCATAATAATGCCCACTGCTGTTGCGAGTAAAAAAGATAGAAACCCTGTCCAGAAGACTGCTGACTTTAGGGTATGTATAGGAGTCATTTAAAAAAATTTTAAATAAATGAGCGTGAGAGCAGGTGTGAGAAGGGAAAGGATATTATTTTTTATTTTAAAGAGTTCAAAAAACTCTTTTAAAGAAGTCAATCTTGTACACTTGCAAAGAAATCAGATCACATCTCATCTTTGAATGTATGCAATCAGTCTGCTAAGTTGAAAGAAATCGTACATTGGTAACATGACAACTAATGTAACTTTATAGACAGATATTAAATGTATGTTTTCCCCCGTTATATGAAAAAATTCATCACTAGAACATAACAGCACTGCAATTGTGCTGTTCCAATTGTCTTTGAACATTTTATCCTCAGCCCATGCTGTGACACTAATTTAGTGTAAAATTGACATTTCTGCTTATAAAAAAAAAACAGAATGGCTTCCATGTATTTTCAAATGATCTGCACAATTTAAGCACCACAGTAAGGACAAAACAAGCAAGGATAAATCATTTCATCTATTTATTTTGCTTTATATTTGCATTGCTTTTGTAAACTTTTATAAATCTGCATAATCCTCAGGGTAATACACAAGTCTTCGGGTAGCTTAAAGTGTATTCTAACCCAAAAGCAAAAATGTAATGTATATTGTAGCTTTCAAGTCTTTGAAGCATTATTAAACCCAAAACAATTTGAGTATATTGCAATTTACTAATCAATAGAGGAACAGGCAGCATTGTCATCCTAAAACAGAAAGTACACGCGTCCGGACTTTACGGCATACATGGTTCGGCGGACCAGAGTCCGTCGGACAATTTGATCGTGTGTAGGCTCCAGCGGACTTTTTTTCCCCAAAAGTTCGACGGACCTAGAAATGACACATGTTTCAAATCTTTTCGACAGACTCAAGTCCGGTCGAAAAGTCTGCTCGTCTGTATGCTAGTCCGACGGACAAAAACCGACGCTAGGGCAGCTATTGGCTACTGGCTATGAACTTCCTTGTTTTAGTCCGGTCGTACGTCATCACGTACTTTGGTTGATCGTGTGTAGGCAAGTCCGTTCATTCGGAAAGTCCATCGTAAAGTCCGTTGAAAAGTCTGCAGGACAAAGTCTGCCGTAAAGTCCGCTCGTGTGTACGTGGCATTAGGATTACAAAACACCTCCCCTCTCCTCTATTCCATCACATAGAGAAGGACTTGATTTCTGGCAGAATAACAAGAACTTTATTGCACTTATTGAACAGATACAACAAAACACTTTCAATTGTAAAATTAACATATCAAAACAGAGTTTCTTTGCCCTTTTTCAGCTTCCTCTGATGCTGGCAGCCTAAGCCTTCCCAAGTCATTCTCAGCTGCTCACTTTTCCACTTGAACACGGAACACCTTCCCTTTCCCAACCTCAGCTCTCAAAGATACACAGAAGGGTTAAGCCTCCTAGGTTTATGCTTGAGACACAGTGACGATTTTCCCAACTCACACACAGCCTTCCAATGAATGTATAAACCAGCACCCACAAGTTGTATCAAAAGACTTTGGGACGTGCAAAAGGCTAACATCTCAAGTCTCTATCTGGCTTAAACCTATTACAATACTGTATGTTCCACATACACCAGCAGGAAGAACCTAGCTGTCTCATTTCAGCTTCAGCCCCCTCTAAAAAAGAAGAGTCACTCTTAGTTGCTGAATTTGACTTGGCCAACTTCTCTGTAACATAAACAAGGATGTTGATGTACATCCAAACTCCAACATCTTTATTGGTGATTCATTAACAAAAAACAGCTTATTTCTATCTCAATGTGCTCTACACTAGGGATAAATGCTGACTCTTCCCCTACTTCTAGGCCTAAAAGGAAGCCTGGGTCCCAACAAACTCGCAATTCTTTGGTGGTGTAGTATCTCTACTGGAAGAGTTCCTCCTCAACGTGATCCTTCATTGCACAACCCATAACTAGACACTTCCCACCTTATATTTCCTTAATCTGGGAATGCTGAATGGCAACAGCACTCTCATAGTGATAACTAGTCAGGACCGTCCCTAAAGACCCTACTTTAAGCCATTAGAACTCATGCCTTGTCACCCTTTCCCTATTTCCCACCAAAGAGCAGGAAAGATTTCATTGAAAGAACACTAAAGTTTATCTTACAGGGATATGTTTTATCAAAAAAGATGAGCGGCGAAAGGTTTGTCTGAGCTCATTAGACTGGCATGTCCTTTCCACAGTGGTGATCACTGGAATTTTTTGTCTGCCTGATTCAGCCGATCTATGGAAAAGTATGGTACAGGGCAGTGCCATATTTTAGATATGCTGCCCTAGGTAAACCTGAATAATTACACTCACTAAGACAAGCTGCAATTTTAGAGGAAGCGTTATATGCATAGACTTTCAGCCATAACATAATTGATAAAATAACTGTTGGTATACTGCCATATGTTTTGCTTATAGGAGTTTATCGTGTGTGGTGGAAAGTCCTATGCTTGGGTCACAACAGGAGTCTCTGGAATTTGTTGCCTAGCTAAGGTCATTACAGCCACCCTCATAGTAAAAGATTTACAGTAAGAAATGTTGTTTTGTTTGCCAAAATAGGATAACAGCTCGTGTTGTGATTCCTTGCATAGAAATGTTGGATTTTTTTATAGGATAACTCCACTTTCGTGGGGAAAAAAAGCAAATAAAGAAAAAAATAGTATTGCGTATACAATTGTGACACAAGTCATATTGTAATTGAATGTTATTAAAAATGACCTTTACTTTTCAATCTGCAGCTCTGTAATTTTCTGAAAATGCAATGTAATATGGCTACCTGAAGGTATTCTGTACACAAAATATGTACAGAATGCCCCCAGAAACATAATTTCCTGCTTGTGTGATTGGCTTACCAATTTTCGGTCTGCACTATGATACAAGTCAGATTTCAGGCATCCGCTGCAACAAAAATTGAATTTTTGGTGGGATACTTCCAATAGGATGCAGACCCAGCAACTTTCTTCACTAGAGCTCTGCAGGTGCTGATTGATAATTATGAAACCACTCCCATTAGACCCAATTTCCCACATGGATAGAGAGAAACGCACAGATATTTCTTCAGAATAACAAAAGGTAGGGATCTGCAATGACGTTTTTTGGAATCCTTTTAATGTACATAGATCACCCAGAAGGGAATGTTTTTTTCTCAACAAAAGTGGAGTTTCACTTTAAATAAACGTAATATATTATCTGACGTACTAGCGCCGGTTGTGTGATGTCACCCCACGTGGTGCCACGGCACCATCATTTTGTTACATCTGCGTGTAATGCGAGAGGATGGTTTGGCGCCAATGGCTAAAAAACTCAGCCGCCCAGGTGATGGCACCTCCCCCTCATTCCACACGCCAGTGTGACGTTGGGAGGTCCTGCGGCTGCACCTATATCCCGGGTGGGCCACTTATTTTGTATGGTTTCTCTTCCTTTACTTTGTTACTGTACCAGATGATTCTCTATACTGTACTCTAAACCATGATATTGGATAAAACTTTTTATACATCCATTAAGAACTTCCTTTCATTATGTGCATTGCTGTTTTAAAGCCCCATGGGGAAAATAATTTTTCTTTAATCCAATTTCGGGGTGTGCAGCCTTTCTTGTCTCTTTTTATATGTGTCTTCCTATTTTCATGTGTTGTCCACTTTGGTTATGTAGTTGTCTTGGTCATAGACCCCTGTACATAATTATTTTACTATCCCAACACTCCACTTCCCCTCTGCTTGGGTTTAGGTTTACCAATATCACCATTAGTATCTGTATTCACTTTAATTCACAATTACATTTTGGGCTATAGTGCATATTATGGACTCATAAGCATTCCAATATTTTCCACAGAAGTTCTCTAGAGATGGTGTTGGTACTATCTGTCAGGAACCATGAATCAGACTAAGACAGAAGTGCAGTAGACATCACACTATTTAATAAAATGGTAACATGGTATAAACAGAGCAAACTTGGTCAAAACATAGCCAATGTTCGGTAACCAGGACGGTTAGTCAGAACAAGCCAGAGAAACGGGAGTCCAGAGATCAGCAAAGTTGGGTGCAGCAAACATGATCAGGAATCAGAAGGGAAGTCAGCCAGGCAAAAGTCTTTCACAGGAAAACACAGCAGGGAGAGTCCAGATATGTTGAGCAAGGCGAAGGCACAGAAGATCTGATCAATGCAGTTTAAATAGCTAGCAGAGCTAGCTGACAAGCAGGAAATGAAGACAAGGTGAGTCACTGTGGAATGAAGAGTTCTGGCAATTAACCGACAGCTGAGCACCCCCTCAATGACCCCTCCCCTCGGAGGACCACAAGGTTTGAGAGGAAAACATCTATGGAAAGCACGAAGGAGGACAGGAGCATGAACTTTCGAGGATGAGACCCAAGAGCGTTCCTCCGGACCATACCCTTTCCAATGAACCAGGTACTGTATGCCCCCCCTAGAACCTACGGGAATCAGTTATAGATTGTATCACATACTCCTCATGGTTCTCAACGTGAACAGGGTGAGGACGTGGTACCAAGGTGATGAAGCGGTTGCATACCAAAGGTTTTAATAAAGAGACATGAAATACATTTAAATTACGCATATTAGAAGGAAGGTCTAAAGCATAAGCCACTGGGTTGATTCTACGGAGAATACGGAAAGGCCCAATAAACCATAGTGCCAGTTTTAATGAGGGAACACAGAGTCAGAGGTTGCAAGATGACAGCCAGACTCTATCCCCAACTTGGTAGGAAGGTGCAGGTAGGCGTCTACGGTCAGTATGGAGTCTGTACCTATCATTGGCACATCGCAAGGACTCTTGGACCTGTACCCAAGTGGAACGAAGTCCACGGAGATGCTCCTCCAATGCAGGAATGCTCTGAGGAACAAATGAGTCAGGCAACATGGATGGTTGGAAATCATAATTTGCTATGAATGGAGACAATCTGGAAGCGGTATTGACGGCACTATTGTGAGAAAACTCCGCCCAAGGTAAGAGGTCTGTCCAATTGTTATGGTGGTCAGAAATGTAGCAATGTAAAAATTGCTCAAAGGACTGGTTGGCTCATTCTGCAGCCCCATTAGACTGCGGGTGATACGCAAAGAAGGAAAGCTGAATTCCCAACTGTGAACAAAAGGCTTGGACACAAACTGGCTACCCTTCTCCGAGATGATAACCTTGGGTAGCTCATGTAAGCGAAAGATCTCCCGAGCAAAAATGGAAGCTACTTCTTTGGATGTGGGCAACTTCTTAAGAGGAATACAATGAGAAATTTTCAACAACCATAATGGTCAACAACCATAAGGATAACTGTGTTCCCCTGAGTTAGGTAACTTCACAATGAAATCCATAGACAGGTGGGTCCAAGGCCTCTCTCCATTAGGTATGGGTTGTAGGAGGCCCACTAGAAGGTGTTGTGGTGTGTTACTCTGAGCACACACGGAACAAGCAGCTACAAAGGCGGCTACATCAGCACGTAGACTAGGCCACCAGAGTTGTTGGGAAATAGCCCAAATGAGTTGATTATTTCCAGGGTGGCCAGCAGCCTTGGTAGAATGGTAAGTCTGGAGCACGGCAGTGCGGAGACTCTCAGGTACAAAGCAGCAATCATAAGGTTTCTCAGGAGGAGAATGG
Source organism: Aquarana catesbeiana (assembly GCF_042186555.1). Lineage (NCBI taxonomy): Eukaryota > Metazoa > Chordata > Amphibia > Anura > Ranidae > Aquarana > Aquarana catesbeiana. The sequence goes on along the minus strand of NC_133325.1, from coordinate 207,151,419 downwards.
ATCTGAGCGGCAAGAATTCTGTCACCCAAAGATGAAGTGAGACTAGTATGAACCATAGTCAGAATACGATCAGAAGGTATCACAGTAACAGGAAGTGACTCCATCTCGGAAGTGGAGGAAAACTGTTGTGACAATGCATCAGCCCTTACATTCTTAGTATCGGGTCAGAATGAAACTATGTAATTGAAGCTTGACAAGAAAAGAGTCCATTGTGCCCTTCTAGGAGAGAGGCATTTAGCCTCAGACAAGAATGTGAGATTCTTATGGTCAGTCAGAATAAGAACCAGCACAGTGGTACCTTTGAGTAGATGCCTCCATTCTTTAAGGGCTAAACTGATCGCTAACAACTCTCTGTCCTGCATTCTGCAGGAGAGAATTTCTTGGAAAAGTAGCCACAAGGATGCATAGCGCTCTCAGAGGTAGGACGTTGAGACAGCAGGGCACCAACTCCAGTCTCAGATGCATCAACCTCAAGGATGAAAGGTACCGTGGGATCATGATGTACCAACACAGTGGCAGAAACAAAGACAGCCTTGAGACTCTCAAAGGCATTAATGGAATCCCGAGGCCAATTCTGTTAACGTCCTTTCTGGTCATATCAGTCAGGGGTTTGACCAGAGACGAGACCTTACGAATAAACTTCCGATAATAAATGGCAAAGCCAAGAAAACATTGCAATGAACGTAAACCCACGAGTCGAGGCCGCTGTAGAACTGCCAAAAGTTTCTCTGGGTCCATCGAAAAACCAGCAGTGGAAATGACATAACTCAGGAATTTAACCTGTTCACGATGAAACTCGCACTTTTCCAGTTTACAAGTTATTATCTCTCAACCTCTGAAGCACACGACAGACATCTGTGTGGTGGCTATCTAGGGAATTGGAAAATTTGAGGATATCGTCGAGATAAACCATCACACATAGCTGCAACAAATATCGGAGGACATCGTTGATAAATTCCTGGAAAACTGCCAGAGCATTGCAAAGACCAAACGGCATTACAAGGTATTCATAATGGCCAGTTCTGGTATTAAACGCAATTTTCTATTCATCGCCCTACTTGATCATCACAAGATTGTGTGCCCCTCTCAAATCAAACTTCGTGAAAACCGTTGCTCCATTTAGGCAGTCAAATAACTCCGTAATCAATGGAATCGGATAAGCATTCTTAATCATCAAGTTAATGAGACCCCCTATAATCAATACAAGGTCTCAGTTCACCACTCTTCTTTTTTACAAAGAAGAAACCAGCACCAGCAGGAGACGAGGATTTACGGATGAATCCTTGAGAAAGTGTGTCAGCAACATACTCCTCCATTGTTTTGTCCTCCAAGACAGACAAAGGGTAAACCCGGCCATAAGGGTGTATGACACCAGGTTAAAGGTCAATTGTGCAATCATATGACCGGTGTGGAGGCAAACTACCAGCTTGACTTTTGTCAAAGACATTGCTAAATTTGCGGTACTCCTCCGGCAGGTACTCCTCCGGCAGGTACTCCTCGGCAGGGAGGAGAGTGAAGAGGTGCACAAGACCTTTCTAAAAACATGTCTTCCTGCATTGTGGCGACCAGGAAAGAACCTCAGCATGAAGCCAATCAAAAGAGGGGTTGTGCTGTAACCAAGGATAGCCAATAACCACTGGGAAATAAGGTGAGGAAATTACTTGGAATTGGATTATCTCATGGTGAAGCCATGGTCAATGGAGCAGTCTCACGAGTCACATGGGCAGGCTGTAGAGGTCTCCCATCAATAGCCTCAATTGCAAGTGGAGTGGCACTAGGCTGCTGCGGAATCGAGTGCATAGACACAAAGGCACCATCAATAAACAGGCCTGCAGCTCCAGAGTCGATTAGAGCCTGTATCTCAATGGACGATTCAGACCAAGAAAGGATCACTGGAACCAGGGGCTTATCCTTCTGGATAACTAGGGACAAAGAAATGCCACCTAAGGTCTGTCCCCCACAGGACCTCAGGTGCAAGCGTTCTCCCGGACGGGTAGGACAAGACTTCAGGAACTGACCTGCCTGGCCACAATAAAGGCACACTCTCTCCCTCCTCCTAAAGGCACTTTCATCTGCAGAGAGACTTGTGAAGCCCAATTGCATGGGTTCTACCTCACTGGCAGATTCGGTACCAGGAGGTATGGGAGGTGAGGGAGTCATGGGTGGGACTGCAAAGCTAGGAGCAAAACGTACAGGAGGCTTCCACAAATGCTCCTTAAAGGAAGGGCTCTCTCAGAGTCTGGAGTCAATGAGAATGACAAATGTGATCAACCTCTCCAGCTCAGTGAGTATGTCTCCGGCTGCTATCTCTTCTTTGATGGTATCTGACAGACCATGAGAAAAAGCAGTCATGAGGGCCTCATTGTTCCAAGCAACCTCTGCTGCCAGAGTACGGAATTCAATGGCGTAATCGGCAACAGTTCTCGTACACTGTTTGATGGACATGAGGTTCTTGGCAGCAGAAGTGGAGCATGCGGGAACGTCCAATACCCTTTTAAAGGAAGCCACAAACTCAGGGGAAATCAGGACGACAGAGTTTTGCATCTCTCAAAGAGGGCCAAGGCTCTCTCAAAAAGCAAATAAATCACAAAGCCTACTTTGCTTCTATCCATGGGAAATGCCTGGGGCAGCATCTCAAAGTAAATCCTGAACTGGTTGAGAAACCCTCTGCATTAAACTGGATCGCCCCCAAATTGCTGGGGAAGCAGAGCGGAACCAGACATATCTCTTATAGAGGTAATATTTGAGGCGGGTGCCTGCACAGAGACTGGAGCATCAGCAGGGATGGCCTGCAACACAGGTTGCACCGGAACAGCCTCAGTGGGAGAATCCAGATGATTAGTGCAACTTAGGAGCATCCGTAATGCTATGGCAAACTGATCCATGTGGTGATCCAGCTCATCCAATCTGGAAAAAATATTAGCATCAAGTGGATTGCCTGCATCTTTTGAATTCATGGCCTTTGCCTACTATCAGGAACCATGAATCAGACTGAGACAGAAGTGCACTAAAAATCACACTATTTAATAAAATGGTAAAATGGTATAACCAGAGCAAATGTAGTCAAACCAGGACGGGTAGTCAGAACAAGCCAGAGAAACAGGAGTCCAGAGATCAGCGAAGTCAGGTGCAGCAAACGGGATCAGGAACCAGAAGGGAAGTTAGCCAAGCAAAATTCTTTCACAGCAGAGAGAGTCTGGATATGTTGACCAAGATGAAGGCACAGAAGATCTGATACATGCAGTTTAAATAGTAGCAGAGCTAGCTAACGAGCAGGAAATGAAGACCAGGTGAGTCACTGTGGAATAAAGAGTGCTGGCAATTAACTGACAGCTGAGCACAGAGCATTGAGAAGGAAGGGCTGAGCTCAGCCCCGACACTATCCCTGATCATTATTTGGGGATCACACTCTCATGGATATTCGTCCTCTGTGGATGGTGCTTTGACTGGGTTGCTGTCGCGGACAATACTGCCACAGCTCCCTGAATTGATGCCCCCAATGGGTTCCCAGCTCTCAGTACCGCATCTTCAACACACAGCTGATTTCTTAGTAATACAGGGGGGCCTCTTCATCCTATCCCCCTTCCCTTTCTGAGAAATGCCATACTATATGTGAATTAATGTACTCTATTGCAGATATATACCACATGCCTGCTCCTGAGGAAGTGGATTTAACCCACGAAACACGTCAAGCTTTTTGGATGTTGTGTTTAATCAATCAGTTGTTTACAAGCTCCTATAGATGAATTTTTCATTATCATGCATTTTTTAGCTAAATTATCACTGATGTAGATTAGAGAGCTTATAGGTTACATATTTACAAAATTATCCATAACTGTACTGTGACATGATATAATATGTGTATGTATATATATGAATTTTCTATGGGATACCAATCATTATTATTATGTATTACTGTATTGTACCTTATAAATGTTCTATGGGATATCTACCATTATTATTATGTATTATTTTATTTTCTCCTCGTGAATTTTATAGGGGATATTTACCATTATTATTATTATGTATCACTGTATTGTATCTTAATACACATGGATATATATAAATCAATAAACATGTTAGTAATTATTTACCATTTTACCCAGTCGCAGCTGTGTGCTTCATTTACCCAGGCTATCCCAGGCTAGCAGGTGTATGCACGGCCTGGAAGCCTGCCGCAGGAGCGTGCCCGCAGGATGTCTGCTGGTGGCCCATGGTAACGACTATGTAAACATGGCATTTCCCTGTTCTGCCTAGTGACATGACAGGGATCTACTGCTCCCTGTCATCGAAAGCAGTGATCTGTCATGTCCTAGGTAGCCCATCCCTCTACAGTTAGAACACACTGAGGGAACACATTTACCCCTTGATCGCTATGGTGCTATGGTGCTATGAGGGTTTCCCACTGTGGAAAGTAAATTCTTGACCAGATGGTAAGGCCCCTTTGAAGTTGTGGAAAAAGTGAGAGAGGTAAATTATAAAAAGGTGTAGTGGTTAGCACTCTCACCTTGCAGCAATAGAGTCGCTGGTTCGAATCCCAACCATGACACTACCTGCCTGGAGTTTGCATGTTCTCCCTGTGCCTGCGTGGGTTTCCTCCGGGTACTCCGGTTTCCTCCCACACTCCAAAGACATGCTGTTAGGTTTATTGGCTTCTGTCCAAAAAAAAAATTGGCCCTGGTGTATGGGTGTGAGTTGGGGACCTTAGATTGCAGACCCCTTGGGGACATGTGTGGAGCACTGCATAGATTGATGGTGCTACATGGGTACCCTAAATATATAAAAAAATATAGTGGATGGGCATCTGGATGGGATGCAATGTGCAGGGATGGGGACAATTGTGGGTGCTCACTCAGGTTGAACTGGATGGACTGGTGTCTTTATTCAATCTTACTAACTATCGCCCTTTAGTGTTTAACCCCTTCCATGCCAGTGACATATACACAGTAATCTGATCGCTGTATAAATGCCAATGGTCCCAAAATAGTGTCAAAAGTGTTCGATCTGTCTGCTGCAATGTCACAGTTGAGTTAAAAACCGCAGATCACTGCCATTACAAATAAAAAAAAAAATTAATAATAAAAATGCCATAAATCTATCCCTTAGTAGACACTAAAACTTTTGCACAAACCAATTAATATACACTTATGATTTTTTTTTTTTTACCAAAAATATGTAGAAGAATACATATCAGCCTAAACTGAGAAAGAAATTAGTTTTTTTATACATTTTTGGGGGATATTTATTATAGCAAAAAAAATTGCTTTTTTTTCAAAAATGACGCTCTTTTTTTGTTTATAGCACAAAATATAAAAACCCCAGAGGTGATCAAATACCACCAAAAGAAAGCTCTATTTGTGGGACAAAAAGGACGTAAATTTTGTTTGGGTACAACATTGCATGGCAGCGCAATTGTCAGTTAAAGCGACGCAGTGCTGAATTGCAAAAAATGCTCTGGTCAGGAAGGGGGTAAAATCTTCCGGGGCTGAAGTGGTTACTTGCCATAGGAAACCATGTTAAATGGACTGACTTGCCTTTCTGCAAAAAGCATTAAAAAAATGTGTAGGTGTGAACCAGGTTTTAGATTAGCAGATGAGCATGGAGCAGATGCAGTGCACAGCAAATTGTGGACGTGGCTTCATTTAACATATTCCTCTTGTCACTTTACTGTTTAGTGAGGGTTTCAGTTTTATAGATTTAATTAACCACTTCAGCCCCGGAAGATTTCCCTTATAATGACCAGGCCATTTTACGGCACTGCGTCGCTTTAACTGACAATTTTGAGGTCGTGCAACGTTGCACCCAAACAAAATTGACATCCTTATATTCCCACAAATAGAGCTTTCTTTGGTGGTATTTGATCACCTCTGCGGTTTTTATTTTTTGCGCCATAAACAAAAAAAGACTGACAATTTTGAAAAAAAACAAACAATATTTTTTACTTTTTGCTATAATAAATATCCAAAAATAAAATAAAAAAATCTTCAACAGTTTAGGCCAATATGTGTTCTTTTACATATTTTTGGTAAAAAAGATCTCAATAAGCGTATATTAATTGGTTTGCGCAAAAGTTATAGCATCTACTAAATGGGGGATATATTATGGCATTTTTATTATTATTTTATTTTTAACTAGTAATGGCGGTAATCAGCGATTTTCAGTGGGACAGCGACATTGCGGCGGACAGATCAGACGCTTTTGACACTTTTTTGGCACCAGTAACATTTACACAGTGATCAGTGCTATAAAAATGCACTGATTACTGTATAAATGACACTGGCAGGGAAGGAGTTACCACTAGGGGCCGATCAAGGGGTTAAATGTGTTCCCTAGGGAGGTGTTTCTATCTGTGGGGGAGTGGACTGACTGGGAGTCGAGAGATCGCTATTCCTGATCACTAGGAACAGCAGATCTCTCTCTCCTCCCCTGTCAGAACGGGGATCTGTTTATTTACACTGACAGTTCCCTGATCTGGCTCTCTGTGCAGTGATCGCAGGTGGCCGGCGGACATCGTGGCCACTGGCCACACACATCGGCTCCCCCGCCATGCAGCACGCCTGCTATAGCTCTTAAAGGAGCCAGTGTACAACTACGGCGGTTTGCGGGAACAAATCGACCTGCCGCAGTATAATGACGGCGGCTGGTCGGCAAGCGGTTAAAATAGCTACAATAATATGCAAAGTCAGTTGTAAAATTGTTTTGATTTTTTTAATACTTGTTTTGGGATAACAATGCAAAATACATAATTGTTATGCAAATCTCAAAGCAGCTGCTATTGCAATTTTTCAGTATGGTAGGTACAATTCTCTCTAATGCTACAACAGCCATTTAGCATTGTTCTATTCAAACGTGGTACCCAGCTACATCTGAGTTTGGCATCAATGCTGCTCAGCATGCCTCTCAGGTCCAGGCTATCAGTCTAGCATGTGCTTGAAGGGCTAATGTGTCTAATAATATCTGTTGCCTGCTGTGGGCTCCAAATGGCTGCTCAGCCTTAACTAATGAAGGCCATTGAGCCTTGTATACATCCTGTGCTTTGGATAGTGGTGCCAAATAATTGGCAGCCTTGACAAGGTTTTATTTCAAATAAAAACATGGGCAGATGAGATGTGAATGCCAGATTGTTGTTTACTCAAAGCCCAGCCCCGATGACAGTAGATGTGCGGAAATGTCCTGGTAGCAAAGTTTTTCCATAGCCAGATTACCAACTTGTCTCTAAACTCATCCGTTAAGTGTTGGGAAAGTGCATTAACTTACAAATGTGCTTGTCTGTGTTGCTAACACATAATTTAATCAACTGATTTGTAGAATTAGCCAATGTGCTAATATTAGTTTACCAATGCATGCATAGCAAATAAATCATTAAAAAACCAAGGATAATGGCCCTAAAATGTTTAACCAGATAAATCAGCTTGGTGTGAAACTGATGAGAGCTAGCCTTGGTATAAATGGGCTAGTGTTGATCTTATGATTGTGGAGTCAAACAATACAAATAAAAGGTTAACAAGGAATTCATTATGCACATCGTTTTATTTATTCCAGCCAGAGAACAGTTGTTAATCAGGATAAGCTTTGTGTTTGTTGTAGAAATGCACACTCCATTTAGATAAAATTAAGAGGCAGCTGTGCGCTGTGACATAGACATCTGGAGTGAGAAAGCCAGAAAAAAAATTGATTTGGTCTCATTTACTTCGCTAGCAGGAATTTATATCCAGAGCGTGCCTGTTGTTAACAAAGTGTCTTGTCTATTTTTATATACGTGAAAAGTCTTGTAGCATCTTGTCCTCTGGTGGGCTTTAAGCAAACAAAAAGTCCCCAAGTGTAATTACCAGTTATATAGATGATTCACTCTAATATAGGCATTTGGTAACAGAGAAATACTTGGTCTTCAATTATTCGCTTCCAAATATGTATGTAAATTACATCAATTTTGTGAGTCACAACCAAAAACAATTGACTATTTTTTCTCCAGTAAAGGGATGTCAAATGTGCTTTTTCTACTTCATTAAATCCAATGGGATTCAGTCTGGTTTTTAAAGCTTTATTTATGGTGTGGGAAGTTAGCAATCTTAAAAAAAAAAAAAACCTGTCAAGGGTTCCACCCACTTAACTGACTTCTGTTGTTAGTTAATAACTAATTATGTTTGAAACCTACTTTTGGCTTACTAAATGAAGAATTAAATCCTAATGAAAGTCTCAGACCATTGTATTTTCTTCATTATACTGTATTACCGTACATTATGATTTTACCTGATTTTTTCTTGAATACAATTCAAAATAGTGTTTTTATTTTAACCACTTCAGCCCTGGAAGGATTTATCCGCTTCTTGACCAGGCCATTTTTTTGCGATACGACTCTGCGTCACTTTAACTGACAATTGCGCGGTCATGCACGCTGTACCCAAACAAAATTGAATTTTTTTTTCCCCACAAATAGAGCTTTCTTTTGATCACCTCTGCGGTTTTTATTTTTTGCGCAATAAACAAAAAAAGAGTGACAATTTTGAAAAAAACAACATTTTTTACTTTTTGCTATAATAAATATCCCAAAAAAAAGTCTTCCTCAGTTTAGGCCAATATGTATTCTTATACATATTTTTGGTAAACAAAAGCACAATAAGTGTATATTGATCGGTTTGTGCAAAAGCTATTGCGTCTACAAAATAGGGGATATATTTATGGCATTTTCTTTATAATTTTTTTTTTTACTAGTAATGGCGGTGATCAGCGATTTTTAGTGGGACTGTGACATTGCGGCAGACAGATCGGTCACTTTTGACACATTTTTGGGACCATTGACATTTAAACAGTGATACAGAGCTAAAAATAGCCACTGATTACTGTATAAATGTCATTGGCAGGGAAGGGGTTTACACTTGGGGCGATCAAGGGGTTAAGTGTGTCCTAGGGAGGTGTTTCTAACTGTTGGGGCAGTGTACTGACTAGAGGAGGAGAGAGAGATCGATGTTCCTGATCAGCAGAGACAGCAGATCTCTCTCTACTTCCCTGACAGAACGGGGATCTGTCTGTTTACATTGACAGATCCCTGTTCTGGCTATCTGAGGAGCAATCGCAGGTCGCCAGCCCCCTATAGCCCTCAAAGGGGGCGCCATACAATGGTGATTTGCACAGGGGAGCCAACGATAACGACTGGTTGGCAAGTAGTTAAAATAGTGTTTTCTCTTAATGAATTTTATTGCTCTGCATCTCTAGTACTCTGTGCTGCCATAGATAAGTATTTACTGCACCCCTCATTACAAGCATCTTCACACACACCTCTAGTACTACAGAAAACAGGGGTATGACTGACCATATTTGCAGAGTAACAAAGCCTCATGCCTGCATAATCATATTTAGACCCACTGGGGTTGATGTAATAAATGCAAACAGTCTGTTTATTTTTCAAGGGGATTTTCTCTTAAAGTGAATATAAACCCCATTCATGAAATATGACCAGGACATATCTATCTGTAGTGTTTACTTCTCTCCCATCAAAGCCCTAAGTCCCATGTATTTCTGCTGCTCCGTTCCTTTGTTATCAGCATGATAACTTCTGACAAGTTCTCTGACACATGAGATAAAAGCAGCTGGAAATTTGTGTTGGGGTGGGTGCATAGAGTCTGCATGTTTCTTCATTTACCTGCCTATGTGGAGGGGGGGTACCTTTCCTCCAATCAGATCTCACAAAGTGTATGCCCAGACTCCACACCCAGTATTGGAAGAGGAAGAAAGATTGCTAACATGATGTGCACTTTATAAACAGCGTAGAAAGCTTATGTAGGGAGATTTGTTTAATCTCTGTGTTTCATCTGAGGCTGTTCACTTCACTGGGTATATGTGAGGGTTTACATCCACTTTAACTTGGTGACTGGGGTGATGCTCTGCTGACTTCCATCATCCAATCATGCACAAGCAAAACACTGCAACAGTGCAAAATCTGGTGCAGCTGTGCATGGTAGCAAATCAGCTTCTAAATTCAGTTTGTTCATTTAAAGGATACATTCACTTTCGTAACATGTCACACCTGTATTCAGGGTGCAACATGTAACAAATAAACCGTCCCTGCACCTCTCCATCTCTCGATCTGACAGCTAGTAGGGATTTTCCTGTGGAGCTCCGTGGTAGTTCATACTCTCTTCCTGTCAGATTGTACCTCCTTGCCTGTACGAGATGTATGGGCACACAGATACAATGACAGATCTGCTGGAGACCTGCATGGCACCAGTGATCTGTGCAATTCTTTACAGGCTCCAAAAAAATTACCTGAAAAAAATGTGTATTTACAACTTTTTTTCTAAAAAGTGAACTTATCCTTTAAGCTTTGACAAAAAAAGCTGATTGGTTTCTATGTAGAACTGCACCACATTTTGCACTGTCCAGGTTTTGTAAATTAACCCCACTGTTCCTTGCATGTGATTGGGCATTCTTTGCAAAGAGAATTTTCACCACATTCACTAAGCTAATTTGAGTATTCCCTTGCAAAGTGAAATATGTATTATACAATTATAACAGAGATGGAGGCACATGGCTATACTAAATCATGGCCTCATTTAAAGTCCCGCACCTTTTCTTCTTTATTTAACCAATACAGGGATGGAGGCATACGGCTCTATATGTGTCCCCGTAGTTCATACGTACGCCATGTATGAACTGTTTTTTTACCTTCTCAATACTTTTTAGGGGGCACTATTACCTTTTCCACAGGGATTGGGTATTCATCATTTCTCCAATGTTCCAATTGCAATTGCCCTCTTCCTGTGTGGAGCGGGGGGGCTTTGGTGTTCTTGCCACCTCTGGGAGCTGCAATGGGTGCTCGGGGCTCTCCCCTCCTCCCCCGCCCCTTTTGGACACTTGACATGCGCCAACGCCACACTCTATGCGCCGTGCATGTAACATCATACCGGCACCGCACACCGACACAGATGTTTCCATCTGTGTTATCCTGGGGGCATGGCTGCTTTGACACATGCCGAGCATTTCCATCACTTGGGTGTTGGCGCCACGGCCCCCTCGTACATGCATTGTGTGGCATTGGGAGTGGCCCTGCTGACACAGCTTGGTACAAATAGCACCCAGGTGTTCACACCGTTTATTTTGCCCCAGACATATCTGGGTGCACACATCTACTCCTGGATCATGCTTCCTGTTTTCAAGATCAAGGTACTATCTGTTTTCCTACCTTTTTTGCTTTCTACTTTGTCTCAGGGCTGACCCTAGGTGTTCCTTTGTGCTTAGTATACTTTCTGCAAGTACTGAACATGGTGATCAATCAATCAATCTTCCATCACCACTTTTACACATTACTTTACTCCTACTTTGCACATAGGTTCACCATTCTTGGTATAAGTTCTATGGGTCTTTCCTCTCACTAGATATGCAAATACTTACACTATTTTATAATTTTTATTACTTTTCCAGAATAGTTTAGGAATCACCACTTTTCGACCAATCATCCCTTCCGGGACAATACCTTCATACACGTGTTTGCTCACTGATGTTTGTGCCGTCATGCCTGCAGCGGGACCACAGCTCCTGGGGTGACACTTCTGCCGTGTCCTTGGCTCCCGGTGTCCCTTGGGAATGTTTTTAGGGTGACTTGCAAGGTATATTGGATGTATGGTTTTCCCATAATCCCTCCCTCCCTTCCATTATGGTTAAGCATTAGACATTTTTGGCTATGCATTTTACTTCTAGATGTACCCCGTATTGGCTTCTGACAAGTGGAGGTGTTCATGAAACGCATAGAGCCCTTTTATGATGAGATGCTACTACCACCATTTACACTCATCATCAGTTTACCTATGCAACTTTCCTTTTGGGGGGGATTAATTCCAATCGCCTCTCTCATCAATTGTTGTCCATGTCTGCTAGGGAGGATGTAGCCATTATAATTTTTCATACTGTTCAATATTTGCAATATATGCATTTTCTATGTTTTTTAAATTGATAATATATCTAGTCAATGTCATTTCCTTCATGTATTTTATGTCAATAAATATATACTGCAATTTTACTATACCTCTTTGTAGCCGCATGCCTCATTTAAAGTCCCAAACCCTCTTATTATACATATCTCTTGCAAAGCGAACAGTCTATTTACCTTTAGAAAATCACCCCCACTGTGCAGCTGCAAATATAAGTAATATGGATAAGGCTATGAAAAGCTAAGAAAAAAGGGAGGTTAATACTACAAATTATATCTGGCTGGATATCTATTTATGTACCATAGGTTGGACTTGATGGACTTGTGTCTTTTTTCAACATCACCTACTAAGTAACTGTGTAACTATGTATCTTTAGCTTTGTGTCAGAGTAAATTTTTGCGTGAGAATCATATTTTCTATTGTTGGACTACTGCTAAAAATGATTTACTTCTTCCTAAATCACAAAATCTGTGCAGAGTCTTATTGTTTGTTTTCTTTAAAAATCACCCACAGAGTAGAAAGGTCTTTGTCCTGCCAGCATGCTGGGACCCTCGCTCTCTGCGAGGAAGCAGTCATCTCTCTGCAAAGGTCCAACACATCTTCTACCGAGTCAGAGCCAAAGCTACCAAATCACCAGTGAGCGTGAGCTTTGCTGTTTGTAGAACTTAGGGGGCATCTCGGGCCTCTGCACTGCTTTCTCACAGGAAGCCAGGGTCTAACTCTGCAGCTGCTGGCAGGAAACAGGCTTTTCAATTCAGGCTGTAACTACATTAGCAAGAAAACAAACTGTAAGAAAATGGACACCTTTTGTTTTGATGTACCAGGAATTAATTTAGTTGATTCAAACAGAAGGTTCAATTGGACTTCAAAGCCTTACACCAGACTTTTTTATTTTATTTCAGATAGAGCAAAAAAAGATAACATTTGTATGTTTTTTTTTCTAATGTTGGTGACCAATTGAAAAGCATCCTGTCCCCCCTGATCTCTGTACAAACGTACAAGCGTACACACGAGCGGAATGTCCGACAGAAAAAGTCAGATGGAAGCTTTTCATCGTCTATTCCGAACGTGTGTGTGCCTCATCGGACTTTTTTTTTCGAAAATACTGATGGACCTAGAAATAGAACATGTTCTAAATATTTCCAAAAGAACCAGTTCCTATCGGGAAAACCGCTAGTCTGTATGCTGTTCCGACGGACCAAAAACGACGCTTGCCCTGAAGCAAGTACGAGACGGAAGCTATTGGCTACTGGCTATTGAACTTCCCTTTTCTAGTCCCGTCGTACGTGCTGTACGTCACCGCGTTCTGGATGGTTGGACTTTTGTGGGACTTTGGTTTGACCGTGTGTAGGCAAGACCACTAGAATAGAATTCCATCGGAGTTCTGTCGGAGAAACCTTTGGAGTTTATTCCGACGGCAAAACCAGTCGTGTGTACACGGCATTATTCTACTAAAAATTTGTCCCCATTAGAGAGATTTCCTATCACTTCCTCCCCCAATTGAAAGGCAGCAGTATAAACCCAACAAAGGCTTTAAACTTTCCCTGCCCTATTCAGAATGAAATAAAAAAAAAGTTCGGATTTACCAGTTTGACATTTAAAAGATCACTAGGGTTATTGCCTACCTTCTATTTTCATCTCTATACACTGTATTTTATTTTACATTTGGTCTGGTAATGCAGTGATCTGTGTGTGTCAACATCCAAAGTCTGCAAATTTATACAGGCATTTGAAGAGGACAGCCGGAGGTAATTTTAACGTGCATTTATTTGAAACTACACCTATCTTTTTAAATATCTCTGATAAGGCAGTTGAAAACTGACATCCAAAATGTTCAGTTTTTTGAACTCCTGAATTTCAAATTACTTTGTGTCTCCAGCTAGTTTTACCTTTAACACTTTGCTGTAACACTGAAGTATCAAGGAGAGACAGATTACAACAGTTCTAGGAAACAGTAAGAGTTTTTTTATGAAAGTGAAAAAATGTGGCACACTTTGTAACTGTTGATGGATGATTTCGCTCAGCAGTTTCTGCATGTGTTTGATGCTTCAGGGAAATATACATTTGTTATGTCAGGATTATCACAGCTTATCAAAATAAAATTGGATTCTAACTATGTATAAATGCAGAACTTTTTTTGATTAGGCAAAAAGCTATAATATGACACAGTGGTAATGCCATGTAATTAAAAAAAAAATATGTTATCACTTGCTACCAATGGATTGACAGTTGACACTTTATTATTTCTGTTATATTCCACTTTTTCATACAGATGTAGGTTATTTTCAGACTATGCTCATTTTTATCTTGTTAGATTCAGACCACCTGTAAGTTTAACTTAAAGTGTATCTAAAGCCAAAACTTTTTTTTTATTTTGGATAGAGTTAGGAAGGGTTCAAACCCATGTTTGGTTCTTAATTTCCATATGTGTCCCACCCATTGAGGAGATTTTCCTTCATTTCCTGTCCCACAGACGTGACAAAAAGTAAGGTAATCTCACAAAAATGAGAGAAATCCTCCAGCAAACTCATTCTAGTTGTCACTGGAATGAGTGTCCCCATTTAGAATATTTCATACCTCTTCCTGTTCTGATGACAATTTAGAATTTTGAATTTCCCATCATGGTAGGTCCTCTAGGGGGAAAGAGGAAGTGAATCTTCCCCAAAATAAGGTCTATAGTCTGTAAAAGTAAAGGGCACTAGTTTAAAGGATATGTAAAGGCTTGTATTTTAAAAACAAAAAACAAACAAACATGTCATACTTACCTCCCCTGTGCAGTTGGTTTTGCACAGAGTGGCCCCAATCCAATTCTCTGGGGTCCCTCAGCGGTGTTCCTGACTCCTCCTCTTCTCAAGCGCTCCATTGGAAAGCCGCTTTCCATGGGGGCACTCGTGCAGGCGCACTCCTTTGTCCAGCTGCTGATTCCATTGACACAGACAGCAGGACTTGGCCCCGCCCCTGGCTCCTACATCATAGGTTTTGATTGACAGCAGTGGGAGCCAATGGATGTGCTGCTTACAATCTATGCAATCAGGACCCGAGACACTGGCTGGAGCTGATGTGCTCATCCCCGTCGCTGGGAAAACCTGGTTCAGGTAAGTAAAAGGGGCACTCTGGGATGCTTTAGATTGCATTAAGCTGAAAAACCTTGAGGTTTTACAGCCACTTTAACCATTTCAATACCGGGCACTTTCACCCCCTTCCTGCCCAGACCAATTTTCAGCTTTCATTGCTGTCACACTTTGAATGACAATTGCGCGGTCATGCAACACTATACCCAAATTAATTTTTAATAATTTTCTTCACACAAATAGAGCTTTCTTTTGGTGGTATTTAATCACTGCTGTGTTTTTTATTTTTTACAAAAAAAAGAAAAAAGATGTATGAAAATTTTGAAAAAAAAAAAAAGTTTTTCTTAGTTTCTGTCAGTAAATTTTGTAAAAAGGTCATTTTTCTCCTGGGAGGAGGCTGCACTGATAGACTGCACTGATGAGGTGGCACTTATGGGCACTGATGAGGCGGCACTTATAGGCACTGATTAGGTAGCACTGATGAGGAGGCACTAATATGAGGCACTGATGGGCACTGATAGGTAGCACTGAAATGCGGCAGTGATGAGCACTGATAGGCGGCACTGATAAGCACTGATAGGCAGCACTGGTGGGCACTGTTGGGAGGCACTGAGGGGCATTGATGGGCAGCAATGATGAGCAGGCACTGATGGGCACTGAAATACAGCACTGACTGGCATCACTAATGGGCACTGATTGGTGTCACTGATGGGTACTGATTTTTTTGTCACTGATTAGTGTCACTAATGGGTACTGATTGGTGGCACGGGGGGGCTTTACTATAACCAGGGCACTGATGATCAGTGCGAAGATGAGCCAATGCTGGCCATGAGCCAATGCGCATGGCCGGCAGCCGTGATGTCCGCCAGCGACCCGCGATCACTCCTCGGAGAGGCAGAATGGGGATCTGTCAATGTAAACAGACAGATCCCCGTTCTGTCAGGGAAGTAGAGAGAGATCTGCTGTTCCTAGTGATCAGGAACAGAGATCTCTCTCTAATGCCAGTCAGTCCACTATGTCATGTTGGAGTATGTTGGACCTTGGGATCATTGAGGAGTAGGGATGAGCCCGATCAACTCAAACTTCGGGTGTTTGCCTGTTCGCCGAACAGCGAACATTATGCAAATTCCAAAGCCATGGAACACCGTTAAAGTCTATGGGACATTAACATGAAAACCAAAAGTGCTAATTTTAAAGGCTTATATGCAATTTATTGCCATAAAAAGTGTTTGGTGACTTGGGTCCTGCCCCAGGGGACATGTATCAATGCAAAAAAAGTTTAAAAATGGCCGTTTTTTCAGGAGCAGTGATTTTAATATTGCTTAAAGTGAAACAATAAAAAATAAATATTCCTTTAAATATTGTGCCTGGTGGGTGTCTATAGTATGCCTATAAAGTGGCTCAGTTTTCCCGTGTTTAGAACAATACCACAGCAAAATTACATTTCTAAAGGAAAAAAAGTAATTTAAAACTGATCGTGGCTGTAATGAATTGTCAGGTCTCGGCAAAATAGATAAAACTCATTGAAAAAAATGGCATGGGTCTTGCCTTCCCAGTTGACGATAGCGCCGCTGCTCTATCTCAGCCAGGAGGAGTGTACTGGATGGCTGAGGGGATTGTGGACATTGCTGCAGAGAGAAGGAGCTCAGGTAGGTAGTTGGGGGGTGCTGGGGGGCTGCTACACACAAAATGTTTTTTATCTTAATGCATAGAATGCATTAAGATAAAAAAACCTTCTGCCTTAACAACTCCTTCAAGTCTCCAAGACAGATGCATATCCCATGCCCTGGGTGGATGAGTTAATCAGGAGATTAGGACCGGCCCAATACATTACCACTCTTGACCAAGGAATATTGGCAAATTCCACTTTCCCCAGAGGCTAAAGAAAAACCTGCATTTGCCACTTCAGAGAGCTTATGGCAGTATACCAGAATGCCATTTGGTTTGCAGAGGGCCATGGACTTCGTTCAGAGACCCAATAAGGAATTCTCAGGAGCCTACCTTGACAACATTGTTATCTTTAGTCAGGACTGGGAAAGTCATTTACGTAAAGTACAGTCAGTCCTCGATGCGCTCCGAAAGGCAGAAAAAAGCAAAATTGGGTTGGAGGAGGCCTGCTATTTGGGGTATGTAGTAGGAAGAGGGGTGATTAAACCTCAACTAAACAAAGTGGAGGCCATCCAGAAGTGGCCCCGTTCACTCACAAAAAAACAGGTGCGTTCCTTCCTTGGAATTGTGGGGTTTTACAGGAGGTTTGTTCCCAACTTTGCCAGCCTGGCAGTACCTCTAACAGGACTCACCAAATGAAGGAATTTGACTGTTATTCAGTGGAGTGCTGAAGCAGAAGCAGAGTTCTTCCATTTGAAGCAAGCTTTGTGCCAGGAACCAGTACTAGTAGCTCCAGACTTCCAAAAAGAGTTCCTGGTACAAACGGATGCTTCAAAGTTGGGTCTGGGTGAAGTACTGTCTCAGATGGTTGGGGGAGATGAGCACCCATTGTGTACTTGAGCCAGAAGCTCTCACAAGTGATGAAGAATTATTCCATTGTGGAAAGGGAGTGTCTGGCAATAAAATGGGCTCTGGAAACACTTTGCTACTACTAGGGATGAGCCGATGGTCGAGTATGGGTATGTAAACTTTTTATCAGTGCCATTCGGGTGATTTCTGTTATCAATACAATTTAAAAAGGATCCAAGAAAGATGTGATAATAAATGGCTTCATATGATTGCTATCCTTAAATAGAAGACAGTTTTTGGCATGATCAGTCAAAATGCCAAAATGTCACAATTTCTGCCAGGGTATGCAAACTTTTGAGCACAACTATATATATATATATATATATATATATATATATATATATATATATATTTTATGACCTCAAAGACAAACTCATCAAGAAAACCACAAATAGGGTATAAAGATACATTCACATTAACAGGTCCTGGGTGGCCCGTAGCAGGGGGGGAAAGAGCCATACACTGACTGTGCAATCACAGATGCAAGAAGCTACTATAGGCTACAAGGAAAATAAAAAGAAGTGATATTGTTATAAAAGAGGGAAATATAAAGGGAGAAGGGGAAGGAAAGAAGGAGGGGGAAAGGAAAAAAGGGGAGGGGATAGAGGAAAGAAGGGGAGGGGGAAGGGAAGGAAAAGGAGGGGGAGCTCCCCCCCCCTTTTTTCTTTCCCCTTTCCCCTTTCAATCCTCCCCTGCCTTTTCCTTCGCTCCCTTGTTCTCCCCTCCCCTGCCCTCCCCTTGCCCCCCCCTTTTCTCTTCCCCCTCCCCTTCTTTTCATTCCCCCCTCCTTCTTTTCCCCCTTCCCTTCTTTTACTCTTTTATAACATTGTGCTTTTTTATTTAGACTATAGCTTCTTGCATCTGTGTTTGGTCCCCCCCCCTTTTTCTCCCCTCATCTGCCCCCCCCCCCCATTGTTCCCCCTTCCCCCCCTTTCCTCTCCCCCCCTCCTTCTTTTCATTTCCCCCTCCTTCTTCCCTTCCCCCTCCCCCGGTTTTCTTTTACTCTTTTATAACATCACGCTTTTTTATTTAGACTATAGCTTCTTGCATCTGTGTTTGGTCCCTTTTTCCCCCTAGGACCTGTTCATGTGGAACATAGTATCTTCACACCCTATTTATGGTATTCTTGATGAGTTTGTTTTCAAAGGTAATAAGACATATATATAGTTTGCTATTAAGACAATAAATCTTGGCAGATTCCTTATGCACAATGCTGAGCTGATACCCTTTGTGATTGTACAATATTATTGTTGTCATTATTCTTGATGACTGGATAATAATTTAAAGTTTTGTTTATTATTAGTTATAAATTGTATATTTGTCATACGTGGATGTGAGAGAGGTCTGGGAGGTCTTGGGGAAGCAGGGAGTTCCGCAAAATGCATTAATCCTGACCCTATTTCAGCTAAAGTGGGATGTTTTCGAAATACTGTATGTGTTGGTATCATTCACTGACCTTGTACATATTTGATGATCTGCTTTTTATAATATATTTGTAATAAATATGATTTTTATATTTTTGTATACAATAAAAATTGTGGATATTTTAACTTGTCTGTATTTACTATTATAGCGGTATATATAAAGCCCCAATTTTTTTTTGCTTTGCAGAAATCTAGCAACACAGACTGAGTACATAAAGACCTTTTTAAAAATTGAAATCCCAGGCTGAAACATTATGAAGATAAGGGTTTAGAGCTCTAATGTTGAATTTGTAATAGGATACAGAGGCAATTCTACAGTTACTCATGACTGAGCCCTCTCTGTCATCTTTTCTTCCGAGATATCATTATATTTATTCAATACTTTTGTTGTTTTCCTTAGACTTCTGACTTCTTACGCCTATATACCAGCCTGTGCTTTTGAAAAACTATCATATTTTTTGCAGTATTTGTAGTGCTTATTGGTACTGTGTTATGAATACTTCATTCAAGACCTATTTAGAAAAGCTATAGCTCTGTTCTTAATTTAATGTAGTGATTTTAGTAAACTTAAAATTCTTCATTTAGATGGGCGTTGACACCCATTCTGCATGCAGGCCTCATTTGTTAATGCACTTACATCCACTCTAAGTTGTGTGCAGGTAGCCTATAAAGATGGCTGCAGATTGACGCAGCTACACAGATACTTATTCAGTTGGGCAGTGAAGAGTTAACTCTCAGCACAGGTGTCAGGAACCATAAACCAGACAGAGACAGAAAATGCAGTTAAAATCACACCTTTAATGTAATTGCAAAAGTAACACAGTTCAGGAACATAGTCAAAAAACAGAAGCCAGAGCCAGTGAAGTGAAGTGCAAAATCAGGAACAGGTTATGAAAAAGAAGTCAGCCAGGCTGAGTCATAACAGGAACACAAGCAGGAACACTCAAGAGGTATTGTATACTAAATAAAACTTGCGCTAGGTTAGGGGTCTCCAAACTATGGCCCTCCAGTTGTTCAGGAACTACAATTCCCATCATGCCTAATCATGTCTGTGAATATCAGCGTTTTACAATGCCTCATGGGAAGTGTAGTTCTGCAACAGCTGGAGGGCCGTAGTTTGGAGATCCCTGCGCTAGATGAATAAATGAATAAACTACAGCAGCTATTACAAAGGTACTAAACCTCAAAACTGTATGGAAGAATTTAACAGTGCTTGCAGAACATTAGACCACAATTATATAATGGATAAACTATATAAAACTTGCACTAGGTGAAAAAATTAATACACCAATGCAGCTGCTGTTGCAAAAGTGCTACAACCTCAAAATTAAAATAAATAAATATGTAAACAGCGCTTGCAAAGAAAGCAACAAAAATGATTAATGACATGACATTATATGAAGTGATAAGCAAATATAAAAAGGCACAATCTAAATATAAAGCGCATTAGTGCTCCAAATTTGCATCACAAATGCGTGACATCATATACGGTGATATAAAAAAAATTATTTGCAAAAGACATATATAAATGAATCCACACAGTCTATAAAGTGCTGGGTGCTCCTAGAAAATAGTGCATGTGTGCTTCCAACATGCGTACTTCCAAGGTATTCCATGTTTCCTTATTAAAACCCGTGCAAATGCTATACCACCTTGGTACCATGCCCTCGCCCGGTTCAGGTTGACAACCATGATTAATATGATGAGATACAATCTATCACTGACTTTCGTAGGTTTTGTGGACGCATACAATACCTTGTTCATTGGAGGGGTTACCCTCCGGAGGAACTCTCTTGGATGTCATCCTCAGACATATCCTCTGTGCTTTCTAAAGAGGTTGCCCCCTCAAGCCTAGTGCCCCATTGGGCAAAGGTCGTTGAGGAGAGTGTACTGTCAGGGCTGGGCTCCTGCTATTTATTAGCAGCTCTTTTATTTTAGTGCACAGAGGCTGCTCAGCTGTTGGTTAATTACCAGCTGCTCCTTGTTTCCACAGTGACTCACCTGGTTACCATTACCTGCCTCATTAGTCCAACCTACAGACAATCCCTTTTGGCTATTTAAATAGCTTTGCTCATTGCCTCTGTGCCCTTGCGTGGTCAATACCTCTTGAGTGGAAGAATTTAACAGCGCTTGCAGAATATTAGACCACAATTAAATAATGAATAAACTATATAAAATTTGCGCTAGGTTAAAAAATGATTAAACCAATGCAGCTGCTGTTTCAAAGGTGCTACAACCTCAAAATTAAAATAAATATGTAACAGCGCTTGCAAAGAAAACAACAAAAATGATTAATGACATGACATCATATGAAGTGATAATCAAATATAAAAAAAAAACAATCTAAAGATAAAGATCTAATGCATAGGCCACCTGGGTTAATCTTACAGAGAGGCCCAATCTTGCAGAAAGGCCCAATATACCAAGGTGCCAGTTTTAGTGAGGGAACGTGGAGTCTGAGAAGACATGAAGTTATGAGAAGACAGCCGGACCCTCTCCCCAAATTGGTACGTTGGCGCAGGTAGACGGCAGTGGTCAGCATGGAGTCTATACCTCTCTCTGGCACATTGCAAGGATTCTTGGACCTGCACTGAAGTAAAACGGAGTTCCTGGAGATGTTCCTCAAATGCAGGAATTCCCTGCGGAACAAATGTGTCAGGCAACATGAATGGCTGTAACCCATAGTTCGACATAAACTGAGGTAAACTGAGGTACTTGAAGTAGGGGGACAAATGTGGATTCTTAGCCCCAAAACAGTGGAATTCCTATTGGTCGAACACCCCATCACCCCAATTTTTCACCACCTCCCTAAAGTCCACAAGCAAGATTTCCCTGTCAAGGGACATCATATTGTGGCTGGATTGGATCTTTAATAGAGAGATTAAGTGAATGGGTAGATCAACATATTCGGCCCTTGGATATCCGACTGCCAGGATATATAAGAGACACAAGTCATATATTAGCCCATACATAGGAGATTGATTGGGAACCCAATTTCATCTGTATAACTGTGGATGTTAAATCACTTTATCCCAGTATTCCCCATCACTTCGCTCTTGAGGCACTTAACCGCTAGCCAACCAGCCACTGCAGTTATACTGCGGCAGGTTGTCACAGCTGCGCAAATCGCCGTAGGTATACATAGGCTATATAAAACGCTATTGCAGGCCTGCGCACCCACAGCGTGTCCCCGGAGCCAATGCGTGTGCCTGGCGGGCGCGATGTCCGCCGGGCACCCGCGATCGCTCATGACAAAACAAGAACGGGGATGTGTGTGTAAACACACAAATCCCAGTTCTGTCAGGGTAGAGGAGACAGATCACGTGTTCCTACTACTAAGTAGGAACAATGGTATGTCTCCTCCTCTAGTCACTCTCATCCCCCCACAGTTAGAACACACAGTGAGGGAACACATTTAACCCCTTGATAGCCCCGTAATGTTAACCCCTTCCCTGCCAATGACATTTATACAGTAATCAGTGGCTATTTTTAGCTCTGATCACTGTATAAATGTAAATGGTCCCAAAAAAGGGTCAAAAGTGTCCGTCCACCGCAATATCACAGTCCCGATAAAAATCGAAGATCACCGCCATTACTAGTAAAAAAAAAATAATAATAAAAATGACATAAATCTATCCCCTATTTTGTAGACCCTATAACTTTTGCGCAAATCAATCAATATATGCGCATTGCGATTTTTTTACAAAAAATATGTAGAAGAATACATAGTTACATAGTTACATAGTAGGTGAGGTTGAAAAAAGACACAAGTCCATCAAGTCCAACCTATGTGTGTGATTATGTGTCAGTATTACATTGTATATCCCTGTATGTTGCGGTCATTCAGGTGATTATCTAATAGTTTCTTGAAGCTATCAATGCTCCCCGCTGAGACCACCGCCTGTGGAAGGGAATTCCACATCCTTGCCGCTCTTACAGTAAAGAACCCTCTACGTAGTTTAAGGTTAAACCTCTTTTCTTCTGGTTCAATATTTTTATTGTGTTTTACAAAGAAGAAAAATGAATAGCAGTACATACAATATGGAACTCCTTGATGACTAAGGCAGCCAAAGGAGTAGAATACAGTAAATGAAAAACATATCACTTACAAGGGTAATGTGATTAAGGTAAAACAAAATTCCTGGTATGAGTACCAACAAAACAGTACGGTGCTAATTCCTGCCTGGAAGACAGATAGTCTGGTAATCATTGTAGCCAGGGAGATCTCCCCGAGAGGACCCCCGAGGTCATCACTCCACCCCGATGGGGACACACTATGGAGTGCGAGAGCTCCAGGATCCCTCCCAGAAGAGACACCACCCTATCATCCATCAGCTCCCCGGGGGGGAGCCCCCGCCAGGAAGAAGCCCCAGCGGCGTCGTCCCCCAGATGGAGCCAATGGTCACGACGTCTAGGAAGTAAGCCTGAGAATAGCTAGCTGCCTCCCATGCTGGGGCACCAAATGAGTAAATGAGGATGGTCTAAGGAGTCTAATGAACAAGCTTTGGCCTAGTAAGACCGTTATCTGTTGTAAGAAGATGTAAAGAAGATGAGAATAGGAAAGGGATAGAGAAAAGGTAGAAGAGGGATGAGGAAGAGGAGAAAAGCAAGATGAAGGGCAGAGGGAGGGAGGTGTGGTGGGGTGTATGATGGAGAATGGTAGTCTCGCTGGATTCTCCCCTAAGGTATCGATTGACCCGTGTAAAGAGAGATGCCGACAAACTTAGCCCAAGGTTCCCAGATCACTTCAAAGCGTGGGACCGTGTCGAGCAGTTTAGCCACTATTTGTTCCTGTGACATTATCCAAGAAATCTTCCGCTTGGTGGTCAAAATAGATACCAATGGGGTTTTCCAAGCTTTCGCTAGGGTAACTTTGGCTCCCAAACACATAAAAAAGATAAGTTGTTGTGTAGTTTTAGGCGTGTTGTGCAATTTGCAGTTTAGAAGGATGTAGGTGGGGTCTTGTGGAACATCTATCCCAGAGACTCCATAGAATATGGAGGAATTTATTCCAGTAACTCCGTATACGGGGGCAAGTCCACCATACATGATGCATCTTGCCCATGAGTCCACACCCTCTATAACATAGGGGAGAGGAGTCTGGGAATATCCTTGAGAGCCTTGCTGGGACATAGTACCATTTAGTAAAAACTTTATTGTTGGCCTCTATCAGGGCAATATTTAAGATACCTTTAGATGATCTGCTGAAGGCTTGGAACCATTTAGCAGGATCCCACTGGATGTCCAGGTCCGATTCCCAAGATCGAGCATACGCAGGGGTGTCCGTCCTATCTGCCAGGGAAGTGTAAATGATGGAAATCCCACCTTTTTGGGGGCCTGTCGAGGAGCACCATAGCTCATACATCGTGGCTTTGGGAGTGTTCGACTTGTCAGTACAGAGAGAGTGGAGGAAGTGTCGTATTTGTGATAGTCGGAACATTTCCGATGTAGGCATTTCCAGTGTACTCAAACAGTGGCCCAACGAAACAGGGCCATTAGGAGTAAGGAAATGCCCGATCCGGAAGAGGCCTTTGTTCAACCACCAATGAAAAGCGTGTATGTTCATTCCAGGTGGGAAGTCAGGGTTGTGAAACAGGTGCGTGAGGGGCCTTAGGGGCGATATCAAGTTGGCATTTTTGTGTACTTGGTCACAGAGAGCTAAGGAGTGAGACAAGGTGGGGGCTAAGACTGCCGGTCTATGTTTGGGGGGTCTCCATGTTAAGAAGTCGAGTGTGAAATGTGGTACGGCTTGTCTCTCAAGGGAAATCCAGTCGGGCCTGCAGTTCTTGGTATAGATGGCGGAGAACTGTGATAACTGTGCTGCCTGGTAGTAAAGTCAAAAATTTGGGAGACCCAGGCCTCCCTGAGACCTAAGTCGGAACAAAATTTCTTTTGCAAAACGGTGACCTCTGTCCCCCCAGACAAATCTTATCACCCTGGATTGAAATTTGGACAGGATAGACTTATTGATCGGGATAGGGAGTGAGCGGAATAGATATAAAAGTCATGGCAGGAGATTCATTTTGACTGCGTTGAGTCTACCCAACCATGACAAGCCCTCCTTCAACCACTTCTGGAGATCTAGCTCCAGAGAGTGGAACATGGGGGGGGTAGTTGGCGGCATATAGGTCTCCGATATTTCTCGTCAGTTTGATACCTAAATAGGGGATTGAATTACCCGCCCACGTGAAAGGAAAGTGTTGTTGAAGTTGGTCTATTAAGGGCGCCAGTACCGAAACATTGAGGGCCACAGATTTAGACACATTCACCCGAAGTCCGGAGATAACGCCGAAGTCTCGAAGAAGTCTGAAGTAGCATGTCGTCAGCAAATAAGGCACATTTGTGAATGTCAGGACCACACTGTACTCCCTTGATGTTCTCGTTCGATCTAATGGCAATAGTCAGAGTCTCGATCGCAATAGCGAATATCAAGGGTGAAAGAGGGCAACCCTGTCTAGTTCCCCTGCGAATATCGAAAGGTTTCCGAGTAGTGACCCATTAGTCGCACCTGAGCCGATGGTGAGGAATACAGTGTGTGGATTATTGAGCGAAATCCTTCGCCAAACCCCCAGCGTTCAAGAATGTCAAAAAGGTAGGGCCACGACACGGAGTCGAAGGCCCTCTGCAGATCCAGTGACAACAGAAAGCCCCCCTGAGCAGGCCCGCCGTCCCACTGGGTCTGCAGAAGGGAAATCAAATCAATGGCTCTGAGAACCTGATCCGAGCCCTGTCTCCCCGGGATGAAGCCCACTTGGTCCCTGTGTATGTATAGCGCTATAAAGTCAGACATCCTGTTTGCTAGTATTTTAGTCATTATTTTGAGATCGTTATTGAATAACGAAATGGGGTGGTAGCTTCCCACTTCGCTGGGGTCTTTACCCTGTTTCGGGATGATCGAGATAAAAGCCGAGTTTGAATCACTAGGGAGAGGGGCTCCATCCCGGAGGGAGTTAAAGAACCGAGCAATGTAAGGGGCCAGACGAGGGCCAAATTTCTTGTAGTAACATACCGAAAAACCGTTCGGTCCCGGGGAAGAGTTCGTTTTCAAGGATTTAATGACAGCTAATATTTCTCCGCGGAGAAGGGGCGTCAAGCAGGTCACGGTGTGTTTTCTGCAGGTGAGGCAGGTTAATGTCTCGGAGAAATAGTTCCCTGGTCTTGTGATGTGCGCACGGCAAATTCTCGTAGAGTCGAGAATAATAATTATGAAATGACTTCATAATAAGTGTTGGATTTTGCATCAAATTGCCCGACGAGGCTCGAATTTTGGGAAATACAGAGTTATGGCTCCTAGGGCTGAGTTTGGTTGTCAACTTAGAGCCTATCCTGTCGGATTGGTAATAGAAACGGGCGCCTGACCACCGTAAGTGTTTCTCCGCAGATGTGGTGAGAGAGAGGTTGAGTTGCACTCGAGCCAAGTCCAGCTTGGCCAGGCTATCTGCCGTGGGGTGTTGTTTGTGACTTTTGCTTAGCAGGCGGAAGTTTGCTGTGAGTCGCGAAACTTCTGCTCTGCTCTCCTTCTTAAGTTGCGAGGAGAGTTGTAATATCCTACCCCGCAACACCGCCTTGTGTGCCGCCCACAGACAACCTGGCAAAACCGACCCCGTGTCGTTCTCGCTAAAGTACTCGGATAGGGCCTTGTCTATAATCGTGCAATGGGTTGGATTGCTCAAGAGAGTTTAATTGAGGCGCCATTTGAAGGGACCCTTAATACCCGACCCCCCCCCGTAATGATAGTGACATTATCGAGTGGTCGGATAGTGGTGTGTCATATATTTTGGAGGTGATTACCTCGGGATTACGTGTGGTGGGACAAATATGTGGTCAATCCTAGAGAAGGTTTGGTGGGGGGCCGAGTAGTGCGTGTAGTCTCTAGTTTGGGGATTCATTTCCCTCCAGATATCTACCAGGCCAAAAGATTGAACTGTCTGCGCCACCCGAAGGCTACATTTAGGGGGCCGTTTGGATTTGGGTCTCAGGGCATTGGATTTATCTAAGGAGAAGTCAAACGGGGTATTGGAGTCTCCCCCCAAAATTACAGTACCAATGAAGTGCGGCTTTAGTACCTTCAGCGTGGACTCGAAAAAAAGATCTTGGTGTGTGTTCGGAGTATAGTATGAGACAAACGTGTAAGCTTCATCATTAATCGTTCCGGTCACTAGAATGTATCTTCCCTCTGGGTCTTTGATTGTATGTGTATGCGCGAAGTGAGTTTTGTTTGAGAAGCAAACCGCCACTCCTCTCGTTTTGTTGTTTGCGTTTGCTAGGTGAAAATTCATGAAGGTCTTGTGAAGGAATTTGGGCTGATAGGAAGCAGGGAAATGAGTCTCCTGGAGCAGGACTACATCTGCCTTCAGAGAGTGTAACTGTTGCAGTATCTTGCGTCTCTTCACAGGGGAGTTAAGGCCCTGTGCGTTATGTGAAAGTCTTACCTGACGTCGTTGATATCCCTGGCAGACAGGGGACGACCCCAGTGGCATTGGGAATTCGATCTGCGCTGCAGCAGAGGGGAGAACCAGCGAGAACCTGTAGTGGAAGAGGAGGGAGAGGGACGGGGGAGAGGAAAGGAGAGAGGGGAGGAAAGAAGAGTGAGAAGGAAGAGAGGAAGAGGAGGGTAGAGAAACAGAGCATTAAAGAGTGCATCTTAAATTCAAAACCCAAATCCCAACGGACCAGCAAGGGACCTTTCCCTGCCTGGACCGGTACCCCAAAAAAAAGGAAGTCTGCGACCGGAGGGTCGAGAGAGTCTGGGTCCGATAGAGGAATAAACAGAGGTTCAACTATCGGAGCCAGAGGGAGGCGCACTACGACCACTCCGGTCAACGCCGCCTCTGGATGAAACTATGGCACTATAT
The DNA here is from genome assembly GCF_042186555.1 of Aquarana catesbeiana. NCBI lineage: Eukaryota > Metazoa > Chordata > Amphibia > Anura > Ranidae > Aquarana > Aquarana catesbeiana. The sequence goes on along the minus strand of NC_133325.1, from coordinate 207,123,628 downwards.
GAACAATGCAGTGTAAGCCCTGCTAACACATATTAGTGTGCAAAAAAATCCCTGAATAGCGGAGGAAGAAAACAAAAAATTAACAAAAACATGACAGAAGGACACCTGCCCGTGGAAGTTTTAACCCGTGAGGAACTGAAAGGAAGTCCTGGAGAGAAAGTAACCAAAACACTAGCTTCAGGTCGAGCGCCAACAAAGGCCAAAGGGAGGGCCAGAGGTAGAGTCATTTCAGCCTGCAGGCCCGATCACGGGGGAAAGCATTCCTTGGAGCGTTTGGGCAGCTGTTTCTGCCAGACTGGTGACACTGGGCTGGTAGGGGAAGTTCGCTTGATAGACGATGCTCCTCGAGGGGCAGAAGATGTGGGACTTCCTGAGTGATCAGGCCCAGATGCAGGAGAAGTCGTTCCCCGTCCTGGAATGTCGAAAAACTGTATGGTTTGTTGCGATATGAGAAGTTCAGTCTCAGTGGGAAGGCCCACCTGTACGTGATCTCTTTGCCCGCCAGGACTTGAAGTAGCGGTTTCAGAGCCCGTCGTTTTTGTACAGTATATGGGGATAGATCCGCGAAGATTTGGACCTGGTGACTTAGGATCATCAGCTTCTCCGCTGCCCTGGAGAGTTTCATCACTTCTTCTTTAACTGCATAAAAATGCGGTTTCACGATAATGTCTCGTGGCAGGCCATCAGAGCGCGGTGGTTGTAGCGCCCTGTGGGTCCTGTCAAGCTCCAGGCGGTGGGCTTGGATGGTCGGGATTAAACTTTTGATGAAGTCCCGGACTGCCGAGTGGGTGTCTTTGACGGTTTTCGGGAGCCCCCTGATACAGAAGTTGTAACGTCCCGACCTGTTCGAGGTCATCTATTTTGGAGATGGCGGAATCCAGTTGGTCCTGGAGATCCTGTATTCTGGAAGAATTTTGGTTAATTCTCAGGATAGCCTGGTCAGACTTTTGCTCGATCACTTCAATTCTAGCTCCAATCTGCTGCATATCTGCGTGTATGGAAGCCGTGATCTGTGCAGCTGTGTGAGATAGGCCTTTTGAGAGCATCTGTGAAAAAGCAGCCATCGTAGAGGGAAAATCAGTAGGGGAGGGGGGAAGATCCCTGGCTTGTGCTTCCCAAGGGTCCGGGCTGTGAGGTAAATCCTGCTGAGGGGTAAGAGCTGCCCCTCCAAATGACCTCTTTAGCAGAGAGTCTGTGGATACTGGTGAGGGGAACCCCGGGAGTGAACTCACTGTGGCATCCGAGGATTGTGATAAAGGGAGGGCACCTTGATCCTGGTCAGCAATTGATTCAGAAAGTCAGGGCAGGCCTCGTGAGGTGACGGCCGCCATCTTGGAAGGACCGGGCCGCTCCGTGGAGTCGTTCAGCGCGGCTATCAGGTTCCTCCGGGTGGGAATAGAAGTCATCCGCTCGTGGCCGGGGGTGTCCCCTAGTAGCTGGTGCGGGTGTGGGGTCGGAACGAGGGCTTACACCGCTGCAGTGGCTGGCGTTAGGATGGAGAGGCGCGGAGCTCCCAGACTAAGCGGCCATCTTGGACGCTGCCGCGCATGCGCCTCCTAAACCTCTTTTCTTCTAATTGTAATGAGTGGCCACGAGTCTTATTAAACTCTCTTCTGCGAAAAAGTTTTATCCCTCTTGTGGGGTCACCAGTACAGTATTTGTAAATTGAAATCATATCCCCTCTCAAGCGTCTTTTCTCCAGAGAGAATAAGTTCAGTGCTCGCAACCTTTCCTCATAACTAAGATCCTCCAGACCCTTTATTAGCTTTGTTGCCCTTCTTTGTACTCGCTTCATTTCCAGTACATCCTTCCTGAGGACTGGTGCCCAGAACTGGACAGCATACTCCAGGTGCGGCCGGACCAGAGTCTTGTAGAGTGGGAAAATTATCGTTTTATCTCTGGCGTTGATCCCCCTTTTAATGCATGCCAATATTCTGTTTGCTTTGTTAGCAGCAGCTTGGCATTGCATGCCATTGCTGAGCCTATCATCTACTAGGACTCCCAGGTCCTTTTCCATCCTAGATTCCCCCAGAGGTTCTCCCCCCAGTGTATAGATTGCATTCATATTTTTGCCACCCAAATGCATTATTTTACATTTTTCTACATTGAACCTCATTTGCCATGTAGTCGCCCACCCCATTAATTTGTTCAGGTCTTTTTGCAAGGTTTCCACATCCTGCGGAGAAGTTATTGCCCTGCTTAGCTTAGTATCGTCTGCAAATACAGAGATTAAACTGTTTATCCCAGCACAGAACCCTGGGGAACCCCACTACCCACCCCTGACCATTCTGAGTACTCCCCATTTATCACCACCCTCTGAACTCGTCCTTGTAGCCAGTTTTCAATCCATGTACTCACCCTATGGTCCATGCCAACGAACCTTATTTAGTACAGTAAACGTTTATGGGGAACTGTGTCAAATGCTTTTGCAAAATCCAGATACACCACATCTACGGGCCTTCCTTCATCTGGATGGCAACTCACCTCCTCATAGAAGGTTAATAGATTGGTTTGGCAAGAGCGATTCTTCATGAATCCATGCTGATTACTGCTAATGATACCGTTCTTATTACTAAAATCTTGTATATAGTCCCTTATCATCCCCTCCAAGAGCTTACATACTATTGATGTTAGGCTAACTGGTCTGTAATTCCCAGGGATGTATTTTGGGCCCCTTTTAAATATTGGTGCTACATTGGCTTTTCTCCAATCAGCTGGTACCATTCCAGTCAGTAGACTATCTGTAAAAATTAGGAACAACGGTCTGGCAATCACTTGACTGAGTTCCCTAAGTACCCTCGGATGCAAGCCATCTGGTCCCGGTGATTTATTAATGTTAAGTTTCTCAAGTTTAATTTTAATTCTGTCCTCTGTTAACCATGGAGGTGTTTCCTGTGTTGTGTCATGAGGATAAACACTGCAGTTTTGGTTACTGAAGCCCCCCAATTCACTCGTGAAGACTGAGGAGAAGAATAAATTCAATACCTTCGCCATCTCCCCATCCTTTGTAACCAGATGTCCTTCCTCATTCTTTATGGGGCCAATATGGTCTGTCCTCCCTTTTTTACTGTTTACATACCTAAAGAATTTCTTGGGATTTTTTTTGCTCTCCTCCGCTATGTGTCTTTCATGTTCTATCTTAGCCGTCCTAATTGCATCCTTACATTTCTTATTGCATTCTTTATAAGGTCTGAATGCTGAGGATGATCCCTCAACCTCGTATTTTTTGAAGGCCTTCTCCTTTGCGTTTATATGCATTTTTACATTGGAGTTAAGCCATCCAGGATTTTTGTTCGCTCTTTTAAATTTATTACCCAATGGGATACATTGGCCAATGCCCTTATTTAATATGCTCTTAAAGCAAACCCATCTCTCCTCCGTATTCTTTGTTCCAAATATTTTATCCCAATTTATGCCTTTTAGCAAGGTTTGTAGTTTAGGGAAGTTGGCTCTTTTGAAATTCAGTGTCTTTGTATTCCCTTTATGTTTCCTATTTGTGTGATTTATACTGAAACTAATTGACCTGTGATCGCGGTTACCTAAATTGCCCCGTATTTCCACATCCGTGATCAGGTCTGTATTGTTGGTAATCAGTAGATCCAGTAATGTTTTATTTCTAGTTGGTGCATCTACCATCTGACCCATAAAATTGTCCTGCAAGACATTAAGGAACTGGCAAGCCTTAAATGAATGCGCGGTTCCCTCCGCCCAGTCTATGTCTGGATAATTAAAATCCCCCATTATGATAACACTTCCCATCCTTGCTGCTAATCCAATTTGTGATAGGAGATCCGTATCCACTTCCTCCCTCAGGTTAGGGGGCCTATAGCATACTCTCAGTATTATTTTCTGCTTAGCTTCATCCCTTTGGAGCTCTACCCATAAGGATTCCACCTTCTCTCTAGCTCCCTCAGTGATGTCATCTCTCACATTCACTTGTACATTATTCTTGATATATAGGCAAATCCCTCCCCCTTTTTTACCCTCTCTATCCTTGCGGTATAGGGTATACCCTTGAATGTTTGCCAGCCAATCATGAGAGCTGTTGAACCAGGTCTCTGAAATTCCCACAAAATCCAAATCCTCCTTGTACAACAGTATCTCTAGTTCACCCATCTTGTCCGCCATGCTCCTGGCATTGGTGAACATGCCACATAGTTTAGACCGGTCGCATATTGTCCTCGTATTGGGTGTTTCGAGATTGCAACTAGGACTTGCTACTATACTCACCTTGTGTTTTTGTGCTTTGGTTAACCTACCATTAATGCCCCCAATACTACCCTCTGGAATATCTTCTGCGCTGGCTATCTGTCTCTGGACTCTCCCCCCCATCGCCTAGTTTAAAAACCCCTCTAACTTTTTGGTCATCTTCATTCCCAGCAGATCTGCACCCTCCTCATCTAGGTGCAGTCCGTCCCTTCTATAGTACCGGTTACCGACTGAGAAGTCGGCCCAGTCCTCCAGGAACCCAAACCCCTCCTTACTACACCAGCTGTTCAGCCACTTGTTTACTTCCCTAATCTCCCTCTGCCTTTCTGGTGTGGCTTGATGTACCGGTAGTATTCCTGAGAATACTACCTTGGAGGTCCTTTTCCTCAATTTAGCTCCTAAGTCCCTAAAATCGTTCTTTTGGACACTCCATCTGCCTCTGACTTTGTCATTGGTGCCAACGTGCACCATGACAGCCGGGTCTTCACCAGCCCCTCCCAGTAATCTGTCCACAAGATCCGTGATGTGCCGAACCCGAGCGCCCATTAGACAACATACTGTTCGGCGCTTCAGGTCTTGGTTACAGATTGGCCTCTCTGTCCTTCTAAGAATTGAGTCCCCTACCACCAGAATCTGTCTTTCCTTTCCCTTTGCTGCCCCCCCACTCTCACTGGAGCAGTTCTTCACCCGGCAGCTAGGAGAGTCCCTCAGCTCCAGCAGTGCTGGTCCCTGACTGGTTTCACCAATGTCACTCAATGGAGCGTACTTATTGGGATGCTCCAGTCCTGGATCGGCCTCCCTGGCACTTCCCCCTCTACCCCTCCTGACTGTCACCCATCTACTCTTTGCTAGTGCCTGCACCTCTTTGTCTCCACCCGCCTCTGTGCTGGCCACTGCCGGCACCTGCCGTGTACCTTCCTGGCTCTCCTTTAGTATGGAGGGACTTCTCAGTGCTGACAGTTTCTTCCCCAGATTCAGAACCTGGGATTCAAGGGAAACAATGTGCTTACATTTTGCACAGCAGTATTCGCCCTCGATCGGATGATCAAGGAACGCATACATGCAGCAAGATGTACAAAGAGTCGCCTCTCCACACCCGCCGGGCATCGTACCTATTAAATTTAGTGAGGATTTGGGGATTTTACCCTGTCCAAATTACCTAACAGCTAGTTTCCTGGCACTAATACTCAAGACAATACACAGGTACACAACAAGACAATACACAGGTACTCACAGACCTACGTGCAATCGCAGAACAGTCGCAGACCTACGTGCACTCGCAATACTCAAGTATACAGTACACAATACACAAGTATTAACGATCCACACACACTACTCAGAAAACACTCAGGTACTCACACTACACAGGTACTATGACCCCTGTTATAACCTCCTGTTTTAAACTCTAGTTTTTAACTCACCACTTAGACCAGTTCCACTTGGACTAAATTCCACAGCCACACACTGAGCATATTAGCCTAAACTGATGAAGAAGTCTTTATTTTTTTGATATTTATTATAGCAAAAAGTACAAATTACTGTGTTTTTTTCAAAATTGTCGCTCTTTTTTTGTTTATGGCGCAAAAAATAATAACAGCAGAGGTGATCAAATAACATCAAAAGAAAGCTCTATTTGTGAGGAAAGAGAAGAACATAAATTTTGCATGGGTACAACATCGCACGACTGGGCAATTGTCAGTTAAAGCGACGCAGTGTCGTATCACAAGAAATGGCCTGGTCAGGAAGGGGGCAAATCCTTCTGGGGCTGAATTAGTTAAACATCATCACGCTACAGCAGCTATAAATTGGAGTTACAACAGTTTATTATGACATCCCAAAGCCAACATAATACTTTTACTGTGGTGCACTCAAGTTTGATGCCTACTGGACTTTGAGGTACAGAGCCAGTATGAAAAAAAACGGCAGTGGCAATCTAGACTATGCTAAACTCTTACTACCGAAGTTATTTCACTCAAAATATGATGTGTTTCTGTTTTTTTGCAGGTCAGCTGAGGCCATCAATGTGTCAAGTTAATCTATATTTGTGCTAATACAGATCATGAATAGGTGTATTGCACTGTTGAATTTTTGGCCACTAGATGGTATGATGCTACTGAAAGTAGTTTTATGGACTTTAAAGTGGAGCTCCGCCGAAATTTTTTTTTTAAAGGTCAGCAGCTACAAATACTGCAGCTGCTGACATGGACACTTACCTGTCCAGGGCGCCCGCGATGTCGACACCCGAGGCCGAACCGTCTCTCGGTCCTCGGGTGCTGCCGCCTCCATCTTCGGTAAGGGAATCAGGAAGTGAAGGCTTGCAGCTTCACTTCCCGGTTCCCTACCGCGCATGCGCGAGTCGCGCAGCGCAATACGGATGGTCCCTGCTGTCTCTGGGACCCGTGTGTTTCCCAGCAGACAGCGTGGGGGGACAGGAAGTGGCGTAAATAACCGCAGATTCTGCAGCTATCTATGCCGGAAGTGGGTACAGATACCTGTAATATACAGGTATCTGCACCCCCCTCCACCCTGAAAGGTGTCAACTGTGACACTGGGGGGGGAGGAATCCGATGAGTGGAAGTTCCACTTTTGGGTGGAACTCCACTTTAAACTCTATGCCTCAGGGTTATGTATTGTTTATGTCATGACCTAACTGGAGGACCATCCATTACATATACTTGTATATATTGAATGTATTGTATTCTGTACATGTTTGATGTCACATGTTTTTAACGTTCAGTCATTTTCGCTACTTTCATGTAGAGGGGACTTTTTAAACATTCTCAATAAATATTTGATTTTAGATTTACTCATTTGTATACTTAAAGGGGTTGTAAAGGTAATTTAAAAAAAAATAAATAAATAACAAACATGTTATACTTACCTTCACTGTGCAGCTCGTTCTGCACAGAGTGGCCCCGAACCTGCTCTTCTGGGGTCCCTCGGCGGCTGTCTCAGCTCCTCCCCACAGTAACTAATCACCTTAATGCGAGCTCCCTCGCATGGTGGTTAGTTATTGCGGGCGCGATCCCGTGATACAGCCGGCGGCCATAGCCGCTCGCTGTATCACTCGGCCCCGCCCCCGGCGCACCGCGTCATTGGATGTGATTGACAGCAGCGCAAGCCAATGGCTGCGCTGCTTTCAATCCATCCACTATAGCCAATCAGCGACCAGGCTGAGCGGCGGAATGGAGGTCGGGAGCGAGCGGCCAAGTTTCGAGGTGTCAGGTAAGTAAAACGGGGGGGCTGGGGGCGGCGGTATTATCAAAAGTTTTTTCACCTTAATGCATAGAATGCATTAAGGTGAAAAAATTTATACCTTTACAACCCCTTTAACTATTTACTCCTTGGGTGTCACAAAGCCCCGGTGCTCCTCACCATTTCCCCATCTCCCTTGTGGATTCTATTGTATTGAAATGGGGCTGACACCCACCATTGGCAAATCTTTGGCTGTATATGGGATATTCATATATAGGGCTTTACCAGAAAGGATGTATATTAATGTGTGTGTTGTAAAAGTACCTGTCACCAGGAGGCAGATTGCCTAGTGACAGCTTCATTTGTCTAATGTGGACCATTTTAGCTAAAGCCTAGAGAACATTTATGTGAAACGCCACATATTCTGTTGTAACTACAGTAATGCTTATTAGACTTGTGTAATTCGTTTCGTTCCAAATTTGTTTGACGAAATTCGACAAGTTAGTTAATTCAGAAATATTTGAATTAACGAAAACCCATTTAACTATTTTTTCAGAAAATTCGGAAATTAGAAAATTAGAAAATCCAAAAAACCAAAAATCCGAAAGTAAGAACAAAAATCCGAGATAACAACAAACTAACTAATAATAATAATAACTATTTCTAACCATTAAATTATAGGTATTGGAATTTCCTTTCAAATTTGGCTGTTAGTGAATGTAACAAATGCGAATTTATCCGAAGTTACGAATTATTCAAAATAACAAATTCCGCATATAAACTAATGGAACATAACAAATTAATAATAATAATACAAACTTTTATTATTATTATTATTAATTATTATTAATTTGTTACGCTCCATTCGTTCAGATGCGGCATTCATTATTTCGGATAATTCAGAACTTCAGATAAATTCGTATACATTACAATCAATCAATTTGAAAGGAAATTTCAATACCTATACTTTAATAGTTCGTTATTATTAGTTAGATATTATTTCAGATTTTCGGATTTTTGTTCGTTCGAATTTTGGATTTTTCCGAATTATCAAAATAACGAATATCGCATCTAAACGAATGGAACATAACTAATTCTAATTTTTCTGAAGTTACAAATTCATTTGAAATAACAAATTTCAATCATAATGAATAACCTGAAAAACTACAAATGAAAACAAACAAAAAACGAATGAAATGAAAATGAGCACATTTTTGGCAGTGCACATGTCTGAGGTTTATCTCCCTTTCCCATCACTTAAAGCACCAGGCTATTCCGCTGTTTGGAGCAAGAGTTTTTTGCAGTCACCTAGCCCATGAGGAGAGAACCAGATGGGGGGGGGGATGTAGCGCCCTCCTCTAGTTAGGCTGCCATTGTAGTGAATGGAGCAGTGATTGATTGTGTTGGTCCCTTCAGGGTTTCCTGAGCTGATAGTTTGATTACTCCCACCTGCCTCTGAAAGAAGTTTTCAAAGCATAGGGCTTGGAGATTCAAGTAGTGGAATAGCGTTTACCAGACTGCAGTGGAAACTTCTTCCTCTTGGCAGCGTCTGAGTCCATGTGAGCACATCAGCCTGTGTGCACACATCTCTGTGGAAGACCAGATTAGCTGGAACCAGAGCTTGAGGCCTAAGAGCAGAGGCACAGTGGCAGTACTGCACAGACCACGGCGACCCTATCAATCCCACCATTGCTGAAGGGAGACTGAAGCGTTCTCCCACTCTCTCCTTCACTTCTGATCACCGGAGCCATCTGTGTAGAGGCAGAGGGCCCGTTTCCTACAGTGGAACAGAGTCTACAGGAACTAGTGAGAGGGATTACTGCCTCCCATTTGCACACTGAAGTCAAAGACTGTATTACTGGTAGCAGGACACTTAGTACATAGCATGTACACTGCATGCTGGTTCACCAAGTCTGTTGTTAAGTGCACAGATGCTGCTTATGGAACCCAATGATAGCCAGCAGAACAACACTCTCACAGTGATCTTGCTACTGTTTATGCTGATCCTAGTGCATAATGTTATCCTACTGCTGATCATACCATATGTTGAGTTTTGCTATCACTCTTGCAAATCCACTTTTATGCCTTTATAGTTTCAACCATATTGGGTGACAATATATTGAGTACTAATTTGTTTGGTGTCTGATATAGCATAATTATTGTGTACCTTGTATTGCCTTCAGTGATTTCTGTGATATTGCAAGCTTGGTTTGTTTAACTTAGTGTGTCAGAGGGGCTGAATTCATTGAGGAGGTCAAGGCAAAGAACAGAGAACACAACCTATTCAGCGACTCCTGCGGGGGTAGCGCTACATCTATGCTGTGTGTGAGAAATAACTTGTGAAAATAACAACTTTGTGAGGAAAAATAACACATTTATTTAAAGTGATTGTAAAGGATCTTTTTTTATTTTTTAAAAATAACAAACATATCATACTTACCTCCACTATGCAGCTTGTTTTGCACAAAGTGGCCCCGAACAACGTCTTCTGGTGTCCCCCGGCGGCTCTCCTCCACGCATCAGATAACTCCATAGGAGAAGCTCTCTTCCGTGCTCCCGAGTCCAGTATTTGCGTCCACAGACATGAATGCTGGACTTGGCCCAGCCACCCCCCAGCGCCCATATCATTGGATTTAATTGACAGCAGCAGGAACCAATGGCTGCGCTGCTATCATCTCCCCCCCCCCCCCCCCGAGGAGATGAAGGGGCTCAGGCAAGTAAAATGGGGGGCTGGGGGGCCAGTGACTGCCAGGTGTTTTTTCACCTTAATGCATAGGATGCATTAAGGTGAAAAAACACCAAGGTTTACAACCCCTTTAATGTTATCCTTTTTCAAAAAATTGTGGCAAAAAAATAAAAATTCAAAAAACTCACGATGCCTCTGTTTACTTTCCAAAAAAATATGATTTTGGGGGAAATTGTACTGTCCTGGCAGGGATTTTCAAATATATATACCATAGTTTGGACACTCAATAAACATTATACACTGATTTGGGTTCTTTTTACCTATTTTTACCAAAGAAATGTAGCAGAATGTATTTTGGCCTAAGTCTAAAATAAAAACTAATGCCGCGTACACACGAGCGGACTTTTCGACCGGACTGGTTCGATGGACTATCCGACGGACTTTCGGCGGATTTCCAACGGACTTTCCCAACGGACGGACTTGCCTACACATGATCACACCAAAGTCCGACGGATTTGTACGTGATGACGTACGACCAGACTAAAATAAGGAAGTTCATAGCCAGTAGCCAATAGCTGCCCTAGCGTCGGTTTTAGTCCGTCGGACTAGCATACAGATGAGAACTAAGAAAAGATAGTTCCCCTAACTGGATTTTTCCGGCACTTGCACAAAAGTTTTTTTATATAGATTGTGATCTCAAATAAGAGTAAAAACAATTTTTTATTTAAAGATTATAAAAACAAGACATTCCAAGCAACGGAAACATGTATAATACATATAATTCAAAAACAATGCTAATTGTATTCAACTAGACAATGATAATCCTATAATCAGGGCTTTTTAGGCCCATTACTTGTATTCCACTATACGGTGGTATTTAAGCGATGGAAATTCTTTGCCCGACCAACGCGTTTCGGGATATATAAAAATTCAGTCCTTCTTCAGGGGCTTAGTTGGGAAGAGAATTTCATCTAAATTAATTAAGAAAGCGTAATAAGTAAGTTACCATGCATCCTTTTATGTCAATATTTGACTGTATAGGTAGATCGGTTGATCACCTACCTCTGATGTTGACATTGCTTGTTTTTAGAACCAATGGTAAAAAAGAGGGAGAACGGTAATATTTGAAAATATGATGACAGATGGTTAAAATTTTCATATATATGAGATGCTGTTCTCTGGATAGTTCATCAGTGTATTTCAATCCCTCAAATTGTGTATATATGTAGTTGACCTTACACCTACCCTGTCGGTCTCGGATGCGTGCTGGCCACAGCGGTACACTGGAGCAAAAACAGGACAGAAGGCAAACCTATGGATAAGATTTAAGTAAAAAATCTATTTTAAAAAAATCTATTTTCAAAAAAACAAACAAAATTTAAGTATTTATTCGAAATAGCTAAGAAAAAAAAAAAAAAAGAAGAAGGGGGAAAGAAGGCCTGTATAAATATATGTGCATGAATGTGTAATCCACACACATACGTACACACGCACAAAATACAAATGGACCATTATTGTTGTGTTCTAGAAGTGGAAGTGTAGGAAATAATTGTAGAAGCTAATAAAAAAGAAGGACTTCTAGAGTAATGCTGCATTAAAGTCTTTTTTGTATTATCCTGAAAACACATTGTAGTGTTACTTATGGTATTCCCACATATAGATCTTTTAAGTGTTTTAAATGTTTGAAAGGCGTTGTTACATAATTGTAATTAAGGAAAAACAGTATATGAATGTAATAGTAAATATATCCATGTATAGCATGTTCTATAACAAAAACAGTATAGACAGACAAATCGCCCTGCAAGGCTTGTGGAGATAACCATCACATCACCTCCACAATGTGCACCTGAATTGCACCTAAAGGTATACATAAATAAATCAGGAAGCAGCCAATGTTAAACAAGACATAGGAAGCAAAGCTTAAGTGTATAGTTGTAGATGAAGAAAAAATGAAATGAAAATAAAAAATAAAATACTTAATTGCAGTAGATGAGTAAGAAAAAGTACCTGTAATTGAGTGTTTTTAGTTTTTGCCAGCCACAGATCCCAGCATCCGACAGACACGGTGTCTGGGCTGGGACTGAATAAAGCTGGTTTTTAAAGTGGAGTGAGTTCCCTCATCCCCGTCTCAGGGAGCAATTGGAAGGCTCTCCAGCTAATGAGTTCCACTCACCAGCTGAGCGCGATTATCGCGCCAGCTGAAGGGAACTCACTCCACTTTAAAAACCAGCTTTATTCAGTCCCAGCCCAGACACCGTGTCTGTCGGATGCTGGGATCTGTGGCTGGCAAAAACTAAAAACACTCAATTACAGGTACTTTTTCTTACTCATCTACTGCAATTAAGTATTTTATTTTTTATTTTCATTTCATTTTTTCTTCATCTACAACTATACACTTAAGCTTTGCTTCCTATGTCTTGTTTAACATTGGCTGCTTCCTGATTTATTTATGTATACCTTTAGGTGCAATTCAGGTGCACATTGTGGAGATGATGTGATGGTTATCTCCACAAGCCTTGCAGGGCGATTTGTCTGTCTATACTGTTTTTGTTATAGAACATGCTATACATGGATATATTTACTATTACATTCATATACTGTTTTTCCTTAATTACAATTATGTAACAACTCCTTTTAAACATTTAAAACACTTAAAAGATCTATATGTGGGAATACCATAAGTAACACTACAATGTGTTTTCAGGATAATACAAAAAAGACTTTAATGCAGCATTACTCTAGAAGTCCTTCTTTTTTATTAGCTTCTACAATTATTTCCTACACTTCCACTTCTAGAACACAACAATAATGGTCCATTTGTATTTTGTGCGTGTGTACGTATGTGTGTGGATTACACATTCATGCACATATATTTATACAGGCCTTCTTTCCCCCTTCTTCTTTTTTTTTTTTTTTCTTAGCTATTTCGAATAAATACTTAAATTTTGTTTGTTTTTTTGAAAATAGATTTTTTTAAAATAGATTTTTTACTTAAATCTTATCCATAGGTTTGCCTTCTGTCCTGTTTTTGCTCCAGTGTACCGCTGTGGCCAGCACGCATCCGAGACCGACAGGGTAGGTGTAAGGTCAACTACATATATACACAATTTGAGGGATTGAAATACACTGATGAACTATCCAGAGAACAGCATCTCATATATATGAAAATTTTAACCATCTGTCATCATATTTTCAAATATTACCGTTCTCCCTCTTTTTTACCATTGGTTCTAAAAACAAGCAATGTCAACATCAGAGGTAGGTGATCAACCGATCTACCTATACAGTCAAATATTGACATAAAAGGATGCATGGTAACTTACTTATTACGCTTTCTTAATTAATTTAGATGAAATTCTCTTCCCAACTAAGCCCCTGAAGAAGGACTGAATTTTTATATATCCCGAAACGCGTTGGGTGGGCAAAGAATTTCCATCGCTTAAATACCACCGTATAGTGGAATACAAGTAATGGGCCTAAAAAGCCCTGATTATAGGATTATCATTGTCTAGTTGAATACAATTAGCATTGTTTTTGAATTATATGTATTATACATGTTTCCGTTGCTTGGAATGTCTTGTTTTTATAATCTTTAAATAAAAAATTGTTTTTACTCTTATTTGAGATCACAATCTATATAAAAAAACTTTTGTGCAAGTGCCGGAAAAATCCAGTTAGGGGAACTATCTTTTCTTAGTTCTCATCTGTATGCTAGTCCGACGGACTAAAACCGACGCTAGGGCAGCTATTGGCTACTGGCTATGAACTTCCTTATTTTAGTCTGGTCGTACGTCATCACGTACAAATCCGTCGGACTTTGGTGTGATCATGTGTAGGCAAGTCCGTTCGTTGGGAAAGTCCGTTGGAAATCCGCCGAAAGTCCGTCGGATAGTCCATTGAACCAGTCCGGTCGAAAAGTCCGCTCGTGTGTATGCGGCATTAGTTTTTATTTTAGACTTAGGCCAAAATACATTCTGCTACATTTCTTTGGTAAAAATAGGTAAAAAGAACCCAAATCAGTGTATAATGTTTATTGAGTGTCCAAACTATGGTATATATATTTGAAAATCCCTGCCAGGACAGTACAATTTCCCCCAAAATCATATTTTTTTGGAAAGTAAACAGAGGCATCGTGAGTTTTTTGAATTTTTATTTTTTTGCCACAATTTTTTGAAAAAGGATAACATTAAAGGGGTTGTAAACCCTGGTGTTTTTTCACCTTAATGCATCCTATGCATTAAGGTGAAAAAACACCTGGCAGTCACTGGCCCCCCAGCCCCCCATTTTACTTGCCTGAGCCCCTTCATCTCCTCGGGGGGGGGGGGGAGATGATAGCAGCGCAGCCATTGGTTCCTGCTGCTGTCAATTAAATCCAATGATATGGGCGCTGGGGGGTGGCTGGGCCAAGTCCAGCATTCATGTCTGTGGACGCAAATACTGGACTCGGGAGCACGGAAGAGAGCTTCTCCTATGGAGTTATCTGATGCGTGGAGGAGAGCCGCCGGGGGACACCAGAAGACGTTGTTCGGGGCCACTTTGTGCAAAACAAGCTGCATAGTGGAGGTAAGTATGATATGTTTGTTATTTTTAAAAAATAAAAAAAGATCCTTTACAATCACTTTAAATAAATGTGTTATTTTTCCTCACAAAGTTGTTATTTTCACAAGTTATTTCTCACACACAGCATAGATGTAGCGCTACCCCCGCAGGAGTCGCTGAATAGGTTGTGTTCTCTGTTCTTTGCCTTGACCTCCTCAATGAATTCAGCCCCTCTGACACACTAAGTTAAACAAACCAAGCTTGCAATATCACAGAAATCACTGAAGGCAATACAAGGTACACAATAATTATGCTATATCAGACACCAAACAAATTAGTACTCAATAGTACTATCAATTAGTACTATCTTTTCTTAGTTAACATGTATTTTATGGATGTGGCACGGCCCCCTTATAAACCTAGAATGAGCTAGTTATTTTCCTGTTAGCATACAGATGAGTGGATTTTTCGACTGGACTCGAGTCCGTCGGAAAGATTTGAAACATGTTTTATTTCTAACATCGAATCGCCGATGGAGTCCGGTCCGCCGGACCAAGTCTGCCGGAAAGTCTGCTCGTGTGTACGCGGCATAAGAAAAATTTGTTTTTTTTTTTTCAAAATTTTCCACTTTTTTTTCTTTTTGTAGCAAAAAATAATAAAAACAATTTTGATTAAATGCCACCAAATGTAAGCTGTACCTGTCTCAAAAAATGATATACAATTAATTTCACTAAAGTATTGCTTGACTAAGTAATTGTCATGCAAAGTGTGATAGTGATGAAATCTGAAAAATGGCCTGGGCAAGAAGAGGGTGAAACTTTCACTGCTGGTGTGTCAATTACTGTCAAGTAAAGCAAGAGCACCAGCAAGATTCACCTGCACTGAATGTTCGTCAAATTAGAGCTTCATTGTTTTATAAAAAAACATTTATTCTAGTATAGTCTTCTTTAAATTAGCATAGTTTATATCTAGGGTGAAGCAGCATAAATACCCTAGCACAAGAAGTGGAAAAAACACTTTCTCCTATTTTCTATTCCATAGGGTACATGTTGCACAAGAAAATCATTGTACTATACTACTTTCTATAACATAAGGTATGGTCCTATGATGCACATGTGATCATCAAGACAGACAATTAAGAAAATATATGCTGAAACATTTTTTTTTGTTTGTGCATGGAAAGAACAAATGTTTTTTATTTTGGCATAGATAATTACAAGCTGAAAAAATAAAGAAGTAGAATTCAGCAAACTGTTCCTATCAGAGAGCTTGGCTTGCTGGTGAATAAAAGTACTCATTTTATTTCAGATAGTACACCCTATTTGTCCTCAAATAGTTGTTCCTCTGTGGTGACAGGTTGTGGTGGAAGGCATCTTAAAAACTTTACCCATCCTTTTCCCAAACAAAGATTTGCAGAATGCAAGCAGCTTCCATAATATTGATGGCATTCTCAGGGGCAATATGGATGGCAGAGTCTAACACTCTCCCAATTGTTAGGCAGAATGCCAAATGTGCAACATAGATGTCACAAGTTAGCCTGCAGTTTCCTTCTTGTGTATTCTTACCTCTTTGCTGCAGTGCTTCTCTACCCTGATTCCTTCACATGTGTGGTTTGGCTGTGCTCACTTATGGGCATCGCCGCTATCCTGTGGGCTTTTACTTCCTTCCCTTTCATTACTTCTTGGCTCGCCTCCTAGTTTGCTTGCCTGTATAAGACATGCTCAGTGTAACCCACATTGCCTGAGCAACTTCACAGTTCTCTGGGCTCCTGTTTGCTTGTCTCTTGTGTATACTGCTTTAGACTACCCATGTACCTCGGCTTGTTTCCTGGATTTCCTCTTGTTTCCTGCTGCTTGTATACTCTGCACACATGTGTGATCTCTGCAACCTCAGCTGGGTGTACCTGCGTATTGTGACCTGGTTCCAGCTTGCTGCAAGTCCATCCCCACCATCAGGGACTCTGGTGAAGAAGCAGGCTGGGGATTAGACTCTGCACCCTGGGGAACCCTGAGTAGGCGATCTACAAGGGCTCACTGCCACAGACGCTTGACAATAGAGAAGAGAGCCTGTAATTTGAAGACATAGTACTGCTACTGATTCACAAAAAATAAACACAGAGACAGTTTTTGACAAGTGTAAGGCTGACCGCAAGTCAGCCTGTAATTGTAGGAGGAGTCAGGCTGCATAAAGCCTGCCCTCCTTTTTCTCCTTCCTGTGGTCGTAGGATCTCGTGTCGACATGTCATTTCCGGGTTAGGGCAGGTCACGGCAGATCACTTCCTGTTTCGGCTTGCAGGGCGGCAGCATGGTTGGCTACAAGGTTGGCTGCAAGGTTCTTTTTGGTTCCGGTCCGGTAGGTGTGGGCGGGTGGCATCAACGGAGGGTCCACATCAGATGTCACCCGTCCCGCTCAGGTGCCGGCCTGGGCTGGGGGGGGCAGCCTGTTGCAGGGGGCATGTCGGCTCTGGGGTAAGCCTTTGTGCATGTAAAGGGTGGTGATGGGGGTGTTCAGCCACCCTCTGCTCCTCTCCTTGTGCTGCTCTGGTTTTTAAGGGGACCGCCTGTCCGCTCCTCCCGGTGCTGACATGGGGGGTGATCAGCCACCTGTCTGCTCCTCTCCCTGTGCTGCTCCTCTCCCTGTGCAGAACCACCTCCACGTGGGAGCCGTCATCCCGGTACTCGCGCTGTGGGGGAAGGGGATCAGCTGTGGTATTGCTAAGGTATTTTATGTATTAATGCGGATGAGGGTGTCCATGGTACAGTCTGCTGACAGGGCAGCCTGCGGGTGCTGCCTTTTCACCTGCATGGGGCCACGCTACTAGCATCCGGTTACCTCATGCCACGCATGCAAACACAGGGTTCAGGGGTTAATTCAAGCTGTGGGGTTGTCATGACACTTGCTCATCTCCTGTCATCTCATGATATTCTGTGGGGGTCCTTTGGGGGCATGCAATTTACGATTTCTCATGTAATTTATGGTTTCTCATGCATGTTACGGTTTTATGCAATTTACGGTTTCTCATGCAATTTACGGTTTCTCATGGAATTATGGTTTCTCATGTATTTTACGGTTTGCATGAGATTTACGATTTCTCATTAATTTTACGTTTTTTTCATGCAAATTACGGTTCTCATGCATTTTACGGTTTTCATGCGATTTACGATTTCTCATTTATTTTACGGTTTTCATGCAATTTACGGTTTCGCATGCATTTTACGGTTTTCATGTGATTTACGATTTCTTATTCATTTTACGGTTTTCATGCAATTTACGGTTGCTCATGCATGTTAGTTTCGCATGCAATTTACGGTTTCTCATGCATTTTACGCTTTCCCGTGCTTTTTTACGGTTTCTCATGTGATTACGGTTTCTCATGCATTTTACGGTTGCCGTGCATTTTACGGTTTCTCAGGCGATTTACGGTTTCTCATGCGATTTACGGTTTCTCATGCATTTTACGGTTTCTCATGCAATTTACAGTTTTCTCATGCAATTTTACAGTGTTCTCATGCAATTTTACAGTGTTCTCATGCAATTTTTACAGTTTTCTCATGCAATTTATGGTTTTCTCATGAAATGTACGATTTCTCATGCAATTTGTCACTTCTTATGCCTATTCATGTTTTTCTTACATTCCTCACGTTTTTCTTACATTTCTCATGTTTTCACGTTTTTCCCTTGGTTCTCATGTTTTTCCCTTGGTTCTCACGATTTCCCGTGGTTCTCACGTTTTCCCTTGGTTCTCACGTTTTCCCTTGGTTCTCTCGTCTTTCCATGCTTTTCTCGTCTTCCCATGCTTCTCTCGTCTTCCCATGCTTCTCTCGTCTTCCCATGCTTCTCTCGTTTTCCCATGCTTCTCTCGTTTTCCCATGCTTCTCTCGTTTTCCCATGCTTCTCTCGTTTTCCATGCTTCTCTCGTTTTCCCATGTCTCTTACGTTTCATGTCATATGCTTTTTATGTCACAGCCTTTCGTTTGCTGCATTGCCGTTCATTCAGGGTCTGTCACGTTTACAGATCCGTATGGGCTGAGGTTTCGTTTTAATTGATTGTTGTCCCACAATCTTCTCGCCTGTTTTCCATACGTCATACGTGCACGTTCACCATTACACCTTTACTACTACCCACCACGGTCTGTGGGTACCTTAGCCCTGAGTTTTCGTTTTAATTTCCTGTCCTGGCGCTGCAGGTTGCTCGGGCTCGTTCACTGCATACAGTAGGGGGGTGTCGTCATTAGGTTCACATTCTTGCGCTCTTGGTCTTGTCATTTCTGCACCCACATCATCATACTTGTCAGGTACCAGGGGTGTTATGTCTTGGGCTGGTTGTCTGTAATGTTTTCTGGTTGCTTTCAAACAGCTGGGTTCCTCATGTTCTGCCACTGCAGATTACCCGTCACGTCTATGGGTTTAACAGATTGAGGTGATCGTTTTTAATTGGCTTGTTCGGTGGCAAGTCTCCTCATCTGTTCTTACGCTGCTTATGTATTTCGTACAAACTCACGTTTTCTCTTGCAATTTACGTTTTCTCTTGCAATTTACGTTTTCTCTTGCAATTTACGTTTTCTCCTGCAATTTACGTTTTCTCCTGCAATTTACGTTTCTCCTGCAATTTACGTTTCTCATGCAATTTACGTTTCTCATGTAATTTTCGTCTCATACTAGTTACGTTTCTCATGCAATTTGTTGTTTCTATGATAAACTCACATTTTTATGTTTCTCTCGTTTTCCCAGGTTTCTCATGTTTTCCCAAGGTTACTCTCGTTCTCATGTTCTCACGCTTTTCATCAATTCACGTTCTCGTGCTACCAGTGTTTCTCATGTAGTTTGTGGTTTTCTTGCAGCCTCGGTTTCTCATGCTGCTCACGTTTTCATCAGCTCGCGCTATACATGTGTTTTGTTCCTTCATGCAGCTTACATTCCTGGCGCAGGTTTCTCAGTCTGCTCACGTTTCTCTCGTAGTTCATGTTGCGGTCCCAGTGGTGTGTCACTGCCACTCGGTTCATGGTTACTGTTTTCATCATTTTGCTGGGTACCGTTCATATGTTTTGTCCTCTCGGTTGAGTTGGTTGGTTTTAATTGGCGTGGGCAGCAGCAATTGTTCTCATCCAGGTTACATTCTTATCTCGGTTCTGTTTTATAAATTACATCTCACCACTTACTTCAGCACCTGGATACGTTTTCAGGTTGCAAATATCCAGTTTTTGCAGGACATGTCTCAAGCAGCGGATTTTGGGGTCTTTGCTTCTTTCCCTCCTTCTCCAGCTGGTTGGGTCGGAGCACAGTAGCTCACCCTCTCTCAGAACCTGGTCCGTCCCAAGGCTTAATTTTTTCACACTCGGCTAGCTTCAATTTTTGACCCGAGGGCAGTATCCCTACGCAGTGGATTGCTTTCCTGGCTTCGGCACAGAAAGCCCAGTTTTTAAGTTACTGTTCCCTTGCTCGTCGAGCACAAGTGCGGAGTAGGTTACCCAGGGGACTGCGGTTTCTTCCCTGTCCAAATGCACACGACCTTTTATTTCCTAGCTACGTCTGGCTAGGATTGGCAAAAGTATGGAACTATTGGTAAGTCAGCCATGGCAGCTCCAGCAGCCTTTACGGGCTCAGGGGCTTTAGTGGATTCCGAACTTTCTCAGTCCCTAGGCCAGTATAAGTAGGCTTCCTACTTGGTTTTGTTTTTTGCCTCTTTTAACTTATATCGGCACAGCACTATCGGGGCGTATCTGGTTGGGACTCAGCATTTCATGTTGTTGGTAGACCCTGACAGGTCTTTCTTTATTTTCTGTGCACTCTATTTAAGCCATCCTCAGGGATCCTGAAGAGTAGCCCTCCTGCTGTGCTCAGCAGACTTCTCATCATGGGTCATTTTTCCGTGTCGTATCTGTCACGCTCTCATGGTCTCCTTTGTGTTGGGTACCAGCTCGGTGCTCAAGGCAGCGCTATACCCGGCCTTTTGGGGGTCCTGAGGACAGGGGTATTGCTTTTGGCCGAATCAACGGGTTTTGCACCCTGGCCTTTTCTGGTTACATTTGCATGCTCGCAAGAAGCAATAATCGGGTGGCGGCACTGTCATCAGGCTTGGATCCACGGTTTCGGCACTGCATGGAGTAGCTGTCTCTGCAACAGCTCCCGCAGCAAAACCCACAAATCTGCCTAAAATTCCTGCCCGGATCTCTGCTATTCACCCGCAGCTCTTCTACGCCTGACACCCCTACTCTCATGGACCGCTTCCTGGAAAAAAACGGCACATGATCGCAAACAGCCCAGCGATCACCAGACACCACGGTCTCGGCCCTGTCCTCTAACATGGTGGAGGCGCCCGAGATGGAGGTGAGTGTCGGCTCTGCCCCTCCCTCCCAGCAACTGGGAGACAGTAATACAGAGCGCATTGCCCATGCTGTAGCTGCGTTTGTCACCACCACAATAGCAGCCTCAGTAGAAAAGGCTGTGAATGCAGGGATGAGGCAGATTAAAAAGGAGCTTGGTGAACATGCCTAATGTTCTGCATTATTCTTTGTAATCATAACCTAGTTGAAAATGTACAAATCAGGTGACGTACGACTTTGTCATGTCGTTTTTACTATACCTTGTAATGCCACTTCTTTCAATAAAATCTATTGGAAAAAAAATCCAACAATGTAAACCCACTGTGAGTCACATTGTCCAGCAATATACATCCACATTAATTACGATGCCCTGGCTGGCTATTTAAGCTGCTAACGACTCAATCTGCTCCTGACTCTACCTGAATGCTGCCTGTACTGATCCCTGGCTTGTCTTTGGATTTTAACTTTGCCTGCTTATTCTGCTCATCTGCCTATCTGCCTGCTGTTACTGACCCTGGCCTCACCTCTGACTACTCTTCTGCCTGCTTCAAGTACTTGATCTGCCCACTAGTTGCTGACCCAGATTGCCTGACCCTGATTATAGGTTCCTTCACTGTATCCGAGCCTGCTGATCTGTGCCAGTATGCTGCTCCAGTCTACCTGCCAGTACAGCTCCCAGTCTGTCTTCCTGCTGTTCTGGAATGCACAGCTACTCTTCAGCATCCATCAACGGAAGACCAGTCAGGCACTTGTGCTCACTCTGTGCTCTGGTGCTCCCTATTGCCCTACCAGGGCTCCTGAGCTAGAGGTGTAAGAGAGGCCTACCTTTGCACATCAGGCTCCACCATGAGGTACGTTACAGTAGAAGCCCTACTTTCACCTTATTTATTCAAGGCAACAGGACTGTGAAGAAGGGAATCTTCACAAAATAATTTGGTGAATATTGCTTACCCAATAATGTAATAAACAATTTCCTGTTTATCTGCAACTACCATATTTATTGGCGTATAACACACACTTTTTCACCCTGAAAACAGATGAAAATAGCGTGTGCGTGTTATACGCCGATATAGATTAAAAAGGCCATGGTACATACTACATAGCGCCTTGGGGGGTGCGATTTCAGGTGAGCAGACCCCATCAGAGACAGCCCAGGGGACCTGGGAGTCCCGGGACACTCAGACCCGGCATTGTAGACATTCGGCAGGCATCCTCCTTCTGCGCTGCACACAGAAGCCACAGTTTAAGCCTCGCAGTCGTCTAACTCTCGCGGCCCCCAGAGCGTAACTATGGTAACGCTCTGCACTGCCCGCGGGAGTTAAGGCTGACAGGAGTCTGACCTGTGGATGACAGAGTTTGTACCCGGCAGGTACAAATCGTTTGAAAAAGCTGAGTGAAAAAAAGAGTCTGCCCAGGGGGGAGAGCAATAAATGATAATGCCAGTGGGGGGATAGCAATGAATGATACTGCCTGACAGCGGGGAGGGGGAGCTAAGAGAGACACACAACGCACACTGGCTGACAGGCTCCCCTCCCTGCAAAGCAGAGTTTGTGTCTCTTTGCCCCCCCTTGTCAGGCATCAGTGTGTGCACTGGTATTTGTAAAAACATATACTGTAATATCCAAATTTCTTTGTTAAAACAGTTGAAAAAAAAGTTCTGAGCTACCCTTATTTTTCTTCAAAGTTCCTTATTTAGTTATTATTTTTTTTCCTGAAACTTTCCTCATAAAATTATGGTGTGTGTTATACGCCAATAAATATGGCGTATTTCAGTTCAGTAATTGTTTTATTGAAGTGAATATTTACACAAAGATAAAAATGGACACTGTCAAGACAATCACGATACTTTACTTACCAAAGGGTGACAAGGAGTCACTTGGTATAAATGCCTTTCTGTCAGGGTCTGGCTTGGAGACTAGTAGCTATAGCAACAGAGAAAGTCCTACTGACCAACAGGCTAGGTATATACAAGCTGGTCACCCTGGTGGATGACGGGGCTCACCGAATGTGCAGGGTCCAAGTACTAACCGGTATTCACCAGAGCTACTGATGGTGGAGATAGATTTTGCTGCATGTTAGGTCCAGGTCGCAGTCCTCAGAATTGCTCCACTCCAATGCAGCCTCACCAGTGCCCATCAATGCAGCCTCACCAGTGCCCATCAATGCAGCCTCACCAGTGCCCATCAAATGTAGCCTCACCAGTCCTCATCAGCTCAACTTCATCAGTGCAGCCTGATCAGTGCCCATCAGTGCAACCTGATCAGTGGCCATCAGTGCAACCTCATCAGTGCCCATCATTGCAGCCCGATCAGTGCCCATCATTGCAACCTCATCAGTGCCCATCAGCTCAGCCTCACCAGGGTTCATCAGCTCAGCCTCATCAGTGCAGCCTCATCAGTGCCCATCAATGCAGCCTGATCAGTGCCCATCAGTGCAACCTCATCAGTGCCCACCAATGCAGCCTAATCAGTGCCCATCCAATGCAGGATTACACAGAGTGGGGATCTCCGCTTACCTGGCGCGGCTGCTGTCATACGAAGTCCCGCCTCATGGACCGGCTCCTATGACAGACGTCACCAGTGTGCTGTCTATCATAGGAGCCAATCAAGGGGGCGGGACTTCATATGACAGCAGCCTCCGGGTAAGCAGGAGATCCCCACTCTGTGTAATCCGATGGCACTCACCCCCCCCCCCTCCGAGGCAGCCCAATGGGACCAGCGGCACCCATAGTAGGGCCGGCCCTGGGCACCCCCCCTCTTCCTACAGTTAGTTGGCAGCTGCCACGGCTGTGCCCCTGGCCCAAACTTCCTTCCTCCACAAGCAAAAAACAAGAAATTGCCAGCGGCAGCGGCCACTGGCCATTTTGAATATAAGTTAGGGCAGCCTGGGGGGAAATTCCCACCCTATCCCCCCGCCCAGCCCACACCTGTTGCTAGTCCTTTGTGCTGTTTGTCTCACTATGGAGAAATAAAGGATTCTCACTTTGATCAAGTCCAACAGCGCTGTGCGGCCATCAACTCTTTTCCAAAGATTTTACACATTTCAGCTCAGTAGCAACAGTTTTGAGTGAACATGCTCTTTTTCAAGCAATAATTATGTTAGGGCTTGAAAAAGAGCATGGTCATTTAAAAGTGTTTCTGCTGAGCTGAAATGTGTTGAATCTTTGTGTTGTACTAGGATTACATATAAAACATATTTGCATTTGATGGACATCACATCACTGAGTTTGTTATATAATAGTGGACGAAGTGGAAGTCATATGATGTGGATGACCCTATTGTAGGGTATTTGAATCTGAAGTGTAACTCACCCTAATTGAAGTACGTATATATATTTATACTATTATACCACTACCATATATAGCTTCTTCTGTGATAGTGAGCAAGTTGCTGACAATAGCTTCCAGTGAGCTTAAGTGGGTGAGAAGAAGCAGGGTGAAGGAGATACACCCTGCAATAAGATTTAAACAAAAATGAGTGATTGAATAACTTGAAATCTGTCATTTCAATTTCAGTGTTTTTTCTAGCATGCTAAATTATTTTAATAGTCATGCATTTTATATTAATTTTAAATGTGTATAGTACTATTGATGTGTACTAGGGGTGTCTCTTTTTCCCTACACTTCATTATCTGCATAATTAAAAGTCATGGCACTACATCTTGAGCAGCATGAAAAACTTTCCATTTTGAAAGTCATGAAATTGCAACAGATAAGCTGAGACAATTGGGCCTACCTATGATGGATAGCCAGCAACAGTCAACCAGAAATCTGTAGCCGAATACAAAAGCCTCTACTGGAGAATGTCCTTGAACTTGAAATAACTTCCACAGTGTCAGCTACCATGAATCAGACCGAGACAGAAGTACAGTTAAATCCTTCGGAGAGCCACGGTGCCGGGCCTGTAGCGGTGAGGCTTCCTGACTCCGCCGGTGGCCGGGCGCTCTTGCGGGCGGCTTTGGTAGCCAGCTGCTTGCAGGGAGCTTTCCCTCCACTGGACTTATGAGCAGTCTGCTTGGTTCTTGCCATGGCTGATCAATGCTTCCAAACTCCAGAAGGAACACAATTAAATCCCACTTGTTTAATAATAATAAAAAAAGGTAAACAGAGTAAACGTAGTCAAAACATAGCCAGAGTTTCAGGAACCGAAACGGATAGTCAGACAAGCCAAAACTTCAGGGAGCCAGAGATCAGCATAGTAGAACAGCACGCAGGATCTGGAGTCAGAAGGACCGAAAGCCATGCAAGTCTTTAACAGGAACACAGGAGAGCGTCTCTAGAGATGAGACCAGGGCAAAGGCAGAGATCATCTGGGCTGGATGGCTTAAGTAAGCTGGACTGACAAGCAGGATATCATCAACAGGTGAGTCACTGTGGAGAGATAGGGGCTGGCAATTATCCGACAGCTGAGCGGCCAGCTCAGAGAAGGAAGGGCTTAGCCCAGCCCTGACAAACAGGAAACACTCTTGCAACAAGGGTAACGTTAAGTGGGTTAGGAAACCTCTCACCTGGTCCTTATACAATGAAGAGTGAAGCAGTGAGAATCTGGTTGGGGCCCCCCCCTTGTTCTTTGAAGATGTGGCTGCACCGATGATGATGATGACCTCCTGATCCTGCAGCAAACAGGTCTTCACCAGTCTGCCTCTCTCAGGATGTCTGGCTTTCCATAGGCAATTGGAGCTTTCCAGCCTAACCAGGTCCAACCTTGCCCATGTGGCTCCACACAGTTCTTGTACACACTTCCTTCCAGCAGAAAATCTTCTCTCCAACTCCCCTCTATGTTCCCAGGGTTTTGTTTATATATGCTCCCGCCCCCAGGCAATTGCTTCTGGGCTTTGTAGTTTAGTCTCAGCTTCACTGTGGGGAAAAATGCTGCTTCCAGCATACAAATCCCAGCAGTCTCTGTACTCCTGTATTGGGACTATGATAAGCAGAGCTGCTAAACACTGCCACCTTGTGGTCAAATACAAATATGCATTACAGTAACACTGCACAGTGTTACAAGGGTATGAGTGCCAGCTTGTTAAAATCTGATTGGGAGGAAAAACCTTGATGAGTTTGGATCTGTTACAGTAACTTTTCTCAATTTTTTTTTAGTGAGATCTGCCTAAAATCAGCTTTCTCTGTCTGGAAAAAATGAAAAACACATTCTTTGTCACTCAAATCTATTTTGTTAATTAAGTTTAAAAGGCAAAATGAGAATTTAATCTAAGGAGAATTAAATGCTTTATGTAAAAAAAAAATATTTGGAAATTATCTATATGAGCTCTAAGCTGTTCCCATACAACATTTCAAATATTCAGATAAATCAAATACACAAATTGTCTAGTTTATTTACAATTTTATTAGCATTATTGAAGCTTGAGCGCGGTGTCATATCCTCCAAAATGTCACGAGCTTTGGAGTTTACAAACTTCTCCATTGTTGAAAAGGTCAAGCTCTTCACAAAAACATTTCATTTCCATGACAAGCATCAGCAGATTTGGCAGCTACCCCAATCCATAAGTAACGGTGGTTTTGGCAGCTTCAGGCAAAAGACCTCATGTCTGTCAGTGATAGGAATTTTGCCTGCAGCCACTAGATCAGCTGCTCTGTTGCATATAAAACACATACACACTCACATCAGCGTATTACACCACATGCTTTGATGTATTTCTACTTTTAAACAATATAAAAAAAATGAATAGACTATTGAATTAATAGATATTATTAATTCAATAATATTAATAGAATTCGGTCTGAGTAAGAATGAACAAGTCAACCCTAAAGT
Organism: Aquarana catesbeiana; assembly: GCF_042186555.1. Classification (NCBI taxonomy): domain Eukaryota; kingdom Metazoa; phylum Chordata; class Amphibia; order Anura; family Ranidae; genus Aquarana; species Aquarana catesbeiana. The sequence continues at coordinate 207,096,908 of NC_133325.1, read as the reverse complement.
TGATCATTTACACACAATGTTGGACACAAATTGTAAAAAAAAAAAAAAAAAAACTTAATTAGAAATTGCAAAACACTATACAAATGTACAACACCCCACAGATATAACCCAAAGATTAAAAGCATTTGGGAACATACAACTACTACCACTGCCACCCTCCAAAAAATAAATGTCTCAATACACCAGTTCTTTAGGGAACTCAATGCACATAAGATGTGTATTGTGTTACCCTAAAAAATCTATATTTAAGATTCATAGATATGATGTGGGTTAAATAAGAGTTCTTTTCGACCAAGAGTGAAAGCTTCAAATATAATAACATTTATTAGGAAGCAGTTGAAAGTCTAGCTAATACACAATCATCTATCTATCGTCTTACACCAAGGAAGAAAATATTAGGTTGAAATAAACTATTTACATGAAGGAATACAAAGTATATTCCTTAAAACAGTAATCTAAGTTACAAGTAAAACAGACCTTTTTCATAATTACCCTTTAGTTCCATTCTGATGGCTGCTGTTCCCCAGAGAGAGAGTTACCTCCCCCTTGGTTCTGAGTATATCAAACCAGGCTGATGTCTCATTGGTTGGCCTAGCTTGGATCATGATTGGAGGGCTTACTCCATAAGTCAGCCCCCTTTCATGCAGATCCTTGTGACTGTCCTGGCCAGGAGAGTTAATTGAATTTCCCCAGGAAGTTAGGTATTGATTATGGGTTGGGCTCCCTCCAATGCATATCCCAGCATGGGACCCTTTGACACGAGTAGGTGTAAAACAATGGAATTGGCTCTCCATTGTTTGTATATACAAGCCTTGGCCCACATTCTCTGCTCTTAACAAAAGCTTCATAGATGCCAGCTAAATGAAATATAGTCATTATTACAACATTTTACAGTTATTAATGGAGATTTCACATAAACCCATATGGCAACAATTGCAATTCACCAAATAAACAAAAACAAAATAGAATACATTTGTACATGTGTGTAAGTACTAAAAAAATACATTTAAAAACACTAATAACCAACATCATTTCACCCAATAAAGAAAATGTAAGCAATGCCTATGCAAAAATTATGAAGGAATATGTATGCAAAAAATCACAAGAAACAAAAGATGAAAAAAAAAAAAAAAGCCAAAAATAGTAAGCCTATAAAAAGAAGAAAGGTGGTCTCCCGCCCAATCACATTGCTAGTCTAGCAACAGGCTTCGCCTCAGGGTAAAAGCCAGAGCCAGTGCCCGATCACTGATCAGCTGCAGATGATGCATTGAACACCCGCCCAGTTGATCCTCTCCAGCCATCGGAGCGACCAGGACCTGTGATCACCTGTGCCTGCCTGCACTGATGAAAGAGACCCATGTGGATCTATGTACCATATGCCTATATAACTCCATCTAAATGAGAGAGGCCGGTTCATAGCAGTGGAGATCTTGGTCGCATGCTAACCCCCATGTGAGTGGGTTGAGGCTCTCCCACGAGAGTGGGAGGCCATACTAGCTGGTGAGTTTGAATTGCAGAAGGGAGTGGAATCACGTCACTGAGGTGTGGTGAAATTTGTGGATCACAGCTGAGCGGATTGAAGACACCTGCACTTTTGAGATTTTTTCGCATATTGTCATCATTTATGTGGACTATTTTTAACTATATATTTTTTTACATTTTTTGTATTTTTTCACTGGTTGCATCTTTAGTCATTAATTCATTGTTAAAAAAACATTTTGTTTTTTCTTTACATCTCAGTTTTCAAGGCTGGTATTATTATATTAGTCACACACTACTGTCACTGTTTAATTCACTGATATCACATCACAGCTTCATTGCTGGTTGCATTATTTGTATACATTAGAGTGTCACACTTGACTTCACTAAGGTGTTTGTATGATCTTTCAGTGCTACAGTAATAGGGGATGTCAATTGGTTTATGCGTTTTTAATTTATTCATAACCTTTGAGATTCAGTGCACCTCCAGCTCACTCCACAATAGGGAGGGCGGTAGTCCCTGGCCCATTCCTACAACTAGTGGGGACAGCACCACTATTCATCTTCACAATTAAAGGGTGGATTCAGTTTATACATATTTTATATTTTAAGTGGCAGTTTTTATTGTGTTCCTCTTTTCATTTCATCAAGCGCAGAGGTGGTAATACAGGCCTGGGCGGATTTACTTGTTTACCTTCAGTTTATAATATACCGTATATCCTTTCACATTATTGAACAGCTATTATTTGTTTGGTGGAGTGGTTTTGGCTATTGGTGGTGTTACCACTTAAAGACCAGTATGATAAACTCTCTTTCTGTCCAGGCTATTTTTCCGTTTTCAGCACTGTGGTACTTTGACTGACAATGACTCAACCATGCAACACTGTACCCAAATGAATGGTATTTCATTTTTTGAGACAGATATAGATTTCTATGGTGGTGTTAAATCACCACTAGGTTTTGTATTTTTTAGTATATAAAGAAAAAAGACCGGCATTTTCTGCTAAAATAACCTTGCAAATAAATATTTCTTCATGCAATTAAGCCAACATGTATTCTGCTACATTTCTTTGGTAAAAATAAATAAATAATTGTAAAGTGGTCTACAAACCATGGTACAGTATATGTATTTAAATGTATCAACTGTGATGTTTTGACTGCCTATCTAATTTTCGGAGGCCCTAAAATGCACCCCTAAAATGACCTGTTTTTGGAAAGTAGATACTGCAAGTTATAATTAGGGTTTAATAAATAAATTTTTTGTATTTTAAATTATTTCACACACAACATATACATACTTAGAATTACAACCAAAAACAAATTATTCTACTCTTCTTTTAAAAGGTATGATGAGTCTTTTGAAGATTTAATTTTTTGCCACAAGTTTTTGGAAAATGTAGAAAGAAAATTTTAATTTTTTTACACATAGATGCCAATTAACCACTTCAGCCCCGGACCATTTGGCTGCCTAAGGACCAGAGGACTTTTTCCAATTTGGCACTGCGTCGCTTTAACTGCTAATTGCGCGGTCATGCAATGCTGTCCCCAAACGAAATTTGTGTTCTTTTCTTCCCAAAAATAGAGCTTTCTTTTGATGGTATTTGATCACCTCTGCCGTTTTTATTTTTTCTATAAACGGAAAAAGACCGAAAATTTTGAAAAAAAATGATATTTTCTACTGTTTGTTATAAAAAAAATCCAATAAACTAAATTTTAGTCATACATTTAGGCCAAAATGTATTCGGCCACATGTATTTGGTAAAAAAAAAAAAATGTCAATAAGCGTATATTTATTGGTTTGCGCAAAAGTTATAGCGTCTACAAACTAGGGTACATTTTCTGGAATTTACACAGCTTTTAGTTTATGACTGCCTATGTAATTTCTTGAGGTGCTAAAATGGCAGGGCAGTAAACCCCCCCCCCCCCATGACCCCATTTTGGAAAGTAGATACCCCAAGGAAATTGCTGAGAGGCATGTTGAACCCATTGAATATTTTTTTTTTTTGTCCCAAGTGATTGAATAATGACAAAAAAAAAAATATAAATATTTACAAAAAGTTGTCACTAAATGATATATTGCTCACACAGGCCATGGGCCTATGTGGAATTGCACCCCAAAATACATTCAGCTGCTTCTCCTGAGTATGGGGATACCACATGTCTTTTTGGGAGCCTAGCCGCGTACGGGGCCCCGAAAACCAATCACTGTCTTCAGGATTTCTAAGGGCATAATTTTTTGATTTCACTCCTCACTACCTATCACACTTTTGAAGGCCATAAAATGCCCAGATGGCACAAACCCCCCCCCCCCCCCCCCAAATGACCCCATTTATATGACACTTTTTTTTTTTTTTTTTTTTTTTTTGCACAAAGTTGTCACTAAATGATATATTTCTCACACAGGCCATGGGCATATGTGGAATTGCACCCCAAAATACATTCAGCTGCTTCTCCTGAGTACAGGGATACCACATGTGTGGGACTTTTTGGGAGCCTAGCCGCGTACGGGGCCCCAAAAACCAATCACTGTCTTCAGGATTTCTAAGGGCATAATTTTTTTATTTCACTCCTCACTACCTATCACACTTTTGAAGGCCATAAAATGCCCAGATGGCACAACCCCCCCCCCCCCCCAAATGACCCCATTTATATGACACTTTTTTTTTTTTTTTTTTGCACAAAGTTGTCACTAAATGATATATTTCTCACACAGGCCATGGGCATATGTGGAATTGCACCCCAAAAAACATTTAGCTGCTTCTCCTGAGTATGGGGATACCACATGTGTGGGACTTTTTGGGAGCCTAGCTTTATACGGGGCCCCAAAAACCAAGCACCGCCTTCAGGATTTCTAAGGGCGTAAAGTTGTGATTTCACTCCTCACTACCTATCACAGTTTTGAAGGCCATAAAATGCCCAGATGGCACAAAATCCCCCAAATGACCCCATTTTGGAAAGTAGACACCCCAAGCTATTTGCTGAGAGACATGGTGAGTATTTTGAAGCTCTCATTTGTTTTTGAAAATGAAGAAAGACAAGAAAAATGTATTTTTTTTTTCTTTTTTCAATTTTCAAAAGTTTGTGACAAAGTGAGGTCTGCAAAATACTCACTATACCTCTCAGCAAATAGCTTGGGGTGTCTATTTTCCAAAATTGGGTCATTTGGGGGGGGGGGGGTGTGCCATCTGGGCATTCCATGGCCTCCGAAACTGTGATAGGCAGTGAAGAGTGAAATCAAAATTTTTTTCAATTTTAATGCACTAAAACACACTATATTGCCCAAATGTCTGATGAAATAAAAAAGATGATCTTAGGCCGAGTACATGGATACCAAACATGACATGTTTTAAAATTGCGCACAAACGTGCAGTGGCGACACACTAAATAAATTTTTAAAAGCCTTTACAGGTTACCACTTTAGATTTACAGAGGAGGTCCACTGCTAAAATTACTGCCCTCGATCTAACCTTCGCGGTGATACCTCACATGCATGGTGCAATTGCTGTTTACATTTGACGCCAAACCAACGCCTGCGTTCACCTTAGCGCGAGAGCAGGGGGGGACAGGGGTGCTTTTTTTTTTTTTTTTTTTTTTTTTTCTTTATTTTTTTGCTTTTTTATCTTATTTTTAAACTGTTCCTTTCATTTTTTTTAATCATTTTTATTGTTATCTCAGGGAATGTAAATATCCCCTATGATAGCAATAGGTAGTGACAGGTACTCTTTTTTGAAAAAAATGGGGTCTATTAGACCTTAGATCTCTCCTCTGCCCTCAAAGCATCTGACTACACCAAGATCGGTGTGATAAAATGCTTTCCCAATTTCCCAATGGCGCTGTTTACATCCGGCAAAATCTAAGTCATGAAATGCTCGTAGCTTCCAGTTTCTTAGGCCATAGAGATGTTTGGAGCCATTCTGGTCTCTGATCAGCTCTATGGTCAGCTGGCTGAATCACCGTCTTCATTTTCAGGTTCCCTGTTGGGACAGGAGAGCCAGAGAAAAACATGGAAGACGGTGTAAAAGCAGTCTAGAGGCTTATTAGCTGCAAGGATTGCTTTTACATGAAATCCGACCGCTGGCTGAAAAGAATGATACCAAGATGATACCTAAACCTGCAGGCATCATTCTGGTAATACCACTCAAAGTCCAGCAATAGGGATGAGCTTCGAGTTCGAGTCGAACTCATGTTCGACTCGAACATTGGCTGTTCGCAAGTTCACCGAACAGCGAACAATTTGGGGTGTTCGCGGCAAATTCGAATGCCGCGGAACACCCTTTAAAAGTCTATGAGAGAAATCAAAAGTGCTAATTTTAAAGGCTAATATGCAAGTTATTGTCATAAAAAGTGTTTGGGGACCTGGGTCCTGCCCCAGGGGACATGGATCAATGCAAAAAAAAGTTTTAAAAACGGCCGTTTTTTCAGGAGCAGTGATTTTAATAATGCTTAAAGTCAATCAATAAAAGTGTAATATCCCTTTAAATTTCGTACCTGGGGGGTGTCTATAGTGTGCCTGTAAAGGGGCGCATGTTTCCTGTGTTTAGAACAGTCTGACAGCAAAATGACATTTTGAAGGAAAAAACTCATTTAAAACTACCCGCGGCTATTGCATTGCCGACAATACACATAGAAGTTCATTGATAAAAACGGCATGGGAATTCCCCAAAGGGGAACCCCGAACCAAAATTAAAAAAAAAAAAATGACGTGGGAGTCCCCCTAAATTCCATACCAGGCCCTTCAGGTCTGGTATGGATATTAAGGGGAACCCCGTGCCAAAAAAAAAAAAAAAAAAACCGCGTGGGGTCCCCCCAAAAATCCATACCAGACCCTTATCAGAGCACGCAACCTGGCAGGCCGCAGGAAAAGAGGGGGGGACGAGAGTGCGGCCCCCCCTCCCTCCTGAACTGTACCAGGCCACATGCCCTCAACATTGGGAGGGTGCTTTGGGGTAGCCCCCCAAAACACCTTGTCCCCATGTTGATGAGGACAAGGGCCTCATCCCCACAACCCTGGCCGGTGGTTGTGGGGGTCTGCGGGCGGGGGGCTTATCGGAATCTGGAAGCCCCCTTTAACAAGGTGACCCCCAGATCCCGGCCCCCCCTGTGTGAAATGGTAAGGGGGTACATAAGTACCCCTACCATTTCACGAAAAAAGTGTCAAAAATGTTAAAAATGACAAGAGACAGTTTTTGACAATTCCTTTATTTAAATGCTTCTTCTTTCTTCTATCTTCCTTCATCTTCTGGTTCTTCTGGTTCTTCTGGCTCTTCTGGTTCTTCCTCCGGCGTTCTCGTCCAGCATCTCCTCCTCTATCTTCTTCTCCTCGGGCCGCTCCGCACCCATGGCATGGTGGGGAGGCTCCCGCTCTTCTCTTCTTCTTTTCTTCTCTTCTTCTCTTCTTCATTTTCTTCTCCGGGCCGCTCCGCATACCATGCTGGCATGGAGGGAGGCTCCCGCTGTGTGACGGCGCTCCTCGTCTGACAGTTCTTAAATAACCGGTTGGGCGGGGCCACCCGGTGACCCCGCCCCCTCTGACGCACGGTGACTTGACGGGACTTCCCTGTGACGTCACGGGGAATGCCACAGGGAAGTCCCGTCAAGTCACCGTGCATCAGAGGGGGGCGGGGTCACCGGGTGGCCCCGCCCCCCCGTCATTTAAGAACTGTCAGACGAGGAGCGCCGTCACACAGCGGGAGCCTCCCTCCATGCCAGCATGGATTGCGGAGCAGCCCGGAGAAGAAAATGAAGAAGAGAAGAAGAGAAGAAAAGAAGAAGAGAAGAGCGGGAGCCTCCCCCCCATGCCATGGGTGCGGAGCGGCCCGAGGAGAAGAAGACAGAAGACGCCGCGGAGGAGATGCTGGACGAGAACGCCGGAGGAAGAACCAGAAGAGCCAGAAGAACCAGAAGATGAAGGAAGATAGAAGAAAGAAGAAGCATTTAAATAAAGGAATTGTCAAAAACTGTCTCTTGTCATTTTTAACATTTTTGACACTTTTTTCGTGAAATGGTAGGGGTACTTATGTACCCCCTTACCATTTCACACAGGGGGGGGCCGGGATCTGGGGGTCACCTTGTTAAAGGGGGCTTCCAGATTCCGATAAGCCCCCCGCCCGCAGACCCCCACAACCACCGGCCAGGGTTGTGGGGATGAGGCCCTTGTCCTCATCAACATGGGGACAAGGTGTTTTGGGGGGCTACCCCAAAGCACCCTCCCAATGTTGAGGGCATGTGGCCTGGTACGGTTCAGGAGGGAGGGGGGGCCGCACTCTCGTCCCCCCCTCTTTTCCTGCGGCCTGCCAGGTTGCGTGCTCGGATAAGGGTCTGGTATGGATTTTTGGGGGGACCCTACGCCGTTTTTTTTTTTTTGGCGCGGGGTTCCCCTTAAAATCCATACCAGACCTGAAGGGTCTGGTATGGAATTTAGGAGGACTCCCACGTCATTTTTTTTTTTAATTTTGGTTCGGGGTTCCCCTTTGGGGAATTCCCATGCCGTTTTTATCAATGAACTTCTATGTGTATTGTCGGCAATGCAATAGCCGCGGGTAGTTTTAAATGAGTTTTTTCCTTCAAAATGTCATTTTGCTGTCAGACTGTTCTAAACACAGGAAACATGCGCCCCTTTACAGGCATACTATAGACACCCCCCAGTTACGAAATTTAAAGGGATATTACACTTTTATTGTTTGACTTTAAGCATTATTAAAATCACTGCTCCTGAAAAAACGTCCGTTTTTAAAACTTTTTTTTGCATTGATCCATGTCCCCTGGGGCAGGACCCAGGTCCCCAAACACTTTTTATGACAATAACTTGCATATAAGCCTTTAAAATTAGCACTTTTGATTATTCATGTTCGTGTCCCATAGACTTTAACGGTGTTCGCATGTTCGAACGAACTTTTTTCCTGTTCGCATGTTCTGGTGCGAAACGAACAGGGGGGTGTTCGGCTCATCCCTATCCAGCAACATACCAGTACATTGCTGGTCCTTGTTGGGCATATATTGTAAACTGTTTTTTCATGCAGCCTGTGGGCTGAACGAAAAAAAGATATTGATCGGTGGGTATGCCCACCATTGGAATACCTTTCTTCATTCACCCACTTCTAATGATGGGCATACATGCACCATTTATATATGCCAAAGCATGGGGGCATCCTCCCGCAAAAGGCAGGAGCAAATCGCTCCTCCACCCACTGCTGCCCCCACGCTTCGGCATATATGCTGAAGTATCTAACTGTGGTGGTGAAATCACCTCCGACAGCGCTGGAGTCACGGCTTTATATATCGTGGGAGCAAACGCTGTTGCTGTCAAGATAAATAAATCCACGCTGCAACTGAATGGCGTACCTGCTAAGCAAATGATGTTTAACAAAAAAACAAAGTAACATTACAGTATAACAGTAATACTTACCATACCTGCTAAGCAAATACAAAAAAAACATAGTAAAAAATAAAACATTTAACGCAACCTGTACCTACCTAAAATATATATATGCCAAAGCATGGGGGCATCCTCCCGCAAAAGGCAGGAGCAAATCGCTCCTCCACCCACTGCTGCCACCACGCTTCGGCATATATGCTGAAGTATGTAACTGTGGTGGTGAAATCACCTCCGACAGCGCTGGAGTCACGGTTTTATATATCGTAGGAGCTGTTGCTGTCAAGATAAATAAATCCGCTCTGCAGCTGAATGGCGTACCTGAAAACAATAAAATGGTTACCAACAAAACACAGTAAACAGTAAAGTATAAAAAAATTGCATATCTGAAAAGCAAACATGGTAAAACAGAATAACAATAAAACATTGCAGAATAGAATACAGTAAAAAAGAGCAGAACAATAGAGAGAGAGAGAACAATAAAACGACAACTATTTTTGTTTTTTTTTATTTATTTTTTTTGTGTTTTTATTTTTTTTTATTTTTTTTATTTATTTATTTATTTTTACACTTTTTTTAGTAACTTTAACTTTTGTAACTGGTTCCAGGTTTGGGTCTCTCAAAATGCGATGGCATCTTGGGAAACCCTGTGAAAGTGTGTCCTAGTCTGTGCAGTGCTGTACCCTACGCTAATACTCAACTAGTATATGGTAGCGTTCAAAACATTCACCCATGCAAAGACCAGGATTGCCAGGACAGGAGGGACAATAACACCGGGTGTCACGCCTAAATCCGCGCTTGCTACAGACACGACATCTTTTTTGGGGGGCTCGTTGGGTAGGGGTACTCGGGAGGGCATAAGGAAAATGCCTCTCATGCAGCCGGCCTACTGCATTTGGTTGGGGATGGTGAGGTGGAGCACCGTCTGGATACAGAAGGGCTCTGACGATCTCTTCCTGGAATTTAAGGAAGGATCTAGTCCATCCTGAAGCTCTGTATAGCACATGAGCGTTCAGCAAAGCCAATTGAAATAAATAAACAGACACTTTTTTGTACCAGCGTCTGGCCTTACGGGCAACTAGGTATGGCGCCAACAACTGGTCGTTGAGGTCCACCCCTCCCATATTTTGGTTATATTCGTGGACACAGAGGGGTTTCTCCACAACACCAGTCGCCGTAGTAATTTGGGCCATCGTGTCTGCATGAAGGGAGGTGAGAACAAAAACATTCTTCTTATCCCTCCACTTCATAGCGAGCAAGTTATTACACTTCAAGCAGGCTCTCTCCCCCAGCCTAAGACGGGAATCTACAAGCCGCTGGGGAAAGTCCCGGCGATTAGGTCGCACGGTGCCACATGCTCCAATCTGCTGATCAAACAAGTGACTAAAAAGTGGCACGCTCATGTAATAATTGTCCACGTACAAGTGGTACCCCTTTCCGAATAAGAGTGACACCAAGTCCCACACAATCTTCCCAGCGCTTCCTATGTAGTCAGGGCAGTTTGTCGGCTCTATGTGACTATCTTTGCCCTCGTAAACCATAAAACTACATGTATAGCCTGTGGCCCTGTCACAGAGCTTATACATCTTGACCCTGTATCTGGCACGCCGCAACTTACCCTTTTTATTTATGCCCATGTTGAGGGAAAGGCCCAGAAAGATCTTAAATTCTGAGACAGTAATTGGTCTCCAATCTCTGGCAAGGGAGGACTGGGGATTAGCGGCGATGTGTTGACCAGCGTACAAATTGCTTTAGTCCACAATAGATCTATAGAGATCTTCAGTGAAAAACAGTGAATAAAAATCCAGTGGCGTAAAATCAACTGTTTCCACCTGAATTCCGGGTTGGCCAGTGAATGGGGGAAGTACGGGTGCTGCAGAAGTGGTGGGTTCCCAATTCGGATTGGCGAATGCAGCAGGAAGGGCACTATGGGCACGATGGGCCTGTCTTTGTCTTCTTGGTGGCAGCGGGACAGTACTTGTGCTTGCCACCTCGCCAGTTTGAACTGCACTTATGGGACTCGCCACGTCACCACGTGATACTGCAATGCTGGATGTACGACCAGGGTGTACTAGGCCGCTGGTGCTTGCCAGTTCACCAGAAGGAATAGCGGCGCTAGTACTTCTCTGATCCACACGAGAGCCCTGTGGTTCTTGCACTTCAAGGACAGAAGAAGAAGATTGGGGTCTGGTACACCTGACCTTGGCAGGGACCACAACTCCGTCGTCAGAGCTATCTGTCATGGAGCCGCTGTCCTCTACAGGATCGTATTCTGAGCCTGAATCTGACAGATGAGTGACTTCCTCTTCACTATCTGTCATGCTCAGAAAAGTGTAGGCCTCTTCACTAGTGTACCTTTGATTTGCCATTTTGGGCTCTAAATTTAGGGGTACACTAGTGAGACTCACAGGCAAAAAAGCTCCTGACTGTCAGCGACTGTATCAAAACGCTACCAAAAAACTGTTAGCGATCGCAGGGATCAGGCCTGACTCTGCGAACGCTGCAGTTATGTGTGCTTAGTGTTTTGTAAGTGTCAGTGATCGATCGATACTGCACTTGGGTGGGCTGGGCAGGGCTGGGCCGAGGGGCAAAACGCAGGTGCTAGCAGGTATCTGGGCTGATCCCACTAACACTGTGTTTATGGGAACCCTAAACTGCTGTGGATGCTAGTATAGATCTGATCGGATCAAATATCGATCCGTTCAGATACTATAGCACTAAGGGAGGTGTATGCTGCATGCTTGGGTGTTAGCGGTACTGGCGCTAACCTGGCGCTGCCTGGGGTGATGCAGACCTTATCTGACCCTAAAAACTTAACTTATATCACCGCTGGGCAATTAGGGGGTTAAACCTTTATAAGGTAATAAACGGCGCGTGCCCTAAAACTATAAAAAACAAACTAACTAACCAGCGTCACCCGTAACACCTATACGGTGATCGCTGGTGAAAGGGTTAACTAGGGGGCAATCAGGGGGTTAAAACCTTTAGTAGGTAGTATATGGGGGTCCCTGTCGCTATAAAACACTGACAGCGAACCTATATACTTACCTCCCTAACTAGCGTCACCTGTGTCACTAATACAGCGATCAGAAAAACGATTGCTTAGTGACACTGGCGACGGGGGTCATTAAGGGGTTAACCTTTATTAGGGGGGGTTAGGGGGGTACCCTGGACCTAAGGGGGGGTACCCCAGACCTATAGAGGGCTAACCTAACTGCCCTAACACTTATAACTGTCACAAACTGACACCAATGCAAAAAAAAAAACTGCTATTGGTGTCAGTTTGACAGGGGGTACAGGGGGGTGATTGGGGGGTGATCGGGGGGTGATGGGGGGTGAAAAGTGTGCCTGGCGTGTTCTACTGGAAGTGTAGTGTAGTGTTGGTGCACTTACTTGGATGTCTTCTCTCCTCGGGCCGGATCGAAAACACCAAGTGGTTAAAAGATATACTTATACCACTATGCTTATACTTCTAAATTCACCCCAAAACACATTCTGCTACTCCTACTAAGTATGAGGATACCACATGTGAGACTTTTTGCAGTACAGAGGGGCTCAAACTCCAAAGGGAGCACCTTCAGGCAATCAAGGTCATAAATAAGTTCTTAATACCGTGTATTGCCCCCTTTAACATCAATGACAGCTTGAAGTCTTTTGTGGTATTTGTGGATGAGGCTCTTTATTTTCTCAGATGGTAAAGCTGCCCATTCCTCTTGGCAAAAAGCCTCCATTTCCTGTAAATTCTTGGGCTGTCTTGCATGAACTGCACGTATGAGATCTCCCCAGAGTGGCTCAATGATATTGAGGTCAGGAAACTGAGATGGCTACTCCAGAACCTTCACTTTATTCTGCTGTAGCCAATGACACATCGACTTGGCCTTGTGTTTTAGATCATTGTCATGTTGAAATGTCCAAGTACGTCCCATGCACAGCTTCCTGGCTGATGAATGCAAATGTTTCTCCAGTCTTTTTTGATAACATACTGCATTCATCTTGCCATCAGTTTCGACCAAATTTCCTGTGCCTTTGTAGCTCACACATCCCCAAAACATCAGCGATTCACAGTAGGAATGGTGTACCTTTCATCATAGGCCTTGTTGACTCCTCTCCAAATGTAGCTTTTATGGTTGTGGCCAAAAAGCTCAATTTTGGTCTCATCACTCCAAATGACTTTGTGCCAGAAGGTTTGAGGCTTGTCACTGTGCTGTTTGACATATTGTAAGTGGGATACTTTGTGGCATTTGCGTAGTAATGGCTTTCTTCTGGCGACTTGACCATGCAGCCCATCTTTCTTCAAGTGCCTCCTTATTGTGCATCTTGAAACAGCCACACCACATGTTTTCAGAGAGTCCTGTATTTCACTTGAAGTTATTTGTCGGTTTTTCTTTGCATCCCAAACAATTTTCCTGGCAGTTGTGGCTGAAATTTTAGTTGGTCTACCTGACCGTGGTTTGGTTTCAACAGAACCCCTAATTTTCCACTTCTTGATTAGAGTTTGAACACTGCTGATTGGCATTCTCAATTCCTTGGATATCTTTTTATATCCCTTTCCTGTTTTATACAGTTCAACTACCTTTTCCTGCAGATCCTTTAACAATTATTTTGCTTTCCCCATGACTTAGAATCCAGAAACATCAGTGCAGCACTAGATGAAAGATGCAAGGGTCTGTCAGGAGTCCAGAAACTCATTGACCTTTTATACACACAGATTAATTACAAGCAAACAGATCACATGTGAGGATGGTTATCTTTAATAGCCATTTAAACCCCTTTGTGTCAACTTGTGTGCATGTAATCAGGCCAAACTAACCAGGGTATGTAAACTTTTGATCAGGGTCATTTGGGTAGTTTCTGTTGTGATTATGATTTAAAAAGAGTAAACACAGTTGATTGATAATAATTGGCTTAAGCCAAACACTAACCATGACCAAGAAATCATATATTTTGCCAGGGTAAGTAAACTTATGAGCATAACTGTGTATAGATTATATTCATGAATGCAAAGATGCTTTTGTGTTTGAGGGTCTCATCAATGCAGATTTTTTATGGGGGGGGTATAAATTTTTAAATATTGATATGTGGCCTAATTTTGTAGTGTCTATTATATACGCGGTCACACCAGGGAGGTGTGACCGCAAAAAATGAAATGCAAAAATCGTATTATTTTATAGAGTGCCCAGGATATAACTGAAGAATATAATGGTATTTGAGGAATTGAATGTGGGAACCAATTTTATTACAATTCATTTATTTTTTAACTCCCAGTTTAGGGTAAGGCTGAGATATTTGAAAAGAGCAATAGGCTTTCACTCACATGGTTAGGCATAAAAGGAATTAGGATTTCTGGCAACTTCACCAGGATGCACCACACTGTTGGTGCTTGCCTGCTGCAATTTAGTAGTATGTTCGATGCTGAACCCCTTTATGCTCTGAATCAGAGTTGGCTGTTACTGAACCATTGCTTTGACACCATCCAAGTAGCTCTCTAAATTCTGAGGAAGCTACTTTGATGAGTAGCAAAATGTCTTCAATTCTACAGAACGCTTCCCAACCAATGTGACTAACTGGCTATACCATAATCTAAATAAACAGGAACCTTCACAGAATTATATTTCTATAGATCTTATATTTACTATGTTAAACCACCAAGTTGTTCTCTACAATATGTTCACTGACATTTTTTTCAATTCCTTACCTAAGTTCCTCATAGACTCCAATATGGCACATAATACAGCTGAAACACAGCCTGGAAAGTGAGAGGGGAATTTGTGATGGGGTAATTTTAGCTTGGGGGAAAGAGAAGGGGAAGATTATTGCGGGGGTGGGGAATTTTTTCTTGGGGGGGGGTTTCTAAGGGGGGCAGGGGTTTGAGGAATTTGGTTTACAGTGGAGAGATTTGTACTGGGAGGGTGTGATTTTAATTGAAAGGTAAGGGAGCTGCATTTTGGTTTATGAGAGAGAGGGGGGAGATTTCTACTGGGAGAAAGAGCATGAAAATTTGTGCCGAAGGGAAATTTTTGCTTGGAATGGGGATATTTACTAGGAAGGAGAGTTATGCCGCGTACACACGACCAGACTTTCTGGGAAACTAGGTCCGACGTTCTTCCCGTCGGACTTCCGGCGGACTACCGCCAGACTTTCTGAACGGACGGACTTCCCTACACACGACCGGACTTTCCGGCAGACTAGGTCCGCTGGTCTTCCCGACGGACTTTCGCCGGAGTTACAGCGGACTTTCCGAATGAACGGACTTGCCCACACATGGCCAAGTCCATTAATTTTGAACGTGACTCGGGTATGACGAGACTAGAAAAGGAAGTCAATCTCACCGCTTTTATCGGCGAGATTGACACCTTGTGAGCCCCGTCGTGGGGCATACCAGGCCCTTAGGTCTGGTACGAATTTTAAGGGGAACCCCCTACGCCCCCTACGCCCAAAATCCATACCAGACCCCAATCTGAGCATGCAGCCCGGCCGGTTAGGAAAGGGGGTGGGGACAAGCGAGCGGCCCCCTCCTGGACCATACCAGGCCGCATGCCCTCAACATGGGGGTGGGTGCTTTGGGAGAGGGGGCGCCCTGCAGCCCCCCACCCCAAAGCACCTTGTCCCCATATTGATGAGGACAAGGGCCTCTTCCTGACAACCCTGGCTGTTGGTTGTCGGGGTCTGCAGGCGGGGGGCTTTAATAAGGGGGCTCCCAGATCCCGGCCCCCCCTATGTGAATGAGTATGGGGTATATGGTACCCCTACCCATTCACCTAGGGAAAAAAATAACACACTGCACAGGTTTTTAAAGTAATTTATTAGACAGCTCCGGGGGTCTTCTTCCAGCTTCGGGGGTCTTCTTCCGGCTTCAGGTGTCTTCTTCCAGCTTCGGGGATCTCTCCGGTTCTTCTGCCGGGCTCCTCCGCTATCTTCTGCTCTTTTGCCGCTCTTTTGCTAGCAGGGGCCCGGACTTCTGCCTTCTTCCCTTCTTCTGCGCGAGATGCAGTACCCTGCCCTTGCATCGTATCTGGTCCGTCAGAGTCCGGTGGAGTTACGAAGTAAAGATTTAAAGCAGGCTTCAAATCTAAAGTATGTTGGATTTCCCACCAAAACAGTCCGTCGGAAGTCCGATGCAGGCCACACACGGTTGGATTGTCCGCTGGATTTGGTCCGTCAGCGTCCGTCGGACCAGTCCGGTCAAAAAGTCTGACCGTGTGTATGCCCCATTAGGCTTGTGTGGGGTTTGCGTGGGGTAGAATGTTTGTTGAGAAAGGTTCTTGGTGAAGAACTAGACTATTGCTTTGGGGTATTTCGGTTTGCTGGGGGGATTTGTTTTTTGTCGTCCAATTTATGCCTGTGGGGGGAAGGCCCCTGCATTTTATACTATACATACTCCCAACCCTTACATTCTTTATATTATATACTCTTGAATCCTGCAGTTGTTGGTTGATAAGAAGTCCCTGACAAAATAATGATGTTCTTCTGTAAGGCAGACAAATTGCTAGCTCTATATTCTACATCCACCATTCACCATGGCATGCTACGGTATTCTACTTATTTGTTGTTCTCCTCAGGGTGCCAATGGGTGCATTAGATAGTTACATACTGTAGTTACATAGTAGGCGAGGTTGAAAAAAGACACAAGTTCATCAAGTTCAACCTATGTGTGTGATTATATGTCAGTATTACATTGTATATCCCTGTATGTTGTGGTCATTCAGGTGCTTATCTAATAGTTTTTTTAAATTATCTATGCTCCCCGCTGAAACCACTGCCTGTGGAAGGGAATTCCACATCCTAACCGCTCTTACAGTAAAGAACCCTCTACACAGTTTAAGGTTAAACTGCTTTTCTTTGCATTTTTGTGAATGGCCGTGTGTCTTATTAAATTCCCTTACACAGAAACATTTTATCCCTATTGTGGGGTCACCAGTACGGTATTTGTACATTGAAATCATATCCCCTCTCAATCGTCTCTTCTCCAGAGAGAACAAGTTCAGTGCTCGTAACCTTTCCTCATAACTAAGGTCCTCCAGACCCTTTATTCATTTTGTTGCCCTTCTCTGGATTCTCTCCAGTTCTAGCACATCCTTCCTGAGGACTGGTGGACAGAACTGGAAAACATACTCCAGGTGTGGCAGGACCAGAGTCTTGTAGAGTGGGAGAATTATAATTTTATCTCTGGAGTTAATCCCCTTTTTAATGCATGCCAATATTCTGTTAGCTTTGCTTGCAGCTGCTTGACATTGCATGCTATTGCTGAGTCTGTCATCTACTAGGACCCCCAGGTCCTTTTTCATCCTAGATTCCCCCAGAGGTTCTCCCCCTCAGGGAGTAGATTGCATTCATATTTTTGCCACCCAAATGCATTATTTTACATTTTTCCACATTAAACCTCATTTGCCATGTAGTTGCCCACCCCATTAATTTGTTCAGATCTTCTTGCAATTTTTCCACATCCTGTGGAGAAGTTATTGTCCTGCTTAGCTTAGTATCATCCACAAATACAGAGACTGAACTGTTTATCCCATCCTCCAGGTCGTTTATGAATAAATTAAATAGGATTGGTCCCAGGACAGACCCCTTGGGGACCACACTTTCCACCCCTGCCCATGTTGAGTACTCCCTATTTATCACTACCCTCTGAACTCGCCCCTGTAGCCAGTTTTCAATCCATGTACTCACCCTATGGTCCATGCCAACTGACCTACCTTTGCACAGTAAACGTTTATGGGGAACTGTATCAAATGCTTTTGCAAAATCCAGATACACCACGTCTACGGGCCTTCCTTTATCCAGATGGCAGCTCACCTCCTCATAGAAGGTTAATAGATTGGTTTGGCAAGAACGATTCTTCATGAATCCATGCTGATTACTACTAATGATACAGTTGTCATTGCTAAAATCTTGTATATAGTCCCTTATCATCCCATCTTACAGCTTGCATACAATTGATGTTAGGCTAACTGGTCTGTAATTCCCAGGGATGTATCTTGGCCCTTTTTTAAAATATTGTTGCTACATTGGTTTTTCTCCAATCAGCTGGTACCATTCTAGTCAGTAGACTGTTCGTAAAAATTAGGAACAATGGTCTGGCAATTACTTGACTGAGTTCCTTAAGGACCCTTGGGTGCAAGAGCCATCTGGTCCCGATGACTTATTAATGTTACGTTTTTCAAGTCTATTTCTAATTCTGTCCTCTGTTAGCCATGGGGGCGCTTCCTGTGACGTGTCATGAGGATAAACATTGCAGTTTTGGTTACTGAAGCCCCCTGATTCCCTCGTGAAGACTGAGGAGAAGAATAAATTCAATACCTTCGCCATCTCTCCACCCTTAGTAACCAGATTCCCTTCATCATTCTTTATGGGAGAAATATGATCTGACCACTCTTTCTTACTATTTATGTACTTCTTGGGACTTATGAATTTCTTGGGATTTTGCTTACTCTCCTCCGCTATGTGCCTTTCATGTTCTATCTTAGCTGCCCTGATTGCACCCATTTCTTGTTGTATTCTTTGTAAAGTTGGAATGCTGATGATGATCCCTCAGCCTTGTATTTTTTTAAGGCCTTCTCCTTTGCTTTTATATGCATTTTTAAGTTGGCATTAAGCCACCCAGGACTTTTATTAGCTCTTTTAAATGTATTTCCCATTGGGATGCACTGGCTAATGCCCTTATTTAATATGCTCTTAAAGCATACCCATTTCTCCTCTGTAGTTTAGGGAAGTTGGTCCTTTTGAAAATCAGTGTCTTTGTATTCCTCTTATGTTTCCTATTAGTTTGATTTATACTGAAACTAATTGACCTGTGATTGCTGTTTCCTAAATTGCCCTGTATTTCTACATCCGCTATCAAGTCTGTATTGTTGGTAATCAGTAGGTTTAGTAACACTTTGTTTTTAGTTGGTGCGTTTACCATCTGACCCATGAAATTGTCCTGCAAGACATTTTGGAACTGGCGAGCCTTAGATGAATGCACGGTACCTTCCACCCAGTCTATGTCTGGCAGTCTGTCCGGATAATTAAAATCCCCCATTATGATGACACTTCCCATCCTTGCCGCTAATTCAAATTGTGGTAGGAGGTCCGCCCCTGCCTCCTCCCTCTGGTTAGGGGGCCTAAAGCATACTCCCAGTATTACTTTCCCCCTAGTTTCATCCCTTTGCAGCTCTACCCATAAGGATTCCACGTTTGTTCCCTTAGTGATGTCATCTCTCACTTTCACTTGTACATCTTTTTTGATATACAGGCATAACACTCCCCCTTTTTACCCTCTCTATCTATAATATAGGGAATATCCTTGAATGGTTGCCTATAGATCTGTCACAATCCTAGTATCCTGAAATGACAATTTTTATGAGGACTTAAAAATAACATTTATTGTTTGCATTAAACAGGATTTTATAACTAAAGCTCTGCTCTGCCAGCAAATCTATATTTCTGAGATCTAAATTGAAGTATTTAGGGTAATTTTTTTTTTGAAAAAAATAATCTATTTCCTTTTCTAAATTATATATAAATCATACCAGTTCAATGCACCAACAATTTTAACAGAAGGTACAAAACATAATTCTGATTTACTAACCATACATATAGTACCCTTAATATCTAATTTCCTTTCAAAAGTACAGAGGAGAATGTTTTCTTGATGATCATTAGGAACAAATTTAAAACATAAAAAGACTCCAATAAATGCTTATTATTATGGAGCAAAACTTTGAATGCACTATGGTGCATTAGTTTGACTTTTTAAACACTAATTATAATTTTCTAAACATGCTTAAAAGAAAAACATATCAGGCAAATGAAGCTGAATTTGTGCATTCTTTTCTTGTTTGCACATAAAAGAGTGCTTAATTAGAAACCATATTTTAGGTGTGTATGTAAAAGAAGTCAGCTGAGTATAAATAAACTTACCAGGTTATGTAGTTTATGTAATAAACATACTACTTATTATGCTCTTTGGAACCCAAGACAATGCCATAGTGGCAGTCAGGGGTTTAAAGGGATATTAACCACTTCAGCTACAGAAGGTTTTACCCCCTTCCTGACCAGGCAATTTTTTGCGATCCTGCACTGCACTGCTTTAACTGACAATTGTGTGGTTGCGCGACACTGTACCCAAATAAAATTGATGTTCTTTTTTTTTCAACAAATAGAGCTTTCTTTTGGTGGTATTTGATCACCTCTGCGGTTTTTATTTTTTGCGCTATAAACAAAAAAAGACTGTCAATTTAAAAAAATATATTTTTACTTTCTGCTATAAAACACATCCAACGAATTTAGGCCAATATGTATTCTGCTACATGTATTTGGTAAAGAAAATCCCAATAAGCAGATATTGATTGGTTTGCGCAAAAGTTATAGCGTCTACAAACTATGGGATAGATTTATGTACTTTTTATTTTTTTATTGTTTTTACTAATAATGGCAGCATTCAGTGTTTTTTAGTGGCACAGCGGCATTGTGGCCGACAAATCTCACACTGAGTGACACTTTTTGAGTACCAGTGACACCAATACAATGATCAGTGCTAAAAAAATGCACTGTCACTTTATAGATGACACTGGCAGGGAAGGGGTTTACATCAGGGGCGATCAAAGGGTGCTCCTAGGGAGTGTTTCTAACTGCGGGGGGAATGCGGTGACTGGAGGAAAACAGAGATCTGTGTTTCTGCTTAGCAGAAACACAAGATCTCCATTTTCCTCCCTCACAGAATGGCGGTCTGCCTTGTTTACATAGTTCTGCCTCTCCTAATTACAATCTTGGGTGGCCGGGGGCCATCGTGATCACTGGACCTGCTGATTGACTCCTGCTGTGTCTAATCACAGTGAGAGCGGGGCTCCGGTGGCACGCACATGTGCCCCTGAGCTGAGGAGAGAAATCACGTACAAGTAAGTGATTTTGCGCTTAAGGGCCTCCTTGCCACAGTATATGTACGTGGAGCAGTCCTTAAGCGGTTAAACCCACAACCAAAAATATAATACTGTATAATGTGAGAACAGAAAATATACTGTACATATCAGGGCCCAAGTGGAGATCAAAGATTGGGTGTTCGTTTGTTCATAGAACAAAAAAAACTATGGGGTTTTATGTTCGTCCGCCACAGAGCGCCCCGTAATGCACTGAGAAATCGCAGTGCATTGACAACTGCTGATTGGCCAAAGCATGCATCTGACCTGTATGCTTTGGTCAATCACAAAGCAATGTGCCGTGAGAGCCATGATTGGCCAAAGGCAGGGTGTCTTTGGCCAATCATGGCTCAGGGGCTAAATCCACGCCCCACACTATATACTTATACCACGGGCGTGTATAGAGAATTAATAGAGATTAGGCAGGTAGTTAGTGTAGTGTGCAGTCAGTCCGTGTAGTATATATAATACAGTTCAGAGTATATAGTGCAGTCAGTGTAGTATATATAATACAGTTCAGCGTATATAGTGCAGTCCATGTAGTATATATGTAGCAAGGTCTCAGGCCTCCTTCGATCTAATGAGAACCTCCAGGGCCTCCAGGGCCAGAGATAGCTGACATCCTTCTGTATATGGTGGGTTGTATGGCATAGTGGGTGTAATGCAAAGTAGATTGATTGGGCACCAGACACTTCTTGAATGCAAAAGAGATTTTATTTCTCTTAACAGAACTTTGGGAGAGAAGGTTAGGGCCAGCCTTAACCCTATCTCCCTTAGGCAGTTGCAAGATCAATTGGCAGACTCCGAGACTTCAACAGGAGGACAGCCATGCAGGGAAAGGCATCCAGCAAGACGCCACATCTACATGTGTAGGAATACTGTCTCCTATGGCAACAGTCTTTAACAGTTCTTTCGCTTTCACTACAATCACTTCTTGTAGTTCTTCATCCCACTGAGCTCCCAGTCTCTCACTAGACTAGATGATTCACTGCCACCGAATCCTCCAATCTTCACGGTAGTATCTTCCTCAAGCTTCACCCCCGCCTTTCTGCTGGGTCCCTAGCTTGGCACTCAAGATACTTCTCAAGCTTCACCCCACTGGCCTACTCGGTCCCTGGCTTGACACACAAGGCTGCTCTGCAAGCGTCAACCCTGCTGGCTGGGTCCCTGGCTTGATACCCACTGAAGTTTCCTGATTCTTCACCGTCCCTGTTGGTAAGAATACTGCTCCAGTACTTCCTTCAGCTACTCATTATGGTCCCTGGTAAAAAGGTGGATGGTCCCTTACTGGTGACAGCTTCCCCTCTACCGCGCCCCATTTAAGAGCCGCTGCACGGCGTGGGACCCGATGTGCGTGGTCGGTGGGCATGATCGCCGCCGGCCACCCGCGATCGCAGACACGAGAGCCAGAACAGGGATTTGTGTGTGTAAACACACAAATCCCTGTTCTGTCAGGGGAGAGGAGACAGATCATTTGTTCCTAGTAAGTAGGAACAGTAATATGTCTCCTCCCACAGTCAGTTCTATCCCCCCACAGTAAAAAACACTCACAAGGGAACACATTTAACCCCTTGATCGCCCCCTAGTGTTAACCCCTTCCCTACCAGTGACATTTACACAGTAATCAGTGCATTTTTATAGCACTGATCGCTGTATAAATGTCAATGGTAACAAAAATGTGTCAAAAGTGTCCGATCCGTAATGTTGCAGTACTGCTAAAATCGCAGATCACTGCCATTACTAGCAAAAAAAATAATAATAATAAAAATGCCATAAAAATGAAATAAATCTTTCCCATAGTTTGTAGATGCTATAACTTTTGCACAAACCAATTAATATATGCTTATTGTGATTTTTTTTACCGAAAATATGTAGAAGAATATATATTGGCCTAAACTGATGAAGACACTTGTTTTTTAAAAACATTTTGGGGATATTTATTAAAGCAAAAAGTTAAAAATATTGTTGGTTTTCATCCAGGATATCCCTGTACTTGGCCGCATTCATCTTTCCCCTCGATTGCAACCAGTCATCCTGTCCCTGCAGTGGAAAAACACCCTCACAGCATGATGCTGCCACCACCATGCTTCACTGTTGGGACTGTATTGGACAGGTGATGAGCAGCGCCTGGATTTCTCCACACATACCGCTTAGAATTAAGGCCAAAAAGTTCTATCTTGGTCTCATCAGACCAAAGGATCTTATTTCTCACAATCTTGGAGTCCTTCAGGTGTTTTTTAGCAAACTCCATGTGAGCTTTCATGTGTCTTGCACCGAGGACAGGCTTCCGTCGGGCCACTCTGCCATAAAGCCCCGACTGGTGGAGGGCTGCAGTGATGGTTGACTTTCTACAACTTTCTTCCATCTTCCGACTGCATCTCTGGAGCTCAGCCACAGTGATCTTTGGGTTCTTCTTTACCTCTCTCACCAAGACTCTTCTCCCCCGATAGCTCAGTTTGGCCGGACGGCCAGCTCTAGGAAGGGTTCTGGTCGTCCCAAACATCTTCCATTTAACGATTATGGAGGCCACTGTGCTCTTAGGAACCTTAAGTGCAGCAGAAATTTTTTTGTAACCTTGGCCAGATCTGTGCCTTGCCACAATTCTGTCTCCGAGCTCTTCAGGCAGTTCCTTTTGACCTCATGATTCTCATTTGCTCTGACATGCACTGTGAGCTGTAAGGTCTTATATAAACAGGTGTGTGGCTTTCCTAATCAAGTCCAATCAGTATAATCAAACACAGCTGGACTCAAAGGAAGGTGTAGAACCATCTCAAGCATGATCAGAAGAAATGGACAGCACCTGAGTTAAATATATGAGTGTCACAGCAAAGGGTCTGAATACTTAGGACCATGTGATATTTCAGTTTTTCTTTTTTAATAAATCTGTAAAAATGTCAACAATTCTGTGTTTTTCTGTCAATATGGGGTGCTGTGTGTACATTAATGAGGAAAAAAAATGAAGTTAAATGATTTTAGCAAATGGTTGCAATATAACAAAGAGTGAAAAATTTAAGGGGGGTCTGAATACTTTCCGTCCCCACTGTACATTGCTAAACGAATGTGACCACTGATGGCAAATGGTGAAGACAATCAAACACTGGATTAAATGTTTCCGGAGGCTGGTAGTAGTGGTCTAGAGGAGGTTAAAATGTCAGGAACAAGATTTGAAAGTGAAGTATCTATCATATATTCATGTACTCAATTGTGAAATCACTCTGTAGCCTAGACTCCCTCCCTCGCACTAAAAATAGATGCACAGTCTATGTAGAGTACTGGGCTACCAATAAGATTCCTGTAGAGTCATTTGGAGTGCATAGTTCAGACTAAGTAGATTGTTACACAGTCACTATTAATTCAAGATAAAATCTGGTCCTGGGGTGATTGATCAAACTCAACGCTTGGTCATCACAGGTTGTACCATGCTTCAAATCCTCAGGGTGATATTGTTGTGGTCACAACATCAGATGTGGTCACATAAATCACCTGACCGGTTTCACCTGCCTTCTCCCGGCTTCTTCAGAGGATAAATCAAAAAGTGGTCTGCTTCCATGTGGCAGCTTTAAATGGCTACTGGTGCGTGTCTCTCTGCATGCCGCATCATGTTCCACATTGGAAAGTGCCATCTAGCAGTACATATCCAGGCGTTGATGCTGCAGGTCAGATCACAAAAAAAAGTAATGCCCTTGGATGTCCACAAGATGGAGACAAATCCTAAAAGCAGATCCGAACAAACCAACAGTGCCAAGATAAGACATAGGGCTACAGAACCGTTAAGTAGCTTAATATCAATTTGTTTATTTAAAAAAAATTAAAAAAATTACAAAATACCCTAATATGTACAGTGGGCTTTGGAAAAAAAGATCACAGCTATTTGAGAAACAGAACAAAACTCAAACTGTCATTCAAACCTGGGGCCTTCGTGGCCTCAAGTTCCCAAATCCAGCGGGCTTCATGTTGAAGAACCCGCTGGTCAAAGTTGCCCCCCTTCTTGTGGGATCACTTCCAACACCCAACATTTCAGGCAACTGAGTTCCCTATCATGTTGTAAACATACATGCCTCGCAAGTGGTGCTTTTAGATGGTAGGTTTCAAGCTCATAAATATGTTCCTGAAACCGTTTACGAACTGGTCTAATTGTCTTACCCACATAAAAGGAATTACATGAGCAGACAACTACCCCCCATAATACCACAGTTAGCCCCTTGTCTACATTTCAGGAGCCTCTCAGTAGGTAATTGTAGGGTGTCACCCTCTATCATGTAGGGGCAAGATTCACAACTTCCACAATGTTTCAATGCCTACACGTGCGGAATATTGGGGGGGTTTCCAAGAGACGTCACTATGAACCAAAATATCACTCAGCGATTGTGCCCTTCTGTATACCAATTTGGGATCTCTAGAAAAAAAATTTGCTAACCACAGCATCCTCCCTCAGGAGGTGCCAATGTTCAGACCAAATGCCCCTTATTTTATTAGTCTTCTGTGTGTATTGTATACTCAATCTTATGGGACTGGATTGCATATCCTGTTCCTCCTTATGTTTAAAAATGTGGGAATCTCTGTCACTACTCTTTGCCCGACTATAGGCTTGTATAAACCGCTTCCTATTATACCCTCTCGATTGGAATCTTTCCCTTAGAACTTGGGATTCCTCCTCAAAGTCCTGATTGTTTGTACAATTACGACAGGCCCTGAGGTATTGACCAACAGGTATGTTTTTTATCAATGTTCTGGGTGGAAACTTTCTGCGTGTAATAGACTGTTGGCTGCAGTTGGCTTCCTAAACAATTTTGTTTGGATGCTTCAAATCCAAGAAAGTGACACTCTCCCTGTGAAACTCACAGCTAAAATGTAAATTGTAAGGGTTATCGCCCAACGTCCTGACAAATGACTGCAATTCTGTCTCACTACCCAACCACAGCAGGAGGATGTCATTGATGTACCTGTACCAGGATAAAATCCTGGACAGGTACTCCGATGACGCCCCCCTTCATCAAACAGCCAATTCTCCCAATCACCTAGGTAGATGTTCGCATACACCGGGGCACACTTAGTGCCCATGGCAGTGCCTTGTGCCTGTCGATAACATTTGCCGTTGAACTGGAACTTGCTGTTCTTAAAGTGGAGTTCCACCCAAAAATGGAACTTCCACTTTTTGGAATCCCCCCTCCCTCCGGTGTCACATTTGGCACCTTTCAGGGGGGGAGGAGGGAGCTGATACCTGTCTAATACAGGTATTTGCTCCCACTTCCTGGCATAGCTCACTGCGGTGATCGCGGTGACCTACGCCACTTCCGGCGCCTACTCTGTCCTCCCACGCTGTCTTCTGGGAGACACACAGCTCCCAGAACATAGCAGGAAACAGTAAGGATGCGCAGCGCGACTCGCGAGGATGGCGTCGGCAGCAGCCGAGAGCCGACGGACAGATCGGCTTCGGCTGCCGACATCGTGGGCTCCCTGTACAGGTAAGTGTCTATATATTAAAAGTCAGCAGCTGCACTATTTGTAGCTGCTGCCTTTTAATATTTTTTTTTTTTTGGCAGACCTCTGTTTTAAGCAGGAAATCCAATAATTCCAAAATGTATTTATTGTGATCCCTATTACCCAATGGTCTATTGTCCAGGATTTTGTTAATGGCTCGTAGCCCTCTGTCTTGGGATATAGAGGAATACAGAGCCTCTATGTCCAATGTCACAAGAAGCATATTCTCCGACAATGTTAGATCATGTAGAAGAGTTAATAAGTGTGAGATGTCTTTGACATAGGAGAATTGGCTACATACAAAGGGTTGTAGGATTCTGTCTATGTATTCACTAATCTGCTCAGTGAGTGAGCCCACTTCTGACATTATTGGACAGCTGGGTGGGTCATCCATGGACTTGTGAACCTTCCGCAGTGCATAAAATATAGGCACTTTTGGAAAGTTCATTTTTAAAAATTCAACAGTGTCTTTATAAATCAGATTAACCGAAAATGCATGATCGATAATGGCAAACAATCTTTTTTTGATCCCTTTCTAAATTTATACTGGAAATGGGAGTGTACCATTGTCTATTGAGTATTCGCTGGCACATTTTCAGATATTTCCCACAATCCATTAACACTATATTTCCCCCCTTGTCGGCTGCCTTGATGATCAGATCCGCATTTGTGAGTAAAGCCTGTAATGCAGATCTTTCATCCTGTGTTAGATTATCCTGTGGGAACTGTTCCCATCTCAGTCTTCTAATGTCATGTGTGACCATTCGCACAAAGCAAATCACACCTGAAACTGCAGACAAGGGGGGAAAGCCCTTAGATCTATTGTAAAGTCCTATGTCCTTCAACTTGGTTATTCTCTCTGAATCAGTTTTAGTGCCATTAGCATCATCAAAGGTTTCTATAGCCAAATCAAGCATCAATTCAGCAGGATCATCCTCAATGTCATCCTATTGTTCTACGTGTCCTTCTTCCCAGAGATCTATCAAGTCCCTGAGGGTACGATATTCCCATCTAGTTAGACTGGACAAATCTCCTAATGGTCCCAATGGGGTACTAGTTTTTTTCCTGTCATGTAGTACCTTAAAAAACAATTTATGCGCAAAAAGATAAATGTCCTTAACTGTGTCAAAAAGCTATCCTATCATTGTTGGACAGAAGGTGAGACTCTTTTTGTTAAAAGGGTAGTCTGGATATCTGTTAGTTCACACGTTGATAGATTAAGAACTTTCAATAAGTCCTGTCCCCCCCTGGAGCCTCATACCTGTCCATCCCAAACTTCTTTGTCACTGGGGTGTTGTATGAACGTACATTGCGAGGGGCCATGGGTGTGGAGCAAGGGGTCAGAGGATTGTGTACATCTATCGATTGGGGGAGTTTGCCAATTTCGCCTCCTCCTTTGGCACCTGCGGGTTATCTTCCCTTTTTTGAGACAACCGCCTCCTTACTAGGTTCTTTTCTCTCTAAACCATCCTCGGACTGTGATGTATAATTATGTTCTAAATCCTCCAACGGTTTTATCTTCCTTTTTTGTGAAATAATGTCTTTATTTGATCTACCCGGCCATCTCCCTCCACCTCTACCTCCACGTGGTGGCGGAACACATCCTCCACCACGTGTGAGTTCAGATTCGGAGAGGCTACTCTTATCATTCATATTGTAGTTTCTATGAAAATTGCCCTGTCTGTTTGTATTGTTGGCAAGATCCCATTTGTAGGCCCTATTCATAGCATATGCAAATCTGTCCCTCTCCAATTTTTGACTTTTGCTATTTACTATTTCTTTGTTAATTTTTTCAATAGCTATACATATGTCCTTTTCTTTCTGTATACATGTCGGCCTTTGTCTAAAGGGAGTGAGAAAATCCAGGGTTTCCTGAATGTCTTTATTGATTATAAGAAGTTGCTGTTCATAAAAATCCACCAATAAGACAATCATATATATGAATCCCTGCCCTCTGTATGTATCGTACTCCTGAACCCTACTCTCTGTATGTAGTGCACCCCTGAACCCTGCTATCTGTATGTAGTGCACCCCTGAATCCCTGCCCTCTGTATGTAGTGCACCTCTGAGTCCCTGTCCTCTGTACGTAGAGCAGCCCTGAACCCCGCACTCCATACATAGAGCACCTCTGAACTCTGCTCTCTGTACGTATCACACTCTTGAACCCTGCTCTCTGTACATAGTGCACTCCTGAACCCTGCTCTCTGTACGTAGCACACTCCTGAACCCTGCTCTCTGTACCTAGCACACTGCTAAACCCTGCACTCTGTACATGATGCACTTCTGAACCCTACACTCTGTACGTAGCGCACTCCTGAACCCTGCTCTCTGTGTGCAGCATGCTCTTGAACCCTGCACTCTGTACATAGCGCACTACTAAACCCTGAACTCTGTACACTCCTGAATCCTGCACTCTATACGTAGCACACCCTTAAATCCCTGCACTCTGTATGTAACGCATCCTTGAATCCCTGCCCTCTGTACATAGCGCACCCCTGAATCCCTGCCCTCTGTTCATAGCGCACCCCCCGAATCCATGCCCTCTGTACATAGTGCACACCTGAATCCATGCCCTCTGTACATAGTGCACCCCTGAATCTATGCTCTCTGTACGTAGTGCACCCCTGAATCCCTGCCCTCTATACATAGCGCACCCCTGAACACTGCTCTTTGTACATAGTGCACCCCTGAATCCCTGCCCTCTGTACATAGCGCACCCTTGAATCCATGCACTCTGTATGTATCATGCTCCTGAACACTGCTCTTTGTACGTAGTGCGCCCTTGAACCCTGCTCTCTGTACGTAGCGCACCCCTGAATCCCTGCCTTCTGTACATAACACACCCCTGAATCCATGCACTCTGTACATATAGCACACCCCTGAATCTCTGCACTCTGTATGTAACCCACTGTCAGAAACCATAAATCAGACTGAGACAGAAGTACAGGTAAATTACACTTGTTTAATAATAATAAAAAAGGTAAACAGAGTAAACATAGTCAAAACATAGCCAGAGTTCATGAACCGGAATGGATAGTCAGACAAGCCAAAACGTCAGGGAACCAGAGATGAGTGTAGTAGAACAGCAAGAAGGATCTGGAGCCAGAAGGAATGTCAGCCAAGCAAGTCTTTAACAGGAACACAGGAGAGCGTCTCTAGAAATGTGACCAAGGCAAAGGCAGAGATCATCTGGACTGGACGGCTTAAGTAGGCAGGACTGATGAGCAGGATATCATCAACAGGTGAGTCACTGTGGAGAGATAGGAGCTGGCAATTAGTCGACAGCTGAGCAGCCAGTTTTGAGAAGGAAGGGCTAAGCCCAGCCCTGACAGTACCCCCTCCTCAATGACCCCTCCTCCTCGGAGGACCACCAGGCTTGAGGGGAAAATGACTATGGAAATCACAGAGGAGGACAGGGACATGTACGTCCGAGGATGAGACCCAAGAGCGTTCCTCCGGACCATACCCTTTCCAATGCACCAGGTACTGTATGCACCCACGGAACCTACGGGAGTCAACAATGGACTGTACTTCATACTCCTCATGGTTCTCAACCTGTACAGGGTAAGGAGGAGGCACTGAGGTGGTAAAGTGGTTGCAGACCAAAGGTTTTAATAAGGAGACATGAAATACATTCTAAATATGCATATTAGAAGGAAGATCTAATGTGTAAGCCACTGGGTTAATCCTGCGAAGAATACGGAAAGGCCCAATAAACCAAGGTGCGAACTTCAGAGAGGGAACACGAAGTCGGAGGTTGCGAGATGACAGCCAGGCCCTGTCCCCAACCTGGTAGAAAGGCGCAGGCAGGCATCTGCGGTCAGCATGGAGTCTGTACCAAAGCCTCCTGGACTTGTGCCCAAGTGGAACAAAGACCACAGAGATGCTCCTCTAATGCAGGAATATTCTGCGGAAAAAATGAGCCAGGCAACATGGAAGGTTGGAAACCATAGTTCACCATAAACAGGGATAATCGGGAAGCAGAATTCAAGGCACTATTGTGAGCAAACTCCACCCAGGGTAAGAGGTCTGACCAGTTGTTATGATGGTCAGAAATATAACAACGTAGAAATTGCTCTAAGGACTGATTGGCTTGTTCTGTGGCCTCATTAGACTGTGGGTGATATGCAGAGGAGAAAGCAAGCTGACTTCCCAACTGTGCAAAAAAAAGGCTCGCCAGAACTGGGACACAAACTGACTACCCCTGTCCGAGACATTTACCTTGGGTAGCGCATGTAAGCGAAAGATCTCCAGAGCAAAAATGGAAGCCAGTCCCTTAGAAGTGTGCAACTTCTTAAGTGGAATACAATAGGGCATTTTCAAGAACCGGCCCACCACCATAAGGATAACTGTGTTGCCCTGGGAGTTGGGTAACTCCACAATGAAATCCATAGACAGGTGGGTCCATGGTCTCTCTCCATTGGGTATGGGTTGTAGGAGCCCCACTGGAAGGTGTCATGGAGATTTACTCTGAGCACACACGGAACAGGCAGCTATGAAGGCGGGTACATCAGCACGTAGACTAGGCCACCAGAATTGTTGGGAAATTGCCCAAAAGAGTTGATTCTTCCCAGGGTGGCCAGTAGCCTTGGGAGAATGGTAAGTCTGCAGCACGGCAGTATGGAGACTTTCTGGGACAAAGCAGCAGTCACAAGGTTTCTCATGAGGAGCATGGACCTGAGCAGCAAGAATTTTGTCACCCAAAGGAGAAGTGAGACTGATGCGTTGCCAGAATACGATCAGGAGGAATCACAGTAACCGGAATGAGGATGCATAGCGCTATCAGAGGTAGGACGTTGAGACAGAAGGGCGCCAACTCCAGTCTCAAAAGCATCAACCTCAAGGATAAAAGGTAATGTAGGATCAGGATGTGCCAACACAGGAGCAGAAACAAAGGCAGCCTTGAGACTCTCCAAGGCCTTAATGGACTCCGGAGACCAACTCTGTGGGTTACCATCCTTTCTGGTCATATCAGTCAGGGGCTTGACCAGAGACGTGAAGTTACGAATAAACTTCCGATAATAGTTGGCAAAGCCAAGGAAACGCTGCAGAGGACCCACGGGTCGGGGCCACTGTAAGACTGCTGAAAGTTTCTCTGGGTCCTACGAAAAACCAGCAGTGGAAATGACATAACCCAGGAATTAACTGACCAAGCCCTCAGAGTGAGGCAGTGTTTTATACCCAGCTGGTTGGATAAGCTACCTCAGCTGAACCAGGAATGACAGGTACAAATTGCAACAAGATCCAGAGTATGGCCCTAGTATTTCATGCAGAACTAGGCAAAGCTAGAAAGCAGGCTGAAAGGAACTGAGGTGTGGCTCAGAGGCTGAGTAACAGGAGCACTAGACAGGCAGTCAAGGGTTCAATACCTCCTTGGGCCACTTGGGGCGTGACCATGCCTGGCCTTCTGCATGGCACAGTAGGGACCGTGACAACTGCAAAGTTTGGAGACAAATGTTCAGGTGGCTTCCACAAGCGCTCCTTAAAAGGGAGTCTTTCTCTGAGTCTGGAGTCAGTAAGAATGGCAAACGTGATCAACCTCTCCAGCTCAGTGGATATATCTCGGGTTGCTATCTCATCCTTTATGGTATCCGAGAGACCATGAGAAAAAGCAGTCACGAAGAGGGCCTCGTTGTTCCAAGCAACCTCTGCTGTCAGAGTACGGAATTCAATGGCGTAATTGGCAACAGTACTTGTACTCTGTTTGATGGACATGAGGCACTTGGCAGCAGAAGCGGAGAGTGCGGGAATGTCAAATAACCTTTTAAAAGAAGTCACAAAATCAGGGTAATGCAAGACAACAGGTTTTTGCGTCTCCCATAGAGGGTTTTGCCCAGGCCAAGGCTTTCTCAGAAAGTGAAGAAATCACAAAACCTACTTTGCTTCTGTCCGTAGGAAACGCCTGGGGCAGCATCTCAAAGTATATCTCATTGTGGTATAGAAACACTCTGCATTGGACTGGGTTGCCCCCAAATCGCTGGGGAAGCGTAGCAGAACCAGACATACCTCTTATATAGGTAATATTCGAGGCGGGTGCCTGCACAGAGACTGGAGCAGCAGCAGGGAAGGCCTGCAACATAGGTTGTAACGGAGCAGCCACAATGGGAGATTCGAGGTGAGCCGTGCAACTCAGGAGCATTTGTAACGCCATGGCAAATTGATCCATGAGGTGATACTGCTCATCCAATCTGGAAAAAATATTACCAACAAGTGGATTGGCTGCATCTTCTGATATCATGGCATTCGCTTACTGTCAGAAACCATGAATCAGACTGATACAGAAGTACAGTTAAATCCCACTTGTTTAATAATAATAAAAAAAAGGTAAACAGAGTAAACGTAGTCAAAACATAGCCAGAGTTTCAGGAACCGAAACGGATAGTCAGACAAGCCAAAACGTCAGGGAGCCAGAGATGAGCGTAGTAGAACAGCAAGCAGGATTTGGAGCCAGAAGGAATGTCAGCCAAGCAAGTCTTTAACAGGAACACAGGAGAGCGTCTCTAGAGATGTGACCAAGGCGAAGGCAGAGATCATCTGGACTGGACAGCTTAAGTAGGCAGGACTGACGAGTAGGATATCATCAACAGGTGAGTCACTGTGGAGAGATAGGAGCTGGCAATTAGCCGACAGCTCAGCGGCCAGCTTTGAAAAGGAAGGGCTGAGCCCAACCCTGACATCCACCCCCTGAACCTCTGTACATAGTGCATCCCTGAATCCCTGCCCTCTGTATGTATCCTACTCCTGAACCCTGCTCTTTGTACTTAGTGCACCCCTGAACCCTGCTCTCTGTCCTGGGGGACATGTATCAATAAAAAAAAGTTTGTGAAAAACGTCATTTTTAAATGAGCAGTAATTTTTTGATTTTTAAGTGAAAGCATAAAAATGAAAAATGCCTTCCAATATAGTGCCTGGGGGGTCCCCTTAGTTTACCTGTAAAGTGGCAGATCTGTACCATGTCTAGAATCTGCTGCAGCAATAATTGCATTTATAAAGCCAATCAAATGACATTTTCCCTGCAAGCTGCCTTTATTTTGCTCAGCAACAGCTGGGGAGCCACTGTGTATGATGAGGCCACAATGTAGTGCACTGGAAACAAGATTAGAGATTTTTTGGATACATTCTGGTGTCACGTTGACTTTGGATAGAAGGTAAGTAAAAATTGGTTTTTAGGTGTCGGTGGCGCCTTCCCACCGTAACCCTATAGAGGTAATCTTGATGAAAGCAAAAATTGGCCTTGCTGTAAAAAATTGCAATGATGTGCACCTGTCAAACAGGTGCAGAAAAACTACTCTTTGGGTGTCGGGGGCGCCTTCCCACTGTAACCCTATAGAGGTACACTTAATGAAAGCAAGAATTGGCCTTGCTGTAAAAAAATAGCAATGATATGCACCTATCAAACAGGTGCTGAAAAATTTGTCTTTGGGTGTCGGTGGTGCCTTCCCACCATAACCCTATAGAGGTACTCTTGATGAAAGCAAGAATTGGCCTTGCTGGAAAAAATTGCAATGATATGCACCTGTCAAACAGGTGCTGAAAAATTGGTCTTTGGGTGTTTGTGCCCATGAAACCTATACCAAAAACATTCTTCCAAATGAAATGATTGAACACCCTCAAAGCTAGGCAGCCTTGAAGTCCTGCAGAGATTACACATCTCAAAAAGACTTAATCAGTGACATTGGCATTACTGGCTTCATAGCTGGTAATCCAGGACTGATTCATTTTTAAAAAAGTCAAACGGTCCATGGAGTCTGTGGACAGACGCGTTCTATGATCAGTAACGAAACCTCCTGCAGCACTAAATGCCCATTCTGAAAGCACGCTGGATGCAGGGCAGCCCAAAAACTCAATAGCATACTGGTCAAGTTCTGGCCAGTGGTCTATTCTCATGAACCAGTAAGTCAGTGGATCGTCAGCTGGAAAGCTCTCCATCTCTGTTTTAGCCCCAAGGTAATTGTACACCATGTGAGAAAGATGCTGCTGATGGGAAGTGGAAACTGACAGCCCTGGGTGTCGAGGACTAAAAAAATTCAGAAATGCCTCACTTAGGCAGACGCCTTCTCCAACGCTCCTCTTTTGACCAGGAGAAGACTCAAACGAATCCAGTAGGTTCCACCACACTGTAACCTACTGGATTCAGGAAAAATGTTCAATAAAATCCTGTTTAATGTGTCCTCAAGAGATTTTATCTTCTGCACTCTCTGTGGGGACGGGATGAGTTCTGAGACCTTCCCCTTATAACGGTGGTCAAGGAGGGTTGCCAACCAATAATCATCCTTCTCCTATGCCACATATTCTTGGGTCCTTTCGCAGGCTTTGAAGCATGAGGTTGCCCATGCACCTCAAATTTGCCGAGGCTTGAGAAGTAGACTCCTCGGGGTCACTAAGGATGACAGCATCTGGAACTTCCTCCTCCCAGCCACGTACCACTCCCGAGGGTCCAGGGGTTGGAAAGGCATCACTTACAGATTGATGCATGTCTTCCTCTTCTTCAAAGCTTATGAAAGTGCCAGAATCTTCCTCCTCATCCTCCTCCCCTCTCTCCTCCTGTGTGTTCTGTGACATAGGAATGATGGTGTCTGGATAAAGTTGAGAGGAAAGGAAGTCCCCCTCTTCCTCCTGCTGCTCTGCCTCCAGTGCCCTGTCCATAATGCCACGCAGAGTCTGCTCCAGCAGGAACACAACAGGGATTGTGTCACTGATGCATGCACTGTCACTGCTCACCATCCTTGTGGCCTCCTCAAATGGTGACAATAGAGTGTATGCATCCTTAATTATCAACCATTGGCGTGGGGAAAAAAAGCAGAGGCGGCCTGAGCCTGTCGTTGTGCCGTACTGGCACAGGTACTCATTGACGGCCCTCTGCTGCATGTATAGCCTCTGCAGCATTCCCAAAGTTGAGTTCCACCTGGTGGACATGTCACAAATCAAGCGGTTTACGGGCAGGGGGAATTCCCGCTGAATTATAGCCAACCGAGCACTGGCTGTGTGTGACTGCCTGAAATGGCTACAGACTCTTCTGGCCTGCTTTAGTACATCTTGCAACCCTGGGTATGTACTTAGGAAATGCTGCACCACCAAATTGAGGACATGTGCCAGGCATGGCACATGTGTAAACTTTCCCAGTCTAAGGGCGAACAGGAGGTTTGAGCTATTATCGTACACCCCCATTCCTGGCTCCAGATGGCGTGGTGTGAACCACCTCTGGGCCTATCCCTGCAGAGCTGCAAGAATCTCTGCTCCAGTGTGGTTCCTGTACCCTAAACCCTGTCCTGCATCCTTTCGAGTTGCAAGAAGCTTTACCCAGTGTGCTGTGAACAAAATATATCGTCCCTGCCCATGCTTGCTGGACCACGTGTAAGCAGTAAGGTGGATTTTACGGATGACTGCCTTGCCCAACGATGCCAGAACATTCCCTTCTACGTGATGGTAGAGAGATGGAACGGCCTTACATGAAAAGTAGTAGCGACTGGGAACCTGCCATTGTGGTACAGCACATTGTGCAAATTCACGGAAGGGGGCAGAATCAACCAGGCTGAAAGGCAAAAGTTGGAGAGCCAACAGCTTTGACAAGCTTGCATTCAGACGCTGGGCATGTGGGTGGCAGGGACTGTATTTTTTTTTCCACTGCAGCAGATTGGGCAGAGAAATTTGCCGGCTACAGTCTACAGCTGGTGGTGTGCTGCTGGCAGATGTGTTGCTAGGACCTGGGACACCCTGTGCTATACCATCATCCCTGTCAGTGGAGGCTGATGAAAGGTAATGACTTGGTATCGCAGGGGCAGACTAAAGTGGGTAAGGAGGAGGAGGAGGGACAGGTTTGTGCCCCTTTTGTGTGGCTTTTAGGTGCTTTTGCCAACAGGCTGAGTGGTTGGACGTTAAATGCCTTGTTAGGCATGTGGTACCCAAATGGTTGCTGTTTTTGCCACGTTTGATGTGCCTGAGACATAGTTTGCAGATAGCAACAGTGCGATCTGCTGCAGATGTGCTGAAAAAGGCCCAGACAGCTGAGCTTTGGGGAATGGGCTGGGAGATAACCGCTTCAGAATGTGATGGAATAGGATGGCTGCTCTCTACTCTTTCTTCATGTCATTTGGCAATATGCTGCGGCTTGGGGAACATGAATGCTAATTTGTCTACCAGTGTTCCTCCCTCTCTCTAGGCTCATGTTCCTGTCATCCTCAACCTCAGAACCAACATCTGAATCCAGTAATGGCTGGGCATCATCAAGGAGCAAGTGGCTGATGCTGTGGTCAAAATACTCAGATGACTCCTCAATGGCTAACATTGGCGCTATGGCAGGAATAGATGTGGACAAACAGGCAGGTTTATCCACTCTGGCAACTGCAGGGGACTGCGCACTTGTCACTGCTTTCTTGACAGAGGATGAGGAGGATGAGGAAGGTTTAATAAGCCAGTCCACCACCTCCTCTGCATGCTGTGGCTGGATTGCACGGGCAAACTCACTAAACAGATGATGCCCTGCCAGAGGACTGACCACCTCGTCGACCTTTGCCTGTAGACACATTTGTTGCTGGTCCCCTTATAGAGCTAAGGGAACGTCTGCCATTCCTTGTTGTCCTCCCAGACATTATTGGGAGGGACGGGGCGGTGCTTATAAGCAAATGTAAAGAAGAAGTTGAAATCTGTACGTAGATGCACTTTAATTAATGTAAAGAGGTGTTTTGTGCACTTTAATTTGAGTACTCACACTACACAGACACACTCCACGGATACACTATAATATACTACAATATAATGCGCCAAACGTACAGTGACGCACAGAACCATATGGCGTTAAACTGGCAGTAACGCACACAGAAGTAAATGGCGTTAAACTGGCAGTAATGCACACAGAACTATATGGTGTTAAACTGGCAGTAACGCATGCAAAACTATATGGCATTAAACTGGCAGTAACGCACACAGAAGTAAATGGTGTTAAAGTGGCAGTAACGCACGCAAAACTATATGGCGCTAAACTGGCAGTAACGCACACAGAAGTAAATGGTGTTAAATAGGGATGAGCCGAACACCCCCCGGTTCGGTTCGCACCAGAACCCGCGAACGGACCGAAAGTTTGCACGAACGTTAGAACCCCATTGACGTCTATGGGACTCGAACGTTCGAAATCAAAAGTGCTCATTTTAAAGGCTAATTTGCATGGTATTGTCCTAAAAAGGGTTTGGGGACCCGGGTCCTACCCCAGGGGACATGTATCAATGCAAAAAAAACTTTTAAAAACGGCCGTTTTTTCGGGAGCAGTGATTTTAATGATGCTTAAAGTAAAAAAAAAAAAAAGTGAAATATTCCTTTAAATATCGTACCTGGGGGGTGTCTATAGTATGCCTGTAAAGTGACGCGTGTTTCCCATGTTTAGAACAGTCCCTGCACCAAATGTCATTTTTAAAGGAAAAAATCTCATTTAAAACTGCTTGCGGGTTTAATGTCATGTCGGGTCATGGCAATATGGATGAAAATCAGTGAGACAAACGGCATGGGTACCCCCCAGTCCATTACCAGGCCCTTTGGGTCTTGTATGGATATTAAGGGGAACCCCGCACCCAAATTAAAATAAGGAAAGGTGTGGGGCCACCAGGCCCTATATACTCTGAACAGCAGTATACAGGCGGTGCAAACAAGACAGGGACTGTAGGTTTGTTGTTAAGTAGAATCTGTTTGTAATTTTGAACATTTTTAACGTGTTTAGCTCCAGCCAAAAAATCTTTTCTAAGCTTTTTGGAAAACATAGGGAAGGGTTATCACCCCTGTGACATTTGTTTTGCTGTCTTTCCTCCTCTTCAGAAGATTTCACCTCACTTTTTTGTCCCAATGAAAAATGTTTTTTGAAAATTTGGGTTTTTTTGTGGAACAAGGATTGGAAAGCATCAGTGGAAAGGAGAAATTGTTTTCCCATATTAACTCTTACAGGAGAGAATTTCCCTTCCTAGGGGTAGATTTCATCTCACTTCCTGTTGTCTCCTTCCGTTTGCAAGTAGGAGTCGTTTGTAAGTTAGATGTTTGAAAGTAGGGTCCTGCCCTATATACTCAGCAGAAATTTGGGCCTTAGGTGTTGCTGTGGCCACAACACTGTAAGCCCTCACAGGGCCCTGCTGTGAAATATTAGATCAAGAATTGTAATTACATGCCCCTGTTGAACAGGAGCTGAAAAATTAGGCCTTAGGCACTGGTGCTGGTGCCACAACACTGCAACCCCTCACAGACACTCTAGTTGGAACGCAGGAACGAGCCCTGCTGCAAAGTATTACATCAAAAATTGTAATTACACGCCCCTGTTAAACAGGGGCTGAAAAATTGTGCCTTAGGCACTGGTGGTGGCGCCCAGAACCAAAAATGTTCTTACAAGCTATCAGCGTGATGATTGAGGAGGAAGAGGATAATTACTCAGGGATAGTCACTCAGCATCAGCATAGGCAGTCTTTGAAGGGATCTGAGATTTCAAAAAAAATTATTCGGTTACATCAGCATCAGGTGCTTGGTAGCTGGTGGTGATCCAAGACTCATTCATTTTTATGAAGGTCAGCCGATCGACCGAGTCGGTGGACAGACGCACCCTATGATCGGTTACCACGCCTCCAGCAGCACTGAATGTGCGTTCCGAAAGAACGCTGGATGCAGGACAGGCCAGTAGCTCAATTGCATACTGTGCAAGCTCTGGCCAGTGATCCATCCTCAAGACCCAGTAACCCAGAGGATTTTCGGTGGGAAAGGTGTCCAAGTCTGATCTTGCCCCTAGGTATTCCTGCACCATGTAAAACAGACGCTGGCGATGGTTGCTGGAACCGATCATACCTTGGGGCTGCGGACCAAAAAATTGTCTGAACGCATCGGTCAGACGGCCACCTTCTCCAACGCTCCTTCTTTGACTGACCGAAGCCTCAGCAACACGTTGTCCAGAAACAGGAGTTTGTAACCTCCCAGTCTCTGGGAACGTGTTGCACAGACCTTTCTGCAAGGCCTCCCGAAGATGTTTCATCCTCTGCTCCCTCTGCGATGGCAAGATAAGGTCCGCAACCTTACCCTTGTAACGTGGATCAAGGAGGGTTGCCAGCCAGTATTGGTCCTTCTCCTTGATACCACGAATACGAGGATCCTTACGCAGGCTTTGCAGGATCAGGGAGGCCATGCAGCGTAGGTTTGCTGAGGCATTCGGTCCGGAGTCCTCTGGGTCACTAAGAACGACATGGTCCGCAGCCACCTCCTCCCAGCCACGTACAAGTCCATGTGTTTCTTGGGACTGATCCCTTAAAGACTGCTGCTGATGCTGAGTGCCAGGCTCCACCTCCATACTGACACAATCTTCCTCCTCCTCCTCCTCCTCTTCCTCCTCGTCCTCTTCCTGTGTGATCGGCGGGCACGCAGGAACACTGTCTGGATAAAGGGGGCCTTGAGAGCTAAGGAAGTCCTCCTCTTCCTGCCTCTGTTCTGCCTCAAGTGCCCTGTCCATTATTCCACGCAGCGTGTGCTCCAACAGGTGGACAAGGGGGACAGTGTCACTGATGCATGCACTGTCACTGCTCACCATTCTCGTGGCCTCCTCGAATGGTGACAGGACAGTGCATGCATCCCTGATCATGGCCCACTGGCGTGGGGAAAAAAAACCAAGCTCCCCTGACCCTGTCCTGGTGCCATAGTCGCACGGGTACTCATTGATGGCCCTCTGCTGCGTGTGCAGCCGCTGCAGCATGGCCAACGTTGAGTTCCACCTGGTGGGCATGTCACAGATTAGGCGGTTCTTGGGCAGGTTAAACTCCTTTTGGAGGTCCGTCAGCCGAGCACTGGCATTATATGACCGGCGGAAATGCACACAGACTTTCCTGGCCTGCCTCAGGACATCCTGTAAGCCCGGGTACCTGCCCAAGAACCGCTGCACCACCAAGTTAAGGACGTGAGCCAAACAGGGCACATGGGTCATTTGTCCCTGTCGGAGGGCAGAGAGGAGGTTGGTGCCATTGTCGCAAACCACCATTCCTGCCTTAAGTTGGCGTGGCGTCAACCACCTCTGAACCTGCCCCTGCAGAGCTGACAGAACCTCTGCCCCAGTGTGGCTCCTGTCCCCCAAGCACACCAGCTCAAGCACCGCATGGCATCTTTTGGCCTGCGTACTTGCGTAGCCCCTTGAACGCCTACGGAGAACCGCTGGTTCCGAGAAAGAGGCCATGGAGGAAGAAGAAGAGGAGGGGGTGGAGGAGAGAGGTGTGTCACAATCAGCATTTTGGAGGCGTGGTGGCGGAACAACCTCCAACACTACTGCACCTTGTCCTGCATCCTTCCCAGCTGCCAGCAGAGTCACCCAATGCGCCGTGAAACTTAGGTAACGTCCCTGTCCATGCCTGCTGGACCATGAGTCAGCGGTAATATGCACCTTACCGCTGACCGCCCTGTCCAGCGAGGCATGAACATTGCCTTCCACATGCCGGTAGAGAGCCGGAATCGCCTTCCGTGAGAAAAAGTGGCGTTTGGGTACCTGCCACTGAGGAACCACACATTCCACAAACTCACGGAAGGGGGCAGAGTCTACCAACTGAAAAGGCAGCAGTTGAAGTGCTAGCAATTTTGCCAAGCTAGCATTCAACCGCTGGGCATGTGGATGGCTGGGAGCAAACTTCTTTCGGCGGTGCAGCAGCTGGGGCAGGGAAATTTGCCTGGTACAATCTGACGTCGGTGTACCAAAAGCAGATTGCCCACAAGTACTTGGCTGTGACACACCTA
The DNA here is from genome assembly GCF_042186555.1 of Aquarana catesbeiana. Classification (NCBI taxonomy): domain Eukaryota; kingdom Metazoa; phylum Chordata; class Amphibia; order Anura; family Ranidae; genus Aquarana; species Aquarana catesbeiana. Next base: position 207,055,949 of record NC_133325.1, on the reverse strand, counting down.
ATTCTACACCTTCATTCCTCTCACTGCAGGTCTCAGAAAGGACTGAAGGTCTAGTGGGGTTGGAAATCTCAGCTGATGAGGAGCAAGGAGAGATCCTCTTTGTTCTTTGGTGTGGGTCTTTTAGATACGCTTGCCAACGAACTGCATGGCAGGTCAACATATGTCTGGTCAAGCATGTGGTACCCAAGCGGGAGATGTTTTGGCCACGCGAGATACGCTTGAGACATATGTTGCAAATAGCAGCGGTGCGATCTGATGCACTGGTCTCAAAAAAGGCCCACACCAAAGAACTTTTTGAATAACACGCAGAGACTGCAGCGCCCTGCACATGTGGAGCTTTGGGGTGTGATGCAGTCAATGTGCTGCCCTTAGGCTGGCCCCTGGAGGGCATCCTGCCTCGTTGGTGATGTGCCGCCGCCTCCTCCTCCTCCTCCTCCTCCTCCTCTCTCCTATCAGGCACCCACGTTGAGTCAGTGACCTCATCATCCCCTCCCTCCTCATCACTGGAGCAAACCTGGCAGTATGCTGCAGCAGGGGGAGCATGACTGCCAGATTGCTGTCCTTCTTGGGCACCCCCTCTGTCCGTGCTCATGTTACTGCCTTCATCGAGCTCAGTATCGTCATCAGAGCCTTCCAAACGCTGGGCATCCTCCTGGAGCATGTACCCAACACTGTGGTCAAACAGTTCGAGGGAATCCTCATGAGGACATGGTGGAGCTAGGGAAGGAGTCACTGATGACATTGAGCTGAGGGAAGAGGCCGCTGCTTTGCCAGACAAAGCACCCTGGGCATGGGTGAGAGAGGATGAGGAGGATGAGGACGGCTTGGTCATCCACTCGACCAAGTCTTCCGCATGTTGCGGCTCAACACGGCCAGCTGCCGAAAAAAAGGCCAAGCGTGTCCCATGGCCACGTGCTGATGAGGATGCACCGTCTCCACGACCAGCACTAGACACAGAGCCTGCTTGCCCTCTCTTATTGGCTTGTGACTGTCTGCCTCTCCTTCTTGGCCTTCCAGACATACTAATGGCCTGTAGCTGCACTAAGCTGGGATAGAACACCTGTAATTTTCTTCAGGTAGCTTTATATACTGTAACCAGACAAGCCTGCCTGTCAGTAGGAAGATAACAGGAACGGATCTAGCTGAACACTGTGAGCAGGACGCACTGTACTAAATGTAAATAGTCTAGCTGCCTGACCGTGGTACTAATAGGATCAAATAGAACACCTGTAATTTTCTTCAGGTAGCTTTATATACTGTAACCAGACAAGCCTGCCTGTCAGTAGGAAGATAACAGGAACGGATCTAGCTGTACACTGTGAGCAGGACGCACTGTACTAAATGTAAATAGTCTAGCTGCCTGACCGTGGTACTAATAGGATCAAATAGAACACCTGTAATTTTCTTCAGGTAGCTTTATATACTGTAACCAGACAAGCCTGCCTGTCAGTAGGAAGATAACAGGAACGGATCTAGCTGAACACTGTGAGCAGGACGCACTGCACTAAATGTAAATAGTCTAGAAGATAACAGGAACGGATCTAGCTGAACACTGTGAGCAGGACGCACTGCACTAAATGTAAATAGCAGGAACGGCTCTAGCTGAACACTGTGAGCAGGACGCACTGCACTAAATGTAAATAGCAGGAACGGATCTAGCTGAACACTGTGAGCAGGACGCACTGCACTAAATGTAAATAACAGGAACAGATCTAGCTGAACACTGTGAGCAGGACGCACTGCACTAAATGTAAATAGTCTAGAAGATAACAGGAACGGATCTAGCTGAACACTGTGAGCAGGACGCACTGCACTAAATGTAAATGGCAGGAACGGATCTAGCTGAACACTGTGAGCAGGACGCACTGCACTAAATGTAAATAGCAGGAACGGATCTAGCTGAACACTGTGAGCAGGACGCACTGCACTAAATGTAAATAACAGGAACGGATCTAGCTGAACACTGTGAGCAGGACGCACTGCACTAAATGTAAATAGTCTAGAAGATAACAGGAACGGATCTAGCTGAACACTGTGAGCAGGACGCACTGCACTAAATGTAAATAGCAGGAACGGATCTAGCTGAACACTGTGAGCAGGACGCACTGCACTAAATGTAAATAGCAGGAACGGATCTAGCTGAACACTGTGAGCAGGACGCACTGCACTAAATGTAAATAGCAGGAACGGATCTAGCTGAACACTGTGAGCAGGACGCACTGCACTAAATGTAAATAACAGGAACGGATCTAGCTGAACACTGTGAGCAGGACGCACTGCACTAAATGTAAATAGTCTAGAAGATAACAGGAACGGATCTAGCTGAACACTGTGAGCAGGACGCACTCCACTAAATGTAAATAGCAGGAACGGATCTAGCTGAACACTGTGAGCAGGACGCACTGCACTAAATGTAAATAGCAGGAACGGATCTAGCTGAACACTGTGAGCAGGACGCACTGCACTAAATGTAAATAACAGGAACGGATCTAGCTGAACACTGTGAGCAGGACGCACTGCACTAAATGTAAATAGTCTAGAAGATAACAGGAACGGATCTAGCTGAACACTGTGAGCAGGACGCACTGCACTAAATGTAAATAGCAGGAACGGATCTAGCTGAACACTGTGAGCAGGACGCACTGCACTAAATGTAAATAGCAGGAACGGATCTAGCTGAACACTGTGAGCAGGACGCACTGCACTAAATGTAAATAGCAGGAATGGATCTAGCTGAACACTGTGAGCAGGACGCACTGCACTAAATGTAAATAACAGGAACGGATCTAGCTGAACACTGTGAGCAGGACGCACTGCACTAAATGTAAATAGCAGGAACGGATCTAGCTGAACACTGTGAGCAGGACGCACTGCACTAAATGTAAATAGCAGGAACGGATCTAGCTGAACACTGTGAGCAGGACGCACTGCACTAAATGTAAATTGCAGGAACGGATCTAGCTGAACACTGTGAGCAGGACGCACTGCACTAAATGTAAATAGTCTAGAAGATAACAGGAACGGATCTAGCTGAACACTGTGAGCAGGACGCACTGCACTAAATGTAAATAGCAGGAACGGATCTAGCTGAACACTGTGAGCAGGACGCACTGCATTAAATGTAAATAGTCTAGATAGAAGATAACAGGAACGGATCTAGCTAAACTGAATACAGTGTGTATATATATATATGCAACACCTGGGATGCATATATATACACAATACACTGTAAGTGCAGCTAACTGACTGACTGTTCTGCCTAATCTATCTAACTCAAATCAAATGACACTGTCTCTCTCTCTCTCTCTATCTCTCAGCACACCGGAACACACACTACACAGGGCCGCCGTGCAGGCGGCCTTATATAGTGTGGGGTGTGTACTAAATCCCCTGAGCCATAATTGGCCAAAGCCACCCTGGCTTTGGCCAATTACAGCTCTTTCTACTGACGGCGCTGTGATTGGCCAAGCATGCGGGTCATAGTGCATGCTTGGCCAATCATCAGCCAGCAATGCACTGCGATGCCGCAGTGAATTATGGGCCGTGACGCGCCACACGAATTTGGCGCGAACGGCCCATATCGTTCGCAATTCGACGAACGATCGAACAGCCGATGTTCGAGTCGAACATGGGTTCGACTCGAACACGAAGCTCATCCCTAGTGTTAAACTAGCAGTAACGCAATCAAATAGAAGGTGTTCAACCGCCACTACACTGACGCTATCTGAACTGTCCCTACTCTAGCTATACACAAATGTAAAGATTACTGACACGGTCTCACTACACTATAGTGAAACTATCTGAGCTGTCCCTACTCTAGCTGCACACTATGCAAAGCTGAATGATGGTCCTCCTCATTACACTCACACTATCTCTAGATTGACACTAAACTAATATTGTACACTGACAATTGAAGCAAAATAGCACAGTATAGCACACTAACTAACTAATAGCACTGAACAGAGCCCTGTTCTATCTCTCTTCACGCCAAAATCACACTGAAAATGGCTGCAATTGAAAGAATACTTTTATACTGTAGGGCAGGAATGAGCCATGATTGGATAAAGTCATGATGACAGTGTGAAATCATGACTCTGACAGTGCTCTGTGCCCTGATTGGCTGAAGCTTTCACTGCTTAAGCCAACCAGGGCTTGCAATGCACTGTTCAGTGCCGTAATGCATTGTGGTCGGTTCGGGGGGGGGGGCGAACAAACAGTCGAACGACCCGCTTGTTTAGCTGTTCGCCGAATGACCGAACAACGAAAGTTCGGCCCGAACTTATGCTCGGGCCAAACAGTTCGTCCATCCCTACATAGCGCACCCATGAATCCCTGCACTCTGTATGTATCGTACTTCTAAACACTGCTCTTTGTACATAGTGCACCCCTGAAGCCTGCTCTCTGTATGTAAAGCATCCCTGAATCCCTGCCCTCTGTACATAGCACACCCCTGAATCCATGCACTCTGTACATATAGCGCACCCCTGAATCTTTGCACGCTGTACGTAACCCACCCCCTGAATCCCTGCCCTATGTATATAGTGCACCCCTGAATCCCTGCCCTCTTTATGTATCATACTCCTGAACCCTGCTCTTTGTACGTAGTGCACCCATGAACCCTGCTCTCTGTACGCAGTGCACCCCTGAATCCCTGCCCTCTGTACATAGCGCACCCCTGAATCCATGCACTCTGTACATAGTGCAACCCTGAATCCTTGCACTCTGTATGTAACCCACCCCTGAATCCCTGCCCTCTGTACATAGCGTACCCCTGAATCCCTGCCCTCAGTACATAGCGCACCCCATAATCCTTGCCCTCTGTATGTATCATACTCCTGAACCCTTCTCTTTGTACATAGTGCACCCCTGAACCATGCTCTCTGTATGTAGTGCACCCCTGAATCCCTGCCCTCTGTACATTGTGCACCCCTGAATCCCTGTCCTCTGTACATAGCACACCCCTGAACCCCATACTCCAAACCTAGAGCACCCCTGAACTTTGCTCTATGTACGTAGCACACCCTTGAATCCTGCTCTCTGTACATAGTGCACGCCTGAACCCTGCTCTCTGTATGTAGCACATTACTCAACCATGCACTCCGTATGTAGAGCGCTACTAAACCCTGCACTTTGTATGTAATGAATTTCTGAAACTTGCACTTTGTACATAGCGCACTCCTGAACCCTGCTCTCTGTGTGTAGCGCACTCCTGAACCCTTCACTCTGTACATAGCACACTACTGAACCCTGCACTCTGTACGTAGCGTACTCCTGAACCCTACTCCCTGTACATTAGCGCACTGCTGAACCCTGCACTCTGTACGTAGTGCGACCCAGATACAAGCGGCCCTTTGAGGGCAACCATACTGCTGATACAGCCCACAGTGAAACTGAGTTTGACACCCCTGTACTACACCAATTCTAAGGGAAGATCCTTCTCTGGTTGGAAGGCAGACTCAGAGGGTTTCAAATATTTCATTTTTTTTATTAATGTTAGCATTATACTATTTTTTTCATCATCATTCATATATGGCAACTCCACCTCCCCTCTTTCCTACTATGTCATTCCTATATAGTGTGTACTCTAGTATAGTTACTTTCCAGTCATTTGAATCTTTGAACCATGTCTCTGTAATTGCAGTAAGCTCCAAGTTGTCCCTAGACATAAGAGCTGTCAGCTCACAAAGCTTGTTGCCTAAACTTTGAGCATTAGTGCACATGACATGACAAACACTGCTATCTACTGTTTTATTTTTACCACCAGAAACTTCAACTGAAGTGACCACCCCATCAGCCCAGTTCTTAGCAACACAAACCCTCACATTTGTTTCAACCTGCTGGGGTCAGAAATGCTCCTCATCAATTACATCTCTGCCTCAATTTCTCAGTTTAAATGCATGTCCAAAAAAATCCTAAATTCCATATTAGGAAGCTCATTGCCCTTGTGTGAGGGATGCAGATCATATCTCTTGTACAGCTCAAAGTTAGATCACCAGATAGCATCATGACTGACATAACAAAACCTTCGGCTTTGCACCACTCTTTTAACCAAACATTGAACTATACAAAGTACTTTGTCTTGTTGTCCATTATGCACAGTTAAAGCGGGGTTCCGCTTAAAAAAAAAATTAAAAGTCAGCAGCTACAAATACTGCAGCTGCTGAATTTTAATAATTGGACACTTACCTGTCCCAGGGTCCAGCGAAGCGGGGGTTCGAAGCTCCGCTCATCTCCCCCTCAGCTCGGCGGTGCCAGCATTGTAACTGTGGTCGCCCCGCACGCCGTGATTGGCTGCGCAATCATCTGGGACCTGTGACATGTCCCAGATGATTGACAAGAAGGAGGGGGCAGAGCTGATCTCCCTTCCTGTGCTGAGGGAAGTGACGTCAAGAGCCCAGGCACTGAAGGAGGCAGACTACGAGGGACCCCCTAGCAACAGGCATTTAGAGGTGAGTAAAAAAAAAATTTCTCCAAATGTTTTTTTTTATTGTTTCTATGCACATAAATGACATTTTTTTTGGGGGGTGGAACTCCACTTTAAGACCACTTTAAGACCTCTGAAAATGTAACAGTACACTCTAACTGTTGAAGATCCTGGCTCAAATTCTAAAAATCCTTCTGTACAAAACGCACATCATTCTGGGACAAATCATTTGTGTCAAGGTGCACAACAACATCAACATTGCACTCTTCATTAGCTTTTTTGACAATTTTTAAAATGTGTTTTTTTCTCTTCTAACAGTAGCACCAGGCAAACACCTAACTTCCTTTGACACTTCCACATGATTTCTTAAAGAAACACCTCTTACAATTGAATCACCAACAAGAAGATGACTTTACCAGAGACCTGCCTCTGTGAGTCATCCAGCCTGACCTGCAATAAACCCTGACCCAGATTCCAGACTCAATACATTTACCTGCACTTAAAGTGGAGGTCCACCCTGAAGAAAAAAATTGCACAAAAAAACCCTAAAAAAATGGAGAAAAAGAAAAAAAATGTTTTACTTACCTACTTTACTTACGTGAAATGGCTGTTGCTAGACAGTCTTCCTAATCTGCCTCTTCCTACGCCGCGGTGATGTTGTCTCTTCTCCTCCCCACGTTGTCTTCTGGGGAATGGGGCACGGTGTGTTATAGGAACTGTGTGTGTCCCACAACACATCGCGTCCCATTCACAAAGCACTGTACGACTCGCACATGCGCAGTAGGAAACGGGCAGTGAAGCTGTAAGGCTCCACTGCCTCTTTCCCTTAGTTAGGATGGCGGTGCCAGGACCCGAGAGCCGAGGGACGGGTCAGCCTCGGGCGGCCAACATCGCGGGCACTCAGGACAGGTAAGCACTTGTTTGTAGCTGCTGACTTTTAATTTTTTTTTTTTTTACGTCCGGAATCCCGCTTTAACTACTAGCACACTAGAGGGTACTACACAGGGAAATGGCTTTCCTGTAACATCAGAATGTCTGCTCCTATGGTAATACTGTAATGCCTTACGGCATTCAACTGACAAATTCAGCACCTGAACATTATGAGAAACAATTTTAAGCAGCACTAATGAATGTGTGGTAGACATGGTGACATAAAAGAAGGATCAAGCTAACCAGTCCTGTCAGGCTGTTTGCAAGGGTGTGTAAATCTACTGGTCAATGGAGGAAAAGCAGAGCTTCATCGAGTAAAAGCAAGCAAAAGAGGGTGAAAAGTAATAAGTGCATCATTTTGAACCCACAGGAAATAGATATTTGAAGGTTTTAACTGCAATAAAAAAGTGCATAAGTACCAAAAAAGGTAACAATGTATACATTTGTGTTGCATTAACAAACTCATAGAGGAATGTTACAGTCCCCACAGTTAAGGACTCTAAATCTGAGTCCAACCTCACTGTGACTGAGGAAGGAATCAGAATGTGGTGCAGAACTAGCTTGGCTGGCCTGTGCTGAGCACAATCACTTTTTAACCATTGTGCATTGTATTAAACAAATAATATAAAAGGTATTGTAACCAGATCAAACAAAAATTCATGAAAACAGTTCACTATAAACCTACAGGTATACTGATTATCTTCATCTTCAAATGCAAAACCACAATGGGATTCACATGTAGAGGACCCCTTAAAAATGGATAATACAGAACAGTGGCCCTGGGACCTTTCTCAGGCTGGGCAGGCTTGTGATCTGGTATGTCTTCTAGTATTATGCCTTATTGTTGAAAGAGGAGCATCATTTCCTGAGTTTGCGTTGTCTGAGGCTCTGGGCAAATGTTGTCTCAGACTAAGGTATGATAAGCAAAATTGAAATCAAGTTCAGCTTTTTTAGTAGTGTAGTAGCAGTAATAGTAGTAGAGATCTTTAATTTGTTCAGTGTTCTGGTTAGCTCTGCCAATAATAGCGTCAAATGTGGTTTCAACAGTGTCCATGGAGGACCCCAAATCTTTAAACTCCTGTTAAGTTCAGTGGTAATAAACTTAGTTGCTTTTTCAAGACCCTGTTCCAAGAACTTTAATGATCTTACAGGGTTGCCAGAATATTCTAGCTATGGCTGTACAGGCTGTGCACTAGAGAGTTCAGAGCTTTCTATAGCACCTTGCTGGCTAATAATAATGTCCTTCATAGCCCTGTCCAGGGAGGAAGAAGTAGATTGAAGGTCTCACTAGGGTATCTCTCAGCCATGTTTTCAGAAGACTGAGTTGAAAATAAATGTGGCTCACCCAATCGAAGGCTGGTGTTCTGAACGATATCCTTAGCAGCCACAGAGGAGAAGTCTTGTGCAGGCAAGCTGAGCGGGGCTGCTGCCACCATGTTGTCCTCAGTGGAAGCCAGTATCTCCATTGCAGGAGTAGTTGATGACAACTGTTTAAGTTTCTCCTTGGCCATCTAGTCTATGCCCAAGGAGTGGGGGAGCCTCTCTAAGTTGGATGAAAGCTGCAGGGTCCTCTGTGGATTTTGTTCTCAGCGATAATCAACCACCATGTTGCTGAGCTGGGAAGTGAAGCATCCTTCATTCCTGGCTCCTCACATGCGCCCCTATACTATATATTTAAAACTAGGGAACTTGGCCCCCTACCATCCCAGCACCACCAGTTACTTCACAAATTACTTCATGTGTACTTTAAGTCAGACTCAGGGCTGTTTACTTGGAACTTGTTAGGTACATCTGTGACCATTTCCCTAAATGCTATATAAGAAAGTCCTCAGCTTCAGCAGATGTCTGCACAAAAATGTTCCTAGCATTTCTGAGCCCTGGGGTTTACTTTGCATCTTTGTACCCTGTTCCTGCATTCTGTATCTGATACTCTGTTCCTGCTACCCTTGTTTCAGATTCCTGCAACTTTACTGACTGGTTTCTGGGATATGGCTGTTCTTTGTTCATGACTAGGGATGAGCCGAACACCCCCGGTTCGGTTCTCACCAGAACTTGCGAACGGACCAAAACTTTGCACGAACGTTAGAACCCCATTGAAGTCTATGGGACTCGAACGTTCAAAATCAAAAGTGCTAATTTTAAAGGCTAATTTGCATGGTATTGTCCTAAAAAGGGTTTGGGGACCCGGGTCCTGCCCCAGGGGACATGTATCAATTAAAAAAAAAAGTTTTAAAAACGGACGGTTTTTCGGGAGCAGTGATTTTAATAATGCTTAAAGTGAAACAATAAAAGTGTAATATTCCTTTAAATTTCGTACCTGGGGGGTGTCTATAGTATGCCTGTAAAGGGGTGCATGTTTCCCATGTTTAGAACAGTCTGACAGCAAAATGACATTTCAAAGGAAAAAAAGTCATTTAAAACTACTCGCGGCTATTAATGAATTGCCGGTCTGACAATACACATAAAAGTTCATTGATAAAAACTGCATGGGATTTCCCCACAGAGGAACCCCGAACCAAAATTAAGAAAAAAACTGGCGTGGGGGTCCCCCTAAATTCCATACCAAGCCCTTCAGGTCTGGCATGGATTTTAAGGGGAACCCCGCGCCACAATTTAAAAAAAAAATGGCGTGGGGACCTCCCAAAAATCCATACCAGACCCTTATCCAAGCACGCAACCTGGTAGGCCACAGGAAAAGAGGGGGGACGAGAGAGCAGCCCCCCTCCTGAATGGTAACAGGCCACATGTCCTCAAACACCTTGTCCCCATGTTGGGGACAAGGACCTTATCCCCACAACCCTTGCCTGGTGGTTGTGGGGGTCTGGGGATCGGAATGTGGAACCCCCCTTTAACAAGGCGACCCCCAGATACAGCCCCCCCGTGTGAAATGGTAATGGGGTACAAAAGTACCCCTACCAGTTCACAAAAAAAGTGTCAAAAGTGTTAAAAATGACAAGAGACAGTTTTTGACAATTCCTTTATTTAAAGTCTTCTTTCCATCTTCTTTCTTCTATCTTCTATCTTCTTTCTTCTATCTTCCTTCGGTTTCTTCCTCCATCTTCTTCCTCCGATCCTCTGCTTCTTGCTCCGGTGTTCTTGTCTGGCATCTTCTTCCGCGGCGTCTTCTTCCCTTCGTTCTCAGGCCGCTCCGCATCCATGATGGGAGGCTCCCACTGTGTGGAGCTTCTCGTCTTCTGACACTTCTTAAATAACAAGAAGCAATAACCCAGTGACCCTGTCTGACGCACGGGGACTTGACGGGGACTTCCCTGTGGAATTCCCTGTCACGTCAGAGGGGGGCGGGGTCACCCGTTACGTAATGATGTAACCGCTGACAAAAGCAGCAGGATGAATTCTGAAGTGGGCAATATTATCTGATCATATTCAACAAAATGCTTCAGAACTCATTGGACGGCGCCTCACAGTGCAGATGGACATGACCCGAAGCATACTGCGAAAGCAACCAAAGAGTTTTTTAAGGGAAAGAAGTGGAATGTTATGCAATGGCCAAGTCAATCACCTGACCTGAATCCGATTGAGCATGCATTTCACTTACTGAAGACAAAACTGAAGGGAAAATGCCCCAAGAACAAGCAGGAACTGAAGACAGTTGCAGTAGAGGCCTGGCAGAGCATCACCAGGGATGAAACCCAGCGTCTGGTGATGTCTATGCGTTCCAGACTTCAGGCTGTAATTGACTGCAAAGGATTTGCAACCAAGTATTAAATAGTGAACGTTTGATGGATGATTGTTAAATTGTCCCGTTAGTTTTGGTCCCTTAAAAAGTGGGAGGCACATGTACAAACAGTTGTAATTCCTACACCGTTCACCTGATTTGGATGTAAATACCCTCAAATGTAAGCTGAAAGTCTGCATCTTGTTCGTTTCATTTCAAATCCATTGTGGTGGTGTATAGAGCCAATAAGATTAGAATTGTGTTGATGTCCCAATATTTATGGACCTGACTGTAAATAGACATACAGTATGAGCATAAATCTTGACAAATATTTTAATAAACCCACTGTCAACTACAATAAATCTTTCTTCGAGTACTATAAGACTGATTGTCATCGACAAAGATCCAGCAGAGCTAAATACATATGTGTGTATATGGAGAATGCTGAAACCAAAGGTTTCATTCAGAAAAATATTGCAATACTGTCTGTTTTCTAATAGCAAGCATGTATTCATAAAAACTACTCTCCAAGAGGAATTGGAGAGTCAGTACTTCCAGGAGTGTCTGAAAAAGTGGAGACCTTGGCTGTGTCCAGCATCCAGTTTTTTTTTTTTTTTTCTTGTTCAATGTTTTTATTAAGATTTACATAAAGAAGAACAATAGAATATAAACATTGGTACAAGGGATACTGTCAAAATCATTTGATTTCTGATCAATATATGAATATATAGTGATATACAATAAAGGTTTAATAAATGAAAAATAAGAGAAAAAAAGAAAAAAAAAACAGAGCGTAAAGTGTATGAGCAATCTATATTCTTATATATAGTACAAGATCGGGCTGAGAGCCTCTGATCAATTTGTGGAACCTATAAACCATGCCTCCAGACCACCCTACCACCCCAATGGGTGCAAGCTGTGGAAGGGTGGGGGCATTTAAAAACATTTGTTACAATGATAATCTGAGGTAAATTAAATGGGATATATTATAAATCAGGATCCTGACCTGCTTATTTGTAGAATTTGATTGCTCAAAATAAATATACTGATACAATAAATCATACTATTATTAATAAATAGCAAATAATGTAGTAATAGTAAAAGAGTTTCCTAAAAATACGTATCATAGTAGAGAAGAGGGAAAGTAAGAAAATAAAGGAAAGGAATAAGAAAAAGAAAAGAAGAAGAAGAAGAAGAATCTCTCCAGGTGGTGGCCCGGCTCCAACAGATATTTTGACAGTAAGCAATCAGGAATCCTAGTAAGGTAACAGTAACGACTGGTCAAAATCATAGGAGAAGAAATGTTTAACCCATGGTTGCCAGATTTTGCAAAATTTATTAATGTTATTGTCCTCAATAGCTATCATTTTGGCATATATGAGGGCTTTATTAATTCTGTGTTTGGCTTCCGCTACAATCAAGGTATGAGACTTCCAAACTTTTGCTATAGTTTGCTTGGCTGCAGTGCTAAGCTGGATAAATAACTGAAATTGGGTGTGGGTAAGCGTAGCGGGTTTCAAATTTAGGAGTGCCAAAGCTGGGTCTGGGGGAATAGAGGTTTCCAGAGCTTTAGAGGCCATTCCAAAAATATTCTTCCAAAATTCTTGAGCTATGGTGCATTGCCACCATATGTGAAAGTGGGTACCTGGTGCAGAACAACCTCTAAAACAGTTAATTCGGTATGTCGGAATACATTTTGCAATTCTGGCTGGTACTAAGTACCACCGTGTTAAGACTTTAAAATTTGTTTCCAAAGCATAGCAGTTCGGGGAGGAATTCTTAGCGGCTAACCATATATCGGACCAGTCATTAGTGTCAAACACTCGGTTCATATCCTGTGCCCATTTATCTGTATAAGAGGGTAGTGAACCATTATGAGTCTCAGTAAGTTGTTGGTACAAAGATGAAATCAAACCCCTCACATGTGGGTCGCTTTTACAAATACACTCAAATAGTGTCATTTGATTCATTATTGAGCCTGTGGTAAGAAGTGGAGTATAAAAATTTTTGATTTGCAAATAACGAAAAATTTCAGATCTAGGAAGCCCATACGTTTCACATAGCACCTGAAATGTATGAATAGCGGTATTGTTACTTAATTGATAAAATCTAATTAAATTCATGGAAGACCATGCAGCGAATGATTTCGGGAATTTCCAAGCAGGATAGAAGGCTGGGTTCCTAAGGAACGAAAGAAGAGGATTATGCGGGGATTGGAGATTACAAGCTCTGTTAAATTTATCCCAAATAGCCAAAGAATGTTTCGTTAGGGGATTAGATAGATGTGATCTATCTTTAGGTTGGAGCCATAGCATATTGGCCACAGAGATAGGTTCGCTGTCAACTGACTCAATATGAACCCAAAGGGGTGTTTCTGTCATTGAGTGATATTTAGGAAGGGGTGATAGTTGAGCAGCGTAGTAATAGGAAGTGAAGTGTGGCAGACCTAATCCGCCATTCAATTTTTTGAGATATAGTGTAGTTTTGGAAATTCTGGGTTTAGTGTTTCCCCAAATAAAAGACATGACTCTACGTTGTGTGAGTCTTAAAAAATATGTAGGTAACGGGATAGGTAATACCCTAAACAAGTATAAAAATTTTGGTAATATAGACATTTTTATAGCATTGATCCATCCTAACCATGATAATGGAAGAGATGTCCATTGTTTCATATAGCCTGTAACTTGTTTCAGTAAAGGAAGATAATTAGCAGCAAATAGATCTTTAATCGAGGTTGTAAGTTGTATTCCTAAATACAAGATTTGATGGGTAACCCAGTTGAATGGTAATGAGGTTTGGACGTGTCGAAGTTCTGCTTGTGGCAAAGAAATATTTAACACATTCGATTTTGTGGGGTTAACAAAAAGTCCAGATACTTGGGCAAATTTGTTCAAGACATTTAGTAAATTTGGGGCTGATATATGTGGATGAGATAAAAAGATAAGAACATCATCTGCATAAAGACATAACTTATGCTGATATCCGCCTAATTCGATTCCTTTAATAACTGGATGAGACCTAACTAGTTGTGCTAGTGGTTCAATCAGGAGAGCAAAAAGTAATTGGGATAGAGGGCAGCCTTGCCTTGTCCCTCTTCTAATATCTAACATTGCAGATTTATACCCCGCATATTTAATGTATGCCTTTGGGTTATTATACAGAGAGGAGATCCATGTAAGAAAATGATTCCCAAATCCCCATTTTTGAAGCATGTACTGCAAGTATGGCCAGGTGACAGAATCGAAAGCTTTTCTGATATCCAAAGATAATAGGCATGTAGGGATGTGTCTGATTTTAGCTGCGTGAATAAGTAAGAGAGCTCGCCTGACATTATCACCTGCCTGGCGCGATGGCATAAAACCTGTTTGGTCTCTGTGAATCATTCGACCTATAACGTTATTCAAACGAGTCGCCAAGATCTTGGCTAGCAATTTAATGTCTAGGATAAGGAGGGATATGGGGCGGTAATTGGTCCAAGAGGTAGAGTCGGAACGGGGTTTGGGAATCATTGCTATAATGGAGGTCAGTGTATCAGACCCAAATGAATTACCTTTCAAGATAGAATTAAAGGCCCTGGTCAAGATTGGTGCTAAAATGTGCGCATACTGTTTGTAATATAATGCCGAGAACCCATCAGGACCAGGTCTCTTATGTGGTTTTAATAGTTTAATGGCAGTCAGAACTTCAGGTGCTGTTATGGGGGACTCAAGGGTATCACGTTCCTGGTCTAAGGTAGGGAGCTTTATGTTGGAAAACAGAGTATCTGCTTTTGTTTTATCAAAGTCTGGAGCAGAGGAATATAATTTAGCTAAATTAGAGCGAAATATCTGTAATATTTTTACTGGGTTGCTAGTATATCCATCACGGGATATTTTCAATCTGAAAGAAGTCTGTGCATGTTGTATTGCCTTTAAACTACGCGCCATAGGGGTATCTGGTTTATTAGCTTTAAGATATTGGATATGTTGGCGTTTACGTAGTAATTTATCAGCAGAATCAGTTAAAAAAAGGTCTAGATCAAGACGAGCTTTCTCCAGTTTTGAGTTATTGGCGGCATTCGGGTAAGATTGAAAGGCAACATGGCATTTATTGTAAACAGCCTCAAGCTTTGCAAACATTAGTTTACGTTCTTTTTTAATTGCTGATGCTTGTTGTATCAGTCTGCCCCGAATTACCACTTTGTGGGCCTCCCACAATGTGAGGGGGGAGACATCATTTGTGTCATTAAATGAAAGATAATCAGTAATTGCCTTTTCAATCTCGGTTTTAAGGGATGGATTTGTCAATAAGGAGTTATTAACACACCAAGTTGGGTCGTGTGATCTGGGAATAGTGGAAGCGAAAGTTGTGACAACAGCACAGTGGTCAGTCCATGGAAATGGGATTATTTTAGAGGAAATAATTTCTGGTATCATGCTAGATGGGGCTAAGATATGATCAATAGGTGCGAATGAGTTATGTGGATATGAATAGTGTGTGAAACATTTACTGGAAGGATTCATTTCTCGCCAAGTATCTACTAAGTTATGAGTAGAAAGCAGAGATTGGAGAGTCAATCTAGCAGAGCTTGTAAGTGGGGCTGAAGGGGATTTATCCAAGAAAGGAAAAACCGTTGCATCAGAGTCTCCACACAAGACAACCGTACCAAATTTGTGCGTATTAACTAATTGAAAAAGATGGGATAAAAAAGCTTCTGGCCGTTTATTTGGGGCATAGTAGGATACTATCGTAATGGGAGTATCAGAAATATAGCCAGTAAGTAATGTATATCTACCTTCTGGGTCATTCAACTGTGACACAAGGGTAAAGGGAGTATTGCGATGGAAGCCAATAAGAGTTCCACGCTTTTTAACTGAGGCTGAAGCGGCATAACATTGTGGGTATGAGGTCGAAAGGAACTTAGGGTAAACTTTGTCTGTAAAATGGGTTTCCTACAAACATATGATATGTGCTTTCTTAGCTGTAAAGGAGCGCATAGCCTTTGTGCGTTTATGTGGGATATTAAACCCTTGTACATTTAAAGATAAAATATTTATGGGGGCCATAATAGTGTCAGGGATATTATTATATCATAAGGAATATAATACATACCAAGAACCAGGACCACCACCTGAAGAGATAAAAGAGAGAAAAAAGTGACAGAGAAAAAAGTAAAATAATAAAATTGAACTACCCTAGAACAGGGACCAAATATCGCTAATTTGTGACAGAACAATAGGGTGTGGGAACATCTCGAGAGAGTAATCAGAAGTCCCTGAGAGGCTCCAGGGCCACCAACAGAATCCCACTTAATAGCAGGGGTCTGAGGGTGGTAAAGGGGGCGGCAAGAAATTCCTAAGGGAAGATCAACACCGGAGAACCACAGGGGTATATAAGCAATTAACACTAAAATAGAGCATTTTTAATCTATGTGTAACAATAACTACCAACTACCAAGCTCACTCCAATCAGCATAAAAGAAAGAAAAAAATTATTATACCTGTATATATGTATATATACATACACACAGATATATACACATGCATATGCATACATTCACATACACACATGCATACGTAAACACAACCTCATGAGAACCTAAAAAGAGAAAAGACAAAGGTAATTAATGAGGCCAAAAAGAGTGGTAGTTTGGTTATAAAGAGGTAAAAAAAAAAAAAAAAAAAAGAAAAGGACCATCAAAAACGAACAAGAGACCAAATATAAGAAATATCAGGTGAGCTAGTAGAGCCCAAAACTCTCTAAAAAGAAAAAAAGGGAAAAAAGTGAGAGTCCAGCAAAAATTGTTACTTTGTTAGTGTCAATAGAAAAGTATATAAACCAGCACTGAGTACTGCGATCGAATAAAGAGTTGTGATCTGGAAAAATTGTATAGGTCAGTCCATGGAGTCTTCATTAGATGGTGTTGAATTTTCAAATCGTCCACGCTTATGGATATTCTGGCGTGAAGAAGAAGAGGGATTGTTGAAGCCTGCTGCTGTATTTTTTGGAGAGGAGCTGGAGGCCGATCGTCTACGATGTTGCTCTTTAGGTGTAGTTTTATCTGCAATACCCATTTCAACCATAGCCAACTGCAAGTCCTCTGAAGAGCGACAAACATACTTGTTTCCAAGGTATGTGAATCGAAGAGAAAAGGGGAATCCCCATTGATAGGTGATTTGATTTTGTTGTAGCACCTGTAATTGGGGTTTGAGTGCTCGCCTCTTTGCTACTGTGAGTTGGGAAATATCTGCAAAAAGCTGATACACATGGCCTTGGAATTGCAGAGAATCTTTCCCTCTAGCAGCTGAAAGTAGTTGCTCTTTGGTTTTATAATAATGAAATTTGGCAATTATGTCTCTAGGGGGGCCATTAGTTTTGCGAGGAGCTAAAGCCCTGTGCACTCTGTCCATTTCCAGTCTATCCACAGGAATACCAGGCTGTAATTCCTGGAATAGAGCTATCATGGTGGCATGAAGATCAATGACAGTCTCAGGGATTCCCCTAATTCGCAGATTCGATCGTCTGTCTCTGTTTTCCTGATCCTCTAAACGTGACTGAAGTATAATATTTTCTTCTTTAAGGTTCTCAAATTCAGAGATAAAGTGCTGCGTGTGGCTATCTATTTCATCCACTCTTAATTCCAACTCAGCTGTTCTCTGTCCCAGCTCCCTTATTTCCTTTGTCAATTTATCAGTAATGTGATCTGAAGTTTGTTTGAGGGCTTTCTGTAGCATACGTTCAAATGTTTTAAACATGTCAGATTGAATCACAGTCTGTGAGCCATCTGTATCAGAGTCAGACTCAGCGATGAAATTCTGGGTCTTTACACTGTGTGGCAGTGTTTTCCTAGTGTGCAGTATAGAAGGCTGTGAGGTAACTGCCGCCGCCATCTTGGAAGACTGCCTGGCCGGCGCTTCTTTAGCCATACCAGCTTTATATTTTAGTTTTGGGCCCTGCAGGACCATAATAAGGATACCTGAGGGCTCTAGGAAGTACCAGCTATCGCTGTGTATCGTTCGTGGTGCCGCTGGAACCTGTAGTCCTCTGGTCCTTCCTCACAACCCTGAGCTGTGGTTGTGGGGATTCCGGGGAGCGGGGGCTAATCAGAATCTGGAAGTCCCCTTTAACAGAGCCCCCCACCCCAAAGCACCCCCCCATGTTAAGGGCATGTGGCCTGGTATGGCTCAGGAGGGGGGCGCTTGCTCTTCCTCCCCTTTTCCTGGCCTGCTGGAATGCATGCTCTGATAAAGGTCTGATATGGTTTTTGGGGGGGACCCCACACTGGACCTTGCTTTGTGCACTGGTGCACAGTCATGTTGGAACAGGAAGGGGCCATCCCCAAACTGTTCCCACAGAGTTGGGAGAATTAAATTGTCCAAAATGTCCTGGTATGCTGACGCCTTAAAAGATCCCTTCACTGGAACTGAGGGGCCAAGAACAACCCCTGAAAAACAATCCCACACTATAATCCCCCCTCCACCAAATGATATGGACCAGTGCACAAAGCAAGGTCCATAAAGATATGGATGAGTGAGTTTGGGGTGCAGGACTTGCCTGCACCTCAACCTGATAGAACACCTTTGGGATGAATTAGAGCAGAGACTGCGAGCCTTCTTGTCTACATCAGCGCCTGACCTCACAAATGCGCTTCAAACATTCCCATAGACACACTCCTAAACCTTGTGAACTTGTGGACTGCCTTCCCAGAAGAGTTGAAGCTCTTATAACTGCAAAGGGTGAATTATTGAACCCTACACACATTTGTCAACTTAATGGTATTAAAACTTAGTTTAAAGCATTTGTTTAGTGCTGCTAGAGACAAAAAAATATCTCTAACGTTGCTTCATGCTGAGGAGCATTATTGCAGACAGTTATCAACATAGCAGAGATGCTGCACTATTATTGCCTCTCCCTCGCTATGGGGATTTCAGGCTGGTTAGTTCTTGGAAGAAGATTGAAACACATTTTTTAAATTTACTTAATAAAAATACATAATAAAAAATAATCATCAGGGTGCTGAACCTTAGTTGAAAAGTGGAGATGGGCCGAACACCCCCTGTTCGGTTCGCAGCAGAACTCCCGAACAGGGGAAAACAGGAGCAGTGATGCTCAAAGTGCAACAATAAAAATAAAAAATCCCTTTAAATATAGTGCCTGTAAAGTGGCGCATCTGTAGCATGTATAGAACGTGCTGTCGAAAAAATTACACTTCTAAAGAAAAAAAAATGAGTCAAATCACATTAAGGCCTGGTTCACACCTATGCATTTTTTAGTGCGTTTTTCTGGTTTTTGATTCCATAGACTTCAATGGATCAAAAATGTGTATTGAAAAACGCAAAATGCACCTTGAATAAGCAAAATGCAACATGCATATGTGTGAATCAGGTGTTAAAATGACTTGCAGTTGCAATTGCCGGCACCTGGCTTATAAAAAAAAAAAAAAAAAAAGAAAAAAGTGGTCTGGGGTCCACACCTAGCCCTTCAGGTCTGGTATGGATTTTAAGGGAAACCCCACACCAAAATGTAAAAAAAAATCGGCGTGGGATCCCCCCCAAAATCCATACCAGACCCTTATATGGACACGCAGTCTGACAGGTCAGGAAAGGGGGGTATGAGCAAGCGATCCCCCCCTCCTGAACCAAACCAGGCCCCATGCCCTCAACATTGGGGGTGGGTGCTTTGGGGCAGGGGGGCTCGGTCTTCGCTGCCCCAAAGCACCTTGTCCCCATATTGATGGGGACAAAGGCCTCATCCCCACAACCCTGGCCAGTGATTGTGCGGGTCTGCGGACAGGGGGCTTATCATAGTCTGGAATCCCCCTTTAACAAGGGGCCCCCAGATCCCGGCCCCCCATGTGAATGAGTATGAGGTACACTGTACCCCTACCCATTCACCAAAAAAGTGTCAAAAAGTAATAAAAACACAGAGACAGTTTTTGACAATTTCTTTATTAAAAGATAAAAAACAAAACAAAAACAATGCCCCCCTGTGTAGATCCATCATCAATCACTGCACTGCCAGACCCGAAAAAAAACCCAAAAAGCTCTACCCCGATGAAGGCTGACCACCTAATGCCTACTCCACTGGGTGACCATTCCTAAATCAGTAAGTGACGGGGTCACCTGGCTACATCACCTGGTAGCACCGCCCCCTTGGGATGGCATGGACTGGTGCATTCTGGGTCAGCAACATCACAAGAGGGTGGTGCCACCAGGTGGCTTCGCCAGGTGGCCCCGCTCCTTACCTATATAAGACACTTTTTTGGTGAATGAGTAGGGGTACTATGTACCCCTACTCATTCACATGGGGGGTGGGATCTGGGGGCTCCCTTGGTAAAATGCATTGCAGGGTATTTGGCGGGGTGAACACCCACTGAACACCCAGCAAATTTGGGTGTTGGACGAACAGGCCGAACAGCCAATGTTCTGCCTGAACTTATGCTTGGGCTGAACCATTCACCCAACCATATTGAAAACCCAGGTTTAGGACTTTCCATAGATAATCACTATATTTTTTGTAGAAAATACAATGATGTGATGGCTCAGGTACAGAGACAAGTATAGAGCATTGCCAAAACACAACAAAGAAAAATTCCAAGCTCACCTACCAGCCACAAATTTTCCTGTCTAACTATTCAGGCTAAAACAAGGGGTTTCGTTTGCACACATTTGCTGCATGGCCACTTCACGGCATCCTAGTGTACTGCAGTCCTAACTCTATAAATGTTGAGAGTCTCCAAAGTTGGAGCACGTATATAATAATGGACAGATTGAGCATACCTCCCAACCATCCTGGATTCGCCGGGGCCGTCCTAGGATTTGTAAGTCCCAGCAAATCAAGTTCCAGCACTTGGTTCCAGTGACTCCTCTGGCAGGGGCACACTAGAATGGGCATAAGTTGCCTCTGCTCCGCAGCTTGTGTGGGGTGTATTGGGCACCACACATTGTGATCCAGTCTCTGTATTGCAACCGACATCTCCCGCTGGCTGCTTGTCAGAGTAACTTAATGTGACAGGCAGCCGGTGGGGTGATGGCGGCTGCAATACAGAGACTGGATCGCGGTGCGTGCACTGCCAGCGCCAGCATAAGGCAGCCACTCTTAGGGTGCCTGGATGGGAAGGGGGGCGGTAAAATGCTTGCATCATCCCTGCTAGTGATCAGTTATCAGCTCGGTCTGTCTTCACACCTTCAGCGCAATTTGCAGTCCCTAGGAGGAACCATCTAAAGGGATTCCGGGGCTGCTCTCCTCCGGCTCACTTCAATCAGAGCGGAGAGTAGACTCAGCAGAGGTGAAGATCCATTTATACTGATCACCAGAGGGGGATGGCAGGGGGCGAAGCGCACTAGGACCCCACATGTATGAACCGCTATGCACCAGAAGACTACACTCAGTCCTCCTGCTAGTTGTCACCTGCAGCTGCCTAACTATCCACCACCATGGGATAAGTGTGAGCTGGGTCTTGATCTGTGTACATGTCTAAGTCCTCCCAGTGCCACCTGTCTGTGTGTATTGAGGATCCGGCCTGGGTAGTAGTGGGGGTTCTCCTTGTGTAGTAATGTGTGATAATGGGGGTCACCTCAGTGTAAGCTCTGATTGTGTGGACCAACCTATGTACTCTGTACTACTGTATGTGATCATATCTGGGGGGACCCTCTGACCTCTATGTAGTAAGGGGGGTTGCAGCTAAATAGGATGTAAGAGGATATATTCTGGAGGGGCACTTCTGGAGGGGAGAGAAATTGTGCTGGAGGGGGTACTGGATTTCAAATCCCCACACCCCACCTTCTAGTACAAGTCCTCTCCCCTCCCAATGCACACCGAGTACGTATTGGATCCCTCTATCCCCCAGTACAAGTTCACTCTCCTCCCAAAGTACCCCAAGCACATATTCGCCCCCCCACCCCACCCTCTAGCACAAGTCTCCACCCCTCCCAAAGCACCCCCCAGTATGTATCTGACCCACCAGCACAAGTCTGCTCCCCTCCCAAAGTGCCCCCCCAGTACTCATCCGCCCCCCCAGCACAAGTCCACTCCCCACCCAAGGTACCCCTAGTACGTATCTTAACCCCCTGCTCAAGTCCACTCCCCTCCTAAAGCACCCCCCACGCACATATCCAGCCCCCACCCCACCTTCTAGCACAAGTCCTCTCCCCTCCCAAAGCACCCACCCCCCAGTATGTATCCGACCCCTAACACAAGTCTGCTTCCCCCCAAAGCACCCCCTGAGTAGACATCTGCTCCCCAAGCACAAGACTACTTCCTTCCCAATGTACCCCCAGTATGTATCTGACCCCCCAGCACAATTCCACACCCCTCCCAAAGCACCCCCCAGTATGTATTTGACGCCCCCAGCATAAGTTCACTCCCGTCCCAAAGTGCCCCCCCAAGCACATATATGCCTCCCCACCCCACCTTCTAGCACAAGTCCTCTCCCCTCCCAAAGCACCCCCTAGTACATATCAAACCCCTCAGAACAAGTCCAGTCCCCTTCCAAAGCACCTCCCCAGTACGTATCTGACCCTCCAGTATGAGTCCACTTCCCTCCCAAAGTGCCCCTCCAAGTAAATATCTGCCCCCACTTTCTAGCACAAGTTCTATCCCCTCCCAAATCACCCCCTAAGTACATATATGACTTCCTCACCCCACCAGCACAAGTCCACTCCCCTCCCAAAGCATCCCCCAGCACTTATCCAATTTCCTTCTCTGCCCCGACTTCTAGCACAAGCCCTCTCCCCTCCCAAAGTGCCCCCAGTACATATCTGATACCCCTCCACCCCACCTTCTAGCACACATCAGCTCCCCTCCCAAAGGTCCCCACAGCTCATATCTAACCTGAACCCCACCACAAGTGCTCTATCCTCCCAATGCACCCACCCCAGTATATAGCTATCCTCCACTCTATAACACATTCTAGCACAAGTCCTCTACATTACAAAATAACCCCCCAACACATACCCGAAGCCTGGATTTTGTTTAACCATGCCCCTTAAGCTCCTCCCACTGTAAAGTTTGACCGCACCCATTTTTTTGCAGCTGCACACTTTGCACACCACAGGCTTCTACTTCCCCCAAGTGACCCTCATTCTAAAGTTTTAAAGTTGGGAGGCATGGATTGAGGGCAGGTATGTCTGGAGGGATCCCACCCCTCCTTAAAGGCACAGAGATGCAGTGGACACCCAGCAATAGCACAATAGCAGCAAAAGTATCCATTGCACCCTCGCACCAAATGACCAACAGTATAAACAAATGGCAACCACCCCTGGCCTTTGCAGCACATGGTAGGGCGATGCATGTCAAACAGCAATAAATACAATTTCCAAGCTCACTTACTAACCAGCCTGCAACAAACTGAATCCTCCTATCTAACAGTTCATGTTAAAACCAGAGGTTTAGTTTGCACACATTTGCCAATATATGCGTAAGCTGTTAATTAGTGTGCAGACACACTGGATGCCTTCCCTGCCATTGTGCTATTGCTGGGTGTTCATTGCTTCTCTGTACCTTTAGGGAGGGGTGAGCTCCCTCCAGGCTTACCTGCCCTCAATCTGTCCATTATTATATACGTGCTCCAACTTTGGAGACTTTCAACATTAATAGAGTTAGGACTTCAGTACACTAGGGTGCCGTAAAGTGGACCTCTTGCTTACCCATATATTTCCAAATGTGTGCAAACTAAACCTCTTGGTTTTAACGTGAACTGTTAGAGAGGATTATTTGGTTTGTTGCAGACTGGCTGGTAAGTGAGCTTGGAATTTATCTTTGTTGTTTTTTGACATGCATCGTCCTTCCATGTGCTCCTTGCTGTAAAGGCCAGTTACAGGCTGGGGTGGTTGCCATTTGTTTGAACAGAGCATTGTCACCTTATAGCAGTAAGCAGTAAGCATGTGAACAAGCACAGCAGAATCATCAGGTATACATTTAAAGAAAACTCAAGATTGAAAATAACTTTTGAGATGACATTAACATGTTAAATAATATAGGAGATTTTAGTGATTGGGATATATATACTTTAAAAAGATCCTGTCACAAAGACAAGCACTGTGTGAAAAGTGACTGTAACTTTCATTTCCTGTTTCTCAGATTTTCCATTTCACAAAATAGTTCTATGGCAGTAGCGTGAAAAGGTTCAGCGTCCATGCTTCAAAACTTGCATTCAGCACAAGCCAAGGAGTTGGCTCCTCAATCAGAGCCTTCTCACAAAAATGTTTTGTTTTGTGAAGTATTGCGACTCAGTGGCTGGCGTGCAGTACGATGGGGCCGAGATCAACGTAGTGATGATTTTTATTTATTTTTTTAACAACCTGTCACACAGACATTTCATCAAGTTAAATTGTTGGCCACACAGTATGAAGCAGTGGATTGCCTCGCACTGCACTGCTTTGATAAAAAACACTGACATGTTTTTTCTTAGAACACCACTGCCACACAGTGGTGTGAACACCATATAAAAGGAGACAAGGCATTTTGCCTTGTCCATGCAGTGGAAGTACCTTACGCCACCCCACCGCCAGTGGTGGCTGGTGTTTTCTTTCAGGGGGTAGGCAGCAAACAACCACCCATCACCCCTGAGCGGCACCCCCCCACGCGCGCTGTTTGCCGTTTGGTCCGGAACTTACCGGTTGGTCCGGAACTTACCCCATCGTGGCAGGTGACAGGCAGCATGGTGCAGCAGCTCGGCTCTGAGTGTCCTCTCCTTCATGGCGGCTTCCAGCTCCTCCTCCTAGGTGTCCAATAGGATCGCCTGTCCTTTCAAAACCCGCTTCCTGATTGGCTGGGAGGAGAATCAGTGTTATAACAGTGAATATTGATTCGCTGTTGTAACACACCTGGGTGGGCTCAGCGCACTCTCTGCAACCCAAGCCCATCCTATATTGAAGCCTATTAGAGCCTCTGGCTCTAATCGGTGCATCAAAAAAACAGCCCCTCCGCATTGGAATCCATGAACCGATATCCTGAAAGGAGTCAGACGCATGGATAGGGGAGGCGGCGATGGACAGGAGGGGGCAGCCCCCATGTGCCCTTAATGGATGGGCCGCCCCTGCCCATCGCATGTGGTGTGAAACAGCTCTGGATCATTATTAAAATACATGTAAGAGTAAAGTAGCAAAAAAAAATAAATAAATAGACATGGAACAACTGGATTGGAGAGGCCAGGTAGTATGAAGATATTCAAATGCAACATAGTTTAATGTTATTACGTGGGTACAAACATGTCCTTGGAATATATATTTCAGAGTGTTTGGTATTTTTCAATGTCACACACTTCTATCTCCCACTGTCCAATCGCACTCTGGTAATCTTCCCATTAAATCTCAGGCATTGCCAAATAAAAATGTCAATATTGGCTTATCCAGTATCTGTTTTGACATATTACCTGCTTGAAGACTAAAGCCTGCAATTATTGGAATTAGATCAAACTCCTCAGATGCTGAGACATTTATCTATATGGCAGCAGCAGCTGCAGTTACTTTATTATCCTGCTTACTTTCTCAGATAGGGCTTTTTGACCTAGACCATAATTTTATCATGAATGATTAAGTAATGATTACTATTTTTTGAATATCCTAGTCTTTTGAGCTTTAAGAGCTTTCAATGTCATGTCCTTTCGTCTAACTTCTTGGTATACATGATGTTTGCAATTCAAAGAAACTGCAAGAAAATAACTAACAGTAAAACAGGCAATAATACTGAATTTGTGTGCAGCTAAAAGTGGCCTTGTGTTAGGTTATGGATGTCTAGGTTATGTATAAATTAGGGTACAAACCTAAAGCTGAACTCCAGAATAAGTGAATATTGTCTAAATACAAGAGGCGTGTGTATTCGTACCTGAATCTTAATGTGTTTTTTTTTTTTTTTTTTTTTTTTTTTTATTTCTTCCAGATCTGGGCAGTAATCTAGTGTGAAACATTGCCTGTATGCAGAACCAATCACTGCTGATCTCTGTACATGTGAAGGATGACTGGTCTTGGATCTGCAGGCAGCCTGTAGTGGTTGGAGCCTGATAGGGTTCAGCTCTGCTCTCTGCACAGGCCATACAGTACATTACAGTGATGATGCCACTTTTACTTTTACAAGGTAATATCTGGGTTTGAAAAGGCATATGGTGCACAAAAAAGGATGTATATCCATTTGTGGCACTTGAATGATATTAAATGTTTTCGTGCCTTGAGTTCAGCTTTAACCACTTCAATACTAGGCACTTACACACCCTTCCTGCCCAGGCCAATTTTCAGCTTTCAACGCTGTCACACTTTGAATGACAATTGCGCGGTCATGCCACACTGTACCCAAAAATTTTTTTTTATCGTTTTGTTTCCACAAATAGAGCTTTCTTTTGGTGGTATTTGAACGCCTGTGTTTTTTTTTTTTGCACAACAAATAAATAAAGACCAAAAATTTTGAAAAAAAAAAAAGGTTTTCTTTGTTTCTGTTGTAAAATTTTATAAATAAGTTTTCTCCTTCACTGACGGGGACTGATGAGGCTGCACTGACGGGCACTGATGAGGTGGCATGGATGAGGTGGCACTGATGGGCACTGATAGGCAGCACTGATGGGCACTGATAGGCGGCACTGATGAGCACTGATAGATGGCACTGGTATGCAGCACTGATGGGCACTTATGGGAAGCACAGCTGGGCACTGATAGGCACTGATATTTTTAGCTGTTAGTATTTCTATAGCTTTGTTAATTATGCTTTTCCATTTGGGTACTTTGATCATTGTAAAAACACACATAAAAAGTATCTCTATTGGTACAATTTGTACTGTACTTCCAGCCCCTGGTAACACCCAGGGCAATATTTAATGCAGGGCAAAAGCGGCAGCTGAACCCGGCCCAGTCATTGTTGTGGTACCCAAAGCAGCTAAGCCCCGGTCCACACAGGGGCGACTTGTCAGGCGACTTAGCCACCTGACAAGTAGTATCCCGTTCTGTACTACGGAACCGTTCTAATAGGAGGGACGCAAGTCGCTCCGACTTAGAAAAAGGTTCCTGTACTATTTTTGGGGCGACTTCAGGCGACTTGCATTGACTTCTATACAGAAGTCGTTTTGCAAGTCGCCGCTGAAGTAGTGTGCAGGTCGCCTCTGTGAGTCAGCCTGCAAGTCGTGTTGCCCCTGTGTGAACCGGCAGTGACCCTTGAGCCCGCGCTGCCTGCAAATAGTTGATAAGTGAATTCAGGTGGGCCCAAGAAAATGTTTGCCCAGGGTCCAATCAATATTAACTGCTACAGTGCGGATCTGCTTTGCCGGGAGGCCATCAATAGGTGTTCTCCCCTTTGCAGGCTCGCCACGCCCCCCTGATCAGGTGATCACAGCGCGCACCGCGCCCTCTCTTCAGGGGGGGGGTGGCACGCGCTGTGATCATCCGAGTCAATGAGACTCAGGTGATCACAGATCCGAGTAAGGGGCCGATCCGGGCCCTTACCACATGATCAGCTGTCTGCCAATAACAGCTGATCAGGTGATGTAAACAGAAGATCGGTAATCATTTTTTTTTCCTTCTCACGCTGACAGCATGAGAAGAAAAAAAGACGATCACCGGCTTCTGTTTGAAGGGACATCAGTCCCGAAGAAGAAGAGTCAGAGCTGCCTCATATGTGCCCACAAGTACTGCCTGCCAGTGCCACGAATCAGTGTCCACATGCCCACCAATCAGTGCCCACAGTACATAAGTGCCAGCAATCAGTGCCACCTATCAGTGCCCACAAGTGCCACCTATCAATGCCCACCAGTGGTGCCAATCAGTGCCTCATCAGTGCCACCTAGCAGTGCTGCCTATCAGTGTCACCTACCAGTCCACAGAGATATCTAGCTAGAGATATCCTAAAAATGATTGTGCAAAAAGCTGGACTTTAGCTTCAGTATCCACAGTGCAATAGGAGGAGTGGAGAGAGGATTTTTATTAAACTTCCTGAAAAAGTTCTTCCTCTTAGCACCGAGGGAGATAGAGGGAGAGCACCTCTGTCTTGAAATTCACAGACCAGCTGGAGACCATACCAGCAGAGACCTGAACCTGAGATTGGGAGTGAGGACAACCAGGGGCAGCAGGGTGACTGGAGCATCCACTCACCCTCTGTTTCCCACTGCTGATCACTGGAGGCTTTCAGGGAGAGACCAAGGGGGCTCCCCTTCTACACCGAGAGGTCACAGCTGCATCCTGGCGATTAGTGAGAGAGCTATTTGCCCATTGCTGATACTGCTAGCAGGGACTGAGCTGCTGAGAGCAGGACACCAAGTATACCAAATCCATACTACACCCATACTGCACTTATTCCAAACCTAGACTGCACCTATACCAACCCTATACTAAATTATAACGAATCTTTGCCACATGTGACCAACATCTACTTTGCACCTGTGTCAAGACTATACCGTACCTATATTGCACCTATACTGAATGCAGGTTAACTGGGACTGTCGTTAAGTGCAAAGATGCTCTTAAATGGTCTTAACAATAGCCAGCAGAACAACATCTCACAGGACTGTCCTGTAATAATTATTCTACAACCCCATTTGTTCCCCTGCCCCTCTCTGCTACCATTCCCTTTTTTTTTTAGACCGTGCATACCCGTCCATCTCGAACTAGCATTGCTGCCATAAATGTACTCTGGTAATATAGTTTCAGCACTCGGTAGATTATACTTTTCTACTGCTCACTGTTGCAATTGAGGTGACCTTGTTATTGTTTATGCTGATCTGGACAAGCATCATCTTATGCCTCGTCCTTACTGTTAATCACTTATATGTATGCTTAATTGTGTTATTACCATTGTTAATTAATGTTATGCTTACCTACCCAGTATATTTAGTTTGCCTTTACTACCTGGTTTGGTGCCTGTTTCTT
This sequence comes from Aquarana catesbeiana, assembly GCF_042186555.1. Classification (NCBI taxonomy): domain Eukaryota; kingdom Metazoa; phylum Chordata; class Amphibia; order Anura; family Ranidae; genus Aquarana; species Aquarana catesbeiana. The sequence continues at coordinate 207,027,094 of NC_133325.1, read as the reverse complement.
CGATGTAGCACTACTATTGGATACAAAGTATTACTTTCAGGGATTTCCTGTAATATTGTATGTTTGTATACTCAATCTGGTGTGTCAAGGTCTTGAGAAGGCAGAAGACCCATCCTATCCAACGACTCCTACAGCTGTTGCACAACATGATAAAAGTATAAATTCATATATAGATACATATGCATGGATCAGCCATGACATCACGACAACTGACAGGTGAAGTGAATAACGTGTATTGACTAATAACAATGGTATCTGAAAGTGGTTGGATATAGGCAGCAAGTGAATTTGTTGTTCCCAAAGTTGATGTGTTGAAAGAAAAAATGGACAACCGTAAGGATTTGAGCGACTTTGACAAGGGCCGTATTGTAATGGCTAATCGACTGGGTCAGAGCAACTCCAAAACTGCAGCTCATGTGGGATGTTCTTGATCGACAGTGGACAGGACCTACCAAAATTGTTCCAAGGAAGCAAAACCATCAAATGGTGACAGGGTTATGGGCAGCTCACCGTCATACAAAAGGAGGGAAGACAGGCCCATGTAGTCCAATCTAATAGAAGAGCTACTGTAGCTCAAATTAAAAAAAAAAGTTAATGCTGGTTCTGATAGAAAGATGTTAGAACACACAGTGCATTGCAGTTTATTGCATACAGGGCTGTGTAGCTGCTGACCGTACAGGGCAGCAATGTGGGCCTGTGTCCACATCCAAAATTGCCTACAATGGGCACATGAGTATCAGAACTGGACCACGGAGAGATAGAAGAAAGTGGCCTGGTCTGATGAATTCCAAGACGGCTTGAGAAGCACAGCAATGAGTTTGAGGTGTTGACTTGGCCTCCAAATTCTTCAGATCCTAATCCAATCGAGCATTTGTGGGATGTGCTGGAAAAACAAGTCTGATCCATGGATGCCCTATCTCACAACTTACAGGCCCTAAAGGATCAGAGGACTAGTGGAGTCTATGCCTCAATGGGTTATGGTGGATAATCATTAGTCAGCCACTTCTTTAACGAGCATAGAGCAGCCCCACCACAGATGGATTCTGCTCAGCCTGATCTCTGGCAGCTTAGAGCAGCCAGGATTCCACACAGAATACTGGGCACGATAAACATAGCCAGGTATTACAAAGCAGGCTTAATAGGAAATAGCTTCACCCCCAAGGTTACAGGGCATACCTTCTACCACCCTTGCCCCCCTGTGCACAGCGCATTGCTCCTACAGTATCTCACCCACAGATTACTGCACATCAGCTCACAGTTCATCCCTCCCACCTACAATCCCCACCACTGTGACCCAAAGCCAATTAGAATTGTAAAAAATGGTTGGATGCAGCCCCCTCCCCATTGACTTGTGAATGCCAATGTGGTTTAAGCTGTACACCACTGAATTATAACACCAATTAAGTATAATATTCCCCTATAGTTAAAGCAAATTATAATATGCCCTTATAGAGAAATACAGATAAAAATACTCTTCAAGGTCATCCCTTCAGATAGCTCTTAAATAAGACCTCATAAAGTTTCTAACAGTGCTACTGCTTCCCAAGCCTATGTCAGTTGGTGTCTAATTTTGGAAGCGATCCTTGTCTTGGATAGTAAGCACAGCAGTCTTTACTCATTGTTCCACCTTTACATTAGTACGCTAATGGGTAAGGCTTGAATGCTGACCAGATGATGATGTAACAGTGCAGGCACAGTCTACATGAGTCCTTAGGTCAATGAAAGATATAGGGTGCCACAGAAAAAAATGCCTCTACTCCAGTTCACTGCTTGTGTGACCCAAAGCTGCCATGAATGCCGTTGTTATTGTTTGTGTCAGATACCTTGTCCCAGCCAGGTGCTGTGGTTTTTCTTGCTGGCAGCCATTACAAGACACAGTGATGAAATATTTGATAAATGAACCCCTATACCTCCAAATATTCACTGTCTTATTTAATTTATGAGGCAGAAGATTACCATTTGGGTACATTTTCTCATAAATCTAATTGGCTACATCAGCCTTATCAAAATGATAATCCTTCTAGCATAGTTGCCAACATTGCAAAAAAAATGTGTGGGACACTTTTTTGGCTGTAGGTGGAGCCGTATAATAATTAGGGGGCGGGGCATACGTTTGTAGGCGTGGCATAGCAAAAAAGAAAACTGCGGCAAAGCGCGCCGCGGCGAAAAATGGGAGTGGTTTATGTGAAACAGTGGGCATGGCTTAAATGGGCGTGGCTCAAAGGGGGTGTGGTTAGAGTCTGAGATGAATGAGGGATGGAGAGGGAAAGGGGGAGAGAGGAATGGAGGGACAGCAGGCCCAGATCCTAAACAACAATAGAAATATGTGTATTCTAGAAAGTTTAACAATCAGCAGATAAAGATACTCAAAACACCTGGTGTTAGCGCTTCAATCATCCCGGCACCATGGTTGTTATGGTGTCAGGATGATTGAAGTGCATTATTTCTATTATTATATTGTAATATAAAATTAAATCATTCAACTCACCATAATGCCGAATCAGTGGGATCCCTGAGCGTGTCACTAGCCACGTCGCCTCCCACCAGCAGAGTCCTTCCTTGCATCAGGTGCCCCCAGCAGAGTCTGTCCTTGCATCAGATGTCCCCAGCAGAGTCCGTCCTTGCATCAGGTGTCCCCAGCAGAATCTGTCCTTGTATCAGGTGCTCCCAGCAGAGTCCCTCCTTGCATCAGGTGCCCCCGGTAGAGTCCCTCCTTACATCAGGTGCTCCCAGCAGAGTCCCTCCTTGCATCAGGTGCCCCCAGCAGAGTCCCTCCTTGCATCAGGTGCCCCCAGCAGAGTCACTCCTTGCATCAGGTGCCACCAGCAGAGTCAGTCTTTACACCAGTGTTCCCAGCCTCAGTCCTTAAATCAGTGTCCCAGGCAGAGCCATAGCTACCCCCCTCCTTGTACATAGTTACCCCCTCCCCCTGTACATAGTTTCCCCTCTCCCCCTAGTTACGCCCCTGTGCATAGTTACCCCCCCTGTACATAGTATCCCCCCTGTACATAGTTCCCCCCACTGTACATAGTAACCCCTCCTGTACATAGTTAACCCCCCTCCTGTAAATAGTTATCCCCACTCCTGTATATAGTTAACCCTCCCCTCTCCTGTACATAGTTAACCCTCCCCCCTCCTGTACATAATTAACCCTCCCCCCTCCTGTATATAATTAACCCCCCTCCTGTATATAGTTAACCCTCCCCCTCCTGTATATAGGTAACCCTCCCCCTCCTGTATATAGTTAACCCCCCTCCTCCTGTATATAGCTAACCCCCCCTCCTCCTGTATATAGTTAACCCCCCTCCTCCTGTATATAGCTAACCTCTCCCTCCTGTATATAGTTAACCCCCCTCCTCCTGTATATAGCTAACCCCCCCTCTTGTATATAGTTAGCCCCCCCCTCCTCCTGTATATAGTTAACCCCCCTCCTGTACATTAAAGTTAAATTGCTGCAGAGACAAGAGCCAGTGGCGTCACTACAGCTGGTGTCACCCGGTGTGGAAAAAAATTGGTGTCACCCCCCTCCACCAACTAAGGTCCCCCTTCAGTACAGACCCCCCCTCCCTCAGTAAAGACCCCCCACTAAGTACAGACTGCCCCTCCAGCAGTATAGATCCTCCTCCCTCAGTACAGACCCCCTCACTAAGTACAGACCCCCTCCATCAGTTTAGACCCCCTCAGTGTAGACCCCCTCATCAGTATAGACCCTCTCAGTACAGACCCCTCTCCCTCAATACAGACCCCCCTCAGTGCGGTCCCCCATCTATCAGTATAGACCCCCTCAGTGCAGACCCCTCTCCATCAGTGCAGACCCCCTTAGTGCAGACCCCCCTACATCAGTGCAGACCCCCCTCAGTGCAGACCCCCCACTCTATCAGTGCAGGCCCCCCTCAGTGCAGACCCCCTCTATCAGTGCAGACCCCCTCTATAAGTGCAGACCCCCTCTATCAGTGCAGACCCCCCACAGTGTCCCCCCACCCCCACCCCCCTCTATTAGTGCAGAACACCCTCAGTGCAGACCCCCCCTCTATTAATGCAGAACCCCCTCAGTGCAGACCCCCCTCTATTAGTGCAGAACCCCCTCAGTACAGACCCCCCCTATTAGTGCAGACCCCCCTCAGTGCAGACCCCCCCTCTATTAGTGCAGAACCCCCTCAGTGCAGCCCCCCTCATTAGTGCAGGCCCCCCTCAGTACAGACCCCCCTCTATCAGTGCAGACCCCCCCTCTATTAGTGCAGAACCCCCTCTGTGCAGCCCCCCTCATTAATGCAGGCCCCCTCAGTGCAGACCACCCCCTCCATCAGTGCCAGTGCCAGTGCAGACCCTCCCCTCCCATAACGCCTCCCAGCACACGTCCAGGAACTCCAGGAGCGGCCGGTGTTCTGACGAAAAGTATCCCCTCATCGGATAGTGTCCACTCCGTACTGCGCAGGCGCAGATAGACACCGGCGCTGTGTGTTCAGTGGAGAGGGGAGGGCCGATCCGTGATGCTAAAGAAGCCGATTCATTGGCTGCACGGATCGAGCCCCCTTCCTCTCTACACTGAACAGAAGGGGGAAGATCTAGCGGCGGCGCCAGCGGCCATTTTGCTGGAGCCAGCTGCTCCAAAAATTAAAAAACAAACATTCCCGATTTTCCTGATGAAAATCCCAATTCAGGACAGCCTCTGATCGGAACGAGGGTCCCAAAATCGGGATTGTCCCGGGAAAATTGGGACTGTTGGCAACTATGGCCGTTACATACCTCCCAACATTTTGAGATGAGAATGAGGGACACCTACTAGCAAACGTATGTAGGCATAGGACACCCCCTTCTGCCACACCCCTTAAAGGGGAAATAATAAAAAAAAGGTTAATTAAATCCACAAGTGCTATTACCACTACTACTTTTCCTTTATCTTGGCTTTTAAAATTGACCAATGCAGCAATCTAGAATTTAGATAAAAGGTTTAGCTCTGGGAAACACTTTTTTGAAAGATTAAAAAGTGAATTTTATATACAACTATATAGATCAGACCAAAATGAGGGACAAATGAAGAGGAAAGAGGGACAGAGGGACATTGCTCCAAGTCAGGGACAGTCCCTCAAAATCAGGGACTGTTGGGAGCTATGCCGCTATACTTTATTATAGTAATTTTCAGACCAAAACTGTAGGCCCAGCAAGTGTTGGGAAAATAGAAAAATGGGCATGGCTTACATGAAATAGTGGGCGTGGCTTAAATGGGCATGGCTCAAGAGGGTGTGTTTAGAGTCTGAGATGAATGAGGGATGGAGAGGGAAAGGGGGAGAAGGAAAGGGGGAGAGGGGAATGACGGGACAGCAGCCCCAGATCCTACACAATAGAAATATGTGTATTCTAGAAAGTTTAACAATCAGCAGATAAAGATACTCCAAACACCTGGTGTTAACGCTTCAATTATCCCGGCACCATGGTTGTTATGGTGTCAGGGTGATTGAAGCGCATTATTTCTATTATTACATTGTAATATAAAATTAAATTATTCAACTCACCATAATGCCCGAATCAGTGGGATCCATGAGCGTGTCACCTGCCACGTCGCCTGCCACCAGCAGAGTCCGTCCTTGCATCAGGTGCCCCCGGCAGAGTCTGTCCTTGCATCAGGTGCCCCCGGCAGAGTCTGTATAGACCCCCTCAGTGCAGACCCCCCTCCATCAGTGCAAACCCCCTCAGTGCAGACCCCCTCAGTGCAGACCCCCTCCATCAGTGCAGACCCCCTCAGTGCAGACCCCCTCCATCAGTGCAGACCCCCTCAGTGCAGACCCCCTCCATCAGTGCAGATCCCCTCCATCAGTGTAGACCCCCTCCATCAGTGCAGACCCCCCTCTATTAGTGCAGATCCCCCTCAGTGCAGCCCCCCTCTATTAGTGCAGCCCCCCCTCAGTGCAGCCCCCCTCAGTGCAGCCCCCCTCTATTAGTGCAGACCCCTCTCAGTGCAGCCCCCCTCTATTAGTGCAGACCCCCCTAAGTGCAGCCCCCCCTCAGTGCAGCCCCCCCTCTATTAGTGCAGACCCCCCTCAGTGCAGACCCCCCTCAGTGCAGCCCCCCCTCAGTGCAGCCCCCTCTATTAGTGCAGAACCCCCTCAATTAGTGCAGACCCCCCTCAATTAGTGCAGCCCCCCCTCAGTGCAGCCCCCTCTCTATTAGTGCAGCCCCCTCTCTATTAGTGCAGCCCCCCCTCAGTGCAGCCCCCCCTCTATTAGTGCAGATCCCCCCTCAGTGCAGCCCCCCCGCTCAGTGCAGGAGCGGTCGGTGTTCTGCCGAGAAAGTTCCCCTCGGCAAGGTGCAGTGCTTGCGCAGTACAAGCTGGGGAACTTTTCGGCAAGACACGGCGACGGAGGCGACGTGTCTTCTGCTTCAGTGGAGAGGGGAGGGGCCGTGCAGCTAAAGAAGTCGATTCATTGGCTGCACGGATCGAGCCCCCTTCCTCTCTCCACTTACTCAACACTAGGGGGAAGATCGAGCGGCGGCACCGGCCGCCATTTTGCTGGAGCCAGCTGCTCCAAAAATAAAAAAAATCAACATTCCCAATTTTCCTTATGGAAAATCCCGATTCGGGACAGCCTCCAATCGGGACGAGGGTCCCAAAATTGGGATTGTCCCGGGAAAATCCGGATCTGTTGGCAACTATGTTCTAGGTGCTATGTATCCCTAGTTATATTTCACAATGTATTTGCAGTTGAAATATTTTAAGTGAATTCCCCCCTTGAAAATGTTTATCCTAAAATCTGTCTGGAGCAAGTTTAAACTGATCATATTACGGATCTCTTCAGAACTCAGAAGACTAGCCCTCATAGACTGTAATTTGTACTACCTAGCTACTCTGTTCTTCAATATTTCCATACTGATTCTTGATTGCATGACATTGACCTCCTTGCCATCTAATCCACTACTGCCCCAAAAATACAAGACCTGTTCTAAATGCACACGCTCCTTCCAATCCTTTTGGCTGCCCTTTTAGTATGGAGCTGACTATCTATCCAATGGAATATGCCTAATTATATGGTTGAAAACACTGTCTTCCTTATGGGATAACACTTACATGCCAGACTTTTTCTTCAATCCCCAACTATAAATTTGAATATATACACAGTATCATATACTTACAACAAATATTGTCTGGTGTCAAGTCTGCAAATCTGTTTAATTGCATAAAGGGTAACTCCACTTTTGTAGGAAAAAATTGCAAATAAAAATATATATATAGCATAAACAATTGCTACACGTGTCATATAGTGATTGAATGTTATTAAAAAAACATCTTTCCTTTTCAATCTGCAGAGCTCTAATTTTTTGTGAAATGCAATGCAATATGGATACCTGGAGGCGTTCTGTACACAGATGGTGCACAGAACACCTCCCCAGATATGTTATTGTGTGATTGGCTAACTGATTTTTCCAGAAGTCTGCACTAAGATGCAGTCAGATTCTGGGCTTCCCCTGCAACAAAAATTTAATGTTCTTGGTGAGATACTTCCAATGGGAAATTATGTATAAATGGTAGCAGACCCTCTCACTTTCCTTATTAGAACCATGCACATACTGCAGCTGATTGATAATTATAAAATCACTCACATTCACATTCACTCAGCAATGCATGCAATGCCAAGCTGCTGCTAACAAAGCAGAATATTGGCATGCATTAAAAAGTTATTAACTCCAGAGATAAAGCGATAATTCTCCCACTTTACAAGACTCTGGTCCGGCCGCACTTGGAATATGCTGGCCAGTTCTGAGCACCAGTCCTCAGGAAGAATGTACTGGACAAATGGAGCGAGTACAAAGGGCAACAAAGCTAATAAAGGGTCTGGAGGATATTAGTTATGAGAAAAGGTTGCGAGCACTGAACTTATTCTCTCTGCAGAAGAGACGCTTGAGAGGGGATATGATTTCAATTGTGGTGTAGTGGTAGCACTCTCGCCTAGCAGTAAGAAGGGTCACTGGTTTGAATCCCAACCACAACACTACCTGCTTGGAGTTTGCATGTTCTCCCTGTGCCTGCGTGGGTTTCCTCCCACACTCCAAAGACATGCTGGTTGGTTAATTGGATCCTGTCTAAATTGTCCCAAGTATGTATGAATGTGAGTTAGGGACCTTAGATTGTAAGCTCCTTGAGGGTAGGGACTGATGTGAATGTACAATGTATATGTAAAGCGCTGTGTAAATTGACGACGCTATATAAGTACCTGAAATAAATAAATAAAATAAGTTAACAAGTGGCCACTCATTAAAATTAGAAGAAAAGAGGTTTAACCATAAACCACATAGAGGGTTCTTTACTGTAAGAGTGTCAAGGATGTGGAATTCCCTTCCACAGGCAGTAGCCTCAGCAGGAGGCATCGATAGTTTCAAAAAACTATTAGATAAGCATCTGAACAACCACAACATACAGGGATATACAATGTAATACTGACATATAATCACACACATAGGTTGGACTGTCTTTTTTCAACCTCACCTACTATGTAACTTTGCACATGGATACAGACAAACAGCTGTTTCTTCCGAATAACAAAAAGTAGGATTCTGAAACAAAGTTTGTTAAAATCCTTGCAATGTACATTGATCAACCAGATGGGAACATTTTTTTTTTTCTAACCAAAGTGGAGTTATGCTTTAAGAAGGAATTTACCTTAATAACACCTTGTTCTTCTGGCTCCTCCAACAATAGCACTTGCCATGTCAACAGTTCCCATAATAGACACAGTATTGCCCTTCAACCTCAAACAAAGCTTCAAGCTAATATAAAGGGGATTATCTAGGGAGATTGGTCAAATGACTGCTTCTCATTTTACCATACTTCACCTTATTTCACCTCCAAATGTTACCACGTTTTTTACCCATGTAAAAAAAAGTTGACATAGAAAGTTGTGAAGTCATACCACACTGTAAAAACATTGCAAACACTGAAAAAAGATATATCAAGTCAACTGAGTAAAGTTTAATTCTGGCCTTCACTAACTAATTGTAACTTAAAACAATGCAAGGTATTGGATGGCATAATTTCCCAGTGAAGAAAACAGCTGTCTTTTTACTTCGTTATTATTATTATTATTATTATTATTATTATCATCATGATTAAATACTGTACATATTTTCCCTAAAAATAATAATTTTAAACTTTAGTAAGTCATTACATTTCATGTATTTTCTATTTAGTTGGCACATTTCTAAAAAGTATACATGAGTAAATTGTATATTCAAATGTATAGATTGTTTTCATCATCTTTAGAGGAATTTATTTACAGGAGACCACTGAATCAGAACCCATAACTACAACGAACAGTTGGCATCAGCCAGCCTTTATCAGTGATGCATTTATTATTATTATTTATTTTATTTTTTTTACATTATTTCATATGTTCCTTCTGCCAGAGGATTTAATTGGAGGTTTCACACTCCAGATTGGTGCAGTCATCTCTGTTACAAATTACCCCCTCAACAGTTCACACTTGACAGCTCTATACAAGTTCGTATATGGATTGACATTCTGGGATGGCTTCTGTGCTGAACGTTTCTCACTTGATTTTTTTCAGCTAACAGCTGTGATAAAAATTCTGGCTACTTTTCAGAATGTAAAGCATCATCTAAAGAAGATATGCTTTTATGTCATCATATTTAAATGGTATTTATACAGTATATACTACTGTTCTGCTGCTAGCTCCATTACACATGACTATTCGTTGTATACAATTAAAATATATCCTATTGCTGTATATACCATGTTTCCCCAAAAATAAGGCCGGGTCCTATATTCATTTTGGCTACAAAAAAACCACTAGGGCTTATTTTCAGGGGATGTCTTATTTATTTACGGTATGTACAATAATCTACATTTATTCAAATATAGTCATGTCATCTTCTGGAAAAGAAATACAAATATCCTGATCCTTTAACGCATGATAGACAGCACCATGCTTGTGTTGAGTCATTTACCCTTAGGCTCTATGTTCTAAAAAACCTGAAATAAAACAATAAAATGTTTTCAAAAAAGTTCATGTGTCCCCTGTCTTCTCTCCCCCTCTCTCCCTGTCAGTTAAGGAGCATTATGACATTCTGTAATCCCAAAACTTTGGTTAAAGTCCTTGTAAAATCATGTAATCTGTTCTGTAAAAAGATTATATAATGTGCAGTGGGTCTCCTTATGTAACTTTATTGTGGAAAATACCTTATATACAGCGCCCCTGGGTGCTCAGGTGACCCGGTGGAGCTCTTCTTCACCGCTCCGAATACTACAGAGGGAGGGGCTGAGATCCCCACTGACGTCAGCCTCATTCCAAGCATTGGTGACGTTGGCTGGGAAGAGAAGATCTCGGCTGGGTCATGTGAGCGCCCAGCGGTGCTGTAAATAAGGTATTTTTCACAATAAAGTTACATAAGGAGACACACTGCACATTATATAATCTTTTTACAAAACGGATTACATGTTTTTACAAGGTCTTTAACTAGGGCTTATTTTCAGGGTAGGGCTTATATTGCAGCCATCCCCGAAAATCACAGTAGGTCTTATTTTTGGGGTTGGGCTTATTTTCGGAGAAACAGGGTAGATGTCAAAGGTTAAAGACTAACTCAGCCCAAAGCTGATAATTCAGTTAGACTAGGCACAGGTACACATGTTTTTCATAAAAACATATTATTTTATTAACAAAGGTTTAAAAAACATTTACAAAAAAGTTGTATACAGAGTTTAATCATAACCAATACCACTAAAACAACCATAACCTAATCTTGGTAGTAGATAAGCCTCTATATTAAGACGATAGCTCATGTCCATATAGGCTTGGTTGAAGTGGATATGATGTGAAGTTGCCCTACATGTTGCATGCTTCAACACTTCCTCAGGAGCTTTAGGCAAATGTTCTAAATAAACACAGAAAAAGAAAACCATATAGTTAAAAAAATATCATAATAACAATTGATATTTAAGACAATTACAACAATGTCTCACATGGCCATAGGGAACAAACACACACACAGACTGGGTCCTGCTGGCATAAGACTACTCATATACTGCAACCACACATACAATGGGGCATACCACAACTGTGAGGACGCACATAAGCATGAAGGCCGCCACCGCTTCCCAGTGCATAAAAAAAGGGGGGGGGTAAGTTTTGTATGAAATTGTATCAAAGCAATTAAAGTTGTCCTTGGCATTTAAAGTTAAAATAGATCTACAGGATAAATATGAGCAAGGGACCAAACCCAGTATGTAGAAATACAGGCAAACTTACAAAATACATAACACGCGTAGAGACATCATCTTCAAAAAACATGCAGAGAATGTTGATCATGGGGAAAATACAACCAGCAAAAGATAAAGTGGGTGGGTGGTAAATCAAAGGTCATCACTCCTAAAGTTATCTAAATAATAATAATGCAATAAGTTAAATATATAAAATAGAGAGTATACATAGGAGATAAGATACGGGAGTACAGTACACTCACCCGGAAGTATAACTAGTCACCAAAGGTTACTTCATATGCACTGAAAGCCAACAATGTTAGGGACCCATACTTTAATAATAACAAATGCTTCATTTAGGAGTAGGTGACGCCAACCTATGTGTGTGATTATGTGTCAGTATTACATTGTATATCTCTGTATGTTGCGGTCATTCAGGTGCTTATCTAATAGTTTCTTGAAGCTATCAATGCTCCCCGCTGAGACCACCGCCTGTGGAAGGGAATTCCACATCCCTGCCTGCCGCTCTTACAGTAAAGAACCCTCTACATAGTTTAAGGTTAAGCCTCTTTTCTTCTAATTTTAATGAGTGGCCACGAGTCTTGTTAAACTCTCTTCTGCGAAAAAGTTTTATCCCTATTGTGGGGTCACCAGTACGGTATTTGTATATTGAAATCATATCCCCTCTCAAGCGTCTCTTCTCCGGAGAGAATAAGTTCAGTGCTGGCAACCTTTCCTCATAATGTCCTCCAGACCCTTTATTAGCTTTGCTGCTCTTCTTTGTACTTGTACCGTGTGTAGGCTCCATCACACATTTTCCATCGGATTTTCCGACACACAAAGTTTGAGAGCAGGATATAAAATTTTCCGACAACAAAATCCGTTGTCAGAAATTCCGATCGTGTGTACACAAATCCGACAGACAAAGTGCCACGCATGCTCAGAATAAATAAAGAGATGAAAGCTATTGGCCACTGCCCCGTTTATAGTCCCGACATACGTGTTTTACGTCACCGCGTTCAGAACGATCCGATTTTCCGACAACTTTGTGTGACCGTGTGTATGCAAGACAAGTTTGAGCCAACATTCGTCGGAAAAAATCCTAGGATTTTGTTGTCGGAATGTCCGAACAAAGACCGACCGTGTGTACGGGGCATAACACTTCGAAGGTAAATAAATACTCTTACCAACTGAGGTGGACCCAAATGTCATACATTATTTGCAAAAAATTTGGAAAACTATTTATCATTTTCCTTCCACTTCACAATTATGTGCCACTTTGTGTTGGTCTATCACATAAAATCCCATTAAAATATATTTACGTTTTTGGTTGTAACATGACAAAATATGGAAAATTTCCAGGAGTGTGAATACTTTTTCAAGGCACTATATAAACAGTATATGTACACACAGATCAGCCACGTTGTCAGAACACACAGTGCATCACAGTTTCTTGTGTATGGGGCTGCATGGCCACAGACCGGTCAGGGTGCCCATATTGACCCATGTCCACAGTAAAAAGTGCCTACAATGGGCATGTGAGCATCAGAACTGGACCATGTAGCAATGAAAGAAGGTGGCCTGGTGTGATGAATCGTGTTCTCTTTTACATCATGTGGATGGGCAGTGATCTGCTACTGATGGCTTGGTACCAGATACCACAGCATACCTTTAGAGGTCTAGTAGAGTACATGCCTCGACAGGTCATGGCTATTTTGGCGACAAAAGAGGGATTTAATATTAGGTGGCTTGTAATGTTTAGGTTTGATGCCCATAATGTTATGGCTGATTGGTGTAATGGTTCACAATTATGCATTTTCACCTTGATGCTTTTTCTATTAAAATCAATGGAAGTGCATCAAAACATATACATCAATGTGTTAGGATGCACATTGACACATGTCAATGTAAACCCTCAAGGTTTTTCACCTTAAGGCATTCTATGCCTTAAGATGAAAAACCTTTTGTAGTGCAGCAGCCCCCCCCAGAGCCCCCCTTTTACTTACCTGAACCTGATCGTTCCAGCGATGGGGACGAGCAGAGCAGCTCCAGCTGCTGTCTTGGGTCCTCATTGGCTGGATTGATAGCAGCAGGAGCATTGGCTCCTGCTGCTGTCAATCAAATCCAGTGACACGGGAGCCGGGGGCGGCGCCGAGTCCTACTGTCTCTGTCAATGGAAGCAGTAGCAGGACTCGGGAGCACGCCCGCACGAGTGCCCCCAGGGAATGTGGGTCTTTGTGGGGGCACTTGAGAAGAGGAGGAGCCAGGAGCGCCCCTGGGGGACCCCAGAAGAGGAGGATCGGGGCCCCTCTGTGCAAAACCGTTGCACAGAGGAGGTAAGTGTGACATGTTTGTTATTTAAAAAAAAAAAATAAACCTTTACAACCCCTTTAACACATGTTGAGATGTTTTTTATGCTTTTCTGTTGATTTCCATGGAAAATGTGTTTTGAAAAAAAGATGTGAATCCAACAATGGTGCATGTCTACATATGGGTTAATTTATAATATAGAATCAGTATATTCAAGTGTTTATGTTCAAGTACCACTTAAGTCCCTTTTCTGCATTTTTTCAATATAGTAAATAGATCCATACACATCAGATCCTGTCCTCTGAAGGAGCTCACAATCTGTTCCCCGTAATTAAATTATATGCAGATTAAACTGATTTTGAAGAAACCAGAGTTGATTTCTTATTGTTTTTCAATTAAAATATTATATAAAACTGAACAAGTGGTGTGTGTGTGTACATATTTTATACATATACTAGGTTCAAGGAAAGCCCCCGGACCTTAATTTACACTATTGGAAGTGGGTTGTGGGATCCAAAATCTTCAGGTCCTAATATAAAATCCTTTGAAAACTTCAAGCCGAGTATTCCTTGAGATCTTCCAACTTCTTCACATACACTAGGATCCATCACTGTCCTTGCACATCCCATGTCCCTAGAGAACTGATCCTTCCCCCAACCCATACATCAGTACTTTACTAACCACCAATACCTGAAGAAGGCAATATACCTATTTTACTCATACCTGCTAAACTCTAACCTATCTTCTAGAACAGGGGTCTCCAAACTGTGCCCCGGGCGGGATGCGGCACATTGCTTGCCTTCATCTGGCCCTTGGGGCACTTTTCCTTCCACTGTTTTAAGACGCTATTTCTCCCACTGACATCAACAATGGAGTACTATTCCTCCCATTGATGCCAAAGATGAGGCACTATTCCTCCCACTGACACCAATGATGGGGCACTATTCCTCCCATTGATGCCAATGATGGGGCACTATTCCTCAAAACGATACCAACAACGGGGCACTATTATTCCAACTGACACCAATGATAGATAGGGCACTATTTCTCCCATTGATGCCAATGATGGGGCACTATTCCTCAAACTGATACCAACAACGGGGCACTATTATTCCCACTGACACCAATGATAGGGCACTATTCCTCCCACTGACATCAACAATTGGGCACTATTCCTTCCACTGACACCAATAATGGGACACTATTCCTCCCACTGACACCAATGATAGGGCACTATTCTTTCCACTGACATCAATGATGGGGCACAATTCCTTCCACTGACATTAATGATAAGGCACTATTCCTTCCATTGACACCATCAATAGGCCACTATTCCTCCCCCTAATACCAAAGATGCATTGTTTACTCCCACTGACACCAGGATAATTTCTACTCCCAATGGCCACAGTCCACCCCACCTAAAGTCTGGAGGACAGTAAACTGGCCCTTTGTTTAGAAAGTTTGCAGACCCCTGCTCTAGAACCAAAATGATGTCCAAATGGGGACTGGACCTGGGTATGAGTTTCACTGAACAAGACTGTGAAAGGGCATATCGCTACATGTTGATGGCATCACGTTGTTCCAACTATTGGAAACTATATTTAAAACTCATACGTTGTTGGTACCTTACCCCCTGAGACTTTCCCAATTCTACCCCAATCATTCCCCTCAATTTTGGAGACAATGTGGAGAGACAGGATCCCTGTATCATACTATTTGGGCATGCAAATCCATACGTCCCTTCTGGAATCAAGTATTCCTAATAATATCTGATATTCTAAAATATAATATCATCCTGAACCCAGCTTTGGCCCTGTTCCATATTGATCTAGAGAAACTACCACCAAATTGTCGCACATTTATAATACATATATTACTCTCTACAAAGCTAAACATTACTAGGCTATGGAACTCTTTAATGCAGCCATTCATTTCATCTACAGTCCAATATTTAAAGTGGAAATCCAGCCTAACACTAAAATCCCTGCATCTGTAGACACCCATGATCTAACACTATCCTATCTAGCCCTGTAAAGAAGAAATCAGTATACATACCTTTTCTACAGACGATCCGACCCGATCCCACGCTGAGCTGTCAGCCGCGGCTTCGCTGTGGAGGTGGGTGCAAAGGAAAGTCCAACAACGGAAGCCCCATAGTAGGTCTATGGGTGACGTCACTTCCCATTCATTTCACAGCCATTGTCCCCCGTATCCTCTGCAGAGCTTCCGCTGCTGGAGATCAGGACGGATCACCTTCAAAAAGGGTTGGTATACTGATTTTTCATTTACAGGGCTATATAGGTTAATGTTAGATTCTGGGTGTCTATAGATGCAGGGATTTTAGTTTTAGCATGGACTTCCACTTTAAATGACCAATGTGAAATGGAGAGGTTGTTCGCCCTTAAAAACCTTATGCCAAATTCCATACACCTTGGGCTCTATGGTCCCATAATCCTAAATGTTCTATTATATTCTGATAATTTATACTGCATTGGAGCACGAATTGTGTTATGACTGGTACTGTTTCTGTTGTTTACCTCAATAGTTTGTTAACCTCCCTCCTTACCCTATTTCTACCTTGCCTATATTCTCCCCCCTCCACCCTCCCCTCTCTTCATCTTCTTTTTCCCCTTTGTTTTCCCCTTCCTCAGGTTCATGTCATAATGAGTATGATAAATTATTGGGGCGTCTCACCTCTGTATTCCTAACATACATGACCCAACGCCTACCTTCAGTGAACGACTTATATGTACTAATGCTTAACGCTATATGTATTATCCTCTCATACACATGTGAACCCTTGTTGTTCTTTGTTTATTTGTTGCTATTTTTTTCCTTTTGCCTTTTTGTATTTCCAAAATATCAATAAATATCTATTAAACTTAAGTTCAAGGAATGGTTTAATTGCTTATAATAAATTCTTTACAAAAGTTTTGGGTTTCAGCACAAAATAAACCATATAAAACAGAAATCAGTAAGAATTCTAAACTATAACGAGGTAGAGGTACCAGTTAAACACTGAATTTAAGAAAGGGTTACATATTTAAAGCTGAGAATCTCTGTACTACAGGTATTCATTTTAAACTAGGATTGCAATATTAACATTTTTCACTAGATGGCGGTACAATTGAACAAATCATTATCGGGAAAGTAATAAAAGTTACATAGATATGTTTTGTTACATGTTACAAAGCAGAGCAATTACATTAATTAAGGGTTGTAGCGTGCACATATGAAGAATACACTCTGCTAGCTAAAATAAGAACTTCACATGTACTTTTAAATAAATGTGATTACAGTTCAGTGTTAATTTAATATTTACATTCTGCAAATTGAGATACTGTAGGAAAAAGGATTTATAATTCATGTGTTTTATCTATATGATTTTGCTATATGTTATTGGCTCAAATACATAAATGTAGGCTGCTTTTGCTATAGTTAGAGTGCCCATGGTTCTTTTGAGGGACACAGTACTGATGTATGACCAGCAAATTCCCAGCAGAAAATTCCTGCAATAAAAATATAAGTATGGGCAGTAAAATATATGTGCGTATTTGTGCGTTTTCGTACATACACACACATGTGCATAAAAATTCTATTTGTTTTTCCTGGGATGTGTTGTACGCATGTAAAATAGTGTCCAGCAATGCAGATTTTTTTCTCCACTGATCTATATGCAGCGCAAGTGTACAGGCCCATTAAAAATGATGGGCTGCATTTAGATCAGTAAAAAAATCCCAGTGCTTTTAGGCACTTGTCTCCAAAAGCCCCTATGTGAAAAGGCTAAAAAAAAATAATGTTTTTAAATAAAGTGTTACTAAACCCAGGAGGACCCCACATTCACTATATCTGGTCTCCCACAGTACACAGAATAAGGAAATGCAATTATTTTAGTAAATATAAACTGCTAAAAACCTTTTTCTCATCAGCAGTATATAGCAGTCTTGTGACTTCTATCAGTGTGTGGTTAAAGCTTGTAGTTTTCATTCTCCCCTGACTGTCCTATGAGGCAGCAGGACCACTGACCCTCTACCTGGACAGTGCTGATTGGCACTGTGCTGATCACATGCACTCATCCAAGAAAAAAAAAATTCTCTAGCAATACACACCAAACTGAGCATGTGCAGAGTGCCCCAAGGCTCTGTTCTCTCAGCAGATAAATTGGGAACAGTAGAAGTAGGGGAGGATCAGAGAAGACAGGATTAAAAAAGGCCTTTTTACACAATGCAGAGGATTAACTCCTTAGGTTCCACAGTGAATATACAATGACAAGCATGCTTTACTGCGTATACAGACTGATTTGTTGTGGGTTTAGTAACGCTTTAAAATAAGTACATAAAAATGACTACATCGTATTATAAGTAACAATCTCAGTGACAGTTAATGGCAATCAACTCCTATATACTTCTTACAAAGAACAAAGAGCAGAAACGCCTAAAACTGTTGTTAAGTGTAAGGGGTTTAGTTTTGCTAAGACAATATGTAACAATTGATATATATATATATATATATATATATATATATATATATATATATATATATATATATATTTTTTTTTTTAACATTAGCGGCACTAAACAATCACACAAAATGACTGTAATAATTGTGTCCAGTTTATCGATTTATCATAAGTATCAAAAGTCTAGAAAAAGTTCATATGGGTTTCTGGACTTTTTATACTTATGATAAATCTATAAACTAATGTTGGCGTATTCACTGTAGCATATTTTGAGATAATTTATTTATTATTATAGTGGCTGCTTATGCTATTTTAAACATTGTTTGTTATTTCATGAGCGGTGGGGGGGTATCAATTATTTATGTTTGATTATTTCCCATTGATTGGATATATATATATTATAATATCATTTTTGTATTTTTTTCCACGTTGTTAAAGTTCAGTGCTGCTGATCTCCTGCAGCTTCTTTGCAGCCATTTGGTATCTACATGCATGCACTGCAATGATGCCTGCATGACATTTATCAGTTTCCCAGTGGTAGCAATAGCAGATGTGTTGAAACAACCAGTGTAATCCCAGTTAGAAGCGTTGAAACAACCACTGTAGTCCCAGTTAGAAGCCTAATAGGTGACAACACAAGAGAGCAGTTAGAAACAGCACATTGTCACTTTATAAGAGGAAGTGCCTGAACAAGGAAACCTTATTGATGAAGAAACCATCCACACAGTGACGTACTTCCTCGGGTGATTTTTTTCTTCCAAGCTTTCACTATTGCTTTATTTTACTGCTAGCAGGTAAGTCATAAGTCACTAATTTAATAAGGACTTTATTTAAAAAAAAAAAAAAAAAAAGTTAAACATATAAAGCTCATTCACTTATTGTATTTATGATCCAAAGTTACTGTAGTTACTTTTGTGTGGCAAAAGTATATGAACTTTGGCTTTAGTAACTGGTGTGCCTCCCTTGGGCAGTCATACATCGAATAAAACTGGTAACTGATAATTGCACATCGGCTTGGAGAGATTTTAGCTAATGCCGCCCTGAAGAACAGCTTCAACTCAGGGATACTGGTCACCTTCATGGTGTGAACTGCCCGCTTCAGGTCCTTCCAAAACATTTCTGTAGGATTAAGGTCAGTACTTTTACTTGGCCATTTAGCCATTAGGGTTATTCTCTTGCTAAATTATACACTTTCACTTGAGATTCAGACAGATGTTCTGACTTTTTACTGCAGAGTTTGCTGGAAATATTCAGAGTTCATTGTTCCATTTATGATAGCAACCTGTCCTGGTCCACCACCATGTTTTACATATAAGATAAGGTTTTCTATGTTGCAATGCAATGTTTGCCTTTGGTCAAACATGGAACTTCTCATTCAAGCCAAAATGTTCTGTTTTGGTTTCATTCATCCATAGAACATTCTTTCAATGGCCTGCTGACTTATACAGAATTTTAGAAAACTGTAAATGGGCAGCATTGTTTTTTGTTTGTTTGTTTGTTTGTTTTTTGGATAATAGTGGTTTCTCTTTTTCTCTTTGCAACCCTGCCTTGAACACAATTGTAGTGCAGTGTTCCCCTCATAATCACAAAACATGTGCCTATGCAAGAGAGGCATGCAGTATTTAGACATTAGCCTTGGGTTCTTTGAGAATTCTCTGAGTAAAATATGGCATATTAGCGGTGTTTCATTGCCTTTATTGGACACGGCATGCGAGAAAATGGACTGGTGATGTCCGAATGCTTTAGACATATTTTTTTATTTTTTCCGACCAGGTAAGCAACATTAACTGTTTTTCAGATGTCCTTGGAAATCTCATTTGAGCCATGACACATTTCCATAAATTTCTGTTGTTAAGGGGTTTACTTTTAAATGCTTTCACACAACCATCACCCAGGATTCACACATATCTTAAATGAATCCATTTAGAAAAATGTTTTGAGTTGAATTTGGAGTGATCATTGCGTGAATCGTGCAAAAGACAATTGATCTAGGTACTGGGATTTTAAAGATGCCAGTATTTTGCAACAATGATGATGTGTTAAAAGATACTTTATTACAATCTGTATCAATTGTTAAAGTGTTAGTAATCATTAAAAAAATGAAACCCCTCCCTGCAAAGTAAAGGCATAATGCGGCGCTTTGCGGTGCTTTTAACCCCTTTTCGGCCGTTAGGGATTAGGGGTTAAATGTGTCTCGCTAGAGGCCAAAAAGTGCTGCAAAAACATCAGAAAAGCGCCGCTAAAAATAGCGGCGCTTTACCGCTGATGCCCAGGCGCTGTGAGTGTGAAAGTGCCCTAAAATAGTTCATTTGAGGATTCAGTTGTTTCTATCAAAGTGATAATAAAGTCTATTTTTTTTCCTATAAAAATAAAAAACATGTTATACTTACTTGCTCTGTGCAGTGGTTTTCACAGAGCAGCCCGGATCCTCCTCTTTTTGGGTCCCTCTTTGCTGCTCCTGGACCCTCCCCCCCGTGGAATACCCCCACAGCAAGCAATTTGAAGACACGGAGCCATGGCCCGGCCCTGCCACCTTTCTCTCCTCATTGGCTCACTGAATTTGATTGACAACAGCGGGAGCCAATGGCACTGCACTGCTGTCTCAGCCAATGAGGAGGAGTGTCCTGGACAGCTGAGTCTCTCGTGCAACATTGCTGGATCTAGATGGATCTTAGGTAATTATTAGTGGGCTGAAGGGGGCTGCTGCACACAGAAGGCTTTTTTACCTAATGCATAGAATGCATTAGGGGTTGATAATCAGGTATGCATGTAGGAGGCCTTGCCTTTTTTCAAGAAAATCTGATTTTTCCCTAGATTCTATTTTAAAATTCTACGCAGGAAGGTAAAAAACCTTCTGTGTGCAGCAGCCCTCCCAGCCCCTCCCTAATACTTACCTGAGCCCCATCTCGATCCAGCGATGGCTCCAGTTGCTGTCAAGAGAGAGGGTGTGGGGCTAAGTCCTGGTTCTGTGCCTAAATAGACACGCAGAGCAGCGGCTCAGGATTGAGCCTGCTTGGGAGCCCCCACAGCAAGCTGTTTGCTCTGGGGGCAATTGTCAGGAGGGAGGGGCCTGGAGCGCCAGTGAGAAGAGGAGAATCAGGGCTGCTCTGTGAAAAACCATTGCAGAGAACAGGTAAGTATAACATGTTTGTTATTAAAAAAAAAAAAAAACTAAAAAAAATCTTGCTTTTAATATCACTTGAAGCTCATCGTGAAACTTGTTGAAGAAACTACTTGTCAACATCTATGAATAACTATTTCTTCTCATGGAATGTGTATAGGAGATTGTTGTGTCATATGATACAGGTTATGCTGTGTACATAATATGCATACGATGTGTTGTAAGCACTTATCCATTGTGTTATTAAGATGTTTTTTTAAAGTGGTAGCAAACTCTTTATATGTATCTTTACTATAATAAAGCTTACTGGTAGGTTAAATGAATATCTCCTAAACATGCACCGTTTAGGAGATATTCTAATGAGTAAGGATGAGCTCCGACGGGAAGTCGGCACGGCGCTGCGCTAATAACAGGCAGTGAGACACTGTCCCGATGCGCGGCTGCAGAGATTGGCAAATGTCTCACTGCCTGTGATTAGCGCAGCGCCGACTTCCTGGTGGGCTCGGCACGTGGAGTGTGCGAACACACCGGAGTTCATCCTTACTAATGAGCAGCAGCTGGTGTGGTCACCGGCGCATGCACTCTAGCACATTATTATTATTATTATTATAAAGGATTTATATAGCGCCGACAGTTTACACAGAGCTTTACAACATTAGGGCAGACAGTACAATTACAATACAATTCAATACAGGGGGGAATCAGAGAGCCTTGCTCGTTAGAGCTTACAATCTAGGAGGCAGGGTCAAGTTATACAAAAGGGTAATAGCTGTGGGGGATGAGCTAATGGAGAAAATAGTGCAGTTGTTAGATGGAGGCAGGATAGGCTTCTCTGAAGAGGAAAGTTTTCAGCGATCGCCTAAAGGTGGATAAATTTGGAGACAGTCTGACAGATTGGGGTAGCAAATTCCAGAGGATGGGCGAGGCTCGGGAGAAGTCCTGGAGGCGGATATGGGAGGAGGTGATGAGGGAGCTAGAGAGCAGGAGGTCTTGAGAGGAACGAAGAGGGCGATAAGGTTGGTATTTTGAGACTAGGCTAGTGATGTAGCTGGGGGCAGAGTTGTGGATGGCTTTGTAACTTATTGTTAGTATTTTGAATTTAATTCGTTGGGCAAGTGGCAGCTAATGGAGGGATTGGCAGAGAGGAGTAGCAGACACTGAGCGGTTTGTAAGGTGCATAAGTCTGGCAGCAGAATTCATGATGGACTGCAGGGGGGATAGTCTATTTAAAGGTAAGCCATGAAGGAGGGAGTTGCAGTAGTCGAGGTGAGAGATAACCAGGGAGTGAATCAGAAGCTTTGTGGTTTCATTGGTTAGAAAGGGACGTAGTTTAGAGATGTTGTGGAGGTTGAGGTGGCAAGCTTTGGAAAGTGATTGGATGTGGGGCCGAAAGGAGAGTTCAGAATCCAGGATAACACCTAGCATGCTAACATGTGGGGATGGGTGGATGGTTGTATTATTATTATTATTATTATTATTATTATTAATATTATTAGTTCGGTTTTGGACAAGTTGAGTTTGAGGAAATGGTGTGACATCCATACAGATATGTCTGTTAGTAAGTTAGTGATGCGTGAGGAGACTGATGGAGTGAGTTGAGGGGTGGAGAGATAGATTTGTGTGTCATCAGCGTAGAAATGATATCGAAAGCCGTGAGAGGCTATCAGCTGAGCCAGGGAAGAGGTGTAGATTGAAAATAAAAGAGGTCCAAGCACAGAACCTTGGGGGACCCCGACGGAGAAGGGAAGAGGAGTGGAGGAAGTAGAATTGTAAGTGACACTGAAGGTGCGTTGGGATAGGTAAGATGAGAGCCACTGAAGAGCACAGTCATGGAGACCAAGGAAGTAAAGTTTTTTGAGGAGGAGGGGGTGGTCAACCGTGTCGAAGGCAGCTGAAAGGTCCAGAAGTAGGAGTACAGAATAGTGTCCATTGGTTTTTACAGTTAGTAGGTCATTTGTGAGTTTTAAAAGAACAGTTTCTGTGGAGTGTTGAGGGCGAAATCCAGATTGAAGGGGATCAAGCCGGCGCTTCCATTGATTTCAATGGGCAGGGGCACTTTAGGAGCTCCTAAAGTGCCTCAAAGAAGCTGCTAGCAGGACTTTTTTTGACGTCCTGCCAGCGCACCGCTTCAGTGTGAAAGCACTCTGGCGTGAGTTGGAATGACAGGAGAGGTGCTTTACAGGCGCTTTGCAGGTGCTATTTTTAGCGCTATAGCGCCTGTAAAGCGCCTCAGTGTGAAAGGGGTCTAAGGCTACTTTCACATTGGGGCGTAGGGGGCATCAGCTATTTTTAATGGTGCTTTACCGTCGTTTTTGCGGCCCTTTTCGGCCACAAGCGAGGCGCTTTTAACCCCCGCTAACGGCCAAATGCGGTTAAATGCGCCCGCAAAGTGCCGCTGCTGCGGCACTTTGCCGGCACTTCGGCGGCGCTCCCCATTGATTTCAATGGTCAGGGGCGCTGTAGGAGCGGTGTATACACTGCTCCTACAGTGCCTCAAAGATGCGGCTTGCAGGACTTTTTTTAGCGTCCTGCCAGCGCACCGCTCCAGTGTGAAAGCACTCGGGCTTTCACACTGAAGTGAGAGGAGAGGCTCTTTACAGGCGCTATGCAGGCACTATTTTTAGCGCTATAACGCCTGTAAAGCGCCTCAGTGTGAAAGTAACCTTAGAGGTTCTGATATTCTTGCCACACATGTACATTTAATTATAGATAATTTCCTTATTAAATGAACAAAAATAATGTTTACTGTATGTAATGTAGGACTTTACTGTATGTAATGTAGGACTTTGTAGGACTGTATGTAATGTAGGACTTTAAATTCCTGTGGACAGTTTAAGCATCTCTCTGTGGTAGAATATACATTAAGTGGGAGATATCCCATACTACAGAGTATTTCTGATAGTCAATGGAGTTTGGTCACATGACATAACTTTTTAAACCTGTAAAAAGTTAAGAAGGATAATATCTGAATCTAAGCAAAAGCAGTTACGGTGTGTGCATAGTTATAACTGTTTTAAAATGTCTATAACATTGCATGTTCATAACTACTTTATAGTAGTACAGTAACAGTTTAAAAAAACTTTTAGATGGGCATCTTAGTGAATGTAATATAGAGGGATATGGGATATGGTAGTAAACTCCACTGGCTTCCCATTTCCCAACGAATAAATTTCAAAACACTAACAATAACGTACAAAGCCATTCACAAGTCTACCCCAAGCTACATCACCAAACTTATCTCTAAATATCACCCAAACCGTCCTCTCCGCTCCTCCCAAGACCTTCTGCTCTCTAGCTCCCTTGTCTCCTCCTCCCATGCTGGTCTCCAGGACTTCTCCAGAGCCTCTCCCATCCTCTGGAACCTACTACCCTAATCTGTCTGTTTATCTCCTACTCTGTCCACTTTCAGGTGATCCCTGCAAGCTCATCTCTTCAGGGAGGCATATCCTGCCTCCAGCTAAGAACCGAATCTTCTACTCCCCTCATCAGTTCATCCCTCACAGTCCCTACCTTTTGTTTCACCAGCCCCTCACTCTTATATTGTAAGCTCGCAGGAGCAGAGCTTCTCTAACCCTCTTGTTTTGAATTGTACTGTTGGTGTAATGTCTTCCTACATTGTAAAACGCTGCGCAAACTGTTGGCGCTATATAAATCCTGTATAATAATAGAAGAATAATAATCATAATAAACTAAACACACACTCACATAAACATACATACCCACACAAGGTGAATTGGATGGACTGGTGTTTTTATTCAACCTGACCAACTATGTAATTATAGAACAGTTTTTTTTCCTTTTGGAAGAAAAGGTTTTACATAAATTAATAAAAGATCATTGTAAGGCCCCTTACCAGATAGCAAGCAATTGTGCTGCAAGTTTGAAAATGACTTGCTAAGCTATTGCTAGACTTGCCAGGCTTCACAATTTTGTTGCACAATTGCAGCAAATCCGCATTGCATGACTCCAGATCAAATTTCTTTGCAAACATTTTGCAAAATTGCTGCAAGTTCTGTCTCAGTTATGTTGTGCTATTCCCACCATCACTGTGGATGAATTTTCATGCCGTAGGCTTGCTTTTGCTAGAGCAGGGGTAAGCAACCTTTAGAGCACAGTGTGCCGAAAAATATTTTCAAAGAAATTGAGAGTGACGATTTTATAACAAAAAAATGTCAACTTCACACTCTCAATCACAAAAATGATTTTTTTTAAAGTAAATGCTGTAAACTACTTGAGTAGTAGTGAGAAATTAAAATCCTGCACTCTCACGCCTCAGATCAGTCCCAATTCCTGCAACTCCACACCTCAAATCACTGTCCCCCCTGCAAATCTGTTTCACCAATGTACCCCCTGCTCATCTGTCCCACCACTAACCCCCTGCACATCTGCCCCACCAATGTAATCCCCTGTACATCTGCCCCACCACTGTACCACCCTGCACATCTGCACCACCTCTGTACCCCCTGCTCTCTTGTCCCACCACTGTAACACCCTGCACATCTGCCCACCACTGTAACCCCCTGCACATCTGCCCACCACTGTACCGCCCTGCACATCTGCACCACCTCTGTACCCCCTGCTCATCTGTCCCACCACTGTAAACCCCTGCTTATCTGCCCCAACACTGTACCACCCTGCTCCTCCATCCCAACACTGTACTCCTCTGCTCATCTGTACCACCACTGTAACCCCCTGCTCATTTGGCCCAACACTGAACCCCCCTGCTCATCTGCCCCATCACTGTACCCTCATGCTCTTCTGTCCCACCTCTGAACCCTTTCTGCTCATTTTCCCCACCGATGTACCCTCGTGCTCATCTGCTCCAGCGCTGCACCCTCTTCCCATCTATGATATGCGTGATTTTCAGAGTGGTGAAAGGAAGCAGAGCTGAGACACATCTACCTGTCCTGGCACAATCATCCTGCTGATCCACCTCTCGCATTCCAGCCCACGTGCTTGTATGTGATGTATGTGATGTATGTGATGTCACATACAAGCATCTGGAATGAATGCGCAATGATGAGCTCAGGTCATTGGCATTTTCTGAAAGCAGTGGGCCTGTGGGCAAGTTGGGCCCCCGCAGCTGAGAAAAAAGTGTGGCGTTCTGCGTCACAGGAAAAGTTGGGTGTGATTCTCATTGCACTGAATACTGGCTATGGCTTAAAGGGACACAGAGTGCAGGGGTTCAGTAGTAAGTGACGCAAAGGTTCAGGAATAATTTCAACAAAGTTCCCAAAAGCTCAATAGTAATTCCACCAACTGTCACCTGATTGTGGTTTTCTCAATCACAGTGAAATCCCTTCTTTCTGAGATTGGCAGTGGCAACCAAGCGAGTCATCTTAATCCAGATGGTGGATGGGGCTAGCAGGACTGTGATTGGCTTTAGCAGTGGCCAATGACAGTCCTCCTCCTCCTGGAAACAGGGACTGCCCCCCCTAGCAAAACTGCACCCAATCTCTTCGCCATCACAAAAGCTGGCGATCGCAGCTACAGCAAAGTTAGAGAACCAAACAATGTTTCCCATCTTTTACAATGTGTGGGGGTGCAGTGCCCCCCCCCCCTCAGTGCAGCTGCGGTGTGGGGAACTATGAAATTGGAATGCATTAGTGTCTCATTGACGCTTCCCTGCGCTACTCGGATGTTGGGGAGGGAGTCGAGTGCCGGCAAAAGAGGCTTTGAGTGCTGCTTGCAACACCAGTACCGGGAGGTTGCCTACCCCTGTGCTAGAGACTTGCCACGCACATTTCCTACAAATTGGAAAAGTGTCAACTAGAACTTGTGCTTCAAGTGCTCTGCAAGTGTACAACTTGCAGTGAAAATGTGCAGCAAGTTAACAGACTTACAATTCAACACGGCCACAAATTTGTGGCAAGTTATCCTTGCTATCTGGGTACACATGCTCCGTTGGGGTCCGCCTGCTCAGTGGGAAATCTGTCCGCTGATCCCTGCTGAGCAGGTGGATGGCTAGTCCATGTCTGCTCTGCTTATGCAGAGTGGACACACAGACACAGCCCGCTCTCTTCTATGGGCAGTCGGATGCAAACAGACCACCTGTCTGTTTACACCTGACTGCCATCCGATCCGCCAGACGGATGGTGAACGGCTCCCCGCCCATCTGTTTTTAGCTGATAGGATTGGATCGGATGTCAGCAGGTGTCAACAGGGTGACCTTGGGCCTGGGCTAGAGTGCGGATGGGACCTTCCTAAAACCACAGAGGTGTCCTGGACAAGAGGCACAGGAGCAAGGAGGACAGTGGGAGAACACTGCCAGGCAAGTCTCTAGGAGCAACAGCCAAGAGGGCTGGTGAGTGACACACAGTCAGGAGGACTGGGAGGCACACCTGAGAGGACTGGGATGGAGCAGTCTGGGATGGGTGCAGAGCCAGTCAGGAGAACTGTGGTGGCAGTGAAAAGAGGCAGCTGTAGCCAGGAGGGCTGGCAGGGCCTGAAGAGGTGGTACTGGGAGCAGTAGCCACATGTGGTTCAGATAGCACTAAGAACTACTCTCATTTATGCTACACCATAGGGGCCCTTGGTCCCTGCCTGCAAAGAGCATTTGCTTTGGGCCTGGCTGAGCTAGTGTTAGGCCTCAACCACAGTGCTAGCTGGTCTCGGAAGTGATAGTCTATAAGCAAGTGTATGTGCTGGAGGAGAAGAGAAGAGGTTGTATATACCAAAGGTGTATATAGTTTCAATCCCTAACTTTCCTATCTTTAATTGCGTGGGCATCCCATATGCACCCTATCCCCACCCAAGTTCTATTCCCCTAATAAAACAAAACAAAGTACCAGGACCGTATCTTGACTGAAGCGTGTCTGGAAATTCATGTGCCTGGCTGTGCAGGCTGGGAGACAGACCACAATCACCAGCAGCCCCTACGGGGGTACCGATACATTTGCTTTGCAAGTACACACTTACTGTACCTTTAACCAAGGACTTTGTCGGACCACGGATACAGTAAGGCTCAGTAAAGCAGAAGTTTACTTTCTTATGAGTTATAGCAAGATGCCTTCACTTTCTGTTTGTGACTAAACTTTGGATTAAACCTGACACTTTTGTTAAAGAAACTGTGAGTTTGTCCCTGCCTTGAGACAGAGTTTTTTTTAGATAAAGCTGGCCATAGACAGTTCTAATCTCAGATGGTTCAGCAGGAACCAGCCAAGATTCAAACCATGTATGGGCAGGCTGAATGTACCCAAGTTGATCGATCGATTAGAGCCGCTAGCAATAATCACATGTAAAATCTGGCAGGCTGGGTTGTACCCAAGGTGATCGATTAACTTGGGAACAACCCAGCCTGCCGAATTTTACATGCGATTATTGCTAGCTGCTCTTTTAGCCACTAGCAAAAATCACTGTACTCTCCTGGCAGGGACGGCTTCTTGTGGCGGGGGAACACAATGGTTTTGCAAGAGTGAAGCCCGTCAACACTGACAGTGTTGATAGGGGAATCAAGCTTTTGTCTTTTTCTGCAACCCATGGCTTAAGTCTGTGTGTACCCAAGAAAATGTTTGCCCAGGGTCCAAACAATATTAAAGATGGCCCTAACTACACTAACTTTCCGCTTTCACAGGATTCCCCAAAAATGGCATATGCATACTTACTGTAATCATGCAAAAATCTTTACCTGGAGTTCAGCTTTAAATTCATGATTGTGATGTATAAATCTGCTGTGTACAGTGTTCATTTGCCTACAAATGTCTACTTACAAGCATGTATCTTAGGAAAAGTGTACCTTACATATAAGAAATGTATGAGCTTTAAACTGTTATCAACAATGGTTCTACAAATGTATAGATTTGTGATGTGGGGCCTTGCAGAGTGCATTTAAATGGTTTTAGAATAGCAGGTTTTACAGCAAATAAAGAGTGGTTTTGATCATTATTTTATCAGTGGTTTTATCTAAAACCTGAGAATATTTGGTTATTTTTCAGCTTCTTCACAGGTAGAAAAACAAAATCAAGTGTTTCTTCTATGTAATGGCTCCTAGGTGCCATCTGGAGTATGGCTTGCAGATGGCAGCAGAGAGCTTTAAATGGTACCATTCTTCCATTGCAATGCAGCATGTGAAAATCTATTTTCAGACGGGGGGGGGGGGGAGTTTTTGGAGTAAAGAGGCAAATTTATCAAGGCAAAGAATACCAGAGACTCACTCGTATCACTAGATGTACACCATGAAATCAATGCAAAGCATTAACATAGCAGTGAGATCCATGCTTGAAGTTCTATGTAGACAAGTGAAGAGGTTAAGATAAAAAAATATCGATGCAAAAAATAACCAAGGTCATATGTTTGCATAATCTGTCATTATACCCTGATTAGCTCATAATACTAAGGTAGCCACACCCAGCTTCATGCCTTTGTTAAATTTTCTTTGTTAATAAATCATCTTCATTATAGTCTTTCCTATTAGGCTCACTAGGTTGCATAGTATAGCTTATTACTAGCACAGGTTTGCTGATTACAAAATCAGCAGGACCAAGAATCCTCAAATTATTATCCTCCAAACAATGCCCTGAGCAGGGTGTACAAATAGTGTGATGAGTTACAAAATCAGTGTTGACTATCAGGGGTAACATTGCATTTGTTATTTTTAAGAGCTAGTATAACGAAAAGCAGTGATGAAAAGCTTGTATGGGTTTTACCAATCAACTTTGCATATTAATTCTTTATGGTCTATAGATTTTCGGGAGATAGCAGGGTATGTCCCTTGCCCTGATACTTTGTTAAAAGGTGTCTATCCTTCTTATTTGAGAAAGTGGGAGGTATGCATTTACTTTTTCTGAATCTGTGTTTGTGGGCTATAAGATGGCATTCCTGCTTACCTGTACACATGAGCATTCTGCAGAACTTAGTGTAGTGACTAATATTCCAGAAAATCACTGAAATTCTAACTTTTTATTCATCTGAACTTTGATGTCCAATCTGAGAAAAGTAACACAATTTAGCTATCTAGATAACTATAAATGATTCATGTTCTGTATGACTTTTTGATGTTGTACAGATTGGACTAATGTGCATGCCTTTATACAGGTTAAGAGTTATATTTTTCCAGCCAAAGCTATCTACCTTGTGCAAAACAATAGCTAATATGGGCACTTCAAGCTGTAAAACTTCTGGTTCCACTTTGGTAGGCCATACCTGTGGCATTGTCTGACTGAATCCTGGTTGTGCGACCCTGCAGCTGAAAGGTCCAGGAACAGCCAAATTATTTGGAGCTTCAAAATGTTGATCAAGATGCAAGTTTCTTCCAGTGTCCAAGTGTCCTGTACAATGAGAGAGGGACTCCTCCCCAGCCTGACAGATTGGTATCTGTCATTAAAACCTTCTAGAGTAGAGGGAGAAAGGATTTCCCCTACTCCAGGGCTAGACTCATGACTTACCAGACCAGGGCAAGCCTGGTTTTGGGGCTCAGGTGAATTTGCTCATCAAGAGGCCGAGGCTTTTTGTCCTGTGCAGCCATAATATTGAGCTGTGGGACTTCTTTGAAGGAGGTCACAATTAAAGCAAGAACCCTCATGCAAAAACGAAAGGTGGATTGGCTCCTAGAATGTAACATATCAATGTAAGAGTGGAGAGAGTGGAGAGAATGGAGTTTTTCCAATGGGAGAAAGACCCTGGATAGGGAAATATCCAGAGGAAGCTAATCCAAATTATCAGTCAGTTCCTGCTAATTTCTGGAGGTTCAGGATCCACCCAAACCTCTGCATAGTCTGAACGGTTTATTAAACATTGACTGATAGGGTCTGTGCTGACTGTTCTCTTAGTTGAAAGGTTATCCATATATCCCACACTTCCCTAAAAGTGAAGCAGTAAGCACATCAAGTACAGGGGCTTGAACCTTAGTAAAGACTCTTGGTGCAGTGGACAGACCACAAGGAAGGGAATCAAGTTGGTAATACTGTTACCATTGCAAAACACAGAAAGCAAAAAGATAAGGATATGTATTTGAGCATCTTTTATGACCATGCAGGCCAAGGAAACCCAATGAATGCAGAAAAGCAATGACCAACCTAGTAGATTTCATGTAGAATTTTTGAACTCGAAGAAAGGTGCTGAGACCCTTCAGATCCAAAATAGGGAGAATGCTTCTACTGGGATTTTGGAACTGTGAACAGTTTTGAGTAAAATCTTTGGAGCCTCTACTATTCTGGGACAAAGGCTAATATGCCTTGTGAGAGGAGCTGCAGCAAAGCATCATGGAGATCTGCCAGTCTTTGTGGAGACATTTGCAGTATTGGACCTGCCAAGTAGGGGCGTCTCCCCATTGTGAGTGGGACAGTGGCTCACTGGTTTGGAGTTCTTGGAAGTCTATGGCCTATCGTTGAACTGACCTCCAGGTTTTGCCTTTGATTTGGGAGCCTGTGAAAAAAGAGAGCGTCTAAGGTAGAAGACTTCTAAGGTTTCTAAGTTAGAGAGTTCACCGATTGAGGTTTTTCCCTCTTTTGCTGGAGTAAGAGAGTGCTATTTACCACCTTTCCTCTCATGATTTCCCGCTGTTGTCCCATGGGTTGTACTGCCTCAGCTCTCGTGACAGACAATGCCCCCAGTCTACCTTCAGTACTCACTGCCACACTCCATACCCATAGCTAGACCAACATTTAAGTCAATGGGTCCATCACATATGTACCAAAAATAGACTTATTATATCAGGAAAATTATATCCGCTTCTCTATCAACACAGTAATGAAGGGCCGAAGCCATAAGCTCTAGTTGTTGGAGGACAGAGGGGTCCCTTAGGATAGACCTTGAATCCTGAGACATGCCCGTGGACCAAATGGCTAAGGTCTCACAGAGGCTGGGGGGATGGGGTTGAAATACAGGGTGTAGAGCAGGGTCCAATAGGGCAAATTAAACCTTAAAAGGACTTCTATTCTCTTAAGACAGCAAGTAGCTGGGTCCACCATTATGGAACCCCTCTTTAATAGGATAATATTAGGAAAAACACTAGGGAGGAATAGATTTTCTCTGGACTAGGCAAATTACTATACAAAACAGGATGTAATAGTGATTGTACTGGAGAGGCCCTAACCAGTTTAGGACTCCTAAGAGAACCCAGGCTGATGACCTTATGTTTATCTGATGCAGGCTGCCCCAGGACAAGGTATTTGCACAATCCTTTAATAAGAGCAGAAAATGTATACCTGAGTTTTGGAGTATTGTCAACAGACTGAAACGTTTCATATACCAAGTCAACAGACAAGGTACTTCCTCATCCTCAGTTGACTGTACAAGATATGAGAATGACTCTGGACAGGACAAGGATGCTCTGTTGCATCCCTTGCATTCTGATTCAGCTAACATGGCCTAAATATTCCTCAAAAATTCAGACATTGTGGCAGAGAACTTCTAACTGGATTATACAGATGAGGGAGCAACCCCAGTAGGGGTTAATGATAACTCTAGAAAGTGCTGACACCAGCATTATCTGTACCAGGGCCTTTTGGAAGACATACTGTGAGGTTGTCAAGGCCTGGGAGACTAAATCCCTTGTGGTTATTACCTGCTATACTACTGTAAGTACTGTAAATGAGGGATTTCCCATAAGAGTACTCACAAACACCTGTGGGCATGTTAATGCCATTTGCGACCATGTCACTGGAGGTAGCAAGGAGCCTAAAATCAGTCCATTGAATCTTAGTGAGGGTGCAACTGAGAAAGGAAGTGAGGCAGGAAGTACTAAGGGGTCTGCACATACTTTTTAAAATGGTGCACAGATACACACTATACTGAAATTAGAAGTGTGGCACATGGGCAGTAAAAGCAGAAAAATGGTTACCCAGCCACAGTAGTACTGTTGCGCTGCCTGAGTATGAATTCTCTGCAAATCCTGCGCAAGTTTACCTGGCCGAATTTTAGTCAAACATGATGCACTTCATGGCCTTTGAACCACATCCTTCAAGTATGGCAGTGGTGATTTTTAGCTCCTGTCTTGTTCATGCTGTTTTTGCTGCAAGGCTTTATAAAAATTAAGCTCTGTAGAAAAAAAAAGTTAGCCATACCACCTGTTTGGCCTATTCAGCCTGATTTTAACTGTCCTGCTGCTTGACAATTTTACAATACTTTATCATCTGTGGTCTTCTAATTCTTAAATAACAAACACCTCCCTGTGTCCTGTCTTGCTCAATAAAAGTGCCATGCTGCTGGCCAATTTTTACACTGCTTTGTCATCTGCAGTCTCTTAATTCTTGTGGGAAAACATCTGCATGTGCCTTATGTCTTCACAGTTGACCTATTTATACCTTGCTGAAATTGTTCTTCTATTTGACATTTTTTTCACTGCCGTATCATTTCTGGTCTCCTAATTCTTTTTTTAATCAAATTATACTTATGAAAGGTATTTTTCTAAAGTTCACATAGAAACATTCTTCCTCACAGGGCAGTGAGAAAACCAAGAAAAACAAGAGATAGCTCCTTGCTCAAACATTTCCACAAGCCAATATAAAATACAGTAAAGTGATTAGATGAAAAAGAGAACCACCACAACTGATATCAAGATCGTCTAGTAACTAGACATTCAGCTTATAGCTGGATACATAAACTCTGTCCAGCGGGACCATATGGAGTGCTGCATAGCACTGCATAGGAAATACTGCAGGTCTGATTTTTTAAATGAAATACACCTATTAAGCTTGCTGGTCCCGTCTTCAAGTGAGGGTGGATTGGGTGAGGCCCATCTAAAAGCTATCATCCTGCATGCAGTAAAAAGTGATTTAGTGATTTCAATAGCCAGGTATTCTCCCATAAGGGAAGAGTAAAAAATGCCCAACTTGTGTCAGGGAGACAAAGATATGAGATAAGTGGATTGTAAAATATCATCCCATATATCATCTGTAATGGGCCCTAAGTCTTCCTCCCATCTTCTTCTATGCATAAGCAGGAATCTGTTGAGTATTATTATTTATTATTTAAGGTACTTATATAGCGCCGTCAATTTACACAGCGCTTTACATATATATTATACATTCACAACAGTCCCTACCCTCAAGGACCTTACAATCTAAGATCCCTAACTCACATTCATACACATACTAAGGCCAATTTAGACAGGATCCAATTAACCTACCAGCATGTCTTTGGAATATGGGAGGAAACCAGAGTACAAAGAGGAAACCCATGCAGGCACAGGGAGAACATGCAAACTCCAAGCAGGTAGTGTCGTGGTTGGGATTTGAACCAGCAAACCTTTTGATGGCTAGACAAAAGTGCTAACCACTACATCACTGTGCCGCCCAGACTACGCCACTGTCCCGCCCGATGCCCGGTGTAACAGTGCATAGGCCACATATATGAGTCCCTTAGTGGGACCAGCTTGGACTACTGTGTCAAATAACAGTGCATTATGTTGAGTTTGTAGTGCGAATGACATAGGGAATTGTGATTGTAGCTTGGAGCAGGCAGATACTTCACGTGCATGTAGTGAGTTTTTGCCCCAGAATAGGATTGAGAATAAACAACGTGTAGGTGGGTTGCAGCACTCCCAACCAGTCACGTGTTGGAATTGGGCAACAACAAAACAGACCCATGGATTGAGACCAAAAGGCCACCAAGGGTTTTGGGGTTTTGAAGAAATTCTCATTTAATTCAGTTTTTTTTTTCCTTATCAGATCCCCAAAGACAGTGTTAAATCTCTTGAAATATTTAGTAGTGTAACCTGGACTGTAGCTGATAACTGCTGTAGAAATTCTTTCTTTGCTGTTACTGTATGATCCTTATGCAGCAGGGACAGGTTTAAACTGAATATTGCCTAATGCAGAAGTGCAGCAGCTATCAATTACCAGTTAAGGACCAGCCGCCGCAGTTATACTGCGGCAGGTTGGCTACCCTGGGTGAATCACCGTAGCTGTATGTCGGGCACTAAAAGACCACTAGGGGGTGCACGCGTGCACCTGCGGCGTGACGACAGAGCTGTTGCACGTGCCCCGTGGCCGCGATGTCTGCCGGGCACCCGCGATCTGTCTCTCCTGAGAGACACAGAACGGAGATCTGTCAATGTAAACAGACACATCTCTGTTCTGTCAGGAGAGAGGAGAAGAGGATACAGATATGCTGTTCATACTGATTATGAAAAGCAATTGGTCTCCTCCTCCAGGCAGTCCAATCCTCCTACAATTAGAAACACACATTTAACCCCTTGATCGCCCCCTAGTATTAACCCCTTCCCTGCCAATGACATACAGTAATCAGTGGCTATTTTTAGCTCTGAATGTTGTATAAATGTCCATGGTCCCAAAAAAGTGTCAAAAGTGTCCGATCTGTCCGCCGCAGTCCTGCTAAAAATCACAGATGGCTGCCATTACTAGTAAAAAAAAAAATGAATAATAAAAATTCCATAAAGCTATCCCCTATTTTGTAGACGCTATAACTTTTGTGCAAACCAATCAATATATTCTATTTACCAAAAATATTTAGAAGAATACATATCGGCCTAAACTGAGGAAGAAATTTTGGTGGGGTTTTTTTGGATATTTATTACAGCAAAAATGAAAAATATTGTGTTTTTTTTCAAAATTGTCAGTCTTTTTTTGTTTATAGCGCCAAAAATTTAAAACCACAGAGCTGATCAAATACCACCAAAAGAAAGCTCTATTTGTGGGAAAAAAAGGACATAAATTTTGTTTGGGCATGACTGCGCAATTGTCAGTTAAAGCGACGCAGTGCCATATCGCAAAAAATGGCCTGGTCATTAAGGGGGCAAATACTTCCAGTCCTTCAGTGGTTAAGGAAACCACTTTTTAATGCTCATCTATAGAGAATCTCCTGTGCAGGAGGCCTGGGTACTGCCTTTGGGGACTTGTATCAATGCAAAAATTTTTTGCAGTGATTTTAATGATGCTTAAAGTGAAACAATAAAAATGAAAAATTCCTTTAAATATAGTGCCTGGGGGGGGGGGGTCCCCTTAGTCTGCATTTGTGCATTTGTGGTGCATTTGTACCATGTGTATACATTTAACCATGACAGACTCCTTCCCTTTTGTCAAGTTGGTTAGGGGTACAGCCTGAGAAGAAAAATGAGAAATGAATCCCCGATAATAGCCAGCAATTCCTAGAAACGCTCGTACCTATTTCTTGCTGTTGGGACGCGGCCAACTATCTATAGCTTCAACCTTGTTGATTTGGGGTTTTATTACTCCCCTCCCAATAGTGTACCCCTGATATTTGGCCTCTTCCTGTCCAATGGTACACTTCTTTGGATTGGCTGTAATCCCAGCTTCCCATATGGAATCTAACACGGCTTGCACTTTTGGCAGATGTGAAGCCCAATCTGTACTATGGACAATTACAGTGTTCAGGTAAGCTGCAGCATATTTCTGATGGGGCCTCAGAATCTTGTCCATTTTCCACTGGAATGTTGCCGGCGCATTCTTTAACCCAAACAGCATTTTTTTATATTGGAATGCCCCATCTGGGGTTACAAATGCAGTTTTTTCCTTTACCGTCTCGGCTAGGGGAATTTGCCAATACCCTTTGGTCAGATCGAGTGTTGTCATGTATTGGGCTGTTCCCAGCCAGTCGATCAATTTATCTATATGTGCCATGGGGTAGGTGTCAATTTTTGTAACTTTATTCAATCGTTACAAAACTGCCAGTCCCAATAAGGTTTGAGCACTAATACGATAGGACTGGACCAGTCACTCTGGGACTCCTCTACCAATTCAAGCATTCTTTGAACTTCCCCACGTATTGCCTCCTGACCTGTCTGCGGTATTTGATAGTGTTTTAGTTTTACCCTTTCACCTGGCGGGGTGATAATGTCATGCTCCACCCCAGATGTTTGTCCCGACAGCTCAGAGAAAACCTCTTTGTTGCAGAGCACAAACTCTTTAACCTCCTGTTGTTGGGGTTTTGATAGGGTGACTGCTATTCCAACCTCAGGAACCAAGCAATCAGTCGGTGACAACAAAGTTTCTGCGACCAGGGATTCCCTATTCCTCCAGGCATTCAACAGATTAATGTGATAGATCTGTTCTGGCTTTCGCCTTCCTGGTTGTCTGACCCTGTAGTTCGCCTTACTCACTTTTTAAATTATCTCGTATGGGCCCTGCCATTTGACCAGGAATTTGCTTTCAACCGTAAGGATTAGTACCAATACCCTATCCACCAGGAAAAAGGTACAGGTCTTGCCCTACGATTGTACATCTTCTGCTGTGCTAACTGCGTTTGGTCCAAATGTTCTTTTACGATTGGCATTACCTGTGCAATTCTATCTTGCACCAGGGCGACATGCTCAATCACACTCCTATGGGGAGAACTTTCACTTTCCCAAGTTTCCTTGGCGATATCCAACAGCCCTCTTGGGTGTCTCCCATAGAGTAACTCAAAGTGTGAAAAACCTGTAGAGGATTGTGGTACCTCCATAATGGCAAGCATCAAATAGGATATTAGGCAGTCCAAATCCTTTCCATCTCCATCCACCACCTTCTTTAACATTTGCTTTAGGGTTTTGTTGAACCTTTCAACCAACCCATTTGTTTGGGGATGATACACAGATGTTGTTTGAACAATTTGCATAGCTCTTTTATAACCCGGGACATAAAGGTGTACCTTGGTCCGCCAGCAGTTCTTCCAAATACCCACGCAGCTAAAAACAAGAAATAGCTCTGTGGCTAACACCTTGGCAGAGGTATTTCAAAGAGGAATCGCTTCTGGATATCGGGTGGCATAGTCCAGTATAACCAAAATGTACTGATCCCAACCTAGCAGACTTTATCGGACCTACCAAATCCATTGCAATTCTCTCAAAGGGGACCTCAATGATGGGAAGAGGTACCAGCAGTTATGAAAATGTGGCATAGGTGCTGACTTCTGACACACAGGAACAATAATTTTCTATTTCCTTCATGACCCCAGGCCAATAGAATCTCTGTAATACTCTCTCTTGGGTTTTCTCTGCCCCCAAATTATCTCCAAGAATGTGCCCATTGGCTAACTCCAACACCAACTTCCTGTAAGGTTTGGTTTCTTCCGCCCTTTGAGCAACTCGATACAGTAGATCCCTTTCCACAATGAAGTACGGGTAAGCGCAAGTCTTATCTGGGTTCACTAATTCGCCATCTACTCTTACCACATTTTCCCATGCTTTTATTAGGGTGTGGTCTTTTAACTGTTCTGTGGCAAAAAATTTCCCTGTGAACGTCTAGATCCAAAAATTCAACAGACGGCATGTTTTCGTCTGAGGATGTTGGCTCCATCCCAGTTTCTCGAATCTCCCCTGCCAACACCGACAAGGGTAATTCTGGAGATTCCTCACCATTCTCAGAGGACTTCTGGGATTTACCTCCCTGGTTTAGAGGGGCGACAGTGGGAGGGTCAGGACAATCCCAGGGTTCCCAGAATTTTGGAAAATCCCTCCCCACAATGGCATCATGTGGTAAGTGAGACACTAACCCCACCTAATGAGATACTCTCGGGTGTCCCCGTGCAAACAAATAACAGCCACCTTGTTATTCTCAGAGACCTCTTTAGTAACTAATTCAGCTTTTACCAATGTTACCAAGCTACATGAATCCAGCAACACAACAACATTTATACCATAATATACATTTTGCATAAATGTTTCTCAGTTCCCTGAATGGCAGTGAATGCAACTGTCGCAAACAGCGACTGACTCCTGTCCCTTAGAAAGTCACTTCGCATCAGTTCATTCACAACTGGGCAATTTGTGCAATATGTCCCTTTTGCCGACAGCGGTAGCAAATAATATTTTTTGCTGCCTCTTGCGGCCTTAACTTCCTGGGCTGCTCTCACCAGACATTAGGTAGAACGTCCGCCCTCTCACTCTCTCACCCCTTGGTGTCATCTTACCCGCCACTGGGGATGGCCTGGTCTCAGGGTGGAAAGTCTGTGAGTCCCTGGGAGAGGCGGTCAGGTTCTCTGTAGCTAAGTACCTCTCAACCAGATCCACAAGCTTGTCCGACATTTCTGGGTCTCCATGGCTTACCCACTTTTGGATAGAAGAAGGAAGAGATCTCAGGAACCGATCCATAACAACACGCTCCACAATCTTTGGCATGGTCAAAGTCTCTGGCTGCAGCCACTTCCTGCTCAGGTGAATGAGATCATACATTTGCGACCTGGGGGGATTTCTAAGCCAGAAAGTCCAGTTATGCACACGCTGAGCCCAGACTGCAAGGGTGACACCCAGCCATGCTAATATTTCTGTTTTAGCACAACTTAGTCTTTTGCTTGGTCAGATAATAAAGGGGCCACCAGTCCAGCCCACTGCTCCTTAGGCCACTTTTCCCTTTCAGCAGTCCTTTCAAATGCGGTCAAAAACACCTCAGGAACTGCTCACACATAATCGCTTATACAATCACTTACAATTGATTATGCTTTTCGCTGCCATAAAGTTTTCTTTTCATGGCGAATCAGCTGGTTCCCTGAGCACTGGCACTGCAGGGTCCTTTAGAGCCACCCTTCTTTCTGTGCTTTTGCCCCAGAATGGACACGGTGTGCTAGTAGAAGGAGAAGAATGTCCAGGGAAATGAGACACAAAACCGAAAAATGTAAAATTTATTCGACATTTAAACATATTCACCACATACTTTTAAAATTATTCTAA
Organism: Aquarana catesbeiana; assembly: GCF_042186555.1. Taxonomy (NCBI): domain Eukaryota; kingdom Metazoa; phylum Chordata; class Amphibia; order Anura; family Ranidae; genus Aquarana; species Aquarana catesbeiana. The sequence goes on along the minus strand of NC_133325.1, from coordinate 206,987,436 downwards.
TGAACATCAGTACAAACACATATGAATAGATAACCATAGTTACATAGATCACAAAATGTAATTGATAATCCAGAATGGTTGTTAGAAGGTTGTTTTTCTAACAACCTTGTCTCGAATTTCAGGTGTTTATATGTCTTTCTCCTGAGGAAGCGTGCATTGTCTCACGAAACGCGTAGAGAAATTTCTTATATGAGTATCAGCAATCCAGATTATCAGTTACATTTTGTGATCTATGTAACTATGGATATCTATTCATATGTGTTTGTATTGATGTTCAACGTATGTGGTGAATATGTTTAACCACTTCAGCCCCGGAAGGACTTGCCCCCTTAATGACCAGGCTATTTTTTGCGATACGGCACTGCGTCGCTTTAACTGACAATTGCGCGGTCGTGCGACGCTGTACCCAAACAAAATTGACGTCCTTTTTTCCCACATATAGAGCTTTCTTTTGGTGGTATTTGATCACCTCTGCGGGGGTTTTTTGTGCTATAAACAATAAAAGAGCGACAATTTTGAAAAAAATTTGCTATAATAAATATTCCCAATTTTTTTTCTTTTTAAACAAATGTATTCATCAGTTTGCCCAATATGTATTCTTTTACATATTTTTGGTTAAAAAAAAATCGCAATAAGCGTTTATATTAATTGGTTTGCGCAAAAGTTATAGCATCTACAAAATAGGGGATAGACTTATGGCATTTTTAATTATTATTTTTTTTTTTTACTAGTAATGGCGGCAATCTGTGATTTTTAGCAGGACTGTGACATTGCAGAAGACAGATCAGACGCTTTTGACACTTTTTTGGGAGAAGTGACATTAATATAGCTAAAAATAGCCACTGATTACTGTATAAATGTCACTGGCAGGAAAGATTTTAAGGGGGCGATCAAGGGGTTAAGTGATTCCTAGGGAGATGTTTCTAACTCTGGGGGCAGTGTAGTGAGTGTGACTGGGAGTAGAGAGACATCGCTGTTTGTAATCACTAGAAACAGCAGATTTCTCTCCTCTCCCTGACAGAATGGGGATATGTCTGTTTACATTGACAGATGAACTGTTCTCTCTCTCTCAGGAGCGATCGCGGGTGCCCGCCAAGCACGTGCATCAGCTCCTATGTCATGCAGCGGGCGCGCGCCTGCTGAGGCTATTTAAAGGGCCAACGTACAGCTACAGTGATTTGCCCAATAGATCCAACCTGCCGCAATATAACGACGCGGCTGGTTGGCTAGTGGTTAAATGTCGAATAAAATTTAGTATATTTAAAATTTTTTAGTTTTGTGTCTCTTTAAAGTCCCCTGGGCATTTTTCTCCTTGTATGTATCTATAACAGGACTGAGACACTCTCATGCGCTACACATGCCAGCTCTATTTTGTAACTGTGTGCTAGTACACTGTGCATATCCCCCTACACACACAGGTAGGAAGCCTAGGTGGACAAGCCACACCCGTTCTTCTCCCTCTTCCAAGCTTATTGATGAACAGCTGCTGAAGACTGCACTGTCCAGTGTGACCTGGTACTCTGTACTGTCTCCCAACCGGAAGTTCGGGGAAGTGGCACTGAGAGAGCTGGAGCAGGTTGCATTGATGATTAAAGAAGAAGTACAGCCAAAGCTAATTTGGCTGTATTTCCCATGTGGATCACAGGAGTGCTGTTCTTTCTGCACTCATGTGACCCATTTTCAGCAGAGAGCGGGCTGACGTCACAGAGATGATCCAGGCTCTGGAATTATCGCTACCATATGGTCGCAATCCACCCACATGCCTGGATTGGCACCCAGCTCAGCCTTCCAACGAGCCACTGAAATCCTGAGCTAGCCTCTCCTGCCCCCTCCACAGCCCAGCTCTCCAGTGAGCGAGGTGGGGGGGGGGCGCAGAGCAGAGAGCCGGTGAATGACAGCCACCGGCTCTCTGATCAGGGAGCTCTAAGAACCAAGCGACCAGCAGTGTTTGATTGCTCAGTTCTCAGTGTTAGAGCTGGCAGGGGACAGATACAGCATCTGACTGATGCTTCATCCAGCTAAGTAGGTATGATTAACAAAAAAAAGAGAATTGCATACTTCTCTTTTAAGGAATGTAAGTGTTTATTTGCTTTATGTGCTTGGACAAATTCTCCGGGTGGATTATTGTATTCTGACAGCTAATTGTGGCATATTTCAGAATACCAAAAAGCAGCTGCATCTGATTGGATGCAGCCTCTGTTTGGCCAACATGAACTTGGAAAAATTAGGAACTGTCCGAAATTTACATAATGTGTGGTCAGCTTAATGGTTGGAATATTTTTGGTTTGTGAAGGTTCCAGCAAAAATGTATGATTGATGCTAACTTGTTACTAAATTTAACAACCAAATCAGTACAAATCTGTAATCTGAAAAAAATTGCTTAAATTGTTGCTATACCCAGGAGCCTGCATTAACTATATTGGGTTTCCCACAGTACACAGAACATGGAAATGCAATTAATTTAGTAAATATAAACGGCTAAATACCTTTTCTCATCAGCAGTATATAGCAGTCTTGTGACTTCTATCAGTGTCTAGTTAAAGCTTGTAGGAGGAGTTTTCATTCTACTCTGACTGTCCTTTGAGGCTGCAGGACCCTGACCCTCTGTCTGGACAGTGGCGATTGGCTCTTTGTTGATCACATGCACCCTCCCAAGAAAGTAAAAAGCTCTCTAGCAACACACACCAAACCGAGCATGTTCTCTCTTATCAGAATATGGATTGAAGACAGTGGAAGAAGGAGAGGATTAGAGAAGACAGGATCAAACAGCCTTTTTTACACAATGCAGAGGATTAATCCCTTAGGTTCCACAGTGAGTATAACAAGCATACTTTACTGCATATACAGACTGATTTTACTGTTGTGGGTTTAGTAACACTTTAAAGGTTCAGAAAAATACCTGTTTATCTGCCAGAAATCCATTGAGCTCCTTACTTCCTGTTGGGAACTGAGAATGCTGCCGCTGCGACATTGAAACACCAAGCAGAGTTTTCCCCTGTTTGACTATAGAACACCACCCCCTCTCCCCTTCTCAATAACATAAAAGTGGTGGCAAGTAGAAATGTACAAAATTTGTTTTGTCGAGACGTCAATTTAAATATATGTGAAGTATCAAGCATTTAGGCAGAAAGGACTTCAGATGACAATAACGCTTTTCAAAACATTATTGGAATTGTAAGTGTCATAATTGTCATATATGTTCTTTTGTGCAAAAAAAAAAAAAAAAACAATTCAAGATTGCTGTTGCTTTCATTTAAAACATTGTAATCAACTGATTTTTTTTTTTTTTTTTGCGTTAGTAGAGTAAATGAATCATTTTGTATCTCCAGTCCACTAAATGGCTCTCATTACTCTACATCCACGTAAATTAGCATTTCTATCATGGAATATAACAAACAGCATAAATGTTTGCATTCATTAAATATGCTCATACACATAAAAGAGTCAATTTTTTGCAAGTTTGCTAGTTTATTTCTCTTTTAACCATTTCCACTTTGACTTATATGGCAGATAAAGGAAAGTAATCCAAGAACAAAAATAAAATATATTGCAGCAGCTTAGCCGTCCTTAGATGTTGTGACTGTATTTGTTTTATTTTTTTCACGCTAAGAACATTTTCAACAAGTACACAAAATACAAGTTGATCTTGCCAGAAATGCAATTTCCTTGTAAGATCTTGTGAGTTGAAATAAAATCACAGACATTATTATCTTCTTATAAGCTATCTTCTGTACACTCAGGGCACTCTTTAAGGCAGGGCAAAAGGGGCAGCTGCCCCGGGCCCATTCGTTGTTGTGGGGCCCAAAGCAGCTGCCCCTTGAGCCTACACTGCTTGAAAATAGTTGACAAGTGGATTTGGGAGGGCCCAAGAAAATGTTTGCCCAGGATCCAATCAATATTAAAGACGGCCCTGTGTACACTACAATCTTGCCCACCCACTATGTAAAGGAGATGAATAGAAGAGGATGCGTATGTAGTCCAAATCAGGTGAACAACATATGGTCACAACATTACTCCTCAACAGATATAGTTGGGTGAGTGAGCATAGCCTTTTGATTGTTTGTTGTGATAGTGTGTTATTTGCTGGATTACCAAGTAAAAATGAAAGGAAAATACCTTAAAAACGAAAAGTAATGCAGCCACTAAATCTAAGGACTTGTAAACTGCAATATGACATTTTTGTTCTCGTTTAGATATGTTTTAAGCATTTGATTTTACCCCTTTTGATATCTTGGCTAATATTTTACATTTATTTCAATTATTTTACTGTGTTTATCAAATGTATAATTAGACTTTTACCAACAATATTACAGCAAAAGATGCTGCTATAGAAGGAACACACATTGATCTTGTCTTCGTACTAAAGTAAAAGTGACAGTTGTATAAGAAAAACATATCATTACCTGACTGGAGTTTTCATGTTCTCTCTGTGCCTGCGTTGGTTTCCTCCGGGTGCTCTGGTTTCTTTCCACACTCCAAAGGCTTGCTGATAGGTTAATTGGCTCCTGTCTAAACTGGCCCTTGTACAGTATGTGTATGTATGAATGTGAGTTAGGGACCTTAGATTGTAAGCTCCTTGAGGGCAGGGGCTGATGTGAATGTACAATATAAATGTAAAGCGCTATATAAGTGCTTGTAATAAAAAAAAAATAAAAAAAAAAAAATTCACTTGCTGGCTGATAAATTAAATTTTCCAGCTGCTTCAAAGACTTTGCAAAGAAAACGGTCTGGGATTCTCTTCATCTTTACCAGACCCTTATGTTTGATGAGGGTCTGGTATGAATTGTCATCCCCACATTCTGTACCACTGTACCTTCAGGTCTGGTATGGACTTTAAAGGGGTTGTAAAAGTAAATTTAAAAATTAAAAAAAAAGAAAAAAATAACAAACATGTCTATACTTACCTACTCTTTTCGGGTCCCCCCGTCGGCGCTCCTGGCCCCTCCTCTATGGCCAGTGCCCCCATGGAGGCACTCGTTCATTGACACAGACACCGGGACTCGGCTCCTCCCCCCGCTTCCTCGTCACTGGCTTTGATCGACAGCACTGGAAGCCAATGGCTCCCGGTGCCCCAGCAAAGCCAGCGAGACCCAGAAGTGAGAGGAGAGAAGATCTGCAGACATGCATAGCCCTGGATCGAATGAGGGCTCAGGTAAGTAAAAGGGGGCTGAGGGGGCGATGCTGACACCTAAACATTTTTTACCTTAATGCAAGGAATGCATTAAGGTAAAAAACTTTTAGACTTTACAACCCCTTTAAGGGGGTACCCCATGCAAAAAAAAAGAAAAAATGCTTCAGGACCTCCAGACCCTTATTCAGACAAGCAGCCTGGCTGGCCAGGAAAGGGGAGTGTGTTTCCCCTTCTCTGTGCTATACCATGCCACATGCCATTACAGTACCATGGATAGTGTACCTTGCCAGCAGCAAGCCCCTTGGCAAAGTACCTTGTCCCTATGTTGATGAGGACAAGTACCTCTTCTACAAAAGCCTTGGAACAGTGTTTGTGGGGGTCTGCGGTGGGGCCTCCAATACCCCCTTTCCCCTACATAAATAAGCTAGGGGTATCTTGGTTCCCCTCCTTATTTTAAAGGGGAATCCAGATTCTCCTGCTTGCAGATGCTCACATACCAGCTAGGGATGTGGGGAAGAAGCCCTTGCCTTCATTAACATAGAAACAAGGTGCTTTGCCATGGGGGTCCCCTATATGTAGAGAGTGTAATCTGGCATGCAGGCTGCATGCTCAGATAAGGGTCTAGTGTAGATTTTGGGGAGGACCCATGCTTTTTTTTCTTGTTTTTTGCAAAAAAAAATCCATACCAGAATCTGAGCATGCTACCTTGGTGGCATGAAAAGGGGAGGGGAGAGAGCACACAACCGCATGCTCCTGAACCATAACAGAGTACATACCCTATGTTGGGTTTCCTCCTTAAAGATTCAAGCTGAGTGATTCTCAGCTATTCAGGAGAAGCCTTGTATTTTTATTGCTAAATACTAGGCTTGCTCTGATTGGCAGAGGTGGAGAGACAGACAAATTATATCACCGATTTCCACCTCAGCCAATCAGAGGAAGCCTTGTATTCATTGATAAAAATACAAGCTTCTCCTTGATGACTGAGAAGCACTCAGCCCATCTGTTTTGAAATTCTGGCAGCCCGTACTGCTGCAGGAACACAGCACCCCCTTACCCTATATTGCTAATGCTACAACAGTATGTTACAAACCACACATTGGACAGACTATTTTATAATGGAAATAGTTTGTTTGGCCAAAACTAAGTTAAAGTGATAGGAAAGCCCAAATTATCATTTAAAATTCATAAGATACCATCATTAATAATGGGCGTCATGTATTGGTTTTTGAGAAATTGCACAGTTTTTTTTTTTTTTTTGATGAAGGTCTAGTAAAGGAAAAAAAAGTAAGTGGTCCCCCCAAAGTCCATACCAGACCTTTATTTAGGCCCAGATATCCAGCACCACTCAATACATGAGTAAGTATTAAGAGTAAGGGCCACATAGCATCTGTTTATTCTTTAAAAAAAAGTAAGAAAGTAAATACATAAAAAAAAAAAATCCACCATCTATTATGATGAATAATGTTTTGACAACCTCTCGAAAGAAAAAACACAGATGCCTCTCTCCCAATCTACTCTCAGCTGAATGTAAAAAAAGGGGGGTTGTTAGCTGGTTGACGTCTTTGACCAAAAATGATCATAATTATTAAAGATGAGCTAAACTGCCCTGGGTTCCGTTTGAGCAGGGTACAGCATACAGCGTGAATTGTGTTTTTTTTTTTTTGCGAGCAAACCCTTTTGGTCTAGTATAGATTTTAAGGGGGATCTCCACTCAAAAAAAAAGTGAAGTTCTTCTAAATATCCATACCAGACCCTTAATCCAAGCATGCAGTCTGGCTGGCCAGGAAAGGTGGTAGGGGGGGTGTGTGCCCCTTCCGCAAGAACTATACCAGGCCACATGCCCCTAATATGGGGGAGTGCCTTGTTGATGAGGACATGGGTGTCTTCCACACAACCCTGGCCAGTAGTTGTGGGGGTCTGCAAGCAGGGGGCTTATTGGAATCTGTAAGTCACCTATATTAATAAAAGGGCCCCCAGATACCATGCCTTCTATATGAATGAGTAAGGGGTACATATTTCTCCTACTCATTCAAAAAATGTATCTAGAGGAAAAAGGTACCCAAACATTTGACAAGGCCTTTAATAAAAGAAAAAAAAATCGAATGAAGTCCTTCCTTTGAAATCCATCATCAATAACGATGCCTGCCAACTGAAAAAAATAAATAAATAGGTCACACGACTGTTTCCAACGGTATATGGGATAGTGGTTACATCATTGACCAAATTTGGCCATAGTCATATTTAGGCAATGATGTACCTGTCTCTGATCCCTGCCCATTTGCTTATATGACTGAGGATTCCCAGCCATGTAAGTGAATGGGTGGGTAATATCAATGCTTGGTAAGGACACAGCGGGTGCATGTTTGACCCTAACCCTAATGACCATACTGTATTATGGTCAATAATGTCAACTGGGTTGCATGCAAACAATTTGTAATAAGCCAGCATGCAGTATGATAGAGGTTGCTAGGATGCCTTTAGCTATCTGCTCCCTAGCACTGAATGACACTTTTCAGATGCTAGGATCTTAGCAACAAATGACACTAGCAGCCTGGACAGAGGGGGTTTCATTTACTGGCCATAGTAATACTGCCAATAATGAAATGATTTCCTGCTACTGCAGGATGTTTGAGCAGTTGAACAGTCCAAATAGTTTGTCAGGTCCACAAACTGTGAACAGTTAGGGTTTAGTGGGAACCCCAATTTGCCCTGAATGCTACCTTTTTTGGATAAAGTGGAAAAGGATTATAACTCCTGCCAGGTTTTTATTGCTGTCTGTTTTTCTGCCAGGGAGATTCACCATCTCTATTTGTACTGTTGTCTATGAATGAGCTTGGGTTTGAGTTGGTTGGGTTTGAGTTCAGACCAAACACGGAAAGCTGTCATTTCAACCCACTGCCACCCAATCAACTGTGACCAAGGCATTCCCTGCCCCGCAGCTGCATTGTCATTTACCTAATATGGCCATATTAGGTAAATAATGTCATGGGCATCTCCACCTCTTTGTAATGTGCAGCTGTGGGTCAGGGAATGCCCTGGCCTCAGTTAATTGGGCATCAGTGAATGGGAATAACAACTTATTGATTAAAAAAAAATACCATTTTCATTTTTTGTACAAAATGTAAGAGGCTCTCTTTTACCATTCAGTGTGTCAGGGATGTTCTGCTACTAAGGTTCTTTATAAGCAGACTCTGGAATGTTAAAGCAGTAGTAAACACTGGTTGGTCAGTTGTACCTACAGGTAAGCTTACATTAAAGCTTACTTGTAGGTACAGTGAATATATATCCTAAATGTGCATTGTTTAGGAGATACTCACCTCTTTATCAACAGGTGAAATCACAAGCGCATGCGCAATGTTCTCTCAACGGATGGCATGCCATCCGTTGAGAGTGCTGTGCTGCAGCCGTGACTCCGGCATGCATGTGCGGGAGTAACATCATTGCAGCACGGCCATTAAAATGTCTGGAGCATGTGAACACGGAAGGAAGACTTGGTGAAAATTGAATTCCTGGCAGAGGTGTAAGGGCGCTACTGGAGGAATCCGTTTTGTAGGTAGTTCATAATGTGTTAGTATGTGGTGCATACTATCATATTATGTCATTATCTTGCATAGAAATGTTTTTTTTTTTTTTTAAAGACTTAACTACTGCTTTAAGAAATGTTATGGGCTCAAACAATAACTCCCAATCTATTTACTATCCTTGACTTTTGTGTTCAGCATAAACATATATATGTTATTTTCTAATCTATTATTAAATTGACCTCTTCTGATTACAAGTATTTTGCAAAACTGCGCACAAACCACACTTCAAAGTTCTGCTGATGTGATGGTTAAGCATAGGGTCATTATTGTTTACCTAACATGCCCTGCTCAACTGTATAGATAAAAGCTCTTGTTCTTGTAACACAGCTTTTTTTTTTATGTTCATTTGTGTTATTTCCACTGCACTGTATAAGTTGGTATGTAATGTGAATTCTACTGGGTTCCTCTTATAAATACTAAAGTAGCATAAGCCTACATGAGGCATTTTTGTATCAGCATATTGGCCATGTAGAAAGGGGTATTTCTTTGATTAATAACAAAGACACTGGGGTTTATTTACTAAAGGCAAATCCAATTTGCACTACAAGTGCACTGCAAGTGCACTTGGAAGTGCACTGCAAGTGCACTTGGAAGTGCACTGGAAGTGCAGTCGCTGTAGATCTGAGGGGGACATGCAAGGAAAATAAAACAGCATTTTTACTTGTACATGATTGGATGAAAAAATCAGCAGAGCTTCCCCTCATTTCAGATCTTCCCCTCAGATCTACAGCAACTGCACTTCCAAGTGCACTTGCAGTGTACTTGTAGTGCAAAGTGGATTTGTCTTTAGTAAATCAACCCCATTATGTGCATGAGGTTTCTGTGTTTGCCTCATGTTTGCATGAATCTCCTCTCACAATCTAAAAATGTAAGGGTAGGTTAAAGACCAAACCCAAATGAAATCAATTTTTAGCTTCATATAAACTGCTGTTCGTGTTGATAGTGGAGATGATTTTACCTTTTTTGGTAACATACTGTATGTATTCTTGCCCTCCACCAGAGTCAGAAAAACCCTTTTTTGCATTCATGTTAAAATGCAGATTTTAGCTCGCAACTCAAACATTGTACATTTTCTGAAAACAAAGAGACTTGAGAATAAAATGATGGTGTTTGAATTTTTTTATGCCACCTGATATTTGCACAATTCTTTATCAAACCCATATGTAGCGGTGCCCCGTGGAGTCACTGCGTGTTTTAACGTCTACACATCACCCTACTGGTCAGACTTCCATTTTAGGCACACTTTCTCCAGACAATGAACAGTCTCTTGCTTGTTTTTGTTGTTTTTATAAGGGGATTAAACTTGGATGGGTAAAAGGGACATGGGATGCCCAGATGATGACTACTTCTAGTTGAAATAAAAGTAATTGAATCCAAACTGACAGTCTCTTCTACTGCACATCTCCTCCAGAACATTACTTGAGATCACTTGCTTTCCTTCACTGTCCAATTCTAGATTCCTCTCACCGTTAGCACATGGCTAGGCCTCACTCTGAATAAGTCCTAACATTTTCCTAGTAGACACTTTCCATGAAAATAATAATTATGCTAACTGATCATTGGTGGACTACTGGTGCTCTTCCGATGCAAATCCTGACGACCCTCCTGGCTGCAGCAATGTAACTTCAACAACACCACAGTCTCTCCTTCTGGCTCCACATCCAATCCTGGCATGTCTCTCCCAGAGCTTCTCACTGTGCTTTTCCCTCACCGACCCTGGCATGGATCCCTCCTGAATGACTTTCCTGGCCGTGTTCCCCGCTGTCTTCTTCCTGCTTCTGTTCCAGGACACCTCTCAATGACCATGTAAAGAGAAGCTCCCTCCCAGTTCCCGAGCTGCAGGACCGAGGTGCACCCCCCAGAGAGGGGGTCCCTTGAGGGCCACCACAGCCAAGCACGCCATCATTCCAGTTCTTCCACCCAACAACTCCTCCCCCAGCAGGCTGACCATGGTTCCCCATATCTATTAATCTAGACATTGTTTTATGTATATATGAGATATGCTGAGTTATTGACATCATTTGCTTTGTCCCCAGTACCCTCTGTGTCGGCCGTTTCCCATACCGAAGAATAGATATACATCCAGAGATATAAACATTTCTATGTTCCTTGGCATCATCAAATTTGCTGGGATACGGGCTAAGCAGTACATAGCACTAAACTTAACTTAATATTTATTTTAGTAATTACGATTGCAGACTGTGTTTTAATATTTGTTTCAAGATCAGCTAAAAAATGTCAGCTGTCTTGTTTAATAACTGTAGATTACAAGAAAATGGCCACGGTTGTAGTTTTTTTATGAACATCCACTAAAAAATGGCTGCCATATTGTTTTAAATATAGGACTACAAGAAAATGGCCGCTTGTTATTTCATAACATTAAACCTATTTAAGGACACTTCCAGTGCTAATATTTATTCCCTGATGAAGTCACGTGATCGTGACGATATGTGTCATGTACCTGGTGGAGATGGAGCTGGAGAGGGGGCTTCTCTTGCACCTCCTGTCTGACACCCCTGGTAGTGATGACAAGGAGTGAAGGACACAGAGTGGCACGAGGGCCGATGTAGTGGATGGTGCTGGCTGGACCTTGGCAGGAACCAGGTGGCTGAAGAGCGTTGGGCAGGCTCTGAGAGCCGGAGCTCTGTATCGCTGGGTCAGCAGATGGAGGTGTAGCCGGGGCATAAGCCAGAAGGTCATCAACAGCCAGACAGAGCAGGTACCGAGACAAGAGGCAGAGGCAGAGATGGGACACAGGCCGGGTTCAGTACACAGACGGGCAGCAAGGTATAGGAACATCAGGCAGAAGCAGAGTCAAACACAAGCCAGGATCAGGTAGGTAGGGGTCAAGGAGAAGGTTCAGGTGAAGCCAGGTCAAGACACAGGAAGCTGGAACAGATCAGGTAAACAAGCACTAGCTGACAGACCACTCAGCAATGTTCATGTGTCAGTGTTCAGTTTAAATAGGCTTACTTGGCGCCCATATGTGCACGTGCGGGTGCGCGCGCATTGGCGCGCACCTGTGCGCGCCCGTGCATGCGCCAATACGAGTCCCTCTTTGTACACACACTGGTGTGCCCATGCTTGTGCGCAGATGCGCGTCTGTTAGCCGGACTTCTCTTATAATATGCGTCAGAATAGACGGGCACCGGAAGTGACGTCAGGCCGCAAGCTCACTGCTTGTTTTGTGTTTTATTTAATTTTAACTGCTTTTATGTGATACCTTACTTTGGCTGTAAACAAATACATTTTTAGTTTTATATACTTCACCATTGGGGCCCCGCTCTCTTTTTTCTCCATCTGTTGATGTGTCCACTTGAGAGGATTTCCATCGCTAGTAACTTATGTAAAGGAAACACATATAAATAAGAAGCATTCACCAGGATACCAGGCTCCATACAGACCGCCATCCACAAATAAATATTCAGGGAGACCCACTGCAGGATCCTGGAATTTGGATTCCCCTTTGATATCTTTATGCTGTTACCTTACAGCGGTAAGGTAAGGAGCCACTGCACCCTTAGGTGTAACCGCACTGAAGAAAAAGGATCACTCATAAACATCATCATAACACAGAATGTTGAACACTGTCAACACTAGCACCACACTAAAGATATATGTTTTCTTTGAACTTTGTGTCACTTGCACCTTTATCCTTTTTAGGTTAGCGTCGTTCTGGACCCTGTACTATATTGGACTATTTGCACCTATTGCACATGGAAAGTTCATCACCTACCTTTTTATTATTTAGCACTTTAGACTCTATATTTACTGTGTTTTTAGTGTATGAATTTGAACATTTTTTTTGGAGTCCATTATCTTGTACACTTAGCGCTTTATATGAATCACTGAGCACTTTATTTGTTTTTATTATTTGGAGCGCAGCACCATATATTGATTTTTATTATATTTTCTGCTGGGTAGTGTTTGACTCAATCGGTGCCTGCTGCAACCAAGCACCATATTTATTTATTACAGTTTAGGCAGCAGGGGAATTTTCATTTCATCTATATAGGAAGCCTGCTCCCAGATACACCCCATGTCACTCCAGCACTCTGCCCTGCCTCTTTTCCAGAACCTTCTCACTGGAAACAGAGGAGGCGTCCAAGAGCTGAGGCACATGTCAGTCACCTGTTGCTACACTAAACCACTCCCCTGCCCCCAGATCAAAATCAAACAGGCATAGCTCACAGTTAGGCCTGCCCAAATTTACCTGCACTGGCAGTAAAAACACAAACACCACTCTAGCATGTACCTAAGGTAGAGGGTGCTACACTCACCCCCACCCAGGAGTAAGGGCGTCCCATGAATTAGTTGCATGGTGGAAGGGAAATAACTTGGAGAGGGCTATGGTACAAATAAGTTACGTACAAAAATAAATATGTACAATTTCTGTAACGTATATACACTGTACATCATCACTATACAACCCTAGCTACAGGTCCCTGCAGCTAGACACATGAAACACTTTTGGGCCAGAGCATTTCTCCCGCAGGAAAAATACTCTGCTCACAGAATTCTTGTCCTCTGGAAACAATGGAGATGAACAGCTGTCACATCCCTGAAATTCCTAAAAGAAGACAAAACATATAACATCCTATACTTACATGCTACCTGTACACTATACAACATCACTTAAAGGGGGTTAGGATCCTTCCAGCAGAGAAAATCAAATTAACACCACCACATATATTTCCTGTTTGTTTTGTTCTGTCAGAAGGGAACTACTAACCTAAAAACAGAACAACAACAAAACATATATGTACAAACTTGTAAACAGTCCTTCTTTGGCTCCTGATAGGAGGGGCCCCTCCTTGGACAACAGACTCCAAAGAGGTGGGCAGGGACAGTACACCCAAAGCGTCCGTGATCAACAATCCCTCCATCAGGCACACTGGGAGGCAGGAAAAGGCTGTATCTGCAAAAAAGAAATATCAAAGAGGAAAAACACTCACAACCCTGCCACTTCCTGCAGTCCTTGTGGCCGCTTCTATGGCGGCTGCACGGCACAGCAGTCCTCCTCAGACATAGAAGCGGAGATGCGGCAACCTCCTCCTGCTAGTCCCCTCTGCTCTGACAGAGTCCAAGTGCCTCCTGGTCCAATTCTAGATTCCTGTCCCCGTTAGTACATGGCTAGGCCTCACTCTGAATAAGACCTTCAGTGTCACCTACAACTCTGTCTCCTCCTCTCCATTGCCCCTTTCTGTGGGGGGTCCCCCAAGGCTCTGTTCTTGGACCCCTTCTCTTCTCTATCTACACCTCCTCCCTTGGTCACTTGATAACCGCCCACGGCTTCCAATACCACTTATACGCTGATGACACCCAAATCTATCTGTCTACTCCTCACCTCACTCCTCCAGTTTCCTCTTGCATTACTAACTTACTAACTGACATATCAGCATGGATGTCGCACCACTTCCTTAAACTAAATCTCTCTAAAACTGAGCTATTAATATTCCCCCCGCCCGTGCCCCCCTCCACGACTTTTCCATCAAATCAACAATGCAACCATCAGTCCCTCCCCTCACGCCAGGGTACTAGATGTAATCCTAGACTCTGACTTGTCATTTCAGCCTCAAATCCAATCGTTGTCAAAAGTTTTTAGAATTCACCTCCGTAACATCTCTAAAATTCACCCCTTTTTAACAAATGAAACTACCAAGCTCCTCATTCACTCCCTTGTTATCTCTCGCCTTGACTATTGCAGCTCCCTTCTCATTGGCCTGCCTCTCCATAGGCTATCCCCTCTTCAGTCTATCATGAATGCTGCTGCTAGACTTATCCACCTTACCATCCACTCAGTGTCTGCCAACCCTCTCCTCCAATCCCTACACTGGCTCCCAATCACCCAGTGAATTAAATTCAAAATACTAACCACAACATACAAAGCCATTCACAACTTTGCCCCAAGCTACATCACCAATCTTGTCTCCAAATATCACCCAAATCGTCCTCTCCGCTCTTCTCAAGACTTCCTACTCTCAAGCTCTCTTGTCTCCTCCTCTCATGCTCGTCTCCAGGATTTCTCCAGAGCCTCTCCCATCCTCTGGAACTTGCTACCTCCAGCTGTCCGGCTATCCCCTATTCTTGCTACCTTCAGGTGGTCCCTGAAAACTTTTTTTTTCAGGAAAGCCTATAACGTCTCTAACTAATCTTTTACCACTTCCATCAGCTCATTCCCCAGAGTTACAACCTTTTGTATCACCTGCCCCATCCTATTAGATTGTAAGTTCTTCTGAGCAGGGCCTTCTTAATCCTCTTGTATTTTATTGTATTAAAACTGTATTGTCTCCCTTTTATATTGTAAAGCCCTGCGTAAACTGGTGGCGCTATATAAATCCTGTATAATAATAATAATAATAATAATAAGTCCTAACATTTTTCCAGTAGACACTTTAGATAAAAAAAAATTGTTCTAACCAATCCTTGGTGGACTACTGCTCCCAGCACATCCGATGCAAATCCTGCCAACCCTCCTGGCTGCAGCAACTTAACTTCAACAACATCACAGTCTCTCCCTCTGGCTCCACATCCAATCCTAGCATGTCTCTCCCAGAACTTCTCAATGTGCTTCTTACTCACCGACCCAGGGATGGATCCCTCCTGAATGACTTTCCTGGCCATGTTCCCCTCTGTCTTCCTCCTGCTCATGTTCCAGGACACCTCTCAATGACCGTGTAAAGAAAGGCTCCCTCCCAGCTCCTGAGCTCCAGGCACGAGGTGCACCCCCCCCAGAAAGGGGGTCCCTCGAGGGCCACCACAGCCTAGCATGCCATCATTCCAGGTCTTCCACCCAACAACTCCTCCCCCAGCAGGCCGCCCCCCCCTGCCAATCCTAGTTGGGGATTGGTCAGGGCTCCCAGATACACCCCAGGTCACACCAGCACTCTGCCCTGCCTCTTTTCCAGAAACTTCTCACTGGAAACAGAGGAGGGGCCCAACAGCTGAGGCACATGTCAGTCACCTGCTGCTACACTAAACCACTCCCCTGCCCCCAGATCAAAAACAAACAGGCCTAGCTCACAGCTAAATTTATCTGCACTGACAGTAAAAACACAAATACTACTCTGGCACCTACCTGCCTAATGTAGAGGAGGCATATTTTCAGTACAAAACATCTTTTGCATCCCCTTAAAGCTAATAAAGTACACATCGTACTCAATTAGCTTTTTTCCTGACCACATCGGCCTGGGAATGGCAGAACTGAAACAGTAACTGATTAAATGCTTGTCACTTCTGTCTTTATTTAGTGTAGGGACTATCAGCTAGTTCTGGGGGCAACACCTTTGAGCATCTGTGGAAGTGATCGGGTGGGTTTACAGTTGTCACAATCACTTCCATTAGAAAGTTACAATTGGCTCAAAAGTTGTAAACAGACTCTCAGCTACTATAGCAGCCAGGAGTCTATTTACAGGCCTGTGCTGCCACAGATGTAAAGCTTATAGTGGTTGTAAAGGCAGAAGTTTTTTTATCTTAATGCATTCTATGCATTAAGATAAAAAGCCTTCTGTGTGCAGCAGCCCCCCTCAGCCCGCCTAATACTTACATGAGCCCAAACAGATCCAGCGATGTTGCAGCAGTGTCTTGACTCCCCGGGACTCCTCTCATTGGCTGAGACAGCAACGCAGCATCATTGGCTCCCACTGCTGTCAATCAAAGTCAGTCAGCCAATGAGGAGATAAAAGGGGGCGGGCCGGACCAGGCCGCGCCATGGCTCCATGTCTGAATGGACACAGAGAGCTGCACCTCGGCTCGGGTGTCCCCATAGCAAGCTGCTTGCTCTGGGGGCACTCAACAGGAGGGCAGGGCCAGGAGCACCAAAAAGGGACCCAGAAGGGAGCGGCCAGGAGCTACGAAAAGGGACCCCAAGAAGAAGATCTGGGTTGCTCTGTGCAAAACCACTGCACAGAGTAGATAAGTATAACATGTTTGTTATTTTTTCAACTAAAAAAAAATCTTTATTATCACTTTAAGTCTATGGCAGCAGAATGGGTAAAGCAAAACTTTTCTAAAATACACATGGGCACTGCCAATCTCCTTCCAGTTGGCTAGCTAGTACACTGTGACTATCTAGGTTTAAACTACTGACCCCAAAAAAGAATGCACATGTAGTCAGAGTAAAGTCAGACACCACAGTAAATAATTTTATATATCCAGGGTAGAACCAACCTAACTCGACCTCTTATGGCACCATCCCTAGTTGGCAGTAAAACTGCAAAAGTCTATCTCCAAAAACCACTGTCCATTCATGGTGGAGACACAAGATTGGGACTTTAAATGTGCCTTAAAGAGGACTTATAACATACAGTATATAACAAATAAAATCACCAGCTTTATTATACAATTAAATCACATAAAACTTACATAGAACCCCCCCCCCCTGCCCATTTTCTAACACGCCTTCTTTTTTTTTTCGTTTTCCCTTTCCTTCCATTCCTCCCTCCCCACTTTTCTGGTAAATAATAAAAAAAAAAAAAAGGTTAATGGGAATCAGGCTGTACAGCAGTGGTGGCCAATGGAAAATATTTGGGGGGGGTACGGCACACAGTATGTCAATCTATCCATTACCATATAGGGGGGTGGAGTGGAGAGAGGGGGCAGTGCCCGGGCGCCCCTAATAGGCTGCCACTGCTGTACAGAGCTGCTTTTCGTTTGGTTACTCACACACTCCTTGGCAGAGCTGAAGAAATGATCTTATCCAATTATACTGCCTTGTTGACTTGCTATAATGTTTTAAGTTTACGAACTTGTAACTCTGTTTGCACCACTTTCCCAATGGTTTTACTGTGCAAACCTGTTACTGTTTCTAAATTGAGAATTTAAAAAAAATCACATTCAATTTGATGTAGCAGATATATAATAACACTCTCAATAGTATAGTGGATTGACACATTTCATTGTATTTATGCTTTCCTCTAATGGGTGGCACATACAGTAGGTGGATGTGGTGGGGTTGTGGGGTTTTTTTTTTTACCCTTTCCCCTCTCTCCAGGTATCTGTTGCCATTTTTTGTGATTTTTAGTTTATGGTTAATATGTGAATATCTGTAAGAAAATTTTATTAGACTAAAACCCAACACAGGCCTAAAAAGTTGCATCTCACATAATAAGCAGCAATGGCAAATTTGCATATAAACTGACCCCCCCCCCCCCCCCGCCACAATGGAGAAAAGGGAAATATTAGAAAGGCTGAGTATAAGATTGGGTTTTAGCTTTTGTTGATGAATTAATATTATTATTTTCATTTTTTTTTCAAGTTTTAATTTAGTTCAATATTATCATTATTATTATTTATTTTATCTAATTATTATTAATTTTTATTATTTTTATTTTTACTTTTCTTTTTGTAGCGCATTTGGGATTTCTGCATTTGCTTGTGGACCTCTCTGGCTCTCCTTTTTGACCCCACCAAATTGAGCATTTATATATTATATAATACAGAAAATAATGTTTTTTAAAGGGTAATCACAGGCTTCATATCCAAATATGTCTTGCTGTCTTTTGCCACATCTTTTGGTGTTGTAAGTAATTAATTCTATATTGATTGTGTTCTATGGTGTTGTACATATTTCCTTTTTTTGTTTATATTTACTTATTTCTAAAATCAAGGTCCTTTGGATTTTCACTGAGGAAGAGAAAAAGTCTAATCTAAACTAATGTTGGGGGTTTTGGTTGATGTGCATATACAGTATGAATAAAGCATTATTAGTTTTTGACATTTCTGCTTATTATTATGTGAGATGTAACTTTTTAGGCCTGTGTTGGGTTTTAATTAAATAAGGTTTTGTTATATTGTTTACACTAATGTTATTTTTTTCTGGTGCCCTTTAAAATCCATGCCACCCATTAGATTTCTTAAATATATTATTTTTATTGGATGGGCACCAATATGGTCTCAAACACCTTCTTTATTTAAAACTAAACTCCAGGAAACCTGTAACCCTCCTTTGTGGTGGGACTGCACCCACATTGCAAGGATTGACTGCTCATTTCTGTCTGGGGATTTTGAAAAGTACTTTTACTTGCCCGATCCTCCACTCTCACAGGTTCTTCTGCACTGCTAGACTGGTCCCCACAGCCTCTTCTCTCCTACACTCCATTGGTCTAAGGTCCTCTGACATCATCAAGACCAGTGCAGGGTCTATAGCCCTACATGAGGACACAGAAGAACAGTCCACTGCTGGAGTGAGGGGGAGCCATCTATGCCATGGGAGTGGAAGGTCATTTAAGTAAGGGCTCATGCACACTGCAAAAGTGCCTGATTTACAGGTGTTTTTACAATTTTTTTTCACTGTCTCCAAACACCCCTCCATGTTAACCTATGTGTCCTTGTACACATAGGAATTTACAGGAGTTTAGAGGCAGGGGGGTTTAGAGGTAGATAAAAAAACCTAAAAAACACTAAAATCACATTCAGGAGAGGAGTTTTTTAGCATAAAAAATGCTCAAATGCACATAAACGTGCGCTAGAGCAAGGCATGTTTATGCTCATTAATACATTCTATTGGCCAGAATAAATTAACATTCTGGCCAATAGAATACCTAGAGCTTAGATTGTAAGCTCTAACGAGCAGAGCACTGTGCTTCCTCTTGTACCAAACTGTATTGTAACTGTACTGTTTGTCTTTATTTTGTAATGCATTGAGCACTTGTTTGTGCTATAAAAATCATGTATAATAATAATAGAATGTGTGACTGTGCATAAATGTAGTTGTAAAAGCAACTTTTTACAATGTTTTCTTCTGCTACTAAACTCCTGTAGGAGAAAAGGCATCAAAGAGAATACAGTGTGCAAGTTGCCAAAGGCTTCAAGTACACTGGCAGCTCCTAAACTTGAGTTGAGGAGCTTTTGACGTTTTTTGCCAAAGCTCCTAAACTCAACTCTATAAAAGCTTATGTGTCCATTAAGGATGAGCTTCGTGTTCAAGTCGAACGCATGTTCGATTCGAACATGGTGTGTTCGGTCATTCGCCGAATTACGAACACTATGGGCTGTTCGCGCCAAATTCGAGTGGCATGTCACGGCCCATAATTTACTGTGGCATCGCAGTGCATTGTTGGCTGATGATTGGCCAAGCATGCACTATGACCCGCATGCTTGGCCAATCACAGTGCTGTGTGTACAGAGAGCCGTAATTGGCCAAAGCCAAGGAGGCTTTGGCCAATTATGGCTCAGGGGGTTTAGTACACACCCCACACTGTATAAGGCCACCTCTGTGGCGGCCTTGTGTAGTGTGTTGCGGTGGAGACTGGAGAGAAATAGAGAGACAGTGTCATTTGACTTAAGTTAGATAGAGTAGGCAGGTCGAGTCAGTTAGTTGCACTTACAGTGTATTGTGTATATATATGCATCCCAGGTGTTGTGTGTATATATATATATAAATATATATATATATATATATATATATATATATATATATATATATATATATATATATATATATATTGTATTCAGTTTAGCTAGATCCTGTTCTCCTAATATACTGAAAGGCAGGCAGGTGTTTTTACAGTATTTCCAGTTACTGTACTGTGTACCCTGCACAGTTGCACCTACAGTATAGCTACCTGAAGCCAGGTGCTTGTGTGGGCTCTTGACATATTTCCAGTTACTGTACTGTGTACCCTGCACCTACAGTATAACTACCTGAAGCCAGGTGCTTGCGTAGGCTCCTGACTTATTTCCAGTTAGTGTACTGTGTACCCTGCACAGTTGCACCTACAGTATAACTACCTGAAGCCAGGTGCTTGTGTAGGCTCTTGATGTATTTCCAGTTACTGTACTGTGTACCCTGCACAGTTGCACCTAGAGTATAGCTACCTGAAGCCAGGTGCTTGTGTAGGCTCTTGATGTATTTCCAGTTACTGTACTGTGTACCCTGTGCAGTTGCACCTACAGTATAGCTACCTGAAGCCAGGTGCTTGTGTGGGCTCTTGACATATTTCCAGTTACTGTACTGTGTACCCTGCACAGTTGCACCTACAGTATAACTACCTGAAGCCAGGTGCTTGTGTAGGCTCTTGACGTATTTCCAGTTAGTGTACTGTGTACCCTGCACAGTTGCACCTACAGTATAACTACCTGAAGCCAGGTGCTTGTGTAGGCTCTTGACGTATTTCCAGTTACTGTACTGTGTACCCTGCACAGTTGCACCTACAGT
The DNA here is from genome assembly GCF_042186555.1 of Aquarana catesbeiana. Classification (NCBI taxonomy): domain Eukaryota; kingdom Metazoa; phylum Chordata; class Amphibia; order Anura; family Ranidae; genus Aquarana; species Aquarana catesbeiana. Next base: position 206,966,564 of record NC_133325.1, on the reverse strand, counting down.
ATAACTACCTGAAGCCAGGTGCTTGTGTAGGCTCTTGACATATTTCCAGTTACTGTACTGTGTACCCTGCACAGTTGCACCTACAGTATAACTACCTGAAGCCAGGTGCTTGTGTAGGTTCTTGATGTATTTCCAGTTACTGTACTGTGTACCTTGCACAGTTGCACCTACAGTATAGCTACCTGAAGCCAGGTGCTTGTGTAGGCTCTTGACTAGGGATGAGCTTCGTGTTCGAGTCGAACCCATGTTCGACTCGAACATCGGCTGTTCGATTGTTCGCCGAATTGCGAACGATATGGGCCGTTTGCGCCAAATTCGCGTGGCGCGTCACGGCCCATAATTCACTGCGGCATCGCAGTGCATTGCTTGCTGATGATTGGCCAAGCATGCACTATGACCCGCATGCTTGGCCAATCACAGCGCCGCCTTAACAGAGAGCCATAATTGGCCAAAGCCAAGGAGGCTTTGGCCAATTATGACTCAGGGGATTTAGTACACGCCCCACACTATATAAGGCCGCCTGCACGGCGGCCCTGTGCAGTGTGTTCCGGTGTGCTTAGAGAGAGAGAGAGACAGTGTCATTTCATTTGAGTTAGCTAGATTAGGCAGGACAGTCAGTCAGTTAGCTGCACTTAAAGTGTATTGTGTATATATATGCATCCCAGGTGTTGCATATATATATATATATATATACACTGTATTCAGTTTAGCTAGATCCGTTCCTGTTATATTCCTACTGACAGGCAGGCTTGTCTTGTTACAGTATTTTGAAGAAAATTACTGGTGTTCTTTTGATCCTATTAGTACCACAGTCAGGCAGCTAGACTATTTACATTTAGTGCAGTGCGTCCTGCTCACAGTGTTCAGCTAGATCCGTTCCTGTTATCTTCTTACTGACAGGCAGGCTTGTCTTGTTACAGTATTTTAAAGAAAATTACTGGTGTTCTTTTGATCCTATTAGTACCACAGTCAGGCAGCTAGACTATTTACAGTTAGTGCAGTGCGTCCTGCCCACAGTGTTCTGCTAAACCTACAAGTAAGTGGGGTGCGTCCTGCTCACAGTGTTCAGCTAAACCTACAAGTTAGTGGGGTGCGTCCACCTCACAGTGTTCAGCTAAACCTACAAGCTAGTGGGGTGCGTCCTGCTCACAGTGTTCAGCTAGATCCGTTTCTGTTATCTTCTTACTGACAGGCAGGCTTGTCTTGTTACAGTAAATACAGCTACCTGAAGAAAATTGCTGGTGTTCTTTTGATCCTATTAGTACCACAGTCAGGCAGCTAGACTATTTACAGTTAGTGCAGTGCGTCCTGCTCACAGTGTTCTGCTAAACCTACAAGTTAGTGGGGTGCGTCCTGCTCACAGTGTTCAGCTAAACCTACAAGTTAGTGGGGTGCGTCCACCTCACAGTGTTCAGCTAAACCTACAAGCTAGTGGGGTGCGTCCTGCTAACAGTGTTCAGCTAGATCCGTTTCTGTTATCTTCTTACTGACAGGCAGGCTTGTCTTGTTACAGTAAATACAGCTACCTGAAGAAAATTGCTGGTGTTCTTTTGATCCTATTAGTACCACAGTCAGGCAGCTAGACTATTTACAGTTAGTGCAGTGCGTCCTGCTCACAGTGTTCTGCTAAACCTACAAGTTAGTGGGGTGCGTCCTGCTCACAGTGTTCAGCTAAACCTACAAGTTAGTGGGGTGCGTCCACCTCACAGTGTTCAGCTAAACCTACAAGCTAGTGGGGTGCGTCCTGCTCACAGTGTTCAGCTAGATCTGTTCCTGTTATCTTCTTACTGACAGGCAGGCTTGTCTTGTTACAGTAAATACAGCTACCTGAAGAAAATTGCTGGTGTTCTTTTGATCCTATTAGTACCACAGTCAGGCAGCTAGACTATTTACAGTTAGTGCAGTGCGTCCTGCTCACAGTGTTCTGCTAAACCTACAAGTTAGTGGGGTGCGTCCTGCTCACAGTGTTCAGCTAAACCTACAAGTTAGTGGGGTGCGTCCACCTCACAGTGTTCAGCTAAACCTACAAGCTAGTGGGGTGTGTCCTGCTCACAGTGTTCAGCTAGATCCGTTCCTGTTATCTTCTTACTGACAGGCAGGCTTGTCTTGTTACAGTATTTTAAAGAAAATTGCTGGTGTTCTTTTGATCCTATTAGTACCACAGTCAGGCAGCTAGACTATTTACAGTTAGTGCAGTGCGTCCTGCTCACAGTGTTCTGCTAAACCTACAAGTTAGTGGGGTGCGTCCTGCTCACAGTGTTCAGCTAAACCTACAAGTTAGTGGGGTGCGTCCACCTCACAGTGTTCAGCTAAACCTACAAGCTAGTGGGGTGCGTCCTGCTCACAGTGTTCAGCTAGATCCGTTCCTGTTATCTTCTTACTGACAGGCAGGCTTGTCTTGTTACAGTATTTTAAAGAAAATTACTGATGTTCTTTTGATCCTATTAGTACCACAGTCAGACAGCTAGACTATTTACAGTTAGTGCAGTGCGTCCTGCTCACAGTGTTCTGCTAAACCTACAAGTTAGTGGGGTGCGTCCTGCTCACAGTGTTCAGCTAAACCTACAAGTTAGTGGGGTGCGTCCACCTCACAGTGTTCAGCTAAACCTACAAGCTAGTGGGGTGCATCCTGCTCACAGTGTTCAGCTAGATCCGTTTCTGTTATCTTCTTACTGACAGGCAGGCTTGTCTTGTTACAGTAAATACAGCTACCTGAAGAAAATTGCTGGTGTTCTTTTGATCCTATTAGTACCACAGTCAGGCAGCTAGACTATTTACAGTTAGTGCAGTGCGTCCTGCTCACAGTGTTCTGCTAAACCTACAAGTTAGTGGGGTGCGTCCACCTCACAGTGTTCAGCTAAAGCTACCTGTAGAAGGTTGGTGGTGTTCTCATACTACAGGCAGGCGGTTGATTTTGCTAGCTGCAGTATCAGTACATATATATATATATATATATATATATATATATATATATATATATATATATCCCAGCTTAGTGCAGCTACAGGCCATTAGTATGTCTGGAAGGCCAAGAAGGAGAGGCAGACAGTCACAAGCCAATAAGAGAGGGAAAGCAGGCTCTGTGTCTAGTGCTGGTCGTGGAGACGGTGCATCCTCATCAGCACGTGGCCATGGGACACGCTTGGCCTTTTTTTCGTCAGCTGGCCATGTTGAGCCGCAACATGCGGAAGACTTGATCGAGTGGATGACCAAGCCGTCCTCATCCTCCTCATCCTCTCTCACCCATGCCCAGGGTACTTTGTCTGGCAAAGCAGCGGCCTCTTCCCTCGGCTCAATGTCATCAGTGACTCCTTCCCTAGCCCCACCATGTCCTCCTGAGGAGTCCCTCGAACTGTTTGACCACAGTGTTGGGTACATGCTCCAGGAGGATGCCCAGCGTTTGGAAGGCTCTGATGATGATACTGAGCTTGATGAAGGCAGTAACACGAGCACGGACAGAGGGGGTGCCCAAGAAGGACAGCAATCTGGCAGTCATGCTCCCCCTGCTGCAGCATACTGCCAGGTTTGCTCCAGTGATGAGGAGGGAGGGGATGATGAGGTCACTGACTCAACGTGGGTGCCTGATAGGAGAGAGGAGGAGGAGGAGGAGGCGGCACATCACCAACGAGGCAGGATGCCCTCCAGGGGCCAGCCTAAGGGCAGCACATTGACTGCATCACACCCCAAAGCTCCACATGTGCAGGGCGCTGCAGTCTCTGCGCGTTATTCAAAAAGTTCTTTGGTGTGGGCCTTTTTTGAGACGAGTGCATCAGATCGCACCGCTGCTATTTGCAACATATGTCTCAAGCGTATCTCGCGTGGCCAAAACATCTCCCGCTTGGGTACCACATGCTTGACCAGACATATGTTGACCTGCCATGCAGTTCGTTGGCAAGCGTATCTAAAAGACCCACACCAAAGAACAAAGAGGACCTCTGCTTGCTCCTCATCAGCTGAGATTTCCAACCCCACTAGACCTTCAGTCCTCTCTGAGACCTGCACTGAGAGGAATGAAGGTGTAGAATTAGGTGTGTCACAGCCACGTACTTGTGGGCAATCTGATTTTGGTACACCGACGTCAGATTGTACCAGGCAAATTTCCCTGCCCCAGCTGCTGCACCGCCGAAAGAAGTTTGCTCCCAGCCATCCACATGCCCAACGGTTGAATGCTAGCTTGGCAAAATTGCTAGCACTTCAACTGCTGCCTTTTCAGTTGGTAGACTCTGCCCCCTTCCGTGAGTTTGTGGAATGTGCGGTTCCTCAGTGGCAGGTACCCAAACGCCACTTTTTCTCACGGAAGGCGATTCCGGCTCTCTACCAGCATGTGGAAGGCAATGTCCATGCCTCGCTGGACAGGGCGGTCAGCGGTAAGGTGCATATTACCGCTGACTCATTGTCCAGCAGGCATGGACAGGGACGTTACCTAAGTTTCACGGCGCATTGGGTGACTCTGCTGGCAGCTGGGAAGGATGCAGGACAAGGTGCAGTAGTGTTGGAGGTTGTTCCACCACCACGCCTCCAAAATGCTAATGATTGCGACACACCTCTCTCCTCCACCCCCTCCTCTTCTTCTTCCTCCATGGCCTCTTCCTCGGAACCAGCGGTGCTCCGTAGTCGTTCAAGGGGCTACGCAAGTACGCAGGCCAAAAGATGCCATGCGGTGCTTGAGCTGGTGTGCTTGGGGGACAGGAGCCACACTGGGGCAGAGGTTCTGTCAGCTCTGCAGGGGCAGGTTCAGAGGTGGTTGAAGCCACGCCAACTTAAGGCAGGAATGGTGGTTTGCGACAATGGCACCAACCTCCTCTCTGCCCTCCGACAGGGACAAATGACCCATGTGCCCTGTTTGGCTCACGTCCTTAACTTGGTGGTGCAGCGGTTCTTGGGCAGGTACCCGGGCTTACAGGATGTCCTGAGGCAGGCCAGGAAAGTCTGTGTGCATTTCCGCCTGTCATATAATGCCAGTGCTCGGCTGATGGACCTCCAAAAGGAGTTTAACCTGCCCAAGAACCGCCTAATCTGTGACATGCCCACCAGGTGGAACTCAACGTTGGCCATGCTGCAGCGGCTGCACACGCAGCAGAGGGCCATCAATGAGTACCTGTGCGACTATGGCACCAGGACAGGGTCAGGGGAGCTTGGTTTTTTTTCCCCACGCCAGTGGGCCATGATCAGGGATGCATGCACTGTCCTGTCACCATTTGAGGAGGCCACGAGGATGGTGAGCAGTGACAGTGCATGCATCAGTGACACTATCCCCCTTGTCCACCTGTTGGAGCACACGCTGCGTGGAATGATGGACAGGGCACTTGAGGCAGAACAGAGGCAGGAAGAGGAGGACTTCCTTAGCTCTCAAGGCCCCCTTTATCCAGACAGTGTTCCTGCGTGCCCGCCGATCACACAGGAAGAGGACGAGGAGGAAGCGGAGGAGGAGGAGGAGGAGGAAGATTGTGTCAGTATGGAGGTGGAGCCTGGCACTCAGCATCAGCAGCAGTCTTTAAGGGATCAGTCCCAAGAAACACATGGACTTGTACGTGGCTGGGAGGAGGTGGCTGCGGACCATGTCGTCCTTAGTGACTCAGAGGACTCCGGACCGAATGCCTCAGCAAACCTATGCTGCATGGCCTCCCTGATCCTGCAAAGCCTGCGTAAGGATCCTCGTATTCGTGGTATCAAGGAGAAGGACCAATACTGGCTGGCAACCCTCCTTGATCCACGTTACAAGGGTAAGGTTGCGGACCTTATCTTGCCATCGCAGAGGGAGCAGAGGATGAAACATCTTCGGGAGGCCTTGCAGAAAGGTCTGTGCAACGCGTTCCCAGAGACTGGGAGGTTACAAACTCCTGTTTCTGGACAACGTGTTGCTGAGGCTTCGGTCAGTCAAAGAAGGAGCGGTGGAGAAGGTGGCCGTCTGACCGATGCGTTCAGACAATTTTTTGGTCCGCAGCCCCAAGGTATGATCGGTTCCAGCAACCATCACCAGCGTCTGTTTTACATGGTGCAGGAATACCTAGGGGCAAGATCAGACTTGGACACCTTTCCCACCGAAAATCCTCTGGGTTACTGGGTCTTGAGGATGGATCACTGGCCAGAGCTTGCACAGTATGCAATTGAGCTACTGGCCTGTCCTGCATCCAGCGTTCTTTCGGAACGCACATTCAGTGCTGCTGGAGGCGTGGTAACCGATCACAGGGTGCGTCTGTCCACTGACTCGGTCGATCGACTGACCTTCATAAAAATGAATGAGTCTTGGATCACCACCAGCTACCAAGCACCTGATGCTGATGTAACCGAATAATTTTTTTTGAAATCTCAGATCCCTTCAAAGACTGCCTATGCTGATGCTGATTGACTATCCCTGAGTAATTATCCTCTTCCTCCTCAATCATCACGCTGATAGCTTGTAAGAACATTTTTGGTTCTGGGTGCCACCACCAGTGCCTAAGGCACAATTTTTCAGCCCCTGTTTAACAGGGGCGTGTAATTACGATTTTTGATGTAATACTTTGCAGCAGGGATCGTTCCTGCATTCCAACTAGAGTGTCTGTGAGGGGTTGCAGTGTTGTGGCACCAGCACCAGTGCCTAAGGCCCAATTTTTCAGCCCTTGTTTAACAGGGGCGTGTAATTACAATTTTTGATGCAATACTTTGCAGCAGGGCTCGTTCCTGCATTCCAACTAGAGTGTCTGTGAGGGGTTGCAGTGTTGTGGCACCAGCACCAGTGCCTAAGGCCTAATTTTTCAGCTCCTGTTCAACAGGGGTATGTAATTACAATTCTTGATCTAATATTTCACAGCAGAGCCCTGTGAGGGCTTACAGTGTTGTGGCCACAGCAACACCTAAGGCCCAAATTTCTGCTGAGTATATAGGGCAGGACCCTACTTTCAAACAACTAACTTACAAACGACTCCTACTTGCAAACGGAAGGAGACAACAGGAAGTGAGAATAAATCTACCCCTAGGAAGGGAAATTCTCTCCTGTAAGAGTTAATATGGGAAAAACATTTCTCCTTTCCACTGATGCTTTCCAATCCATTGGGACAAAAAGTGAGGTGAAATCTTCTGAAGAGGAGGAAAGACAGCAAAACAAATGTCACAGGGGTGATAACCCTTCCCTATGTTTTCCAAAAAGCTTAAAAAAGATTTTTTGGCTGGAGCTAAACACGTTAAAAATGTACCCGTTCAAAATTACAAAGAGATTCTACTTAACAACAAACCTACAGCCTGTATACTGCTGTTCAGAGTATATAGGGCCTGGTGGCCCCACACCTTTCCTTATTTTAATTTGGGTGCGGGGTTCCCCTTAATATCCATACAAGACCCAAAGGGCCTGGTAATGGACTGGGGGGTACCCATGCCGTTTGTCTCACTGATTTTCATCCATATTGCCAGGACCCGACATTACATTAAACCCGCAAGCAGTTTTAAATGAGATTTTTTCCTTTAAAAATGACATTTGGTGCAGGGACTGTTCTAAACACGGGAAACACGCGTCACTTTACAGGCATACTATAGACACCCCTCAGGTACGATATTTAAAGGAATATTTCACTTTTTTTTTTTTACTTTAAGCATCATTAAAATCACTGCTCCCGAAAAAACGGCCGTTTTTAAAAGTTTTTTTTGCATTGATACATGTCCCCTGGGGTAGGACCCGGGTCCCCAAACCCTTTTTAGGACAATACCATGCAAATTAGCCTTTAAAATGAGCACTTTTGATTTTGAACGTTCGAGTCCCATAGACGTCAATGGGGTTCTAACGTTCGTGCGAACTTTCGGTCCGTTCGCAGGTTCTGGTGCGAACTGAACCGGGGGGTGTTCAGCTCATCCCTACTCTTGACGTATTTCCAGTTACTGTACTGTGTACCCTGCACAGTTGCACCTACAGTATAGCTACCTGAAGCCAGGTGCTTGTGTGGGCTCTTGACGTATTTCCAGTTACTGTACTGTGTACCCTGCACAGTTGCACCCACAGCATAACTATAACGCCCCGTACACACGGTTGGATTTTCCGACGGAAAATGTGTGATCGGAGCGTGTTGTCAGAAATTCCGACCGTGTGTGAGGTCCATCAGACTTTTTCCATTGGATTTTCCGACACACAAAGTTTGAGAGCAGGCTATAACATTTTCCGACAACAAAATCCGATCGCGTCAATTCCGACCATGTGTGGACAATTCCGACGCACAAAGTGCCACGCATGCTCAGAAGAAATTCAGAGACGGAACAGCTCGGTCTGGTAAAATTAGCATTCGAGCCCACACAAGCACCTGGCTTCAGGTAGCTATACTTTAGGTGCAACTGTGCAGGGTAAACAGTACAGTAACTGGAAATGGATAGAGCACTTTCATCAGGCTGCAATGTTTAAAATTGTTTAATGCAGCGCACTCTCTTCTTCTTTATAATGCTAGAAGAATGAAGTAGTTTTGCTGTTCATATTCACACAGACTTCTCACAAACGTATTTCTTTATTATTTATCGTCATTCCCTCAATATATTTTGATTTGTCACATCTGACAAAAAATATATATAATTTTTTTGTTGGGGTTTGTATTTTTTTCAAGCCTGATGTTTTTTTTTTTTTTTTGGTTTGTATTTTTTTCAAGGCTGATCTTGTTGTTAATTTTTTATTTTTATTTATTTTACATCCTGAATATTTTTGTGTGTGTTTTGTGTGTCAAGTTACCACAACACCGTTATTATCTTGTATTATTTAATCTTTAATCTCAAGGAGATTGCTTGGTGTTGGTGTCCCTTGTTAATTTCACATTGTATTTTTGAAATGTACCTGCCTCCTCACAAACAAACTGTCCATTTTGATGGAAAACACACATAGGTGAGTATAATTGAAACAAAAAAACCTTTATTAAGGGCTCACAATGAAACAAAGAGGTAGGCAACGCTGGAGAAAAAGCAGAAATTGGTGAAGCCTTTGACCCCCAGGGCAGACATCAATTATTTTACAGCAAAATTGGTGGCCTGAGGAGTCCATATCTAAAGGAGTACAGTCTGGTCCAAAAATCCCAGAGATCCAGAAAGCAGCAGATGACATGTATGTCCCCAGGCTGTGGTCATACAAGAGACAGCATCTTTTGTCAGACCAGACTGAACCCAGGGTCATCACTCTCTGGTCTACCTTCCACGCTTCCTTCCACGCTGTGGCTCTGGTGGTGTAGTTGTGGCAGGAGGAGGAGGAGGATGGTCTAACTCACTCAGGTGGGTATTGGGTGTGATTTCGCCCCTCACCCCCTTAGTTAAGACTTTATAAAAAAGGTCCTCACACATGAGGCGTTGGCCCTCCTGCATGCCCTTCAGTTTGGTGGCAACCATGCAGGCAAAGGCCTCTTCAGGAGTGGGGGTGGATCTGAGGGACGCAGAAGCCTCCTGAATGAGCCTGAGCGCTGAATCCTGCATGTGACTCCCCTTCCTGGGTCTTTTGGTTGGAAGGTGGAGGGGAGGAACCTGAGATTTGGTCATGCTCCTACTGGGCCCGGGCTTCTCCTGGCTGCCACTTAGCCCTGCCTCCTCCTGGCTACCACTAACCCCCGCCTCCTCCTGGCTGCCACTAACCCCTGCCTTCTCCCAGCTGCCACATTCCACAGCCTCCTCCTGTGTGCCACATTCCACAGCCTCCTCCTGTGTGCCACATTCCACAGCCTCCTCCTGTGTGCCACATTCCACAGCCTCCTCCTCCTGGCTGAGGTCTTCCTGTGTATGAAAAAGGGACATAGTTTTAGTTTTTTAGTCATCAATCACACACAATTTTCACCTCATGACTGTTGTAAATTGAATATTAACAAATATAACAGATTATCATTCTGAGCCCAGCATTTTTCATTCTTGTCCCAATTATTTTTGCCCACTACTGTCTATTGATATGTAAAACACTTTATTAAATCAGCAATTAGTGATCAATAATAACATCTAGTAAACATCATTTATTTATTGACCAGAAATCTATAGAAGAATGTTATACCTGGCTCCAGCTGGGCTCTTCCGCTTGTTCCTGGCTGGAAGTCCCAGGTTGGACATCGGAAGCCTTAGCTGGGGTGGAAGATAGGGTGGAAGGAAGAGTGGAAGGAAGAGTAGAGAGGGATTCCCTGACTCCAGTCTTGTCTGACAGAAAACAAAGTCTCTCATAGTACCACAGCCTGGGGACATAAATGTCATCTGATGCAGCTCCTGATCTCTGGGAATCTGTGACCTTCTTGCGCTCCCTAAGATAAGTGCTCCTCAGGCCACCAATTTTGGCTTTTAAATAAGGGATGGTTGCTGTGGGGACCACCGGCTTCACCAACTCCAGCAGTTTCTCCAGCGCTGCCTGCCTCTTTTGTTTATGATTATAATGTGGGTGTTTCACCTGCCACAGACAGGGCAGCTCCCTGTATTTGTCTATGAACATAGGTTGGACTTGATGGACTTGTGTCTTTTTTCAACCTCACCTACTATGTAACTATGGAGGGGGAGGAAGTTGTGGTCATTGAAGCCATCCATTTTCTCTGCAGGACACAACAAAAGACAAACCCTAATGTCAGGCTGAATTCTCTTAATCTTGTTACAATATAGGCCTCATTCTAGAAACAGTATAGGCCCAAGTTTAGATCTTACCTTCGTTATCACGATCATCGCCTCCGATACTCCTTCCTCCGCTCACAGATCGTACGTACTACGCACGCGTGTTACCCCTTATATACACTGCACATGCGTAAAACTCCGCCCGCCCCTGATGTTCTTTCTAGTCTATTCCCTGCCCCTTCTCGTTCGGCATAGTGGGCGAAGAGCACTTGGCGGAGACACAGCAGGTGCATGCTAATTACAGCAACGAGCAGGAGGAGGAGGAAAGCCCGAAGCCTGAAACGTCCCGATCCCAGAAGAGAAGATTTAAGGCATCAAATATGTCCTGTGGGGAGATGTTGGAGATGGTCGACATCCTGAAGAAGGCCGACTATGAGGGGAAGTATGGACCTTACCCCAACCCCAAGTCCGAAAGGCCAAGATCATGGCGAAAGTAGTCAAAAGTCTGTACCGGAATTTCGGGGTACGGCGATCCAAGGATCAGCTCAAGAAGCGGTGGTCGGACTTCAAATTAAGGGAGCACGAACAGTACAGAAGGATCAGGAGAGTGCTGCAAAAAAGTAAGTAGTTGTCCTGTGTTCCTATTCTTTATGTTTATTACGTTCGTGCTGCTCCATGTGCTTTTCTTTACTGTTGTACAGTTTAAAACGGCAACTTACATGTTCATGGGCACATTATTTGTTCGTATGAAACATTGTTCGTTCGGACGAGAAAACACCATTGTTTTGGCCATATGCATTTGAATAGTTTTTTTTATGGCCTACTTCTCTTAAAATAAGTTGGTTGTTTATATGGGTTTATAACTAGAATGAAATGCAAACTAGATTCTGTGTAAGGAGAGGACACTCAGCAGCTGTTTACACATCTGGACGCAGGAGCACTAGTGTGGGACACCAGAACACCCTTTTTATTAGGGGGTCCCACACAGGTGCTCCAGTGTATACTATAGGGGTGACTCCATCTGTGAAGCTTGTACAAAACAGGTAAGTATTCCAGCTTGACCAAGGACAAAATATGTCTTCATCTTGGAACTCTGGCAAAACAGACAATTGTACCCCACTTCCAAACAATGTTTCATATTCCTAGTTCTGCCATCAAATATCTGTGTGCTAACTATACCTATTTTTATTTACATAGGGGAGAAAAGACTCGGAGGACACCCCTCATCCGAGGAGACCACAGACCCCACACCTCTGGACGAAGTGGAGACCCACCAAAGACAACAGGAGGAGGAGGTGGAAGGAGATGTGGTGGATATTGTCACCACATCAGGTGAGTGTCTGCGACCACAGGCTCAGGTAAGAGATGGATGCCGGAAGATTTATAATACATGGTGTGTTTTTGTTTCTATCTTTTTAGGTGATCATGATGTTGTGGATCCAGATCATTTCACCTCTGAAAGTGCACAGATCCTGATTGGGGAGATCATGGGGTGTAAAAGGGACTTGGAAAACATCCAGAAAAACATCAATGATGTTAAAAAAAAATGAAGAACATCATTGATGTTTTAGGGAGAGTTTAAAACCCATCCAAATCCCTTTGTTTTTTGTGCTTTTTGTGATCTAAAAATTGTTTTAAAGTGGCTGTGAAAGAGATTTTGAATAAATCTATAAAACACATTTGCACTATGGAGCCCTTTTCGTTTTATTCCCACTGAGGTGTATCTTCTTTATGGATGAACTAATATTTTGAAACCGGATACGTTGTATCAGTGAGGATAGATCTGCCTGTGTATGGGAGCGCAGTGGCTGAGGAAATCTCCCAGGAAAATGCCCAGATCTGCCTGTGAATTGGAGCATAGTGGCTGAGGAAATCTCCCAGGAAAACGCCCAGGTGATAATCTAAGGCCGGCAGGCTAATGCAACATGCTCATCTGAGATCCATCTGATCTGGTAAGCGGCCTCTTTTACCATATTTGTGAAAAGGAGGAATATCGGTGTGTCTCTTTCTATAAAGAAGATTGGTGCTAACATTTAACCTAGCATATTTCCATCAAGGACTGATCAGTGTTTCTACATCTAAGATGTTCAAGGGGAATAAGTGTCCCACTGATAAACATTTTTAGCACTAATTTGGATATGTATGGTGTTCACCACATTGTTGCGAATTGATAGTCACAAGTAACATTGTTACTAGCAACACATGTTTCAGGGTGCTCACTACATTGTTGCGGACTGATTTTCATAAGTAACATTGTAATTAATAACACATGTTTTGTTTCACTGTTGAACACGTGGTGTGATTATAGGATTTAAATGTTCTTAACATAGGAAAATAAGTTAATTTCACGATTTTTTTATATGTCTATAGTAATAAAGTTTTTCATGAGTTTTGGCCACATTGAAATGGCTTTAAGTGTGGTATACCAATAGTAGTCATAACTATCGGGATCACTTACATTTAATACACACTAAGATATGATGCGCGCTGGTTACACTATTTACTATTTATTTTTTGGGTCTTTAGTATTTATGAACTAACACGAGCAGCAGCACAAAAAAATTTTTATTTGTATGGTTAGCGCAAAATCACGTTTCTTTATATATAGCTAGCACATGTTGACATTCGACAATTTGTGTGCATCTTCAAAATTTGGCTTTTCCTGGGGTGACTTCACCCCATCTGAATGCAATATCAAACACAGTTTCTAAATACTCATGTCTGATATTGCCTTCAAGTTCTACCTAATGTGAACTTTGTAAGGTCAAGATTTGTGTCTTTCTTGTTGGTTTTAAACATGCCTGTTTTATCTTAAATGGACATTTCTACTTTTTCTAATGTGACCCCAAAAATTGTTATACAACAAACATGTTGGTTTGTTTTAAAAACCTTTTACGGGGGGGCGTGGTTTGCCTTGAGAGAAGATGGCTGCTTGATCCCTCGGCTCCCGCTCACCACAGCCTTTTTATCAGATAAAACTGGGGACTTTCGAATTTTATTAACTACCCAATATGGGAACTTCCTCCCGCGGAAGCTCGCAGTCACGATCCCGCTCCCCGAGGGAACTTACCGGCCGCACGACCCACACTATACCGGAGATATTCCGCACCCAGAGGCCTAATATGGCGGCTCCTCTTCCCGCCTCAACTCCCTCTCAGGAACTGACAGGAATTCTCCTCACTCCAACCGAACCTCACAATACACAAATGGAGAATGACAGCACTTCTCTCCGTCAACCGAGTCTACGTGATCTCCAAGCTGTGGCAGCTGACATTAAAGATACTCTGTTCTCGGCCATTTCAGACCTGCGCCACGAATTACAGGCTATCTCAGGGAGAATGCAGCGCGTCGAAGACGATGTAGCACTACAAGGCTCAGCAACAAAAGCAATTCACTATAAAGTGAACTCCCATACCATGCAACTTAGAGATCTTCAACGCCATGTTGAAGATCTCGACAACCGAGGTCGCAGGCATAACCTTAGGGTGAGAGGCCTACCCGAATCCGTGGATCAGGACCAACTCCTCCAAGTTGTCACAGGCCTCTTCAACCAACTCCTCGATAGGCCTCGTCAATCTCCGGTGGCTATGGAACGTATACACAGAGCGCTCCGTCCCAGAGGCAGAGACGCAGACCCCCCACGAGATGTCATCTGCTTTGTAAATGACTATACAACCAAAGAAGAAATCCTCAAGAAAACACGAGAAAAATCGCAGCTGGAATATGATGGGAGCCATATACACATCTATCAAGATCTTTCAGCGATTACGCTACGACACCGCAAAGACCTCCGGCCCCTACTAGAAATTCTGCGGAACAATGGAATCCGCTACCGCTGGAAGTTCCCGTTCGGCCTCTCTGCCTCCTACCAAGGCCGTTCTGCCTTACTGAGAGTTCCAGAAGACCTCGATGGATTCTGCCGCACCCTGGATATTCCGCTTGTGTTGGTCCCAAACTGGTATGAGGAATTCAACATCTTACCTCATACCCGTCACCCTCCAGCAGAAGAACCGATGGATGCTCACAACACCAGCTTTCGCAGACGCAGATCGCCCTCACCGATCAGACCCTATTCTTCAGGGGGGTCCCGTCACCCGCCTCCTAGCCCCATGACAGCGCCTCTGCCTCGCAGAGCTCGCCGTGATCGTTAATTTACTTCCAGGCCTTTGAGTATGCTGTCCTCACCAGACGCTCCCGCTGACAGCCCCTACTCCACTTCTACCACCTTCTCCTTTCTACATATATCCGGACCTATCTCGACTACCTCTCCCACACTCACCAACATTCCACGGAGGAACAGCCGCTTCACCTGAACACTTTGCAGTATCGCCCGAGACCGGATCTTCATGCCTGCAAGGATCTTTCCCACTTACGCATTGCTTGCCTCTGCTGACTACCCCTACAACAGAAAACTGAAGCCTTAAACTTTCCCTTCTTGTCGCTTTCCCCCTTGACAGATCACCGGGACCTATGGTGTATGCTCCACCGGACTTAACATCTACGGATCCTCTGTACCCTGTGAAAAGTCTGCAGGGTAACATGCTAACTGTTATAGTTTAATGTTAGAAGTTATAAGCTTTAAGTGGTTACTGCCTCTGCTACACCACACACTGACACCGTATCAAAGGAATATCTTATACGTAATCATTATACCAGTTTATTCTCCCTCATACTGCCTAACTCCTTAAGCCACAACCCATTCTCTGCAGTTTCGCTCTCTGCTGCCATCTACTGACCTTAAGTCCAGAATATCTTTACTCCAATGTGCCTTATACCCCCATTTAACCTAATACATAAACACAAACACGATCAACACTGATTATAGCATGTACACCCAACACTTGCAATCACACTGATTACAACAAGGTAAAATACTTATTACTATAATTATTATAATCCGTTACTCACCTATGTGTTTACACATACATAACATCAGAGAATTGACCCCCCCTAGCTATGCTGCTTATACCTGGATTTGCCACATACACCTACACTCCCTCCCCACTCAGACTACATTCAATTTCATTTCTGTTTAACGATTAACTTATACCTGGAAATCTACCACCGCACTATACCACTCCTATCAACATTCTACGGAAAACACACCGTTACGCCTGGATGCCTTGCATCATTACCCGGGACCCGGTCCTCCTGTTTGCGATTCCCCTTCCCATTTACACATTGACTCTGCTACCTTCCCATACAACAAAACACAGATTCCTTCACTTTTAATTCCTCACGGCCCTTCAACTCATGGACTACTGAACTACACCAGAAGCAGAACTTATGCTGTAGTTACCTCTCCCCACTGCAGAACACCCTATCCCCAGGAACTGCTCCTCCTACTCCCCATACAGTCATTGGTATAAGTGTAAGCTCTCTAACACCGGACCACGTACTATATACCTCGTTGGACTTGCTGCCTGTAAACCCTTTATATCCTGAGTGAAAACAGTAGGGTAAATTGTTAAAGTTTATAGATAACAGTTTTAAGCTGAAAAATTTAAGCGATTTCTGCCTCCCGTATAGGGAAGACACTGATACATAGCAACACACACTGACAACACCTGAGATGATGATTTCTTTTGCAATCCCATTATCAGCTTCACTCCTCTCAAACTGACGAAATTTCTGAACCTCAGCTCTATACTGCCATCTACTGGCTTTGGACACATCTTCTCTAAAATTCCTACACATTATATGCCCTCATTCACCTTCATATACCGAAATAAACACTATTGACAGTACACTCACCATGCATCACCACACTTGTCATTACACTTAAATACACTGGGGGACTGCACTTACTACTGCACTCCTCAAACTCCGTCCATCCCTTACCAATGTACACACACAAACAATTTGAGGATTAAAACTTTCCTGAAATGTTGTCTTTGCCTGGGTTGACTACACATGCCTATACTCACACACCACACAGGTTAAGTTATATTCATTTTCAATAAATAACCATTCTAAACAAACATAGCTGTATTAATATAGGTGCTTGTCACCACATATGATATGTTACCCCGCTTACTCAACCTTAGGCTAGTTTACTATATGGACCAATTATCTAGAAATAGATGTTTATATACTTGTGTAGCAATGTTTATTAAGGTTATCCTTCTTTGTGCCTTTCCCCCCCCCACTGATACGACCCTACCCGTAACCATCACCCAAACGATCACTCCCCCCCACTCGATCTAAGGCATAACTAACCACTGATATTGTTACTCGTCTAACTATCTCGCCAACACAAATTATCGGCCATCCTATCAATTATGTGACCTCATTCCGCCAAGTTTCCCAACATGTATACTACATACTTGTCCCCCCTGTTCCACCACATATATAAAATAAGGCTGCTGGTGAGCTAGACCTCACTGACAGACTTTCCCACCTACTGTAGACATCTCTCGATTGATAGACCAACCCCCACACAGTGGTTAATCGAATCTTATCAAGCATCTCCTATATAAGAACCTACACACACCACTGACCTTATCCGGTTAGTAAATTATTGTGATCCTGGTCACTGAATTAGGTGATTAAGGTCACATTCAATACTGGTATTGTTAACCCTCCCTTACCCCTGTCCCCCGACCTGCCCTACCCACACGCACATACGCCTCAGCCCATCCCATCACCTCCACCACCGCAACGCGTACTATCCTCCCAAATACATTCACACACCTATACAATGACGAATCCATCCAGCATCACCCACAGCACCAAACTCAAACTCATCTCACTAAACGTAAAAGGCCTCAACACGCCAGAGAAACGCTCCAAACTACTCCTCACCATGTACCGCAATAAGGCTGATATTATTTTCCTTCAAGAAACCCACTTTCGATCCGACTCTACGCCAAAACTACAAAATCACCGGTATCCCACGGTATACCACGCTACCAACCCGTTGCACAAAACAAAAGGAGTCTCAATACTCATTGCTAAATCCTGCCCCATTCAAATCACGGACTCTTTAATAGATGTGGAAGGCAGATACCTATTTCTCAAAGGATCCCTCCTCAATAGAAAATTCACATTAGCTAATATATATGCCCCCAACTGCTGTCAGGTACCTTTCTTTCGGAAAATTACGGATACACTCACAACCTTCCAAGAAGGAACCCTCATCTTGGGAGGAGACTTCAATGTCCCACTTAACCCTATCCAAGACACATCTACCGGCTCCTCCTCACTCCCGTATTCAGCCCTTAAGAAAATTAAATCGTTACTCAATCAGCTATTACTACAAGACTCCTGGCGCACCCTGAACCCAAACGTTAAAGACTTCACATTTTATTCCGCTCCCCAAGACAGATATTCAAGGATTGATTACATATTTCTAACACAAAAAGATTTATCTCTAATCCACCACGCTTCAATTGACCCCATGCTTATCTCCGATCATCACCCCACCTCTCTAACACTTAAAATCCCAAGCACGACACCCCGCTCACAAACATGGAAATTGGATCCATCATTACTGAATGACCCTTCCATCATGGCTGAGGTCGAATCTAACCTCAAACATTTCTTTCAAGAGAATGTTTCGACGGACACGTCCCCACTTACCATCTGGGAAACACACAAATGTGTAATCAGAGGAATCCTAATCGCGGCGGCTGCTAAACGCAATCGAATACGTAGAAAACAATACTTAGACCTCATCAACAAAATCCATAGGCTAGAAAATGCTCACAAACAAACCCAAGCCCTCTCCACTATGACAGAACTGATTCAAACTAGAAAAGATCTCCTTGATATATTAGACACCCAAATTCGACGCAAATATATCCTTTCCAAAAAAACGTTTTATGAATACGGCAACAAAGCCAGTAAAATGCTTGCTCGGGCCTTACAAGTGACAAAAGCTCACACAACGATTCACTCCATCACTGATCCAGCAGGAGGCAAATTTACCAAAACCCCAGACATTGCACAACAGTTTGTCCAATATTATAGTAAACTATATAACCTTCACCCATCTAACTCCTCCTCAGATAAAAACAAACGAACAGAAATGATAGTCGATTTTTTGCAACAATATGGCCCTACCCCTATTTCGGCTTCCGTGGCCCAAGATCTGGTCTCCCCCCTAACCAGAGAAGAAATAGACCTTGCTTTGAAACAACTAAAATCAGGTAAAAGCCCCGGCCCCGATGGCTTGACAGTCGGCTACTATAAAACTTATGCAGAAACACTCACCCCCTTCTTCTTAAAAGCCTTTAACTCCTTCGCAACCCCTACGACGCCGCCTCGAGACCTTCTAACTGCCCATATAGCTGTAATTCCAAAACCGGACAAAGACCCCTCCCTAGTTACCAATTACAGGCCCATCTCGCTTCTTAATGTGGACTTAAAATGGTATGCAAAGACTTTAGCGAACCGTATACTACCACTATTGCCCCAACTTATTGATCTGGACCAGGTTGGCTTCGTTCCGGGAAGAGAGGCGAGAGATAACACTCTAAAAGCTCTTAATATCCACCATTGGCTTACGTCCAACCATTCTAGCGGATTTATGCTTTCTCTCGACGCGGAGAAGGCGTTTGACAGGGTGGCCTGGGACTATATGTCAGAAACTCTACGGATGATAGGTCTTCCCCCAACGATGCTCAATTTCATATCGGCCCTTTACTCTAACCCTACTGCCAAGGTCCACGTAAACGGCCACCTGTCGGACGCCTTCTCCGTGTCGAATGGAACCCGTCAGGGATGCCCACTCTCCCCTTTAATTTTTATTTTATCCCTGGAACCCTTCCTGCGACGCCTGAGAGCCAATCAAGACATTAAGGGAATTACCATCAAACGACGCACATACAAAGTAGCGGACGAAATACTCCTCTTTCTCACTGACCCCCTCACGACAATACCCAACCTACTTAAAGACTTTAATAATTTTCATACCCTTTCTAACCTCCAAATAAATTACTCGAAATCGACAGCCCTGAATATTACCCTCGCCCCTGAAATTTGTCGACAATGCCAACTCACCTATCCGTTCTCGTGGAACGCTAGAGCAATCCAATATCTAGGTATTCTCTTACCGACCTCTTTGAAAAGCTTATACACCCTAAACCATGCGGCAATTTTACAAAAAATACAATTAGACTTAAAAAAATGGTCCACAGGACTTTTTTCCTGGTTCGGTAGAGCCGCAATAATCAAAATGAATATTCTGCCCAGACTTTTATATATTTTGCAAACTATTCCCATTACACTTCCGAAGACATTCTTTTTAATCTATCAAAAAGCCTGTACTTCATTCGTATGGGCCAAACTACGCCCGAGACTAAGCTTCCTGAGACTGACCGCCCCCAAACTTTTAGGGGGCATAGGTCTTCCTGATCTACGCAAATACCAACAAGCGTGCCATCTTACCAGAATTATAGATTGGAACATACACTCTGCACATAAAGACTGGATCCACATAGAGCAATCATTCTCAGACATCCCACTGTCTCATCTCCCCTGGATCACTAACTCTAATATCCCCCCTGAATCCAAACATCACCCACTAATTAATCCCACATTGGCTTCCTTCCACACAACCTGTAAACTCCACAAACTCTCTTCACCTAATGGCCCAATGACCCCATTACGGATGAACCCAGATTTTTTGCCAGGGATGCATCCCACCTTCTTAGCAGACCATTGGCCCCACCCTACTGTACGAGCAGAGCATTTTTTCGAAGGAAATCATTTCTTATCCCAACCAGCGCTTGCGTCAAAAATGAACATGACATCTTTCCCATTCTGGACATATGTCCAACTGAGACACTTTTTTAACAAACCTAAACCCAGACCAGACTGGTCCAGGCAGACCACCACATTTGAAAACCTATGCTCAAGTGGGGAACCACAAAAACACCTGATATCCCAGACATATGCACTCCTATTCACAGCACGCACACCAACGAAACACTGGACCACCAGACAATGGGAACAGGACCTCTCAATAAACCTTACCGACGCAGAATGGGAGAAAATATATACCTTGGCCCATAAAGGATCAATCAATGTGCAAGTACAGGAAAACGCCTTTAAAATACTATCAAGATGGTACAGACCACCACTGACACTGCATCACATTGACCCATCAATTACCCAAACATGTTGGAGATGTAAAACTGAGATTGGATCGTTCTTACATATTTGGTGGTCCTGCACAAAAATTCAACCCTTCTGGTCAGAAGTACACAAATTGATCAGCCAAATAACGACATACACATTAGACTTCAACCCTGCATTATTCCTGCTCCATCACTCCAAATTACCACTGTCGACTTACCTCCGATCTCTGGCCATGCACATGGTGAACGCTGCTAAGCTATGCATCCCCCTCAAATGGCACTCAACAGACCAACCATCCATCGCAGAATGGTTAACGCGCATACAAAAAACGATGGTCATGGAGGACCTCATACATCAGGCCAAAGAAACACAACCTAAGTTCATCAAAACATGGACATGCTGGATACACTTCACTACCACTGATGAATACAAACAATATTTCAAATGAAAGCAGTATAGATGCTGTGGCGAAGTCTAGAATAACGTATATTTCCTTACCCTAGATAAACACTGTCCCTCTCATTTCCCTTTCCATTACTGATGAATCCAAAAACACCCAAACTCAAGAGGACACTCACAAAAGTTATACCCTCTGCTGACAATACTCACAACAACCCACACACTAATACTTTCCCAACTCATCCCCTACAAATCCCTTCTATAAACACCTACCTACGTCCACAATCACCCAAACCGAGCTTTAAAACAAGATTTACCGAGTAAACATCATAACTAGATAATTCATACCCCCACCCCCACCCTCACCCACCCTATATCAGCCAACATCCTCGATGAAATGTAAAGCTAGAGCTCTAGGACTCAGTAACAAAATCTCTACTGTATAGACTCTTTAAAGCTTCACAAAATATTTACCCTAACTATATGATCTAATATTACGGTTTATATACAATAACTCAACTTTCTCACTCACGAGATCAGCGGCTGCGTCCGCAAAAGAACACTGTAATGTATTTAACTTACCCTTGTGCTGTACTCTCCCTTTTCTGTATTTCTCCTTGTTACTTCTGTTTAAAAATCAATAAAAAATATTTAACAAAAAAAAAAAAACCTTTTACAAATGCACATGATTGTGCTGGGATTAAAAAGTTTGATAATCAAGAATGTGTGGATTATTGTTTCAACGCTCCAAAACTTTTGTTGTGCTCTAATTGGTGTTTTCTGTGACAATGGGTGTTATTTCCTAAGGTAAAATCCACTTCGCACTACAAGAGCAGTTTCAAGTGCACTTGTAGTGCAAAGTGTCTTTGCCTTTAGTAAATAACACCCAACAGTGCTTTGTAATGTTACACAATCACGCCATTTTTAGGACTCACCACATTTCTGTCAGGTTCAGCTAAGAGAAACACAAGCAGTAAATGTCACCAAAGATTTTAGTAGTTAAAATGATTTTTCTATTTGAAAAAGGTTTCATACATTGTTTGGCATATTGATGGCCCCCCTACCTGCAAAGTATTCAAGGTATCTTAGACGGACCTCACGGGCACTCGGGGGGGGCAAGCCAGGACTGGAACTTTCAAGCACCGTCAGTGTTGGTTCATCCGGCCTCAGGCCCAACTGAGCCAGCATAGTTGGCAGAATGTTGCCAAAAAATGTTGTGTAGAACACAGCACGCCAGGATGATATGATTCAGTTTGTACTCCGCCATGTGTATGGGTGTAAGAAATAGGCGGAACCAGCTGGCCATGATTCCAAACGTGTTCTCCACCACTCTTCTGGCTCTGGCCAGCCGGTAATTAAAAACCCTCTGGTCCGGGGTGAGGGTCCTCATGAGGAATAGCCACATAAGATGGTCCCCAGCGCATATGCTTCATCCACAACGAAGATGAAAGGGAGTCCTTCCGCATTGTCTTCTGGAGGTAGCAAGTCCAAGCTGCCATTCTGGAGACGCCTGTAGAACTCCATCTGGGCGATGACTCCACCATCCGATATCTGGCCATTCTTCCCCACATCCACATACAGGAACTCATAAGTAGCCGACACCACCGCCAACATCACAATACTATTGAACCCCTTATAGTTGAAATAGTATGACCCCGAGTTGGGTGGATGGACAATGTGGACGTGTTTCCCATCAATTGCCCCTCCACAGTTAGGAAAGTCCCACCGCTGGGCAAAGTGGGAGGCCACAGTCTGCCATTCCTGTGGGTTGGAAGGAAACTGTGGAGTCAAACAAGAAAAAAAAATTCATTTTGCACATAAACAGGGAAAGCAGATTAAACACAAATATTCTTGGCCAACATCAAGATAATATTTATTTGAGGGAGTTTTTAAAGACCAAGGTATAAGGTACACCTATCAGACCCCCCCCTCTCATGGGCCATTTCTAACGTTATAGGGGGGGGGTTCTTGGACAGGTAACCCTCTCCACTTCATTGAGAGATGAATGTGTGTTACTTTGGCCAGCCCCTCCTTAGTTACACTATTGGCAGCCCACTGGACAGGTAAGAAGTGTCATAATACAAAGATATAAATACACACTGTACACATTTAGCACATTTGGACATTCTGCTATTACCTATCAAGATAATAATAGTATACAAAAATTTTAAACATTACCATTTGAAAGTATACAGGCAGGCCCTTGCACTGCATGCTTTGGGGAATTCATCCATAAATATGACCACAAAAGAGATGGGTATAGTGTGTATGGGTTTGACAAAGTCAGCAGATAGATGATTGAGGATAGATAGAGAATTGGTATCAACTGACTTAGCAGTTGGGGGGAGGGAGGATTCCAACTGATTTGGGGACCCCCCAAAAAAAAGCCTCTGGCACTCTGCCTGAATTTTCAGCACAAATTTAAAACATTTTAGGGGGTGTTTGGGGTAAAGCACTACTATGGAGCTGATAAAATACATTGTTAAGTGACTACATGAGGTGAATATAGGGCCAGGAGACCATGCTGGGGAGGTAAGTGAAGGCAAATATGTATGAAGGACAAAAAAAATAATTACAGAAAAATCCAGCATGAATGAGGACAAAAGGGACATTCACAGCATATTACAATCATGGTAATTAGGGAATGAGGAAAGAAATACAATACATTAGCAAACATTATATACAATAAAATGTGATGTTAAAGGATAAAAATCTTATCTTAATATACTCCTTCTGCCTGGGCCTGAATGATGGCAGAACAGGTCTCTGGGATAATGATCCCCAGAGCCTGGGGAGAGATGCCTGTCGAGAACTTGAGGTCCTGCAGGCTTCTCCCCATTGCCAAGTACCGCAGGGTGGCAACAAGCCTCTGCTCTGGAGTGATGGATTGCCTCATGCAGGTATCCTGCCTGCTAATATAAGGAGTCAGCAAAGCCAACAAACGGTGAAATACGGAGTCTGTCATCCGGAGAGAGTTCCTGAAATCATCAGGATTATTCTCACAGATCTCGCAGAGCAAAGGCATATGACAGAACTGGTCACGCTGGAGCAAACAATTCTTGGTCCATGAACTCCTCCTCACCCTGTTCATGGACTGGACTTGTGTCAAGGTAAGGACCCCAACACCAAGCCCCCGCACAGCACGAACTCTAGGAGGAGAACGTATACACAACATGGCTAGAAAATGGTCGGCTGCTCAGAACGAAGTAACAGAATGCACTGAAGAACAGCAAGGCCTGTGAAGAGCGACCTGAAAAACAGCAACGAGCGGACAAGATCGCACAGAAAACTCCAATACGAACTGACTGCACGCATTGAAGAGAAGATACAAACACACAAGCACAAACTGAACAGCAGAAAACGATCTGAAAACCACGAGCCTGAAAAAGTGCGAATTGTCTCTCACCAAACTTTTACTAACACGAGATTAGCAAAAGGAGCCCAAAGGGTGCCGTGCTTAGTTCGGACCTGCCCTTTTCTAGTCTCTTCTTACATGGTGTACGTGACCGCGTCCTTAGTGATCGGAATTTCCGACAACTTTGTGCGACCGTGTTTATGCAAAACAAGTTTGAGACAACATCCGTCTGAAAAAATCCATGGATTTTGTTGTAGGAATGACTGATCAATGTCCGACCGTGTGTACGGGGCATAAATAGGCTTACAGGATGTCCTGAGGCAGGCCATGAAAGTCTGTGTGCATTTCCGCCAGTCATATAATGCCAGTGCTCGGCTGGCAGACCTCCAAAAGGAATTTACCTGCCCAAGAACTGCCTAATCTATGACATGCCCACCAGGTGGAACTCAACATTGGCCATGCTGCAGCAGCTGCACACGCATCAGAGGGCCATCAATGAGCACCTGTGCGACTATGGCACCAGGACAGGGTCAAGGGGAGCTTGTTTTTTCCTTAGCTCTCAAGGCCCCCTTTATCCAGACAGTGTTCCTGCGTGCCCGCCGATCACACAGGAAGAGGAGGAGGAGGAGGAGGATTGTGTCAGCATGGAGGTGGAGCCTGGCACTCAGCATCAGCAGCAGTCTTTAAGGGATCATTTACAGTCCCAAGAAACCCATGGACTTACGCTGCATGGCCTCCCTGATCCTGCAAAGCCTGCGTAAGGATCCTCGTATTTGTGGTATCAAGGAGAGGGATCGTTACTGGCTGGCAACCCTCCACGTTACAAGAGTAAGGTTGCAGACCTTATCTTGCCATCGCAGAGGGAGCAGAGGATTAAACATCTTCGGGAGGCCTTGCAGAAAGGTCTGTGCAACGCGTTCCCAGAGACTGGGAGGTTACAAACTCTTGTTCCTGGACAACGTGTTCCCGAGGCTTCGGTCAGTCAAAGAAGGAGCGGTGGAGAAGGTGGCCGTCTGACCGATGCGTTCAGCCAATTTTTTAGTCCACAGCCCCAAGGTATGATCGGTTCCAGCAACCATCACCAGCATCTGTTTTACATGGTGCAGGAATACCTAGGGGCAAGATCTGACTTGGACACCTTTCCCACCGAAAATCCTCTGGGTTACTGGGTCTTGAGGATGGATCACTGGCCAGAGCTTGCACAGTATACAATTAAGCTACTGGCCTGTCCTGCATCCAGAGTTCTTTTGGAAAGCACATTCAGTGCTGCTGGAGGCTTTGTAACCGATCGCAGGGTGCACCTGTCCACCGACTCGGTCAATCAACTGACCTTCATAAAAATGAATCAGTCTTGGATCACCACCAGATACCAAGCACCTGATGCTGATGTAACCGAATACATTTTTTTGAAATGTCAGATCCCTTCAAGACTCCCTATGCTGATGCTGAGTGACTACCTTGTTATGCTGAGTGACTATCCTCTTCCTCCTCAATGATCATGCTGATAGCTTGTAAGAATATTTTGTTTCTGGGTGCCGCCACCAGTGGCTAAGGCCCAATTTTTCAGCCCCTGTTTAACAGGGGCGTGTAATTACAATTTCTGATGCAATTCTTTGCAGCAGGGCTTGTTCCTGTTTCCAACTAGAGTATCTGTGAGGGGTTGCAGTGTTGTGGCACCAGCACCAGTGCCTAAGGCCCAATTTTTCAGCCCCTGTTTAACAGGGGCGTGTAATTACAATTTTTGATGCAATTCTTTGCAGCAGGGCTCGTTCCTGCGCTCCAACTAGAGTATCTGTGAGGGGTTGCAGTGTTGTGGTACCAGTCCCTAAGGCCCAATTTTTCAGCCCCTGTCTAACAGGGGCGTGTAATTACAATTTTTGATGCAATTCTTTTCAGCAGGGCTCGTTCCTGCGCTCCAACTAGAGTATCTGTGAGGGGTTGCAGTGTTGTGGCACCAGCACCAGTGCCTAAGGGCCACATTTTCTGTCCCTGTTCAACAGGAACATGTGATTACAATTCTTGATCTAATATTTCACAGCAGGGCCTTTTCAAGTGCCCACCAAGAGTAACTGTGAGGACTTACAGTGTTGTGGCACCAGCACCACCACCATCACCAAAGCCCAATTTTTCTGCCTCTGTTCAACAAAGGCATGTAATTACAATTCTCGATATAATATTTCACAGCAGGGCCCTGTGAGGGCTTACAGTGTTGTGGCAACACCAACACCTAAGGTCACAATTTCTGCAGAGTATATAGGGCATGCCCCTACTTTCAAACATCCAACTTACATAGACTCCTACTTGAAAACAGAAAGAGACACAGGAAGGAGAACTGGAAGTGAGATAAAATCTACCCCTAAGAAGAGAAATTCTCTCCTGTAAGAGTTAATATGGGAAAAACATTTCTCCTTTACACTGATGCTTTATCACCAATCCTTTTTTCACTAAAGCCCCAAATTTTCTAAAAACATTTGTCATTGTGACAGAAAGTGAGGTTTAATCTTCTGAAGAGGAGCACAGACAGCAAAACAAATGTCACAGGGGTGATAACCCTTCCCTTTGTTTTCCAAAAAGTTTAAAAATAGATTTTTTGGCTGAAGCTACACTTTAAAAATGTACCAGTTCAAAATTACAAATAGATTCTACTTAACAACAAACCTACCATCCCTGTCTTGTTTGCACCGCCTGTATAGTGCTGTTTCAGAGTATATAGGGCCTGGGGGCCCCACGCCTTTCCTTTTTTTAATTTGGGTGCGGAGTTCTCCCTAATATCCATACAAGACCCAAAGGGCCTGGTAATGGACTGGGGGGGTACCCATGCCATTTGTCTTACTAATTTTCATCCACGACCCGACATTACATTAACCACTTCAGCCCCGGAAGAATTTACCCCCTTCCTGACCAAGGCACTTTTTGCAATTCGGCACTGCGTCGCTTTAACTGACAATTGCGTGGTCGTGCGACGTGGCTCCCAAACAAAATTGACGTCCTTTTTTTCCCACAAATAGAGCTTTCTTTTGATGGTGTTTGATCACCTCTGCGGTTTTTATTTTTTATAAAGAAAAAAATAGCGACAATTTTGAACAAAATACATTATTTTTTACTTTTTGCTATAATAAATATCCCCCAAAAATATATAAAAAAACATTTTTTTTTCCTCAGTTTAGGCCGATACGTATTCTTCGACATATTTTTGGTAAAAAAAAATCGCAATAAGCGTTTATTGATTGGTTTGCGCAAAAGTTATAGCGTCTGCAAAATAGGGCATAGTTTTATGGCATTTTTATTAATAATTTTGTTTTTACTAGTAATAGCTGTGATCAGCGATTTTTTATCATGATTGCAGCATTATTGCGGACACATCGGACAATTTTGACACATTTTTGGGACCATTGGCATTAAAACAGCGATCAGTGCTATAAAATTGCATTGATTACTGTAAAAATGTCACTGGCAGTGAAGGGGTTAACCACTAGGGGGTGGGGAGGGATTAAGTGTGTCCTGGGCAGTGATTGTAACTGTGGGGGGATGGGCTAGCAGTGACATGACACTGATCGCTGCTCCCGATGACAGGGAGCAGACGATCGATTGGTGTCCTGTCACTAGGCAGAACGGGGAGATGCTGTTTACATTGGCATCTCCCCGTTCTTTAGCTCCGTGACATGATCGCGAGTATCCCTGCGGTGATCAAGTCCGCAGGTCCCGCGGGCACGGTCACGGAGCTCGCGGCAGGCGCGCGCCGCTGGCGGCGCACGTGTGCATGGCGGGAAATTCAAAGTAACGTACAGGAACGTTACTTTGCCCAGCCATGCCATTCTGCCGACGTATATGTGTTGACAGCAGTCGGCAAGTGGTTAAAGCCACAAGCAGTTTTAAATGACTTTTATTCCTTTAAAAATGTCATTTTGTGCAGGGACTGTTCTAAGCATGGGAAACACGCGCCATTTTACAGGCATACTATAGACACCCCCCAGGTACGATATTTAAAGGAATATTTCCCTTTTTTTTTCACTTTAAACATCATTAAAATCACTGCTCCCGAAAAAAACGTCAGTTTTTAAAACTTTTTTTTGCATTGATACATGTCTCCTGGGGCAGGACTCGGGTCCCCAAATCCTTTTTAGGACAATACCATGCAAATTAGCCTTTAAAATTAGCACTTTTGATTTCGAACATTCGAGTCCCATAGACTTCAATGGGGTTCTAACGTTCGTGCAAATTTTCGGTCCGTTTGCAGGTTCTGGTGCGAACCGAACCGGGGGGTGTTCGGCTCATCCCTAGTGTCCATGTACACATAGGCTTTTAACAGAGTATAGGAGCTGCTGTGTTTAGGGGAGCTTTGACCTCCCTCAACCTCCCTCTCCTGAACGAGGAAGAATTGCATTCAGGATAGGAACAGTTTGAACACCGGCCATGGGAAAACGCAAACCAGCACGGCCGGCGGTCACAGTATACATTTTGTAAATTGAACCGAGTTTTTACTGCCCCCGTAATTTTTCGGAGTGTATTCCTGAATAAAATGCTACCAGGCTTTTTTAAATAAGGATTTACACCATGTGGAAGCTTTTTTCTTTTCCTTGTTCATTTGTATATGGGATGGACCACTGAACAAACAACTGTCGATCGAAGCCGATCTCTGGAGGTTCCGGTTCCCATACTGGCATAACACGTGAGGACTTCGGATGGGTTTCCACATAAAATCCTCTTATAGAGTGCCACCTCATACCGCTTGACGGTACAAGCTTGTCTGACTCACCGCCAAGGGCCTGTGAGTCCACCTTATCCGGTAAGGGCATCCTTTTGTCTTTCTCTCTCCATGTTGAAAACACCTATATGAGTGAAGAACCCACCTACATTTAAAGATGTTTTAAGCAACCCTACATTACTGCATATGAAGAAGCCTTACATCCAGATGTTTGGGGGCCCACTTGAAGTATTGCACCTCTTCACTAATAGACTTTCACAATTTTTTATGTTTATTTTTTCTAGGGTTTTGGATTTTTTTTCCCCTAGCACTTGCACAAACGGAGATTACGTCCGTACTGAGTCATACACTCAATTTATTGGGACATTTTATTATTCGCATATACTTTGGTTGAATACAGCACTTTATGCATAATTGTTTTCTATTCCCCATCTTTTGCTACTCAACATTCACTTCTTTACATACCTAAGCAATTATTGGTATTAATTGTGTTTATTTTCTGTGATGCTTTAACACTCTCTCTATGGTTACACACTTCAAGTTTTGAACACGGTCTTCACAGATATTACTTGTTCAGTATTTTATTAGCGCCACACCTTATTATTATTTTCACATTTACAACGGTCAGATTGTTGTGCTGGCTGCTTTATTTTTAGTTGTTTTGAGAGTTGGCGCGATCTACACACTTTCCCTGTGTATACATGGAGCCTAAAAGTGTTTTTCTGTCCCCTTGACTTTAAAGTGGAGTTCCACCCAAAAATGGAACTTCTGCTTTAAGTGATGCTGACCCCCTGACATGCCACATTTGGCATGTCATTTTTTTTTTTTGGGGGGGGGGGGGGGGGATACCCTCTTTTTATAGGCACTCAGCTCCCACTTCCTCCCGGGGCTCTGCGGCGCCAGGAGGAAGTTCACTTCTCCCCCCTATATCCCTGCAATCTTCTGGGACACGCCACAGGTCCCATAAGATTGCCCGCCCATTCACAGTGCGGCTCGCACATGCGCAGTTTCCACAGTTAGAATGCCGGCGCCATAGAGAGGAGGGGAAGAGGAGTGGGGCTTCGTTCACCTGCATCGCTGGACCGTGGGACAGGTGAGTGTCCGATTATTAAAAGTCAGCAGCTACACTTTTTGTAGCTGCTGACTTTTAATTGGGTGGAACTCTGCTTTAACTAGCAGTTAACCCTTTGACTCGGTTAAATTGATGATAGGCAACTCCTATCCTCATATTGATTAGTGGTTCCAAATTAATAATAACTACTGCAGTAGGGAACAGACAAAAAAGATACGCTCAGCATCTTTCCAAATAACTGTTCTGCTTTATTATGACGCAATTGAAGGTTTTTATGCACATGATTACTTAGGTATCACATTAATAGTACAATTGTAGGTTTATCGTAACAAAGGGCGTTACATAGGCAGGCTTATTCTAATCAGGACTCGAAAGAATGTAAACATTTACTGAAAACATTATTAGTGCTGTTGCACAGTGAGGGCAATGTGCAATACATACAAAATACAATACAATTATATACAGAACTTACACATTTCCATTACAGTCTCCCCTCTTTTGATCAATATTTTGATCACTAACCATACCTGCTATCACCTTTAACCTGGAACCTCCACACGCTTAGGTAGAGGTAGTCCTGGCCAAAGAGGCAAAAAAAACTCCATTGTGGAGAAAATAATAGCTGAGCAACTTTTTCATTACAAAATGACTTTTCATTGTGAAAAACAAATGATTGATAAGACATATTTACAGAGTACTGGCTGTACACTCCTGTGGCCAGAATGGCCTTCTAGCTGAATTGTGGACATGCTGACTTATCAGCATATGTAAACACAGACAATTCTACATAAAATGGAAGACGTACAAAAGACAAATATGACTTCAACATGGCTGAACTACTTTTCAAATATATATATATATCCCTTACAATTAAAGTAATTGAATCAAAAAGTACCCTAGACTGTGATCACAAGAGGGAAACAAATCAAACACAGAGATTTCTTTAATTTAGTCATTTTTGCAGTGTCTGGTGTGGATCCAGGTGACTTTTCCTTCAAGTTTTGCAAAAACTGTACATTAAATAGATGCTGTATTGAGTCTCCAAACATTTCCTTATATATAAATGTCTCTTAACAATCCACAAGTCACCTGGCTTTAGTTTTAGATCCTTCCAAACTTTTAGGATCTGGAATTGGGGAGAAAACACATACATGAGTTTGTCAAAAAACCTTAAAAGATCAGCAACATTCTCTGTGAGATCCGAATGGAGGACTTCAGCTGCTGAGACAAAATATAAGCAAGTGAGTAACACACTCCCAAACCAAATCCCATAGGGAGAGAGTCCAACATCCCCCTTAGGGGCTTCATAAAATATAAGAAAACATTCAGGCAAAAGTTTTCTAGTTTCTTACTCTACTTTGTCCACTACATTGTAGACAGTGGGGGGTGTAAAAATAAAACCTCAAAACTTCTAGTAAGGACTCTCCTATAAAAAAATGATTTCCTCTGTTACTCTCTGTACTTTCTGGCACTCTGTACTTACAAACTACTTCTGATAACACTTTTTACTGTGGCCTTTGCAGTAGCATTTGCCACTGGACATCCAAAAAACATGTCCATACAGACAAAATGCATACTTGTAAGATCCTGACTTGGGCATCTGGATATATCTTTTTTGTGATCTCTGGAAGGGATGTTCAGCTTTTGGTAACACCTTTGGTAACAGGTAAAACAAGAAGTGGTATGTTATAAAAACAACTGTGGAGAACCCTGGCTCTATCCCACGCTCATTTACTAAGGCAGCCATAACTTCTTGTGACTGATGACACGGTCCATGTGTCAAGCTAGAGGGAAAAGAGTGGCTGGCAGACATAAATGATCACCTTTTCCAAAGTCCTGTTTCATAAGAAGTTGCCCCCTGTGGACCACTTGTTCTTCTCATTCTGGGGTCCTTAAAGTTGAATTATTAATCCCAGCTATACTGGGCCAGAACTAGGGTGGAATCTGTGAGTTGCACAGACCCATCAAGTGTACGGGGCTGTAAATGCAGCATCCTTAGTCACCTGGTCTGCTTCCATGTGTGAGTTTTAAAGTTAATATGGCTACCTCAGCAAGAACCTGGAAGGCTGAAAACAGCCAATCAAATTAACTTGGCATGCTTGGTTGGTTTACCTGCCGAAGTAAAAACAAACTTCTGGCCCTTTAAATAGAACCAAAAGCTCTCTATATCTTGACTATCTATATAAATATACACTCTTTTTATAGCTCACAGGCTTTGCTAAAACATGGAGCTCTGCTTCTTGGGCTGGGGAAAAAGGATCCAATGACTTTGAATACAGAGTATCCTTCTGGGTGATAAACTGCATACTCAAATCTACAAAAAATTTAATATCTGGGTCTTCAGGGAGTGTGTCCTGCATGGGGCTCACAGCAGCTGATTCCTACACCCTCAATTTAACACACGTGTCTTCCTTTGTCTCCAGCCTCCTCCAATAGAGGCAATAAGGTGGCTGGATTCAAATGTACACATTTTTCATTGTTATATTTGTACATAAACAAACTCATATTTTAAACCTTTCATTAGACAGACATTTAGTTAGCTGTATATTTGCTGCACAGAATGTCGGACCATTAAAAATTAAATGTTTGACCAAAACAATATCTAACTTTGTCTAATAGCACCTTTGCATAAAAGCTACAGCTCTGATATATCGGGGTGAACCATTTATTACTGGGTCCAGCTTGCATAAATATATTACAATGGCTTGTTTTCTATCATGCTATTTGTGTAAGAACTCCAGTTTCATGTTTCAAAAGACAACTTCTTCCTGGCAATATTATAATAAATGATAACAATACCCTGCGGTCATGAAGAGATGCCCATAAATCCAAAATATTCTTCTGCTTATACCACTGTACTTACAAGAAAAAGGGGCACATCATTTCACAATCCACACATTCTGCTTTGGATTTCAAAAATAAAAATAAATAAAAACAAAAGGACCAAGAATCTGTATGATGGACCAGAAAGCATCAAAAACTATAAAACAATTGTCTGCAGGTGGCATCTATCCTAACAGGGTGTGTGGACTTGATGTGATGGGTCTGTTATACTTAAATTCTATTTATTATTACTCTCACATCATGGACCGCACATCAAGTTATTATCAAGAACCTTGAAATTTCATTTTTGTAGAAAAACTTCTTATGTATCCCATTCATCTTAAATATTATGGCAGCTGTATTCCAAATAACAACCTCATCTTAATCCTTTTCTCTCAATAAGGGCTTATTGAATAAATGTAAAATTACAAAATTGTTATCTTAATCTAAACTAATCCCATTTTTACAAATTTCCCCAATAACCTGGATTTCATTTCCAACCAAAGGTTGTCTAAACCAGTTTCAACATATCTATATTATTAATAAAATTGTTAAACTCATATTAGAAATGAATACTCATTATTACTTAATTTTACTTAATTTCCCTTTTTTAAATGCACTGTTTCCACTATCAAAGGATATTCAATTTGTGTAATACACGGTTAAATGTAACCTTCATTTTACCATGTTTGGAAAACAGATTAAAAAAATAATTGTGATCACATTGTTTACCATTAGATTCGTTAACCCGGCATATGTTTTGTCTAAAAAACTGGAATTGGCATGGTGTCCTTCCAGCTTATCACTGACCTCTCAGGGACATTCTTTCAGGAGAGCGCAAAGGAGGGGGTCACATCTGCGTACATGACACACACAAGCAATAGAACTAAAGGTCCCAGCATTCGCACACACATACACCAATATCTCTCTAAAATCGCTTACATTTTCCCATTTGTACACAACACATGCATATCATTCTCTCACTTTCTTTTAACTCTTTAATATTTCCCTGCATAAATTCTGCATTCCTTATTTTGTTCAGATATCTTTTATATCTAGCTTCTATGATCAGATGGGCAGCCAGAGTGCTCATCCCATCTTCCCTCTCTGACAACATATAAAGTATTCTGTTTTACCTCTCATTTCTCTGTTTCTGACTTTTACTAGTTGTAGTGCCTGACCCCAAATTCATCCCACAACTTAACATGAAAATGTCCCTTTCTGTCTAGTGTTACCCTTGATCCATCCTGCTCACATAGATAGCTGTTTCTCTAGTTGTTTACTCTGCATGATTCTTAGTCCCTATGGCCATTGGTAACCCAGTTACCCATTGTGGATCCATGTCCACTCTAACCATTAATCTAGGGGCTCAGTATAGGCGGAACCGCACCTTAGGTTCATATATAGCGCTCCTCTTGCGCTGGGCATTTTTTAGGGTCTCTTACCCTTCATTCCCTTACTTAATTCGATGCCCATAATGACTGGCCAGTCTTCTCTATCTTCTCTACGTGTGCCCATACCCTCTTGCCTCTAAACTACTTTATCTAGCAGATTTACTACATATACCTGTGAACAGCACTATTCTTCCCTTTCTTATCTATAACACTCCAATGGACAATTGACAGGGACAACATAACATATAACCACCAATCAATACAGTTCGATTAAGGGGAGTAAAATAGCTACCCTTTGTCCCGAAAATGCCTTACCAATCAAGGAAGTCTGATAACTCAAATGTAAGCAAAAGGCTTACCTCAGCCGGCTGATTATCAGAAATTCCCGGATCGTCTCAAGCTCCTCGTTTCGGATACTCAGGGTCACCTGGAATCCCCTCCTGGCTGGCTCGCCATGCTGACTCGGTTAAGTTGATGATAGGCAACTCCTATCCTCATATTGATTAGTGGTTCCAAATTAATAATAACTACTGCAGTAGGGAACAGACACAAAAGATACGCTCAGCATCTTTCCAAATAACTGTTCTGCTTTATTATGATGCAATTGAAGGTTTTTATGCACATGATTACGTAGGTATCACATTAATATTACAATTGTAGGTTTATCGTAACAAAGGGCATTACATAGGCAGGCTTATTCTAATCAGGACTCGAAAGAATGTAAACATTTACTGAAAACATTATTAGTGCTGTTGCACAGTGAGGGCAATGTGCAATACATACAAAATACAATACAATTATATACAGAACTTACACATTTCCATTACACCTTGCAGTGTGGACACAGCTGTGAGAAGTTGGAACTATAGTTAGGTCGCTATTGCTGTCTAGGACATCCTCTCAATGTGTCCTGGTGACCAATGATACCTGGATTAAAAGTGAGGAAAAGTCCAAAATGTTGAGTTATAGAGTCGAAACTGTCCAAGGCTCGGTTCATACTAGTGCGGGCCATGCGTCCCGTATTTGCTTGGGCATGGCAGCCTATTCATTTGAATGGGTTGGCTGTGCTGCATTTAACGCACAACAAAGGTGCATTCACCTTTTTAAAAACACAGCCGCAGGGAAACCTCAAAAAGACCATGTGGTTCCCTTGCAGTTCCCACACCTGCGAGCTGAGATGAGTGGGGATGGCATTCAGAATGAATGGCAGCCCTACGCCTATGGCAAGAGCAGTGCAATTCAGCCTTGGGGTGGTGGAATCGATGCGATACCCGCAACTGGAACGCACAGCCACTAGTGTGAACCGAGCCAAAGAGAATTTTCTCACTTTCAAGAGATTTCTTCTAATTTCATCAGAAAATCTTAGGAATGGGACAAAGATGGAAAGAAAAACATTCCTGCTTTATTCAAAATGAAAAACACAAAAAAGATTTGGCTTTAGATACATTTAATCAAGATTGTGTTTGGAAGACAGATTCTAGAATCCCAATTATATTTATTGTAATGGGTAATTATTATAAGAATGTGAACAGCGCCAGCTGTGTAATGTCTGTACTTCAATCAGTTTGCTAGTACCTTAGGAAATAAAAGAGCCACTTTATAAAAGAGCCATGTTACTCCTTTAACTGTAATAATAAAAAAAAAATGAAACATACATTTTAGAGAAATTTTAAAAATAAATATTTATTGAAAGACCAAATTCATATACAACATAAAAACCATATGATATGTACAATCAAAAAGCTAAACATATATATATATGTACAAAAATTATTAGATATTTACATGTGAACTAACAAGAATGCAGTGACAGAATAAAATGCATCAATAACTAGATTCCTTACAAACTCAAAGGGTATGCCTTGTTACATACCCTTTTTTAAATTTTCTATTCCTGATTGTTTCTGTGCTATAAAACTAGCTATTCTGTATGCATAGTTAGCTAAAGTGACATTTCATAAGATATTTGCATGTCTCCTCCTACAACTCATACATTTGTACAACTAAATTTGTAGAATGCATTTATTTTCTACATTTTTACATTTACATTGTATTAGCATGATATTCTGTGTTTTTCTATTTCTGCAGAGCCTCCTTTTGATTTATCTTGCTATTTGCTGTGTCTAGTGACATATTTTGTTCCAGGAGTATATAGGAGGTACATGCTTACATAAGATCTTTGGATCTGCTGTTTTGGAGGACAGCTCATGCTCAGTGACTACATAACCTCATGCACCAGCAGCAATACTGCCACCTAGGGTCTACTGGTGGAGATGCAGGGCTCCTTTAATTAGGGTACAGATTTAGAATCTAGTGAACACAATACTAAACTGGACCTTTTCTTGAAGTATAATTAAAGGCATTTTTCTTTTGGCTAGAGTCTTAAGGGGATAGAGCCATTGGTTAGTTTTAATTGCTGTCTGTATTCCCCCTCTTTATATCTGTCCTGATCTTCAGTGTCACCAGAAATGAAAGTGCTGGCAAAGCCACAATTTTATGTTGCCACCAGAACAGAAAAAGAGGGGACATCTTCTAATGGGCGCTCTTGTTTCCATAACAAAGATATTCTCTCACTTCCTGTTCAGAGAGGAAGTGCAAGGAAAGAATCTCCCTAATGAGCTACAGATGGCAAGAAAAACTAATAGTTTTAACTCTTCTTGTCTGTTATTCAAAATTAAAAAATCATAGTGTTAAATACACTATAACCCAGTTACTTTTCCCAGAAAGGTTTAAAAGGTGGTTGCAATTTCACAGGGTTGCAAGCTGATTTCTGTGTTGTAATTGGACCTGTGGTATGTCCTGGACACCCTAGGTGGTGAAAGCATGGCTTTTCTGTTCAACCAATCCTGTTCACATTGTCCAGTGATCCTCTTATCCTGCACACTGTTGACATAATATGAGTCTTTAATTGTATAGCTGGTGACAGGGACATTAGGTATTCTGGAGTTGTGATAGGTGTTGTAGTAAGTAGGAACTAAGGAATAAGACATTTCATATCCCTTTTCATACTGCATGGTTGCATTTCCAGGATATGGGACTTTATTGCTGTGGTGGCTGACTGGATGTACTGGACCTCGCAGTGTTCCAGATGTTCCTGTGTATGGATAACCTTGAATAAAGGAAGAAAACAGTGTTGTAATTGCAGAGTGAATTAGACATGAACAGTCAGAGTTGAATAGTGTGAACTATATAATACTGATCAAGAAAACCTAAGTGCATGACCAGACAAAACTTTTTATCTACTGCTGGCAGACTCTTCCACCTTTAGTGTCTGCCATCCCTCTTTGCCAATCCCTCCACTGGCTTCCGAATGCACAGTGAATAAAATTCAAAACATTAACAATAACATACAAAGCCATTTACAACTCTGCCGTGACCTACATCACCAATCTTGTCTCCAAATATCAATCAAACTGTCCTCTCTGCTCCTCCCAATACCTCCTTCTCTCTAGCTCCATTGTCTCCTCCTCCCTTGCTCATCTCCAGGACTTCTTCAGAACCTCTCCCATCCTCTGGAATGGAATCCTCTCGCTACCCCAATCTGTCTGGCTATCTCCTACTCTGTTTACTTTTAGGCAATCCTTGAAAATTCATCTCTTCAGGGGAACCTACCCTGCCTTCAACAAATAACCAAATCTTCTATTTCTCCCATCAGTTCACCCCTCACAGTTATTACCTTTGTTCCACCAGTCCCTCCCTATTAGATTGTAAGCTCCCAGGAGCAGGGCCCTCCTAACCCTCTTGTATTTAATTATAATGTTTCTGTATCGTCTCCCTTTAAATTTTAAAGCGCTGTGCAAACTGTTGGTGCTATATAAATCCTGAATAATAATATTATTATTATGATATGATATTATTGATATAATATGATATTATTTTGAATAGAGCGGTAAAGGATTAGAACCCCTGTTAAAGTTTTACTGCTATCCAGGGCTCTGTTAGGGTAATTTTCCTTTATGGTCAGAGTGACAACATTTTCCCTAGACAAGAAGTAGGACACGCAAAAGGGGTTTATCCTTCCCCAAAATAGTTGGAGAATTTACCCTTACTTCCTATTTGGAAACCATTGTCACTGAGATAGTAAGTGAAGAGAGATCTTTGGACTGAACTAAAACCCAAAAGAGTTTCTGATTCTTTCCCACTAGCAACGTTTTGGCTGGACATACACCTGAAATGTTTGCTATATAAATAAGACACAATACAATTAAAACTTAATTGATAGTTTCATATCATAATATTTTTGCTCTTTACATGAGACATACTAAAAATACAGCAGTCTGTTTGAGCTACAACTTACATGGCTGCTTGTGAATTGGCAGGCCTGTGTCTCTTTTCACACCTTCCCCACTGGTGTCAGAATCACTGTCATTGAAGTCACTGTCTCCTTTACCACTGTCTTTTGCACTAAGCCGTTCAGTCTGAGATTTTCCACTGCAGAAATAAAAGGTGGTAAATGAGTTCTAACATAAAACAATAAACAAGTTCTGATATGTTTAAAGTAAGCATTCCTTGTTATTACATTATTGACTGTATATTGCCTTGTCAGAATGATCTTTCCAAAACATATACATATTAGGGAATTTTTGTCAAGATCAGGGGCTACATACACCATGCAATCAATTTGCTTGAGGTGATTGTAGTCATATTAGTGCATTTGTTTAAAAAAAATAATAATATTTTGAACTAACATCCAACATTTCAGGACAAGCTTTTGGGGTATACCCACTTCTTCAAGGTCCAAGCAGTACTCATCTTGTTTTGTACTGCTTGGACCTTGAAGAAGGGGGAATACCCTGAAAGCTGGCCATGCAACTTTGGACGTTATTGCAAATAAAAAAAGTGCCACAGACAGAATTTAATTGTTTTTCTACCCAACCATAATTAACCAAATCAGGAATCGGGGGGGGGGGGGGATTTTCCAATGCCTCTGGGCACCTTAACAAATAAACATAAGCTGGCCATACATTATGTAATACTCTTCTAAAATTGTCCTTTAGATTACCAAAACCATATAATATGGGGCCAAACCTAAACACTTTCAATTTGTATCCAATCAGGCAGGTCCTTGCACTACATAGTTGCAGGTAAAACTAAAGGAAATCGAACAAGAAAATTGTATAATGTATGGCCAGCTTAAGGTACCTATAGACATTAGTTGAAGGCTGGAAAATGTACCTGCTGAACAGTTACATGTTAGAACAATTGTAATGTAAAAAAAAATCCTTGCTATGCTTTTTATTAAATAAGCAGAATTCCCCAGAGTTGACCTTATCAAAGAAGACAATGCTAGGGAAAGTCATATCCTAAAGACTGCCAAAAACTTTTCTAAATTAAAGCATGGGTGGCCTTCTCAGGATCAAGTGCTTAGACAAGAAAATTTTTTAACCAACTTTTGTCAGTGGAGCTGGACAGAAAATTGTTGACTGAACAGTGATGGCATCCAATCAGATCCAGTCATTGTGCAGGTAGTCTGATAGTTGCAGGCGCTGGCTGTCAAAATTCAATAACTATCAAAGGATATTCCTCTATCCATGCTGTTTAGCTTAGAAGGAGGAATCCATTAGGTTTTTCTTGTTTAGCCCACTGGCTAAATGAAAAATCTATATGTGTATGGGTAGCTTTAGCTTGGGCTTTTTTGCAGAAGATGCAAACTGACCATATATATATATATATATATATATATATATATATATATATATATATATACACAATTGTTACTCAACCCAAATAGGCAGCAATCATCTCATATGTGTAGTTGTACCTTTAAACCAATCTAAATTCTGCAAACTAAAAGCTGAGTGGTTGCTCTGAATACTGAACCTTACAGATTACAAATAGTGTACTAAACAATAATTGTTCTCATTTTAAAGGGCCAAACATGGTGCCATTTTACTTCAAATGCCACAAAACTGAGACCCACTAATGTCCCATACCTGCATCAGACTTCCTAATAGTAATACAATTATAACTAATACAATTTCAGATTTCATGTCTTCTACTAACAAACTAATTTTTGTGGTGTTGACAGTAGTTATGATTGTTACCTTATGCTCCCAGTAGAGATATCTCTGCAGAACCTGGATGAATGGTATAATGGATCTGAATCTGAACTCTGTTAAGAGAGGGAAAAAGTCATTAGCATTCAGTGAAAGACAAAGTTATTTTCACCTTTCAATCAAAGCCCTCATTAGCGTGCATGATGCAAGAATTTAAATTGCCAAGATAACAAGTGCTGTCCTGTAAAACAGCCTACAATCATTTGCATAGTAATAATAACAAATATTCTGAAGACATATTAAGTATTTGGACACTAGCTGTACAACTGAAAACACTTTAGTGATTGTCATTGTGTTGCAGGTAAGATTAAACTCTAACAGTATGAAACTGAATAAATGCCTTTATGTTCTCTGAGGCCTTGGGTAATAGTTAATAAATCAAATAAAAGGATTACTTACATTTGATTCTGTCTGGAGGTCCTTGACCAGGTCTGTGCTGGATGATGCACTGCAGCCTTCAGACTCTGTGTTGATCGACAGATGACAAGATTCAGACTGTGACAAAGTGGAAGATGACAGGCTCTCTTTTGGCGAAGATGTGCTATTAAGTAGTTGGTCTTTAACTTCTCTTATCCTTTGTTCTTCAACATCAGTCTTAGAATTAGCAGATTTTCGTTTGCAAGAACAGGCCACAAATAATATAGCGATGAGGAGCAAAGCACAACCTCCAGATAACACTGCTATGAAGATTATGGACAGGTCCATCTGATGCTGGCTCTCTGCAGAACTTTGCATAATAACTATCTCTACATTAGATGGAAAGGATTCAGTAAAAGTGAATTTTATGGTAGTATTGGAATACATGGAAGGTCGTCCATTGTCATGCACGGCAATAACAATACACAAGTCCTTATCTTGCAAAGAATCAATTTTTCTGG
This sequence comes from Aquarana catesbeiana, assembly GCF_042186555.1. Classification (NCBI taxonomy): domain Eukaryota; kingdom Metazoa; phylum Chordata; class Amphibia; order Anura; family Ranidae; genus Aquarana; species Aquarana catesbeiana. Next base: position 206,925,287 of record NC_133325.1, on the reverse strand, counting down.
TTAATGATAATTCACCAGTCACTTTGTTTATGGCAAACAATTTTTGGTTGTCTTCCTGAATAGCGAAGAAAAGTTGGGAATTCACCCCCTCATCCTTATCAGTGGCTTTAACCTGCAGGACTAAGTAATTTTGTGGGGCATGGATGGGCAACATAACTTCAGCAGATCCATTATCCACCAAGGGGAAAGTTATCACAGGTGCATTGTCATTTACATCAATTATCTTTATTCTCAGCTGAGTACGAGCTGTAAGTTGAGGAGTACCATTGTCAATAGCTTCGATTTCAAGGTCTAGCTGTTTAAGCATTTCATAGTCCAATGATCTTACAGCACGCAACATACCTGAGTCAGTGTCAATAGCCACAAATGTAGACAAGGACTGACCCAGTATTTTTGCATCAACCAATCTATAAGATATTTTGCCATTCAGTCCAAAATCAGTGTCTTTGGCCATCACAGTTGTGATATAAGTTCCAGGGGCATTATTCTCCCATATAGAGGCCTCATATATTTGTTTGGTAAATTCAGGAACATTGTCATTCTCATCAATCAGCCTGACAGTATACTGCTTTATGGTTTTCAAGGAAGGAAATCCCAAATCTTCTGCTACAATTGTCAGGTTGTATTCAGCTATCTTTTCCCGGTCCAGGGGAGAAGTAGTGACTATCATAAAACTGTCCTCATAGGCTTGCTTGAGTTTGAAGTGTTCATGCCCATAAAGTGTACAATGAACTTGTCCATTAAGCCCAGAGTCTCTATCTGTGGTGCCGATAAGTGCTACAAAGCTATCCTTAGCAGCTCCTTCAGTTATATAGGCTATGCCTTTGTTGACAGTAGTTAAGGGAGTGATGGTGATAGCTGGAGCATTATCATTTGCATCTATAATATGCACAGTTATTTTACAAGTAGCAGTTAATGGATTAGGACTTAAATCCTGAGCTTGTATATCAAACTCATAAGTTTGCCTGCTCTCATAATCAACTTTACCCTCAAGAGTTATGCCACCTGATTTGGGATCTACATGAAAGAGCTGACGTACCTCTGGGGACACCTGAGGGCTGAAACTGTAAATTATTTCTCCATTGGCACCTTCATCAAGGTCATCTGCATTGAGGTCCAGTAAGAGATATCCAGCAGGAGCATCCTCCATCATGTCCACAGTGACAGCACTCTTCTCAAACACTGGGCTGTTGTCATTAAAGTCCAGGACCCGAACATTAACCACTGCACTACCAGAAAGTGATGGGCTCCCTCCATCCATGGCAACCAGTGTCAAGGTGTATGCAGACTGCCTTTCCCTGTCTAATTCCTTTAAAAGTACTAGGTTTGCATATTTAACCCCATCAGTTCTAGTCTTCACATCAATCTTGAAGTGGCTGTTATCTGACAGTTCATAGTTCTGGATAGAGTTTTCCCCAATATCTTCATCAATAGCTATTTGCAAAGGAATCCTAGCACCCACTGCTAAACTTTCAGAAATATCCACATGTATTTCAGAACTAGGGAAGTGAGGTCTGTTATCGTTAATATCTCTTACCTCCACTTTTACATTCATCAACTTTATCTGATCCTTTGAAAAACTGACCACGTCCAGAGCCAGGATACAGTTTAAAGTCTGCCTGCAGATCTGTTCCCTGTCAATCTTCTCCCCAATGCTCAGCTGGCCATCGCTGTCTTGCAGTTGGATAATGGAGTTGTTATATTGCTTCATAAGGTGAAAGTTGCTCTCAAGTTGGTCAGTTGAGTTGAACAGTGGGTGCTCTGATAAAACAGCAATGACCGTTCCAGGTGCCTCTTCCTCGTAGATGTAGTAATGAACAAATTCTGCAGAGGATAGTGAAGTCATCAAACCCAGCAGTAGTGCTGGCAGTACTTTGAAGAACTCAAACATTTTCAGTCCTTTCCTTGTTGTAGATCTGTTTATGCTGCCAAGTAAAAACTCTTGGTGTTGTATCTTGAAGAGGAACAATGTAGTATCAATGGAGCCTGCCAGCTGTGAAAGCACTCAGCACAATCCTGTTAAGTGGTGCCTGTATTCAGGAAAGTGTGAATAACTGCTTGGGCTCATCTCTTTCCCCAGGTTATATGCTCAAGGATATGTAAATTAACTCCCCCTTCCACCAATCTCCAATGACTCCAGGACAAATGGTCACTGAGGCTGAGCAAATGAGGCTGTCATTAAGAGAGCTCTCAGTAAGAGGCCAGCTAATATACAGTTATACTTTGTGACACCTCAAGAAAGCTGTGTTCTCTTAGAATGCCAGTAATCAAAAAAGTCAAATCAGCTATACAGAAACAATTTGATGACCCTGGGATTACATTATTTTACTATTAAATGTAGGTTGCTGCTGACTTTGTTGAAGCTTATATTGTTACTGAAGCAAGCAATAACTGAGAAAACTACAAACATGGTTATGTTGTAACATCCCCAAAAAACAATATAATCTAAAATTATAACAAAAATAATATTAATGCAAACAAAAAATATTTTTTTTTAGTTCACTACTGAACACAAATATAGCTCAATTCACAAAGCTAACACACTAGAATAAGTATTTTTTTTTAAATGACAGTTATTTCTATTCAAATTAATTTCAAAATTAAAATCACAAGGCTAAAAATAACTGGTAAAGTTTGTACACTTAGCCTGTATTCAGATTTTTTTACACCAACCAGACAACCCATATTCTTTTACTTTTTATTCACTTTTCAAAATTAGTTTTATTGTTTTTCTAAATATCATTGAATTAACATTACAATAAAGATATACGGCTCATTTATAAATGGACACTTTTGCCTTTTACAAATTGTATTAGAAATACTAGAACTATAGAAAAGTGATGGCAGAAAAAGACTGAGTAGTCCATTGAGCCTGGCCTTTTTTTTTTGTTCTTTTTTTGGGGGTGGGGGGGGGGGGTTGTGGGGGAGGGGTTGGTGGGGTTTTTTTGTTTTTGTTTTGTTTTTTCATTAACTTTTTTTGTCTGAGTATAGATCTATGTTTGTCCCAAGCATGTTTGAAGCCATTTCATTTATGACTGACTCACTACCTCTGCTGGAAGTTTATTCCTAGCATCAACTACCCTTTCAGTAAAATAATACTTTCTAAAATTAGTTTTGAACTTTCCTCCAGTTCGTTTCAGATGCTAGAACACACATTCCAGTCTGATTGTGCAATCTACTGAGTTTAGGTTAAATTGTCCAAAAATGATAATTCACAACCAATATGTGAAAATGTTTGATAAAAAGAAGAGCATACAAGTTATCAGTTGCACATGTGAAACTGTGTGTACATTGTCAAGAAAATCATGAACAGGCAGGTAAGAATCCTTTATTGACATAATGGTTGATTTACTAAGGCTCTGTTCACAACTAGGTGTTTTTGGGCAATTTTCTGCTCTAACCCTCAGCTCTAAAAACACCCAACAAGACAAATCCCATTAATTTCAATGGTCCACTGTTCACATCTGAGCATTCTGTTGCCTTAAGCAAAACGCCTGTCACTCAAAAAAGTACGTGAGCTCCTTTTTCTTGGCAGATTACAGGTGTTTTACTGCTTTTCATTGGTGACTTGTCAACTTCAAATCGCCTGTAAAATAACCTTGCAAAAACACCCCTAAAAAATGGCCTGAAAATGCCTTTAAAATAGCAATTCCTAGATGTGAAGGGAGCCTAAAACTGGAGAGTGCAAAATCTTGTGCAGCTGTGCATGGTAGCCAATCAGCTTCTAACGTCAGCTTGTTCAATTAAGCTTTGACAAAAAAAATGGAAGCTGATTGGTTTCTATGTAGAGCTGCACCAGATTTTGCACTCTCCAATTTTAGTAAATCAACCCCATAGTATGTCTCTTCTACAATTAAAGCCTGCCTGGTCACCTTTTTTTAAATTTGTATTTTAAAGTTCCACTTTAATGCCATGAATATGTGGGACCTTACATATACCCACACTCCTTTTGGATTCAAACAATTTGATCTAAAATGAGAGAATTGTACAATCAGATTGTAACATGTGTGTCCTACACAGGGTCGATGCAAGGATTTTTATCTACTTAGGCGAAGGTGCATTTTACCGCCCCCCGAACTGTTCCCACTGCTAAAAAAAAGTCTGTTATTGGGGTAACATGTCACAGTTGCAGCAGCCCCGCACCCCCCTGATCCTCTGTTGTGACAGCAGGCCAGAGATCCTCTCCCCACACCCGCTGTCATGATTTAAGAAAAAAAATAAAGTTCTGTGAATGGGAGAACTACAAGTACCAACAGCCTTTGCGGATGTCGGCTTAAAGTTCTTAATGGACTACCATGGCACTGTTGATTCTTCCTGTCATTGTGTAACTGCCTGCCTGTACATGGTACGAGCAGACAGATACACTGATAGTCTGCAGGAGCATGCAATCACACCTGTGATCTGCTGATCATGGGTGCAATGCTGTACAGGCTCCTAATAAAAAATTATAAATGCACATTTTTTTACCTGCAAAAAATTTGCATATATTATTTTTTTTTTTACAAAGGTGAACTTATCCTTTAAGTGGTACACACACACAAAGCATGTTATAGACCTCAGTTCCCCCCCGATTCCTGCATCTTCACACCTCAGATCAGCCCAAATTCTTCTGCTTTCAAACCTCAGATCACCCAAACTCCTGCATCACTGTAGTCCCTGCACATCTGCCCTGCTGCTGTACCACCTTGCACACGTGTTCCTCACTGTATCCTCCTATAAACCAATTGCCCACTGTACTTCCTACATACCTGTTCCCCACTGCACACCGCTCTGCACATCTGTTCCCCACTGTACACCATCCCTGCACATATGTTCACCACTACTATACACATGTTCCCCACTGTATACCCCCCCATATCTGCTTCCCACTTTACACCTCCCCTGCACATATCTGCTCCCCACTGAACACCCCCCTTCACATATCTGCTCCCCACTGAACACCCCCCTTCACATATCTGTTCCCCACTGCACACACCCCCTGCACATATCTGCTCCCCACTGCACCCCCTATATATATCTGCTCCCCACTGCACACCCCCCCACACATATCCGCTCCCGACTTTGTACATCCCCCCTCCGCACATGACAGCGGTGGTGGATTCACCTGGAGGAGAGCAGCGCTGCATAACAGATCCCTGCTCGACAGTCCGAGAAGAGGGGGGAGGAGAGATCGAGCCAGGACATGCAGGGCTTCCATCGCACCCATCCCGCCCCAGTTTCCTGTATCATGCCGTACTTCTGCCACTTCCAGCTGGCTGCTATTTGCACTGGATCTCTCCTCCGTTCTCGCTGCTGCTTCTATGGCTGCAATGCAGGCAGGAGATGGAGCGGAGTCCTGACAGGGGAGAATGCTTGCCCTACAGGAAGCCCTCGCATAGCCAGTGCTGGCAAAACAGGCTGAAAGCCAGCGCTGGAAAAAAAGGAGCCGAAGATATGGGGGAGGAGAGAGGACAAGACACTGGGAATGGGGGAGATGGATGGGGGGGAATTGTGCGCAGAATCTGGTACATGGATCTATCTTTGCAGGTGAATTTTACCGCCCCCCTAGCCTGGCTCCCTAAGGCACTTGCCTATGCTGCCTTATGGTAGCGCCGGCCTTGGTCCAACATTAAGGTGCCAAGATACATAAAATGATAGTTGCTCAGTCAAACTGGTTTAAGATGATATCATGTTTTGCATGCCTCAGACTCTGGCACCATCTTTTTTTTCTGGAGGGAACATTGAATAAACCAATTAGAAATGTGGTTATGATAATCATTGCTTCCCTTACAACCAGCAGCTTATCTTTCCCTTTCCGCTTACATTTATCAAAGAGAGTCTGTTCTTTGAATGCATTGCTTTGCCCCATATGAACAGTTTATTGTAGAACCCTTAAGCGTAATTACATTATTATTACTATTTTTATTATACTGGGATTATATAGAGCCAACAGTTTGCACAGTGCTTTACAACATGAGGGCAGACAGTACAGTATTAATACAGGAGAAGGCCCTGCTCATTAGAGTCTACTATCTAAATACATACATATTTCTGGATCCCTTGTTTCCCTGATCTGACTCAGGAACCCAGAGAAATCTGGGTTATCTTTCTAGGTAGGGGGGATTTAGTCACGGGGGGATTTGCGCACGCCCATGGTGACTAGCTAACCGCGACGTGTGTTCCGTGACCGGGGTATATGAGGAACTAAGGTAATAAGGGGGAACTTATACTGTGAATGTAAGACTGGATGTGGTACTTTCACAGCCTGCACTACCTTTGGCCACCACTAGAGGGAGACTCCACTCCAATCCAGCTAGCTGACCACACACAGGCAGATACCAATCTTACATACAATCTGGTGCACTCTAATGCCCCGTACACATGGTCAGATTTTCCAAAGGAAAATGTGTGATAGGACCTTGTTGTCAGAAATTCCGACCGTGTGTGGGCTCCATCACACATGTTCCATCGGATTTTCCGACACACAAAGTTTGAGAGCTTGCTATAAAATTTTCCGACAACAAAATCCGTTGTCGGAATTTCCGATGGTGTGTACACAAATCCGATGCACAAAGTGCCACGCATGCTCAGAATAAATAAAGAGATGAAAGCTATTGGCTACTGCTCCGTTTAAAGTCCCGACGTACGTGTTTTACATCACCGCGTTCAGAATGATCGGATTTTCCGACAACTTTGTTTGACCGTGTGTATGCAAGACAAGTTTGAGCCAACATCCGTCGGAACAAATCCTAGGATTTTGTTGTCGGAATGTCTGATCAATGTCCGACTATGTGTACGGGGCATAAGGGTTGGGGAGCAGTCTAGCAATTACTACACACTTCTAGGATTCCTCCTGCCATCCTGAAAGCTTGAACCCCGGTATTAATCACTCTTCCCACTGTCCCCACACACCAGACACACAATAAACGATAGCCTGTCACCACACAACAGTTTGTCCGCAGACTGGTCTGCTGAGCCACCACACACACAGATCCCTGTCTGGAAGATCTGTTAGCTTACAATCTACATGCAATCTGCCAACACGCAGTGCAATTGCATACCGATTGGCACATAACTTAGGTAGGGGGGAATATGAGACACTCTTACTGCCTTTCTGTATTTAAAGCTGATCATACATGTTACAATCTGATTTACAACCTTATTTATATCGCCCAACACCTATACATTACATGAGCCTGCCTGCTTGGAAATACATTGAATAGATCACTTAGGTAGGTCATTACATTATATAGCTTTGATAAACCTAAAGAAGACTATAGATTGAACAATCAGGTGTATTGTCAACTGTTCATTGTACCAGTTAGTGCCTCAACAGCCAAATGTCAGGCCAAATTGCTGTCATGCAGGAGCAAAAGGAATATATGCATAGCCCTGTGTTAGTTTAACCTTATGCAGTAAGTTAGATCATATCCATATAATTGGTTTGTAGGGGAACCACTGGCAGTACAACAACAAGTAAAAGGTAAATAAATGCTTTTAGGTTACTCTACAGTAAAGAGAAACTGTTAATTTGCCTGATATGTACAAAATATAGGTTCTTTTAAAGAGTGCTGCAGTGATCTGCAGGCAGTTCTTTCTAAGGAATTCAGATCGTGCTTGCTTATTTGCCTGTCCTCTTTGACCAAGCCAACATATAAGATACATATATTTTATTGTATAGTTATTTAGATATGTATTATTATCCTAGATTGTAAGCTCTAATAAGCAGGGTCCTCTGATTCCTCCTGTATTAAATTGTATTTTAACTGTACTGTCTGCCCTCATGTTGTATGTTGGCGCTATATAAATGCTGTATAATAATATAAAAAATAATAACTGCATACAAATACATTGACATTCCTATTCATTGCTACGTGGCTAGTTCTGAGCTATGTGTTTCAGTTAAAAATGGTTTTACAAACCTGGACCTATGGAAGGAGTAGTACACAACCATATGTATCATGCATTCCAGCCAACCTGAAAAAAAAATCAACTTCAGTCTGTCCTTTATGATTTTTTTTTGTAGCTGTTCAGAGAACAGATATTTTTTTTCTGGGACATTCATCAATGAAAAGATCAGTACCAGAGAAAAAGGTTTGAGCCCAAGTTCACACCAGTGCGATCACAGCTATCCCATGTGATTCGCACCTGCACTTGCGGTGCCGATCACATGTGATGTCTGTGAGATACGAGTTCAGCCATACAGTTGTATGGCTGAACTCTCATTAGATTCGCACAAAAAAAGTGCAGGGACTTGTTTTTCCCCGCACTAGAATCGGATTGCATGGGTGTTCTCACCTATGCGTTCGCACTGCGATCTGTGAACTGACCTGGGGATGTCATTAACAATGTAATTACACCCGCAGCGGTTCACGGAGGGCAGTGTGAACTGCCTGCGGGAGAGATGCGATGCAGGAAGCAGCGCTGTAATCGCGCTGGTTCCCACATCGCATCAGTGTGGACCTAGGCTCAAAGTATACAAGTATACCTAAAATACTCCTAGACATAAGATGATACTTCGATGATAAGACTGCCATCAGAAAGTCTGATAAAGGAAAAGAGTTGCTCCAAAACCAGTAATCTACATTTTAATAAACTATTCAGTTTGATTCAATTGCAGCTGGAGCCTCTATTTATATATGAATGTCCATAAGCATGCATGCTTATGCCCTGTGTTGACCCCACTGGTGCCAATCTTATTTTCAGAGAACACAGGGTTTGCTTGGAAAAATCCATCCTGGATATTTATTTCTTCCTTTGTGATTTTTTTTTGTAGCTGTTCAGAGAACAGATATTTTTTTTCTGGGACATTCATCAATGAAAAGGTCAGTACCAGAGAAAAAGGTTTGAGCCGAAGTTCACACCAGTGCGATCACAGCTATCCCATGTGATTCGCACCTGCACTTGCGGTGCCGATCACATTCAGGTTGATTCAGGTTGTCCTACCTGGGTTTGTCTGCACTGAATAGGCATGGCCCATTAAATTATAAATGTAGCAGCTTTGAGAAATTTGATTATAAATGTAAGATTTTTTTACTCTAGTCATTCAGTGGTCAGATTGTAGAAAATTGACTACTACTAAATGGCAATGGACAGTGAAAGTGACATTATTTTACTGGCTCACTTTATATAAACAAATTGAAGAAATATTTGATTCAGTCAATACCTTATGCTGGCTATAAACAGGCCAATTTTACCTCATTTTGCCAGCCTAATGCAAAGCTTGGACAAAGATCAAGCCATTTAGATGTTCCTGAGATGATAATCAGCCCAATCTTTTTCTTTTTTAGGTTTCATAAGGGAAAGAATGCATCAGTTGCACATCTTAAGCTTCATTTAATTGAAAGAATGATTATGGGTAATAGGAACTGTTGCAACAAATGAGGATATGTCTCCTACCTGTAATTCCTAGGGAGACATACATCCATCTGTGACCAGCCTTGCCTGCAATTCATCAGCTAAAAAACACATTAAATTATTATATATATGTTCTTATTACTATAAATCAACGATTTTCCATAGCTGTGGAGAAATCCTCAATTCATAGTTGTTAAAATTGTTTTTTAAAAATTGTACTTAATCCAACATTAATGTGTACAAAATAATTGGAGAGGAAACGTGGTTCAAAGACAAATGAAAAAAAAAATTACTGATTTGCCCTGTGCTGTGACCATATTAGTTTTTGAATATATTGTTCAAAATGAAATCAAGTTCTGGATCCAAACCATGGACACAACCACTTCTATTACTGGTGCCACTAAAGACCAGACCCATCCATATAAGACTGCCATTTTTTTTAAACCCCAATAAATTGCAGCAAATGAACCTTAAAATTAGCATATTCCCCTTTTTGGTTATTGTGATCTACAACTAATTTACAAGTTTTGGTGGTCTGAGATGATTAAACAGTTGTACATATTACTAATTGAGGAAATAAATGTGCGTGCACCAAGCAAGGCATCAGGTAAAGAAGACCCAAATCTGTTTTAGGAGTATTTGTTATTGAAATTTCAGTTCCAAACAGCAGAGTTTGAAGTTGTGTGCATGTGCAAGCTCTGGCTACAGCAGGCTTACCCGTACATGCCTGAACAAACACACTGTCATAGAACATACACAACACATATCTCCTGCGCTTGAAGATGAGCCCACAGTGGTGTAACTCTAAGCTCTTGTCCTGGTAGATTCGGATAAATGTCGCCTTGCTGCCCTCATAAGACTGGAGATGTCTGGATACACTAAGATGAAATATAAATAGAGGGCACACCGGTCCTCAAGCTCTAAGGAAGAGGTGCTACCTCGAAATGCATCAGCCAGTTCTTTTGTGGGACGTTCATCTGTTATGTAAAACAATGGACGTTAAGCTGCTCTACATCTGATATGCTGTTTACAAGTGCATATTTGTGAGGATTATTCTTTCTTTTTTAATAAAGCAATTTTTGAGAATGATGCACTAGGCCGGTGCACCCTCCTTTTATTTCTCATCACACTGTCATAGAACCCCCACCACAGATCACACTATGGGGTTGGTTTACTAAAATTGGAGGGTGCAGAATCTGGCGCAGCTGTGCATGGTGGCCAATCAGTTTCTAACTTCAACTTATTCAATTAGACCCCATTCACACAGGGGCAACACGACTTGCAGGTCGCCTCAGCGAGGTGACCTGCAAATGACTGCCCGGGCGAGTTGCAAAACGACTTCTGTATAGAAGTCTATGCAAGTCGCCCCAAGTCGCCCCCGAAGTCGTACAGGAACCTTTTTCTAAGTCGGAGCGACTTGCGTCGCTCCCCTTAGAACGGTTCCATAGCACAGAACGGGAGGCGACTTGTCAGGCGACTAGGTCGCCTGACAAGTCGTCCCTGTGTGAATGGGCTCTTAAGCTTTGACGAAAAAAAAAGGAAACTGATTGGTTTCTATGCAGCGCTGCGCCAAATATTGCACTCTCTAGTTTTAGTAAATCGACCTTTCTTACTTTTTATTTTTAGTGGTACTTTATATATAAATCAAGACATCATGTGGTGTTATCCCTACATGAAATGGGCTTCACTGACATATGCACAGATGCTGGAGTTAACATTCAATAGCAAAATACATTTCCCAATACATGCATCATGTGTACAAGATATTCTAGGTGCATATTCATTTTTGGAAAGATTTAGTCATATGCGCATGATCGGTATTCTGGTGTACACCCGTAAGCTTTAGCTATTGTAGCCGAAAGATATAAGGGAAAGTTTTGAAAAGTTATTGTAGATACTTTTGTGTAGGCATATGTAGGTGTATGTTTATCTGTGTGGGTTTATGTTATTTGGATAATTATCCTTAAATATACTGACTAAAGAGCCATTAGAGAGATTACCACTGATGGTGAAGACTGGGGGGAAGTTTGTTCATTAAAAGCCCATTGATTCCTAGACACAGTACCTTCTATTCAGTGACACAGTGCCCCGAAGTTATCAATTCAATCAGTTAGAAATCAACAGGTAATTAGACCTATAGCCTCAGGCAAGCTAATACAAAGGTAGTACACACCACAGAAACAGTCATCCCATGTGCTTACCATGTGCTTGCAGAATACAAATTAGAGTGCTGGGCATTTTTTTGTACGTTGTGATGATAAGACATTCATTTTTTAATTATTCTTCATTTATCACATGCCACTAAACCATCACTATTCATCATGATACATTGAACTCAATTAATGATATATAAAAAAGTTCTTCTCTTTCCAACTTTTGTTCCATTTGTAGAGCCATTTGTAACATTGCAAACATGCTGCATCTTTGGTGCCCATAAAAAAACAACTTTTGTTGGACTTTTGTTGGCGAATGAAGAAAAAGGTATCCACATGCCTTGATATTTGACAGCAGCTCCTAGAAACAACACATAGGCAGCAAAAGTGTCAAGTGGGCACGTGAGAAACACAATTTGCTCCTCTTGCTCAATTTGCTGGAGGTATTGTTGCCGTCTCTAGCAAAGTGAGGAAACATTGCCCCCCTGCAGAGCTAGCTGTTGTCTCCACAAAAAGAGCCAGTCATACGCTAATTTCCCCAACTTGCTTCTAATTTAGACCAGAAAATTGGATTTTAAACCATGGAATAAAGCAATCTAAGCCCTAAGTTAACAGAAAATCATGCATTGTGAATATGCAGATGTTGAGGTCTGAAGAAACATATGTAATAAGGGATGCTATTTATAACAACCCTCTGTAATTATTGTACAACCACAATTCTTTTTTCTTTTCGATTTCCAAGCAGATATCTATTGTGAGGGTTTAACAAAACCAGAATTCACTTCAATGACAGATTGTTCTGTTATTATTACAAATGAGCCAAGAAAAAAAATGTTGATTTTTTGAAATCCAATACGCCTCAGAAATTACCCCAGTCTAATACATCAGCCTGATCATTAAAAAAAGATTAGGTTAAAAAAGCTAAAAGAAATGCCTGCTAAATAAATCTGCTGCATATGGATGCTAAAAGACATTTTAGGCCAATCCAGGTGAGATCATTAATTGCTATGTTTTTGGATAGTAAAAGGACAGTTAAAACTCAAATGATAAGATACAATTATTACAACTCCAGGTAACCACTAAAAATATAATGTTTTGTGTTAAAGTGATATTAAAGGCACAGATTTTTTTCCCTTAAAGGAGAAGTCTAGCCTGATAATAAAGTCTGGATCCGCCAGGTGCATGGACTGACACCCATCTCAGCCTCTCATCTCCTTGCCGAGAGCCTGAGATGGCCACTCCCCACCCTCTTCACAGCCCAGCGCTCCAGTGAACGAGGAAGGAGAAGAGCAGAGAGCTGTTGATTGGTAGTCTGCAGCTCTCTGCTCATGGAGCTCTGAAAACCGAGTGATCAGCAGTGTTCAATCGCTCAGTTTTCAAAGCAGAGGCGCCGGGGGACAGATGCAACATTGGACCGATGGTGCATCCACCTAGGTAAGTATTAATTAAAAAAAAAAAACATACGTTTCTTTTAAATAAAAAAAAGAGGCTTATCTTTACCTACTCTGTGTAAAGATAGTTCACAGAGCAGTCCCTTTCTGGGGTCCTCCACCATAAGTTAAAGTAAGTCTCCCCAGGTGGCCACAGGCAGAAACATATAAATAAATAAATGACAGGAACTATAACTATTCCTTATTCTATTCAAAAGCAAAAACAAAGGTGAAAGTTGTATGAATCTCATGTGAAAACATTTATAAATAGACTACTTTTAAACTTTAAAAAGTGTATCTAACCCCAAGAGCAAAAAGAAAATCTATTGCAGCTTACTAGTCATTAGATCAGCTCTTAATATTTCTGGCAGGATCAATAAATAATTTTTGAATTATCAACAGATATAACAAAACATCCACAGTGGTACTGTATATTAAACAGACTAAAAGGGAAAAAATAAAAGAAGTTTGTTGTAAGACTTTGACAGTCATCAGTGGTTGTATGCAGGGGCGGACTGACAACACCCAGGGCCCCCGGACCAAATAAAGCAAGGGCCCCCTGTCAGGCCCAGCTCATGGTCCACCTCTGACCCCGCCCATGGCCCACCCCTGATCCCGCCTCTACATTTTGCACAAAGTACAATTTCTGCCTTTTTTTAAATGGAACCTGGAGGGAGGTCTCTCTCTAACAGTGTCCATTAGATAGTCTGTTAGAAAACGTCCCCTCCAGGCCCCATTAGAGTCTACAACAGAGTCTAATGGGACCTGGAGGGGGGTCTCTCTCTAACAGTGTCCATTAGAGAGTCTCTGTTAGAGAGAGATCCCCTTCCAGGACCCATTAGAGACTACAAAGGAGTATAATGGGACCTGGAGGGGGGCCTCTTTCTAACAGAGTGTACAGTGAACACCATCATTTACTCTGGTCCTCACTGGACCCCCTCCTTGTGCCATGACTCTCACCAATGCCCTAACCTCTCACAAAGTAGAAATAAAATTGGCACCGAGTAGCACTCCTCTTACCTTAACTATGGCTACTGTAGCTGTGGCTGGTTCCCGCGTCCTCTGTGGCTGGCTGGCTCCTGCGTCCTCTGTGGCTGGCTCCCGCTTCCTCTGTGGCTGGCACCCTGCCGTGGATGGTCAGCTCCATCGTCCTCGGTGGCTGGCTCCTGCGTCCTCTGTGACTGGCTGGCTCCCACGTCCTCTGTGGCTGGCTGGCTCCCGCGTCCTCTGCGGCTGGCACCCTGCTGTGGCTGGCTGGCTCCCTGGTGTGGGTGCGTCACCGTGGGTGGGTGGGTTACAGTTGGCTGGTACCCTGGCCCTGCTTTGGCTGGCTGATGTGTCCTCTCCTCGTTCCACCATACCGGGCACTGTTTGCCAAGGCGAGGGAGAGACTTGGAGGGAGTCGGCCGCCTTTGCCCTATACGGGACAGTAGAACTAGGAGGTTTGCAGCAGGCCCAGTGCACGGATGCGCGCGGTGCAACACATAATGACGTGGTGTGCGTGTCCACTCTGTGTCCATTTGAGAGTCTATGTTAGAAATAGCGCCCATCAATGCAGCCTCATCAGTGTCCATCAATGCAGCCTCGCCAGTGTCCCCTCCATGCAGCCTCGCCAGTGTCCCCTCCATGCAGCCTCGCCAGTGTCCCCTCCATGCAGCCTCACCAGTGTCCCCTCCATGCAGCCTGATCAGTGTCTCCTCAATGCAGCCTCCCCAGAGTCATCTCAGGGCAGCCTCACCAGTGTCCACCTTCATGTAGCCCCTCTGTGCAGCCTCGCTAGTGTCCCCTCCATGCAGCCTTGCCAGTGTCCCCTCCATGCAGCCTCGTCAGTGTCCCCTCCATGCAGCCTCGTCAGTGTCCCCTCCATGCAGCCTCACCAGTGTCCCCTCCATGCAGCCTGATCAGTGTCCCCTCCATGCAGCCTGATCAGTGTCCCCTCCATGCAGCCTTGCCAGTGTCCCCTGCATGCAACCTCGTCAGTGTCCCCTCCATGCCACCTCACCAGTGTCCCCTCCATGCAGCCTCACCAGTGTCCCCTCCATGCAGCCTCACCAGTGTCCCCTCCATGCAGCCTGATCGGTGTCCCCTCCATGCAGCCTGATCAGTGTCCCCTCCATGCAGCCTTGCCAGTGTCCCCTCCATGCAACCTTGTCAGTGTCCCCTCCATGCAGCCTCACCAGTGTCCCCTCCATGCAGCCTCACCAGTGTCCCCTCCATGCAGCCTGATCAGTGTCCCCTCCATGCAGCCTCACCAGTGTCCCCTCCATGCAGCCTGATCAGTGTCCCCTCCATGCAGCCTGATCAGTGTCCTTTCCATGCAGCCTCACTCAGATCAGTGTATGGGGGTTAGAGAGGAGAGCCACCAGGTAACACAGAGCGGGGATCTCCCTTTTACCCAGCGTCCGCTGTCATCAGATGTCCCGCCTCCTGTGTGATGTCTATCAAAAGAGCCAGTGCAGGAGGCGGGACATCCGATGACAGCGGAAGCTGGGTAAAAAGGAAATCGCTGCTCTATGTGATCCAGCGACGCTCGCCCTCACCCCTCACCCTCCGAGGCAGCACAAAAGATTGTCGCCGGGGGCCCGCAGCCGCAAGTTTTTTGTCCCTGGACCCCAAGCTGGTTCCAGCAGGTGGCGCTGACGGGCCCCCTTCAGCGGTCGGGCCCTCGGTCCACGTCCGAATGGACCGACTGGTCAGTCCGCCCCTGGTTGTATGCTGATCTATTCTAATTTAAAAGGAATAGAAATTATTGTGGGAAAGCCATGTCAGACTGTTTTTTATTTTGTTCCAATGAGATCTTCTTACTGCTTTTTTAATAAAATAATGCCCCAGATGATCTTATGTTTACAAAGTCTTGACTGTTAATTGCCCTAACTTTGCCATATACTAATTACATTTCAATGAACATTTTTCATTATAAGAGTGCTCATTCAGTTTTAAATTGTTAGTGGAGTCAAATCAGCAATTGGTTACAACTGCAGTGATGAGAATTTTTTTCTCAGATGGATAAATATCTAAAGCCTCATACACACGATCGGATTTTCTGCAGACAAAAGCTCAGACTTGTGTCTGGATTTACAGACGGCAAGGAATTGTCAGCCAACAAACACAAACGTAGTGACGTTCTATGTGATTTTTTAGCTCTTTGGCGCCACCCTTTGGGCTCCTTCTGCTAATTTTGTGTTAGTAGAAGTCTGGTGAGTGTTGATTCGTGCTTTTCATTTTGCGCTGTTCATTTTGGGCTTTTCATTTTGCGCTTTTCATTTAGCACTTTTCATTTCGTGCTTTTCAGTTTGTTTCTGAACGGCCGTTCGTCAACCAGACATGTTGTGGAATCAGAGGAGATAAAGTGTTATTTATTATTAGCCTTGGAGTTATTGCTTTGACCCAAGTCCAGTCTAGGAACAGGAGGAGGACGATTTCTTGGACCAAAAATTGGTTGCTTTATTAATCGTGACCAATTATATCATATGCCATTGCTGCGGGAGTTCCAGGAGAATAATCCAGATGATTTTTGGAATTATCTCTGGATGACGGACCCCTGCTTTCACCAATTCTTGGCATTGTTGACCCCCTATATTAAGAAGCAGGACACATGCAGAAGGATTTTATTTTTTGGTTGAATAATAATGATTTGATTTGTTATATTTGTTATATTTTCTATATTTTTTATGCATAGAATGCACTTTTTGGTTAAGTTCTATTGGCAGATAGCATGTCTAATTTTATTTGTTTTCTTTTTTAATGCACAATAAAAAAATTGTGGAGAATAATACTTGGCTATGTGTTTTACTTTAAATGACAGTTTGGGAGTAGGCAGTTACATTTTAAAAAAATACAATGTAAAATTAACAAGGGACACCAACATAGTTGTATCTTTGATCCTAAATACTACGGGATAATGGTGTTGTGGTAACTTGCTCAAAAAAAAAAAAAAAAGGATATTATTCTTGATATCACTAGAAAATAAAAGCCTTTTAAAATACGTTTGGCAGAACTCCATCAGTATCACCAGAAAAGCAGCTTCATAATTATCTCATGAAAGAAGAAGAGAATTTTGGGCTGCATTTCGAGATTTCATAATATGCCATGTCACGAATGTGAATTCTCCATTACGAGTTTACAAGACCGACTGCTCCTGGCTCGTCCTTGCTTCTGAGCATGCGTGCTTGTACTTTGGACTTTTGTCCGACGGACTTGTGTACACACGCTTGGAAAATCCGACAAATCAGACATTTGTCCATGGAAAATTTTAAAGCCAGCAACAATTGTCCGATGGAGCGTACAAACGGTAAGATTTTCTGCCAATAGCCTGTCATCACACAATTCCCGTCGGAAAATCCGATGGTGTGTACGTGGCTTTACAGTGTATGTGGTTTTCATTCTTGAAAATCCATTCACTCCAAAATTGAATTTTAAAAGCAAAATAAATTTCAAAGTACTTTGGAACGGCCATCATCAAGTCATAAAATGTACTGAGAATTTTCATTTAAATGTTCATTCGAAAATCTACTTTAGATTTTTATTGCCATGGTGATGTCATTTCAAAATAAATGTGTGGCTCTTAATGACCCCTTGAAGAATTTTTCCACTAAATTTGGATCGATAGTTTTTTTAAGTTTGACATGTTTGTTGTAGGGCTTACTGCATGTCAGTTAGGGCCCACAATTCAGTGAGCCTTTCATACTTAAGCCCAGTGCACACAAATGTCAGGAGACAACGGCCGGTTAAAAAAAAATCAATATTCTGCCCATGTGTATGTCGGTCTATCTGACAGAAGCTGGCCATTTGGCCAGTTTCTGTTGGATGTGCATGCTGGAAAACCAGCAGCTGACCGACTCCCGACCAGGGCTCTCAGCCAATGGCAGAGAGTGCTGATCGGAGAGTTCTGGGGGGAGGCCATCCCCCTGTAAGAACACAACAGCTCAGCAGGGGGGATCGCTTGACTAACCTCGTATGGTCCAAACTAGCAAAAAAACTGTAGTGTGTACCAGGCTTTACTCTATCAAAATTCACTTAGAGATCAGTGAATTCCTTATGTTTAACACTAGTTATATACTGTAACTCCTAAGCTTACCCTACGGAAGGCCATAGACATTGTGAATTTCTTTCCTGCAACCACAGGTTGCATGATTCCCCCATCAACATAGACAATGCTGCCAGGGAAATCCCTCCTGCCAAGACATTGTATGATTGCTAGTGGCTATAGCAGCAGCTAGCAATAATCGCAATTAAATTTGGCAGACTGGTTGTACCCAAGTTGATTGATCGTTTGCCCATACACGGTTCCAATTCAAACCATTTATGGCAGTCTAACACCAGTTATTATTTTACTGCTGCAATACTTACTTCATTTCTGCTATCCTTTGTAAAAGTCCGTTACTAAACTCTTGCATCAAGATCACAGGGATAAAAAGGAAATACTGTAGTTTAATTCCATCAAGTTATGTTAGAAGGCCAAAATATGAACAACAGTTTCCAGTATGTGGATTTCTTAGTTACCTTGATGGAAAAAAAAACTGTGCAGCATCCCTGTTGTCTTGGATAGTGTCTTCTATAATGACATGGCTGTATATGGGAGTCTCTCTGATTTTTAGAGCACCATTCTTTAAATGTATCAAATCATTCTTTATATGCACTTTTTTATTTTATTTAGGCAATGTTGGTATTATATCATCTTTTAGATCATCTTTTTCATGTTACTGCAAGAATGCAATGATGTCAGTTTATTACATGGTCTACACTAACAATAAGAAATCAATAATAAAGATCTGTTGCATCCTAAGGTCACTTGAAATCAGATATGACAAGGTCCCTGTAGACAGAGAGCAAATTATGTATTCCTTAGAAAAGGGAAACAGTTTGTCTATTGTTCTGCATGAAAATAGAGCAGAATATAAGAAAGAGTATAAATTATTAGAAATAGTTATTTAGAAGGTAATTAGATAAACATTATTTAGAATAAATCTGTCTCTCTGTGTCTTAACTCAACATTTTTATTGTGGTTGTTTAACTGTGTTCTTATAAATATTGTTTTCAATTGTTCTATGTTATTAATATTACTTAATTTGTTCTTCAGAAAACAAAAGATATGAAAAAAATAAATAAAAAAATAAATTCTAGGTAGTTTCTGACTTGGTAGCAGGGGCTTTTTCACCCTATCTTGTTCTCTTTTAATTCTTTACAGTGATTGCTTTGTTCTTGACATTGCATTAATCAATCAAAATGTACCTTGCTTACTGACGGAAGAATGTGAATGTACTGATTGACTACAGATCCCCAAATACACTCATTGTATACTAAATGAGTGTTATCCATCTCTGAATGCGCAATGTTCATGACAGTTACATTAAAAAGGTAGATGACTCGGGCTAGATCACAGGATGAGGAGCTGAAGAGTAATAAAATATGATAACGAGAAACTATCATGTTACTGCTGTTATTATTATACAGGATTTATATATCTATAAATATTACCAATGTTAGTAGTAGTAGTAGCTTTAACTATCTATGCTCCAAAAGTTGGGTCAATTTGAATAGCATGTGTAAATAACTAATCCTATTTTTCATGCAAATAAAGAAAAATAGGATATTTTTATCTCTTATGCTTAGTCTAAAACCTTAAATGATCTAAAATATTGTATGGTTTAGCATTCATGTACAGTGCAGGGGAGCGTGCAGTTAAAGCAAACCTGCTGCTTTCCTCTTCATGGGCAAGACATTGGATTACTTTATTGAGGGATATGGTTGATACTGAAGTTTTTTTTTTTTTATACTGCAAGACAACAAATATCACATGTATTCATTTTTTTTTCAAAATTCTTTGTGAATTGACCCTTAAAGTGGTTGTACACCCTGTACAACCACTTTTACCTTCAGGTAAGCCTATATTAAGACTTAACTGTAGGTGCTTGAAATATCTCCTAAGCCATGGATATTTACAAAAAACCAGAGCGCCAATGACTATGGTGCATGCGCCGATGACTATGATGACTACGGCGCATTCGCCAATATCTAAGGCGCATGCGCATTTTAGAGTCAAATATATTTTTATTGCGTTTAACAGGATGAAACATTACCATACGTATTACAACTGGATGTTCAATACAGGGGGTAGTACAGGACTATCTGCATAGTAGGCGCATTTTTAATATAGACCGATGCGGTTTAGATATATAATCGTATGTTAATATGAGTTGGTTTATTCACGGTGTGTTGCAGAACATCTGGTGGAGAGTAAAAATGAGAACCACCCGTTCTGAAGCCTCATAGCATAAATTTGAGGGGAGAAGAAATGAAGAAGATAAAAGGGGGGAGAAATCAGAAGGAAGGGAAGTAGAAAGGGGGAGAGGGGTTAGGGGGGTGAGCATACCCTGGTGCAGCACACAGAGGAGCCAAGGGGACCGGATAAATTTAGTTCAGCCAAGGGGTGTCAACAGGATTTTTGGGGCATCGGAGGTAGAGTATTCGATCCAGATAAGCCACAGAGTTTTAAATTTATCAAATGTATCATTGTCTAAGGCTATCATCTCTTCCATTCGCATGATGTCATTGACCACTGAAACCCAGGAGGACAGGAGAGGGGTGGTAGTGGTTTTCCAGAGGAGGGGTATAAGTTGTCTGGTCGCCGATAGGAAAAATCGGAGCAGGGTGAGTTTTTGTGTGGGTATGGAGCCGGGGAGCATGGAAGCAGGGCTATCTCTGGTGTGGGTGTGGTTGGTTAATCGTAAAGGCTACTGTATATGGCGAAAACCTGGGACCAAAGGGGTTGTATGGTTCTGCACTCCCACCATATATGGAGATAGCTTCCATCTGTGTCCCCGCATTTCCAACATGAAGTGGGGGTAGACAGAAAGATTCTATGGAGTGGTTGAGGGTCCCTGTACCACCTAGATAGAAGTTTAAAGTTCTTCTCTTGTGTTTAACAAGAGATGGAGGATTTATGTGTGAAGTGGAATGACTTTTGCCAGTCAACCAGTGAGAGGTCCCTTCCCAGGTCCACGGCCCACCTTCTGGTGTAAGATGGGAGTTGGTCATGGATCAGTAAATGTTGTAATTTGTAAATGGTGGAGAGTAGGTGCTTGGGTGTTTCTGAGAGAGAGCACAGCTGTTCGTAGCCTGTCAGGGGTCTGTGTGTCTGGGAAGAGGAGAACAGGTCTGAACAGAAGGAGGATATGCGGAGAGCTGTGAGTCAGTTACCCTGTTCTCCTGGTACAATGGGTGTGCCCGAGGTTGGGTGTATGAATGAGCTCGCTGTAGGTCATGTAACACAGAGATATGGGCCCACCGTGTTGGATCTCATACCCTGGGGGAGGGCAGTGGTCAAAAAGTGAAGTGAGTGGTGAGGGGTCTGTGGATATTAGTGATGACAGTCCCTTTTTGTACCACAGATGTAGTGCTGCAACTGTTAATGGGGAGGAGTTTGATAGGAGGGACAATTTTTGGCCATATCCCCATAGCAAGGCCCGGAGGTCGGGGCTGGAGAGATCTTGTTCTATCATGGTGGATGCCTTGGGGAATGGTCGGGGGAACCACTCCAGGATCCTAGAGAGAATGGCAGCCCTGTAGTACATTTCAAAGTCTGGGAAACCTGCTCCGCCTCGTATATTGGGGTATGTTAACAAGGTATGGCGGATACGGGACATCCCTTGTTGCCAGATGAAGCATATGAACATGGATCTTATGGAGTTAAAAAAATTGTTTAGGGACATTTATAGGGACTGTCTGAAATAAGTAAAGTAATTTGGGAAGGGTGTCCATTTTGAGTGTGTTAATGCGGCCAAACCAGGGTAGTGGTGTCGTGTTCCAAGTATCTAGTTCCTTCCGGAGACGGGATAGTAAGGGGAGATAGTTGAGGTTATAAAGAACTGATAAGTTGGATGGGATTGTGATCCCAAGGTAGGAAATACCCTTTGATCCCCACTGGAATGAGAAATTAGTCTGTACTTGAGTAAAGGTGGAGGGTGGTAGTAATATATTGAGGGCCTCTGTCTTGGACATGTTAAGTTTAAAATTACTAAGTTCTCCAAATCTGTGGAATTCCTACATCAAAGAAGGTAGGGACGTGTGGGGTTGTTGAACATATACTAGGAGATCATCTGCATAGAGCGAGAGTTTGTGATTGGATGATGGTGTCTGTATCCCCATTATATTATTATTTTGTCTGATGGCTGTTGCCAGGTGTTCTATCACCAATACAAAAATGTAGGGCGGATAAAGGGCATCCCTGACGGGTTCCGTTTGATATTTGGAACGAGGTGGATGAGGAGCCATTGACCAGGACAGAGGCTGCGGGGCGGGAGTATAGTGCCATTACCCTGGACACACATGTGGGGCCAAGGCCTATCTGTTCCAGGGAAAAGTGCAAAAACTGCCAGTTGACCCAGTCAAATGCCTCCTCGGTGTCAAAGGAAAGGATGCATGCCTTTAGATTGTGTCGATGGATGTAAGAAATTAGGTGGATTGTTTTAGTGGTATTGTCCCTGGCCTCCCTGCCAGGGACAAATCCCACTTGATCTTTGTGTATGATGGAGGATAGAAGGGGTGAGAGGCGGTTAGCTAAGATCTTCGCAAAAAGTTTGACGTCTAGGTTAAGAAGGGAAATAGGTCTGTAGCTACTGCATTGGGAGGGGTCTTTTCCTGGTTTGCGTATGACTGAGATATTGGCAGAAAGAAGATCCCTAGAGGGAGGGTGGGCGTCATCTATACCATTGAACGCTGCTGTAAGAAGTGGGGCTAGGGAATGGGCAAATGATTTATAGAATCTGGGGAAGGAGCCGTCTGGCCCTGGGCATTTACCAGGTTTAAGTCCTTTAATAAAATAGAAGGTCTGACGCCGTCAGGGGGTTATCTAGATCTGTGGAATCAGAAGGATCTATTTGCGGTAGGGCCGTTTCTGAAATGTAGTTTTTCATGTAGGGGTGTTGTGTACCGTATTTGTGAGTCTGTCCCGGCTGTGTGGGGAGATTATATAGTTGGGAATAATATTGCTGAAAAGCATCTGTGATGCCTCTGGGATTTAGAATTTTTTGTTGGTTGGCGGTGCAAATGTGTGGTATTGGGCATCATGGGGGACGGGGATGAAGAACCCTAGTCAGGTGTTGCCCGCATTTGTTTGCCAGGATGTAATCTTGGTTCCTTCCTTTATCTCTAGCTATGAGGGAATTTGTGTCTAAGATGCGGAACTCTCTATGGGCGTTGGAAAGGTCTACAAAGGTAACGGGGTCAAGGTCCTTCTTGTGTGCTATTTCTAAGGTATGGATGGAGGATAACAGTCTGGTGATATCGGCTGACCTGGCTTTCTTTAGACAGGAGCCGTGTTGGATGAAAATCCCCTGGAGCACACATTTCAGTGCTTCCCATTTAGTGAGCGGGTTAGTGTCATCTGAGCGGTGGTCCTGTATAAAGTTCCGAATTGACTGCTCAATAGCTGCCACGCAAGGGGTGTCCTTTAGTAGGTTGTCATTTAAGCGCCAGGAGAATGTCCTATGAGATTTAGGTGGGTGGGCCAAACTTAAGTGTGCGGGGGTGTGGTCTGACCAGAGGATATTACCAAGGGACGCCTGTAGGGGGACATCAAGTGGGGATTGGGAAACAAGAAAATAGTCAATACGACTATAGGAGTTATGGGCAATCGAGTAACAGCTGTAGTCTCTCTCAAATGGGTGTTGCACCCACCAAACATCCACTAGTTGGGCGGAGTGCAAGAGTGATTTTATGTGTGTGAGGGTGGAGTGTGGGATGGAGGACTTACCGGAGGAGGTGTCCACAGCCGGAGAAAGGATCACATTGAGATCTCCACCTAGAATGAAACAGGGACTTCCAAATAAGAGTAATTTGTCTAGGACCATGGAAAGGAAGCTCCCCTGGTCTTGGTTCGGTCCATACACATTAGCCACTGTAAAAATTTAGGGCGTGGCTGTGAGACGTGACGTGCAGCACTGTGAGCCACACTGAAGGAGAGGAGCATTGTTTACACGGAGGGACGGAGGACATCCAAGGGAGGGGTGAGATTGATAACCCTGCACCAGCACACCTCGGGTCCGCCGTGACCACTTGTTTTATTTGGATCCACTGGAATTACGTTTGATGTGATTTGCACTTTATTTGAGCTGCATTTTATCATTTTACATGTGAGTGTACTGATTGAAGATTGCAGTGATTTTAATAAATGTGTGATACTGGTTTACACTATTGGAGCACATATTATTTTTTTCATGTGGACCGGGCTGGAAACATTCACTGTGGAACAACGATTGATCCTACTACCTTGGTGTATGGTAGATAAGCGATTATTGCCTTGCATGAGAGTGCTGGCAAATTAAGTCGGTGAGTATAGGTCTTGAGGGAGTGGAATCACTGCACACAAGAGGAGAGGTGGAGGAGACACAACATCACCTGTGCTTTATCAAGATTTATTACCACTTTATTTGGACACATTTTTCTCACGTGTGTGGTCACGTTTTATTGTGGACTGATTTATATTTTTGAAGTTAATTTGTATTTTGTATTTTTTATTTTTGGATATATTTGGTAATAATATTTTTTGCATGTACAGCATGATATGAAGTGGCAGGATAGGGTTTATCACTGGAAATGTATTGAGATATGTATTTCCTAAGATTACACTGCATGTAAGGTTTATACACATTAAGAGGGTCGCACCATCACTGTGTTGGTCGATATTTGACCACTGATCTGGCTGGTACATTTACACCTATATACATTTTGTGTAGATTTGTTTATAGATTTCACCTTTGCATTAGTGTTCACATACACATGTGTAGAGGGTCACACCATCACTGTGATTAACACACTTGATTTTTGTTTGAAAGCGCCTCTTATTTTTTATTTGACCACTGATCTGGCTGGTACATTTACACCTATATACATTTTGTGTAGATTTGTTTATAGATTTCACCTTTGCATTAGTGTTCACATACACATGTGTAGAGGGTCACACCATCACTGTGTTTAATAAACTTGATTTTTGTTTGAAAGCGCCTCTTATTTTTTATTTGACCACTGATCTGGCTGGTACATTTACACCTATATACATATTTTGTAGATTTGTTTATAGATTTCACCTTTGCATTAGTGTTCACATACACATGTGTAGAGGGTCACACCATCACTGTGTTTAATACACTTGATTTTTTGTTTGAAAGCGCCTCTTATTTTTTCCTAGATGTCTGTGGGAGGATTTGGGTAGTTTACAGACATCTCTGATTAAATACTTAGTATATGCATTATAATTTAAAGGGGCTGCTTCATAGTGGGTGTGGGAATTCAATTCCCCACGTGGGTTATTGTATAGATTGATTTTGAGCACATTCACATTCAGTTTGTGAAACATAGTGGCGCGGTGGAGGTATTAGTTTTTGGTGAAGGGCGGTATACCATTTATAATACCTATTACTTATCCAGTCTATTAGCTAGATAATAAATAGAAGGATTTTATTTTAAACTTTTTTTAATTTCGTCAAATTGTAACATGATACAATACCCTGCTGCAAGGAAATGTGGATTTTTAGTTTGGTTGGCCATACATAGATAGAAAATCAAATGAAAAAAAATGGTCGGTAGACTGATAGCTTGATTCTACTATCATTAGTGTGCTTACAATGACAATTTTAATTTCAAGACCAAAAATGAATGATCAAACATGCTGGAATATTAAAAAAAAAAAATTAAAACATTTTCTAATAGCTTCTGGGTCAGTCGTTCAGAAAAAACATTTAAGTGAAAAGAACATGAGCAGTAGGGGTAGTAGTATTAGTAATCAAACAGAAAAAAAGAACTTTAATGTTGAAAATGATTCAAATAACATTTTAATATTGGACGAAATCTTGTTAATTTTTCTATTCGTTTATGACCAGTTTTAGGCTCAACTGTCACATGTGAAGAAAGCTTGCATTTTTTCAGTTTCAATGCATTTTTATTAGGTAAACATAAGAAAAACAAAATCATAAATACATATATTTTTTTCAAATACACAATAATATGCATCGGATTTTTTGTAAATTTTTTGTAAAAGTTAGGTATACAAGTAATGTAACATAAAATGAGTGCGATATAACAAAGGTCACTATGAAGCAAGAACTTCCAAGTAGTTTTCGATTCCATCAATCTATCTGGCATTGAGGGTAAGGAAGGTTGACACCTCTATGTCCACTATAAAGCCTGATACACACTAATTCCCCGTACACACGATTGGATTTTCCAACAACAAATGTTGGATGTGAGCTTGTTGGCTGAAAGTCCGACCGTGTGTATGCTCCATCGAACATTTGTTGTTGGACTTTCCGCCAACAAATGTTGGCTAGCAGGTTCTCAAATTTTCCCAGCGGGGTTGAACAAAAAAAAGTGTCAGTTCCGGTCGGAGTCGCTGTACTAACGATCCAACATTAGTACAGCGATCTTCGCCCCACTGAGCAGTTGTGCTCTGACAGGGGGACGCCCCTCCCCTGCCAGAACACTCCAATCAGCGCTCTCTGCCACTGGTCAGGAGTCAGTCGGCTGCTGGTTTTCCAGCATGCTCCTCTGACAGAAGCCGGCTGGCTTTAGAAGCCAGATCGACTGATATACACCCAGGCCAAATGTCAGACAGTTTTTATTGAGTCTCCCTCATTATTTTTTAGTAGGGAAGTATACCTTTTTAAATGCATCAACTGCCTCAAGTTGTCAATCATGGATGATTACATTGATTACAATGACCAGATTGGTTCAGAAATATTTCCCTCCTAAATAATTGGTTATCCAAAGATTCCAATTTTTTTTTATTTCAGTTTGTCATGCAGGATAGCTGTGAGTTTTTTGTCAAACAGATACCAAGAAATTTTGTGCTTCACCTGGGTAATGGTCAGAACTTCTGACTTTCATGCCTTTGCCAGGGTCTGTCTAGCAGCAGTGAAGATAACACCAATTTTAATTGATTTGAGGTGCATGAAGAAGGTTTGAGGTTCAATAAGGCTCGTAGGGATTTTTGGGGAGACAGTTACCCAAGACTGTGTAAACCAATTGGTACTGTATACTCTCATCCAAAATTATTTAATTTCCCACCACACGTGTAGCAAAGTGCCAGTTAAGCCACCGCCCTGGAAACAACAGAACGCCATGTACTAACTTAGCAAATCTAAAGGAAAAAATATACCACCAAAGAAGTCACCTATAATAAGCCTCCTGTAACAAAAAAAGAATTTGGAGAACTGTGGGTAGTGGTGTCCCATATCTGGGCCCATTGGTATAGTTTTAAAGAGGACCATAAATCTGTTTCACATTGTTGAATATAAGCTGGTTACTCAGAGGTGTTGCCACAAATAGGGATTTATAACGTAAGGTTAAAGTACCTTTTGCAAGTGTTTCACTGTGACATACATGCTCAAAAGGAGTGAGAGTCAGAGGGGAATTTTTATTTAATAATATTGATTATATAGGTAT
This sequence comes from Aquarana catesbeiana, assembly GCF_042186555.1. NCBI lineage: Eukaryota > Metazoa > Chordata > Amphibia > Anura > Ranidae > Aquarana > Aquarana catesbeiana. The sequence continues at coordinate 206,897,929 of NC_133325.1, read as the reverse complement.
GAATTAGAAAGTACCAAAACAGTTTAATGGGTGCAGCGTGGTGGGAGGTTCGCAACATATTAAAACTTAGAATGTCCTTCAGTGTCAACAAATAATATACACAATAAAAAACAGACTTGTCCCTCCATTGAAACATGTCAGAATCCTCATTACCAGGGAAAAAAGAAGGGTTACAACTGAAGGTAGCTGATGGCATTTGCGGTAATAGAAGCCTACTTGATTATTTTATCTGGTCCCAAATTTTCAAGGAATGTTTAGGATTGTCAGTATGCTTTCAGGTATTAGGTGTAATCCATAGTAGTGTGTCTATTGCTATAAGGACAAACAGGTAATCTTCTAGGCTCAACCACAAAGGGGTGTTGGAAGTTGCATGATATGAGGCAAGGGAAGTGAAATGTGCCACACAGTAGTAGTTTATCATCTGTTGTTTTACCAGACCCCCTTGGAGTCACAGGAGAAAAAAGATTTTCTTTGAGACACTCTGTCTGGCATTGTGATACATTTTACACAGACCCATTGGATAGATCAAAGAATAGGTAAAGGGACACTAAAAGGATATAACCATTTAGGTAACTGGGGAAGGTCCTAAAAGGATATAACAGTTTAGATAACAGCACCATCTTTAGGGTAGCAATATTACCAAGCTATGAAATCTTTTACTACTTCCAATATTCTTGCATAACTGTGCTTTGATGCAAGAGGCAACCCAGGTTTGCTACTTAGAGAGTTGATGGTGTAAGATAAATGCTTAAGTAAGGGAGATGTGTGGTAACTCATTGGTAAGGAAAGTGTCTTTAAAGGTGCAACATTGGGCAGGTGTAAGTGAGATATACTGAGCTATAGAGTCATTTATCAGTAAGTTTGAAAACATTGAGAAATCATTTAGCATGCAAATCAAGTTAAACAGATAGACATTGTCTGTAAAGAGAGATATTTTATGTTGGTATGCAGCTACCTCTATTTCCTGCACATCTGGAGCAGCTCTTATGGATAAGGCCAAGGGTTACATTGCTAGGAAAAACAGCAATGGTTAGAGAGGGCTCCCCTGTCTCATTCCCCTACAAAAGGGTGACAGCGATCACTGGAAACCTGCATACTGTACAAACGCCCTAGGTTTGTCATATAAAGGATCCAGGACAAGAAGTGGTAACCAAACCCCAATGTTGCCAGAAGGGAGTTTAACAATGGCAAATAGATGCTATTGAAAGCTTTCTGGATGTTTGAGGCAAGAAGGAAGGCCCATTGACCTCTGGTTTTAGCTACCTATATCAAATGAATGGCTTATCTGATATTGCTTGCGGCTTGAGATTTTACTATAAAATCAGCCTGGTCCACCCCCACTAGACCCGAGACCCCATTTTTTAACCTAAAAGCAAGAATTTTAGCTAGAAGTATTATGTCTAGATATAAGAGGAAGATGGGTCTAAAATTAACCCGTGATGTATGATCTAGCTTTGGTTTAGATATCATACAAATACTGTTGGGTAAATTGTCAAGGCCTAGTTTGCCACCTTTCAGTAGAAAATTAAATAAGTAAGTCAGGTGCGGTATAAGAGCACCATGGAACTTACCAGGCTGTATAGCCACCCAGGCCCGATCATTTGTTTTTCATGAGCTGTTTTATTGCCTTTTGCACTTCTATGCCATGAATCGAGGTTCCAAATCATCTATCAAAGATTGAGGGAGAGAAGGAAACTAGATTTTAGATAGGAATGTGTCCAAATGTGATTGATTAAAAGAGGACCCAGCTCCACAGGGGTGTAGGTGGAATTAATTGTTGATTTGAGCCAGATTAATTGTGGGCTCCCTATTACCAATGTAAAGACATAGAGGTTTAAACACCGTTTTGGGGTTCCTCAAGCACAAAGGCCATATAGTGTCAGGTTTGTTATCCCTGAGGAAAAAGTTATTCTTGGACCAGCAAACCTGTTCCTCTGCTTTGTCAGTCAAAAAAGACTCACGTGTTTTCGAGCTGTTCCAGACACTGTTTAGACTTGGGACTTGTATTTCTTTTATACTGGGAGGTAACATGTTGGAAATGGGATTCCATTACCATCTGCTGGGCTGCCCATTTTTTTTTTCCTCTGGGGGGGCTATTTGAATGAAGGCACCCTGTAATACCGCCTTGTGAGCATTCCAGATCATATCTGCCCCAAGACTTCACATTAAGTTTCGAATAGTGCTTTACAGTTTGTTGAGTTCTCAGATTACATTTTTTAATGCAGATCATTTTTTAGAATAAGTGCACAGCTCTATGCCGATCTGCTGTAAATCATTATTTTGAATAAGTGTACAGCTCTATGCCTGTCCGCTGTAGATCATCATTTAGAATAGTGTACAGCTCTATGCCTGTCCACTGTAGATCATTATTTAGAATAAGTGTACAGCTCTATGCCTGTCCGCTGTAGATCATTATTTCGAATAAGTGTACAGCTCTATGCCTGTCCGCTGTAGATCATTATTTCGAATAAGTGTACAGCTCTATGCCTGTATGCTTCAGAGCATTATTTAGAATGGCTGGACTGCTTTATGCCTGGCCACTGAAGAACATTATTTAGAATGGCTGTATTGCCTTAAGTCTGGCCACTGCAGAGCATTATTTATAATGGCTGGACTGCTTTATGCCTGGCCACTGTAGAGAATTATTTAGAATGACTGTATTGCCTTAAGTCTGGCCACTGCAGAGCATTATTTAGAATGGCTGTACTGCAACATGCCTGGCCACTGCAGAGCATTATTTAGTATATCTATATAGCTTTATACCCTGTCGCCGCAAAGCATTATTTAGAATGGCTGTTAAATTCTGCACCTGGCCGCTGCAAATAATTATTTAGAATGGTTGTACTGCTCTGCGTCTGGTTATTGCAGAGCATTATTCAAAGTAATTGTCCACCCTTTGTAAGAAAAAAATCAATAAATGTACCCATATTGCCAAACGAAAACATGTTTAGAAAGTTTTTGCATCAGATTGTGGGGGTTGTGCATATGCTCCTGCAGACTCTTCCCCCAGACCAGTATAGAGGTACAGACCTTTGGTTATGGAGATGGAAGAAGTAAACAATAGACTACAAGTTGTGTTCCATTGAGAGATACAAGTCCCTTTGCTGCTGCATCTGAGCATGGTGAGTAAATAGGCACTCTATTGTATTGCTCTGTGCCTGGCTAAACTATAGTAACTCCAACCAAATAAAGTAAAGTATAATTTTGCTGTGATAATGTAAAATAGGTCTCACAATTTCAATTATTCTCTGGGCCACAATCTGTCCATCCTTTTCTGAGTAGCAGTTTACATTCTTCAGATTGCTTAATCCTTCAATTGGTTATTTACAGCACTATTAAATGAAGAATGCACTTCAGTGCACAACTCAGAGCAAACATACATACAAATTGATTTAACCTCTTCCCACCCCCTTCCAATGTCCCTGTAATTGTGTCTTAACACTATGAGGAGAGATGGATTTCCCAATCACATCATCACTGTGATAGGCTGTTGAAGTGGTCACATGATCAGGAGACCACCTCGCCAGGTCTGGATCATAAACAGGGACTAGGAGCCGTCTATGACAGTGTTTTTTGTTTTGGACGGTATGAGGTTGGATTCTCTGTCAGATATTATTGTATGTCCATCGGGAATACCTCTCATCATGCCTGAATATTAATGAATATCCAAAATTTTATGGGGAGGGGAAATCTTCCAATAGAGACACTCTGATGACAAATCTCACAGTTTGAATTTTACACTCACTTAATGTGCTCAGGTGACGGAGCACATTGCAATATCTGAAATAAGAGCACAAACAACAATCCGATCCTGGCAAAGTTCCTAACACCTCCTCATTGTATCAAACCAATGTTCCAATTTAAAGAAATCTGGCATTTGATTGGTTGTTATGGGTAACTGCACATTATTTCCATTAGAATGATCTAAGTTGTCGTTATTTTCCACTCTAAATTGCTACAGTTTCCTCATCATATATATTATCTTACTTTCTTGCTTCAGGCCTATACAAGGAGTTTAGTATCTTGATATTAAAGCACTGCTGTCAGCACAAAAAAATAAGTTAAACAATGAACTCTTAAATCATAGCCATGCGGTATCTGTTCCCGACAAAAGCCATGCAAGATCTCATTTACTTTGCATTATCTCAGAGCAAAGAGAAAAGCAACATATGTTCCTGACATGAAGTGGGTGAATGCAGTTTTATTTTCCAGCACTGTGATTATAAAATAATGAGATATTTTATAGCTGATATGGCTGATCTTAAAGTGGCAAACAATCTACATTTGTTATAATTTGGACAGACAAATTTATCATTTAAAATAGACAAATTTATCATTTAAAATGCCAGACTGCATATTGTCTTTTTATTTTTTACTCTTTTTTTATATTGTAAAAAAAAGGCTACTATTGAGTTAAACAAAACCTGTTCTTAGAGAAATACAGAGGGTGTCATTGCTGGCCTACTGATGAAAATTATAGTTGCCTGGCTGTCTCTGATGGCAATCATGTCTAAATCACTGTTCCAGAACAAGTCTGTGGATCAGGAAAGTCACAGAGAGGTCAATACTCCTAATCATCATATTTGTTCTGATTAAGGATGCCATTGGAGCAGCATGACAGCCAAGGAACCAGTATTTTCAAAAGATAGGTTACCAACAATAGTCTACCCACCTCCCCGCAATAGAATGCCAATAATTCCACTTACACAATAGTAATTGTACACTTGCCTTGCCATTCTCTTATCTATGTAAAAAAAAAAAAGATAAATGCCAAATGTAAACTACCTTTTAGATTGCAAGTTTTGCAGGGCAGGCTTCTCACTGCTTTTGTTTAATGTATTTTCATATACTAAATATAATATTATTATAGCCCCTATATAGAAATGTTTTGATTCATTGTATACAATAAAACCTTGACACTTTTTAAAATTATTACTACATCTCATCTGCCTTTACCACACTACAATACATAGAGGGGGTCATTTACTATAGCGCCGCGTGCTAATTAGCGCTAATTAGTGCTCAAATTACCACGATCGTGGTAATTTGTGCCCAAACGGAATTCACAATAGCGCTGGGGCAAAAATACTCCTAAAGCCAAATTTACTATCGCTCCCAGACAACAGATAGCGCCAAAACCCTTACTCTTGCTAGGACCAGGAGTATTGCACGTGGAAATATTGTTTAGAGCATGATATGTTCACCTAAATGGTTCTGAAATATGTGGTATATTGTTTAACCTTAATCTGCTTTTAAACTGTGTTAAAAAGTGTTATATACACTGAAATATCTTTAAAAGCCTGAGAAGATATAAATTCCCTGTCTCCTTACAACTAGGTACCAGCACGACTGAGCATGCTCAGACCTGCAAACAACTCTCATTTTAACTCAGATGCCTTTTTTAACAAGAGTTATAGTAAATACCAAAATGAGCGCTGGGTTAAAAAGCATTTTTTGAGAATGAAAATGAGAGTTATGTAGCTCAATGCAAGTTTCAGCTATTAATTCTAATGGTACATTTGTAACCTCCCCAAATAAATACTTTTAATGTTGAGATGAAATGTATCTTTCTCTAAAAGAAATTGTCCTTGCAACAATGTTGCTTCTTGTTCATCTATTTTGTTTTTAAGCCCCAGTTCACACAGGGGCAGCCCGACTTGCAGCGCCACTCTGTAAGGCGACCTGCACACGAGTTCTTGTCAAAAAAAGTTTATTGAGTATACAATATTATAAAGATACATAAAGTAAGTTTACAAGGATCTATAAAGTAAGCTCATTGTTTTACAGTAGGGTTTATATAGGTAAATATCATGAAATTTCAAATATTAAACATTGGGTTCACGTAAACCTAAATTAAAGATATATATCATTTCCTTAGTTACTTTTGTAGGTATTTAAATGATTTATACCTACTATACATATTGTTTACAGGTAGAGTGTATATAGGTCAAATAAATTCTGATAATGAGCTTTAATCATAAGGTGGAGAAAAGGAAAGAGAAAGAAGAAAAAGGGTAGAAAGGCAGAGGTATGGTCCACAAGGTTGTCCCGCTCGTCAGTTTATTATTCTTTTTAGTTCTCTTTGAAGCCTTAGAATGGGTGTCTCTGTAAGTCATTTAATCTGTTACCATGGCAACAGGACAGAGTCATTGAAGTTTGACCGGAACTGTTGTTTTATCCAAGGATGCCAAAGTTTTTCAAATTTTGGAATTTGATTTTGATCGATGGCTACCATCTTAGCATGGGACATTGTATTATTCATTCTGTGAATTGTTTCTGCTAGTACCAATGTAGGAGAATTCCATGCCTTGGACACTGTTTGTTTTGCAGCCGTTATTAGTTGGATCATAAGTTTGAATTGAGAGAGTGTTAACCATTCCGGTTTTAGATTAAGTAAAGTTATATATGGATCTGGTTGTATTATTTTTTTAAATATTTTAGATGCAATCACGAAGACTTCCTTCCAGAAGGTTTGGATTACTGGGCACGTCCACCATATGTGTAAATGTGTGCCTATTTCTGGGCATCCTCGAAAACAAAGAGCTGAGGTATTAGGTGAATATTTTGCCACTCTAGCGGGTACAAGGTACCAGCGAGTTAGGACTTTATAATTTGTCTCCAGTGCTAAGATGTTGGGTGAAGATGACTTAGATGTGAGCCATATGTTAGACCAGTCCGTGTCTTCTAAAGTTCGTCCCAGGTCCTCCTCCCACCTCCGAACGTAAGAGGGTCTATTAAGATTTGCTATTCCATATAATTGATTATAAAGTGATGAAATTGTACCTTTAGCAAATGGATCTTTTGTACAGATTGATTCAAAAATGGATAATTGGGATAATGGTGTATCCCCCTTTTGGAATGGTGTATATAAATTTTTGATTTGGAGATATCTAAATATCTCAGAGTTTGGTAGATCATATTTTTCTCTAAGCGATGGGAATGAAAGGAATGATTTAGATGCTATGAAGTCATTTAGTGTCTGAATGCCTGATGTTGTCCAAGCTTTAAAAGAATTTGGGTAGATCCATGCCGGATAAAAGGCCGGATTTCTGATAAACGAAAGGAGAGGATTGTGTTGAGGTTGTAACTGATATTTGGTTTTTAGTTTATCCCAGAGAGATAAGAAGTGTTTAGTTATGGGATTATGAATTTTAAAGAGGTCTTTAGGATCAAGCCATAATAAGTTTGATATTAATAGAGGGTCATTTTCTGAAGCCTCTATAAATACCCATAATGGGATTTCCTGTTTTGCATGGTATTTGGACAGACTGGCCAAATGGGCTGCTCTGTAGTAGTTAGTAAAATTAGGGTATCCCAGGCCTCCTTTATTTTTGGGAAGATGTAGTGTGTGTATAGGTATACGTGGTTTAGAAGAGCCCCATATAAACGAAGTTGCTCTTTTTTGTACTATTCTCAAAAATAGGAAGGAATTGGAATAGGGAGGACTCTGAATAGATAAAGCAATTTGGGTAGAATAGTCATTTTGATTGCAATAATCTTCCCTATCCAGGATAAAGGAAGTTGCGACCATTGTTTTATTAGATTTGTGATCTGTCTTAATACAGGAGGATAATTGGTTGAGAATAAGTCAGAATGAGATGCTGTTAAATGAATTCCAAGATATGGGATTGATTTTTCTGCCCATGTGAATGGGAGTGCAGCCCTAGCCGGGATCAATTCCATGTTTGTGAGTGAAATATTAAGCACTAGGCATTTCTTAGGATTAATCATAAGGCCAGATAGGGCTGCAAATCCATCAAGAGCTGGTATTAAGTTAGGACCAGAGACCTGTGGTGATGATAGAAAAAGTAATATATCGTCTGCAAATATACATAATTTGTGTGTAATACCTCCTACTTCAATGCCAGTTATAGTTTGGTTTGTTCTTATGTATTGGGCCATGGGTTCGAGTATAAGGGCAAATAATAAGGGAGATAATGGGCAACCCTGTCGGGTACCTCTTTCGATATTAAAGGCATCAGATTTGTATCCAGCATATTTTATATAGGCTTTGGGTTTATTATATAATGCTTTGATCCATGTTAAAAAGTGGGGTCCAAAACCCCATTTTTGTAATGAATATTGCATATATTGCCAGGATACTGTGTCAAATGCCCTCTTAATATCGAGAGATAGAAAACATAAAGGGATTTTCCGTTTTTTAGCAATATGTGCCAATAACACTGCCCTGCGTATATTATCGCCTGCCTGTCTATTTGGCATGAAGCCTACTTGATCTCTATGTATTAATTTTCCTATAATGCTATTGAGGCGTTTTGCTATTATTTTTGCTAATAATTTAATATCAAGGTTTAACAGAGAGATAGGCCAATAATTGACACAGGAAGTATCATCAGAAAGGGGGTTTGGGATCATACAAACAATTGACATTAGTGTTTCTTGCCGAAAAGAATGTCCATCTAGAAGTTTGTTAAAAGTTTTAGTGAGAATGGGAGAGAGTATTTCTGAGAATGTTTTATAGTATAAAGCCGAGTAGCCGTCTGGGCCTGGTCTTTTGTTAAGTTTTAGGTCTTTTATGGCGTTAGCAACTTCATCTATAGTTATAGGCTCATCCAAACTGCTTTTTTGATTCTGAGATAGCTCAGGTAAGGTTATTTTTGAGAAGAAGGATTCAGCCTCTATAGGATTAAATTCATTGTTTGTCTTGTATAAAGTTGCGAGATGTGAGTGAAATTTATGGACTATTTTAACTGGATTACAAGTATAAACATTTTTTGATAATTTCAAACGTATTGGTTTGAAAGATTTGTTAGTTGAATTTAATGCCCGAGCCAAATATGTACCTGGTTTGTTTGTATTCATGTAGAAATTGTGTTTGGAGCGTTTGAGGGATTTATCAACTGACTCAGTGAGAAATAGATCGTATTCCAATCTAGATTTTTCCAGATGAGATTTTGTACTCTGAGATGGATTATCTTGGAATGATATGTAGGCTGCATTAAAATTGAGTTCTAGTTTTTTTGCTAGATTTTTGCGTTCCCGTTTAAATAGTGCCATTTGTCTTTGTATTGTACCACGTAAGACAGGCTTATGAGCTTCCCATAGTGTTATTGGGGAGATGTCTGTTGTATTATTAATTGATATGTATTCCTTTAAAGCTTGTTCAATGGCCATCTGATGTAGTGGGTGTTTGAGCATTATGTCCGGTAAGTACCACATTGGGTCATGCGCTTTTGGTATGGCTGAGGCTATAGTAGTGTATACTGCATTATGGTCAGACCACAGAATCGGAATTATATCTGATGCAATAATTTCTGGTATCATTCCTATTGTTAGAAAAATATGATCTATTCTGGTGAAGGTTTGATGAGGGTGCGAGAAATAAGTGAATTTCTTTTTCATTGGGTTACTTTCTCTCCACGAATCTACCAGATTGTATTTGGAAAGAAGTTGAGAAAAAGGTAATCTTGAGGTTATTTTGGATGGTGTAAAAGGTGATTTATCTAGAAATGGGAGGAGGACCTGGTTCGAATCCCCACACATTATCACTGTTCCTATTTTGTGTGTATTAATCACTTGTAATATATGTGAGAGGAATGGTGTAGGTTGTTTGTTAGGAGCGTAGTAGGAAATCACCGTGATTGCTGTATCCATTATATAACCCATGAGTATCAGGTATCTACTTTCTGGGTCTTTAATTTCTGATGATAAGGTGAATGGTGTGGATCGGTGAAATGCAATTAGAGTTCCCCTTTGCTTGGTACAGGCAGAAGCCGTGTAAATTTGTTGATAAAAAGGAGAAATATATTTTGGAGTAGAATCTTTGGTGAAGTGTGTTTCTTGGAGGCATACTATGTGAGTCTTCTTGTTATGGAAAGTACGGAAGGCTTTGGTCCTTTTTTGAGGGACATTTATTCCCTGAACATTCAGGGAAAGTATATTCAGTGGTGCCATGGCAACAGATCAAATAGTTTTGACTTACTTTTTGTTATGCAGAGCTGACTGCACAGATCAACCTGTGTGGACTGAAGAGATGAAAAGATAGAAAAGAAACCAGTGAATTCTGGAGTGAAGAGTAAACAAAAAACATATGAGATTAGATGATACATTGTATAAATTAATTTTTGCAGGTAATCACAATTTACCCTTGAAAGAGAATAAATATCTCTCTCAGGGGAATAAGTGCCTTCGTCACACTCCCACATAATATGGTTGGGAGAATGAGGAGGGCTAATGGGGGTACACGGATCTTCCGCTTACAGGAGAGAAGTGCTATGTCAAAAGACATCAAAATGATGTTTCATTAATTGGAGTGCAGAATATAATTTTTGTTGAAATTATTTATTCCAGGGTGGTTGTATATGGTTATTCTTGCCCTAGGCTAAATAATTCAGTTAGAAAGGTACTGTTAATAACTTTGGTATTGATGAAGATAGTTTGAAATATTTTGGGATTTTAACCCTTTTAGAGTAAACAATTACATATTTTATTCATATGTAACTGTTTAGATATGTTAACTCATAAAATTGAGGTTGTATTGCTTCAGATTAGAATAAACAAAAACATAATTCTAGGAACTAGTTAGGTAATAATATATTTGTTTTAAGAAAAGAAAGAAAAAGCTTCCATTACTTCTGGATTATTGAACATATTTGTCCTAAAAAGTAATAAATCTATTGTTATTACCTGATAATATATAACTGAACAAGAATTTCCTTATTTCACTTATATATTCTAAGGCTATATGAATCAGAAGTAATAAGAAATATAACTGGAATGTAACATGATCCCACACAGTGTGTGACTATCAGAATGCAGTTACATTCAGTTATAAATACAGTTTTTTTATAGAGAACCATCTCTTAGTATAATAAATGAAGAGATATCAGGAATTAGGATGTCAGTCCATTGAATCTTCTTGGTCCATGGATGATGTGGCATAACGGCCTCTTTTGTGAGAATGATGATTCCCATTTTGTTATGAAATTTTCTGGGTGCTGCCTGAAGGTGAAGATGATGCCATTCTTCTGCGTGTGGGAGAGTTGCTGCTTGTGGGTTCTGTCAGATTTAATTTTAAAAGGGTTTGTTGTAGTTCATCTGCTGATCTGCTTCTGTAAATTGTACCTTGGTAGTTAAATCTGACTGAAAAGGGGAAGCCCCATTGATACATAATGTTGTGGCGTTGCAGTTCCATTAGTTGGGGTTTCATGGATCGTCTTTTAGTAATAGTAAGTTGGGATAGGTCAGCAAAAATTTGATAATTGTGTCCTTGAAAATTAAGTTCCTTTTTTTCTCTTGCAGCAATTAGTATTTGTTCTTTTGTTCTGTAATAATGAAATTTTGTGATTATATCACGTGGGGGTCCATCTTTCCTTTTGGCTGTGAGGGCTCTGTGTACTCTGTCCAGTTCTAAACGTTCAATAGGGATATCTGGCTTTAGTTCTTGTAATAGAGCAGTAATAGTAGATTGCAGGTCTGTCACAGTTTCAGGTATTCCCCTTATGCGCAAGTTTGAACGTCTGGCTCTATTTTCGTAATCTTCGAGCTTAGTTTGAAGTATTAAATTCTCTTCTTTTAATTTTTCCAATTCTGTTATATTTTGTTGGGTTGTAATTTCAATTTCATCCATTTTTATTTCTAAGGCTGCGGTGCGGTTACCCAGCTCTCTTATTTCTTTGGTTAGGCTTTTTGTTATTTGGTCTGAGGTTTGTTTTAAAGCCTTTTGAAGCATCTTTTCAAATTGTAATAATATTTCTGGGGATGTTGAGGAGGCTTGTGGAGAAGTTTGTGAGAGGATTTGTTCTGTATCTGACTCAAATGGAGAGTCTTGCTGTGACATTTTCTGTCTGTGAGAGCGCCCTGATGCTGTATATTGTGAGGTGACTGGAGCTGCTTTAGTTGCAGTGAGTGCCTGTGAGCTCTTTGTGAGGTGATTTTTATTTCTGCCACGGTTTCCTCCCAGTACCATATTTCCTGCCCAAACTTTCACAGTTTGTTCCCTGGGGCAAAAAGGTTCAAATGGATACTTTTTGAGCCTGCAGGCTCCGCTTTGTCCTTCTCTTCTCTCCTCAGCGGTGCGGAGCTCTAACAATGCATGTCTGCTCCGCTAGGCTCCGCCCATCTCCCCGCCCTGCACACGACTTCAGCGGCGGCTTGCAAAATGACTTCTGTATAGAAGTCAATGCAAGTTGCCCTGAAGTCGTCCCAAAGTAGTACAGGTACTTTTTTCTAAGTTGGAGCGACTTGAGTTGTATTAGAACTGTTCCATAGTACAGAACGGAACGCGACTTGTCAGACGACTAAGTCACCTGACAAGTCGCCCCTGTGTGAATTGGGGTTAAGAATGCTAAAATGAGGAATGTTTTCATGTTTTGGTAACATATATATTTGTCTCTGTATCTCTCACTTGTTGCTGTCCATCTTGCAAAAATCTTTACCCAAACTCACACAGGTGTCTTTACAAACCACAAACAATACCATTGCTAATGAAAATTTAAAATGAGTCACAATTTTGTGTGTTTTTTATTATTTCCAAATGATCATACATTGAGTGCCAAAAATATGATATGTGTACCAACATCAGAAATCAAAATGTCATTCCCAAAAATCAGAGGGTAACATCACTATTCTACACTCACACACCAAGAACCACCAAATATCACAGAATAAATCAACAAGAATAACTCCTGACTAATGTAATTCCACCACCTATATGTCCAAAGAAATTAAGTATTTATGTGTAGGAGGGCTTCACATGTAGCAGCACAGTGGCTAACAGGTTAGCACTTCTGCTTAGCCGTGTTGGGGTTGCTGGTTCGATTCCCAAACATACCACATCATGTAGAGAAGTTGTTTGTTCTCCCTAAGTTGTTAAACATAATTCTTGACTCAGGTTCTTACATAACGTATGTATAAATGTAGTATTTATGTGTAGGAGGGTTCCACCACCATTACAAATTGTGTCATGTTTTCCATGGGCAAGAACTATAATCAGCCTTAACATTTCCCCACCACCACTAGTTTCAGCCTTTTAGCAAGCCAAAACCCACAAATTGACAGCTGTTTATCTTTCAGCATGCCTTCAAAACAGATGGTATATGCCAGAAACAGGTTGTTCAGTATCTCTGTGGCCTTCCATGGTACATCTGCATTGATTAACTTCTTGCACCAGTGGGATTTAGGACAGTTTGACACCACAGAGATGCAGCCTACAAACATGAAGCAGCACAGTGCCTAACAGGTTAGCAATTCTGCCGAGCAGCACTGAGGTTCTTGGTTCAAAACCCAATCTTGCTCCCTGGCTAGAGGTTTCTATGTTGTTGTGCTGTAAAAATGTCTTTTTCACCAGTGATGACATTTTTGATGGGTTTCACATAATAGAACCCCAAGAAATCGCATTATAAATCAAGCAAGTGTGGGTTTGCACCAAATCTAGAACTGGACTGTTTTGGCCCAGATATAGATGTATAAGTCTGGTATGATCCTGCAAACATATTTTAATGTTGTATGCTTATGATAAATGACAAATCCACTTTGTCACCAATTTGTGTGAAGCAGCACTCACAAAGTTGCCATTTCCTGTTTTAGACCCTCCACATGCCCAATAATGTACAAGTTTGATTTGGAGATTTTTGGGATCACTGATCATGGCCAGAGCCTTGTTATTTTGAGGTTTACCCTGTACAGATATCTATGCTGATGCATTTTTAATCTGTAAAGTTTGAATATTCCTAATGAACAGGTGTGAGCACTTGAGGCTTACATGAACAGACAGAATCAATTACACTGGTGGGTGTGTCCTTTACTGGGTGGGTGTGCAATCAATCCTAGCTAGGTTATTTAAAAGCCTGCATTTGTTGTGGGTGCTTGGTCTAAGAACAGGCCTGAATCTTTCTTTGCAGTGTGTACATTGGGTTACAAATAGATTTTTCTTTGTGTTTTTTGGGGGGGTGTGCATAATTCCTGACCCACACCCCACTAAGGCTGTTTGATGATTGCTTCTAAATCTCACATGTTAAACTTACAACTGCTATGTAATGGTTTAGATGAAAAGGAAGGTTCCTACTAATTCATTCCTGCTGTGTGTGTCAGTGTAGTTTGTGCGCTGCCTTTTTTGGCTATTGTACTAATTTTGTCTGTTTTTTCTTATGATAATCCTGCCATTTAACTTTTTAGGGGTCTGGGGTGAGGACTTTTGATCACCACAAAGATTTGTCATGGTTTTATCAGCTTCATTTGTGTCCCTGATTTTCTAATGTGATTTGTTTAATGTGTCTAATTTTTAGTGTCCTACTCTTGTAGATTGTAAGCTCTTTTGAGCAGTGCCCTTCTAACTTTATTGTCAAATTCTGGAACATCACTTCCATGCCTTTTATATATATTTTTTGACCCAAGTACATTAATGTAACAAATGTTTATACTAATGTTGAAATAAAAAAGTTGATTGTTTTTTTGTTTTATATTTGACTTTTGCAGACTATAAATACATATTTTTTAAGTGCAAACTATTCATACCCCTTCAAATCTGTATTAAATCTAGTTGCATACACAAGTATTTGGTTGTACACACATGCTCATCCTTGATCAGAAAGTGTAATGGGGGGAGGGGGAACAAAACCCCCCCAAAAAAAATCCCTACTCCAAAGCTGAATTTCAGGTCTCTGCTAATTATTTTGTGGACTAGATAAGCCATGAAATATGTCAACTAAATGTGCATTCCCTCTAAGCACCACATAAAAAAAATACCACAAAAACAATAGTTTAAACAAAATTTGGCATGGGGTCCCCCCAAAATAAATAGCATGTTATTTGGGACCCCAAAGCACCCTCCCCATGTGGGGGGTGTGTGGCCTGGTATGGTTCAGGGGGGGTGCACGCTCCTCCCCCCTTTTCTGACCTCCAGGCTGCATGCTCGGATAAGGGTCTGGTATGGATTTTGGGGGGATCCCACGCCAATTTTTTTACATTTTGGTGTGGGGTTCCCCTTAAAATCCATACCCCAAGGGCCTGGGGAAGACCCAATGCCGTTTTTTTCATTGATTTTTCATCTATATTGCCGGGAGCCAGTAATACATTAAAGCCGCAAGCAAGTTTAAAGGGGAACTGCAGTCTGCTCACATTTGTGATAAAAATATCTTTGCCATTCTGAAGATTCCCTCCAAACACTTTGCAAGTATTTTTTATATACTGTGATTCTGTACTTGCCAAATATGCTGTAGAAATCTCCTTCCACTGAGTCTGGCTGCAATCATTTTAACTGTGGGTAGCTGAAGCTGCTGCCTGTTCACTTCCTGGATTTACACAGACACACAGAGGCACACTTCCAGCTCTGCAGCTCTCATTGGCCCTCTTATGACTCATCCTCCCTCCCTTCCTGGCAAACTCTCACGAGAGTGAGAGAGAGAGCTGTGCATGATGTCATGAGCCTAGGATTTTTACCAGACAAGAAACAGGAAGTGGGCTGTATAAGGTATTTACTGGCTGTTAGGTTCAACTTTTAAACAAGTTGCTTAAGTTTATATTGCTTTGCCAAATTATTGCTTCTATAAGAATAATGACACGGAGTCAGCTATGTCTGTATCACAGTTCTGAGCATCCCAAAAAGGACTGCTCCCTTTACTTCTTTTATAGGCAGTTCCAAAAGCAGTAATCTTATCGGCATTACCAAATGAGGTTAAGGTACAAAGAGTTTCTCATCAGCGAACATGTAATGATTATTCAGCAGTTCCAAATTCCATCTAGATACAGATTGATAGAACAATTGATACGTACACAGGTAAGAAAGGAGCACAAACAATTTAAATAGAACAATTGATACGTACACAGGTAAGAAAAAAAAACAGAAACAATTAAAGTGGAACTCTAAGTCATTATTTCAACCCTATCAATTTCCCCCTTTGACATCATCCTCTCCTTCCCCCTGGGTCCTCATGAATAAGTTCTAGTCAGTTTTTCCCCAGAGTCCTTTCCCTGACCGCGAGTTGTCAGAGGGGTAGAACCCATCCCCCTAGGTATTACCAACATCTTAAAATTCAAGAAGAGGAGTTTTATAGGAGTAGGGTGATGTCAATACACATTTATCCGTATGCCCTGTCTATTCTCCTAATTTTCCTATTTATTTTCCTGTATACACATATATTTGTGATTGTAAGTGATATTAATATTAGAATAATAATTACCATTGGACTTAACAACCAGTGAAAGATATTGGTTGCTGTAGAAGACATTCCACTAAATATATCCCACCAATGTGGTGCAGTATCCTGTTGTATCTGTGAGGAAAGATGTACTAGTCTACCTTTGTCAATAATCATTTGCTACTTTAGGATCATCTATAGCCCATTCGAAAGTTGTTGTTTCCTCTACTTCAAGTACATTAATACCAGGAGTCCATGCATATATTTGTAAAACAACAATCTTCAACAAAAAATATGTAAGTAGATATTTCATCATGTTGTTTTCTCGGGTTGTTTCTTGCAATGTGATGCGTGTATCCAGGTAGGTTTTCCTTCCAGCTTTACTGAGGTGGCTGTGGTCAAGAGTACTTGGTAAGGACCTTCAAACCTGGGTTCCAATGTCTTTCTGGTGTGTTTCTTTACATATACATAATCCCCTGGTAGCAGCGTATGTGTACCTGTTATTGAATTAGGGTCTGGAAGAGAAGAATACACACTTTTGTGGATCTTAGTTAGACGTTGTTGTAATTGTATCACATATGCAGTCAAACTATCACATTGCAATTGCATACTCTGTGGAAAGTATAAACCCAATCTAGGCGCATTCCCAAAAAGTATCTCATATGGGGATAATCCTGTCTTTCCTGTTGGAGTGTACCTTATAGAGAACAAAGCCAAAGGCAGGCATTCTGGCCAAGGCTTGTTTAACTCTTGCATGGCTTTTTGTATTTTTAACTTTATTGTCCCATTTACTCTCTCCACTGATCCTGAACTCTGTGGGTGGTAAGGGGTGTGAAAACTTTGTTGAACCCCTAACATGGTCATCACATTCTGCATGATTTCTCCTGTAAAGTGTGTCCCCCTATCTGATTCTATGGTTTC
The DNA here is from genome assembly GCF_042186555.1 of Aquarana catesbeiana. Lineage (NCBI taxonomy): Eukaryota > Metazoa > Chordata > Amphibia > Anura > Ranidae > Aquarana > Aquarana catesbeiana. Next base: position 206,880,911 of record NC_133325.1, on the reverse strand, counting down.
AGGAAGACCAAACCTAGGTATTAACTCAGTGATCAGTTTCTTAGCTGTGGCTTTAGCTGTAGCCGATTTTACTGGATAACATTCGGGCCAACCTGCGAATAAATCGATACACACGAGGACAAATTCAAAAGGGCCACTCTTAGGCATTTGTATGTAATCAATTTGCAGTCTCTGGAAGGGGTATTGGGCCCGGACCTGGTGTTTTCGTGGGGTTTTTACTCTCTGTCCTGGGTTATTCAGGAGACAGATTTGGCAGGCTGCACAGTAGTTTCTTGCAGTGCTACTGAATCCAGGGGTGAGCCATCCTTGGTTCACAATCCTATACATGGAATTGGAACTGACGTGTGTGGGTAGGTGAACTGCCGCTGCCATTTCTGGGTACAAAGAGGCAGGCAGGCATATTTTGCCTCCTTCCCTCCATACATTGTCAAGGTCTGGTGCTGCTCCCATTCTGACCCACTTATCTTTCTCGCTCTCCCCTGCTTGCTCCTGTAATTTACTCAGCTGCTGCCATGTTGGTTCTGGGATACTCACCTCTACCGCTGCTAAGGTCTCAGGGCTTCCTTCCCCTAGAGCTGCCTGTTTTGCAGTCAAATCTGCAAATGCATTTCCTTTTGCCTCAATTGTTTTTGCGCTCGTGTGTGCCGCTATCTTCATAATGGCTACTCGTTTAACCTTTTGAAGATTGTTCAGGACTCTCTTAATCCCTTCTCCATGTTTTACAGGTGTACCTGCTGCTGTCAGATAACCTCTAGCCCTCCATATGTGGCCATAATCGTGCGCTACACCATAAGCGTAGGCAGAGTCAGTGTAAATATTCCCTTCTCGTTCTTTTAAGTATTCTAGGGCTTGTTCTAAAGCTTTTAATTCTGCTTCCTGTGCTGACATGTGGGCTGGTAAGGCCTGTGCTTCAATTACCTGCGTATCAGTCACTACAGCATACCCTGTGTGATATTTACCCTTGTCATCAGCAAACCTACTACCATCTATATACAAGGTGTGCTCAGCATTTAAAATCGGTGTATCTGTAACATGTGGGAATCCCATTGTCTCCTGTTCCATGAGCTGAAAACAATCGTGCTGATCTACTTCTTTAAACAAAAGAGTGTCAGTGTCCTCATTTCTTTTCTCACTAGTACTATTAGTACTATCATTCCCCCTTGCCAAATCTGGTGACTGAAGAGGCAAAAAGGTGGCCAAATTTAAGGTTGTACAGCGCTGAAAAGTAACATTTGGAGGTAAGAGTAAAGTACACTGTAATCTTAATTGCCTAGCCATTGAAATGTGTTTGGGCTGTACCTGAGACAAGATTGCATGTATGTCATGTGTGGTATGCACTACGACTGGATTGTCTAGAACAATCTCTGATGACTTATCTATGATAATTGACACTGCAGCTACCGTCCGTACACAAGACGGTGAACCTCTAGATACTGGATCTAATGCTGCTGAAAAGTAAGCGACTGGTCTTTGTTTTACATGTGCCTGTGTCAGAACACCTGTGGCATGTCCAGTGATCTCAGCAATGTACAGATTAAATATCTTGGTGTAATCTGGTATACCAATAGCCGGGGCAGAAATCAACAACTTTTTCAAAGTGATAAACGACTCATAAGCTACTTCTGTAAGCACATACGGTACAATTTTCAAACAATCGTATTATGGCTGCATCAAAGCGCTAGCATGTGGTATCCACTGTCTACAATATGACACGATACCTAAAAACATACGCAATTGTTTGAAATTCCGTGGGGGTAACATTCCCTTTATCACTTGAACCCTCTCCTCAGTGAGATGTCTCGTACCCTGTGATATACAATGTCCCAAAAAGATAACTTTTTCCTGACACACTTGTAACTTTTTCTTATTAACCTTGCAACCTTTTTCTGCCAAAAATCGCAACAAATTAAGGGTGGTGGCCAAACAAGTTTCTTTGTCAGGGCAGCATAACAATAAATCATCCACATATTGTAACAATACACAGGAATCTGGTGGTACCCATTCTCCCAACACCATTTGCAATGCTTGCGAATACAAGGTAGGTGAATGCGCCATACCCTGAGGTAGGCGTGTCCAGGTTAGTTGCCGATTTTTTTATTGAAAATGCGAACCAAAGTTGGCATTCTTCAGCAAGCGGGACGGAAAAGAAAGCATTCGCTAAATCTATAACCAGTACATACTGGTTGATGGTATTTGTGACAGTAATGTATGTGGATTGGGTACTAAAGGTGTCATCGGGGCTAGGATTTTGTTGACCGCTTTAAGGTCTTGGACCATTCTATACTTAACCGGACTACCGGCTACTGATTTCTTTTTAACCGGGTACAAGGGAGTGTTTGCCGGTGATTTTACCTCTTTTAGAACTCCACTTTTTAAGAAGGATTGGACCTGCATTTCTATGGCCGTCTCTTGGGGTGCACTAAGTGGATACTGCTTTTGTTGGGGAAGCACTGCTCCTGGAATCAGCTGTAGGGTAACCGGAGGTATGGGCAAAAGTCCAACATCAGCTGGATGTTTTTCCCATAGTTCTCCTGGAAGGGACGACAAAATCTGATCTAAGTCTGAAGGAGGTGTGCCGGACAATTCCGATTCCTCCTCTAGGTATTGTATCAGGTTACACATCTCCATGTGTTCTTGATTATCCCCTATAGCTAAGGTGACAGTGCCATCTGGGTGATAGGTAATGTTAGCTCCTATTTTCTGCAAAATGTCAGCTCCTAACAAATTAGTGGGGGCTCCTCTGGATACCAGAAAGCGTGAAAGGAACATGTGGTTTCCTACTTTAACTTTCAGAGGTTTTGTAAGCGGGGCGTCGGCTAAAATGCCATCATATCCAGTTATTAGTAAAGTGTCAGGTGATTTTTGGCCAGGGAGTAGTTCAGAGTCAGAAAGTAACGAGCGTGAAGCTCCTGTATCGACTAAACAAGAGATTTTCTTATTACCAACCGTTATATTTGTCTTAAGCATTGTTGTTGTGGATTTTTCTAAAACCGGGGTGAGTCATGCTCGTGGACCATCTCCCTGCTGCCTGATATGACTATTTTTGTTGTCCCTGGGCTGGTTCCTTCTCTGATTAACTGGAGAATCAACACCTTCCTCTCCTTCATCCCTTATTCTTTTCTTACAGTTGCGTCTGATGTGACCAATCTTGTTACAGTAGTGACAGGTAAGGGGTTTGCGAAAGGAACCTCTACCTTGCTCTTGGGGACCCCCGAGTGCGTTGATAGCATGAGATTTCCTCCCTTTGGTTTCTGCTAAGTCCGCCTCTATGCCTTGCGCTTTTTGTAACAACGTCCCTCTATCTCTAGTTGCCCTCCACTCTGGTATGCAGGCTTTCAGTCTCTCACTTATCTGTGGAATTAATCCCTCCATAAATTGTCTATTGAAGGCTCGGTTTGTGACTGGCAGGGCCAAGTCCAATCCCTCATCTGCCATCATACTTTCCATAGATAAGTAAAATTCCGATACAGTCTGTCCTGGCATTTGCTTCATGGGTGATATGGACCCCCTCTCCTGTTGTTTTGCCTGACAAAAAGCTTCTAATCTAGCAATAAAAGGGGCCCTTGAATCTATATGTCTGACATGTCCTGTCTCTAAATTGCCATCCCCATCAACTTGTCCTGCAGGTCTGTGTGGACCTATTTCTGTCATAAACTGGTTAAACAGGGTCAGAGTCATTTTGTATCTGCATAGATCCTCCCCATCCTGCCAGGTCGCTTCATGTGTATTCATTAACTGTGTCACAAATCTACAAAAAGCAGCTGGCTTTGCTACCGGGTCTGGGGCGCTCTGTATTAATGCCATAAGGGTGTCTGCCGACCATGGTGCCCAAGTCCTTATTTGCATTCTACGAGTGACAGTAGGCGGGGCATTTGGATGGGCTGCTTGTCCAAATTCTGGATTGTTTACCTGAACAATGCGTGTATCAGTGCGTACGGGAGCTACAGTTTCTGGATGAGGTTTTTGTGCCCCACAATGCACACATTCTACTGCCCATTCTGGGTTTTGTGCTCCACAATCCTGACAAACCCATCCTCTCCCCTCAAGTACCGGATATATCTTGTGTAGTTTGCGTTCTACGTCAGTGTATGGGGGTGGGATGGCTGAGCTGGGAGCCTCGACATTTTTTGTTCTTCTATCTTTCATATCCCAACCATCACAATCTGGATTATACTTCCACCCCTCTTCTTTCGCTCTATTTGAGACCTTAATTAAGCATTGAACCTGACGCATCCATTGCTTCTCTAACACCTCTCCTTGTCTGTCCCTTTTTATTTCACTCCATACATCCGGGTCTAAGCCCGCTGCTCCTTTCACCTTAAATTTACGAAGGACATCCTTTAAGTCCTGTGCTTCGGTTTTCCCATAAATGTTCTTAATTATCTGTGGCACCGTATAGTGCGCCACAATTCCCTGACGGGGTTTTGTGTTCCTCTGGTACATTCTAACAGTCCTGCCTAGGTAGCGTGTGGGACACTTAGTGTACAATATAATGCGGCTACAACATATACAAGAATGAATAATTACTTTATATGCTAGCCCAATAGCAAACCAGCTAAGTTACACTAGTTCCTCGTTGCCTTCCTCCTAGGGTGCTAGAATTCTAGAAACCTCTCCGGAATGAGATTTCTGAAACCGAATTACTTTATATGCTAGCCCAATAATAAATAATTACTTTATATGCTAGCCCAATAACAAACCAGAATGCGGCTACAACATATACAAAAATGCGGCTACAACATATACAAGCATTCCTTTAAGTGGCCAGGTATCCGACTAGATCTCGGGACTTTGTTGAGACCTTATTCCCTCCCCGTATCTGGGAATCCCTCTCATACACTCTTATCCCTGCTTTATGGAGCAGACAGGGCTTATACTCTCAACCCGTCTATGGTTTATGAGTTAGATGTGAGGTTAAGCATAAGCGTCAGACCCCCAAGCTCACAAGCCCTCAGGTTCCCAATCGTGTGAGGTAAGGCGCATTCCGTTGCTTAGTTCGGCAATCCCCTTCTAACTCATACCATCCTTGACAAGGCTCATTCACTTTCTCAACAAGACAGACAAGACAGACAAGACAGACAAAACAAACAAATAATTCCAGCAATATAAACTAAAATATCCAGTAATTCTAGACTCACCACTACAGAGGCTGGTGTTTTAAAACCAGGAGAACCGTAACTGACAGAACGGATAGGCACAAATCAGGGGAGCACAGAATATAAGAAAAATAAAGCTTTTTCTTACCTGCGCAGGTTTTTTGATCTGTGATTCCCGGAATGCCTATTCCTTTTTGTTCCGTCAGCCGCGTTCATCCACCTCTTGTAGTATCATCGGTGAGTCCCTGTTCGGGCGCCAAAATGTTAGGTTCAACTTTTAAACAAGTTGCTTAAGTTTATATTGCTTTGCCAAATTATTGCTTCTATAAGAATAATGACACGGAGTCAGCTATGTCTGTATCACAGTTCTGAGCATCCCAAAAAGGACTGCTCCCTTTACTTCTTTTATAGGCAGTTCCAAAAGCAGTAATCTTATCGGCATTACCAAATGAGGTTAAGGTACAAAGAGTTTCTCATCAGCGAACATGTAATGATTATTCAGCAGTTCCAAATTCCATCTAGATACAGATTGATAGAACAATTGATACGTACACAGGTAAGAAAGGAGCACAAACAATTTAAATAGAACAATTGATACGTACACAGGTAAGAAAAAAAAACAGAAACAATTAAAGTGGAACTCTAAGTCATTATTTCAACCCTATCAATTTCCCCCTTTGACATCATCCTCTCCTTCCCCCTGGGTCCTCATGAATAAGTTCTAGTCAGTTTTTCCCCAGAGTCCTTTCCCTGACCGCGAGTTGTCAGAGGGGTAGAACCCATCCCCCTAGGTATTACCAACATCTTAAAATTCAAGAAGAGGAGTTTTATAGGAGTAGGGTGATGTCAATACACATTTATCCGTATGCCCTGTCTATTCTCCTAATTTTCCTATTTATTTTCCTGTATACACATATATTTGTGATTGTAAGTGATATTAATATTAGAATAATAATTACCATTGGACTTAACAACCAGTGAAAGATATTGGTTGCTGTAGAAGACATTCCACTAAATATATCCCACCAATGTGGTGCAGTATCCTGTTGTATCTGTGAGGAAAGATGTACTAGTCTACCTTTGTCAATAATCATTTGCTACTTTAGGATCATCTATAGCCCATTCGAAAGTTGTTGTTTCCTCTACTTCAAGTACATTAATACCAGGAGTCCATGCATATATTTGTAAAACAACAATCTTCAACAAAAAATATGTAAGTAGATATTTCATCATGTTGTTTTCTCGGGTTGTTTCTTGCAATGTGATGCGTGTATCCAGGTAGGTTTTCCTTCCAGCTTTACTGAGGTGGCTGTGGTCAAGAGTACTTGGTAAGGACCTTCAAACCTGGGTTCCAATGTCTTTCTGGTGTGTTTCTTTACATATACATAATCCCCTGGTAGCAGCGTATGTGTACCTGTTATTGAATTAGGGTCTGGAAGAGAAGAATACACACTTTTGTGGATCTTAGTTAGACGTTGTTGTAATTGTATCACATATGCAGTCAAACTATCACATTGCAATTGCATACTCTGTGGAAAGTATAAACCCAATCTAGGCGCATTCCCAAAAAGTATCTCATATGGGGATAATCCTGTCTTTCCTGTTGGAGTGTACCTTATAGAGAACAAAGCCAAAGGCAGGCATTCTGGCCAAGGCTTGTTTAACTCTTGCATGGCTTTTTGTATTTTTAACTTTATTGTCCCATTTACTCTCTCCACTGATCCTGAACTCTGTGGGTGGTAAGGGGTGTGAAAACTTTGTTGAACCCCTAACATGGTCATCACATTCTGCATGATTTCTCCTGTAAAGTGTGTCCCCCTATCTGATTCTATGGTTTCAGGAAGACCAAACCTAGGTATTAACTCAGTGATCAGTTTCTTAGCTGTGGCTTTAGCTGTAGCCGATTTTACTGGATAACATTCGGGCCAACCTGCGAATAAATCGATACACACGAGGACAAATTCAAAAGGGCCACTCTTAGGCATTTGTATGTAATCAATTTGCAGTCTCTGGAAGGGGTATTGGGCCCGGACCTGGTGTTTTCGTGGGGTTTTTACTCTCTGTCCTGGGTTATTCAGGAGACAGATTTGGCAGGCTGCACAGTAGTTTCTTGCAGTGCTACTGAATCCAGGGGTGAGCCATCCTTGGTTCACAATCCTATACATGGAATTGGAACTGACGTGTGTGGGTAGGTGAACTGCCGCTGCCATTTCTGGGTACAAAGAGGCAGGCAGGCATATTTTGCCTCCTTCCCTCCATACATTGTCAAGGTCTGGTGCTGCTCCCATTCTGACCCACTTATCTTTCTCGCTCTCCCCTGCTTGCTCCTGTAATTTACTCAGCTGCTGCCATGTTGGTTCTGGGATACTCACCTCTACCGCTGCTAAGGTCTCAGGGCTTCCTTCCCCTAGAGCTGCCTGTTTTGCAGTCAAATCTGCAAATGCATTTCCTTTTGCCTCAATTGTTTTTGCGCTCGTGTGTGCCGCTATCTTCATAATGGCTACTCGTTTAACCTTTTGAAGATTGTTCAGGACTCTCTTAATCCCTTCTCCATGTTTTACAGGTGTACCTGCTGCTGTCAGATAACCTCTAGCCCTCCATATGTGGCCATAATCGTGCGCTACACCATAAGCGTAGGCAGAGTCAGTGTAAATATTCCCTTCTCGTTCTTTTAAGTATTCTAGGGCTTGTTCTAAAGCTTTTAATTCTGCTTCCTGTGCTGACATGTGGGCTGGTAAGGCCTGTGCTTCAATTACCTGCGTATCAGTCACTACAGCATACCCTGTGTGATATTTACCCTTGTCATCAGCAAACCTACTACCATCTATATACAAGGTGTGCTCAGCATTTAAAATCGGTGTATCTGTAACATGTGGGAATCCCATTGTCTCCTGTTCCATGAGCTGAAAACAATCGTGCTGATCTACTTCTTTAAACAAAAGAGTGTCAGTGTCCTCATTTCTTTTCTCACTAGTACTATTAGTACTATCATTCCCCCTTGCCAAATCTGGTGACTGAAGAGGCAAAAAGGTGGCCAAATTTAAGGTTGTACAGCGCTGAAAAGTAACATTTGGAGGTAAGAGTAAAGTACACTGTAATCTTAATTGCCTAGCCATTGAAATGTGTTTGGGCTGTACCTGAGACAAGATTGCATGTATGTCATGTGTGGTATGCACTACGACTGGATTGTCTAGAACAATCTCTGATGACTTATCTATGATAATTGACACTGCAGCTACCGTCCGTACACAAGACGGTGAACCTCTAGATACTGGATCTAATGCTGCTGAAAAGTAAGCGACTGGTCTTTGTTTTACATGTGCCTGTGTCAGAACACCTGTGGCATGTCCAGTGATCTCAGCAATGTACAGATTAAATATCTTGGTGTAATCTGGTATACCAATAGCCGGGGCAGAAATCAACAACTTTTTCAAAGTGATAAACGACTCATAAGCTACTTCTGTAAGCACATACGGTACAATTTTCAAACAATCGTATTATGGCTGCATCAAAGCGCTAGCATGTGGTATCCACTGTCTACAATATGACACGATACCTAAAAACATACGCAATTGTTTGAAATTCCGTGGGGGTAACATTCCCTTTATCACTTGAACCCTCTCCTCAGTGAGATGTCTCGTACCCTGTGATATACAATGTCCCAAAAAGATAACTTTTTCCTGACACACTTGTAACTTTTTCTTATTAACCTTGCAACCTTTTTCTGCCAAAAATCGCAACAAATTAAGGGTGGTGGCCAAACAAGTTTCTTTGTCAGGGCAGCATAACAATAAATCATCCACATATTGTAACAATACACAGGAATCTGGTGGTACCCATTCTCCCAACACCATTTGCAATGCTTGCGAATACAAGGTAGGTGAATGCGCCATACCCTGAGGTAGGCGTGTCCAGGTTAGTTGCCGATTTTTTTATTGAAAATGCGAACCAAAGTTGGCATTCTTCAGCAAGCGGGACGGAAAAGAAAGCATTCGCTAAATCTATAACCAGTACATACTGGTTGATGGTATTTGTGACAGTAATGTATGTGGATTGGGTACTAAAGGTGTCATCGGGGCTAGGATTTTGTTGACCGCTTTAAGGTCTTGGACCATTCTATACTTAACCGGACTACCGGCTACTGATTTCTTTTTAACCGGGTACAAGGGAGTGTTTGCCGGTGATTTTACCTCTTTTAGAACTCCACTTTTTAAGAAGGATTGGACCTGCATTTCTATGGCCGTCTCTTGGGGTGCACTAAGTGGATACTGCTTTTGTTGGGGAAGCACTGCTCCTGGAATCAGCTGTAGGGTAACCGGAGGTATGGGCAAAAGTCCAACATCAGCTGGATGTTTTTCCCATAGTTCTCCTGGAAGGGACGACAAAATCTGATCTAAGTCTGAAGGAGGTGTGCCGGACAATTCCGATTCCTCCTCTAGGTATTGTATCAGGTTACACATCTCCATGTGTTCTTGATTATCCCCTATAGCTAAGGTGACAGTGCCATCTGGGTGATAGGTAATGTTAGCTCCTATTTTCTGCAAAATGTCAGCTCCTAACAAATTAGTGGGGGCTCCTCTGGATACCAGAAAGCGTGAAAGGAACATGTGGTTTCCTACTTTAACTTTCAGAGGTTTTGTAAGCGGGGCGTCGGCTAAAATGCCATCATATCCAGTTATTAGTAAAGTGTCAGGTGATTTTTGGCCAGGGAGTAGTTCAGAGTCAGAAAGTAACGAGCGTGAAGCTCCTGTATCGACTAAACAAGAGATTTTCTTATTACCAACCGTTATATTTGTCTTAAGCATTGTTGTTGTGGATTTTTCTAAAACCGGGGTGAGTCATGCTCGTGGACCATCTCCCTGCTGCCTGATATGACTATTTTTGTTGTCCCTGGGCTGGTTCCTTCTCTGATTAACTGGAGAATCAACACCTTCCTCTCCTTCATCCCTTATTCTTTTCTTACAGTTGCGTCTGATGTGACCAATCTTGTTACAGTAGTGACAGGTAAGGGGTTTGCGAAAGGAACCTCTACCTTGCTCTTGGGGACCCCCGAGTGCGTTGATAGCATGAGATTTCCTCCCTTTGGTTTCTGCTAAGTCCGCCTCTATGCCTTGCGCTTTTTGTAACAACGTCCCTCTATCTCTAGTTGCCCTCCACTCTGGTATGCAGGCTTTCAGTCTCTCACTTATCTGTGGAATTAATCCCTCCATAAATTGTCTATTGAAGGCTCGGTTTGTGACTGGCAGGGCCAAGTCCAATCCCTCATCTGCCATCATACTTTCCATAGATAAGTAAAATTCCGATACAGTCTGTCCTGGCATTTGCTTCATGGGTGATATGGACCCCCTCTCCTGTTGTTTTGCCTGACAAAAAGCTTCTAATCTAGCAATAAAAGGGGCCCTTGAATCTATATGTCTGACATGTCCTGTCTCTAAATTGCCATCCCCATCAACTTGTCCTGCAGGTCTGTGTGGACCTATTTCTGTCATAAACTGGTTAAACAGGGTCAGAGTCATTTTGTATCTGCATAGATCCTCCCCATCCTGCCAGGTCGCTTCATGTGTATTCATTAACTGTGTCACAAATCTACAAAAAGCAGCTGGCTTTGCTACCGGGTCTGGGGCGCTCTGTATTAATGCCATAAGGGTGTCTGCCGACCATGGTGCCCAAGTCCTTATTTGCATTCTACGAGTGACAGTAGGCGGGGCATTTGGATGGGCTGCTTGTCCAAATTCTGGATTGTTTACCTGAACAATGCGTGTATCAGTGCGTACGGGAGCTACAGTTTCTGGATGAGGTTTTTGTGCCCCACAATGCACACATTCTACTGCCCATTCTGGGTTTTGTGCTCCACAATCCTGACAAACCCATCCTCTCCCCTCAAGTACCGGATATATCTTGTGTAGTTTGCGTTCTACGTCAGTGTATGGGGGTGGGATGGCTGAGCTGGGAGCCTCGACATTTTTTGTTCTTCTATCTTTCATATCCCAACCATCACAATCTGGATTATACTTCCACCCCTCTTCTTTCGCTCTATTTGAGACCTTAATTAAGCATTGAACCTGACGCATCCATTGCTTCTCTAACACCTCTCCTTGTCTGTCCCTTTTTATTTCACTCCATACATCCGGGTCTAAGCCCGCTGCTCCTTTCACCTTAAATTTACGAAGGACATCCTTTAAGTCCTGTGCTTCGGTTTTCCCATAAATGTTCTTAATTATCTGTGGCACCGTATAGTGCGCCACAATTCCCTGACGGGGTTTTGTGTTCCTCTGGTACATTCTAACAGTCCTGCCTAGGTAGCGTGTGGGACACTTAGTGTACAATATAATGCGGCTACAACATATACAAGAATGAATAATTACTTTATATGCTAGCCCAATAGCAAACCAGCTAAGTTACACTAGTTCCTCGTTGCCTTCCTCCTAGGGTGCTAGAATTCTAGAAACCTCTCCGGAATGAGATTTCTGAAACCGAATTACTTTATATGCTAGCCCAATAATAAATAATTACTTTATATGCTAGCCCAATAACAAACCAGAATGCGGCTACAACATATACAAAAATGCGGCTACAACATATACAAGCATTCCTTTAAGTGGCCAGGTATCCGACTAGATCTCGGGACTTTGTTGAGACCTTATTCCCTCCCCGTATCTGGGAATCCCTCTCATACACTCTTATCCCTGCTTTATGGAGCAGACAGGGCTTATACTCTCAACCCGTCTATGGTTTATGAGTTAGATGTGAGGTTAAGCATAAGCGTCAGACCCCCAAGCTCACAAGCCCTCAGGTTCCCAATCGTGTGAGGTAAGGCGCATTCCGTTGCTTAGTTCGGCAATCCCCTTCTAACTCATACCATCCTTGACAAGGCTCATTCACTTTCTCAACAAGACAGACAAGACAGACAAGACAGACAAAACAAACAAATAATTCCAGCAATATAAACTAAAATATCCAGTAATTCTAGACTCACCACTACAGAGGCTGGTGTTTTAAAACCAGGAGAACCGTAACTGACAGAACGGATAGGCACAAATCAGGGGAGCACAGAATATAAGAAAAATAAAGCTTTTTCTTACCTGCGCAGGTTTTTTGATCTGTGATTCCCGGAATGCCTATTCCTTTTTGTTCCGTCAGCCGCGTTCATCCACCTCTTGTAGTATCATCGGTGAGTCCCTGTTCGGGCGCCAAAATGTTAGGTTCAACTTTTAAACAAGTTGCTTAAGTTTATATTGCTTTGCCAAATTATTGCTTCTATAAGAATAATGACACGGAGTCAGGTATGTCTGTATCACAGTTCTGAGCATCCCAAAAAGGACTGCTCCCTTTACTTCTTTTATAGGCAGTTCCAAAAGCAGTAATCTTATCGGCATTACCAAATGAGGTTAAGGTACAAAGAGTTTCTCATCAGCGAACATGTAATGATTATTCAGCAGTTCCAAATTCCATCTAGATACAGATTGATAGAACAATTGATACGTACACAGGTAAGAAAGGAGCACAAACAATTTAAATAGAACAATTGATACGTACACAGGTAAGAAAAAAAAACAGAAACAATTAAAGTGGAACTCTAAGTCATTATTTCAACCCTATCACTGGCAGAAAAAAATGTTTTACTATCCAAAGTTAAAACAACAAAAGCAGAAGATTTAACCACTTCAGCCCCGGAAGGATTTACCCCCTTCCTGACCAGAGCACTTTTTACAATTTGGCACCGCATCGCTTTAACTGCTAATTGCGCGGTCATGCAATGCTGTACCCAAACTAAATTTGCGTCATTTTGATCCCACAAATAGAGCTTTCTTTTGATGCTATTTGATCACCTCTGCGGTTTTTATTTTTTACGCTATAAATGGAAAAAGACCGAAAACAATATTTTCTACTTTTTGTTATAAAAAAAATACAATAAACTCAATTTTAGTCATACATTTAGTCCAAAATGTATTCAGCCACATGTCTTTGGTAAAAAAATGTCAATAAGCATATATTTATTGGTTTGTGCAAAAGTTATAGCGTCTACAAACTAGGGTACATTTTCTGGAATTTACATAGCTTTTAGTTTATGACTGCCTATGTCATTTCTTGAGGTGCTAAAATGACAGGGCAGTACAACCCCCCCCCCCCAAATGACCCCATTTTGGAAAGTAGACACCCCAAGGAAATTGCTGAGAGGCATGTTGAGCCCATTGAATATTAATTTTTTTTGTCCCAAGTGATTGAATAATGACAAAAAAAAATTACAAAAAGTTGTCACTAAATGATATATTGCTAATACAGGCCATGGGCATATGTGGAATTGCACCCCAAAATACATTTAGCTGCTTCTCCTGAGTACGGGGATACCACATGTGTGGGACTTTTTGGGAGCCTAGCCGCATACGGGACCCCGAAAACGAATCACCGCCTTCAGGATTTCTAAGGACGTACATTTTTGATTTCACTCCTCACTACCTATCACAGTTTTGAAGGCCGTAAAATGCCAGGACAGTTCAACCCCCCCCCCCCAAATGACCCCATTTTGGAAAGTAGACACCCCAAGTTATGTGCTGAGAGGCATGTCGAGTCCATGGAATATTTTATATTTTGCCACAAGTTGCGGAAAAATGACAAACTATTAGCGTAGGGTACAGCATTGCACAGACCCCTAGTCTGTGCAATGCTGTACCCTACGCTAATACTCAACTAGTGTATGGTAGCGCTCAAAACATATCCTCGCTTGCTGCAGACACAACATCTTTTTTTGGGGGGTTCATTGGGTAGGGATACTCGGGAGGACATAAAGAAAATGCCTCTCATGCAGCCGACTGCATTTGGTTGGGGATGTGAATGGGGGAAGTACGGGTGCTGCAGAAGTGGTGGGTTCCCAATTAGGATTGGCGAATGCAGCAGGAAGGGCATTATGGGCAAGACGGGCCTGTGTTTGTCTTCTTCTTGGTGGCAGCGGGACACTACTTGTGCTTGCCACCTCACCAGCTTGAACTGCACTTATGGGACTCGCCACGTCACCAAGTGTTACTGCAGTGCTGGTTTGACTACGACCGGGGTGTACTAGGCCGCTGGCGCTTGCCAGTTCACCAAAGCACTACCAAAAAAACTGTTAGCGATCACAGTGATCAGGCCTGACTCTGCGAACGCTGCAGTTATGCGTTTAGTGTTTTGTAAGTGACAGTGATCGATCGATACTGCACTTAAGTGGGCTGGGCTGGGCTGGGCTGGGCTGGGCGGAGGGGCAAAACGCATGTGCTAGCAGGTATCTGGGCTGATCCCACTAACACTGCATTTTTGGGAACCCTAAACTGCTGGGGACGCTAGTATAAATCTGATCGGATCAGATATTGATCCGTTCAGATACTACACCACTAAGGGAGGTGTACGGTGCGTGCGTGGGTGTTATCGCTACTGGCACTAACCTGATGCTGCCTGGGGCTGGTGCTTGCCAGCTCACCAAAATGCTACCAAAAAAACTGTTAGCGATCGCAGGGATCAGGCCTGACTCTGTGAACGCTGCAGTTATGCGTTTAGTGTTTTGTAAGTGACAGTGATCGATCAATACTGCACTTGGGTGGGGTGGGCTGGGCCGGGCGGAGGGGCAAAACGCAGGTGCTAGCAGGTATCTGGGCTGATCCCGCTAACACTGCATTTTTGGGAACCCTAAACTGCTGGGAACGCTAATATAGATCTGATCGGATCAGATATTGATCCGTTCAGATACTATACCACTAAGGGAGGGATATGGTGCGCGCCTGGGTGTTAGCGGTACTGGCGCTAACCTGATGCTGCCTGGGGCGACACAGACCCTATCTGACCCTAAAACTTAAGTTATATCACCGCCGGGCGATCAGGGGGCTAAAGCTTTATTAGGTAATAAATGGCGGGTGGCCTGACACTATAAAAAATTAACTAACCAGCGTCACCCGTAACACTTATACGGTGATCACTGGTGAAAGGGTTAACTAGGGGGCAATCAAGGGGTTAAAACCTTTATTAGGTAGTATATAGGGGTCCCTGACGCTTTAAAATGCTGATGGCGAACCTACATATTTACCTCCCTAACTAGCGTCACCAGTGACACTAATACAGCGATCAGAAAAACGATCGCTTAGTGACACTGGTGATGGGGGTGATCAAGGGGTTAAAACTTTATTAGGGGGGGTTAGGGGGGTACCCTAGACCTAAAGGGGGCTAACCCTAACTGCCCTACCACACTAACTGTCACAAACTGACACCGATGCAGTAGTCAGAAAAAAAAAACAGCTTGGTGTCACTGTGACGGGGGGGGGGGGTGATTGGGGGGTGATCGGGGGGAGTTTGGGGGGTGAAAAGTGTGCCTGGTTTGTTTTACTGTGTGTGTATTGTTGTGCACTCACATCGATGTCTTCTCTCCTCGGCGCCGGAACGGAAAATACAGAGCCGAGGAGCGATGACATCACTTCCTCTGCCGCTGTTTACTATACAGAAGCAGAGGAAGAATCTCATTCGTGGGGAGAGATCACGAGGGGGTGGCCATGAATGAGTGGTCTCCCCCTCAGCCTGGATCGCTCCCCTAACGAAGCCAACCACCTCGGGGACCTGGGGGGGGCGCGGTGCACCCCCCACCCATGGGAGGCAGATCGCGTACCAGGTACGTGATTTTGCCTGCCCGTGACATTCTGACGCAGTATATCTGCGTTAGGCGGTCGGCAAGTGGTTAATAGATGGAAGTTAAAAAAAATTACGGACAACAAAGCTAATAAAGGGTCTGGAGGATGTTAGTTATGAGGAAAGGTTGCGAGCACTTAGCGTATTCTCTCTGGAGAAGAGACTCTTGAGAGGGGATATGATTTCAATTTACAAATACCGTACTGGTGACCCCACAATAGGGATAAAACTTTTTTGTGGAAGGGAGTTTAACAAGACAGGTGACCACTCATTCAAATTAGAAGAAAAGAGGTTTAGCCTTAAACTACTTAGAGGGTTCTTTACTGTAAGAGCGGCAAGGATGTGTAATTCCCTTTCACAGCCAGTGGTATCAGTGGGGAGCATCGATAATTTCAAAAAACTATTAGATAAGCACCTGAACGACCACAACATACAGGAATATACAATGTAATACTGACTTATAATCACACATATAGGTTGGACTTGATGGACTTGTGTCTTTTTTCAATCTCACTAATCTCTTTAACTATGTAACTATGGAAGTTCCGTTTAAATTACATTTTTTCCTTTAAAAATGTAATTATTGCTGTGGCATGTTCTACACATCTCACATATGCGCCACTTTACAGGCAGACTAGGGGACCCCCCCAGGCACAATATTTAAAGTAATATTTTGTTTTTATTATTTCAATTTAAGCATCATTAAAATCACTGCTCCTTTAACCACTTCTGGCCCGGCCTATTGCAAAATGACGGCCGGGTGGTGGTTCAGTTATCCTGACTGGACGTCATATAACGTCCAGCAGGATAAGCTGTGATTGCGTGCTCGCGGGGGCGCGCAGCATGGCGATTGGTAGTGCAGTGTGGGGGTTAAGTGCCTGGTATTGAAGTGGTTAAAAACCATTGTTTTAAAAACTTTTTTTGCATTGATACATGTCCCCTAGGTCAGTACCCAGGTCCCTATACAATTTGTATGGTTAGTCATTTGCATACAAGCCTTCAATGAGAACTTTGGATTTTGCAGGTTCGAGCCCCATTGACTTCAACAATTCCTGCATATGCCAATGTGACAGGCATGTTCGCCTGCAATAGCGCGCTTTCCATTTGCACTTCCACCCATTTGAAGTCTTAATTGATTTTAATTAGGCACTATTAAATGTAGAGCACCCAGTATTTCTAGGGAATCTTAGTAAATCTCAGCCACACAGTGATGCTACTACTACTGGTAGTAGTGATACTAGTATTACATCTTCTACTGATAATACTGTTGTTACTAGTTTCAATTCTACTACCACTATATTGTTGTTGCAAATTATAAAAATTCCATCATTTAATGTTTTTAATTATTATGTTTTTTGCTAACTGATTTCCCAAAAATTAATTTTATGGTTTCTCTACCACCTCTTCCCTCTTTGATCACTGTGATGAATTCCCAAACACAGACAAGGAGAAATGAAAAGGTATCTTCCATCACTTTCCTTCAACCAGTAATTAGAGACAGTCCCCAGTTCAAGTGATGAAAGTGGTTGGAAGGCAGAAGGTAAGGTGACAAACGCATCCTTGTTGTCTCCAAGTTGGTATCATTCCAGACAAATTTCACACCTTGCCGCATGGCAGAAACAGCTCTGTACAAATATCTGTTAAATGCAAACTTGATGTGAACATTGATTTTGTATACATATAAAATGTCATTTCTGTGATTCTGACAATTTGTAGAATATGGAGCAATATATATTATTTGCTAGCTTAAGTTAACCTATAAAGTGTTTTACTTAAATTTCAAACTTTCTGCTTTAAACGATGGCTAATATGGTACAGTATTCACCAACTACTAGAACATTGAGTATTTTTAAGATTATAACAAAATTATCTAAAAGAAAATGTGATAGACCAACACAAAGTGGCACATAATTGCGAAGTGGAAAGAAAATGATAAATGTTTTTCAACATTGTTTACAAATAAATATGTGAAAAGTGTGGCGTACATTTGTATTTAGCCCCCCTGAGTCAATACTTTGTAGAACCACCTTTCACTGCAATTACAGCTGCAAGTCTTTTTGGGGATGTCTCTACAAGCTATGCACATCTAGAGAGTGACATTTTTTGCCCATTTTTCTTTGCAAAATAGCTCAAGCTCTGTCAGATTGGATGGAGAGTGTCTGTAAACAGCAATTTTTAAGTCTTGCCACAGACTCTCAATTGGATTTAGGTCTGAACTTTGACTGGGCCATTCTCATTCTAACACATGAATATGCTTTGTTCTAAACCATTCCATTGTAGCTCTGGCTGTATGTTTAGGGTTGTTGTCTTGCTGGAAGGTGAATGTCTGTCCCAGTCTCAAGTCTTTTGCAGACTCTAACAGTTTTTCTTCTAAGATTGCTCTGTATTTGGCTCCATCCATCTTCCCATCAACTCTGACTGGCTTCCCTGTCCCTGCTGAAGAAAAACATTCCCGCAACATGATGCTTCCACCACCATGTTCTACGGTGGGAATTGTGTGTTCAGGGTGATATGCAGTGTTAGTTTTTCGCCACACATAGAGTTTTGCTTTTAGGCCAAAAATTTCAATTTTGGTCTCATCTGACCAGAGAACCTTCTTCCACATGTTTGCTGTGTCCCCCCCCATGGCTTCTCGCAAAACTGCTTGCCACTCTTCCATAAAGGCCAGATTTGTGGAGTGCATGACTAATAGTTGTCTTGTGGACAGATTCTCCCACCTGAGCTGTGGATCTCTGCAGCTCCTCCATGGGCCTCTTGGCAGCTTCTCTGATGAATGCTTTCTGTCAGTTTAGGTGGACAGCCATGTCTTGGTAGGTTTGCAGTTGTGCCATACTCTTTCCATTTTCTGATGATGGATTGAGCAGTGCTCCGTAAGATGTTCAAAGCTTGGGATATTTTTTTATAACCTAAGCCTGCTTTAATCTTCTCCACAACTTTATTCCTGACCTTTCCGGTGTGTTCTTTGACTTTCATGATGCTGTTTGTTCATTAAGGTTCTCAATCAAGCCCTTGAGGGCTTCACAGAACAGCTGTATTTATACTGAGATTAAATTACACACAAATGGACTCTATTTACTAATTAGGTGACTTCTGAAGGCAATTGGTTCCATTAGATTTTAATTAGGGGTATCAGAGTAAAGGGGGCTAAATACAAATGCACATCACACTTTTAAGATATTTATTTATAAAAAACGTTGAAAACCATTTATCATTTTCCTTCCACTTCACAAATATGTATCGCTTTGTGTTGGTCTATCACATAAAATCCCAATAAAATATATTTATGTTGTTGATTTTAACATAACAAAATGTGGAAAATTTTAAGGGGTGTGAATACTTTTTCAAGGCCCTGTAGATAGATAGATAGATAGATAGATAGATAGATAGATAGATAGATAGATAGATAGATAGATAGATAGATAGATAGACCAATAACCATTATTTCAACAGTCATCGCAATACAATGAGATGCATTTTTTATTTACTAGTGAAAGGCAGAGGTAGAAATGAAGTCAAAGCATAGCAGGCCTAAATCTGTCTGAAGCTGTTGTAAGTGGGGCATACTAGTTTGTGACACACCAGGAGCCCTGTCAAATGTTAATAAAAAGGTATGGAGACATACGCAGTATGTCGAGAAAACAGTGGGAATTAACAGAGAATCTGTTCTTTTTCTGCTGCAAGATGTACAACTAAATCACTAAACATAGCTGATGACTGAGATGGATAAATGATTTCGAAAGACAATCTGCTGCTACTTTTTAAGTTGGAATTTCAACGATAATCAGGAGGCGCATTGTAACTGTATCAAACACATGAATTGTTGGAATATATTAGGAAACTGAGCAAATTAGGATGTCTGTCTTCTCAGTCAAACACTTTGGTGTCCTGAGTGGTATATGATTGCTTATGTCGCTGTATTTCTAGCCTACTTGACAATATGAAAGGAGACTGTTTTACTGCCAAAGAGCACTCCAGTGAACACTTCCAAAGAGCCAGATGGAACTGCATCTATCACAATGGCATTTCAATTCTCTGATTGCCTTCCAACAGCACAATGACAGCATTACAGAACTGCTAGCCAGCCTTCCCCTCATACAAGTGTTACCGAGCAATTACTTATTTCCCACATTGCAAAAGACGCATTTAATTTTTATGGAACGCCTAATAATCAAGTAATTTGCAGTGCTTTTATGCATATTAAGAGGATAATAAACACCGCTGAGGTGAAATCTTATGTTTCTTGGGGTCTCACAGTTCCCAAGACTTTGATAGGAGGTCAATGTAGCTCTTCTTGTTCAAATGGGCAGAGGTAAAATAACAGCATCTGTATATGCAAAGTGCAACTCCATTGAAGGACTAATAAGCCTAAAATGTATGAATGACATTGACCTGTACATAATGATGTTCCTGAACCATAACAGAATTTTAGAATATTTACAAAACAGGAACGTTTGGTGATTAGTTTAAAGCAGGTTATTGTTTTACATTTTCATAAAGATAATAGCCTTCAATAGAGGTATACAAAGTTGTCTTTGATACAGTTGACCACACCTCCTCAAAAAAACTCCACTCCTTTAGTCTCCGTGACTGTACTCTTTGTTGGTTCTCATGTTACCTATCCCACCGCTCCTTACAATTGTACAATGTCACTTACAATTCTACCTCCTCTTCCATTTACCATCAGGGTCCCACAAGGTTCTGTTGTTGGACCTCTCCTATTCTCAATCTACACCAACTCCCTGGGTCAGCTAGCTGATCCCATGGCTTTCAATACCATTTTTACGCCGATGACCCCCAAATCTATCTCTCTACCCCTTAGTTCACTCCATCAGTTTCCTCATACATCACTAATTTACTGACAGACATATCAGTCTGGATGTCACACCACTTCCTCAAACTCAGTGTATCCAAAACTAAGCTTGTAAGATTTCCTCCCCCATGTGCCACTTCCTCTGACTTTTCAGTCAAGATCAATGGCACAGCCATCAACTCCTTCCCACATGCCAGGGTGCTGAGTGTAATCCTGGATTCTCTTTTTGACCCCACATCCAATCACTGTGCAAATGTGCTCCTTCTTAACCAACAACACCCCAAAGCTTCTAGTTCACTGCCTGGTTGTCTCCCGCCTCGACTACTGCAACTCCCTCCTCATTGCATTCCCTTTACAAGGGCTATTCCCCTTCAGTTCATTATGAATACTGCTGCCAGTCTAATTCAACTTACCAACTGTTTAGTGTCTGCTACCCCTGATGGTGAACAGTATTTTTATATTAAATACAAGAAGACACTTAGCAATTCTAGGTTTAAGTCTGTTGAAAGGTTTTCATAAAGATATAACAGATCTTCTGTACACTATTCCGTAGTCATCTGTCCTATTGTCCTGTTTCTTATTTCTGTAACCTTAGCCCCCCTTACTACATGGAGTTTCTGACACATAATAATTCTTTTTATTAGGCAAAAATTTAAAAATGATGTAATAAAAATAGAATAAAATTGTATTAATGTATCTTTAAACACTGGGCAATCTAACAACTCAACCCAGCCATCAGATATTTAGGTATTTATAAAAAAAAAATACTGTTAGAGTATTATATCAGTCTAATGGTACTATATAGTGAAAGGTATTGTATGTTTTTTTATATGAAAAACAAGAAAACACTTGTAGGCAATTCTAGGTTAGATTCTGCTGAAAGCATTTCATAAAAATATAACAGATCTTCCATACACTATGCCATGGTCATATGAAATCTGCTTCTGTAGGTCCATCACCAGAAACAAGAGAAGCCTCAATTTGTAAGCTGCAGCTTGCTCAAGTTGTAACTTACAAGACTTGGTTATAGATTTGGTGATTGGCCCAGTATTATTACATAGAGGCACATTTTTTTTTTTTTTTTGGTCCCGGTTGATGAATGGATTGAAAGGACATTGGTGGAAAGGTAAACATTTGCTGCAAGGTAGGTAAAGATAAAAAAACTAGCCATTGCTTTACCCTGCATAGGTTTGCTTTAGACCTGGTTTAAAAGACTTCAAAGTAAGCCTATGACTAGAGTATTCACATTAAAGTGTTAAATACCACTCTCCTCTGCAGCTATAGGCATTGTGCAGAAATTAAACTTTAGATTTTGAGGCACTGAAATCTCAGCAATTTCTTATAGAGGGAAGATCTTGGTAGTTTGTCAATCCTCTAATGTAACACAGCACAAATCAACTTAAAGCCAATTTTAGAGTGATCTTTGAGGATTTTTGAGAGTTAATAACTTTACATGCAAGCAGCTAAAAAAGGGTCAGGTTAGCTTATTTTAAAGCTTTTTTACTCTTGGCTAAGAATATGTAAATACTTTGGGGAGGATGCACTTAATCAAACTGTACTTTTTTTTCTGTAAACAGTAAGGTCTTCTTTAAATGTCCACTCTTCAGAAAATCAGCATTTAGATTTTGGATTGCTTATGAGCCTATGTATTATCAAAACATTTGTTAAACGTGACTCTGCTTAGATCAGTTTACAATGAATCACCCTCCCATACTGGAAAAACCTGATGCTAGTTCAGAATGTTCTCTTAAATAATTTGCTTCTGAAGAGTCCTACAAAGCTTTATTTTGCCATACACCGTAGTCCACCCTCCGGCTACAGTTTTGTTCCATCACCTGCACAGAAAGACAACTAATAATATGAAATTGAAGCCTTTGTACATTTCCATAGTTACTATGCCAGGCAGTATTTTCCATGAAGGATCTGAAAATATCATCAATGTACATCAGGGGCACAGTATGCCAAACCTGCAGATGGAGGACACCTGTGTCTAACTGCAGATCACACAGCCAGATAAACAATTATGGTTTTCAGGATTAAATGTGAGGATGTCAGCAGTTGCAGCTATTAGAAAAGGCAATGCGATTGTTTACTTACTTAGTATTAGTTGATTTTACTCAGTAAAAAAAAAAAAAAAAGTGTAATCTGTTTTCAGTTGTGATAATATTCAGCAGACAGATACATTTAATATTTAAAATATGGTTAATTCATATGAATTATTGCCAAATTATTGGCATGCTAGAAAAAATCAAATTAACATTTAGATACAGTATATCTGGCTATACACTACATGAAAAATCAGACAAAATTCTAATGTTACGAATGTTTGGCCAATTTTCTAATAGTTAGTGAATGAAGAACGATAATCAGTTTAGAATTTTCAGACTCGAAAGTTTGTTTGAAAAGTTTGAAATGTTTTTATTGAATGAACAAAACTTGTAAGGTTAGTGGCTTTCTTAACCTCATGCCGACCAGGCCATAGCCGAAAGACAGCTACAGCGCGGTCAGCTTGTTCTGGGAAGGCGTCCATGTACAAACTGGCGCTTCCCGCATGCCCCTTGGGGCGCGCGCACAGAGGTGTCCATGCTCGCCGGGTTCACAGGACCCAGCGCAACAGAGTTCGCGGTAAGGGGCCAATGACAGCAGCCCTTTACCACGTGATCGCTCCCTCCAATGAGGGAGTGATCACAATGTAAACAAACTGGGGTCATGCAGAGGTCCAGCTCTCTTTTCTCCTCACACCGATACAGCGTACCCATCAGTGCCACCAGTGCCACTGCATTACCCATCAGTGCCACTACAGTGTCCATCAGTGCTACTACAGTGCTCATCTGTGCCATCAGTGCCACTACAGTGCTCATCAGTGCCACATTGGTGCCACCAGTGCCCATCAGTGCCACCTCTGCCACTTCAGTGCCCATCGTTGCTGCCAGTGCCACTACAGTGCCTGTCAGTGCCATGTCAGTGCTCCATCAGTGCCACACCAGTGCCACTAGTGTGCTCATCTGTGCCATCAGTGCCACCAGTGCCCATCAGTGCCACCTGTGCCACTACAGTGCCTGTCAGTGCCATGTCACTGCCACGTCAGTGCTCCATCAGTGCCACTCCGGTGCCACTACAGTGCCCAGTGCCACAACAGAGCTCATCAGTGCCACATTAGTGCCACTACAGTACTCATCAGTGCCACATTAGTGCCAATACAGTGTTCATTTGTGCCATCAGTACCACATCAGCGCAACTACAGTGCTCATCTGCACCACTACAGCACTCATCAGTGCCACTACAGCGCTCATCAGTGCCACTACAGTGCTCAATTGTGCACATCAGTGCCTATAAGTGAGTGCTCATCAGTGCCACCATATCAGTGGATCCTCATCAGCGCCCATCAGTGCTGTCTTATCAGTACACATCAGTGCCAGATAATCAGTGCAGCCTCAGTGTGGTGCATTAGTGTACATCAGTGCAACCCTATCAGTGCCCATCAGTGCACCCTCATCAGTTCCCATCAGTGCACCCTAATCAGAACCCAGCAATGCACCCTCATCAGAACCCAGCAGTGCAGCCTTTTCAGCACCCAGCAGTAAAGCCTTATCTGTCCAAGTGTCCCTACCACAGCAGTTTGTCACCACAGCCCACAGTCACCAGTATGGCAAAAAAAAAAAAAATTTCACTGAGGAGGCATACCAACTGCTTAGCTTGACCGACGAGAGCAGGAGAGGAGCTCTCTGAGTCTACGTCTATTTCTGGTTCAGAATATGAACCTGTTGTAAGCAGTGGGTCTGCTACAGAATTAGAGGAAGAGCAAAGTGTGCCCATGAAATGAAGGCGTTCTGGCTTGGAACAGCAGGCTACCACAAGTAGCGCTGTGGCATCAACCAGCAGCTCAGTGCCATCCACCAGTAGCACAGTGCCATCCACAAGAAATTAAGTACCACTGCAGCAAAGGCCAAAAACTAGCGGGGTGTCATCTCGGCCCCAAAGGATTAGAACCCACGCCAGCCTTCCCTATGCCCTTGAAAACCCTCTATGGCTTCCCTCTAATTCAAGAGCAGCAAACATCCCCCCTTTCACCACCCAGCCAGGTGTTCAGGTGAACACAGAGAATTTTGCCCTTATTGATTTTTGTAATTGAATTTTTACCCAAGACCTATTATCCTCCATTGTGTCCCTGTGCAACTGCTATGTACAACAATTCATAACAAACAACCCTTGATCATTGACAGTGGAAGAATTTTAATTATTTTTAGGTCTAATGTTCAACATGGGACTCACAAAAAAAATGAATTATACTCCTATTGGTCCACCAACCCCATCCACCACATGCCAATCTATTCATCCATTATGCCAAGATCAAGATACCTTATGATTATGCATTTCCTCCATTACAATGACACACCCAGTGCCCTCCCGGAAATGACCCATCACATGACAAATTATTGAAAATTCGGCCACTTCTAAATTCCAGCAAATTTTTTCTCTGAGAAATTCCCCCAGTTATTTATCCCCAACCAAAATATCTCTGTGGATGAGTCATTGGTCCACTTCACAGGCAGGCTTGGCTTCGAACAGTTTATCCCCAGCAAAAGGGCCCGATATGGGGTTAAGCTCTACAAGGGAAGGACACCCAACTGCATCCCCCTGAATGTCCAGAGTACATCGGAACTAGCAGAAAAGTTGTTTGGGAGCTTGTATATCCACTCCTTGGAAAGGATTACCATCTTGAGGTGGATAATTACTATACAAGCTTGCCCCTCTTCCACAATCTTCACCAGAAGGACACTCCAGCATGTGGTACAGTGTGAGCCAATAGGAAGGGCTTCCCGCAAAGGCTCGTTACTGAAAGACTACGACAAGGGGAGGCGTCTTTGCGGAAGGAAGAGATATTGGCTATCAGGTGGAGGGACAGACGAAACGTCCACATGCTCACAACAATCCATAACGACACCTACGTGGAAATCCCCAGAAGAAACGGCTTAATCCAGAAACCAGCATGTGTCCATGACTATAATTTGTTCATGGGGGGAGTCGACTTCAATGATCAGATGATCGAACCCTACCTTCCCACAAGAAAAAGCCGCTATTGGTATAAAAAAGTCTCCATATATCTTTTCAGTTTGGCCATTTACAATACTTATGTTATTTACTGTAAATCTACAGAGACCCCCGTATCTTATCTTCAGTACCAAGAAGAAATTATCTTCACCCTTTTGTACCCTGAAGGCCCATCAGAAAGCATTCACTCGTATTCAGTGAGCAGACTCCATGAACGCCACTTTCCTGAGACTCCCCCACCATGAAACAGGTCGGAAACGTCATAAGAAATGCCGAGTGTGCTCCAGAGGAGGAGCTAGAAGAGACACTGTGTATTATTGTCCCTAATGTCCTTCCCAACCAAGCCTTTGTATTGGTGAATGTTTCCGCCGTTACCATACCTCTCTACATTATTAGGGAAGAATGGTAAACGTAATTGTCATTTACCGCCACACCCCTTATGCCACTGTACATACCGCTGCCTTCTCCAGAACTGACCATGGCCTGCTAAATGACCATGCTTCTGCCTAACGCTAAACATACCTCTGCTTGCTCCGAATCTGACCCTGACCTGTTATATGACCACGCTTCTGCCTAACGCTAAACTGTACCTACCTCTGCCTGCTCTGGAACTGACCCTGGCCTGTTATATGACCACGCTTCTGCCTAATGCTAAACTGTACCTACCTCTGCCTGCTCTGGAACTGACCCTGGCCTGTTATATGACCACGCTTCTGCCGAACGCTAAACTATACCTAACTCTGCCTGCTCTGGAACTGACCCTGGACTGTTTGACCATGTTTTTTGCCTGTCTCTTGGACTGATCTTTTACTCTGCTACTGGAGTAGTGGGATTCATAACACAGGGGTCTCAAATATGTGAGGGGCTCCAGAATTGTTTTTCTGGATGAAGAAAAATAATTTTTTAGTTGTCTCTTTCCTGGATTAGGGTCTGGAGACTTGGAGGCTTTAAAGAGATTTGGGTGGGAGAAATCTCTACCCCTGCTCCCATTCTTTCCTGGCCTGCTACTTGTACTATGGACCATGTTCCTGCTTACTACCAGGACCAATATTTTGGCACTGCTGGCAATATCTCTACCTGCACTGACCCTGGACTGTATATGGACAGTATCCCTGCCTGTACTGATTATGGACAATATTCCTGCCTGGACAATTCCATTCACTGTCACTGACCATGTTCCTGCCTGCTGCCTTGATCAGGGCTCACCTCCTGTGGAGAACTGCACTACTAAAACCACAGGTAATCTTTTGTTTACCCTTTGCTCAGAAGAATGTATTTTGGAGTGTAAATCTTGGTTCATACATGCTATATGTTAGAAAAATGAAGGACCTTCATAAATGTGATAGGTTGTCAGGAAATTAGATGTGTAATTTATGCCCCTAGAACACCTGATGGTGCTCCTTGGACGTTGGGTCTCTGCATGTGGCCAAGCTGTGTAAAAGTCTCACACATGTGGTATCGCCATACTCAGGAGGAGTAGCAGAATGTATTTTGGGGTATCATTTTGCTACATACATGCTATGTGTTAGAAATAACTTTTAACTGGACAACTTTGTACAAAAAAATATGCGTTTTCATTTTATTTCCACATTTTCAAAAACTTCTGGAAAAAATGAACCGTTCAAAAGACTCATTATGCATCATAAATTTTACGTTGGGGTGTGTGCTTTCCAAAATGGGGTCAGTTTGTGTGCATTTCCTTTGTCCTGGTGCTCAAGGGCCTTCAAAATTGTAATAGGTGGTTGAGAAATAAGATGTGTAATTTATGCTCCTAGAACGCCTGAACATGCTACTTTAATGTTGGGCCTCTGTATGTGGCCAGGCTGTGTAAAAGTCTCACACATGTGGTATCGCTTATACTTAGGAGGAATAGCAGAATGTATTTTTGGGTGTCATTTTTGCTATGTTCACGCTATGTGTTAGAATTATCTTATAAACGGACAACTTTGTGTAAAAAAAAGTGTTTTCATTTTTTTTCCACATTTTCCAAAAACGTCTGGAAAAAATGATCCGTTCAAAAGACTCATCATGCCTCATAGATTATACCTTGGGATGTTTGCTTTCCAAAATTAGGTCATTTTGTGGCCATTTCCATTGTCCTGGTGCTCCAGGGCCTTCAAAAATGTAATGGGTGGTTGAGAAATAAGATGTGTAATTTATGCTCATAGAACGCCTGAACGTGCAACTTCAATGATGGGCCTCTGTATGTGGCAAGGCTGTGTAAAAGCCTTACACATATGGTATTGCCATATTCAGGAGGAGTAGTAGAATGTATTTTGGGGTGTAATTTGTGGTTTGCACATGCCATGTGAGAGAAAAAAAACTGTTAATGTGACAATTTTGTGAAAACAAAAAAAAGAAAAAAAATCTTCATTTTGCAAAGAATTGTGGGAAAAAAAATTACAACTTCAAAAAATTAACCGTGCCTCTTACTAAATACCTTGGAATGTCTACTTTCCAAAAAGGGGTTATTTGGGTGGGGGGTATGTGTACTTTCCTGACTTGTTAGTGTCTCAAGAAATTAGCCTCAGTACATCAGGTGTGATCAGGTGTGATCAGTTTTCAATGATTGGCACCATAGCTTGTAGACTCTATAACTTTCACAAGGACAAAATAATTTACACTGATTTGGGTTATTTTTACCAAAGATATGTACCAGTATAAATTTTGGCCAAAATGTATGAAGAAAAATTGCTAATTTGCAAAATTTTATAACAGAAACAAAGAAAAATGTTTTTTTTTTACAAAATTTTCGGTCTTTTTTCATTTATAGCGCAAAAAATAAAAAACCCAGTGGTGATCAAATACCACCAAAAGAAAGCTCTATTTGTGTGAAAAAAAGGACAAAAATTTCATGTGGTTACAGTGTTGCATGACTGAGTAATTGTCATTCAAAATGTGAGCGAAAGCTGAAAATTGGTCTGCTTAGGCAATTATTAGTTTATATATTGGTCACAAATACACCTTGGCTAGATTTGAGGGCAGAAACCCTTCTTACAGTAACTTATTACATTTTATCAATATGTAAATCTGTAAGGGAAGACTATGATCCAAGATTGTTATTCTTTTCATGACAATGATTTGGTGCTTTGGTGCTTTCTGTATAGTGATTAAGAGACGAGGACACTTAAGCAACTCCCATGGAAGGGAAGGAGCACCACTGAGGGTAGTTTCAGTAACATAAGCCAATACACCCTGATCTCGGTACTGTTTCTAGTCTATTGCTACTGAGAAAAGAGACCTCCTGTCCTCCATTCCTGAGGTTGCTGTTAAAATGTACAACAAGAAAGAAATACCTTATGCTTTCATTCTGAGAAACAGCACAGAAGTGAAAACAGAGCTATGAGTGACGGTAGCTTAGAGGATCCATGGCGTTCTCTAGAATCACTGTTCTATTGGGTCAGATTTAAGTCCACTGTTGCTCTAGGGTATTCTACCCTGTTGCTAAACTACTGTGTAACAAAATTATATTACATGATATCACAATGTTAGGGTTTTTTTGCCCTTTTCTTTCTTAAGTGGGCTAGGAAAAGATTCCAAGCTTTGGTATGCCACCAGAGTAGACAACAGTAGAAGCTGGTTAGTTGACTATTACTGTAACCATAGAAGTACAGGTTTCTGCCTCCCAGTAGATAGAGGTTAAAAAAAAAACTTTTCTAACTGTAGGATGTAAATAAAAACAGAGTATTAGCTTAGTGTAATCATAAATGATAGTACTAGAAAGTAGGTTGGCAAGGCAATTAGCAATTCCTTTTAAGGTTGTGTCACCCAAGGTTATGGCTTATTTGGCCTGGCACTCTTTGTTTACATAAAGACTCTATGAATGCAACCTTTCTCCATTTTTACAAAAAAGAAAATAAAAAATTTAGTGAGACAGAAAGATGAGAAAAAATTAGGGTTCATAAAACACATGTATACTACTATAACTTCCCGTCCAGATTAGTCACTATCAGTAAAGGCTGCAGCATGCTTCAGTCTCACTTTTCCATAGGAACAAACATATATGTGTGCACAATACAAATCAAAAACGCTGTAGAGCAGTGGTGCAGTGGCGGCACATCCATAGGGGCGCATGGGCACTGCCCCCCCTCCAGGCAGTCACAAAAAAAAAATATATATATATATATATATATATATATTTTTTTTTTTAAACTGGCCCTTTAAAAAAAAAAGAAAAAAAGGTCTATAAGTGCACTTATGTTCGGACGCCGGACACAGTGCACTTATGGGAAGCGCCACGTCTATGAAATCACAATATTGCAGATGAGGCGCTTCATTTGCAGGCTTTTGTCCCGCCTTGCGGCGCATTCCAAACGCCGAGTAGCTTCCCCCCCGGCGCCCATAGTATCTATTACTACAGCTGGGTGGTTTGATTGATATCCAAGTTAGATGTCACTTCCTGTTTTCTCTCTCCCATTGTGTCCGAGAGAGAAAACCAGAAGTATGAGGAGCAGACTCCTCCATCGCTGCTGCCAGTGCCTGTAAGAGAAACCCGGGTAACAAGAGCGCAGTGGTGCGCAGATGTGGACATATGCTGGCGCATGCAAGAGCGCATTGGTGCATGCATTGGCGCCGGTCCGCCTATTTAAATCTGCCAGTGACATGCACGCTTTGCTGAGTGGTGTTTTCAGCTAGTGCCTGTTTACCTGATCTGTACCAGTTTCCTGTATCTCGACCCGGCTTGCCTGAACCTTCAATTTGATCTCTGCCTGCCTACTTGTGACCCCGGCTTGTGCTTGACTCCGCTTCTGCCTGATGTTCCTGTGCTTCATTGCCCAACTGTGTACCGAACCTGGCCTGTGTCCCATCTCTGCCTCTGCCTCACGTTTCAGTACTTGCTCTGTCCGGCTGTTGATGACCCCCTGGCTTACGTCCTGGCTACGCTTCCAGCTGCTGATCCAGCGATAGGGAGCTCCTGTTCTCAGTTCTGGCCCAGCGCTCTCCAGCCTCCTGGTTTCTGCCAGGACCCAGCCTAAGCCATCTGCTACATCGGCCCTCGTGCCACTCTGTGTCCTCCACTCCCTGTCATCACTACCAGGGGTGTTGGACAGGAGGTGCAAGAGAAGCCCCTTCTACAGCTCGATCTCCACCGTGACAGTGACAGTGCCCGTCTGAAGGAGACACAGCAGGAGAGGACACCAGAGCAAGGTAGGTGCCGCTGTGCCGGTTCGGACCTCCCGCAGAGAAGGGAGGGGGTTTGATAGGATGCAAACTGCATTTGATGGGACACAGGCTGCATTTGATGGGACACAGGCTGCATTTGATGGGACACAAGCTGCATTTGATGGGACACAGGCTGCATTTGATGGGACACAAGCTTCATTTGATGGGACACAAGCTACATTTGATGGGACACAGGCTGCATTTGATGGGACACAAGCTGCATTTGATGGGACACAGACTGCATTTGATGGGATACAAGCTGCATTTGATGGGACACAAGCTGCATTTGATGGGACAGTGAGGCTGCATTTGATGGGACACAAGCTGCATTTGATGGGACACAGGCTGCATTTGATGGGACACAAGCTGCATTTGATGGGACACAAGCTGCATTTGATGGGACAATGAGGCTGCATTTGATGGGACACAGGCTGCATTTGATGGGACACAAGCTGCATTTGATGGGACAATGAGGCTGCATTTGATGGGACACAGTGAGGCTGCATTTGATGGGACACAGTGAGGCTGCATTTGATGGGACAGTGAGGCTGCATTTGATGGGACACAGTGGCTGCATAAGATGGGCACAGTGGCTGCATAAGATGGGCACAGTAGCTGTATTTGATGGCACTGTGGCAGCATTTGATGGCACAGTGGGAGCATTTGATATGGCACAGTGGCTGTGTTTGATGGGCACCAATTGATGGGCACAGTGGCTGCGTTTGATGGGCACAGTGGTGGCAATTGATGGGCACAGTGGCTGCGTTTGATGGGCACAGTGGCTGTGTTTGATGGGCACAGTGGCTGCGACAAGCTGCGACACAAGCTGCATTTGATGGGACACAGGCTGCATTTGATGGGACACAAGCTTCATTTGATGGGACACAAGCTACATTTGATGGGACACAGGCTGCATTTGATGGGACACAAGCTGCATTTGATGGGACACAGACTGCATTTGATGGGATACAAGCTGCATTTGATGGGACACAAGCTGCATTTGATGGGACAGTGAGGCTGCATTTGATGGGACACAAGCTGCATTTGATGGGACACAGGCTGCATTTGATGGGACACAAGCTGCATTTGATGGGACACAAGCTGCATTTGATGGGACAATGAGGCTGCATTTGATGGGACACAGGCTGCATTTGATGGGACACAAGCTGCATTTGATGGGACAATGAGGCTGCATTTGATGGGACACAGTGAGGCTGCATTTGATGGGACACAGTGAGGCTGCATTTGATGGGACAGTGAGGCTGCATTTGATGGGACACAGTGGCTGCATAAGATGGGCACAGTGGCTGCATAAGATGGGCACAGTAGCTGTATTTGATGGCACCGTGGCAGCATTTGATGGCACAGTGGGAGCATTTGATATGGCACAGTGGCTGTGTTTGATGGGCACCAATTGATGGGCACAGTGGCTGCGTTTGATGGGCACAGTGGCTGCGTTTGATGGGCACAGTGGTGGCAATTGATGGGCACAGTGGCTGCGTTTGATGGGCACAGTGGCTGTGTTTGATGGGCACAGTGGCTGCGATTGATGGGGGTTTTTTTCAGAACTTGTTTGCGCCTCCCCCAAAAAATTTTGAGCAAAAGCCGCCACTGCTGTAGAGTGACCTTTTCTAAGAAAACTTGCTTGGCAGGCTGCTCACACATGGACTACCGGTCACTATTTGGCAGTATTAGCATCACATTTAAAAAAAATTGGCTCTGGTATTAATGCATTATCTTGTTCTGTCATGTTTGTGCCTTGTTCTCTGTTAACAGTAAAATATTGTGAATAGAGAACATTGGTTTTTAGTTTTCTCCAGGATTGGTAGCTCCTGGATTGGGTTCTGGAGTTCAGAGACTTCAAGGAGTCTTGGGAGGGATGAAGCCTCTGGCCCTGTGTCTGGGCCTTAACAGAGACCAGCAGGCTGAATATGCCTGTGCCTGACAGTAGTTCAGGGTTTTGCCCTGGAGACAGGAAGTTCCCTGCACAGGTCAGGGCATGGGTCAGAGAAGCAGGAAGCTTTGAGAGAAAGAGAGGTACAATGTGGTATTATCCAATGGTACGGGGGACCAGTCAAAAGGGCATAAACTGGAAGCCTGAACAGCATCAGCGAGTGAAACTCCAGAATATATATATATATATATATATATATATATATATAAAAATACATTTGCCACCGTACACAATAAACTCTTTAGTAATATGTAGTGTCTAAACATGGAATAGCAGCTTTGCAATATCAGTAGCATTGAGTGATGCTTAAAGGCATAGCTCATCTTCAGGAAAAACAGCCTATGCCGATAAGGGTCATCTGTAGTTAAAAACAAACTGCAGCTTTGGCCAATGTTGAATAATGCCTTTGCTATAGGTGTAGGCCATTTATGTACCTAGTGAAGCCCAACTCACAAACTCCCAGAGATCACATTATCTCATCCTTCCTTGTTGCTAGGATGTTGCTAAGAAACTCACAGCTGTTACTGTTCACGTCCACCTTCACAGGAATGTGTTTTTTCTCTGATTCAAACCCCATCACATGTGCTTTATCACCCTGATGCAGTAGCTGAGATAGCTCCTGTGATGGTGGAGGTGAACAGTTACAGCTGTGAGTTATTTAGCGACATCCTAGCAACAAGGCAAGATGGGATGACGCCACCTTTGGGGGGTTTTCAGTCAGGCTCTATTAGGTATATAAATATCCTACACCTATAGCAAGGGCATTATTTAGCTTTGGTCAAAACTACACAGTTGTTTGTACTGCAGACATCCCTCATCTGCATAGACTTTTTTTGGTAAAGGTGAACTATGCCTTTAAAATGAACCTTTTAATGATTACTTTGCTTATAGTCCCCTACACCTTTAAAATCACTAGCTCAGACTATGTCCAGAAGGTGTATGTATAGGTAAAGTTTGGTTTATACCCACCTTAACCCTGTCTTCCACCTGTGGGAAGTCCAGACTACATTGGTTGATTTGATGATGATGCGCATATCATTCATTCAGAATGTCCTTTTATGACAAACTGATGCAGGGAATATTAGTTGAAATTACTTTTCAGCATGTTAGAAATTGGTTCAGCTGATCATATTCTGTGTCTAAAACTGTTGTAAATTCGTAGAGTAGGTAGAAATTACAATCTAAAAGAAATTTTTCCTAAAATGACATAAGTTGCCCAAAACATTTTGAATGTTTTTAACCAGTTAGGATTATTTTATCATTAAGAATATATAGAATCCTTCAGTTATAAACCCAAAAATCAATCCATGCACCATGCGTGATGAATATCCGTAAAGTAAACAATTCTATAAAAAATAATTAATCTCTTCTGAATCCATCTGCTTATCACCTATCACTTTATCAGCCACTGGCAGCTGATTACACTGATTACATTTCTTTTTTTATTGATTTTCAGCTGTCATCTGTGCTTTGGACTACAACTGAAAACAAATTTTAATGATCATAGGTCACAGCCATGCGGAGGAGGAATTTACAGACACTATTATATACAAGTGAATAGTCTACGGCTAAAGCCAGGCCTGTGTCTTCTATATACATGGCTGGGAACTTTCACACTTTGTGATGGCACTTTAGCACACTTACACATGCTGTTGTCAAATGTGCAAAAGTGTGTTCATGTTTGTACATGCAGTTAGAGTCTGGGAACAGATGTGACATTTCACATGACTATGGCATTAACTATGGCTTGTGACCTGCTATACCAATAACCCCACCCGTCACTCTAATGACCACGCAACACTGAAATGGAGTGAATTGGCCATAGCAGCCTTTTTATTAACCAAAATATAAAATATAAAAATATAACATAATACTATAATAATTAACATAATAACCTTTTTTAAATATATCCAGTCTTATCACAAAAAATGTGGCAGGAAGTCCATAAGCATAACACAGAACTATACCAGCTAGTCATTTCTCAGGGCTCCAGTCGCGGAAGCACCGACTCGTAGACAACTAGCAGGTACCCATATACCAATTGGGAGCCGTACCTCAGATGGGTCCCTATACCATACCTTTATGATGTGCCCATATGCCTAAAAAAGGACCTTGCACCCCGCCAATTGCCGCAACCAACCCCTTTGGTCGCTTCATATCTCCACCAAATATACACACAATGTCCACCAAAATTTAAGGGCGAGCGGGTGGGAAATTCCTTCTCCTCTCTTCTCATGGTACTCGGATAAGCCCTCCCCTTCCTCTCTGTCCGGTTTCCTGTCCCGGCTCCACCCCCACCACGCAGAACTACCAGCCCCTACTCTAGTATCCTCCCTTTTCTCTCACCCCCCCTAAGCCTGTTAACTCCTGTCATGCTGGCCCTCCACTGAATTACCTTTCGGTAATGCTCCGGGCCTTTCTATACTGTCACATATGCCACTACGATTATTTCTTAGGTAGCTGACAGAAAAAAGCAAAGCACCCAGGGTATTTAGGCAAGCTTGAAGAAAATTAGCACTGTAATGCCCAGACCTTAACCAAATATTACTGCTTAGAACAATTTCAGAGAACATTTGTTTTAGAAATAAGAGCATGCCTAATGACTAACATCTGTAACGCGTAAGCTGTTTTGCAGCATTGTACATGTTTACTGAATAAAGAAATACATTTTTTTTTACATGTTTTTGTACTTTTATACACTTTTATGCATGTTTATGCACACTTAAGTGTAAAAAAGTGCAAATAAGATTACCTGAGAACACGGATTTGACGGCTGCATGTGCATATGCATGGGCACATTAGCTATCAAAGGCGTAAAATAAAACACCAGACACTACTAAAAGTGGCTGTTTTTAAAAATGTTTATGAAGCCTTACGGATAGGGAAATAATCAGTAATATTACTGAATCCATTTATTATTTATTTATTTAAAAAAAAAAACTTGGTCTCAGTGTTTGCTGATAATATGAAACTAGGCAGGGCAACAACTTTGAATCAGCATGTGCATGTGTGGGTTGTCAAATCCTCCATGTTTCCCTCCTCATTGGGCACTAAGCAACGGTCTATGCTAGGCACTTTGGATAGTGTCACTGCTTTACACATAGGGTACCCTTACTCGAACAGACGATTCACATCTAGTCAACTCCTTTGATGTTAATGTATACCACCACAAGTACTGTTGCATTTAGGAGGGACACACAGGGGGAGATTTACTAATACTGGAGCACTCAGGATCTGGTGCAGCTGTGGATGGTAGCCAATCAGCTTCTAACTTCAGCTTGTTCAATTAAGCTCTGACAATAGAACCTGGAAGCTGATTGGTTTCTATGCAGAGCTGCACCAGATTTTGCACTCTCCAGTTTTAGTAAATAACCCCCACAGAGTCAATAATGCCCTCTCCATCTGTCTAGTGTATCTCCGCTACATCCCAGTAATAGTATGGGGTCCCACTGTGCACCTAGCGCAGACTCAATGTGTGCACTTTAATAACTCTTCCTCTTTCGTACCTGTACAAAGGCTGATGACCTTTACCAGAGGACCTAAGTAAAATAGAGGGTTGGGAAGCTATATGGCAGATCAGTAATACTGAAAAATGAAAAGTAAAAATATGCATGCACGTTACTCGCTAGGGTGAAGAGAGGATAGAAAAGGATCTGGTGGTCCTAGTAGATGACACCAATTGGTCACCAATCCTCAGGAAGAATGTCCTCGAGTTGGAGATAGTCTAGAGAAAGGCAAAAAAACTAATATGGGACCCAAAGGGTCTCAGTTATGAGGAATGACTACAGAAATAAAATGATTCTGCCTGGAGAGGATGTGCTTAAGATGGTATATGATCACAATTAAGGAAGAGCCAATGGTTTGGTCTGAACCTAGGTTTGGACCAAACTTTCGCTGTTTGGGCATTCAGGCGAATATCCAAACTTTAACCAGTTCGGCCCCTTGTTCGTCAGGAATCGTGCGTCATATATAGAATTATATTTTTATTGCTTCTACAGTATATATGAAAGATTATAACTGTCACTGGTTCCTAAGAAAGTTGTGGTTGTGTGCAGCTCCCCAAACTGTCATCACCTTTAAAAGCAAAAGTGTGGGGATAGCGGTAACATGAATTACCAAATATGGCCTTGGCAATGATGTCATCCCTTCTTACCTTATATAGATGATGAGAGCTTGGGGAGAAGCGGTTTGAACCACACACAAAGAAGATGCTTGCAGCTGTAAGTGCCATGCGCTTTTTTTCATTGTGTTTTTTTCCATTTTCTAAACTTTAATTGAATGTCACAAAGTGACATTGCATTCATTTCAATGCTCAGCTGCCCTGCATACAAACGCAGGGTAGCAAAGTGACCTGCAGAGTGGTATGAAAGATGCAGATGTGGTGGATTTTTCTGCACCACTCTGCCCCGCAGCTGACTGCTGCAGGGGAGTGCAAACGGGGTAACCATTGTTTTCTCTGCCCTTGCAAAGAGCTTTGTTTTTCTTATGCAGAAAAAAACAGCTCCCAGTGAAGTGTGAACCAGCTCTAAAGGGCTGTACACATGGGCCTAATATCGGGCTG
This sequence comes from Aquarana catesbeiana, assembly GCF_042186555.1. NCBI lineage: Eukaryota > Metazoa > Chordata > Amphibia > Anura > Ranidae > Aquarana > Aquarana catesbeiana. Next base: position 206,843,631 of record NC_133325.1, on the reverse strand, counting down.
CATCTGCTGGTTCAATAAAAAACGGTCAACATTCGGCTCATGTGTATGGCAGCTTCTGTCTAAGGGACATGACCGAACAAGTCGGTTATGACGATGAACTGCAGTCATGTCGAGACCCCGATGAGAACAACAAGCATGCAGATGAGCTTCTCTGAGATGGCTTATGGTAGAGAAATGAATATTCAATTCAAGGGCAACAGCTCTGTTGGACATTCCTGCAGTCAGCGTGCCAATTGCACGCTCCCTCAAAACTTGCAAGATCTGTGGCATTGTGCTGTGTGATAAAACTGCACATTTTACTGTAGAGTGGCCTTTTATTGTGGCCAGCCCAAGGCACACCTGTGCAATAATCATGCTGTCTAATCAGCATCTTGATATGCCACACCTGTAAGGTGGATGGATTATGTTGGCAAAGGAGATGTGCTCACTAACACAGATTTAGACAGATTTGTGAACAATATTTGAGAGAAATAGGCCTTTTGTGTACATAGAAAAAGTCGTAGATCTTTGAGTTCAGCTCATGATAAATAGGGGCAAACACAAAAGTGTTGCATTTATAATTTTGCACAGTTTAAGTAATAAGCCAGGATTAGCATGCTTTTTTTGTTTATTTCTTTTATTTATTACAGGTACTTATGTAGCACCCTCTAGTGTGCTACTAGACTAGTGCAGGCACACTAGGTAAGGTGAGTTGGAATCTGGGTCAGGGTTTACTGCAAAAGAGGCAAGATGACTCACAGAGGCATGTCTCTGGTACCTCCCTCTGGATGTGGAAGTTTGGAGAAACTTCTAGAAGTTAGTGGGCAGAGGCCAGGAGGGTTGATCTGCATACTTGAGAGCGAACCTGGCCAATACCCAGGGGTACTGTCCTGGCAGGGTGGCTAGGTCAGCCCTTAAATATAGATGAGTCATGCTAGTAGGGGAGAGCCGGGTGGAAGATGGAATGCTGAGGAGGCTGTCGGCGGCCTAGGAGGGATCCCCTAGGTCTAGGGGGGTCTTTACCTCCAGGCTGGGCCTACACAGACACAGTGAGTACGTTAGCACACCCAGGGATTTTCAAGGGGAGAGACTACCACATGTAGCAAGCTTTCTAAAAGGACAGCATTGTGCTTAACCCTTTTATTCTTGCACTGGGAAATCTTTAGAGCAGCCAGGAGGGCGGTAGTGCCTGCAAGCAGTAGAGTTAGAAGCAGTTCTACATAAAGAAAGGATGCGTTCCTGCATGCAGTTTTGCCTCATTTTTGTGCTATTTCCAAGAGGAGCTAAGAGCTCCTAGTCTGTAATGGACTTTTGCTACTGATCCATGAAAGACTGTGTGAGTACAGGAAGGATAGTAGTCTAGGATCTTTTGTACAGAGGAAGAAAGTTGTCCCCTTTTGTTGTTATTTGATTCACGTTGGGCATCCCATTAATCCCTTCACCCCATCCAAGTTGTTACCCCTAAAAAAACATCAAAACAAAGCCAAATAAATGACTTCTTGTGTTTGGAAGCAAGCAGAGAATGCGTGTTGCCTGGCTGTGCAGGAGTAGGGCAGCCTATCACCAGCAGCTCCTGCAGGGCTACAGTTACATAGCAGCATCAATTTATGCAGCGCTTTACATATACAGTATATTGTACAGTACAGTATACAGTATATTATACATTCACATCAGTCTCTGCCGCACCAATATGGCAATAACTGCCCTTACAAAAAAATCTCTCTCCTGCGCTTGAGTGGCTAAAACCTCAATGATGATAAGGCCAAAAAGCTTCTGTGATGTTCTGCCGTCTTGCAGCCCTCTTCAGAACATTGGGTATTCATGGACTACAGAAGGATAAAAAGAAAAAGAGGGCGCAGCGACCTAGTGCATTACCACAAAAAGCGTTTATTATTATTTTTATTTATTATTTTTTTTCTTTTTAATAGCTGCCCTTAACCACTTCAGGACCGCCGCACGCCGATATGCATCCCAACTTTGAAGAGGAATATCGTTGTTATGGCAGCAGCTAGCTGCCATAACCCCATATCCTCTTCTTTGGCCGGCGGTCCGGTTTCCGATAATGGTGGTCTCTGTGGCGGATTCGGGAGAGGGCCCCCCCGGAAGCGATTGGATCCTCTTTCTTGCTGGGTATCGAGACAAGTGAGGGGAAGATGGCCCCCACCCGTCTCCATACCAATGCAGGGTGGAAGCGAAGTCAAAACGGCACTTCCCCCCATAGCTCTTAATATCCAAATAGCTTGTACATGAAGCACCTGATAGTTCAAATACATGCACAAGCTATTGGAATTTGTGCACAGTTATATCTTTTCTCTGTTGTATTGCAGGCCAGTGACCCGATCTGAACCTAGTAGCTCTCCCACACCTTGGGTCTTTATGCCCCATGTTGGCATGGTGTCCACCTTAGCATTTGCAATGGCAAAGCAGTGTAGGACTGGCCAGAAGAGGAATTACTTTGACACAGTTAGTCAGCTTAAACATGTATTGCAACGTATGTGAACTATATATCCCTGTTTTTTCATTGCATAGTTTGCTTGGAAGGGTGTTGCGATGTGCAGAGGGTCCATCCAGAATTTGTGGTTATTTTGACAGGCACCGACTGTCTTAATGCAATAGCAACAGCAGGAAATTTGCCATGTCATGCTGTACACAATAGATGGAGGAACATGCAGACTGAGCAAAAAAATCTGTAAGTGGCAAGCTTGAGGCAGGGTTAATTGTAGGGTTAGGTTTAGTGTAAGAATGAGAGTTGGAATGAGGTAGTTGGGAGTCCTTCTTTACTGTCCCAGTATCGTTAGCTTTGTGCAAAAATGGTACAGCATTGAGGCCCCATCGTGAGAAAATTATGTTCCAATATTTCTGTACTCACATGTTCTATTTATTCAGATTCAGAGTACTTTAATAATATCAGAAACGCCGAGGGCAAGATGTCAGCTCCCTCGGCGTGGACCGGGCTGCAATACGGGGGCTTCGTCCAAAGGTAAGTATTTCATAATGAGCTAGTATGCGGCGCATGCTAGCTCATTATGCCTTTGTCCTGCAGGGTTTTTTTTTTTTAATGTGCGGGTATACAACCGCTTTAAGCGTGATAGCAGGTGCGCGTGCCCGCCGGACTGCGGGGAGTGCCGATGCTCGCGGCCGGCGGTCACGATGACCGCTGGCCATGCACGACCACGGGCATGAGAGGCAGAATAGGGATGTGTGTGTGTAAACCCACAAATCCCTGTTCTGTTCTGAGAGGAGGAGATGCATATCGTGAGTTCCTAATAGCTAGGAACCACAATCTGTCATCTCCTATAGTCAGTCCCCTCCCCCCACACTTAGAACACACACACAGGGAACACAGTTAACACCTTGATCGCCCCCCAGTGTTAACCCCTTCCCTGCCAGTGACATTTACACAGTAATCAGTGCATTTTTATAGCACTGATCGCTGTATAATTGTCAATGATTGCAGTCCCGATAAAAATCACAGATCATCAGCATTACTAGTAAAAAAAAAATAGTAATAATAAAAATGCCATAAATCTATCCCCTATTTTGTAGACGTTATAACTTTTGCGAAAACCAACCAATATGCTTATTTTGGTTTGTATTACCAAAAACATGTAGAAGAATACATATCAGCCTAAACTGAGGAAAAAATTTGCTTTTTAAAAAAAAAAAATTGCGGATATTTATTATAGCAAAAAGTACAAAATATTGTGTTTTACTTCAAAATTGTCGCTCTTTTTTTATTCATAGCAAAAAAAAAAAAAAAACGCAGAGATGATCAAATACTACCAAAACAAAGCTCTATTTGTGGGAAAAAAAGTATGTCAATTTTGTTTGGGTACAGCGTCACACGACCGCGCAATTGTCAGTTAAAGCGACACAGTGCCGTATCACAAAAAATGGCCTGGTCATTGAGCAGCCAAATCTTCCGGGGCTGAAGTGGTTAAAATACTGCATGGAATAAATAACACCAATTTAAAAATAACAGAAAAACAAACTACCAAAATGCAAATATTACACCAATTTCTCTAACATTATCCAAAAATCATTACACATACTGTAGTTAACCTAGGATAACTTTAGGATATCTTTAAGATAGCTTTATTGAAGACTTAAATGTCAATTTAGAACAATTATTAATAAGAAGAAATGTACTGATAGCACACCTCTATAGAAGTAGACTTCTCGCATAGTTCTTTTGCACAAAGGCCATGAAGAAACACATGCTACGTTTGGTGTCTTTTTAATTTAGAGCAAATGTGAATGTGTAGTTGGCATATGGAGAGCTAAGAAGTGGCAGCTTTCACACCTAGACACACGGCCAATCTCCAACCTTTTGTCATCTGTTGGAGATAGTAAAGTACTACCTTATATCTGATCCGCTGTTTGTTAGTAAAGAGGTGTCCTCCTGCTGTTTTTGCCCACCCATAATGATCTCCCTTATCTCTTTCCTGCAAGTACACTCCATTAACAAATGCCAGATCCTCCAGACTGGAGATGTAAATTATAAACCTATCAGGCCTATCAAGTTTTGCAATCTCCTTGACCAGGGTCTGTATCACAAGTCTACTGATTAAAGAGATGAAGACAAACTGCAGGGTCAGGAACACACCAGGTTTTCCCAACCGGATCAAATAAACATGAGATGATTTGATAAATCTGCTTACTAAATAACACAGGACTGCCACAGATATGTTTTAAAAACGATTATATGAGCCGCAATAGCTTTCGTGTCACGTTCTGACCTTGTTTGATCTCCTGGGCCCAATGTGTCAGACTGAAATGGTGTTACAAATTCTGCAGCTGACATGTGAATGACTCTGTAAAAAATAACTGCTGAATATAGCTGTGGAAAAGTACCAATGTATTTTATATAGAGAAAGACAGTATACTTACAGAGCTGATAAAGCCAACGCAAATCAAAGCCGAGATCTCAAACGCTAACACTATTAACAAATATGAAACATCTGAAATAGAAAATGGTATATTTATGTGCCAGTGATTCAATTATAGAAAATACTGCCACTGCTACTACTATTATTATTACTACTACTCATAACGATGATAATAATAATAATTTCTTACTATTGTATCACATGTATTATTTTATTATAATGCAATGGCTATGTCAGGTAAATATAAGTAGTTTTGATTTTCCAGTTGGCATTGATTTTTTTGTCCTTCCTATCAATTATTTATTTGCTTCAGGTACTTATAGAGTGCTGTCAATTTACACAGCACTTTTACATTTAAGCCTCGTACACACAATCGGATTTTCTGACGGGAATTGTGTGATGACAGGCTGTTGGCGGAAAATCCGACCGTTTGTACGCTCCATCAGACAATTGTTGTTGGATTTTCCATGGACAAATGTTGCATGGCAGGCTTGAAAATTTTCCCCAGACAAATGTCTGTTGTCGGATTTTCCAAGCGTGTGTACACAAGTCCGTCGGACAAAAGTCCAAAGTACAAACACGCATGCTCGGAAGCAAGGATGAGCCGGAAGTGGTCTGTCTTGTAAACTAGCATTCGTAATGGAGAATTAACATTCGTGAGGTGGCAAATTATGAAATCTCGAAATGCAGCGCACATTCTCTTCTTCTTTAATGGGATAATAATGAAGCTGCTTTGCTGGTGATACTGATGGAGTTATGGCAAACGAATTTTGAAAGGATTTTTTTTTCTAGTGATATCAAGAACAATATTATTATGCTTGTTATTTTTTTTTTTGGTGCAAGTTACCACAACACCATTACCTGTAGTTTTTAAGATCAAAGATACAACTATGTTGGTGTCCCTTGTTAAATTTACGTTGTATTTTTTAAAATGTAAATGCCTACTCCCAAACTGTCATTTAAAGTAAAACACATAGCCAAGTATTATTCTCCACAATTTTTTTTATTGTGCATTAAAAAAAAGAAAACAAATAAAATTAGACATGCTATCTGCCAATAGAACTTAACCAAAAAGTGCGTTCTATGCATCCAAAAATATAGAAAATATACCAAATCAAATAATTATTCAACCAAAAAAATAAATAAAAGCCTCATGCATGTGTCCTGCTTCTTAATATAGGGGGTCAACAATGCCAAGAGTTGGTGAAAGCAGGGGTCTGTCATCCTGAGATCATTCCGAAAATCATCCGGATTCTTCTCCTGGAGCTCCTGCAGCAAAGGCATATGACATAATTGGTCACGATTAATAAAGCAACCAATTTTTGGTCCAAGAAATCCTCCTCCTCCTGTTCCTGGACTGGACTTGGGTCAAAGCAATAACTCCAAGGCCAATAATAAATAACATGTTATCTCCTCTGATTCCGCAACATGGTTGGTTGACGAATGGCCATTCAGAAACAAACTGAAAAGCGGAAAATGAAAGCGCGAAATGAAAAGCGCAAATCAACACTCACCAAATTTCTACTAACACGAAATTAGCAGAAGGAGCCCAAAGGGTGGCGCTAAAGAGCTGAAAACCACGTAGTACGTCACTACGTTCGTGTTTGTTGGCCAGCAATTCCTTGCCATTTGTATGCAAGATAAGTTCCTGGCCAACGACCTTTGGACAAAAGTCTGAGGTTTTGTCTGTGAAAAATCCGATCGTGTGTACGAGGCTATAGTATACATTCACATTAGTCCCTGCCCTCAGTGAGCTTACAATGTAGGGATGAGCCGAACAACCCCGGGTCCTGCCCCAGGGGACATGTGTCAATGCAAAAAAAAGTTTTAAAAACAGACGTTTTTCAGGAGCAGTGATTTTAATGATGCTTAAAGTGAAAAAAAAAAGTGAAATATTTCTTTAAATATCGTACCTGGGGGGTGTCTATAGTATGTCTGTAAAGTCTCGCATGTTTCCCATGGTTAGAACAGTCCCTGCACAAAATGACATTTTTAAAGGAATAAAAGTCATTTAAAACTGCTTGTGGCTTTAATGTAATGTCGGGTCCCAGCAATGTGGATGAAAATCAGTGAGACAAACGGCATGGGTACCCCCCCCCCAAGTCCATTACCAGGCCCTTTGGGTCTTGTATGGATATTAAGGGGAACCCCGCACCCAAATTAAAAAAAGGAAAGACTTGGGGCTCCCAGACCCTATATACTCTGAACAGCAGTATACAGGCGGTGCAAACAAGACAGGGACTGTAGGTTTGCTGTTAAGTAGAATTTGTTTGTAATTTTGAACTGAAGTGTAAAGTGTGTGAAGTTTAGCTCCAGCCAAAAAATCTATCTTTAAGCTTTTTGGAAAACATAGGGAAGGGTTATCACTCCTGTAACATTTGTTTTGCTGTCCATGCACCTCTTTAGAAAATTTCACCTCACTTTCTGTCCCAATGATTTTTAGAAAATTTGGGGCTTTTAGTGAAACAAGGATTGGTGATAAAGCATCAGTGAAGAGGAGACATGTTTTTCCCATATTAACTCTTACAGGAGAGAATTTCCCTTCCTAGGGGTAGATTTCATCTCACTTCCTGTTGTCTCCTTCCGTTTGCAAGTAGGAGTCATTTGTAAGTTGGATGTTTGAAAGTAGGGGCCTGCCCTATATATTCTGCAGAAATTGGGGCCTCAGGTGTTGGTGAGGGCCTTAGCCCTCACAGTTATGCCCCGTACACACGGTCAGATTTTCCGATGGAAAATGACCAATCGGAGCGTGTTGTCGGACATTCCGACCGTGTGTGGGCTCCATCGGACATTTTCCATCGGATTTTCCGACACACAAAGTTTGAGAGCAGGCTATAAAATTTTCCGACAACAAAATCCGATTGCGTCAATTCCGACCATGTGTGGCTAGTTCCGACGCACAAAGTGCCACGCATGCTCAGAAGAAATTCCGAGACGGAACAGCTCGGTCTGGTAAAATTAGCGTTCGCAATGGATACAGCACTTTCATCACGCTGCAATGTAAAAAATGGTTTAATACAGCGCACTCTCTTCTTCTTTATAATGTGAGAAGAATTAAGTAGTTTTGCTGCTCATATTCACACAGACTTCTCACAAACTTCTTTCTTTATTACTTATCGTCATTCCCTCAATTTTGATTTGTCACATCTGACAAAATTTCTTTTTTGTTGTTTTTTTTTTTTTTTTTTTTTTTCAAGGCTGTTTTTTTTTTTTGGTTTTGGTTTGTATTTTTTTCAAGGCTGATCTTTGTTTTATTGTATTTTTAGTTTTACTCCATAATATTTTTCTGTGTGTTTTGTGTGTCAGGTTACCACAACACCATTGTTATCTTGTATTATTTAATCTCAAGAAGGTTGCTTGGTGTTGGTGTCCCTTGTTAATTTCACATTGTATTTTTGAAATGTACCTGCCTCCTCACAAACAAACTGTCCTTTTTTAAGGAAAACACACGTAGGCGAGTATAATTGAAACAAAAAATCCTTTATTAAGGGCTCAGAACCAAACAAAGAGAGAGGCAACGCTGGAGAAACATCAGAAATTGGTGAAGCCTTGGACCCCCAGGGCAGACATCAATTCTTTTCCTGCAAAATTGGTGGCCTGAGGAGTCCATATCTAAGGGAGTGCAGTCTGGTCCAGAAGTCCCAGAGATTCAGAAAGCAACAGATGACATCTGTGTCCCCAGGCTGTGGTACTACAAGAGCCTGCATCTTTTGCCAGACCAGACTGGACCCAGGGTCATCACTCTCTGGTCTTCTTTCCACGCTTCCTTCCCTGCTGTGGCTCTGGTGTTGGAGATGTGGCAGGAGGAGGAGTAGGACCTGGAGGAGGAAGAGGAGTAGTAGGACCTGGAGGAGGAGTAGTAGGACCTGGAGGAGGAGGAGGACTATGTGTGAGGTTACAAATGTGGGTAGCACATGTTATTTAGCCCCTCAACCCCTTATTGAAAGCTTACAAAATTAAGGACTCACACAGGAGTCATTGGCCCTCCTCCATCTGCAGCATTTTGCAGGCAGTTAAGCCAGCAAAGTCCTCCTCCACACTGTGGGGGCTTCTCAGGGCCTCTGTAGCCTTCCAAAAGAGGCCTATGGCAGCCTCTTCCAGGTTACTCATCTTCCTAGCACTTTGTCTTTGAAGGTGTAGGGGAGGGACCTGGATATCAGGCAGCCTGCTTGGCCCGGCCATCTCCTGGCTGAGACTTCCCTGTGTATAAAAAAAGGACATAGTTTTAGTTTTTGCTTCATCAATCACAATCAGAAATTAGTACTTCAAACTAACATCTAGTTAACATCATTGATGGGACAACCAGAAATATTTAGAGGAATGCTATACCTGGCTCAAGCTGGGCTCCTCCACATGTTGCTGCCTGGAAGGCCGAGGTTGGGCTTCAGAAGCCTCAGCTGGGGAGGAAGGAAGCGTGGAAGGAAGACTGGAGAGTGCTGGCCTGGGTTCAGTCTGACCTGCCAGAAAATGCAGTCTGTCATAGTACCAAAGCCTGGGTACATAAATCTGCAGCTCCTGATCTCTGGGAGTCCTGGACCTTCTTGTGCTCCCTTAGATAAGTGCTACTCAGGCCATCAATTAGGATCTTCAAATAGGTGATGTCTGCCGTGGGGATCACCGTCTTCACCAATTCCAACAAATTATCCAGCGCTGCCTTCCTCTTTGTTTGGTTCTTATATTCAGGGTGGTTTATGTGCCACAGACAGGGCAGCTCCCTGAACATATCAATGAAGATTGCCATAAAGTCCTCATCTTTCAAGATATCCATTTTCACTGCAAGACACAACACAAGACAAACTCTAATGTCAGCCTAAAGTCTTCTAATCTTGTGCAAATACAGGCCTCAATCTAGAAGCAGTATAGGCCCAATGTTAAATCTTACCTTCGTTATCACGATCGGCGCCTGCGTTACTCCTTCCTCCGCTCACAGATCGTACGTACTACGCACGCGTGTTATGCTTTATAGACACTGCTCATGCGTGAAACTCCGCCCGCCCCTGATGTTCTTTCTAGTCTATTCCCCGCCCCTTCTCGTTCGGCGCAGTGGGGAAGAGCACATGGCGGAGTCAGAGCAGGTGTCTGATATTTACACCAACGAGGAAGAGGAGGGGGAAAGCCCGGAGCCAGAAACGTCCAGAAAGAGACGATTTAGGGCATCAAATATGTCCTTTGGGGAGATGTTGGAGATGGTCGACATAATGAAGAGGGCCGACTATGATGGAAAGTATGGACCTTACCCCAATCCCAATGTCCGAAAGGCCAAGATAATGACGAAAGTGGTCAAAAGACTGCACCGGAATTTCGGGGTACGTCGATCGAAAGATCAGCTCAGGAAGCGGTGGTCGGACCTCAAATTAAGAGAGCACGAGCAGTACAGAAAGATTCGGAGAGTGCTGCAAAAAAGTAAGTAGTTGTGCTGTGTTCCTATTCTTTTTGTGTTTATTACGTTCATGCTGCTCCATGTGCTTTTCTTAACTGTTATCCAGTTTAAAAAGTCAACTTTCATGTTCATGGGCACATTATTCGTTCGTATCAAACATTTTTCTTTCTGCCTATAAAACACCTTTTGCCCACATTTTTTAGGGCCTACGTCTGAAAATAATTTGGTTGTGTAGATGGGTTTGTTACTAGAATGAAATGCAAACTAGATTCTGTGTAAGGAGAGGACACTCAGCAGCTGTTTAGACATCTGGACGCTGGAGCTCTAGTGTGGGACACAAGAACACCCTTTTTATTAGGGGGCCCCACACAGGTGCTCCAGTGTATACTATAGGGGTGTCTCCATCTGTGAAGCTTGTACAAAACAGGTAAAGAATTGAAGCTTGACAAAGGACACTAAAAATTCTACATCTTGGAACTCTGCCAAAATAGACAATTGTACCCCACTTCAAAGCAATGTTTCATATTTATAGTTCTTCCCTCAAATATCTGTGTGCTAAGTATACCATTTTTTTTTTACATAGGGGAGAAAAGACTCAGAGGACACCCCTCATCCGAGGAGACCAGAGACCCCCCACCTCTGGAAGAAGGGAAAATACAACCAAGACAAGAAGAGCAGGAGGAGGAAGACGTGGTGGAAATTGGCACAACAGGTGAGTGTCTGCGACCACAGGCTCAGGTAAGAGATGGATGCCGGCATATTTATAATACATGTTTTTTTTTGTTTTCTATCTTTTTAGGTGATTGTGATGTTGTGGATCCAGATCCTTTCACCTCGGAAAGTGCACAGATCCTGATTGGGGAGATCATGGGGTGTAATAGGGACTTGGAAAACATCAAGAAAAACATCAATGATGTTCTTCAAAAAAATAAGAACAACCATTGATGTTTTGGGGAGAGTTTAAATCCCCTCCAAATTCCTTTGTTTTTTGGTGTGCTACAATTTTAAGATTTTTTGTCAAATAGTAGAAAAGCCAAATTTTGAAGAGGCACACAGTGTGTCAACATGTGCTATCTGCCATCACGGGAGAGCAATGGAGGCATTTTGGGGGTGCAACCCCTTCCTCAAAAATAAAGTAGCTGTGAGGAAGGGGTTGCTCCCCCAAAACACGTCCCTTGATCCCCCATGATGGCAGCTAGCACATGTTGACATTTGGCTATTTGTGTGCATCTTCAAAATTTGGCTTTTCCGGGGGTGACTTCACCCCATCTGAACGCAATATTAAACCCAGTTTGTAAATACTCATGTCTGATATTGCCTTCAAGTTCTACCAATTGTGAACTTTGTAAGTTCAAGATTTGTGTCTTTCTTGTTGGTTTTAAACATGCCTGTTTTAACTTAAATGGACATTCCTACTTTTTCTAATGCGACCCCAAAAATTGTTATACAACAAACATGTTGTTTTGTTTTAAAAACCTTTTCTAAATGCACATGTGATTGTGCAGGTATTAAAAAGATTGTTAATCAAGAATGTGTGGATTATTGTCTCAACGCTACAACACTTTTGTGGTGCTCTAATTACTGCTTTCTGTGACAATGGGGGTTATTTCCTAAGGGCAAATCCACTTTGCGCTACAAGTGCAGTTTCAAGTGCACTTGTAGTGCAAAGTGTCTTTGCCTTTAGTAAATAACACCCAACAGTGCTTTGTAAGGTTACCCAATCACGCCATTTTCAGGACTCAACACATTTCTGTCAGGGTCAGCTAAAACAAACACAAGCAGTAAATGTCACCAAAGATTTGCTTAATTTTTTTTTTATTTGAAAAAGGTTTCACACATTGTCTGGCATATTGATAGCCCCCTACCCGCAAAGAATTCAAGGTATCTTAGCCGGACATCACGGGCACTCAGGGAGGGCAAGCCAGGACGGCCACTTTCAAACGCCGTCAGGGTTGGTTCATTCGGAATTCCGGCCTCAGGCCCAACTGAGCTAGCATAGTTGGCAGAATGTTTCCGTAAAAAGTTGTGTAGAACACAGCACGCCAGGATAATATGATTCAGTTTATACTCCGCCATATGGATGGGTGTAAGAAATAGGCTGAACTGGCTGGCCATGATTCCAAAGGTGTTCTCCACCACTCTTCTGGCTCTGGCCAGCCGGTAATTAAAAACCCTCTGGTCCGGGGTGAGGGTCCTCATCGGGAATGGCCGCATAAGATGGTCCCCAGCGCAAAGGCTTCATCCACAACAAAGACGAATGGGAGTCCTTCCACATTGTCTTCTGGAGGTGGCAAGTCCAAGCTGCCATTCTGGAGACGCCTGTAGAACTCCATCTGGGTGATGACTCCACCATCGGACATCCGGCCATTCTTCCCCACGTCCACATACAGAAATTCATAAGTAGCCGACACCACCGCCAACATCACAATACTATTGAACCCCTTATAATTATAATAGTACGACCCCGAGTTGGGTGGTGGGACGATGTGGACGTGTTTCCCATCAATTGCCCCTCCGCAGTTAGGAAACTCCCACCGCTGGGCAAAGTGGGAGGCCACAGTCTGCCATTCCTGTGGCGTGGAAGGAAACTGTGGAGTAAAAAAAAAAAACATTAGTCTTTTTGCACATAAACATGGAAAGCAAATTAGACACAAACATTCTTGGTCAACATCAAGATAACATTTATTTATGGGAATTTTTAAAGACCAAAGTATAAGGTACACCGATCATATTCCCCCTCCCCCCCTCTCATGGGCCATTTCTAACATTATAGGGGGGGAACTCTTGGACAGGTAACCCTCTCCATTTCATTGAGAGATGAATGCCTAAATAATGGGTATTACTTTGAACAGCTCCTCCTTAGTTACACTATTGGCAGCCCACTGGACAGGTAAGAAGTGTCATAATACAAAGATATAAATACACACTGTACACATTTGAACACATTTGGACATTCTGCTATTACCTATCAAGATAATAATAGGATACAAAAATTTTAACCAGTACCATTTGAAAGTATACAGGCAGGCCCTTGCACTACATGCTTTGGGGAATTCATCCATAAATCTGAGCACAAAAGAGATGGGTATAGTGTGTATGGGTTTGGCAAAGTCAGCAGATAGATGATTGAGGATAGATAGAGAATTGGTATCAGCTGACTTAGCAGTTGGGGGGAGGGAGGGTTCCAAATGATTTGGGGACCCCCAAAAAAAGCCTCTGGCACTCTGCCTGAATTTAAAGCACAAATCACATTTCAAAACATTTTAGGGGTGTTTGGGGTAAAGCACTACTATGGAGCTGCTAAAATACATTGTTAAGTGATTACATGAGGTGAATATAGGGCAGGAGACCATGCTGGGGAGGTAAGTGAAGGCAAATATGTATGAAGGACAACAAAAATAATTACAAAAATATCAAGCATGTATGAGGACAAAGGGGACATTCACAGCATATTCCAATCATGGTAATTAGGGAATGAGGAAAGAAATACAATATATTATCAAACATTAAATACAATAAAATGTGATATTAAAGGATAAAAATCTTACCTTCATATACTCCTTCTGCAGGACCTGGATGATGGCAGAACAGGTCTCTGGGATAATGATCCCCAGAGCCTGGGGGGGAGATGCCTGTCGAGAACTTCAAGTCCTGCAGGCTTCTCCCCGTCGCCAAGTACCGCAGGGTGGCGACGAGCCTCTGCTCCGGAGTGGTGGCTTGCCTCATGCAGGTATCCTGCCTGCTGATATAGGGGGTCAGCAAAGCCAACAAACGGTGAAATACGGGGTCCGTCATCCAGAGAAAGTTCCTGAAATCATCAGGATTATTCTCACGGACCTCACGGAGCAAAGGCATATGACAGAACTGGTCACGCTGAAGCAACCAATTCTTGGTCCATGAACTCCTCCCCACCCTGTTCATGGACTGAACTTGTGTCAAGGTAAGGACCCCAACACCAAGCCCCCCGCACAGCATGAACTCTACGAGGAGTACGTATACGCAACATGGCTAGAAAACGGTCGGCTGCTCAGAACGAAGTAACAGAATGCACTGAAGAACAGCAAGGCCTGTGAAGAGCGACCTGAAAAACAGTAACGAACGAACAAGAACACAATGACAAGTCAATGGTACTCGCTGCACGCACTGAAGAGCAGATACAAACCCACAAGCACAAACTGAACAGCAGAAAACGATCTGAAAACCACGAGTCTGAAAAAGCGCGAATCGTCTCTCACCAAACTTTTACTAACACGAGATTAGCAAAAGGAGCCCAAAGGGTGCCGCGCTTGGTTCTGAACTGGCCTTTTCTAGTCTCGTCATACGTGGATTACGTCACCGAGTTCTTGGCGATCGGAAATTCCAACAACTTTGTGCGACCGTGTGTACGCAAAACAAGTTTGAGCCAACATCCGTCAGAAAAAATCCTAGGATTTTGTTGTCGGAATGTCCGATCAATATCCGATCGTGTGTACGGGGCATTACTCTTTGTGGGCGCAGGAATGGGCCCTGCTGTGAAATATTAGATCAAGAATTGTAATTACATGCCATTGTTGAACAGTGGTAGAAAAATTGGGCCTTTGGTGGTGGTGGTGGTGCTGGTGCCACAACACTGTAAGTCCTCACAGTTTCTCTTGGTGGGCACTGGAACAGGCCCTGCTGTGAAATATTATATCAAGAATTGTAATTACATGCACCTGTTGAACAGGGGCAGAAAAATTGGGCATTTTTTGGTGGTGGTGGTGATGCCACAACACTGTAAGCCCTCACAGTTACTCTTGGTGGGCGCAGGAATGGGCCCTGCTGTGCAATATTAGATCAAGAATTGTAATTACATGTCCCTGTTGGACAGGGGCAGAAAAATTGGGCCTTAGGCACTGGTGGCACAACACTGCAACCCCTCACAGATGCTATAGTTGGAGCTCAGAAATGAGCCCTGCTGCAAAGTATTGCATCAAAAATTGTAATTATACGCCCCTGTTAAACAGGGGCTGAAAATTTGGGCCTTGGGCACTGGTGCTGGTGCCACAACACTGCAACCCCTCACAGATACTCTAGTTGGAGCGCAGGAATGAGCCCTGCTGCAAAGTATTGCATCAAAAAGTGTAATTACGTGCCCCTGTTAAACAGGAGCTGAAAAATTGGGCCTTGGGCACTGTCAGGGACTAACCCGCAGGAGAACTGACATCTATGGCCAGCAGAATCCTGTATCAACTAACACAAATTCTCCAGGACAGTGTATTCTTCTGTGTGCACACGCGCGCCAAAGCACACACGTGTGCGCCAAAGTGCACGCAATACGTGAGAGACTCCAGGCGCCAGTACACTATTTAAAGCATGCTGCACCAGTCACCAACCGCTGCATGATCTTCAGCTTCTTGTATTTTCCTGAGTTCCTGTTCCTATTGTCTTGGATTACCTGCTAACGACCCGGCTTGCCTTGACCTATCTGATCTGCATTGACCTCGGCTTGATCCTTGGCTTGTTCCTGTTACTCAGCTCTAATCTGCTGCCCTGTGTATGACCCCTGGCTTTTTCCATTGACTTTGCTACTGCTTGCTGTCCTGTGTATGAACCCCGGCCTGGCTCCTGACACTGCTCCTGGTACTCCCTGCTGCACGATCTCATCTGGTACTTCTGAGATACCCCTGCCTAGCAGTCTACCCTGCTCGTCAGCTGCCCACCAGTGGACTTCTCTTCTTCATCTCAGCTTGCCGCAGCCAGCATCCCCTGCCGCTTTGAGTATAGCTCCCCCGTGCCACCTTCAGGGGGCGCTCTGCACTTAGTCACACGGGAAGCCCTCCCAGCATTTCAGCCTCCAATCAGGTACGTTATAGGCACTGGTGCTGGTGCCACAACACTGCAAACCCTCACAGATACTCTAGTTGGAGTGCAGGAATGAGCCCTGCTGTAAAGTATTGCATCAAAAATTGTAATTACGTGCCCCTGTTAAACAGGAGCTGAAAAATTGGGCCTTGGGCACTGTCAGGGACTAACCCGCAGGAGAACTGACATCTATGGCCAGCAGAATCCTGTATCAACTAACACAAATTCTCCAGGACAGTGTATTCTTCTGTGTGCACACGCGCGCCAAAGCACACACGTGTGCGCCAAAGTGCTCGCAATACGTGAGAGACTCCAGGCGCCAGTACACTATTTAAAGCATGCTGCAACAGTCACCAACCGCTGCATGATCTTCAGCTTCTTGTATTTTCCTGAGTTCCTGTTCCTATTGTCTTGGATTACCTGCTAACGACCCGGCTTGCCTTGACCTATCTGATCTGCATTGACCTCGGCTTGATCCTTGGCTTGTTCCTGTTACTCAGCTCTAATCTGCTGCCCTGTGTATGACCCCTGGCTTTTTCCATTGACTTTGCTACTGCTTGCTGTCCTGTGTATGAACCCCGGCCTGGCTCCTGACACTGCTCCTGGTACTCCCTGCTGCACGATCTCATCTGGTACTTCTGAGATACCCCTGCCTAGCAGTCTACCCTGCTCGTCAGCTGCCCACCAGTGGACTTCTCTTCTTCATCTCAGCTTGCCGCAGCCAGCATCCCCTGCCGCTTTGAGTATAGCTCCCCCGTGCCACCTTCAGGGGGCGCTCTGCACTTAGTCACACGGGAAGCCCTCCCAGCATTTCAGCCTCCAATCAGGTACGTTATAGGCACTGGTGCTGGTGCCACAACACTGCAAACCCTCACAGATACTCTAGTTGGAGTGCAGGAATGAGCCCTGCTGTAAAGTATTGCATCAAAAATTGTAATTACGTGCCCCTGTTAAACAGGAGCTGAAAAATTGGGCCTTGGGCACTGTCAGGGACTAACCCGCAGGAGAACTGACATCTATGGCCAGCAGAATCCTGTATCAACTAACACAAATTCTCCAGGACAGTGTATTCTTCTGTGTGCACACGCGCGCCAAAGCACACACGTGTGCGCCAAAGTGCTCGCAATACGTGAGAGACTCCAGGCGCCAGTACACTATTTAAAGCATGCTGCAACAGTCACCAACCGCTGCATGATCTTCAGCTTCTTGTATTTTCCTGAGTTCCTGTTCCTATTGTCTTGGAGTACCTGCTAACGACCCGGCTTGCCTTGACCTATCTGATCTGCATTGACCTCGGCTTGATCCTTGGCTTGTTCCTGTTACTCAGCTGCTGCCCAGTTGTCCCTGTCGGAGGACAGAGAGGAGATTGGTGCCAGAAGCTGACAGAATCTCTGCCCCAATGTGGCTCCTGTCCCCCAAGCACACCAGCTCAAGCACCGCATGGCATCTTTTTGCCTGCGTGCTTGCGTAGCCCCTTGAACGCCTGCGAAACACCGCTGGTTCCGAGGACAAATCAGCACAGGAAAATGCCATGGAGGAAGAAGAAGAGGAGGGGGGTGGAGGAGAGAGGTGTGGCAGAATCACCACTAGTAGAATTTTCGAGGCGTGGTGGCGGAACAACCTCCAACACTACTGCACCCTGTCCTGCATCCTTCTCAGCTGCCAGAAGAGTCACCCAGTGCGCGGTGAAAGATAGGTAACGCCCCTGTCCATGCCTGCTGGACCATGAGTCAGCGGTTATATGCACCTTACTGCTGACCGCCCTGTCCAGCGAGGCCAAGACATTGCCTTCCACATGCCGGTAGAGAGCCGGAATCGCCTTCTGTGAGAAAAAGTGGCATTTGGGAACCTGCCACTGAGGAACCGCACATTCCACAAACTCACGGAAGGGGGCAGAGTCTGCCAACTGAAAAGGCAGCAGTTGAAGTGCTAGCAATTTATCCAAGCTAGCATTCAACCGCTGGGGATGTGGATGGCTGGGAGCGAACTTCTTTCGGCGGTGCAGCAGCTGGGGCAGGGAAATTTGCCTGGTACAATCTGACATTGGTGTAGCAGATTGCCTGCAAGTACTTGGCTGTGACATACCTAATTCTACACCTTCATTCCTCTCAGTGCATGTTTCAGAGAGGACTGAAGGCATAGTGGGGTTGGAGATCCCAGCTGATGAGGAGCAAGGAGAGGTCCGCTTTGTTATTTGATGTGGGTCTTTTAGGTATGCTTGCCAACGAACTGCATGGCAGGTCGACATATGTCTGGTCAAGCATGTGGTGCCCAAGCGGGTGATGTTTTGGCCACGCGAGATACGCTTGAGACATATGTTGCAAATAGCAGCAGTGGCATCTGATGCACTCATCTCAAAAACCAAAGAACGTTTGGAAATAACGTGCAGAGATAGCAGCGCCCTGCACATGCAGTGCTCTGTGGTGTGATGCAGTCGGTGTGCTGCCCTTAAGCTGGCCCCTGGAGGGTATCCTGCCTCGTTGGAGATGTGTCTCCTCCTCTCTCCTATGAGGCACCCACGTGGAGTCAGTGACCTCTTCATGCCCTCCCGCCTCATCACTGGAGCAAAGCTGGCAGTATGCTGCAGCTGGGGGAACATGACTGCCAGATTGCCTTTCTTCTTGGGCACGCCCTCTCCCTGGGCTCACATTACTGCTTGCTCTAGCTGGGTACCATCATCGGAGCCCTCAGAACGCTGGGCATCCTCTTGGAGCCATGTACCCAACACTGTGGTCAAACAGTTCGGGGGACTCCTCAGGAGGACATGGTGGTGCTAGGGAAGGAGTGACTGATGCCATTGAGCTGAGGGAAGAGGCTGCGTTGGCAGCTGCTTTGCCAGACAAAGTACCCTGAGCCTGGGTGAGAAAGGATGAGGAGGATGCGGACAGCTTGGTCATCCACTCTACCAAGTCTTCCGCATGTTGCGGCTCAACACGGCCAGCTGCCAAAAAACAGGACAAGCATGTCCCACGGCCACGTGCTGATGAGGATGCACCGTCTCCACGACCAGCACTGTTGCCTCTAGACACAGAGCCTGCTTGCCCTATTTTATTGGCTTGTGACTGTCTGCCTCTCCTTGTTGGCCTTCCAGACATACTAATGGCCTGCAGTGAGATGTAGCTGCACAAAGCTGGGATGTATATATATATATATATACTGATACTGCAGCTAGCAGAATCAACTGTCTGCCTGTAGTATTGTTAGTTAGAGAACACCAGCAATTGTCTTCAGGTAGCTTTAGGTGCACACTGTGCAGAGGACACAGTACACTAACTGTAAATACTGTAGCTGCCTGTCTGTGGTACTAATAGGATCAGAAGAACACCACCAATTTTCTTCTTGTAGATTTAGGTGCACACTTTGCAGAGGACACAGTAGACTAACTGTAAATACTGCAGCTGCCTGCCTGTGGTGTTAATAGGATCAGAACAACAGCAATTGTCTTCAAGTAGCTTTAGGTGCACACTGTGCAGAGGATGTAGTACACTAACTGTAAATACTGCAGCTGCCTGCGGTACTAATAGGATCAGAAGAACACCACCAATTTTCTTCAGGTAGATTTAGGTGCACACTGTGCAGAGGACGCCCTACACTAACTGTAAATACTGCAGCTGCCTGCGGTACTAATAGGATCAGAAGAACACCACCAATTTTCTTCAGATAGCTTTAGGTGCACACTGTGCAGAGGATGCACTACACTAACTGTAAATACTGCAGCTGCCTGCCTGCGGTACTAATAGTTTCTGAAGAACACCACCAATTTTCTTCAGGTAGCTTTAGGTGCACACTGTGCAGAGGACGCACTATATTATCTCTAAATACTGCAGATGCCTTCTGTACTAATAGGATCAGAAGAACACCACCAATTTTTTTCAGGTAGCTTTAGGTGCACACTGTGCAGAGGACGCACTGCACTAACTGTAAATACTGCAGCTGTCTGCGGTACTAATAGGATCAAAAGAACACCACCAATTTTCTTCAGGTAGCTTTAGGTGCACACTGTGCAGAGGACGCATACACTAACTGTAAATACTGCAGATGCCTGCGGTACTAATACGATCAGAAGAACACCACCAATTTTCTTCAGGTAGCTTTAGGTGCACACTGTGCAGAGGACGCACTACACTAACTGTAAATACTGCAGCTGCCTGCGGTACTAATAGGATCAGAACACCACCAATTTTCTTCAGGTAGCTTTAGGTGCACACTGTGCAGAGGACGCACTACATTAACTGTAAATACTGCAGCTGCCTGCGGTACTAATAGGATCAGAAGAACACCACCAATTTTCTTCAGGTAGCTTTAGGTGCACACTGTGCAGAGGACACACTATACTAACTGTAAATACTGCAGCTGCCTGCGGTACTAATAGGATCAGAAGAACACCACCAATTTTCTTCAGGTAGCTTTAGGTGCACACTGTGCAGAGGACGCACTACACTAACTGTAAATACCGCAGCTGCCTGCCTGCGGTACTAATAGTTTCTGAAGAACACCACCAATTTTCTTCAGGTAACTTTAGGTGCACACTGTGCAGAGGACGCACTACATTATCTCTAAATACTGCAGCTGCCTGCGGTACTAATAGGATCAGAAGAACACCACCAATTTTCTTCAGGTAGCTTTAGGTGCACACTGTGCAGAGGACACACTACACTAACTGTAAATACTGCAGCTGCCTGCGGTACTAATAGGATCAGAAGAACACCACCAATTTTCTTCAGGTAGCTTTAGGTGCACACTGTGCAGAGGACGCACTACACTAACTGTAAATACTGCAGCTGCCTGCCTGCGGTACTAATAATTTCTGAAGAACACCACCAATTTTCTTCAGGTAGCTTTAGGTGCACACTGTGCAGAGGACGCACTACATTATCTCTAAATACTGCAGCTGCCTTCGGTACTAATAGGATCAGAAGAACACCACCAATTTTCTTCAGGTAGCTTTAGGTGCACACTGTGCAGAGGATGCACTACACTAACTGTAAATACTGCAGCTGCGTGCGGTACTAATAGGATCAGAAGAACACCACCAATTTTCTTCAGGTAGCTTTAGGTGCACACTGTGCAGAGGACGCACTGCACTAACTGTAAATACTGCAGCTGCCTGCGGTACTAATAGGATCAAAAGAACACCACCAATTTTCTTCAGGTAGCTTTAGGTGCACACTGTGCAGAGGACGCACTGCACTAATTGTAAATACTGCAGCTGCCTGCGGTACTAATAGGATCAAAAGAACACCACCAATTTTCTTCAGGTAGCTTTATGTGCACACTGTGCAGAGGACGCACTACACTAACTGTAAATACTGCAGCTGCCTGTGGTACTAATAGGATCAGAAGAACACCACCAATTTTCTTCAGGTAGCTTTAGGTGCACACTGTGCAGAGGAAGCACTACATTAACTGTAAATACTGCAGCTGCCTGCAGTACTAATAGGATCAGAAGAACACCACCAATTTTCTTCAGGTAGCTTAGCTGTCCATTGAGCTCAGTGCCTCTGACAAGAAGTGAGGAGAGGCACTGTGAGCTCAACCTCTCAGTATGCTGCAAACAGAGTGTGCCAGCTTGTATTTAATAAACTGCCCGCTCTGTATGTAGCTTCTGACAGGCTGTTTAAGGAGGAGCCCCGTATCTGTGGAACCATCGATGATAAGAGCCAGTAATGGGGTCGGACTTCAGCTACCTACCCCCCAAATTTGGGATCTCTGTGACCCCAGGTTGCCAAGCGACCCTCGAAGCTCGATCAATTTTTTTTAATGTTCATGGCTGTAGGAGGTGCGTGCGTGCGTGACAGAGCGAGAACCAGGATCTGTGTGTGTAAACACACAAATCCCGGTTCTGTCAGGGGAGAGGAGACAGATTGTGTTTATACTAAGTATGAACTTCAAGTCCTCTTCCCCTAGTCAGTCCCCCCCCCCACAGTTTAAACACACCTAGGGAACACAGTTAATCCCTTGAGCGCCCCATAGTGTTAACCCCTTCCCTGCCAGTGACATTTATACAGTAATCAGTGCATTTTTATAGCACTGATCTCTGTATAAATGTCACTGGTCCCAAAAATGTGTCAAAAGTGTCAGATTTGTCCGCCGCAATATCGCAGTGTCGATAAAAATCACAGATCGCCGCCATTACTAGTAAAAAATTAAATAATAATAAAAATGCCATAAATCTATCCCCTATTTTGTAGACATTATAACTTTTGTGCAAACCAATAAATATATGCTTATTGCGATTTTTTTGCCAAAAATATGTAGAAGAATACATATAGGCCTAAACTGAAGAAAATTATTTATTTATTTATTTTTTAAAATTGGGATATTTATTATAGCAAAAAGTAAAACATAGTTGGGTTTTTTTTACTAAAGGCAAATTCACTTTGCACTACAAGTGCACTGAAAGTGCACTTGTAAGTACAGTCACTGTAGATCTGAGGGGGACATGCAAGGAAAATAAAAAACAGCATTTTTGCTTGCACATCTTTGGATGATGAAATCAGCAGAGCTTCCCCTCATTTCAGAGCTTCCCCTGAGATCTACAGCGATCTGCAGTGACTGCACTTACAAGTGCACTTTCAAGTGAGCTTGCAGTGCACTTGTAGTGCAAAGTGGATTTGCCTTTCGTAAATAACTTCCATTGTGTTTTTTTCAAAGTTGTCACTCTTCTTTTGTTTATAGCGCAAAAAAATAAATTCACAGAGGTAATCAAATACCACCAAAAGAAAGCTCTATTTGTGGGAAAAAAGGACGTAAATTTTGTTTGGGTACAACGTTGCACGACCGCACAATTGTCAGCTAAAGCAACGCAGTGCCGAATCGCAAAAAGTGCTCTTGTCAGGAAGGGGGTAAATTCTTCCGGGGCTGAAGTGGTAATTAAAGCGGTATTAAAGTCTGCTTTGTGATGTTTACCTACAGGTAAGCCTATAATAAAGGTTACCTGTAGGTAAAATTGCTATGTCCTAAACATGCACCGTTTAGGAGATATTCACCCTGCATGCAGCTAGTGATGTCACTGGGGCATGCGCTCTGAAGGTCCGGCATACCATGCTGTGCCACAACCAAGGCACCCGTGCGCATGCTGGGGACTGACGTCATCTTGGCTCCGGCCACTCACACAGCCGGAGTCTGCGAACATGGAAGGAAGACTGGGGGAAGATGGAAGTCCTGTCAGTGGTGTCAGCGCATCGCTGGATGGCTTAGTTTTGAGGTACTTATTTCATAATGTGCTAATATGCATTGCATACCAGCACATTATGCTATTATTTTGCAGAAGAAAGGTTTTTTTTTTTTTATTGCAGTGATTTACTACCGCTTTACAATCTGACAATAAAACCTGGAAGCTGATTGGTTTCTCTCTAGATTTTGCACACTTCAAGTTTAGTAAATAGCCTCCATTGGCTGTAATAGAGCTGAATTCAGAGACATAAATAGAAAAAATAAATAAAAATGGTTCTAAATGCAACATTTTTTTTTCTCTGCCCATCTACATGGGGCAACAACTTAAAGCGGTTGTAAACCACAGATGTTGCAAAAAAAAACCAAAAAAACCTTCAAGGCAATGGCATAATGTGTTAGTATGCATTGCATACTAGCACATTATGAAATACCCACTTTAGAACAAAGCCCTCCAGTGCTGTAAAGTCACCGCTGAGAGGGCTGACATGTTCCCCCTGTCTCTCTTCTGGGTTCATGCACTCCAGCTTTGTGATTGGCCAGAGCCGCGATGACATCACGGGAGCTCTGAGTTTTGGCATGAAGCTCTGAAGTTCTGGCAAGGTATGCCAGACCTTCAGATCGCATGCGCCAGTGATGTCACTGGCTGCATCCAGGGCGAATATCTCCTAAAGGGTGCACCTTTAGGAGATATTCATTTTACTTACAGATAAAATAAAATCCCAAAATGTGGGTTGTCCCCAGAAACGTAAAAGAAGGGAAATCTTCCAATGAGGACACTAGTTCTGCTGATCTGGGGATTCCCATGGAATCTTAACCACTTCAGACCCGGAAGGATTTGCCCCCTTTCTGACCAGAGCACTTTTTGCGATTTGACACTACGTCGCTTTAACTGACAATTGCGTGGTCGTGCGACATGGCTCCCAAACAAAATTGACGTCCTTTTTTCCCCACAAATAGAGCTTTCTTTTGGGGGTATTTGATCACCTCTGCAATTTTTATTTTTTGCGCTATAAACAAAAAATGAGCGTCAGCTTTGAAAAAAAAGCAATATTTTTTACTTTTTGTTATAATAAATATCCCCAAAAAATATATAAAAAAACTTTTTTTTTCCTCAGTTTAGGCTGATACGTATTCTTCTACATATTTTTTGGTAAAAAAAATCACAATAAGTGTTTATTGATTGGTTTGTGCAAAAGTTATAGCATCTACAAAATAGGGGATAGTTTTATGGCATTTTTATTAATATTTTTTTTTTCCAATAATGGTGGCAATTAGCGATTTTTATCATGACTGCGACATTATGGCAGACAGATTGGACACTTTTGCCTCTATTTTGGGACCATTCACATTTATACAGCGACCAGTGCAATTAAAAATCCATTGATTACTGTGTAAATGTGACTGGCAGTGAAGTGGTTAACCACTAGGTGGCACTGTAGGGATAAGTGTGTCCTAGGGAGTGATTCTAGCAGTGGGGGGGGGGCTGTGTGTGACACGACACTGATCACCGCTCCCGATTACAGGGAGCGGTGATTAGTGTCAGTGTCACTAGGCAGAACGGGGAAATGCTTGTTTACATTAGCATTTCCCCATTCTTCCTCTCCGTGAGACAATCGCGAGTATGCCCACGGACATCGAATCCGCGGAACCCGCGGTCGGACTTACAGAGCTCGCGGTGGGCATGCGCACGCGCCTGCTATCCGGACCTCACAAGATCACGTACAGTTACGTGATTTCACGCAGCGGAGCCAACCTGCCACAGTAAAACTGCGGCGGCTGGTCTGCAAGAGGTTAAAGTGAAAGTTCAGCCTAAAACTAAAATCTCTAAATCTACTCAAAGCCACATTCTAAGACTAACTTATCTAAATCTGTATAGCAAGAATCGCTATACATACCTTTTCTGAAGCTGCTCCGATCCAGTCTACAGTGGCGAATGCTGTGTGCAGGAGACAGCCCACAACGGCTGGGAAATGCCTGGGAAAGTGACCGTACCCATAAAGTTACTTTGGGGCTTTCCTTGTTGGCTGCCTCTTCTGCACCCGAGAAGCCAGAGAAACCAGAGAAACTGCCACTGACAGCTCAGCGTGGGACCGGACCAGAGCAGCTTCAGAAAAAGTATGTATAGCGATTTTTGCTTTACAGAGCTAGATAGATTAGTCTTAGATTGTGGCTGCAAGTAGATTTTGAGATTTAGGAGAATCTCACAATGTCCCCTGATGTACATCCATTGTTAATCACGTCATTCAATGATGTAGATTCACATCACCCACATCCCCCAGGCATGATATTTAAAGGGATTTTTTTTTAAATGTCTTATTTAAAACATTAAATTTGTTGCTCCTGCCAAGCGGAATTTTTAATTATTTTTTTTTTGCTTTGGTATGCATTGTCCAGAACAGTGCCCAACCCTCCGTGACATTTGTTTGACAATCCCCTGCTTATTAAACCTAGAGGGATCTCCAAACTATGACCCTCCAGCTATTGCGGAACTACACATCCCATGAGACATTGTAAAACTCTGACATTCACAGACATAACTAGGCATGATGAGAATTGTAGTTCCTGAACAACTGGAAGGCCATAGTTTGGAGACCCCTGGCCTAGAAAATGGCCAGTACTGGCCATTCAGGTCCTATTGACTTCAAAGGGGTTCGGAATCGGCACCCAAACTTTATTCAAGTTCTGCGAACCCACCTCAAGCTGAACCCAGATACATTCAGCTCAACCAACTAATGGCTAGACAACCCAAACCAGACATACATGAAGAGTAGCATCAGTAAATATACTATACCTACAACAGCCACATAGAATATATCTTATACATTGAGATAGCTGTCTGAATGGTAAAGGAGACGTTACACTAACTACACTAACTAATGCTGTAAAAGCAGTCCCTTATTTGTCAAAGTGGCCAGTGAAGGATGGATACACAAAAGATATGTAAATGTTCACAGCTGGCAAAATTCGGGCCTGTTGGAGCTCATAAAGCAAATAACTAACTTTGTAATCCACAGAGACAATGCATTTTCATACTAGTGCGGAGTAGTATAAGATGGCTTGGCAGATTTTAGGCAATAGGTCAAAGGTCTGAGTAGCAGGAGTACAAACAAAAGCGATACCAGCACTTCTATAATGAGAGGGACACTCATCCTGTCACAGACAGATGATCAGCAACTTGGGCACACCATACCTGCTTCTGTCGAAAATGGCTGTTGTACTTTCATTCTCCTTTCTTTTCTTCCCTCTTTATCTCTCCTATTGGGAAACAAGTTAGGCAGGCCCTGACCCACCTGTGCACAAGTTTAGCTATAGCAATAATTACATTTCAAAAGGGGTCATGCTTCTGTAAATCTAAACACAGCCAGTGAAGTTTAACCACTTGCCGACCGCTGCACGCCTATATACGTCAGCACAATGGCAGCGGTGGGCAAATGGGAGTACCTGTACGTCCCCTTTAATTGGCGGGGCTAGCGCACGCGCCCGCCGCCTACAGCGTGACCGTGCCCGCAGGACCCGATGTCCGCCGGTCTCCCAGTGATCGTCTCACAGAGCCGCAGAACAGGGAGATGCCTATGTAAACAAGGCATTTCCCCGTTCTGCCTTGTGACATGACAGAGATCACTGCTCCTTGTCATCGGGAGCAGTGATTGCTGTCATGTGAGTGGAAGCCCATCCCCCCACAGTTAGAATTACTCCCTAGGACACACTTAACCCCTTCATCGCCCCCTAGTGGTTAACCCCTTCCCTGCTAGTGTCATTTACACATTAATCAGTGCATTTTTATAGCACTGATCACTGTATAAATGACAATGGTCCCAAAACAGTGTCAAAAGTGTCCAATGTGTCCGCCATAATGTCGTAGTCATGATATAAATCACAGATCTCCGCCATTACTAATAAAAAAAAAAAAATTATAATAAAAATGCCAAAACTATCCCCTATTTTGTAGACGCTATAACTTTTGTGCAAACCAATCAATATACGCTTATTGCGAATTTTTTTAACAAAAATATGTAGAGTACATATCGGCCTAAACTGAGGAAAAAATTTGTTTTTTCATATATTTTTGTGGGATATTTATTATAGCAAAAAGTAAAAAATATTGAATTTTTTTTCAAAATTGTCGCTCTTTTTTTGTTTATAGCATAAAAAATAAAAACCGCAGAGGTGATCAAATACCACCAAAATAAAGCTCTATTTGTGGGAAAAAAAGGATGTCAATTTTGTTTGGGTGCAATGTCGCAGGACCGCGCAATTGTCAGTTAAATCGACACAGTGCCGAATCGCAGAAAGTGCTCTGGTCGGGAAGGGGGTAAAATCTTCCGGGGCTGAAGCGGTTAAAAAGACACTATAGCTCCAAGAGTAGAAATTAATAGCTTTTTTTGTAATGTTTGCATTCCTTGATTTTTCTAAGACAACAATGCTGGCCATACACCCTAAAGTGTACATTTTTTGTACACCCCCTTCTAGATTGTAAGCTCTAACGAGCAGGGCCCTCTGATCCCTCCTGTATTGAATTGTATTGTAACTGTACTGTCTGCCCTCATGTTGTGTTGTAATGCGCAAACTGTTGACGCTATATAAATCCTGTATAATAACATTAATACACAGTAAAATGGCAAAAGGTTAGTGTAGGGCTCACCAAACATGAGGACCCTTAGCGCAGGTTCTGAGCTTGTATATTTTGGCCAAAATGCCTTTTGATATATAATTTCTAGAGTCAACTGAACCCACAAATTATTTGTCTTTTATGAAAATTTTCTAAAGTTTTTCAACTGTACTGCAACAGTCAGTGAGAGAATTTTACAATGTTTACAACAGTGAGAGAATTTTACAATGTTTCATTATGATAATGTGATTTACTAAAGCAGTACAAACTATTCACATAACAAAATTAATGTTCACTGTGCTTAGTGATGTTCACTTTGATTGCCCAATCATATGCATTTTTCCCTTTTTTTTGTTACATATAATTGGATCCATTATTGAGTAGAATTTCACTGTATTTATTAGGCTCAGGTGCATTTTTTCCTTTTTTAGTTAAATATAATTGGATCCATTATTGAACAGAATCTCACCGTATTTATTAAGCTTAGGTCACATTCACTTTGTGAAGTGAAAACGTTTCTTTCACAAATTACCCAAGGATAATCTTGCTTTGCAGATCACAGAATGCCTGACATAATACATAGAAATCTCTATCCCTATCACTGGCCTGAACCTGCACCCAAAACGTGGATGGTTATTACTCTGCCCACCAACCTAAGTCTCCTTCCAGCTATGTCCAGGGATCAAGATTGGAAAGAGTGAAACACGGCCAGGACCTGTATTAAAGTCAAGTGCAATTAGCATATTATGCATTTGCAATACATTATCCTTCTAGCACAATCAGTTGAGACAACATGGTACTGCTCAGTGGAAGAGAGAGCAGCAGTTGCGAATGCAGAAATGTGCAATAATTAACTCTTTGGGCTCATTTGCACTTTATTTATTTTATAGAAGTTGTCTGAGAGCATCTTAATTATCAATGTCTTGCAGATCCTGCAAAACACAATGAATATTTTTACATAATTTAGTTACAGCAAGTTTTAATCTGAGCAGCTGCTCACCAAAAATTGATTGTAACTAAATTAGTCAAAGCAATAGCACACTTATTCCCAGCCTGTGTTAGTGCTATAGATTTCGTAAAAGAAAAACTAAATTCCTGGTTAAAAAGTTTATTTTTAATAGTTTCAGGGAATGTTGCACCTTATTAATTAGGTGTGGGGATAATGTAGTCATTATTACAAAATAAATATGATCAACTTTCAAATAAATGTGGGCGGCACAGTGGTGTAGTGGTAGCACTCTCACCTAGCAGTAAGAAGGGTCACTGGTTCAAATCCCAACCACGACACTACCTGCTTGGAGTTTGCATGTTCTCCCTGTGCCTGCGTGGGTTTCCTCCGGGTACTCCGGTTTCCTCCCACACTCCAAAGACATGCTGGTAGGTTAATTGGATCCTGTCTAAATTGTCCCTAGTATGTATGAATGTGAGTTAGGGACCTTAGATTGTAAGCTCCTTGAGGGTAGGGACTGATGTGAATGTACAATGTATATGTAAAGCGCTGCGTAAATTGATGGCGCTATATAAGTACCTGAAATAAATAAATAAAATAAATAAATAAATATCTTCATCATTTCTTTTTAACAACTTGGCAAGCAACAAAGTGCAATAAACCAAATCTAGTCTTGTATAAGATACTATACTTTGGGCTTGCTGTATGGAAAGAGAGCTAAAGGTAAAATGGTCTTGGTATCCATATAAAACATATAAATCTTCCTGCTTGAATTGTTTTCAAACTTAGAATATAAAAAAAGAACTGGCCTTGCTCATCTGAGTGAGAATGTGCGCAGACTTTTTGGAACGGTCCCCAGGAGCACTTGTGCACTGGCGTACACCTGTGCTTGTCGGTCAACACCATGCGTGATAATTACAGGTGCTCAGAGGCCTTTATAAGGCCAGCAGATACTGTATGCTCAGAAGTTGCCAGTTGATTGTCAGCTCCCAGTAACCTGTGTTCCCTTATATTCTGTACTCTTGGATTTCCCGTTACGGACCCAGATTGCTTATGGACCTGTCTTCAGCTTCTCTTCTAGCTTTGACCTCAGCTTGATTCCACGGACTGCATCTATTTCTATGGTTTTAGCTTTTTATGTTATACAATGATTGTGTAAGTGTTATACTTTCAATGCATATTTGACCATCAAAGCATGAAGCAAGTATTAATATACTGTTGCTCACTGCTTTACTTAATAAAGAATAAACTTCTTTTAAAAAGCAGTGTTTCATGCAATGGCTAGGTTCAAAGTAGTTATTCGCTGGATCTTACCTGCAAACGTTTTTCTACAAGGTCAATCCTGTATTGTGTCTCAAGGTTTCCAGCCTGTTCTGGTGATCAGGCACTGTGAATGTGCCATACATAATGTTTTTAAAGCTAGGCCTCCATCAATAGTGCACACTAGTTTTGATTTCTTGAATTTTTGATTAAAACATGCCTGTCCTTTGAAAATTTGACACTCTTTTGTTTATGGCTTTTTATTTTTTTAATTAAAAACTAATAGTTTAATACAATTCCACAGACAACGTAACAGCAAATTAGGATCTCAAAATACATATATTTCCATCACCTACCAAACTGGAGTGATAATAACATTAAATAAGACAAATCTTTCGCTATAGGGTACCCCAACACCCCCCTTGGGACACTCTGCTGAAGCCACTGCTTTTTATCACAAGCGCTTTTTTTATCTACTAAAATGTGAGTGTATTTCCTTTTTTGTATTAAATATTTCCAGTTTCAAAACGGAATTACACTATGTGCCTGCCTTCTTCTCTTTTTTATAATCATATTATCCCGGAGAAATCATCTATCCGGTTTCCTGTTTGAAACAAATCCCACTGAGGTCTATATCTGGAATTTACCATCTAATTGGAGGTCGTGTCTGCTGAGGCAGTCTTCCCTTTGGTGTATTACATCACAAGCTTGATTGACTCATTAGGTCTATACCTGTTTGAGTTCAGTCTCTCTGGTAAGCCTATGGATTTTCTGGTGGCGGATCTTCTATCAGCAAGTTTTCCAGCACATTTTATTGTTCTCAACTCCCAATGATGTCTAGACCACTTCTCGATTAGTTTCAAATTGTTTTTTGCACACTTTTTTAATTTCATTGTTCATTCTATGGTTTTCACCAATGTTTTTTCACCAGTGATATGCCTCCAGACATTATCCTTGGAAACTATTTCATTTAAGTGTTTTTCCTTTGTAATATTTTCACATTGTCATTTATCACTTTTTCACTTAGAGGTTTACAGTTTATGTAAATTCTGTTTATATAGACTTTCCAGTCTCAGTTTACACTGTGACCATTCATTAGCGCTGCATTTATTCTCTACATGTTTATATTTTGCAACTGATCCTTTGCTGTGTCGGCTGCTACCTTATTATCCAAAAGAGACAGCGTGGTATATTTGTTTTGTTTTTCACAGTATCCAAAGGTATCAGTTCTCCCCAGAGGTGTGGTATGGGGTACATGAATTTAGAGTAGAGAAAAGAAGAGAGCAGAACTCCAACCCCTGGTGCACTACAGGCAAACCCCAAAAAGAAATTTCTTCAAAGTAAAGCTTTCCCTCATAGAGGGGTATCCACCATATTCTAAAAGATAATAATAATTATTGTAATAATGCAGATGCCACCAAATAAATACAAAAGTTACCTAAAAGTATCAAAACATATTACCAAATATATGTATTCTAAAGGAAGCCCTTTTCCCCTGCTTGTCATGGCTTGGGTTTGGCACATGATCCTTGCTGTATATATAATCAGGTGTATTTTGACCAATTAGTCCAATTTTCCACAAAGTTCAAGCTAAATTAGAAAAAGAGAGTGAGGGCATGTGGGTCATAGGTACTACCCTCTACAGATCAAGTATTATGGTGCCATACAGAAAGATGGAAGTTAAGGTACCTCTTTGGATGGAGTATTAAGTTTAATCGGTGGCCTCCCGATGTGCCGTAGTAGGGTGAGGAATCTCTCCTCTGCCCCCCATGCATATATACCTCCTTAAATTGCCGCTCCTGGTGGCACTACCACCACCAAAAGGACGGCGGGATAACAAAGATGGTGGCTGCCTGGGGCCCCCCTTCCCTCTTTCTCTATGTACTGTATATATTTTTTGCTCAAGTTGGGTTGGTAAAATATATGTATTTTGAGATCTTAATTTGCTCTTACTTTGCTTGTGAAACTGTTTCAAATTGACATTTTTTTTAAAAACTTTGTATAAATTAAAGTGATTATTTCATGGAAAAGTATATGTAGAGTTTGTGGTGCCTCAGAAATCCTGCTTTCTGCATTTTTTTCTTTACTTCAAAGATCAAAAACCTGCAAATTAGGAACTTTCTTAACAAAACAAAATCTTTTTTTTTTTTTATATCTTGACACAGAAAGGAGGGTCGAAGTCTACCAGAACTATGTGATTGTTACCAAATTTGGCCAAAAAAGTTCAGATCAGGCATTTGTCATTACACATCTTTGGGATGGCTAAGAAGGAAATGTAATGACTGACTCTGTATTATTCTTGTTAAGAAGTCTAAGCTGTCTTTCAGGTATAATGAAAGCTTAGTTGACATAAAGTGACAATCTCCACCCATAAGTGAGTCTGTATTGCCGTTAACCACACTGTCCCATAATGTTGTTTTTGGTTGGTGAATAGCAGAGTGCTTTAAATGACACCTTGTAAAAAGAAATGTGTTAATTGGTCACAGCATTCTTCTGCTTAACCTTTTTGCACACTTGTTAACCCATGTGCCCTTTATTTGTATAGCCTGTATAGCTATGAATAAAAAAAGAGCGACAATTTTGAAGTAAAACACAATATTTTGTACTTTTTGCTATAATAAATATCCACAATTTTTTTTTTTTTAAAAAAGCAAATTTTTTCCTCAGTTTAGGCTGATATGTATTCTTCTACATGTTTTTGGTAATACAAACCAAAATAAGCATATATTGATTGGTTTTCGCAAAAGTTATAACGTCTACAAAATAGGGGATAGATTTATGGCATTTTTATTATTATTTTTTTTTTTTTACTAGTAATGCTGATGATCTGTGATTTTTATCGGGACTGCAATCATTGACAATTATACAGCGATCAGTGCTATAAAAATGCACTGATTACTGTGTAAATGTCACTGGCAGGGAAGGGGTTAACACTGGGGGGGGGCGATCAAGGTGTTAACTGTGTTCCCTGTGTGTGTGTTCTAAGTGTGGGGGGAGGGGACTGACTATAGGAGATGACAGATTGTGGTTCCTAGCTATTAGGAACTCACGATATGTATCTCCTCCTCTCAGAACAGAACAGGGATTTGTGGGTTTACACCCACACATCCCTATTCTGCCTCTCATGCCCGCGGTCGTGCATGGCCGGCAGTCATCGTGACCGCCGGCCGCGAGCATCGGCACCCCCCGCAGTCCGGCGGGCACGCGCACCTGCTATCACGCTTAAAGCGGTTGTATACCCGCACATCTAAAAAAAAAAAAAAACCCTGCAGGACAAAGGCATAATGAGCTAGCATGCACCGCATACTAGCTCATTATGAAATACTTACCTTTGGACGAAGCCCCCGTATTGCAGCCCGGTCCACGCCGAGGGAGCTGACATCTTGCCCTCGGCGTTTCTGATATTAATAAAGTACTCTGAATCTGAATAAATAGAACATGTGAGTACAGAAATATTGGAACATAATTTTCTCAATATGGGGCCTCAATGCTGTACCATTTTTGCACAAAGCTAACGATACTGGGACAGTAAAGAAGGACTCCCAACTACCTCATTCCAACTCTCATTCTTACACTAAACCTAACCCTACAATTAACCCTGCCTCAAGCTTGCCACTTATAGATTTTTTTGCTCAGTCTGCATGTTCCTCCATCTATTGTGTACAGCATGACATGGCAAATTTCCTGCTGTTGCTATTGCATT
Organism: Aquarana catesbeiana; assembly: GCF_042186555.1. Lineage (NCBI taxonomy): Eukaryota > Metazoa > Chordata > Amphibia > Anura > Ranidae > Aquarana > Aquarana catesbeiana. The sequence goes on along the minus strand of NC_133325.1, from coordinate 206,809,863 downwards.
AAGACAGTCGGTGCCTGTCAAAATAACCACAAATTCTGGATGGACCCTCTGCACACCGCAACACCCTTCCAAGCAAACTATGCAATGAAAAAACAGGGATATATAGTTCACATACGTTGCAATACATGTTTAAGCTGACTAACTGTGTCAAAGTAATTCCTCTTCTGGCCAGTCCTACACAGCTTTGCCATTGCAAATGCTAAGGTGGACACCATGCCAACATGGGGCATAAAGACCCAAGGTGTGGGAGAGCTACTAGGTTCAGATCGGGTCACTGGCCTGCAATACAACAGAGAAAAGATATAACTGTGCACAAATCCCAATAGCTTGTGCAGAAAAAGGATCCAATCGTTCCGGGGGGTGCCCTCTCCCGAATCCGCCACAGAGACCACCATTATCAGAAACCGGACCGCCGGCCAAAGAAGAGGATACCGGGGTTATGGCAGCTAGCTGCTGCCATAACAACGATATTCCTCTTCAAAGTTAGGACGTATATCGGCGTGCGGCGGTCCTGAAGTGGTTAAGGGCAGTTATTAAAAAGAAAAAAAATAATAAATAAAAATAATAATAAACACTTTTTGTGGTAATGCACTAGGTCGGTGCTCCCTCTTTTTCTTTTTATCCTTCTGTAGTCCATGAATACCCAATGTTCTGAAGAGGGCTGCAAGACGGCAGAACATCACAGAAGCTTTTTGGCCTTATCATCATTGAGGTTTCAGCCACTCAAGCGCAGGAGAGAGATTTTTTTGTAAGGGCAGTTATTGCCATATTGGTGCGGCAGAGACTGATGTGAATGTATAATATACTGTATACTGTACTGTACAATATACTGTATATGTAAAGCGCTGCATAAATTGATGCTGCTATGTAACTGTAGCCCTGCAGGAGCTGCTGTTGATAGGCTGCCCTACTCCTGCACAGCCAGGCAACACGCATTCTCTGCTTGCTTCCAAACACAAGAAGTCATTTCTGGAGTTTGCATGTTCTCCCTGTGCCTGTGTGGGTTTCCTCCGGGTACTCCGGTTTCCTCCCACACTCTACAGACATGCTGGTAGGTTACTTGGATCCTGTCTAAATTCTCCCTAGTATGTATGAATGTGAGTTAGGGACCTTAGATTGTAAGCTCCTTGAGGGTAGGGACGGATGTGAATGTACAATGTATATGTAAAGCACTGTGTAAATTGACGGCGCTATACAAGTACCATAAATAAATAAACCACTTGCCTACAGGGCACTTTCAACCCTTCCCTGCCCAGACCAATTTTCAGCTTTTAGCGCTGCCGCACTTTGAATGTACACTGTACCCAAATTCATTTGTAAAAATTTTCTTCACACAAATAGAGCTTTCTTTTGGTGGTATTTAATCACTGCTGGGTTTTTTATTTTTTACAAAAAAAAGAAAATAAGTCATATATAAGTTGTATATAAGTCATTTTTACCCTTCACTGATGGGCACTGATAGGCTGCACTAATGGGCACTAATCAAGTGGCACTTATGGGCACTAATGAGGCAGCACTTACAGGCACTGATTATGTGGCACTGGTGAGGATGCACTAATATGCGGCACTGATAGGTGGCACTGATATGCGGCACTGATGAGCACTGATAGGTGGCAGTGATGGGCGGCACTGGTGGGCACTGATGGGGACTGATAGGTGGCACTGGTGGGCACTGATAGGCAGTACTGGTGGGTACTGATACATGGCATGGATAGGAGGCACTGATGGGCACTGATGGGCATTGATGGGCAGCACGGATGGGCAGCATTGACTGGCAGTACTAATGGGCACTGAATGGTGTCACTGATGGGCACTGATTGGTGTCACTGATGGGCACTAATTAGTGGCACTGGGGGGCTTTACTGAAATCAGGGCACTGATGATCAGTGCCCTGATTACATGTCTGGGTGTTCCCTGCGAGAAGATGCTGCTGATTGGCTCTCCTCGCCACACACTCTGTCAGTGTGAGGCGATGAGAGGCGATCACTGGCACTTTCACATTTACATGTGACCGGCTGTGATTGGACACAGTTGATCACATGGTGAAAGAGCCTTGTGATTGGCTCTTTACAGAGATCGGGGGCTAAGATGTGGCGCGGCAGCGATCGCCATGCTGCACGCCCCGCTGACGCGCGAGAGTGGCCGTTCTGGGCGCAGTCATATGATGTCCACTCAGAGCGAGAGCCGCACCATCCCTCCATCATTTGACGGTGGGTGGGTGGGAAATGGTTAAAGAGGAGTTCCAGCATGGAAAAAAATAAAAAATCTGCAGCTACAGTATTTAATATAAGGACACTTACCTGTCCAGGGATCCTGCAATGTTGGCACCTCGAGACGATTTGTCCATTGACTTTGGGTACAGGCACCTTAATTGTAAGTAGGGGAAACCTTTAGGCTTCACAGCTAGTTTCTTACTGCGCATGTGCAAGTCACGTTGTGCTTTCTAAATGGTCTCACCATCTTCTGGGACCCGTGTGTGTCCCAGAAAGCAGTGGAGGAGGGGCCGGAAATGCACAGAGATCGCCACTGCGATCTTACCTGGAAGTGGGAGCGGGTACCTGTCAAAACCAGGTACCTGCTCCCCCCCAAAAAAGTGCCAAATATGGCAGTGGATAGAGGGTGCGAACAAGCGGAGCTTCCCCTTTTGGGTTACACTGCAAGCTCTTTCCCTTGTACTTCCAAGTCTTGTATGTACTTCTGTTCAGGAAAAAAATTAAAATTTTTGCTATTGAACTTCATGTTGCATTTGCCACAGAACACATTGTCAGATGTGTTATATTATTATTTAATTATTATTATTATTCAGAATTTATTTAGCACCAACAGTTTGTGCAAAGCTTGAAATGGAAGTAGGCTGTACGGTTACAATACAACTCATTATAAGCGGGATTAGAGGGCTCTGCTCTTTAGAGCTTACAATCTAATATGATCCTAACAGTGATCAAATCAAGGAGGCTCTGTGTCCCATTTTTGCTGGTCCTGACCTCCGCAGGCCGTGTGCACAAAACATGTAGCACATGGCACGTGAAGCTCGCAGCACGCGTCAGGCTATATTTTTATTAAAAACTCATCATCCAGACAAGGCTAATGAAAAAGGCACAGAGTGTTATGCTGTTATTTGAAGTCTGTTCACCAGCCTTGCTGTGCCTGGGGACCACTTCCATGTTCAACATAATAATAAGTGCGGCACTCTTCAAAGTGGTATATATCTAAATAAAGTTGGGGAGACACGTACATCATTGTCAGTGTCATTAGAGTAGCATTGGATGTGAATAATACATTTTCCTGGTGGCTTCTCTTACTTTGAAAAATTGATCAGCTGCCTTAACAAGCGCTTTATTTTATTCCAGAAGTTAAACATATCTGACTACTTTGCCTATTGAACTTCTTATATAAGTCCCTGGGTGTGAAAATGAAACCAGACGAGCGTTGCTCTCAGATGAAAAAGCTCAATTTCTCCCATCTTATGCAGCGTCTTCACACTTCGATAACTTCAATCATTTTTTATTTAAATTTTTTTTTTTTCCTATGAAGACATAAATATATAGCGTGGGCCTATTTATCTACATAAAAATGATGTGTCTTGTAGATTATACGCAGCAGCACACTGCTCAGTTTTTTACAAAGGCTGTAGCTGATGCACAGACCTATGACATGGTTATCTCCTGATTAAGGAGATGAGAGCATGAGCATACATCACTGAGATTCCCCACCGAGATAGCTTCTCACTCTTTTCAGCAAGGATAAAAAAAAGATCAAAGGAAAAATGACTAATTAACATACCAAAGGAGACAAAACCCCTAGAGATTTACCATAGTTACAATCCAATAATAAACAACCAAGTACAAAAAAAGATTATTTGATAATAGCACAGAGAAATGAAAGCCTTTGAAATAACATCTCCCCTGAAAAAAAAAAAAAAAAAACTGTGGGAAAGAAATAATATCTGTGATTATGCAGAATGTTGTTGCAAGAGCTTTGGGAATAGTTCTTCGTCTTTAGATGAACTTACTTGAAAATGATTTGAGCTGGAAAAAAGGGAAGAAAAGAAAAGGATGTCACTTTTTCATCCTTTTTGATACTTTCAATGCAATTACACTAATGTCATTGCCAATGGTATGATTACAGTGCGTCAGCTATGAAAAGAGTGATAATATTTTTTGGCTATGTCAGTGTTGGCTGGTAACCAGCGGTCATATCATTTGGTGTATACTTGCAAATTAAAAATATAGCACTCGATATAGCATTTATTAGGAAGTTTACCTTAAAGAGGAACTAAACCTTCCTATTCTTTACAGCTAATGAAGCTGCCATCTTAGCCTCTATTTGATCGGCAGTTGCCATGCTGCTGACATGTAAACAGTTATGACACCAGCCATTTGATGGCTTGACAGTTGAGAGCACAAGCAACTGTAAAGCCTCGTACAAACGATCAGACTTTCCGACAGCAAAACCATGGAATTTTGTCTGAAGGGTGTTGGCTCAAACTTGTCTTGCATACACACAGCCACACAAATGTTGGCCAACAATTACGAACGTAGTGATGTACTACATTGTTTTTCAGCTCTTTAGCGCCACCCTTTCGGCTCCTTCTGCTAATTTTGTGTTAGTAGAAGTTTGGTGAGTGTTGATTCGCACTTTTCATTTCGCACTTTTCTGTTCGCACTTTTCAGTTCGTTGCTGAATGGCCATTCGTCAACCAGACATGTTGCGGAATCGGAGGAGATAACGTGTTATTTACTAATGGCCTTGGAGTTATTGCTTTGACATTATTTTTTTTTGGTTGAATAATAATGATTTGATTTGGTATATTTTCTATATTTTTGGATGCATAGAATGCACCCTTTGGTTAAGTTTTATTGGCAGATAGCATGTCTAATTAGTGGGACTGCTTTAGCAGTCCCACTATTGTTATTCGATTTCATTTATTTTTATTCCGTACGTTTTTTTGGCTCTGCGTAACTTCTGCATACTTTCAGCTATTAAAACCATTCAACTATTAAAATGTTCGTCTCTTTCAGCTGATGATGGGACTTTTTCAACTTTTTTTCTACCATTTATACTTTTTAAAATATTAAGCTTTTTATCACTTTTTTTTAACATTGAAGTCAATGGGAGCATGCTTCAGATCCTTAAATTCTTCTCCTGCTCCCAAAAGTTTCAGCTCCTTCATACTTTCACCTACAGACGCCAAACAAACTTTAAAATGTTCACAAAATATTCAGCTATCTGGCTATATCTTTTCAGTTTGATATCTTTTACAGTTTTTGTGAAGAGGTCATTTCAGGAAATTTTAGCCATTAATCAGAGTGTACTGTGTTGCTTTGTTGCCATGGTTACCAAAGCTTCTGTTATACACGGGGGGGGGAGGTGGCTGGAGAATCTCAGCTCTGATTACAGAGCCCGGGGGAGGGGACAGACACACCATGTACTGATTTATAATAGAGGAGTATGATGGGGCAGTTTTGATGGTGGTAATATGATGGGGCAGTTTTGATGGTGGTAATATGATGGGGCAGTTTTGATGGTGGCAATAAGATGGGGCAGTTTTGATGGTGGCAATAAGATGGGGCAGTTTTGATGGTGGTAATATGATGGGGCAGTTTTGATGGTGGCAATAAGATGGGGCAGTTTTGATGGTGGCAATATGATGAGGCAGTTTTGATGGGGCAATTCTGATGGAGCAGTTTTGATGGTGGCAATATGATGGGGCAGTTTTAATGGGGACAATTTTGATGGGGCAATTCCGATGGGGCAGTTTTGATGGCAGTATGATGGGTGCAGTTTTGCTGGGGTCCGTTTTAGCAATTCAGCTATTCAGCATTCCCACGCATTTTCCCCAGGAAATGCATTTTCTAGTTTTATTTGTTTTCTTTTTTTAATGCACAATAAAACAATTTTGTAGAATAATACTTGGCTATGTGTTTTACTTCAAATTACAGTTTGGGAGTAGGCAGTTACATTTAAAAAAATACAAAGTAAAATTAACAAGGGACACCAACAGAGTTGTATCTTTAAACTTAAAAACTACAGGATAATGGTGCTGTGGTAACTTGCACCATAAAAAACATAATATTATAATCTTGATATCACTAGAAAAAAAAGCCTTTGAAAATGTGTTTGCAATAACTCCATCAGTATCACCAGCAAAACAGCTTCATTATTATCCCATTAAAGAAGAAGAGAATCGTCCTTGCTTCCGAGCATGCGTGTTTGTAATTTGGACTTTTGTACGACGGACTTGTGTACACACGATCAGAAAATCCAACAACAAATATTTGTTCGCGGAAAACTTGAAAACATACTAGCCAACATTTGTTGGCAGAAAGTCCGACAACAATTGTCTAATGAAGCATACACACGGTCGGATTTTCCGGCAACACCCTGTCATCACACATTTCCTGTCGGAAAATCCGATCGTGTGTAAAAGGCTTAAGAGTTACCATTCAGGGCATGACTTACATAGTTACATAGTTATGTAGCACTAACTCACGGTGGAGCTGCTGGTTTAAATGGGTCTGTTACCTTCACTTTGCTTCCCCCTGTTTCACCGGCACCGGATCTAGGGGTTCCGTTGAGTTCACTGCTGGATCACACACGCACCAACACTGGAGTACGTTTTCAATGCTTTATTGAACAGTCAAACTTTAGGAAGTAGCAGGAAAGAGACGGAAAAGGAAACTCTCAGGAGAAACTCAAATATCTTCTTGCAAAATCTTAGCAACAAATGTCCCGGTAGAACTCAAATGTTTATGTGGAATGCGTTCCCCTCATGGGACACACTCTTTGCTCGCCTGGATAGGCCTCTCTCACCGGTCTAGCAGCCAGTACGCAGCACGAATCTAAAGTCTCTGCCTCAGACTTACTTGGGGGGGTAAATCTGCACGATCCTCTGCCACAGGATGTATCAGATCTTCTGCAGTGAACAGTCAGTCAAAATGCCTGAACCTTTAAGCCGAACCGGCGACACTATGCTGTATGGTTACTTCTTTTGGATCCGTCCTCCAGTCGAGTCACCAGGCCCCTCTATAGACCAGCACACTGCGTGATCTCTCCAAGACGGGTCCTCCCCATGGATCTCCTCGGCTGTCCAGCTTCATCACACAGGGCCGACAGCTCAGGACCATTCCTCGGCTGTGGTGGTAGGCCCCAGACAAGCCTCTGGACCCACCCCTGCGCCGTTGCATCATGGGCCTCCCGATCGGAGGACCATGAGGTAGCTCCTTAATGCATACCTGTCGGCCAGGAGGGCCAGCAGGTGGCTGTAAAAAGACCCTAGAACATGGCGTCTGTCCCATAAATACCCCCTTCCCAGAATGCAACTTGGAGGACCACCTCCACGGAGCTTGCCTCCGAGACAGAGGAGCATCTATACACTTCGACACGTTGCCCTTCCAACACTGACTAATGGTAACAGCGACACCCACCGGTCAGCACGGAAGCACACACAACGTCAGCCAAGCTGGAACAGAGGGGAACTTTTAACCTTCCTAACACACAATTTACTAAATTTACCTAATCTGCGGTAGATTGTAAATCTACCAGCGCTACAGTTACATAGTAGGTGAAGTTGAAAAAAGACACAAGTCCATCAAGTCCAACCTGTGTTTGTGATTATATGTCAGTATTACATTGTATATCCCTGTATGTCGTGGTCGTTCAGGTGTTCATCTAATATTTTTTTTTAAATTATCGATGCTCCCCGCTGAAACCATTGCCTGTGGAAGAGAATTCCACATCCTCACAGCTCTTACAGTAAAGAACCCTCTACGCAGTTTAACCACTTCAACCCCAGAAGGATTTACCCCCTTCCAGACGAGAGCACTTTTTGCGATTCGGCACTGCGTCGCTTTAACAGACAATTGCGCGGTCATGTGATGTTGCACCCAAGCAAAATTGATGTCCTTTTTTCCCCACAAATAGAGCTTTCTTTTGGTGGTATTTGATCACCTCTGCAGTTTTTATTGTTTGCGCTATAAACAAAAAAATAGCGACAATTTTGAAAAAAAAGCAATATGTTTTACTTTTTGCTATAATAAATATCCCCAAAAAATATATAAAAAAACAAAAATTTTCCTCAGTTTAGGCCGATATGTATTCTTCTTCATAGTTTTGGTAAAAAAAATTGCAATAAGCGTATATTGTTTGGTTTGTGCAAAAGTTATAGCGTCTACAAAATAGGGGATAGTTTTATGGCAATCTTATTATTATTTTTTTTTATTAGTAATGGTGGCGATATGCGATTTTTATTGTGACTGCGACATTATGGCGGACACATCGGACACTTTTGACATTATTTTGAGACCATTGTCATTTATACAGCGATCGGTGCTATAAAAATGCACTGATTACTGTAAAAAAAAAAGATACTGGCAGGGAAGAGGTTAAACACTAGGGGGCGATCAAGGGGTTTAGTGTGTCCTAGGGAGTGATTCTAACTGTTTTGGGATGGACTGCTACTCAGATCACAGCGATCACTGCTCCCGATGATGGGGAGCAGTGATCTCTGTCATGTCACTAGGCAGAACTGAGATCGTCGTGCGCTGGTCAGCATGTGGTTAAGGTAAAACCGCTTTTCTTCTAATTTTAGTGAATGGCCACTTGTCTTATTAAATTTCCTTTTGTGGACAAGTTTTATCCCTATTGTGGGGTCACCAGTACGGTATTTGTACATTGAAATCATATCCCCTCACAAGCATCTCTTCTCCAGAGAGAAGAAGTTCAGTGCTTGTAACCTTTCATCATAATTAAGGTCCTCCAGTCCCTTTATTTGTTTTGTTGCCCTTCTCTGGACCCTCTCCAGTTCCAGCACATCCTACCCGAGGACTGGTGCCCAGGACTGAACGGCATACTCCAGGTGCGGCCGAACTAGAGTCTTGTAGAGTGGGAGTATTATCGTTTTATCCCTGGAGCTAATCCCCTTTTTAATGCATGCCAATATTCTGTTTGCTTTGCTTGAGGCAACTTGCCATTGCATGCCATTGCTGAGCCTGTCATCTACTAGGACCCCCAGGTCCTATTCCATCCTAGATTCCCACAGAGGTTCTCCCCCTAGTGAGTAGATTGCATTTATATTTTTGCCACCCAAATGCATTATTTTACATTTTTCTACATTAAACCTCATTTGCCATGCAGTTGCCCACCCCATTAATTTGTTCAGATCTTCTTGCAAGGTTTCCACATCCTGCGGAGAAGTTATTGTCCTGCTTAGCTTTGTATAGTTCGCAAATACTGAGATTGAGCTGTTTATCCCATCCTCCAGGTTGTTTATGAATAAATTAAATAGGATAGGTCCCAGGACAGACCCCTGTGGGACCCCACTTTCCACCCCAGACCATTCCGAGTACTCCCCATTTATCACTACCCTCTGAACTCACCCCTGTAGCCAGTTTTCAATCCATGTACTCACCCAATGGTCCATGCCAACAGACCTTACTTTGTACAGTAGACGTTTATGGGGAACTGTATCAAATGCCTTTGCAAAATCCAGATACACCACGTCTACGGGCCTTCATTTATCTAGATGGCAGCTCACCTCCTCATAGAAGGTTAATAAATTGGTTTGGCAAGTAGGATTATTTATAAATCCATGCTGGTTACTGCTAATGATACCGTTGTCATTACTAAAATCTGGTATATAGTCCCTTATCACCCCCTCCAAGAGCTTGCATACTATTGATGTTAGGCTAACTGGTCTGTAATTCCCAGGGATGCATCCTGGCCCTTTTTTAAATATTGGTGCTATATTGGCTTTTCTCCAATCAGCTGGTACCATTCCAGTCAGTAGACTGTTCATAAGAATTAGAAACAATGGTCTGGCAATTACTTGACTGAGTTCCTTAAGGACCCTCGGGTGCAAGCCATCTGGTCCAGTGACTTATCAATGTTATGTTTTTCAAGTCTATTTCTAATTCTGTCTTCTGTAAGCCATGAGGGTGCTTCCTGTGACGTGTCATGAGGATAAACATTGCAGTTTTGGTTACTGAAGCCCCCTGAGTCCCTTGTGAAGACTGAGCAGAAGAATAAATTCAATACCTTCGCCATCTCTCCATTCTTAGTAACCAGGTTCCCTTCATCATTCTTTATGGGACCAATATGATCTGACCTCCCTTTCTTACTATTTATGTACTTAAATCATTTCTTGGGATCTTTTTACTCTCCTCCGCTATGTGCCTTTCGTATTCTATCTTAGCCGCCCTGATTTCACCCATACATTTCTTGTTGCATTCTTTGTAAAGTTGGAATGCTGCTGAAGATCCTTCAGTCTTGTATTTTTTGATGGCCTTCTCCTTTGCATTTATATGCATTTTTACGTTGGAGTTGAGCTACCCAGGACATTTATTAGCTCTTTTAAATGTATTTCCCGATGGGATACAGAGGCTTATGCCCTTATTTAATATGCCCTAAAAGCACACCCATTTTCCTCCGTGTTCTTTGTTCCTAGGAGATCCTCGTAGTTTTAGGAAGTTGGCTCTTTTGAAATTCAGTGTCTTTGTATTCCCCTCTTGTTTCCTATTTGTGTGATTTATACTAAAACGAATTGACCTGTGATCGCTGTTTCCTAAATTGCCCCGTATTTCCACATCCGTGATCAGGTATTGTTGGTAATCAGTAGGTCTAGTAACGCTTTGTTTCTAGTTGATGTGTTTACCATCTGACCCATGAAATTGTCCTGTAAGACATTTAGGAAATGGCGAGCTTTAGATGAGTGCGCGGTCCCTTCCGCCTAGTCTATGTCTGGATAATTAAAATCCCCCATTATGATGACACTTCCCATACTTGTCCCTAATCCAGATTGTGATAGCAGGTCCGCCTCCACCTCCTCCCTCTGGTTAGGGGGCCTATAGCATACTCCCAGTACTACTTTCCCCTTAGTACTTGAATGTAAATGTTTTGGAAACAGTAAAATAGATAGCTTTAGTTCCTCTTTAACCACTTGCCCTCCGGAAGATTTACTCCTCTTCATGACCAGGCCATTTTTGCGATATGACACTGCATTCATTTAACAACTTGCCGACCAGCCATCATCATTATACTGTGGCAGGTTGGTTCGTTCCCACAAATCGCTGTAGCTGTATGTTGGTCCATTTTACAGCTACTATAGCAGGTGCGTGCACACCCGCTGCATGGCGGGGGAGCTGATGCACGTGGATGGCAGCCGCGATGTCTGCCGACCACCCGCGATCACTCCACAGAGAGCCAGAACGGGGATCTGTCAAAGTAAACAAACAGATCCCAATTCTGAAAGGGGAGTACAAAGTGATCGTCTGTTCCTAGTGATTAGGAACATCGATCTCTCTGTACTCCCAGTCAGCCCCCTCCCCCCACAGTTAGAAACACCTCCCAGGGAACACATTTAACCCGTTGATCACCACTAGTGTTAACCCCTTCCCTGCCAGTGTCATTTATACAGTAATCAGTGCATTTTTATAGCACTGATCTCCGTATTAATGTCAGAGGTCCCAAAAAAGTGTCAAAAGTGTCCGATTTGTCTGCTGCAATGTCGTAGTCCTGCTAAAAATCACTGATAACCGCCATTACTAGTAAAAAAAAAAAAAATTAACAATAAAAATGCCATAAATATATCCCCTATATTGTAGACGCTATAACGTTTGCGCAAACCAATCAATATACGCTTATTGCGATTTTTTTTTGGATATTTATTATAGCAATAAGTAAAAAATATAGCATCTAAAGCCTATGTAACACTAAGGCTACATGTACACTAGCCTACCCTAACCGCGGCTGTGGGAAAACGCAAAGTGTGGCAAAAACACAAACCGTGATTTTGTCGTGATTTGCGTTTTTTTATCAGCCATCAGTCAAAACGTTTCTATCCTGAATGCGATTCTTCTGGCATTCATGGACACATGGGCTTTTATGGAGTTGAGTTTAGGAGCTTTGTCAAAAAACGCCAAAAGCTCTTAAACTAAAGCTTAGGAGCTTCCAGTGCACATGAAGCCTAAAAAGATCGGCACAAGGGACTTTACTTGCTATAAATCAGATTTTTCTCATGTACTGCTGCTTCTTGCATTCATTAACCCTTTCATGACTAAGTCTATTTTTGAAATTTGGTGTTTACAAGTTAAAATCCATATTTTTTTGCTAGAAAATTACTTAGAGTTCACAAACATTATATATATTTTTTTAGCAGAGAATCTAGAGAATAAAATGGATATTGTTGCAATAGTTTATATCACACGGTATTTGTGCAGCAGTGTTTTAAACGCAAATTTTTGGAAAAGGGACACTTTCATGAATTTTAAAAAATACAAACAGTAAAGTTACCCCAATTTTTTTGTATAATGTGAAAGATGATGTTATGCCGAGTAAATAGATACCAAACATGTCACCCTTTATAATTGCACGCACTCGTGGAATGGCGGCAAACTACGGTACCTATGAATTTCCATAGGCAACGCTTTAAATTTTTTTTACGGTACCAGGTTTGAGTTACAGAGGAGGTCTAGGGCTAGAATTATTGTTCTCACTCTGACGATTGCGGCGATACCTCACATGTGTGATTTGAACACCGTTTACATATGCGGGCGCAACTTCCGTATGCGTTTTCTTCGCTGCGCGAGCTCGCGGGGACGGGGGCACTTTAAATTTTTTTTTTTTATTTATTTTATTTATTTTTATACTTTATAAATTGTGTTTACATTTTTTTTTTTTTTTTACTTTTATTGCTGTCACAAGGAATGTAAATATCCCTTGTGACAGTAATAGGTGGTGACAGGTACTCTTTATGGAGGGATCGGGGGTCTAAAAGACCCCCGATCCCTCCTTTGCACTTCAAAGTATTCAGATCGCTGAAAACTGCGATTCTGAATACTGTGTATTTTTTTAAAACTGGCGCCATTGGCAGCCGAGTAAACGGGAAGTGACGTCATGACGTCGCTTCCGCGTTTACAATGAGAAGGCTGGAACGAAGCCACCCACAGCTTCGTTCCAGCCCGCCCACAGCCTCTGGAGGCAGCCGATTGGACACCGGGCCTCCCGATTGCACGGGAGGCCCGGTAAGAGCGGCGGGAGGCGGCGGGAGGGGGGATGTCCCCTCCCGCTCCTCCGGTATAACAGCCGAGCGGCTTCTAGCTGCATCGGTTGTTATACTCGGGTAGCCGATCGCCCTCTGTAAACAACGGTACCAGGATGATGCCTGCAGCTGCGGGCATCATCCCGGTATAACCCCGGAAAGCCGAGTACGCATATCTGCGTACGGTCGGCGGGAAGGGGTTAAAATTTTCCTCCATCAATTTCCTCTCTACCCCCACCACCGTAACTTTCTGGAGCGGTGGGGATAATAGTGCTGAAGGACCTGTGACAAGCATTCATCAAGAGCACTTGACTATAGCTTTCTTTACGCCCCCTCCATTCATAGAAGTTGTACTATAGCTTCTATAAATGCAAAAAGATCTATGAATGGAGAATGGGAAGTCTGCCTCTTCCATTCATAGATCACATTTCATTCATAAAGGCTACAGTATAGTACAGCTTCTATGAATGGGGCCTAAAAGGGCAAGCATAGTCAGGCACTCACGATGAGTGCTTGTTACAGGTCTGTCGGCTCTATTAAAACTGTCATACCAAAAGATTACAGTGGTGGAGGTGGAGGAGGAATCAATGGAGAAAGATTTTAATAACATTTTAGTTTATGTTCGGGAGCAGCCTTCCTTTTTCAGGTCCAGGAGTTTGTTTGTTTATAGTGGAACTTCTTCATCCAACCGGTGATGGGGTGTCTATAGACCATACATCTGATACAGCTGGATAAGGTTGAGGTATTACCTTATATATGCTTGATTGACTCATTACAAACCAGTATATGAGTTCACACTCTCTGGTAAACGTGACCATTTTACTCCTTGGTGGTGGATTGCACAAACCAGTGACAAGTATTTTTTTTTATTGTGCCTTCACATGGGTATCTTCATCCTCATCTCAAGGATTTCAATTTCTTGGTGAACTATCTTTTATTGAACTTTTATTTTGAAGCCATTGAAGTTAATGCATTCATAATTTTCACATTATTGATCACAGCACGGAATTCGCTATTTTATTTTGCTGTTGGACTTTATGTTTTGTTATTTGTGTGCATATTAACAGTTTTATGACCTTATTGTCACACCTATTGATTTAATACTTGTTTATTGCATGATATTATTTCTTCACTTTTTATACCATGAGTTCTGCACTGTTATTTATAAATAAAATTTGAGGCCTGGCAGCACAAATAATTTTCCGTTTTTTTTTTCATTTTCTTAAAGAATATGTATACCCAACATATCATATTCCTGATATGTGCCTGTCGTACAATGCACTTGTATGAAAAAGTATCCTGTTCTCTTTGTATTGCTTCCTTTGTGTGAAATATCTGGTGTTCCTGACAGTCCCTCTGCTTTCCTATTAAAAAACTGACCTCACTAGGGTAGAAAGCACAGCATAGTCAGTTCTCTAGCTATGCTGGGAACTTTCCTCCAATGATCACAATTGTCCTGACATGCCTTCCCCCACCTGACAGCCATTCACTGAGAAGCTTAGTGTACTGCTGTTTCTCACCCCCTGGCTCTTAAAGCTCCGCAGCTAAAAATAGAGTGTATGTGATTACTTAAAAGTGATTAAAAAGGGGAAAAAAGGATATTTATAATGTTTTTTAAATTTATGCACACATATTTTGTCTTTCATTTCTATTTTAAACGGAATGGCCTGTTTTACAAGCTGAAGGTTCACATATACTTTAAACTTAAGCCTCATACACATTACTAGCTTTTTTTTTTGCTCAACCCAGAGGGTTGAACGAAAAAAAAAAACTGACAGCTCCGCTGTTCTAACTATATGATGTTAGTACAGCAATCTCCCCTGTTGTTCCATTGTGTTCTGACTACCCCCCCCCCCCCCCTTTGCCCCTGCCAAAACACTCCGGACAGCGCTGTCAGTTCTGACAGGGAGCCAGTCGGCAGACCTTTTTTGGTCATGACCCTTCGACAGAAGCCGGCTGAACTGGCTGCCGTACGCACGGACCAAATGTCGTCCGGTTTCTATTGAATGCAGCCTGACATTCAGTCCGTGTGTACTAGGCTTTAAGGCTTAAAAGTGGGTATAAACCCTAACTGAATTACATATTAATTTGTTAAAGCAACTGCTATATATCCTTTTTTTTATCTTAGCACTGTTGATCTCTTGCAGCCTCTTTGCTTCTACAAACTGTCCACATACATTGGGGGGAAATTCAATAAAACTGCTGCGCCTCTTTTTTTGGAGCTAATTGCTCTTTTTAATGCACTCTGCATAATTCAAATACATCTGCAACAGTTTTTGTTCTGACAGCGAGTAGTGCTCAAAATTTAATTTGCTCCACTTCTACATTGTGGTGCAACACCTGCACCAAATTCAACATAAAATACAAACAGTTTGTACCTTATGAAACTGAAGCTGATTAAGATCAACTTTCTTTAGGTATACGGAGATAGATTTTGTGAAAGTGTATTGCATGCATTCTAAAAGTGGCCCAACATGCCCCAAAATCAAGTACAAGTTCTAGACAGGTGCATGAAGTGGCTCATGGCATTTTTAGAATGCATGCAAGACACTGTCACAAAATCTGTCTGCACCAGTCTTTATGAATTCTAGGGATTAACTCCGGCATTTGCTAAATTGATTTTCTCAGAGGGTTTCTGGGTTGTAGCAAGAATGGACAGTGCTTGCGTAATGTGTGTTGAAATGGCTACTTGTTGCCTCTATCAGAAGCCCATGTGATAGGATGGCAATGCAAGAGTGGACGGTGCTTATGTAATGTATATTGAAATGGCTACTTGTAGCCTCTATCAGAAGCCCATATGATAAGATGGCAATGCAAGAGTGGACAGTGCTTATGTAATGTGTATTGAAATGGCTACTTGTAGCCCCTATCAGTAGCCCATGAGATAAGATGGCAATGCAAGAGTGGACACTGCTTATGTAATGTGTGTTGAAATGGCTACTTGTAGGCTCTATCAGAGCTCATGTGATAGGGGAGCAATGCAAGAGCAGAGTTCACAGACTGTACATTCACATTAGTCCTTGCCATCAAGGACCTTACAATCAAAGGTTCCTACCTCACATGCACATACTAGGACTAATTTATACAGAAGCCAATTAACTTATCAGCATGTCTTTGGATTGTAGGGGTAAACTGGAGGAGTATTCTGAGGAAACCCAAGCAAGCACAGGGGAAACACTCAAACTTCATGCAGGGAGCTTCCTATTTGGAATCCGAAATGATGATCCTAGTGCTGCAAGGCAGGAGTGTTTACTGCTAAGCCACTGTGCACTTTAGTGAAAGCTGCAAATTTGAAAATCAGTAATAGACTCACTACACTCTAACACTGGACTCCTACTTGGGCAAAACAGCAGGTCAGTGATGAAGCTAAGACTCCTGCAAGCCTGAAGAAGTAGTCCAAAAATGTAGTAGCTGGCTCCCAAAAAGGATATTAAAAGTGTATGAAAAGCTTTATTGATTTGAGTAGCTCACATTTCTGTGCTTTAGCCTACATGACCTTAAATTATAGCTATGATTCAGGCCACGTAGGCTGAAATGAGTAGTCAAGGGCCCGCATGGTCAAGAGAGTGCCCATCATTGGTTCAGTGCTGGTATTAACCATTGCAGCACCAGAAGAGTACCATTGTGGGATATTGGAGGGGGCAGAGGACTTCAGATTTCCTCTATGTCATCCAGCACAAGGGACACTTCACATAAAATGTAAGTAATGTCTCTTGTACTGATTTTTTGTTTATTTCGTTTTTTGTTTTTTTTTACCTACATGCTAAATTTTAGTCTTTATCCTAGTAACCTTAGCTGTCATAACAATAAGCACTTCATCAGCTTTTATGTACATGAGAATCAGCAAGGAGCCTAGAATGGGTGTCTGTGAATACTTCTCCAGCAAGTTAAAGTGGAACTTCACTCTCTCTTTTCAATGGTTTTTTATTGGATTTTAACAGGTATAAGGTAAACAGTACATGACATCTATATGATACAATGGATTATAGGTCACATAATACAACACGTTTGAACAAGAGGTATCTATCGCAATAAATGCGCTGGTTTTAACGGCTAACTGTAACAAATATTTTCTCTGGATTTAAACATGATTTCATTACATTAATATGTCATTGAACTTCACATTGAAGCAAAGATTGTAAGAAACAATCATAATTTGAATACACAAAATATAACAGGAATAAAATAAAGAGGAATAAAACAAAACTTGGGAATAGGAAATGAGAACTGCAGTTAGATAGCATAATCAGGACCCTCTCAAAAAAATTGTCTAATATCTTGTATTAGGTCAAGAGTTATCCTCGGTATTATACCGCTTGATCCAAGGAAACCAAATATTATAAATTATTGGGTGTTTATCCACATTAGAAGCAAAGAGTTGTTCATAAGTACCATGAGTATTAATTATTTGGATGGCTTCTTGGATGTCAGGGGTTTTAGTGTCTTTCCAATGCCTGACCAGGGTTAGACCGGCTGCTAGGAGTATGTGGGATATCAAAGTCCTCATAGGATGAGAAACAAGTTCCACCCCTAGAGAGCGTAATGCCATACCTGGTGTCGGTTCTATTTTAAATTTTAGGACCTGTATTATGAGGTTGAATATCAGTTTCCAATATTAAGTTATGTTGAGACAGGACCAGAGTAAGTGGATTAAGGTACCTGTTTCCCCACAATGTCTCCAGCATTGGGGAGATACTCCTGGGGCAAATTTGAACAGCCGATAAGGGGTGAGATACCAATGTCTGCAATATCTTTTGGAAGAGTTCCCAAAGGTTAGCACTCTTGGTAGAGGAGTATGTTACATTTAATGCTTTTTGCCATTGCTCATCTGAATATATCTTGTTAAAATCCCTTTCCCATGCCTGCATAGGTAATGATTTTTTAAATACTAGTTTGTGTTGAAAATGTGAATAAAATAGTGATATACCCTTGATGTTTGTAGTTTTGGCTAGGTAGTGTTGGGCAATTTGCCATGGGACAGATGTAGTTAGTCTACTGGACTGCTTCAGTAAGTGTGAAATTTGAAGGTATCTGTAATATTCAGATGGAGGAATGAAGAATTCCAATTGGAGAGTCCTAAAAGTCTTGAGTGCAGGACCTATATACAGGTCCTCCAATTCCAATTCTCTGCTGGATCTCCAGTTAGTGAAGGAGATACCCGGTATGAGGAAAGAAAGAGCTGACAATGGGAACTTTAATGCAGTTTGTTTGCGTTGAGGGGAGACATGTGTTTTCAGGATCAGCCATGCATCTATAGATGCCTGTATGGTTGGACCTATGGCATGGGATGAGCATGGAAGAAAAGGACTAGACACCAGATAATCGTAAAGATTACCTCCCGGAATCTGCTGTTGTTCAAGAGCCACCCACAAGGTAGTTGGAGAGGGGTTGAACCATCCCTTTAGTTGGGCTAGGATAGAGGCTGTGTAGTAGTCTTTTCTATGTGTGTGGCCCACTCCTCCCACCTTTCTGTGTTTTATAAGTCTGCTGAATGCACAACGTGCCTTTTTCCCCTCCATAAGTATTTGTTGATAGTAGATTGTACAGAAGGGAAAAAGTTAGGAACAGGAAAGGGCAGTGTTTTAAAGATATACAGTAATTGTGGGAGGATTTTCATCTTAAAAGCTGCCAATCTACCCGACCAGTATAATTCATATTTTACCAGTTTTTCCAATTTGTTGTGGAGAGACAGCAAGAATGGGGCATAGTTTTCTTTAACTAGTTTGGTTGCTTTAGAAGTAAGGGTTATACCCAGATATGATATTCCTTTCTCCTTCCATGTAAATGGAAACTTCTTGGTTCCTAGGTGCTTCCGAACAAGTGAGCGTTCTTCAGTCTGGATCCAAGTAGACAGGGAGGTATCTGCATATCTAATGGCGAAGATAAGTAGTAAATGGGTTGCTGAACACGGGGTAAAAGAAAAAAAGAGGGTCCACAGAAAACAGTTGTAGGTCATGACGACTAGGGCCGCCATCAGGGGGATACAGCCGGTACACAAGTAAGGGGCCCGGGCGTCCAAGGGGCCCCGGACCACGGTTCACAACCCAAGCCATCTTTAACAGGAGGCAGCTGCCGTCAGATCAGACTGGTTTCCAGGATGCAGGAAAGGGTGGAGAGGTGGGTGGATCCCATGTGTGTGCGGGTCGGGGCTCGCTGTCTGGCGATGGGTGGGGTGAGGTCAGCTGCCAGGTCAGAGGGCCCCACGGAGGAGGAAATCAGGGGAGAGGCGCCCCCGCTCTTTTGTGCATGCAGGTTGGGGCCCGCTGTCACATTCAGACAGGCTCCGCTACGGTCAGGTACGAGTGTGCGCAGGGCTGTGCGGGGTGGGTGAGGCCAGTTGGTGCCAGTGGAGGGCCCCATGGAGGAGGAGGTCAGGGTGGAGAAGTCCCCCCACTCTTTCTTGCAGCTGCCGCTGGAGATCCTGGTGGAGATGGGACACAGGCTCAGCTACACCTCTTGGCACTGCTGGACAGGTGAGAGCTGGGAAGAATGGTGCTTCCTTAGGTGTGTGTGACACTGCCCCCCACCTGTCCCGCTGCCCCCCACCTGTGACACTCCCTTCCACCTGTCCTGCTGCCCCCCACCTGTCCCATTCCCTCCAACTTATATCACTCCCTCCAACCTAACCCTCTCCCTCCAACCTAACCCTCTCCCTCTAACCTAACCCACTCCCTCCCACCTGTCCAACTCCCTGCCACCTGTCCCGCTGCCCCCACCTGTCCCACTCCTTTCCACCTGTCCTGCTGCCCCCCACCTGTGACACTGCCTCTCACCTGTCCCATTCTCTCCAACCTATCCCACTCCCTCCCACCTGTCCAACTCCCTCCCACCTGTCCCGCTGCCCCCACCTGTGACACTGCCTCCCACCTGTCCCACTCCCTTCCACCTGTCCTGCTGCCCCCCACCTGTAACACTGCCTCTCTCCTACTGCTGTCCCCACCTGAGACACTGCCTCTAATCTGTGATGCTGCCCCCCACTTTTCCTGATGCCCCCTCCACCTTTCCCACTGCCCCCCACCTGTCCCACTGCCCCCCCTTCATGACACTTCCCCCTCCTGTACCGCTGACCACCTCCCATGACACTTCCCCCTCCAGTTTCGCTGCCCCACCCACCTCTCAGTCTGCCCCTCTTTCATCCAGCTGGAGGGAGTGGGTTAGGTTGGAGGGAGTGGGATAGGTTGGAGGGAGTGGGACAGGTGGGGGGCAGCGGGACAGGTGGGAGGGAGTGTCACAGGTGGGGGGCAGCGGGACAGATGGGGGGCAGTGTCACACACACCTAAGGAAGCACCATTCTTCCCAGCTCTCACCTGTCCAGCAGTGCCAAGAGGTGTAGCTGAGCCTGTGTCCCATCTCCACCAGGATTTCCAGCGGCAGCTGCAAGAAAGAGTGTCACGCATGCTCTTCTCCTGTGACACTCCCCCCTCCTAACCCACTGACCCCCACCTGTCCCCCTGCTCCCTTCCTGTCCCACTTCCCACCTTCTGTGGTAGGAGAATATGGGACTGAAGGGGGAGGAGGAAATGGGATGGAGGAGATGGGACTGGAGGAGGAATGGGATGAAGGAGATGGGACTGGAGGAGGACAAAGAGGACATGGGATAGAGAACATGGGATAGAGAAGGAGTAGGACGTGGGATGGCCAGTGGGCGGATTCGGTGGGACAGCCAGAGGGAGGGCCCTGGGGAATGTTGGCGGTCAGGCCCAGGGGGGGCAGGGCCTAAAGCTGTGTAAGGGGCCCCACGATTTCTGATGGTTGTCCATTGACGACCTAGCTTAGTAGGGTGTCTCCATAACAGGGACAAAAACTTGGACTGTATTATGCCCATTGTATGATTTAACGGTGTGTTTGAGCACCCTTATGCCCTGTACACACGATAGGATTTTCCGACAACAAAATCCATGTTTTTTTTCCAACGGATGTTGGCTCAATACTGATTGGTGTGTGTGAATGCGCTACTCCCCTAATAACCACCACCTGCAACGTTCCTTTTACTATTAATCCAAAAAAATCCCTTGTGTAAAGCAGTAAAATAAAATCATGTGCATATCCTTATACCTCTAAAACATATAGAAATATAACCATATATTATACAATACAACAAAGTCCTTCAAATGTGCTGCAAAAAGTCCTTTGATATTAATTGTGACTGGCGTGCTCCTATATTCCTTCAGTGATCATAAGTGACTGAGTGAAACACCTCCACCATTCAGATTGGCCACTCACCAGATGCTTAATTAAAGATGCGCCTTTGGTTCATTCAAGGGATAACCACTCCACTTATGTACACTCCTCACCGGCTAAACTTTGACTCTAATAATCCTCATTGGAAGGCATAAGGGACAAAAACAATCATAGCGCAATATGCTTGAACTATTTATTTAAAATTCACCAAAAAGATGTCAACTCACATTTAAAAGTGCCCTCAAGCCGGCACAAAGCTTATCCAGCAGTTATGGACGGGTACTGGGCTGTTCGCATGGTCCGCCTGGTGTTGTATTGCGGCCTCCAAGCTCAGCTTGCGCTCCAAGCCTCGTTCCCGTTCACGTCCGGTCACCTGGTGTGAAAAATTCCCAGCAGCCTCTACGCGTTTCGCATCATAGAATGCGTCATCAGGAAGCATTCCTGATGACGCATTCTATGATGCGAAACGCGTAGAGGCTGCTGGGAATTTTTCACACCAGGTGACCGGACGTGAACGGGAACGAGGCTTGGAGCGCAAGCCGAGCGTGGAGGCCGCAATACAACACCAGGCGGACCATGCGATCAGCCCAGTACCCGTCCATAACTGCTGGATAAGCTTTGTGCCGGCTTGAGGGCACTTTTAAATGTGAGTTGACATCTTTTTGGTGAATTTTAAATAAATAGTTCAAGCATATTGCGCTATGATTGTTTTTGTCCCTTATGCCTTCCAATGAGGATTATTAGAGTCAAAGTTTAGCCGGTGAGGAGTGTACATAAGTGGAGTGGTTATCCCTTGAATGAACCAAAGGCGCATCTTTAATTAAGCATCTGGTGAGTG
This sequence comes from Aquarana catesbeiana, assembly GCF_042186555.1. Classification (NCBI taxonomy): domain Eukaryota; kingdom Metazoa; phylum Chordata; class Amphibia; order Anura; family Ranidae; genus Aquarana; species Aquarana catesbeiana. Next base: position 206,787,808 of record NC_133325.1, on the reverse strand, counting down.
GCCAATCTGAATGGTGGAGGTGTTTCACTCAGTCACTTATGATCACTGAAGGAATATAGGAGCACGCCAGTCACAATTAATATCAAAGGACTTTTTGCAGCACATTTGAAGGACTTTGTTGTATTGTATAATATATGGTTATATTTCTATATGTTTTAGAGGTATAAGGATATGCACATGATTTTATTTTACTGCTTTACACAAGGGATTTTTTTGGATTAATAGTAAAAGGAACGTTGCAGGTGGTGGTTATTAGGGGAGTAGCGCATTCACACACACCAATCAGTATTTTTTACCCATCTTAGTGAGGGTTTTTTTGAATGCAGCAACTCTGATACATAAATTTATAAAGTAGTGGTTTTTGCGCCGGTGACACACAGACAAGGATGTTGGCTCAAACTTGTCTTGCATACACACGGTCACACAAAGCTTGTCGGAAATTCCGAACGTCAAGAACGCGGTGACGTACAACACGTACGATGAGCCGATGAAAAATGAAGTTCAATGGCCAGTGCAGCTCTTCTGCTTGATTCTGAGCAGGCGTGGAACTTTGTGCGTCGGAATTGTGTACACACGATCGGAATTTACAAGAACGGATTTTGTTGTTGGAAAATTTGAGATCCAAATCTCAAATTTTGTGTGTCGGAAATTCAGATGGAAAATGTCCGATGGAGCCTACACATGGCCAGAATTTCCGACAACAAGCTCCCATCGAACATTTTCCTTCGGAAAAACCTATCATGTGTACGGGGCATTAGAGTTGACCAGATTCCAGCCCTCCATGTGGCATTCAGGACTGCAGTTGCTGGGCCCCTGTGGGGGGTAATCTGGGATAATGTGCCATGTTTTCAGCAGGTCTAGACCTTTTGTGAGGGAATCCACCGTATGATCTCTGCCATCTTTGGTGATGATCAGTTTTGTTGGGAACCCCCATTTATAGCTAATCTTGTGGTTCCTTAAAGCCGTGGATACAGTATTAAGGCTCCTCCTTTTTTACAGTGTGAATTGGGATAAATCAGTGAAGAATTGCAAATCGCTGTATTGTGCAGGGAGAAGTTCCTTGTTGCGTGCAGCAGACATTAGGCATTCTTTCACATGAAAGAAATGCAAGTGCAGGATAATGTTCCTTGGCACTTTATCTGGGAGATAAGAGGGTTTTGGCATCTATGAATTCTGTCCAGTTCTTTAATATCAGGCAGAATGGAATTGAACAGTTGACCAACATATTTGCGCAGCTCTGGTTGTAGCAAAGTGTCATTTCTTCAGTGTTGTCACATGACAAGATATAATAAAATATTTACACAAATGTGAGGGGTGTATTCACTTTTGTGAGATACTGTATATCATATTTACTTGTTTTATATTTAGTCAATTACTTCCTGGTTTCCAGACCTAGGCAAATGATGTCATAAAACTCAGGAGTCTTCAGGAGGGTAGGAGGAGTTTTCTCAGCTAAGCACACCCCCCTGCCTGCATGTCTGAGCTAAGGGCAGATGGATTTCAGGAAGTAAATGCTACATGAATCATCTGCCCTTACTCAAAACTGCTAGGGGTGTTTTTAAAAGTGATTTCTTCACAAAATAAACCATGGAGATGTGGATGAATGGGGGAGTTTGCTTTGAATATTAAAAATGAATGAAATAGCATTTTTGATTTGTGGTGCTCAGATGCAGCTTAGTTCTGCTTTAAGAAAAAAGCATTTCCAGATCATCAACTTCCTGACAAATAATGGGGGGTATAGGTGCGTGCACTGTAGCAATGCTTAAAAAAAAGGAAGCATTTTTAGCCAAACTATCTCTTATGCCGCGTACACACGGTCGGACTTTTCAGCTACAAAAGTCCGACAGCCCGTCCGACAGACTTTCGTCAGACTTTCGACGGACTTTGTGCGGACTTTCAATGGACTTTCAACGGACTTTCTAACGACCGGACTTGCCTACACACGATCACACAAAAGTCAGACGGATTCGTACGTGATGACGTACATCGGACTAAAATAAGGAAGTTGATAGCCAGTAGCTAATAGCTGCCCTAGCGTGGGTTTTTGTGCATCAGACTAACATACAGACGAGCGGATTTCAGGGTCCGGCAGAGTTACGATGTAAAGATTTGAAGCATGTTCCAAATCCAAAGTCCATCAGATTTGCGACTGGAAAAGTCCACTGAAGGTCCGGTAAAGCCCACACATGATTGCATTGATCACCGGATTTGGTCCGTCGGCATCCGTCAGACAAGTCTGGTTGAAAAGTCCTACCGTGCGTATGCGGCATTATAGGAAACAGATGATAACTTAACAGTGTATGTATAGGCAATTTGTTTTTTTTATTTTTAAAGAGCAAGGATGTATTAAAACTCCTGTCACTTTATTTTTTGTTGTTTGTATCTAGTTGGGAAGATTTCCATTCACTCCCTGTCCCAATACACAAAAGGATGCAATCTCTACATGAGGCCGCAGTTTTGTTTTTTCCTGTGGCCAGCGGTCAAAATGTTCCTATCCTGAATGCGATTCTTCTGCGTTCCGGAGAGGGAGGTTGAACCTCACCTAACCCTAACTGCAGCAGCTCCTAAACTCTCCTAAAAGCCTATTTGTGCATGGGCACATAGGCTTTTATGGAGTTGAGTTTTAGGAGCTTTGGCAAAAAAATGCCAAGCTTCTAAATTTAAGTTTAGGAGCTGCTAATGTACATGAAGCCTTACAGTGGTCACCAAAATAGGTGCTCGCTCACATTAGAGATTCACCCTTGAGTCCTACCCTGGTGACAATAAAATATTACATTTCCCATCACTTTCTGTCCTGTTGACAATAAATATAAAAATGCAAGTCGTACTTCTTTCCTTCTCTATACAAAACTAGAAAAAAAGTTTAGCCTTTGCGTAACTTTAACTGATATAGGTAAATGTATTGCAAACTGATGTTAATATGCCCCTTCACTTGTAGAAATTCATAAAATGTGCATAAAACACAAAAGAACAGAGGAGACACTTTTCTTTTTGCTAGTTCTTTCAAGGTACTGCTAAGGTTACATGCTGAGGAATAAGACTTGGATGTGAATGTTGCCTAATTGTATATTTGCTACATGTAGATCAAGGTCAGAGCATTCTAAAGCAGACTGAGACACTACAGAAATTGCTTTTACTTTCAACTGACGTTGTCTTTTTCATGTAATCAACGGTGAAAATCTCTGGTGTTGGTAGCTTTTATTTCAATTTCTGATACATTTGCAGAGAACAGTTTATATGGTAAATAGAAGCTGCATGGACCAAATTAGTTGAAATGGCTCTCTGTCTGGACTCTTTGTACACAGAGTGTACTTTGTAGATAGGTCCCTGTCATAATTAAAAGTAAAAACATGAGATGCATAGGCTCCATTCACACTTGTATGACTCCAAAGTTGTGCCAACTTTGGAGTGCAACTTTGATGCAACATTGACACAACTTTGGATGGGTGCAACTTGGATACGACTTTGGATTTGACCAGTGATAATGAACAAGTGTTGCACACAAGTTGCATTGTATAACATTCAGGTATGACTTTCATGCAACTTCTGAGGGTTAACATTGAAGTCTTTGGTCCTCAAGCTGCATGAAAGTCGGACCAAAGTAGTGCATGAACTACTTTGAAGTTGCCGCAACTTTAAGTTGCACATATATGAATGGTTATCATTGGAAAACATGGGGAACGACTTGTCATGCAACTTTGATGTCCAAAGCTGCATGACAAGTCACACAAATGTAAATGGAGACTAATGTGTAAAGTAATCATACGGAAATAATGGAATAGTAATGGTTCCACTGAGAATTGTGCATGCTCAGAAGCATAGTGTGACAGACTCACCTGGGACAGAGGCTATTGGAGGGGATTGAATGTGAGCCTCTTGCCAACAGATTATGGGCCCTGGATTTTAAGGGAACAATACTCTGCAAGGTGAATTATAAACCCAGTCTGATCTGTACTAATCAGACTCAATCCTGTATATATGTATATAATGAATGTTGTCTCATTCTGTTGTGGACTCTTTGCTGTGGTCATTTGGGATGTGTATCCCTGTAGAGGGAGGGGGGATTCCTCCAGCAGCCCCCCTGCTGATAAGACTGATTCATAATGCTGGGGCAAATACTGTTAGGAGATGCTGATGTCAATTCCAGCCACCTGTCTGTCTGTTGCCTGCTAGAATGTGTTTATTGTAAATAAGTCTAGTATGGGATCTAAGAGTCATTAGATCCCTGTTTGAACTTACATACAGCCTGCCTGGTGTTTGTTCTGAGCTATCACAACTGGATTCGAACGGCACATAGCTGTAGTTCAAATCCCGGAGCATCGGATGACTGAACCATCAGACGTTGCGATCTGCAATCTGATTCAATAGCCGCAGAGGAGTGTCGGGAGAGTGGAACCGAGCGAGCAGGGGCTCGTTACACATAGAACAAACCTACACTTCCTCATCTACTACCCTAGTATGTACAGTATCTCACAAAAGTGAGTACACCCATTACATTTTTGTAAATATTTTATTATATCTTTTCATGTGACAAAACTGAAGAAATTACACTTTGCTACATTGTAAAGTAGTGAGTGTACAGCTTGTATAACAGTGTAAATTTGCTGTCCCCTCAAAATAACTCAACACACAGCCACTAATGTCTAAACCGCTGGCAACAAAAGTGAGTACACCCCTAAATGAAAATGTGAAAACTGGGCCTAATTAGGCATTTTCCCTCCCCGGTGTCATGTGACTCATTACTGTTACAAGATCTCAGGTGTGAATCGGGAGCAGGTGTGTTAAATTTGGTGTTATTGCTCTCACTCTCTCATACTGGTCACTGGCACCTCCTGGCAAAGAACTCTCTGAGGATCTGAAAAAAAGAATTGTTGCTCTACATAAAAATGGCCTAGGCTATAAGAAGATTGCCAAGACCCTAAAACTGAGCTGCAGCATGGTGGCCAAGACCATACAGCGGTTTAACAGGACAGGTTCCACTCAGAACAGGTCTCGCCATGGTCAACCAAAGAAGTTGAGTGCATGTGCTCAGCATCATATCCAGAGGTTGTCTTTGGGAAATAGACGTATGAGTGCTGCCAGCATTGCTGCAGAGGTTGAAGGGGTGGGGGGTCACTGCATCAAATTGGTCTGCATGGCTGTAGTCCCAAAAGGAAGCCTCTTCTAAAAATGATGCACAAGAAAGCCCGCAAACAGTTTGCTGAAGACAAGCAGACTAAGGACATGGATTACTGGAATCATGTCCTGTGGTCTGATGAGACCAAGATAAACTTATTTGGTTCAGATGGTGTCAAGCGTGTGTGGTGGCAACCAGGTGAGGAGTACAAAGACAAGTGTGTCTTGCCTACAGTCAATCATGGTGGTGGGAGTGTCATGGTCTGGGGCTGCATGAGTGCTGCCAGCACTGGGGAGCTACAGTTCATTGAGGGAACCATGAATGCCAACATGTACTGTGACATACTGAAGCAGAGCATGATCACCTCCCTTCGGAGACTGGGCCGCAGGGCAGTATTCCAACATAATGACCCTAAACATACCTCCAAGACAACCACTGCCTTGCTAAAGAAGCTAAGGGTAAAGGTGATGAACTGGCTAAGCCCTAAACCCTATTGAACATCTGTGGGGCATCCTCAAACAGATGGTGAAGGAGCACAAGGTCTCTAACATTCACCAGCTCCGTGATGTCATAATGGAGGAGTGGAAGAGGACTCCAGTGGCAACCTGTGAAGCTCTGGTGAACTCCATGCCCAAGAGTTTAAGGCAGTGCTGGAAAATAATGGTGGCCACACAAAATATTGACACTTTTGACACTTTGGATATTTTCACTTAGGGGTGTACTCACTTTTGTTGCCAGCGGTTTAGACATTATTGGCTGTGTGTTGAGTTATTTTGAGGGGACAGAAAATTTACACTGATATACAAGCTGTACACTCACTACTTTACATTGTAGCAAAGTGTAATTTCTTCAGTGTTGTCACATGAAAAGGTATAATAAAATATTTACCTAAATGTGAGGGATGTATTCACTTTTATGAGATACTATATATATATATATATATATATATATATATATATATATATATATATATATATATATATATATATGCAAAAGGGAATGATTTATACAACCTGTGAGCAACACAGACACGTGGCATAGGTATTTGTAGTTGAACATAGCAACACCATATCACTAATTAAAGGGGAATAAGATATTTAGCATTGCATACTAAGGTTTATGATAAGAAGATTGGAAAAAAAATTTAAGACAACAAATGATTAGCCGATTATCTGAACGATAGTATAATGCTTTCGACAGCTGATTCCAACTTTTCAGACAACAAGAGCTGTAGGTGCAGGCTTATCGTAAATGAACACAGCGTCCAATTTTCAATTAATGAGTACAGTAATTGTACAGAAATAATCGAATAGAAAAAAATGTGCATGCTCAGAAGCATAGAACAACCCTACATTTCCTCTTCTACTACCCTAGTAAGTAGCTACTACGTTTGTCTTTATTTGCCTTTGTCAGCCGAGAATTTTACAGCCTTCAGGAAGCACACTCCTATTACCACTATCCTATTTACCCTTCATTGGGATGGTTGTGCTTGTGACTGCAATAGATTACACAGAACTCAGTTTAAAGTCAATTTTGTGAAAGCTAACATTATTTTATCTTGGTTGGTGGTCAAGGGCTAGAGTGTCTATCGTGTAAATTTTGTTATTGGTCATTGACCATATACTGTATGCTCATGTCTATATATAGTTAATGACATCACCTGGGAGTTTCTGCCTCTTTTTAAACAACAACTGTCATCCACCAGACCTGTTATTTAGTGGAAGTACAGTGGGAACCGACGTGTATCGGTGGTCAATGGAGTTTTTTTAATTTTGGTGGATCAGTGAACACTGTGATTGACCTTTGATTGTGATTGACATGGATCTACATCGTTAGACAGCATAACTGATGATGGATGTAGGGCATTTTTTTATTTTTTTTGGGACAGGACCTGCTCCAGTTGCTAGCTTCATTTTGGCTACAGATAAATTTTTAGGTGGATGTTATAGAGAAGGGACTGCCTGTTCCACTTTGTTGGGACTATATTCCTTTAGAATATCATATATGAAAAACTGTTTGAAGGCTGAGACTTTGTTTTTTAATTTTTCTGAACTGAAAACTTGGAGTCACTGTTAAAAAAGTTAAAATTCTTCAGATCCTCTTATTTAGTGCTTTTCTCAGGCTATACGAAATATATTCTACAATAACATACATCCTTAAGGATTCACTACTTGCACTCCCTACCTGCTAGCTGACAGACACAAAAGTGGTTAACAATTCATCAGGTACATCCTGTAATTGCACTTTTCAAAAGACATTTACCTGAGGGTCCAGACTGAAGAGCTTTGATTATGTCTCATACACACCTTTTTCATCATGCCCATGCAGCTGCTAATGACTAGTTAGCTTGGCCCTTTCTAATTCACTACCTGCTCACATCAGAGCTTTCATTTTCAGAAAATCCTGTTACTAACTGATCTTTAGAAAAACATATAAATGGTGTATATACAGCATCTATCTATCTATCTATCTATCTATCTATCTATCTATCTATCTATCTATCTATCTATCTATCTATCTATCTATCTATCTATCTATCTATCGATATATATATACATACTGTATATATACACTATATTGCCAAAAGTATTGGGATGCCTGCCTTTCTACGCACATGAATTTTAATGGCATCCCAGTCTTAGTCCGTAGGGTTCAATATTGAGTTGGTCCACCCTTTGCAGCTATAACAGCTTCAACTCTTCTGGGAAGGTTGTCCACAAGGTTTAGGAGTGTGTCTATGGGAATGTTTGACCATTCTTCCAGAAGCGCATTTGTGAGGTCAGGCACTGATGTTGGACGAGAAGGCCTGGCTCGCAGTCTCTGCCATAATTCATCCCAAAGGTGTTCTAATGGGTTGAGGTCAGGACTCTGTGCAGACCAGTCGAGTTCCTCCACCCCAAACTCGCTCATTCATGTCTTTATGGACCTTGCTTTGTGCACTGGTCCAAATCATTTGGTGGAGGGGGGATTATGGTGTGTTTTTTTTTCAGGGGTTGGGCTTGGCACCTTTGTTCCAGAGAAGGGAACTCTCAAGGCAACAGCATACAAAGACAATTTCATGCTCCCAACTTTGTGGGAACAGTTTGGGGATAGCCCCTTCCTGTTCCAAAATGACTGCGCACCAATGCACAAACAAAGGTCCATAAGAACATGGATGAGCGAGTTTGGGGTGGGGAAACTTGACTGGCCTGCACAACCTGATAGAACATTGTTGGGATGAATTTAAAGCGGAGACTGCATGCCAAGCCTTCTCGTCCACATCAGTGCCTGACCTCACAAATGTGCTCCTGGTCAAACATTCCCATAGACACACTCCTTAACCTTGTGGACAGCCTTCCCAGAAGAGTTGAAGCTATTATAGCTGCAAAGGGTGGGCCAACTCAATGAACCATATGGAGAACTAATACTGGGATGCCAGTAAAGTTCATGCCCGTGTAAAGGCAGTTGGCCCAATACTTACAATATAGTGTGTATACATAGAGTATCTCACAAAAGTGAGTACACCCCTCACATTTTTGTAAATATTTTATTATATCTTTTCATGTGACAACACTGTGTCACATGAATGTGACAATGACACTTTGCTACAAAGTAGTGAGTGTACAGCTTGTATAACAGTGTAAATTTGCTGTTTCCTCAAAATAACTTAATACACAGCCATTAATGTAAAAATGTGAAAATGTCCAAATTGGGCCCATAGTGTCAATATTTACAAAAATGTGAGGGGTGTACTCACTTTTGTGAGATACTGTACTATATATTTGGCACTATACTTTGTTATTTGCTACAAGGTCTTGAGTCCGATTTCAGGGTGACCCTAAAACACTGACCTACCTTTGCTAAAGTGTACATTTGAGGTGTAAGTGGTGCTGAGACATTTACCAAATTCAAGGTATGGACAGAAGGCTCGATATAACCACCATCTCCTGCAGGAGTGGTGCTACATATGAAAATCAACAAAAGCCAAAACATTTACATTTTTCACATGTAGGTTAGAAATGACAAGATACATGTTTCTCTCAGTACAGATTTCCACTAAAAGTTGTATTTATGTTTATATTATAATATGTATATATATATATATATATATATATATATATATATATATATATATATACATACATATATATATATATATATATATATATATATATATATATATATATGTACATATATATATATATATATATATATATATATATATATATATATATATATATATATATATATATATATATATATATATATAGCACTGTACAGCAAAGTTTTTCTCACTACACAGATTTGTCAGGTTTCCCAAACCAACTCAAACACACAATATAGCTGGAGCCCACCCTTTATTCCTAAGGTATAGTTCTCCAGGCACATATCTTACCAAGGACATGAGTTGAGTTTTATGCACATGGGCACATTCACTCCTACAGTGTAAAATTGCTGCATATTTTGGTGCCTGGGGATGTCCTGGTGTTGCATACAACCACCCATAGACATAAATAGGTGAAGGCAGTTGTACTGAGTTGTGTACCACTACTTGCGTAAAGTTGCATATGTACACAGATGTAAAGTCCCAAAAGCCCCAAACACTACTTATGGCTGTACGCATGTGTCACATTATGCAAATAGTGTCTCGTAGCTGTTTACAGCCACCTTCACCCATTAATGAATATGAACAACTATACCCAGCACCAAATTTTCAGTTATAAATTCTGAGTTTCGCTGGACTGCAAACCCATGAGATCCTCCTCGAACCCAAAGTGACTCCAAACCCAAAATAAATGTTTGCTTACAAAGTTAATGTTTGTAAAAAAGGTAAATCTGTTCTTGTTTTGAATACTGAATCATGTGTAAGGGAACTAAAATAAAATAAATAAATAAATTATTTTTGCTTCCATACAATTGGTTGATTGAAGTGAACACAACTTCACTTTATTTTACTAAGCTCACAGAACACTGACTTTAGAAAGTGAGCTTTTGCTTAAGTGATAACTCATTTAGTAAACCAACCCAGGTATGTGAGGACAGGCATTAGGAATATAAATAAATAAATCATTTTTGCTTCCATATGATTGGTTGATTAAAGTGAACACAACTTCACTTTATTTTACTAAGCTCACAGAACACTGACTTCAGAAAGTGAGCATTTGCTTAAGTGATAACTCATTTAGTAAACCAAACCAGGTATGTGAGGACAGGCATTAGGAATATTTTAGTAGACTTTTAACTTCTGGCTCTTGAGCGTAAGAGTTATGCCCTGTATACACGGTTGGATTTTCCGACAGAAAATGTGTGATATGACCTTGTTGTTGGAAATTCCGACCGTGTGTGGGCTTCATCACACATTTTCCATCGGAATTTCCGACACACAAAGTTTGAGAGCTTGCTATAAAATTTTCCGACAACAAAATCTGTTGTCTGAAATTCCGATCGTGTGTACACAAATCCGACACACAAAGTGCCACGCATGCTCAGAGTAAATTAAGAGACGAAAGCAATTGGCTACTGCCCCGTTTACAGTCCCGACGTACGTGTGTATGCAAGACAAGTTTGAGCCAACATCTGTCGGAAAAAATCCATGGATTTTGTTGTTGGAATGTCCGATCAATGTCCAACCGTGTGTACAGGGCATTAGACTGTCATGAATCTGCAGTAATATTCCTGTCTGCTTACCTCTCCATGTGATCAGCTTAAAAGACTGTCCGTCTCTCACCTTGCTGCTTAAAGCAGAGTTCTGCTTAAAAAAAAAAAATTAAAAGTCATCAGCTACAAATACTGCAGCTGCTGAGTTTTGATAATTGGACACTTACCTGTCCCAGGGTCCAGCGATGTGGGTGTATGAAGCCCTGCTCATCTCCCCATCCTCTCTGCGGTGCCGGAATTGTAACTGTGGGAGCCCGGCTGTGGCTTCACAGCCAGGCACCCACTGTGCATGCGCAAGCTGCGCCGTGCGCCATGACTGGCCGGGCATTCATCTGGGACCTGTGACGTGTCCCAGATAATTGATGAGAGGGAGGGGGGAGAGGTGATCTCCCTTCCAGTGCCGCTGTGTGCTGAGAGGAAGTGGGAGCTGGTACCCTCTAAAAAGAGGGTACCTGCTCTCCCCCAAAAAAATGACATGCCCAATGTGGCATGTCAGGGGGTCACCTCCCTTAAAGCGGAAGTTCCATTTTTGGGTGGAACTCTGCTTTAAGTAATCTTCCCTCAAGCATGGCTCCACACCAGCCTCTAATTAGGAACACTATATTAGCCTGTGCATTGCAAGCCAGCCTTGCTGATCAATATTGTTTGTTTGGCTTCCGTGTGCTCACTGCTGTGTGCCTATGTCTGATCCTTTTTACTGACCTTGGCTTGTTCTTGACTGTCCTCTTCTGCTTCATATCCAGACCTTTGGCGTGTTCATTGACTATCCTTATCTGCTTGTTGCCCTAATCTCCAGACTATCCTTGTTGTCCCGGTCTGCTGCTTCCTTTCTATCCTCCAGTAGTCTACCGTGAGCGTGAGCTGGGAGACCCTGGGGGGGGGGGGGGGGGTGTCCAACGCAAGGGTAGAATTTGTCTAATTCTTGGAGATTAGCTTTAAAGTGGTTGTAAAGGCAGAAGTTTTTATCTCAATGCATTCTAATGCATTAAGATAAAAAGCCTTCTTTGTGCAGGAGCCCCCAAGCCCCCTTAATACTTACCTGACTCCCCTCTTGATCCAGCGATGTTGCACGAGAGACTCGGCTGTCCCTCCTCATTGGCTGAGACAGCAGCAAAGCACCATTGGCTCCTGCTGCTATAAAAGTCAGCGAGCCAATGAGGATAGAGAAAGGGCGGGGCTGGGCTGGACCGTGGCTCCATGTCTGAATGGACACACAGAGCTGCGACTTGGTTGGGATGACCCCATAGCAAGCTGCTTGCTTTGGGGGCACTCAACAGGACACTTCCATCGAGGGACCCGAGAAGACTTTAGTATAACATTAATATTGGAAATTTAGATTTTTGTCTAAGCCCAACCATGACTGGTTCTCTTTAAAGTTTTCATGGCAAATAAAACTGTGCCCTATCCTAATCCTTTCCTCAACATTAAAGATATACAGTATGTTGGAAATACATTAATTATCCTGCCTAGTAACATACTGCTCAAGGGGGAGAAAAGTATCCAACAGCTCTTCATGTATTAATTAGTATTAAGTTGTCAACCTTAATTTAACTAATTCAACAGATTTAAGTGAATCTTCTCTTGAGGTCAGGCTTAATGGTCTGACATTTTACCATTTATAAAAACATACCTGCAAACTATGTCATATTTAAAGACTTATGTTTCTCTTTTTGCTAATAACAGGATGTACACCATGAGTACATTTAAGCTTGTTATTTACATTATTTGGAAGCAGTCAGAAAATAACTTTCTATGCAAAATAATACTTTGCCTCTTAAACATGAATCTATGCAATAGTAATGTTTTGCCCCTATCATATTAAGGCCATCTTTTTGAAAGGTCAGAATTATTATAAGCTGATCATCATCAAGCCTTTTGAAAAGGTCATGTTTTATGAATTTTTACATTCATTCTTTCCATGCCAGCAACACTTATTAAACCTCCTATGACTCGTCCTTTTATCTATTACATTCACCTTTCTACTTTGTCTAGAATTCATTGCATTAAATGTTACTAAGCAATTTATTGTGACATAATCTCTTTGACTAGAAAGAGTCTAAAAAGTTATTTTGAAACATTTGTTGATCAGGTACTAAAAATTTGAAGGAGCACCTGAGTTGTAGTTAAAGCTGGCCATAGATGGCACAAATTTAGGGCAGTTCTTGAGGAATCATCCGAAATCCATTAACGTGATACTAAACACACACTGTTTAATTTACATGGTCCCTTCTCCTTCTGTATGTGGATGATGGCACTATAATTATTTTAATAGAAAAACCTAAGTGCCTTCTTTCCTATTCTATATACAGCTGCCACATGAACCAGCTCTATTCTGGACTGTTTCCAGAGAAACAGTGGCAAGAAAAGCTTCTAGTCCTCTGCTGCTGATCACATATTCACAAAAAAAAAAGCCTTTAGAATACAGAGTAAAAATAAATAATTATTGTAGCAGTACCCTCATGAGGGCTGCTGAGTATAGTAGTCTACCTGTCACCCTGCCCAGCCAGGCACACAGTGTGTAGCAACAAAAATAAGGTAGTTCTTTAGTGCTAGCTGTCCGTCTGTGGCTACTGAGCCTAGTATCACATCTTCAGGCCCTGCCAGCCTTTCTGACTGCAGATGACTTTCTTCACTGCCCATTAGGGATGAGCCGAACACCCCCCGGTTCGGTTCGCACCAGAACCCGCGAACGGACCGAAAGTTCGCACGAACGTTAGAACCCCATTGACGTCTATGGGACTCGAACGTTCGAAATCAAAAGTGCTCATTTTAAAGGCTAATTTGCATGGTATTGTCCTAAAAAGGGTTTGGGGACCCGGGTCCTACCCCAGGGGACATGTATCAATGCAAAAAAAACTTTTAAAAACGGCCGTTTTTTTGGGAGCAGTGATTTTAATGATGCTTAAAGTAAAAAAAAAAAGTGAAATATTCCTTTAAATATCGTACCTGGGGGGTGTCTATAGTATGCCTATAAAGTGACGCGTGTTTCCCATGTTTAGAACAGTCCCTGCACCAAATGTCATTTTTAAAGGAAAAAATCTCATTTAAAACTGCTTGCGGGTTTAATGTCATGTCGGGTCATGGCAATATGGATGAAAATCAGTGAGACAAACGGCATGGGTACCCCCCAGTCCATTACCAGGCCCTTTGGGTCTTGTATGGATATTAAGGGGAACCCAAATTAAAATAAGGAAAGGTGTGGGGCCACCAGGCCCTATATACTCTGAACAGCAGTATACAGGCGGTGCAAACAAGACAGGGACTGTAGGTTTGTTGTTAAGTAGAATCTGTTTGTAATTTTGAACATTTTTAATGTGTTTAGCTCCAGCCAAAAAATCTTTTCTAAGCTTTTTGGAAAACATAGGGAAGGGTTATCACCCCTGTGACATTTGTTTTGCTGTCTTTCCTCCTCTTCAGAAGATTTCACCTCACTTTTTTGTCCCAATGAAAAATGTTTTTTGAAAATTTGGGTTTTTTTGTGGAACAAGGATTGGAAAGCATCAGTGGAAAGGAGAAATTGTTTTCCCATATTAACTCTTACAGGAGAGAATTTCCCTTCCTAGGGGTAGATTTCATCTCACTTCCTGTTGTCTCCTTCCGTTTGCAAGTAGGAGTCGTTTGTAAGTTAGATGTTTGAAAGTAGGGTCCTGCCCTATATACTCAGCAGAAATTTGGGCCTTAGGTGTTGCTGTGGCCACAACACTGTAAGCCCTCACAGGGCCCTGCTGTGAAATATTAGATCAAGAATTGTAATTACATGCCCCTGTTGAACAGGAGCTGAAAAATTAGGCCTTAGGCACTGGTGCTGGTGCCACAACACTGCAACCCCTCACAGACACTCTAGTTGGAACGCAGGAACGAGCCCTGCTGCAAAGTATTGCTTCAAAAATTGTAATTACACGCCCCTGTTAGACAGGGGCAGAAAAATTGGGCCTTAGGCACTGGTGCTGGTGCCACAACACTGCAACCCCTCACAGACACTCTAGTTGGAACGCAGGAACGAGCCCTGCTGCAAAGTATTGCATCAAAAATTGTAATTACACGCCCCTGTTAGACAGGGGCAGAAAAATTGGGCCTTAGGCACTGGTGCTGGTGCCACAACACTGCAACCCCTCACAGACACTCTAGTTGGAACGCAGGAACGAGCCCTGCTGCAAAGTATTGCATCAAAAATTGTAATTACACGCCCCTGTTAGACAGGGGCAGAAAAATTGGGCCTTAGGCACTGGTGCTGGTGCCACAACACTGCAACCCCTCACAGACACTCTAGTTGGAACGCAGGAACGAGCCCTGCTGCAAAGTATTGCATCAAAAATTGTAATTACACGCCCCTGTTAGACAGGGGCAGAAAAATTGGGCCTTAGGCACTGGTGCTGGTGCCACAACACTGCAACCCCTCACAGACACTCTAGTTGGAACGCAGGAACGAGCCCTGCTGCAAAGTATTGCATCAAAAATTGTAATTACACGCCCCTGTTAGACAGGGGCAGAAAAATTGGGCCTTAGGCACTGGTGCTGGTGCCACAACACTGCAACCCCTCACAGACACTCTAGTTGGAACGCAGGAACGAGCCCTGCTGCAAAGTATTGCATCAAAAATTGTAATTACACGCCCCTGTTAGACAGGGGCAGAAAAATTGGGCCTTAGGCACTGGTGCTGGTGCCACAACACTGCAACCCCTCACAGACACTCTAGTTGGAATGCAGGAACGAGCCCTGCTGCATATTACATCAAAAATTGTAATTACACGCCCCTGTTAAACAGGGGCTGAAAAATTGTGCCTTAGGCACTGGTGGTGGCGCCCAGAACCAAAAATGTTCTTACAAGCTATCAGCGTGATGATTGAGGAGGAAGAGGATAATTACTCAGGGATAGTCACTCAGCATCAGCATAGGCAGTCTTTGAAGGGATCTGAGATTTCAAAAAAAATTATTCGGTTACATCAGCATCAGGTGCTTGGTAGCTGGTGGTGATCCAAGACTCATTCATTTTTATGAAGGTCAGTCGATCGACCGAGTCAGTGGACAGACGCACCCTGTGATCGGTTACCACGCCTCCAGCAGCACTGAATGTGCGTTCCGAAAGAACGCTGGATGCAGGACAGGCCAGTAGCTCAATTGCATACTGTGCAAGCTCTGGCCAGTGATCCATCCTCAAGACCCAGTAACCCAGAGGATTTTCGGTGGGAAAGGTGTCCAAGTCTGATCTTGCCCCTAGGTATTCCTGCACCATGTAAAACAGACGCTGGAGATGGTTGCTGGAACCGATCGTACCTTGGGGCTGCGGACCAAAAAATTGTCTGAACGCATCGGTCAGACGGCCACCTTCTCCACCGCTCCTTCTTTGACTGACCGAAGCCTCAGCAACACGTTGTCCAGAAACAGGAGTTTGTAACCTCCCAGTCTCTGGGAACGCGTTGCACAGACCTTTCTGCAAGGCCTCCCGAAGATGTTTCATCCTCTGCTCCCTCTGCGATGGCAAGATAAGGTCCGCAACCTTACCCTTGTAACGTGGATCAAGGAGGGTTGCCAGCCAGTATTGGTCCTTCTCCTTGATACCACGAATACGAGGATCCTTACGCAGGCTTTGCAGGATCAGGGAGGCCATGCAGCGTAGGTTTGCTGAGGCATTCGGTCCGGAGTCCTCTGGGTCACTAAGAACGACATGGTCCGCAGCCACCTCCTCCCAGCCACGTACAAGTCCATGTGTTTCTTGGGACTGATCCCTTAAAGACTGCTGCTGATGCTAAGTGCCAGGCTCCACCTCCATACTGACACAATCTTCCTCCTCCTCCTCCTCCTCTTCCTCCTCGTCCTCTTCCTGTGTGATCGGCGGGCACGCAGGAACACTGTCTGGATAAAGGGGGCCTTGAGAGCTAAGGAAGTCCTCCTCTTCCTGCCTCTGTTCTGCCTCAAGTGCCCTGTCCATTATTCCACGCAGCGTGTGCTCCAACAGGTGGACAAGGGGGACAGTGTCACTGATGCATGCACTGTCACTGCTCACCATCCTCGTGGCCTCCTCGAATGGTGACAGGACAGTGCATGCATCCCTGATCATGGCCCACTGGCGTGGGGAAAAAAAACCAAGCTCCCCTGACCCTGTCCTGGTGCCATAGTCGCACAGGTACTCATTGATGGCCCTCTGCTGCGTGTGCAGCCGCTGCAGCATGGCCAACGTTGAGTTCCACCTGGTGGGCATGTCACAGATTAGGCGGTTCTTGGGCAGGTTAAACTCCTTTTGGAGGTCCGTCAGCCGAGCACTGGCATTATATGACCGGCGGAAATGCACACAGACTTTCCTGGCCTGCCTCAGGACATCCTGTAAGCCCGGGTACCTGCCCAAGAACCGCTGCACCACCAAGTTAAGGACGTGAGCCAAACAGGGCACATGGGTCATTTGTCCCTGTCGGAGGGCAGAGAGGAGGTTGGTGCCATTGTCGCAAACCACCATTCCTGCCTTAAGTTGGCGTGGCGTCAACCACCTCTGAACCTGCCCCTGCAGAGCTGACAGAACCTCTGCCCCAGTGTGGCTCCTGTCCCCCAAGCACACCAGCTCAAGCACCGCATGGCATCTTTTGGCCTGCGTACTTGCGTAGCCCCTTGAACGCCTACGGAGCACCGCTGGTTCCGAGGAAGAGGCCATGGAGGAAGAAGAAGAGGAGGGGGTGGAGGAGAGAGGTGTGTCACAATCAGCATTTTGGAGGCGTGGTGGCGGAACAACCTCCAACACTACTGCACCTTGTCCTGCATCCTTCCCAGCTGCCAGCAGAGTCACCCAATGCACCGTGAAACTTAGGTAACGTCCCTGTCCATGCCTGCTGGACCATGAGTCAGCGGTAATATGCACCTTACCGCTGACCGCCCTGTCCAGCGAGGCATGGACATTGCCTTCCACATGCCGGTAGAGAGCCGGAATCGCCTTACGTGAGAAAAAGTGGCGTTTGGGTACCTGCCACTGAGGAACCGCACATTCCACAAACTCACGGAAGGGGGCAGAGTCTACCAACTGAAAAGGGAGCAGTTGAAGTGCTAGCAATTTTGCCAAGCTAGCATTCAACCGCTGGGCATGTGGATGGCTGGGAGCAAACTTCTTTCGGCGGTGCAGCAGCTGGGGCAGGGAAATTTGCCTGGTACAATCTGACGTCGGTGTACCAAAAGCAGATTGCCCACAAGTACTTGGCTGTGACACACCTAATTCTACACCTTCATTCCTCTCACTGCAGGTCTCAGAGAGGACTGAAGGTCTAGTGGGGTTGGAAATCTCAGCTGATGAGGAG
Source organism: Aquarana catesbeiana (assembly GCF_042186555.1). Classification (NCBI taxonomy): domain Eukaryota; kingdom Metazoa; phylum Chordata; class Amphibia; order Anura; family Ranidae; genus Aquarana; species Aquarana catesbeiana. The sequence continues at coordinate 206,769,778 of NC_133325.1, read as the reverse complement.
CAAGGAGAGATCCTCTTTGTTCTTTGGTGTGGGTCTTTTAGATACGCTTGCCAACGAACTGCATGGCAGGTCAACATATGTCTGGTCAAGCATGTGGTACCCAAGCGGGAGATGTTTTGGCCACGCGAGATACGCTTGAGACATATGTTGCAAATAGCAGCGGTGCGATCTGATGCACTCGTCTCAAAAAAGGCCCACACCAAAGAACTTTTTGAATAACGCGCAGAGACTGCAGCGCCCTGCACATGTGGAGCTTTGGGGTGTGATGCAGTCAATGTGCTGCCCTTAGGCTGGCCCCTGGAGGGCATCCTGCCTCGTTGGTGATGTGCCGCCGCCTCCTCCTCCTCCTCCTCCTCCTCCTCCTCTCTCCTATCAGGCACCCACGTTGAGTCAGTGACCTCATCATCCCCTCCCTCCTCATCACTGGAGCAAACCTGGCAGTATGCTGCAGCAGGGGGAGCATGACTGCCAGATTGCTGTCCTTCTTGGGCACCCCCTCTGTCCGTGCTCATGTTACTGCCTTCATCGAGCTCAGTATTGTCATCAGAGCCTTCCAAACGCTGGGCATCCTCCTGGAGCATGTACCCAACACTGTGGTCAAACAGTTCGAGGGAATCCTCATGAGGACATGGTGGAGCTAGGGAAGGAGTCACTGATGACATTGAGCTGAGGGAAGAGGCCGCTGCTTTGCCAGACAAAGCACCCTGGGCATGGGTGAGAGAGGATGAGGAGGATGAGGACGGCTTGGTCATCCACTCGACCAAGTCTTCCGCATGTTGCGGCTCAACACGGCCAGCTGCCGAAAAAAAGGCCAAGCGTGTCCCATGGCCACGTGCTGATGAGGATGCACCGTCTCCACGACCAGCACTAGACACAGAGCCTGCTTGCCCTCTCTTATTGGCTTGTGACTGTCTGCCTCTCCTTCTTGGCCTTCCAGACATACTAATGGCCTGTAGCTGCACTAAGCTGGGATAGAACACCTGTAATTTTCTTCAGGTAGCTTTATATACTGTAACCAGACAAGCCTGCCTGTCAGTAGGAAGATAACAGGAACGGATCTAGCTGAACACTGTGAGCAGGACGCACTGTACTAAATGTAAATAGTCTAGCTGCCTGACCGTGGTACTAATAGGATCAAATAGAACACCTGTAATTTTCTTCAGGTAGCTTTATATACTGTAACCAGACAAGCCTGCCTGTCAGTAGGAAGATAACAGGAACGGATCTAGCTGTACACTGTGAGCAGGACGCACTGTACTAAATGTAAATAGTCTAGCTGCCTGACCGTGGTACTAATAGGATCAAATAGAACACCTGTAATTTTCTTCAGGTAGCTTTATATACTGTAACCAGACAAGCCTGCCTGTCAGTAGGAAGATAACAGGAACGGATCTAGCTGAACACTGTGAGCAGGACGCACTGTACTAAATGTAAATAGTCTAGCTGCCTGACCGTGGTACTAATAGGATCAAATAGAACACCTGTAATTTTCTTCAGGTAGCTTTATATACTGTAACCAGACAAGCCTGCCTGTCAGTAGGAAGATAACAGGAACGGATCTAGCTGAACACTGTGAGCAGGACGCACTGCACTAAATGTAAATAGTCTAGAAGATAACAGGAACGGATCTAGCTGAACACTGTGAGCAGGACGCACTGCACTAAATGTAAATAGTCTAGAAGATAACAGGAACGGATCTAGCTGAACACTGTGAGCAGGACGCACTGCACTAAATGTAAATAGTCTAGAAGATAACAGGAACGGATCTAGCTGAACACTGTGAGCAGGACGCACTGCACTAAATGTAAATAGTCTAGAAGATAACAGGAACGGATCTAGCTGAACACTGTGAGCAGGACGCACTGCACTAAATGTAAATAGCAGGAACGGATCTAGCTGAACACTGTGAGCAGGACGCACTGCACTAAATGTAAATAGTCTAGAAGATAACAGGAACGGATCTAGCTGAACACTGTGAGCAGGACGCACTGCACTAAATGTAAATAGCAGGAACGGCTCTAGCTGAACACTGTGAGCAGGACGCACTGCACTAAATGTAAATAGCAGGAACGGATCTAGCTGAACACTGTGAGCAGGACGCACTGCACTAAATGTAAATAACAGGAACGGATCTAGCTGAACACTGTGAGCAGGACGCACTGCACTAAATGTAAATAGTCTAGAAGATAACAGGAACGGATCTAGCTGAACACTGTGAGCAGGACGCACTGCACTAAATGTAAATAGCAGGAACGGATCTAGCTGAACACTGTGAGCAGGACGCACTGCACTAAATGTAAATAGCAGGAACGGATCTAGCTGAACACTGTGAGCAGGACGCACTGCACTAAATGTAAATAGCAGGAACGGATCTAGCTGAACACTGTGAGCAGGACGCACTGCACTAAATGTAAATAACAGGAACGGATCTAGCTGAACACTGTGAGCAGGACGCACTGCACTAAATGTAAATAGCAGGAACGGATCTAGCTGAACACTGTGAGCAGGACGCACTGCACTAAATGTAAATAGCAGGAACGGATCTAGCTGAACACTGTGAGCAGGACGCACTGCACTAAATGTAAATTGCAGGAACGGATCTAGCTGAACACTGTGAGCAGGACGCACTGCACTAAATGTAAATAGTCTAGAAGATAACAGGAACGGATCTAGCTGAACACTGTGAGCAGGACGCACTGCACTAAATGTAAATAGCAGGAACGGATCTAGCTGAACACTGTGAGCAGGATGCACTGCATTAAATGTAAATAGTCTAGATAGAAGATAACAGGAACGGATCTAGCTAAACTGAATACAGTGTATATATATATATATGCAACACCTGGGATGCATATATATACACAATACACTGTAAGTGCAGCTAACTGACTGACTGTTCTGCCTAATCTATCTAACTCAAATCAAATGACACTGTCTCTCTCTCTCTCTATCTCTCAGCACACCGGAACACACACTACACAGGGCCGCCGTGCAGGCGGCCTTATATAGTGTGGGGTGTGTACTAAATCCCCTGAGCCATAATTGGCCAAAGCCACCCTGGCTTTGGCCAATTACAGCTCTCTCTACTGACGGCGCTGTGATTGGCCAAGCATGCGGGTCATAGTGCATGCTTGGCCAATCATCAGCCAGCAATGCACTGCGATGCCGCAGTGAATTATGGGCCGTGACGCGCCACACGAATTTAGCGCGAACGGCCCATATCGTTCGCAATTCGGCGAACGGGCGAACAGCCGATGTTCGAGTCGAACATGGGTTCGACTCGAACACGAAGCTCATCCCTACTGCCCATGTTTCCACAGTTCTCTCACCTGGTTCTGCACCAATCTCAGACTGCAATCTCCCAGTTCTCTCAGGCGTGTCTCCCCAGTCCTCACAACTGTGCTTCACTCACCAGCCCTCCTGGCTGCAACCTGTTGTTCCTCCTTGGAGACTTGCCTGGCAGTGCTTTCTCCCGCCGTCCTCTCTTTGCTCCTCTTGGCCAGGACACCTCTGCATGTTGAAGGAGGTTCCCATCCTCACCTAAGCCCAGGCCCAAGGTCACCCCCCCAGCCCAGTCTGGGGAGCTTCCTCCAAGGCCACTGACAGCCTAGCACTCTATCTACAACTCCTCCCCTGGGGATTTAAGGAGGCCTGCCCCCTGCCAATCCAAGTTGAGGATTGGTCAAGGCTCCTTAGAACACCCCAGGTGGTTTGACCTCCTCTCCAGCCTCCCTTTCTAGAAAACACTTGAACATTCCAGAAAGAAGTAGGGGGTCCTAGTGATGCCACCTGTGAGTCACCCAGCACTACCCTGAGCCACTCCCAGAGCCCAGATCAAAACAAACAGGCCTGCCTAAATGTACCTACTCTGCCAACAACCTATATACACATTCTAGCAACCTAGAGGGTGCTACGTTAATATCAATAAATAGTTTTAAAGTGTCATGCAGTTACTGTATATATATCTATATCGATAGATAGATAGATAGATAAATAGATAGATAGATAGATAGATAGATAGATAGATAGATAGATAGATAGATAGATAGATAGATAGATAGATAGATAGACAGTATCTCACAAAAGTGAGTACACCCCTCACATTTGTGTAAATATTTTATTATATCTTTTCATGTGACAACACTGAAGAAATGACACTTTGCTACAATGTAAAGTAGTGAGTGTACAGCTTGTATAACAGTGTAAATTTGATGTCCCCTCAAAATAACTCAACACACAGCCATTAATGTCTCAACCGCTGACAACAAAAGTGAGTACACCCCTAAGTGAAAATGTCCAAATTGGATCATTAGCCATTTTCCCTCCCCGGTGTCATGTGACTCGTTAGTGTTGCAAGGTCTCAGGTGTGAATGGGGAGCAGGTGTGTTAAATTTGGTGTTATCGCTTTCACTCTCTCATACTGGTCACTGGAAGTTCAACATGGCACTCATGGCAAAGAACTCTCTAAGGATCTGAAAAATAGAATTGTTGCTCTACATAAAGATGGCCTAGTCTATAAGAAGATTGCCAAACCCTGAAACTGAGCTGCAGCACGGTGGCCAAAACCATACAGTGGTTTAACAGAACAGATTCCACTCAGAACAGGCCTTGCCATGGTCGACCAAAGAGATTGAGTGCACATGGTCAGCGTCATATCCAGAGGTTGTCTTTGGGAAATAGACATATGAGTGCTGCCAGCATTGCTGTAGAGGTTGAAGGGGTGGGGGGTCACTATTGGATTCACTATTATCACTGGTTAAATATTATTTATTAATTCTTAAAAATGTATTGGTGTAACTAAGACCACCATTGTGGACTCATCCTCTTGTGTTACCAGTTAGAGGTTTGTCCTCATACAGGTGGACCTTTACATTTACTTACCTCTTATGCAGGGTGTAGGTGTATTATCACACCACACTGATCCAACTATTCCTGGAGTTCCCTTAGCCATATAAAGAGTGACCTGATAGATCACCTTTCGGGACACAGGTAGCGCCATTAACCCCATCTCCGTCAAATCTCTAAAAAGTAGAAAATATTGGGGTTTTTTTCAAAATTTTTGCTCTTTTTTTGTTTATAGAGCAAAAAATAAAAAATGCAGAGGTGATCAAATACGCTGGTCATTAAGGTGAAAAATCTTCCGGGGCTGAAGTGGTTAATCAGGGCTGGGCAAGGCAGGTCCCTCTCAGGCTCTCATGTCTGATACAACTTGTGATGTGTGACAGTGTACTTACAGTACTCGGATTCAAACTCCTGCAGACAATGCTGCTATGGGGAACTCACTGGTGGCAGAATGGACATGGTGAGGGTCAATGCCGAGCCTCCAGAACATGGACATAGTGACAGGCAGGCTGCAACACCTCTGGTAGCAGCAGGTGCTGTGCAGGTGGACTGCAGACAGCTGCTCAGCTCACACTCAGGCACAGGCAGCTCACTTCAGACATGCTCCCTTCCCTCAGGCTATGAGCCATGCTGAAGATAATGGAATATGGAAGAGGTGGCTGGGTGGAGGTGGAGCTAGGCGCGGAGGCTGAGCGCTCTGAATGTTGTTAAGTTCCTCCACCCCAAACTCGCTCATCCATGTCTTTATGGACCTTGCTTTCTGCACTGGTCCAAATAATTTGGCGGAAGAGGGATTATGGTGTGTGGTTGTTTTTCAGGGGTTGGGCTCTAATGACGCGTACACACGATCGCACATTCCGACAACAAAATCCATGTTTTTTTCCGATGGATGCTGGCTCAAACTTGTCTTGCATACACACGGTCATACAAATCTTGTCGGAAATTCCGAACGTCAAGAACGCGGTGATGTACAACACATACGACGGCACTAGAAAAGGGAAGTTCAATAGCCAGTGTGCCACCCTTTGGGCACCTTCTGCTAACCTCGTGTGAGTAGAAGTTTGGTGCAAGATGATTCGCGCTTTTCCACCTCGTGTTTTTCCGATCGTTACTGCTCTTCAGTTTGTGCTTGTGGGTTTGTATCTGGTTTTCAGTGCGTGTAGTCAGTTCGCATTTGTTTTTCAGTGTGTATTATTATAGTGCTTATTTGATGCGTTCTTGTCCACTCGTTTCTGATTTTCAGCTCGCTCTTCTCAGGCCTTTCTGATTTTCAGTGCGTTCTGTTAGTTCGTTCTTACCAGCTGACCGTTTTGAAGCCATGTTGCGGGTATGTACTCGTTGTAGAGTTCGTGCTGTGCAGGGGCTTGGTGTTGGAGTTCTTACTTTGACCCAAGCCCAGTCCATGAACAGGACGGGGAGGTGTTCATGGACCAAGAATTGGCTGCTCCAACGTGACCAATTCTCTCATATGCCTTTGTTACGGGAGATCCGTGAGAATAATCCTGATGATTTCAGGAATAGGGATGGACCGAACACCCCCCGATTCAGTTCGCATCCAGAACATGTGAACGGACCAAAAGTTTGCGCGAACATTTGAACACCGTTAAAGTCTATGGAACTCGAATGTGAGAAATCAAAAGTGCAAATTTTAAAGGCTAATATGCAAGTTATTGTCCTAAAAAGAGTTTGGGGACCTGGGTCCTACCCCAGGGGACATGTATCAATGGAAAAGAAAGTTTTAAAAATGGAAATTTTTTTGGGAGCAGTGATTTTAATGATGCTTAAAGTGAAAAAATAAAAGTGAAATATTCCTTTAAATATCGTACTTGGGGGGTGTCAATAGTATGCCTGTAAAGTGGCACGTGTTTCCTGTGCTTAGAACAGTCCCTGCACAAAATGACATTTCTAAAGGAATAAAAGTAATTTAAAGCTGCTTGAGGCTTTAATATAATGTCGGGTCCCGGCAATATGGATGAAAATCAGTGAGAGAAACGGCATGGGTACCAACCCCCCCAGCCCGTTACCAGGCCCTTGGGGTCTTGTATGGATATTAAGGGGAACCCTGCACCCAAATTAAAAAAAGAAAAGGTGTTGGGCCCCCAGGCCCTATATACTCTGAACAGCAGTATACAGGTGGTGAAAACAAGACAGGGAGTGTAGGTTTGTTCTTATGTAGAATCTGTTTGTAATTTGGAACAGGTACATTTTGTAAGTGTAGCTCCAGCCAAAAAATTTATTTTAAAGCTTTTTGGAAAACATAGGGAAGGGTTATCACCCCTGTAACATTTGTTTTGCTGTCTGTGCCCCTGTTCAGAAGATTTCACCGCACTTTCTGTCCCAATGACAATTGGATTTTGAAAATTTGGGGGTTTTAAGGGAAACAAGGATTGGTGATAAATCAGTGGAGGAGACAACTTTTTCCCATATTAACTCTTACAGGAGAGAATTTCCCTTCCTAGGGGTAGATTTCCTCTCACTTCCTGTTGTTTCCCTCCGTTTGCAAGTAGGAGTCGTTTGTAAGTTGGATTTTTGAAAATAGGGGACCACCTATATATACTATACGGCCTGCCCTATACACTCTGTGGAAAATTGGGCCTTAGGTGTTGGTGGTACCAGAACACTGTAAGCCCTCACAGTTACTCTTGCTGGGCACTGGAACTGGCCCTGCTGTGGAATATGATCTAAAGAATTGTAATTACATGCCCCTGTTAAACAGGGGTAGAAAAATTGGGCCTAGGCGGTGGTGGTTGTGGTGGCACAACACTGTAAAGCCTCACAGATACTTTTGTTGAGCGCTAGAACAGGCGCTGCTGTGAAATATTAGATCAAAAATTGTAATTACACACCCCTGTTAAACAGGGGAAGGAAAATTGGGCCTTAGGCAGTGGTGGCGGTGCCACAACACTGCAACCCCTCACAGATACTCTTGTTGAGCGCAGGAATGAGCCCTGCTGTTAAATATTTGGTCAAAAATTGTAATCACACGTCCCTGTTAAAGCGGGGGTCCACCCACACTGCCAAAAAAAAAAAAATATTAAAAGCCAGCAGCTACAAATACTGCAGCTGCTGACTTTTAATACATGGCCACTTACCTGTTCCAGGGTCCAGCGATGTCGGCAGGGGACGCTGAGAACCCGCTCGGTTCTCGGCAGCTGCCGCCGCCATCCTAGGTGAGGGAATCAGGAAGTGAAGCGTTGCGGCTTCACTTCCCGGTTCCCTACTGCGCATGCGCGAGTCACGCTGCGTGTCCCAAGTGGTCCCCGCTCTCTCCTGGGAGCTGTGTGTTCCCAGCAGACAGCGCGGTGGGGATGGGAAGTGGCGTAGACTCCCATGGGAGTCTATGCCGGAAGTGGGTGCAAATACCTGTCTTAGACAGGTATCTGCACCCCCCTCCCCCCTGAAAGGTGCCAAATGTGACACCGGAGGGGGGGAGGGTTCCGAAAAGCGGAAGTTCCATTTTTGTGTGGAACTCTGCTTTAAACAGAGGCAGAAAAATTGGGCCTCAGGTAGTGGTGGTGGTGCCACAACACTGCAACCCCTCACAGATACTCTTGTTGAGCGCAGGAACGGGCCCTGCTGTGAAATATTATATCAAGAATTGTAATTACAAGCCCCTTTTGAACATGGGCAGAAAAATTGGGCCTTAGGCAGTGGTGGTGCCACAACACTGCAACACCTCACAAATACTCTTGTTGAGCGCAGGAACGAGCCCTGCTGCAAAATATTACAGCAAAAATTGTAATGTCCCAGTTAAACAGGGGCAGAAAAATTGGGCCTTTAGGCAGTGGTGGTGGTGCCACAACACTGCAACCCCTCACAGATACTCTTGTTGAGCACAGAAATGAGCCCTGCTGTTAAATATTTGATCAAAAATTGTAATTACACACCCCTGTCAAACAGGGGCAGAAAAATTGGGCCTTAGGTAGTGGTGGTGGTGCCACAACACTACAACCCCTCACAGATACTCTTGTTGAGTGCAGGAACGAGCCCTGCTGCAAAATATTACAGCAAAAATTGTAATTACATGCCCCAGTTAAACAGGGGCAGAAAAATTGGGCCTTTAGGCAGTGGTGGTGGTGCCACAACACTGCAACCCCTCGCAGATACTCTCGTTGAGCGCAGGAACGAGCCCTGCTTCAAAATATTACAGCAAAAATTGTAATTACACGCCCCTGTTAAACAGGGGCAGAAAAATTGGGCCTTAGCCACTGATGGTGGTGCCCAGAACCAAAAATGTTCTTAGAAGCTATCAACATGAACATTGAGGAGGAATATGATAGTCACTCAGCATAACAGGATAGTCACTCAGCATCAGCATAGGCAGTCTTCAAAGGATCTCACATTCATAAAAAAATTAGTCGGTTACATCAGCATCAGGTGCTTGGTAGCTGGTGATCCAAGACTGATTCATTTTTATGAAGGTAAGCCGATCAACCAAGTCGGTGGACAGGCGCACTCTTTGATCGGTTACAAAGCCTCCAGCAGCACTGAATGTGCATTCCAAAAGAACGCTGGATGCAGGACAGGCCAGTAGCTCAATTGCATACTGTGCAAGCTCTGGCCAGTAATCCATCCTCAAGACCCAGTAACCCAGTGGATTTTCAGTTGGAAAGGTCTCCAAGTCTGATCTTGCCCCTAGGTATTCCTGCACCATGTACAACAGACGCTGGCGATGGTTGCTGGAACCAATCAGACCTTGGGGCTGCGGACTAAAAAATTGTCTGAACGCATCGGTCAGATGGCCACCTTCTCCACCACTCCTTCTGTGACTGACCGAAGCCTCAGCAACACGTTGTACAGGAGGACCAGGAAATTGTAATCTCCCAGGCTCTGGAAACGCATTGCACCAACCTTTCTGCAAGGCCTCCCAAAGATGTTTCATCTTCTGCTCCCTCTGCAATGGCTGGATAAGTTCCGCCACCATACCCTGGTAACGTGGATCAAGAAGGGTTGCCAGCCAGTACTGATCCCTCTTCTTGACGACCTGATCCGTAGACACCTCCTCCCAGCCACGTACAAGTCCATGGGTTTCTGGGGCCTGAAAATGATCCCTTGAAGACTGCTGCTGATGCTGAGTGCCAGGCTCCACCTCCATGCTGACACAATCCTCCTTCTCCTCTTCCTGTGAGATAGACGGGCCTGCAGGAATATTGTTTGGAAAAAGGGGGCCTTGAGAGGTAAGGAAGTCCTCCTCTTCCTCCCTCTGTTCTGCCTCAAGTGCCTTGTCCATTATTCCACGCAGTGTGTGCTCCAACAGGTAGACAAGAGGGACAGTATCACTGATGCATGCACTGTCACTGCTCACCATCCTCGTGGCCTCCTCAAATGGTGACAGGACAGTGCATGCATCCTTGATCACGAGCCACTGGCATGGTGAAAAAAAGCCAAGCTCCCCTGACCCTGTCCTGGTGCCATACTCGTACAGGTAGTCATTGATGGCCCTCTGCTGCATGTGCAGCCACTGCAGCATTGCCAACGTTGAGTTTAACCTGGTGGGCATGGCACAGATGAGGCGATTCTTTGGCAGGTTGCATTCCTTTTGGAGGTCAGCCAGCCGAGCACTGGCATTATATGACCGGCGGAAATGCCCACAGACTTTCCTGGCCTGCCTCAGAAGATCCTGTAAGCCCGGGTACCTGCACAAGAACTGCTGCACCACCAAATTAAGGATGTGAACAAAACAGGGAACATGGGTGAAGTGTCCCTGTCGGAGGGCGGAGAGGAGGTTGGTGCCATTGTCGCAAACCACCATTCCTGGCTGAAGCTGGCGTGGCATTAACCACCTCTGAGCCTGCCCCTGCAGAGCTGCCAGAATCTCTGCCCCAGTGTGGCTCCGGTCCCCTAAGCAGACCCACTCAAGCATCACATGGCATCTTTATGCTTGAGTGCTTGTGTAGCCCCTAGAATGCCTACGGAGTACCGCTAGTTCCGAGGACAAATCTGCACAGGAAGAGGCCATAGAGGAAGAAGAGGAGGAGGGGGTGGAGGAGAGAGGTGTGGCAGAATCACCACTACCAGCATTTTGGAGGCGTGGTGACGGAACAAGCTCCAACAATACTGCACCCTCTCCTGCATCCTTCCGACGTACCAGCAGGGTTACCCAGTGCGCCATGAAGAAAGGTAACGTCCCTGTCCATGCCTGCTGGACCATGAGTCAGCAGTAATATGCACCTTACCGCTGACCGCCCTGTCCAACGAGGCCAAGACATTGCCTTCCACATGTCAGTAGAGAGCCAGAATGGCCTTCTGAAAAAAAATTGGCGTTTGGGAACCTGCCACTGAGGTACCGAACATTCAACAAATTCTCGAAAGGGGGGAGAGTCTACCAGCTGAAAAGGCAGCAGTTGGAGTGCTAGCAATTTAGCCAAACTAGCATTCAGCCGCTGAGCATGTGGATGGCTGGGACCGAATTTCTTTCGCCGGTTTAGCAACTGGGGTAGAGAAATTTGCCTGCTACAATCAGATGTTGGTGTACCGCTAGCAGATTGCCCGGAAGTGCTTGGGACACCTAATTCTACACCTTCATTCCTCTCAGTGCAGGTCTCTGAGAGGACTGAAGTTATAGTGGGGTTGGAGATCCCAGCTGATGAGGAGCAAGGAGAAGTCCACCTTGTTCTTTGGTGTGGGTCTTTTAAGTACTGTTGCCAATGGACTGCATGGGAGCTCGACATATGTCTGGTCAAGCATGTGGTGCCCAAGCGGCTGCTGTTTTTGCAATGCTTGATACGTGTCAGACATATGTTGCAGACAGGAACGGTGCGATCTGCTGCACACATCTCAAAAAAGGCCCACACCAAAGAACTTTTGGAAAAACGCACGGAGTCAGCAGCGCCCTGCACCTGTGGAGCTCTGCGGTGTGATGCAATCAGTTGCCTGCCCCTGGAGGGCATCCTGCCTCGTTGGAGATGTGCCTCCTCCTCTCTTCTATCTGGCACCCACGTAGAGTCAGTGACCTCATCATCCCCTCCCTCCTCGCCACTGGAGCAAACCTGGCAGTATTCTGCAGCTGGGGGAACGTGACTGCCAGTTTCTTGTCCTTCTTGGGCACCCCCTCTCTCTGGGCTCACGTTACTGCCTTCATCCTCAACCTGGGTACCGTCATCAGAGCCTTCAAAACGCTGCGCATCCTCCAGCAGGCACTGGACAGATAAGAAATGTCCTAATACAATATATGAATACACACTGTACAAATTGAAGCACTTTTTTACATTCTACAATTACCTATCAAGATAATAGGAGAACAAAACTTTAAACAGTACCATATGAAATTATTCTGGCAGGCCCTTTCACTACAAGCTTTGGTGAATTTATCCATAAATCTGACCACAAAATAGGTAGGTATAGTGTGTATGAGTTTGGCAAAGTCAGCAGATAGAGGATTGGTATTGGTTGACTTAGCGGTTGGGGGGGAGGGAGGGTTGCAAATGATTTTGGGATCCAAAAAAAATAGCCTCTGACACTCTGCATGAATTTAACGACTTGACCACTGGGCACTTAAATAACCAGACCAATTTTCAGCTTTTGGTGCTCTCACATTTTGAATGACAATTACTCAGTCATGCAACACTGTATCTATATGAAATTTGTGTCCTTTTTTCACACAAATAGAGCTTTCTTTTGGTGGTATTTAATCACCACTGGGTTCTTTATTTTTGCGCTATAAAAGAAAAAAGACCGAAAATCTGTAAAAAAATGAATTTTTCTTCGTTTCTGTTACAAAATTTTGCAAATTAGTAATTTTTCTTCATATATTTTGGCCAAAATTTATACCTCTACATATCTTTGGTAAAACTAATCCAAATCAGTGGATATTATTTGGTCTTTGTGAAAGTTATAGAGTCCAAAAGCTATGGTGCCAATATCTGAAAATTGATAACACCTGAATTACTGACGGCCTATCTAATTTCTTGCCAGAAAAGTACAAATACCCCCCAAATGACCCGTTTTTGGAAAGAAGACATTCCAAGGTATTTAGAAAGATGCATTTTGAGTTTTTTGAGGTTGTCATTTATTCCCACAATTCTTTGCAAAAACAAGTTGTTTTTTTTCTTTTTTTTTCACAAAATTGTCATATTAGCAGGTTATTTCTCACACACAGCATATGCATACCACAAATTACACCCCAAACCACATTCTGCTATTACTCCCAAGTATGGCAATACCACATGTGTGAGACTTTTACACAGCGTGGCCACATACAGAGACCCAATATGCTGGGAGCACCTTCAGGCGTTCTGGAGCACCCAGGCCAATTCTGACATTTCTCTCCTACATGTAAAAATCATCATTTATTTGCTAGAAAATTACATAGAACCCCAAAAAATTATATATGTTTTTTTTTATCAAAGACCCTAGAGAATACAATGGCGGTCATTGCAACTTTTTATCTCGCACTGTATTTTTGCAGCAATTTTTCGAACAAGTTTTTTTTTGTGCTTTAAAAAAAAAAAACAGTAAAGTTAGCCCAATGTTTTGCATAATGTGAAAGATGAAGTTACGCCGAGTAAATAGATGTCAACATGTCACCTTTCAAAATTGCACACGCTTGTGGAATGGCGCCAAACTTCGCTACTTAAAAATCCCCATAGGCGACGATTTAAATTTTTTTACTGGTTACATGTTTTGAGTTACAGAGGAGGTCTAGGGCCAAAATTATGGCTCTCGCTCTACCGATCACAGCGATACCTCACATGTGTGGTTTGAGCACCGTTTTCATATGTGGGCGGGACTTGCGTATGCGTTTGCTTCTGCATGCGAGCACACGGGGACAGGGGCGCTTTAATTTTTTTTTTTTTTTTTATTGTTCATTTTACTTTATTTTTTTAGTTTGACGCTTTTTTCCCCCCAGTTTTTTTTTTGATCACTTTTATTCCTATTACAAGGAATGTAAACATCCCTTGTAATAGGAATATGGCATGACAGGTCCTCTTTACAGTGAGCTATGGGGTCAATAATACCCCACATTTCACCTCTAGGCTGGGAATCCTGAAATAAAAAAAAAAAAAAAGATCCTGGCTTCGATCATAGCGTTGAGTCGGCAGCAGCACTGGAGGGCGGCGGGAGGGGGCGGCGGTCGGGAAGTGGTTAAAACGCATTTTTTTTTTAACACAAAGTTGTCCATTTATACAATATTTCTAACACATAGCATGTACACATACCAAAATGACACCCCAAAATAGATTCTCCTACTCCTCCTGAGTACGGCGATACCACGTGTGAGACTTCCACAGCCTGGCCACATACAGAGGCCGAGTACGGCCGAGTATGGCCGAGTATGGCCGAGTATGGCCAAGTATGGCTGAGCATGGCTGAGCATGGCTGGGTATGGCTGGGTATGGCTGAGCATGGCTGGGTATGGCAGAGCATGGCTGAGTATGGCTTCGTATGGCTGAGTATGGCAGGGTATGGCTGAGTATGGCAGGGTATTGCTGGGTATCGCCAAGTATGACTGGGTATGGCAGAGTATGGCTGGGTATCACCGAGAATTGCAGAGTATGGTTGGGTATTGCAGAGTATGGCTGGGTATGGCAGGGTATGGCAGAGTATTGCGGGGTATGGCAGAGTATTGTAGAGTTTTGCGGGGTATTGCAGAGTATGGCAGGGTATTGCTGAGCATGGCTGGGTATGGCTGGGTATGGCAGAGTATGGCAGAGTATTATGGGGTATGGCAGAGTATTGCGGGGTAAGGCAGAGTATTGCAGGGTATTGCAGGATATTGCAGAGTATTGCGGGGTATTGCAGAGTATTGCAGTGTATTGCAAGGTATTGCAGAGCATTGCAGAGTATTGCGGGGTATTGCAGAGTATTGCAGGGTATTGCGGGGTCTTGCAGAGTATTGCAGAGTATTGCGGGGTATTGTAGAGTATTGCGGGGTATTGTAGAGTATTGCGGGGTATTGCAGGGTATTGCAGAGTAGGGATGAGCTGAACACCCCCCCGGTTCGGTTCGCACCAGAACCTGCGAACGGACCGAAAATTTGCACGAACGTTAGAACCCCATTGACGTCTATGGGACTTGAACGTTCTAAATCAAAAGTGCTCATTTTAAAGGCTAATTTTCATGGTATTGTCCTAAAAAGGGTTTGGGGACCCGGGTCCTGCCCAGGAGACATGTATCAATGCAAAAAAAACTTTTAAAAACGGCCATTTTTTCGGGAGCAGCGATTTTAATGATGCTTAAAGTTAAACAAAAAAAGTGAAATATTCCTTTAAATATCATACCTGGGGGGTGTCTATAGTATGCCTGTAAAGTGGCGCGTGTTTCCCGTTCTTAGAACACTCCCTGCACAAAATGTCATTTTTAAAGGAAAAAAAGTCATTTAAAACTGCTTGCAGTTTTAATGTAATGTCGGGTTCTGGCAATATGGATGACAATCAGTGAGACAAAAAGCATGGGTACCCCCCAGTCCATTACCAGGCCCTTTGGGTCTTGTATGGATATTAAGGGGAACCCCGCACCTAAATTGAAAAAAGGAAAGGCGTGGGGCCACCAGGCCCTATATACTCTGAACAGCAGTATACAGGCGGTGCAAACAAGACAGGGACTGTAGGTTTGTTGTTAAGTAGAATCTGTTTGTAATTTTGAACTGGTACATTTTTAACGTGTTTAGCTCCAGCCAAAAAATCTATTTTAAGCTTTTTGGAAAACATAGGGAAGGGTTATCACCCCTGTGACATTTGTTTTGCTGTCTGTGCTCCTCTTCAGAAGATTTCACCTCACTATTTGTCCCAATGACAAATGTTTTTTGAAAATTTGGGGTTTTTTGTGAAACAAGGATTGGTGATAAACCATCAGTGGAAAGGAGAAACAGTTTTCCCATATTAACTCTTACAGGAGAGAATTCCCCTTCCTAGGGGTAAGTTTCATCTCACTTCCTGTTGTCTCCTTCCGTTTGCAAGGAGGAGTCTTTTGTAAGTTGGATGTTTGAAAGCCCTATATACTCAGCAGAAATTTGGGCCTTAGGTGTTGTTGTGGCCACAACACTGTAAGCCCTCACAGGGCCCTGCTGTGAAATATTAGATCAAGAATTGTAATTACATGCCCCTGTTGAACAGGGGCTGAAAAATTGGGCCTTAGGCACTGGTGCTGGTGCCACAACACTGCAACCCCTCACAGATACTCTAGTTGGAACGCAGAAATGAGCCCTGCTGCAAATTATTGCATCAAAAATTGTAATTACGCGGCCCTGTTAAACAGGGGCTGAAAAATTTGGGCCTTAGGCACTGGTGCTGGTGCCACAACACTACAACCCCTCACAGATACTCTAGTTGGAACGCAGAAACGAGCCCTGCTGCAAAGTATTGCATCAAAAATTGTAATTACACGCCCCTGTTAAACAGGGCTGAAAAATTGGGCCTTAGGCACTGGTGGTGGCGCCCAGAACCAAAAATGTTCTTACAAGCTATCAGCGTGATCATTGAGGAGGAAGAGGATAACTACTCAGGATAGTCACTCAGCATCAGCATAGGCAGTCTTTGAAGGGATCTGAGATTTCAAAAAAAAATATTCGGTTACAAGTGCTTGGTAGCTGGTGGTGATCCAAGACTGATTCATTTTTATGAAGGTCAGTTGATCGACCGAGTCGGTGGACAGGCGCACCCTGTGATCGGTTACAAAGCCTCCAGCAGCACTGAGTGTGTGTTCCGAAAGAACGCTGGACGCAGGACAGGCCAGTAGCTCAATTGCATACTGTGCAAGCTCTGGCCAGTGATCCATCCTCAAGACCCAGTAACCCAGAGGATTTTCGGTGGGAAAGATGTGAAAGTCAGATCTTGCCCCTAGGTATTCCTGCACCATGTAAAACAGACGCTGGCGATGGTTGCTGGAACCAATCATACCTTGAGACTGCGGACCAAAAAATTGTCTGAACGCATTGGTCAGACGGCCATCTTCTCCACCGCTCCTTCTTTGACTGACCGAAGCCTCAGCAACACGTTGTCCAGAAACAGGAGTTTGTAACCTCCCAGTCTCTGTGAACGCGTTGCACAAACCTTTCTGCAAGGCCTCCCGAAGATGTTTCATCCTCTGCTCCCTCTGCGATGGCAAGATAAGGTCCGCAACCTTACCCTTGTAACGTGGATCAAGGAGGGTTGCCAGCCAGTACTGGTCCTTCTCCTTGATACCACGAATACAAGGATCCTTACGCAGGCTTTGCCGGATCAGGGAGGCCATGCAGCGTAGGTTTGCTGAGGCATTCGGTCCGGAGTCCTCTGGGTCACCAAGGACAACATGGTCCACAGCCACCTCCTCCCAGCCACGCACAAGTCCATGTGTTTCTTGGTACTGATCCCTTAAAGACTGCTGCTGATGCTGAGTGCCAGGCTCCACCTCCATACTGACACAATCCTCCTCCTCCTCCTCCTCGTCCTCTTCCTGTGTGATTGGTGGGCACGCAGGAACACTGTCTGGATAAAGGGGGCCTTGAGAGCTAAGGAAGTCCTCCTCTTCCTGCCTCTGTTCTGCCTCAAGTGCCCTGTCCATTATTCCACGCAGCGTGTGCTCCAACAGGTGGACAAGGGGGACAGTGTCACTGATGCATGCACTGTCACTGCTCACCATCCTCGTGACCTCCTCAAATGGTGACAGGACAGTGCATGCATCCCTGATCATGGCCCACTGGCGTGGGGAAAAAAAAACAAGCTCCCCTGACCTTGTCCTGGTGCCATAGTTGCACAGGTACTCATTGATGGCCCTCTGCTGCGTGTGCAGCCGCTGCAGCATGGCCAACGTTGAGTTCCACCTGGTGGACATGTCACAGATTAGGCGGTTCTTGGGCAGGTTAAACTGCTTTTGGAGGTCTGCCAGCTGAGCACTGGCATTATATGACCGGCGGAAATGCACACAGACTTTCCTAGCCTGCCTCAGGACATCTTGTAAGCCCAGGCACCAGCCCAAGAACCGCTGCACCACCAAGTTAAGGATGTGAGCCAAACAGGGCACATGGGTCATTTGTCCCTGTCGGAGGGCAGAGAGGAGGTTGGTGCCATTGTCGCAAACCACCATTCCTGCCTTAAGTTGGCGTGGCGTCAACCACCTCTGAACCTGCCCCTGCAGAGCTGACAGAACCTCTGCCCCAGTGTGGCTCCTGTCCCCCAAGCACACCAGCTCAAGCACCGCATGGCATCTTTTGGCCTGCATACTTGCGTAGCCCCTTGAACGGCTACGGAGCACCGCTGGTTCCGAGGACAAAGCACAGGAGGAGGCTATGGAGGAAGAAGAAGAGGAGGGGGTGGAGGAGAGAGGTGTAGCAGAATCACCACTAGTAGAATTTTGGAGGCGTGGTGGCGGAACAGCCTCCAACACTACTGCACCCTGTCCTGCATCCTTCCCAGCTGCCAGAAGAGTCACCCAGTACGTGGTGAAAGATAGGTAACGTCCCTGTCAATGCCTGCTGGACCATGAGTCAGCGGTAATATGCACCTTACCACTGACCGCCCTGTCCAGCGAGGCCAAGACATTGCCTTCCACATGCCGGTAGAGAGCCGGAATCGCCTTCCGTGAGAAAAAGTGGCGTTTGGGTACTTGCCACTGAGGAACCGCACATTCCACAAACTCACGGAAGGGGGCAGAGTCTACCAACTGAAAAGGCAGCAGTTGAAGTGGTAGCACTTTTGCCAAGCTAGCATTCAACCGCTGGGCATGTGGATGGCTGGGAGCGAACTTCTTTCGGCGGTGCAGCAGCTGGGGCATGGAAATTTTCCTGGTACAGTCTGACGTTGGTGTACCGAAAGCAGATTGCCCACAAGTACTTGGCTGTGACACACCTAATTCTACACCTTCATTCCTCTCAGTGCAGGTCTCAGAGAGGACTGAAGGTATAGTGGGGTTGGAGATCTCAGCTGATGAGGAGCAAGGAGAGGTCCTCTTTGTTCTTTGGTGTGGGTCTTTTAGATACGCTTGCCAACGAACTGCATGGCAGGTCAACATATGTCTGGTCAAGCATGTGGTGCCCAATGTTTTGGCCACGCGAGATACGCTTGAGACATATGTTGTAAATAGCAGCGGTGCAATCTGATGCACTCGTCTCAAAAAAGGGCCACACCAAAGAACTTTTGGAATAATGTGCAGAGACAGCAGCGCCCTGCACATGCAGAGCTTTGGGGTGTGATGCAGTCAGTGTGCTGCCCTTAGGCTGGCCCCTGGAGGGCATCCTGCCTCGTTGGTGATGTGCCTCCTCCTCCTCCTCCTCTCTCCTATCAGGCACCCACGTTGAGTCAGTGACCTCATCATCCCCTCACTGGAGCAAACCTGGCAGTATGCTGCAGCAGGGGGAGCATGACCGCCAGATTGCTGTCCTTCTTGGGCACCCCCTCTGTCTGTGCTCACGTTACTGCCTTCATCTAGCTCAGTATCATCATCAGAGCCTTCTAAACGCTGGGCATCCTCCTGGAGCATGTACCCAACACTGTGGTCAAACAGTTCGAGGGACTCCTCAGGAGGACATGGTGGGGCTAGGGAAGGAGTCACTGATGCCATTGAGCCGAGGGAAGAGGCCGCGTTGGCAGCTGCTTTGCCAGACAAAGTACCCTGAGCATGGGTGAGAGAGGATGAGGAGGATGAGAACGGCTTGGTCATCCACTCGACCAAGTCTTCAGAATGTCGCGGCTCAACACGGCCAGCTGCCGAAAAAAAAAACCAAGCATTTCCCACGGCCACGTGCTGATGAGGATGCACCGTCTCCATGACCAGCACTGTTGCCTCTAGACACAGAGCCTGCTTGCCTTCTTTTATTGGCTTGTGACTGTCTGCCTCTCCTTGTTGGCCTTCCAGACATACTAATGGCCTGTAGCTGCACTAAGCTGGGATATCTATCTATCTATCTATCTATCTATCTATCTATCTATCTATCTATCTATCTATCTATCTATCTATCTATCTACTGATACTGCAGCTAGCAAAATCAACTGCCTGCCTGTAGTATGAGAACACCACCAACCTTCTACAGGTAGCTTTAGGTGAACACTGTGCAGAGCTCGCAAAAAACTAACTTGTAGCTTATTTAGCTGCCTGTGGTAGTGATAGGATCAGGAAAACACCACCAACCTTCTACAGGTAGCTTTAGGTGAACACTGTGCAGAGCTCGCAAAAAACTAACTTGTAGCTTGCGGTAGTGATAGGATCAGGAAAACACCACCAAGCTTCTACAGGTAGCTTTAGGTGAACACTGTGCAGAGCTCGCAAAAAACTAACTTGTAGCTTATTTAGCTGCCTGCGGTAGTGATAGGATCAGGAAAACACCACCAACCTTCTACAGGTAGATTTAGGTGAACACTGTGCAGAGCTCGCAAAGAAATAACTTGTAGCTTATTTAGCTGCCTGCGGTAGTGATAGGATCAGGAAAACACCACCAACCTTCTACAGGTAGCTTTAGGTGAACACTGTGCAGAGCTCGCAAAAAACTAACTTGTAGCTTATTTAGCTGCCTGCAGTAGTGATAGGATCAGGAAAACACCACCAACCTTCTACAGGTAGCTTTAGCTGAACACTGTGCAGAGCTCGCACTACACTAACTTGTAGTTTTAGCTGAACACTGTGAGGAGGACGCACTACACTAGCTTGTAGCTTTAGCTGAACACTGTTCAGAGGATGCACTACACTAACTTGTAGCTTTAGCTGAACACTGTGCAGAGGTTGCACTACACTAACTTGTAGTTTTAGCTGAACACTGTGCAGAGGACACACTACACTAACTTGTAGTTTTAGCTGAACACTGTGAGGAGGACACACTACAATAACTTGTAGCTTTAGCTGAACACTGTTTAGATGACGCACTAAACTAACTTGTAGCTTTAGCTGAACACTGTGCAGAGGTCACACTACACTAACTTGTAGTTTTAGCTGAACACTGTGAGGATGACACACTACACTAACTTGTAGCTTTAGCTGAACACTGTGAGGAGGATGCACTACCCTAACTTGTAGCTTTAGCTGAACACTGTGCAGAGGTCACACTAAACTAACTTGTAGCTTTAGCTGAACACTGTGAGGAGGACGCACTACACTAACTTGTAGTTTTAGCTGAACACTGTTCAGAGGACGCACTACACTAACTTGTAGTTTTAGCTGAACACTGTGAGGAGGATGCACTACACTAACTTGTAGCTTTAGCTGAACACTGTGCAGAGTTCGCACTACACTAACTTGTAGTTTTAGCTAAACACTGTGAGGAGGACGCACTACACCAACTTTTAGCCTTAGCTTAACACTGTGAGGAGGATGCACTACCCTAACTTGTAGCTTTAGCTGAACACTGTGCAGAGGTCACACTACACTAACTTGTAGTTTTAGCTGAACACTGTGAGGAGGACGCACTACACTAACTTGTAGTTTTAGCTGAACACTGTGAGGAGGACGCACTACACCAACTTGTAGCTTTAGCTGAACACTGTGAGGAGGACGCACTACCCTAACTTGTAGCTTTAGCTGAACACTGTGCAGAGGTCGCACTACACTAACTTGTAGTTTTAGCTGAACACTGTGAGGAGGGCACACTACACTAACTTGTAGCTTTAGCTGAACACTGTGCAGAGTTCGCACTACACTAACTTGTAGTTTTAGCTGAACACTGTGAGGAGGACACACTACACTAACTTGTAGCTTTAGCTGAACACTGTGTAGAGGTCGCACTACACTAACTTGTAGTTTTAGCTGAACACTGTGAGGAGGACGCACTACACTAACTTGTAGCTTTAGCTGAACACTGTGCAGAGGTCGCACTACACTAACTTGTAGTTTTAGCTGAACACTGTGAGGAATACGCACTACACTAACTTGTAGCTTTAGCTGAACACTGTGCAGAGGTCGCACTACACTAACTTGTAGTTTTAGCTGAACACTGTGAGGAGGACGCACTACACCAACTTGTAGCTTTAGCTGAACACTGTGAGGAGGATGCACTACCCTAACTTGTAGCTTTAGCTGAACACTGTGCAGAGGTCACACTAAACTAACTTGTAGCTTTAACTGAACACTGTGAGGAGGACGCACTACACTAACTGCAAATAGTCTAGCTGCCTGACTGTGGTACTAATAGGATCAAAAGAACACCAGCAATTTTCTTCAGGTAGCTGTAAATACTGTAACAAGACAAGCCTGCCTGTCAGTAGGAAGATAACAGGAACGGATCTAGCTAAACTGAATACAGTGTATATATATATATATACAACACCTGGGGGGCATATATATACACAATACACTGTAAGTGCAGCTAACTCACTGACTGTCCTGCCTAATCTAGCTAACTCAAATGAAATGACACTGTCTCTCTGTCTATCTAAGCATGCTGGAACAAACTACACAGGGCCGCCATGCAGGCGGCCTTATATAGTGTGGAGCGTGTTCTAAACCCCCTGAGCCATAATTGGCCAAAGCCACAGTGGCTTTGGCCAATTACAGCTCTCTCTACTGACGGCGCTGTGATTGGCCAAGCATGCGGGTCATAGTGCATGCTTGGCCAATCATCAGCCAGCAATGCACTAAAATGAAAAATGCTGGGGTCAGAATGATAGTGTTTTCTATTTGTTAACATTCAATTTGCAACAGTCATGAGCTAAAAATTGTGTGTGATTGATGAATGAAAAAACTAAAACTATGTCCCTTTTTCATACACAGGAAAGCCTCAGCCAGGAGGAGGGCGTGGAATATGGCAGTCAGGAGGAGGCTGTAGAATGTGGCAGCCAGGAGGTGGCGGGGGAAAGTGGCAGCCAGGAGGTGGCGGGGGAAAGTGGCAGCCAGGAGGTGGCAGGGGTAAGTGGCAGCCAGGAGGTGGTGGGAAAAGTGGCAGCCAGGATGATGGTGGGGGAAAGTGGCAGCCAGAAGGTGGCAGGGGTAAGTGGCAGCCAGAAGGTGGCCCGGCCCAGTAGCTTGACTAAATCTCAGGTCCCTCCCCTCTGCCTTCCACCTGAAAGGCCCAGGAAGGAGAGTAACATGGAGGAGGCAGCACTTGGGCTGATTCGGGAGGCTAATGCTGCCCTCAGAACCACCCCCACTCTTCAAGAGGCCTTTGCCTCCATGGCTGCATGCAAAATGCAGGAAATGGAGGAGGGCCAACGCCTCATCTGTGAGGAAATTATGTATCTGTCCCTAAATAAGGGGTTGAGGGGCCAACTCACAAACAAAACACACCTGTGTGAGTTGGACCATCCTCCTCCTCCTCCTCCACCTCCTGCCACAACTCCAAAACCACAGCCTGGATTGTGCTCACTATTATATGGACTCCTCATGCTACCAATTTTGCCTGTAAAATAGCTGATGTGTGCCCTGGGGTACAAAGGCTTTGCCAATTTCACCAGTTTCTCCAGCGTTGCCGTCCTCTTTATATTATTATGAGCCATAATAAATGGCTATTTTGTATTCACAAATACTTGCCTATGTGTTTTGCTTAAAAAAGGACAGTTTGTTTGTGAGTAGGCAGGTACATTTCCTAAATGGCGTTGTGGTAACTTGACACACAAAACGAAAAACAATATTATGGAGAGCACTAGAAAAAAAAAAAAAGCAAGAGATCTTGATAAAAAAAAAAAAAAACACTATAAACAAAAAATAAATATATTATTATGGAGATCTCAAGAAAACAAGCAAAAAAAATTCTGGAGAAATAATAAAGAAATCATTTTTTCAGAACTCTGTGTGAATATCAGCAGAAAAACAACTTCATTATCCTAGCATTATAAAGAAGAAGAGAATGCGAGAAAAATTTGTAGCGTGATGAATGTGCCATCTCCATTGTGAACGCTAGTCTTACCAGACCGAGCGCTTCCATCTCGTAATTGATTCAAAGCATGCATGGAACGTTGTGCGTCGGAATTGTGTACACACAATTGGAATTTACGAGAATGGATTTTGTTGTCGGAAAATTTGAGATCCAGATCTCAAATTTTGTTTGTCGGAAATTCCGACGGAAAATGTCTGATGGAGGCTACACTTGGTCGGAATTTCCGACAACAAGCTCCCATCGAACATTTGTTGTTGGAAAATCCGACCGACCATGTGTACGCGTCATTAAGGTGTCAGCATACCAAGACATTTTGGACAATTTCATGCTCCCAACTTTTGGGAAGTTTGGGAATGGCCCCTTCCTGTTCCAATATGACTGCACACCAGTGAACAAAGCAAGCATAAAAATATGGACTTAGCAAGGGTTGTGGAAAATGTACTTCAAGAGCAAAAATTCACATTATAATAGTAACTAAAACATATAAAATTAAGTGTAACAATTGAAAAAATAAAAATTCCAAAGTGCTGTAATAGTGTGAACCTCCCAACTAAAAGTTGTTGCACTTGAGGTTAATCTGTATAGCCAATATCTTTAGGAGGGGTTTCCACCATCCCTGCTAAGTTTCATTTTATACAGTATGTCTTATTTTCAGTTTGATGTGTATTATATGTGAAGTTGTGTATCAGAGACCGGTATTGTCGTAATATTGAAGCCTATTGAGATTTTCATACATTGGTGAATTCAATCATTATTGTTAAGTTATTGACCAGTAAGTTAGCGCTGCATTGTTTATTTTATTTTTTTTGTGGTGTGGGAACACATAACAGGCCTTTTACTGACACGTTTTTTTATTTTACCTCCAGTAGTTTATTGTAAATAGTAGTATGGTGATTACCTATTATACTAAAGATCGACATGTGGCATTATTAAACATCAACAGATTTCAGTTGTGCCCCACCAGGCCGGCCCCCTATGGACAATGTGCCTGGCTGCTGAGTTCATCACCCCATCCCTGCAATAAGTGCACTGATTGGTGCTGAGTGGCAGCACTGACAGGTAGCAATGATTGGCACTGATAGACGGCACTGATTGGCGCTAAAAGAAAACACTGATTGGCACTGATTGGCAGTGATAGGCAGCACTGATGGGCCCTAATTCGCACTGATAGGTGGCACTGATTGGCAGCACTAATGGCACTGATAGGCTGCACTGATCGCCACTGATAGGCAGCACTGATTTACACTGATAGGAAGCACTGATTGGCAATATTTAGTGGCACTGATTGGCAGCAGTGATGGGCACTGATAGGCAGCACTGACAGGCAGCACTGATGGTCTCTGATAGGTGGCACTCATGGGCATTGATTGGCAGCACTGATGGGCACTGATAGGCGACACTGATAGGTGGCACTGATGGGCACTGATTGGAACTGACAGGTGGCACTGGCAGGTAGCACTGATTGTCACTGACAGGTGGCACTGATTGGCAATGGCAGGTGGTACTGATTGGCACTGAATGGAGGAGAGGGAGTTTCACACTGAGATGATATTGACACTTAGTGAAACTGTGAGTGGAACTGTAATGTAACTGCATGCAGAGAGAAACCAGCTTTCAAAATTCAGCCGTTATGTCGAGGGTGGGCGGGACACGGGGTGGGCGGGACACGGGGTGGGCATGACCCAGCAGCTATCAAACACCAGACAATGATCGGGCTGCTTAAGAAAGGGGGCGGGGTCACATACACGTTGCTGCCCGCCCAGACCCTATCCCATTGGCTGGTGTTTGGTCCCACCCACCCCTGACATCAACGCTCAATTTTGACAGCTGATCTCTCTCTGCATTAAGTTACATTACTTGTCAGTTTCACACACTCAGCGTCTCTGGCAAATGTCAATATCGGCAGTGTGAAAGTGTCTCACAGGCAGCACGGACTGCACACTCATTGGATGCAACCTTTCACAGCACTCCCACAGGTAGATCTCGGGAGACAGCCAGCACAGGTGACCCTACGGGTACAACTTGTTACTCCTGCCTCTCTTAAAATGCTGCCTGGGACCATGGGCCCACTGGGTCCCATGGTGGGGCTGGCCCTGGGTGTAGTCACTTTTGTAAGATACTGTATATAGGGAGACAGTACAGTTGCAATACAATAAAATATAAGAGGACCCTTCTCATAAGAGCTTATAATCTAATAGGGTGGGGCAAGTGGCACAAAAGGTTATAACTTTGAGAGATGAGCTGATGGAAGTATTCAAAGTTCAGTTTATAGTTGGAGGCAGGATAACCTTCACTAAAGAGATGAGTTTTCAGGGATCGCCTAAAGGTAGCCAGAGTAGGAGATAGCCAGACAGATTGAGGTAGAAAGTTCCAGAGGATGGAGGAGCGGCGCTGGAGAAGTTCTGGAGATGAGCATGTAAATTATTTCTCCCATCATCTTCCAGGACAGTAAACCTGAGAGATGATTGGCTCCTCCCTAACAGGAAGCACAATCAAACAAGCAATGTAAAAACCCCTCCCACCCTCCTCGCCCATCAGTTTAAACTGTGCTTCCTACCAGTAGGCAGCGCACCTTTTGTTGTTTTTCTCCTGGCATAGCTTATCTTCACTGGAGGCCAGTGTCAGTGGATTGACATTGCCAGAGAGATAAAAACAAGCATGTTTGAGCCTTGCTGGTGGGATCAAACTACGTGGTAAGTGTCCTGTTTGCTCATTGGTGCAGTGGAGGTTTATCGAAGTAGCTGCTAAGAGGTGGTGATTGATCAGCACTGATATTTTGATGTATTTTTTGAATTTAACAACAAGACCCTACCCCTAAACCTTTTCAGTTGGAGGCGTTAAACGTGTTTTGAGAGGCTTATTTATAAAATGCGGTACTAGGATTAAAAAAGGCAAATCGCTCGAAATAGAAATCTTACTTCGAGATATACAAACTTTAGAAGCAGCACATAAACAAACACCTAAAGCAACTAAATTACAAACACTTCTGTTTAAAAAAATGAGCTTTGCAGAATACTCGATCAATCGTATTTAAGTCATAGAGAGTTAGCCCAATGTTGCATATACGAGATTGGTAATATTAGATCAATTGATAAAAACTCAACAAGCTAAGACATATGTTCCTAAAATATTATGTCCCACCCAGGGCCTGGTACATAAATCAGAAGCTATACCTAAGGCCTTTCAATTATATTACTCATCATTATATGATATTCCAAATGCTCTAACAGGTACACACGAAGGATCACACACAGGACAATTAAAGCAATACATACAATCTAATGCCCTCCTGACTCTTACCCAAGCTGATACTTAAGAACTTTTAGTTTAATTTACGATGGAAGTAATTACAGCAGCAATTAAGTCATCCCCGGCCGGGAAAAGCCCTGGCCCAGACAGCTAGTCTCTTTGTTTGTACTCCCAATTTCCAGATTCTATATGTCCACTTATGAGAAAGGCCTTCAACTCTATATCTCAAACCTGTCCCTTACCAAGGCATTCACAAGAAGGTTTTATAACTGTTATACTGAAACCTAATAAAGACCCAGCATCATGCAGTAGCTATCAACCGATTTCTCTTATTAACGATGATTTAAAAATATATGCAAAAATGATAGCCCATAGACTTCAATCCTATATCCCCTCCTTGGTCCACTTGGACCAAGTAGGATTTGTCCCTAGCAGAGAAGTGAGGGATAACACCATCAAAACATTTACCTCCTTGGACTGCACAAAGAAAAAACATCTCCCTCTTTGCCTCTTATACGACGAGAAGGCGTTCTACCGCATATCCTGGGACTTCAGTTTTGCCTGTCTCGCACAAATTGGTGTCTTCCCTAGCTTACTAACTAAAATGATGGCCCTAAATAATTCACCCCTGGCTAGGGTTCGAGTCAATGGTATTTTATCTGACCCCATCTATATCTATAACCGAACTCATCAAGGGTGCCCTCTTTCACCTTATCTTAATATTTTGGCAATGGAGCATCTGGCGAATGCCATTAGATCTAATGCCCTGTACACACAGGCGGACTTTTCGGCAACAAAGGTTTGACAGTCTTTCCGATGGACTTTCGACAGACTTTTGATGGAGTTCCGCCGAACTCCAAATGAACGGACTTGCCTACACACGATCACACCAAAGTCCAACGGATTCGTACGTGATGACTTACGACCGGACTAAAATAAAGAAGTTCATAGCCAGTAGCCAATAGTTGCCCTAGCGTCGGTTTTCGTCTGTCGGACTAGCATACAGACGAGTGGATTTTTCGATAGGAACTGGGTCCGGCGGAGTTCCGACGTAAAGATTAGAAACATGTTCCAAATCTAAAGACTGTCAGATTTTCGACAGAAACAGTCCGCTGAAGGTCCAATGAAGCCCACACAAGGTCGGATTGTCCGCCGGATTCGGTCCGTCGGACCAGTCCGGTCGAAAATCCGCTCGCGTGTACAGGGCATTATCCTTCTATTCAAGGTCTGGCCATAAGCCAAAGAAAGATAAAATTAAGTCTCTACGCTGATGACTTATTATTGTACATCTCTAACCCTGAAACATGGCTTTTTCAGCCCTAATGCACAAGCTTAAAACTTTTGGTCAGTCTAGCAATTTTACAGCAAATATGCATAAAACGGAAGCACTGAATGTTACCATACCAGACTCGATTGTTTTGATGCTGCTGGACTCTTTCCCTTTTATTTGGAAAACTAAAACTATTAAATACTTAGGTATTCAAATTCCACCCAACCTTGAATCTCTTTATGATTTAAACTATAAACCTTTACTGTCATTTGTAAATAACAGGCTGATGGACTAGCGGGTTTTCACTAATTCATGGTTTGAAAGGATAGCTCTCCTGAAAATTGATATTTTGCCCCATATTTTATATATTTTTCAATCTGTACCAATAAACCCCCCACATTCCTTCATTAGTTCCCTAAAATCTTTATTTGTGCGTTACATTTGGGCTGATTCCCATGTCAGAATCAGTCATGACACCTTAACCAGGCCCAAACATCTGTCACAGCATGAGGAAAGGAGAGCCGGTAACTGGCAAGTCTGACAGGGCACATTTACGCTGATAATTAGGGCATTGATCATCAGTGCCCTGATGATCAGTGCAGCCCCATCAGTGGCTATCAGCGCAGCCTAACAGTGCCCATCAGTGCTGTCTCATCAGTGCAGCCTCGTCAGTGACCATGAGTGTCGCCTTATCAGTGTTGCCTTATCAGTGTCGCCTCATCAGTGCAGCCTCGTCAGTGCACATCAGTGCAGCCTCACCAGTGACCATCAGTGCAGCTTTATCAGTGCAGCCTCATCAGTGCCCATCATTGTGGTCTCATCAGCGTACATCAATGAAGAATAAAAATTGAGAACAGTAACTAGGAAAAACATTTTTTTTCTGTCGCTTTTTGTTTAGCAAAAAATAAAAAACCCAGTGGTGATTAAAAACCACCAGAAGAAAACTCTTTTTTTTAAAAAATGATAAAAATTTCATTTGGGCACAGTGTTGCATGATTGTGTAATTGTCATTCAAAGTGCGACAGCGCTGAAAGCTAAAATTTGGCCTGGACAGGAAGAGGTTGAAAGTGCTCAGTACTGAAGTGGTTAATAATAGTGGGTTTCAGTTCTGTTTTATGATCAACCCAAACATCACCAATGATGACAAAGTAGGCAGCGGTGGCAGCAAAAGAAGCTGTGATCAGCCTCAGAGATGGAGGCTGCAATGCTCGCTTCACTCAAGTAGATTCAGTATCTTGCTGCAACCCCCTTTTTCTACAGGTTACTAAAAGTGTGTCAGACTATTATTAATTCATTAAATAAGATGACAGGCACTTAGACACGAGGTCTAAGTGAAATTACACTACTTAAAGGCCAATGTAAATGCTCATGTAGTTTTGAACTTTTGACCAATAAAACAAATCGGCAAAATACATATATAGTAAATTTTGCACCTTCATTGCTTCTGTAGTGTCAACCTTTTACACATCCTATATTGTGTTCACCTAAAAGAACCAATATTAAGCATTAAAGCTACTAATCAGCCTGACATCGAATTACAAGGTGATGTTAATTAGCTACAATATACATTTTATTTACTTAAAAAAATGGCAGTTATAATAATTTCTAGAAATTGTATTATTATGATGCATTTTCTTTCTTATATTCTACTGTTCAAGTTATTCATCAAGTCTGTACTTCTGGGTCACTAGTGACATGCTCTCCCTGGTTGATTGTGATTAATAATGTATACAATGAATTATGATTTGTTTTTTTCATTTCTTGTAACCTTAATCAAGGCCGTATCAACAAACTGTCTTTTTCATTAACTTGCTATTCAGCAACAGGCAAGGTTAGCTCTTCGCCTTAATGATGAATGATTTTTCTTTCTTTTTGGTTTCTTTTTTGATCAGCCTCTTTTTGTTCTTACTCTCTTTCATGTGTTTTTATGAAAACATTCTTCTGTTTGAACCAATTAAAAGTAAAGAGTAGGTTGATACTAACTTTTGACTTGTAAAAAGAGTGTCCTTCAGTGTCAGAGCTAAGAATGTGTGAAAATTATTTTCTGGTTTTGGGATTTCGTGGCAGATCTGGGGATTCTTGGTTGCTGGAGAACTGTTTTGTTTGTATTTCATTTTTTTATTGTAAAAAAAACAAAAACAAAACACAACAAAACAAAAAAAAATCTAGTGTGGTGTCTCCATGAACCATTAGAATGTAGACTTCTTATCACTCAAATACCAGCCACCTTGCCTTTTGGGTGGCTACTGAATGAAAAGGACCCAAATACATGGGGACACCCACCACAGACACAAGCCCGGGGGGGCAGATACATTATATGTTACCCTTGGAAACTGTTAAATGGATTTCTACTTGTTTACCTGAATGTAAGGACGACCCAATAATTTCTTCAGAAAATCTATTTAAAAGAAAAAGAAGCCACCCCTCATTCAGCACTTCATTAAAACATGTTAAAGATTATCCTAAGTGGTCATCTGTTTCACACTCGGTCACCTGTTCATTGAAAATCCCTATTCAAAAGATTTAATTTGCTTTTAACATTTAATTTTGGAATGAATAGACAAACAAAAACCACTGTTGAAGTTTTTGTTCATTCGATAAAAACTTTCTATCCTGCTCCTTTGATTTTTCCCTCGTTGTTGAAAAGGAATGGGAAAGGAATGAGCTTTCTTAGAACATTCTGTTCCTAAGAATTTTTGTGTGAAATCTACCCAGCTAACTCAAAGTGGGAGTATACTCCCTTGTATGATTTTTACCTATAGGTAAGCCTATAATAAGGCTTACCCATAGGTACAGTAAATATCTCCTAAACGTGCACCGTTTAGGAGATATTTACTTTAGATGCAGGCGGTGACATCACTCTGAAAGAACAGCGTACCCCTGCCATTTCTTCAGAGCTAAACCGTAAACAGTGACTTCCGCGCATGCGTCATCGCCGGCTCGGCCATTAATATTGCCGAAGCCCACAAAACCTGGAACGAAGACCAGGTGAGGATGAAAGCGCAGTGGTGACAGCGCGCCGCTGGATGGCTTTGTTATTAGGCAAGTATGTCATAATATGCTAGTATGCAATACTAGCACATTATGACTTAACCACTTGCCGACCAGCCATCACAGATATACTGCGGCAGGGCGGCTCTATTGTGTGAATCGCCGTACCGTTACGGAGTTCCGTGCAATAGCTATAGCAGGCACACGCGGGTGCGCACGTGCTTTACTGGAGCCTATGCGCATGGCCTTAGGCTGCGATGTCTGCAGGCCACCCGCCATAGCTCCACAGAGGGCCAGAACGGTAAGTGTCTGAATCTGCCAGTGTAAGCAAAGCAGATCCCCATTCTGACAGGGGAGTTGAGAGAGATCGTATGTTCCTAGTGATCTGGAACAGCGATCTCTCTCTACTTCCAGTCAGTCTACTCCCCCCACAGTTAGAAACACCTCCCTAGGGAACATTTAACCACTTGATCGCCACCCCTTCCCTGCCAGTGTCATTTATACAGTGATCAGTGGCTATTTTTAGCTCTGATCACTGTAATAATGTCACTGGTTCCGAAAAAGTGTCAAAAGTATCTGATCGGTCTTCCGCAATGTCGCAGTCCTGCAAAAAAAATCGCTGATCACCGCCATTACTAGTAAAAAAAAATGAATAATAAAAATACCATAAATCTATCCCCTATTTTGGAGACGCTATAACTTTTGCGCAAACCAATCAATATACGCTTTTTGCAATTCTTTTTACCAAAAATATGTAGAATACATATTGGTCTAAACTGATGAAGATTTTTTTATTTTTTTGGGATAATTATTATAGCAAAAAGTTACACCTTTTTTAAGAAAAAGTGTCGGTCTTTTTTTGTTTATAGTGCAAAAAATAAAAACCACAGAGGTGATCAAATACCACCAAAAGAAAGCTCTATTTGTTGTAGAAAAAAAGGACATAAATTTTGTTTGGGTACAATGTCGCACGACGTAAAGTAAGTCGTAGTGCCGTATCACAAAAAATGGTCTGGTCATTAAAGCGTTTGTTAATCCAAAAAAATTCAATAAAGATCCCGTTCCTTTAAAGCATGTTACACAGCACAATACTTGTGCTGTGTAATTTGGTCCCCTGTATCACCTGAATTACCTGGCTGATCCTGCCAGTTTCTACCCTCCCCTCTGTACACTGACCACAATATATCAGGGCTGTTGAGCCTTGACACCCTTGTCAGTGTTCGTGCCTCTGTCATACACTGCTATCTGCAGTTCTCCCTGTGTTTCCCTCTGTCCTCCTCACCTCCCTGTCATCTCTCACTATCCTAGTGCCTGTGCTGTATAAAAAAAAAAACAAAAAAATGATTTCTACCTGTTTTAACAGTGTCTTCCAGCGATCACATCTCCAGGCTCTCAGCTCCTCCCCTCCCTCCTCCCTGGATGATGTCAGCAGCGGAATCTCAGCTCCACCCACTGGAGATATCACACAGGGAGAGCAGACAGCCTGGATTCATTTTATCGCTGGAAGACACTGTTAAAACAGGTAGAAATCTTTTTTTTTATATAAAGCACAGGCACTAGGATGTAGCTTTTTATCTGACAGAGGGGATGATATAAAGATGAGATAGTGGCTTAACAACCACTTTAAGGGGGTAAATCCTTCCTGGGCTGAAGTGGTTAAACTGCTCAGTGCCTTTTTTTTTATTTCTTTTTTTATGACGTTTACTATTGTTTTAATGGGTGCAAATGACACCCAATAATATGTTGCTCCAGACTAAAAAGTATGTGCAGTTTTTGTTTTTAAAGGACAGCACTTTTTGAGTTTAGAGTCATTTATTTTTTTAAGAGATTGCAGCCAGTACAAGTCAGATGAAATATATTTTCTGGTTGTACACAACGATAAAAAATCTACTCTTATAACCCTTCTTTTAAATTACTTTTGCTGTATATGATCAAATGTCCTCTTTTTCATTGTGTCTCAATATTTTGTCAGACTGGGCATTTACTTTGCTTTTAGCCAGTAAACAAACCTTTGTTTTTGAGTATAGCTTGCTCTTTTGAAGCTGTGAAAATTATATGGTAGGAATCAATGAAACATGGAGTGTTTCAAGTCAAAAACATAATGTTTAGAGAAATATTTGTTGACACCATGGAATTTTAACATGCTATATTTCTGGAGTGAATCCTCAATATGTCAAATCTTAAAAGAAGGCACTAAAGTCACAGAAGAAACATAAAGTTTATTTGTGCTAAAAGGACAAAGGTAATAGGTAATTTACTTTTGTTTTACTGTACATGTATAGATAGGCGCACCTGAATTTTTTGGCTGACATAAGCACTAGAAATGTGTAATATAAGGTCTTGCCATGAGCAAAAATAAATTTTCTAAATTCAAAAATGTTCTGTAACGAGTCTCAGTTATATCCATAAAAAAATTGGGGTTTGCTCTATACCAGCATTTGTTTTTTTTCCAAGGAGCAGTGCCAGGAAGAACTGTATGTGTGAAGAGAGTTGATCGTCTATATTCATAAGTGCACTATACACTTCCAATTATTATTATACAGGATTTATATAGCACCAGCAAACTTACGCAGCTCTTTACAATAAAAGGAAGACAATACAGTTATAATACAAAAAAATACAAGAGGATTAAGAGGGCCCTGCTCAGAAGAGTTTATAATCTATTAGGGTGAGGCAGGTGGTACAAAAGGTTATAACTGTGAAGAATGAGCTGAAGTGGTAAAAGATTAGTTGGAGGCTTGATAGGCTTCCCTGAAGAGATGAGTTTTCAGGGATTGCCTGAAGGTAGCAAGAGTAGGAGATATCCGGACAGGTTGAGGTAGTGAGTTCCAGAGGGTGGAGGAACGGCTCTGGAGAAATCCTGGAGATGAGCATGAGAGGAGGAGACAAGGGAGCTTGAGAGTAGGAGGTCTTGGGAGGAGCGGAGAGGACGATTTGGGTGATATTTGGAGACAAGATTGGTGATGTAGCTCAGGGCAGCGTAGTGCTTAATATTTTGAATTGAATTCGCTGGGTGATTGAGAGCCAGTGTAGGGATTGGAGGAGAGGGTTGGCAGACATTGAATGGTTGGTAAGGTGGATAAGCCTGGCAGCAGCATTCATGATAGACTGAAGAGGGGATAGCCTATGGAGAGGCAGGCCAATGAGAAGGGAGTTGCAATAGTCAAGGCGAGAGATAACAAGGGAGTGAAAGAGGAGCTTGGTGGGTTCATTTGTTAACCACTTCAGCCCAGAAGAATTTACCCCCTTCCTGACCAGACCATTTTTTGTGATACGGCACTGCGTCGATTTAACTGACAATTACGCGGTCGTGTGACACTGTACCCATATAAAATTTATGTCCTTTTTTTCCCACAAATAGAGCTTTTTTTGGTGTTTGATCACCTCTATTTTTTGCGCTATAAGCAAAAGAAAAGCATCAATTTTGAAAAAAAAAAAAATTGTTTTTTACTTTTTGCTATAATAAATATCCCCAAATTAAAAAAATGTCTATCAGTTTAGGCCAATATGTATTTTTCTACATATTTTTGGTAAAAAAAAATCGCAATAAGCGTATATTGATTGGTTTGTGCAAAAGTTATAGTGTCTACAAATTAGGGGACAGATTTATGGCATTTTTATTATATTTTTTTACTAGTAATGGCGGCGATCAGCGATTTTTATTGGGACTGCGACATTGCAGCGAACAGATCGGACACTTCTGACAGTTTTTTGGGACTACTGACATTTATACAGTGATCAGTGCTAAAAATAGCCACTGATTACTGTATAAATGTCACTGGCAGGGATGAGGTTAACACTAGGGGGCGATCAAGGGTTTAAATGTGTTCACTAGGTGTGTGTTCTAACTGTAGGTGGATGGGACTGACTGGGAGAGAAGACCGATCGTTGTTCCTAAGCATTAGGAACAACAGATCTGTCTCCTCACCCCTGACAGTACGTATGGCGGGTGCTTTAAGGGATAGAGGGGGCACGCGTGCGCCCGCCTGGCGTCACTTAGGAGCCAATGCACGTGTCCGGCAATTGCTCCTGACAGAGCCATGAACAGAGATTTGTGTGTGTAAACACACAAATCCCCATTCTGGCTCTGTCAGGAGCGATCGCGGGTGCCCGGCGGACATCGTGGCCTCTTTGCACGTGCATTGGCTATATCCCCTATATCCCTTAAAGCACCCGCCATACAGCTATGGCAATGCGCGCAGAGGAGTCATTCTGCCACCATCAAATGATTAAAAAGGGGGTGTATTTTAGAAATGTTATGGAGGTGAAATCTACAAAATTTTGAAAACGATTGGATTTGAGGCTGAAAGGGCAGGTCAGAGTCTATGATTACACCTAGTACCCTGGCATGAGGGGAGGGACTGATGGTTACATTGTTGATTTTGATGGAGAAGTCATGGAGGGGGGCACAGATTAGTTTGGTTTTGGAGAGATTTAGTTTAAGGAAGTCGTGTGACATCCATCCTGACCACAATATTTGTCAGATTTAGGTAGATTCAGACTAGGTTCATATCCTGCAACAAAAAGTAGTAGAACATCTTTACAAAGTGAGGGAATCCCTCGTTCAGACAGTTGTAACCAGAATAGAATATGAAATTCTACTCCACTGAACTTTAAAAATGAGCGTTCTCGGACTGCGTGCGTTCCAGCAACCGGAGTCTCTTTAACCGGAAATGATGTGTGTGCGTAGCTCTGACTTACGCGTTTTGTCATAGGACATCATCTGAGACAGTCCTATGACGAAACGTGTAAGCAGGAGTTACGCAGTAGAATTTGACATAATTTATTCGTCCACCAAGGGACCTTTGATAGGTACTATGTTTTACTTTTTTTTGTTGGCATCTATATTTTATACTTAATAAAAAGTCTATCCGGAATTACACAATTTGGAGCCCATTTCTCCTTTACTTGAGGATACGTTTAAAATTACAACCCTGGATCCAGTGACAGCAGGATCGTAGGAAACTGCCCCCAGAGGACCTGGATTCTCTAGACTCCATCAGGATGAGCATAAGGAGGGAATGATCAGTCCGGTAGACTGTCGCACACTCACCCATGCGCTTTACCCCTGTAGGGGTACCAGGATCTGGTGAGTAGGGATCTAACAGGGGGAGCACAACAGTCACCTTACTATTTTGATCTGTGGATTGGAATCAAGCACAAAAGTTACTTTGAAATAACATCAGTCACGGGGAATGATACTGTGGGCTGCCTAAAATATTTTTATTATTTTTTTATTTTTTTATTTTCATCTCTCTACATATGTATAGTTTTTATTTTTTTGTTTTTTTTGCACTGAGTTGAAAAACGCTCTGAACACCTACACCACTTTGAAGAGTGATCCAATACCACTTTGAAGAGTAATCCAATACCTCTTTGAGGTGGACTTCCTTTGATCACCTCTGAATGTGGCTATGTTTATACAAATGTTATAGTTTATGTTGATCGTTTTGATATATATGCACTTACTAGTATTTTATGATCACAACACTGGGTTTTTGGGAAACCTGGAGCAGTAAAAAGGACCCCAGGATATTGTGGTTCTTATCACTTACCTGATAAGGGATATTTACTACGTCACCTTTAATACCTACCCGGGAAGGTAAGGTATTATCACTTTTCAGTTCACAGGCAGCACCATCTATTCCCTATTTTATATAACCTTAAATCAGTTAAATCAGTTTAGGCCGATATGTATTCTTCTTATCTCCTACATATTTTTGGTAAAAAATAAAAAGTAGAAAAATATTCATGGTATTCTTATGGCATTTTTATTATTATATTTTTTTTACTAGTAATTAGGGATGAGCTTTATGTTCAGGTCGAACATGAGTTCGACTTGAAAATCGGGTATTCGCCCGTTCGTCGAAAAACAAACATTATGGGGTGTTCACGGCAAATTCGAGCTCCGCGTAACGCCCCATAATGCACTGCGAGATGATTGGCCAAAGCATGCACTATGGCCTGCATGCTTTGGCCAATCCCAGCGCCCTCAGCTAAGAGAGCCATAATTGGCCAAAGGCAGGGTGCCATTGGCCAATTATGGCTCAGGGGGACTAAGTCCACACCCCACACTATATAAGGCTGCCTGCATGGCGGCCTTGTGTAGTGTGTTGTTGGCGTGGACGGAGAGAGAGTGTGATTTAGAGCAGGCAGGCAGGTTATTCAGTTAGTGCAAAAATAATAAATGATTCACTATAACTTGCCTTTACCTCAAGTGAAATCAAATAGCAGCGCTAAAATTAAATAATAACAAAAAGAATATGTATATGTGTATATATTAATAAAACTAAAATGTGACAAACTATTAAGTATCACTCACTTAAGAGCAGAATATATTCTAGTGTTATCAAAAGCCATACAGTATATATTAAATTAATAAACATAAAAAGTCCAATAAACAGTGACGTAGTGATGTAAGTGATAATTCATAAAATAATATGATATAGATCTTCAGTGAAAAAAATCTTCCACCACACCGCTGTGAAATGTGATCTCCACTCCCCTTCAGCGAGCAAACTCACCAGCTACTTTTGCCTTACACGTGTTCAGCTCACAGGCTATTCCCACACAGTAGGGGGCACAGTGATAACCTCCACTCAATCCCTGTTGGGTGTCCAGAGTATATATACAAGCGTACTCTCCACATGAAAAAAAGAAAAGCGATCCAATAGTGCAGTAACGCAATAAACTTTAATACAAGCAACACTCTCCTTCACCATTGAACTCACATTTCATAAACTCAAAAGAAGCACAGCAAACATGGTCATCACCAAAAAAACACTCTCCAAATGATGGACGGACGTATGGTGGTCACGGCGGACCCAGGCAGCTAGGTGTTCGGTAACACTCTCACCCGTTCCCTAGAGTCTCCTGGAGCCGCTTCCCCGCTTCCTCGTATGGCGTTTCCTGTCACAGCGTCCTACGTCAAGCGCGTCAGATTGCCTAGTAGCCACGCCCCGACATGTTTCGTCACAAGGGACTTATTCATGGGATTGGCTAAACAGTCTGGCAATCTTTCTTAAATACCCCCCTCTCGTATGACGGGCGGTAATGATGACACCGCGCCTGCGCACTACCCGTGTCTCCGCTCTCACCATACGTGTACATTGCTTTGTGTACAAAGGTCAACATACATTTAAAATCCTCTATTACTACAAATATTAAATATGCCACTATACAGCAACAAGAAAGCTGATTGGTAGTCCCGCAAAGCCATCTGTAGACAGCGCAGATCACCAATCATACTCACGTGTGTTCTATATTGCAGGTATAAAATTACACTTTATAAAACATCTTATAAAAAATGTAAAATTTTAATACTGTAAAAAATAAAATTAACATTAAAACTGAATGGTTGAAAAAATGAAAAAACTTAACCCATTACGGTCCATCCCAGATTATTATATCTCATGGGCACCCTAAATAAACCTCGACGACACACATTTCTTATCTCAGATTCCCTTTCTATAATTACTAAAGTGCAATATGTTATCATATCCAGCCTGTCCTCCCTACCTGTCACTCTCACTTATAGGTGATCTCACGATTGCGTTGGTGTTGCAGATTCTCAACCTATCAATATTTAAGATTAGGGTGACATGTATAAAGGACCTCAACTGTTCACTCAATAATCATTAATGAAACAGTTGAGGTCCAATTCTATATTTAAACCCCCAGGGAAAAGACATCTAAAAAAGTATATCCATCGGGTTTCTCGTTGAGAAAGATCCCTTATTCTGTTTGAGCCCCTCCATGATGGATATACAATGTCTATCCCACAGAACTGTAGTACACTGGGGTCCTGGTTATGATATTCCTTAAAATGGAGGGACACGCTGTGATACTTAAAACCATTTTTTATATTGGTTAAATGCTCAGAAATACGGACCCTCGGTAGTCTTTTCATGCGTCCTACATAGAACAGGCCGCATGGGCACCACATCAAGTAGACCACAAATGATGAATTACATGTGATGAACTCCTTTATTTCAAATGTCTCATTTACTCGATTAGTGATGCTCTTCGTGCTCCTGCTCCTGTTTCTCACTGTTCTGCAACATATGCACTTATTGCACGGAAAAAAACCTTTTAGATTGATTTTAATTGATGGTCGGCCTGGAGGGTCAAGGATTTTTCTTACCACTTTGTCTCCAAAGTTGGGGGCCCTTCTGTAAATAAACGTGGGAATTTCTGGTAACATCTCTCCTAGATGTCGGTCCCTACGGAGTATGTACCAATATTTTTTTATAATGTTCTCTATCTCTCTGTACTGACTGTGATAGTTCGATATAAAGCCCCATTGGTGTCTTTCCTCAGATCTAATCCTTTCTTTATTTTTCAAACAGTCCTCCCTTGGTATATTAGCAACCCGCTCTATGACCTCATCCATGGATTTTTCTGAGTATCCTTTCTGAAGGAATCTCTCCTTTAAAACATTTGCCTGCGTGTAATACTTCCCTTGTTCAGTGCAATTCCGGCGGACCCTCAAAAATTGTCCCTTCGGGATGTTCTTTATCCATACAGGGTGATGGCCACTCCTGATGGACAAAAAACTGTTCCGGTCCGTCGGTTTAAAGTATACACTAGTTACCAGAGACTGTTCCTTCCTTTCAATGGCCACGTCCAAAAAATTAACGCATGTCTCGCTGATCTGGGCCTCCAATTTGATATTGTTATTATTGGTGTTGAGGTATTTTAAAAATTCATCGACAGAGTCCCTAGATCCCTCCCAGATGAACAGGAGGTCGTCTATGAACCTTGGATAGAATTTCAGTTGGGGAAAAGACCCCCCCAAGATGGTCTTGGGGACCAGTGTTTTATGAATGAATGGTTGGAATTTTTTAACAGAGTGGGGAGGGAGTTACAAGATCTGGTGCTCACTAGGAAACAGGTTAAATTGGGGAAGCTCAATGAACAAATTAATATCATTCGCAGCAAATTAGAACCAATGAATGAGTCAAACCAGATGAAGGAATTTAATAACAATATGAAAAAGAAACTTGAAAAAGTTGACCGAGACACACAAAGGAAAAAAACATTTCCAGGAGGCGAAGGGGCTGTCGGGCAGGACAACGGCAACAAACCAAAAAAGAGATTGAGGGATATGTAAATACGGGTATTTACAACTTAAGTGAAGTGACACTAAATGCCAAAGAGATGAACATTTTAAATTTGGGCCTTAAATGTGCTCCGAGGAAAGTGCTAAATAAGTTTGGAGTGTACATTGACACTCATAAATTTATTAGATCTCTCAACATCAAAAAATATTTCCTCAGTCACCCAGTAGTTTCTGCTAACAATGTCACGTCATCTTCTAATAAAGTTGACAGTGGCCTGAGGAACAAATCGTTATTTAATCCCCAAAACTCTAATAATCATTATGTGGAGGTATTCAAAAATCTAGTTTTGAAAGATCTAGACACCATTAAAGTGAAAGAGGAAGTGAATCCGAAGTACATCAATGAAGGAATCAGGTCACTAGAGAAACGGAACAATATTATTGTACGCCCGGCTGACAAGGGAGGGGGGGTAGTCATTTTGGATAAGTCCTTTTACCATGGACAACTTTCAAATATGCTAAATGACCGCTCCACATATGAGAGATTAACCACTGACCCTACTGAGAAATATAGGGAACAATTAAACTCACTGGTTGAGTGGGGTTATGCTAGTAATGCCCTGAATCTCAGAGAAAGAAGATACCTTGTCCCTAGTGCGTGTAGGATTCCAGTAATATACACACTTCCCAAAATCCACAAGGATGCTAAACTGCCCCCAGCGCGCCCGATTGTAAACGGGATAGGATCCGTCACGGCAAGGTTGGGAGAGTACCTAGATAGGTTTTTCCAGCCAAGTGTGAAAACCACTAAGGCGTATCTGAGAGACACCACCGACCTTCTCCAAAGACTGGGGGAGGTGTCTTTGAATCCTGCCGCCGATATCCTTTTAGTGACAGCAGACGTGTCCTCATTATACACGATCATTCAACATGAGGATGCATCTCTGTCATTGAACTGGGCCCTGAGTAAAAGGGAGGACATTCCTGACATGCAGAAGAGATTTGTGGGCCAGGCCCTAAACTTCTGAGTGTCACACAATTATTTTTGGTGGAATGGGCACTTCTTTTCTCAGCAGGTTGGCGTGGCTATGGGGGCTAAATTTGCCCCTAGCCTCGCCAACCTGTTTATGGCTGAGTGGGAGGACAGGTTCATCTTTAGTAAGTCTTTTCCCCAACTGAAATTCTATCGAAGGTTCATAGACGACCTCCTGTTCATCTGGGAGGGATCTAGGGACTCTGTCGATGAATTTTTAAAATACCTCAACATCAATAATACCAATATCAAATTGGAGGCCCAGATCAGCGAGACGTGCGTTAATTTTTTGGACGTGACCATTGAAAGGAAGGAACAGTCTCTGGTAACTAGTGTATACTTTAAACCGACGGACCGGAACAGTTTTTTGTCCATCAGGAGTGGCCATCACCCTGTATGGATAAAGAACATCCCGAAGGGACAATTTTTGAGGGTCCGCCGGAATTGCACTGAACAAGGGAAGTATTACACGCAGGCAAATGTTTTAAAGGAGAGATTCCTTCAGAAAGGATACTCAGAAAAATCCATGGATGAGGTCATAGAGCGGGTTGCTAATATACCAAGGGAGGACTGTTTGAAAAATAAAGAAAGGATTAGATCTGAGGAAAAACACCAATGGGGCTTTATATCGAACTATCACAGTCAGTACAGAGAGGTAGAGAACATTTTCAAAAAATATTGGTACATACTCCGTAGGGACCGACATCTAGGAGAGATGTTACCAGAAATTCCCAAGTTTATTTACAGAAGGGCCCCCAACTTTGGAGACAAAGTGGTAAGAAAAATCCTTGACCCTCCAGGCCGACCATCAATTAAAATCAATCTAAAAGGTTTTTTCCGTGCAATAAGTGCATATGTTGCAGAACAGTGAGAAACAGGAGCAGGAGCACGAAGAGCATCACTAATCGAGTAAATGAGACATTTGAAATAAAGGAGTTCATCACATGTAATTCATCATTTGTGGTGTACTTGATGTGGTGCCCATGGGGCCTGTTCTATGTAGGACGCATGAAAAGACTACCGAGGGTCCGTATTTCTGAGCATTTAACCAATATAAAAAATGGTTTTAAGTATCACAGCGTGTCCCTCCATTTTAAGGAATATCATAACCAGGACCCCAGTGTACTACAGTTCTGTGGGATAGACATTGTATATCCATCATGGAGGGGCTCAAACAGAATAAGGGATCTTTCTCAACGAGAAACCCGATGGATATACTTTTTTAGATGTCTTTTCCCTGGGGGTTTAAATATAGAATTGGACCTCAACTGTTTCATTAATGATTATTGAGTGAACAGTTGAGGTCCTTTATACATGTCACCCTAATCTTAAATATTGATAGGTTGAGAATCTGCAACACCAACGCAATCGTGAGAT
Source organism: Aquarana catesbeiana (assembly GCF_042186555.1). Taxonomy (NCBI): domain Eukaryota; kingdom Metazoa; phylum Chordata; class Amphibia; order Anura; family Ranidae; genus Aquarana; species Aquarana catesbeiana. The sequence goes on along the minus strand of NC_133325.1, from coordinate 206,727,243 downwards.
CACCTATAAGTGAGAGTGACAGGTAGGGAGGACAGGCTGGATATGATAACATATTGCACTTTAGTAATTATAGAAAGGGAATCTGAGATAAGAAATGTGTGTCGTCGAGGTTTATTTAGGGTGCCCATGAGATATAATAATCTGGGATGGACCGTAATGGGTTAAGTTTTTTCATTTTTTCAACCATTCAGTTTTAATGTTAATTTTATTTTTTACAGTATTAAAATTTTACATTTTTTATAAGATGTTTTATAATGTGTCATTTTATACCTGCAATATAGAACACACGTGAGTATGATTGGTGATCTGCGCTGTCTACAGATGGCTTTGCGGGACTACCAATCAGCTTTCTTGTTGCTGTATAGTGGCATATTTAATATTTGCAGTAATAGAGGATTTTAAATGTATGTTGACCTTTGCACACAAAGCAATGTACACGTATGGTGCGAGCGGAGACACGGGTAGTGCGCAGGCGTGGTGTCATCATTACCGCGCGTCATACGAGAGGGGGGTATTTAAGAAAGATTGCCAGACTGTTTAGCCAATCCCATGAATAAGTCCCTTGTGACGAAACATGTCGGGGCGTGGCTACTAGGCAATCTGACACGCTTGACGTACGGCGCTGTGACAGGAAGCGCCATACGAGGAAGCGGGGAAGCTGCTCCAGGAGACTCTAGGGAACGGGTGAGAGTGTTACCGAACACCTAGCTGCCTGGGTCCGCCGTGACCACCATACGTCCGTCCATCATTTGGAGAGTGTTTTTTTGGTGATGACCATGTTTGCTGTGCTTCTTTTGAGTTTATGAAATGTGAGTTCAATGGTGAAGGAGAGTGTTGCTTGTATTAAAGTTTATTGCGTTACTGCACTATTGGATCGCTTTTCTTTTTTTCATGTGGAGAGTCCGCTTGTATATATACTCTGGACACCCAACAGGGATTGAGTGGAGGTTATCACTGTGCCCCCTACTGTGTGGGAATAGCCTGTGAGCCGAACACGAGAGTGTAAGGCAAAAGTAGCTGGTGAGTTTGCTCGCTGAAGGGGAGTGGAGATCACATTTCACAGCGGTGTGGTGGAAGATTTTTTTCACTGAAGATCTATATCATATTATTTTATGAATCATCACTTACATCACTGTTTATTGGACTTTTTATGTTTATTAATTTAATATATACTGTATGGCTTTTGATAACACTAGAATATATTCTGCTCTTAAGTGAGTGATACTTAATAGTTTGTCACATTTTAGTTTTATTAATATATACACATATACATATTCTTTTTGTTATTATTTAATTTTAGCGCTGCTATTTGATTTCACTTGAGGTAAGGGCAAGTTATAGTGAATCATTTATTATTTTTGCACTGTTTGAATTTTTAAGCGGCAGCTGTCAGTGAGGTTTAGGTCTGTGAGCGCAGGGTTTGGCACATAGGAAGGGGCAGTGATCCTGTGGACCATATCAAGTGATATAGGTTATTCAGTTAGCTGCAGTGTATTTAATATATATATATATATATATATATACAGTCAGTCTTGTGTGTATATATATATATATATATATATATATATATATCCACTGCATCCAGTTTTTAGCTATATCGGACTGCAGGCCATTCCTGGTGTATTTATTTATTTAAGGTACTTATATAGCACCGTCAATTTACGCAGCGCTTTACATATACATTGTACATTCACATCAGTCCCTACCCTCAAGGAGCTTACAATCTAAGGTCCCTAACTCACATTCATACATACTAGGGACAATTTAGACAGGATCCAATTAACCTACCAGCATGTCTTTGGAGTGTGGGAGGAAACCGGCGTACCCGGAGGAAACCCACGCAGGCACAGGGAGAACATGCAAACTCCAAGCAGGTAGTGTCGTGCTTGGGATTCGAACCAGTGACCCTTCTTACTGCTAGGTGAGAGTGCTACCACTACACCACTGTGGTGTACTTTTTCTAATATACTTCAGGCAGGCAGGTTATTCAGTTAGCTGCAGTGTATTAATATATATATATATATATATATATACATACACTGCATCCAGTGTAACCAAGCCTATATCTGACTGCAGGCCATTCCTGATGTACTTTTTCTAATATAATTCAGGCGGTGTACACAGTACCGTGCACCCATAGTGCAGTTGCTACTACTTTTCTGGTGGTGTACACAGTACACAATACAGTTCACCCATAGTTGCTATTATACTTCTGGTGGTGTACACAGTACCGTGCACCCCTAGTGCAGTTGCTACTACTTTTCTGGTGGTGTATACAGTACACAATACAGTGCAACCATAGTTGCTATTACACTTCTGGTGGTGTACACAATACCGTGCACCCCTAGTGCAGTTGCTACTACTTTTCTGGTGGTGTACACAGTACAAAATACATACAGTGCACCCATAGCTGCTATTAGACTTCTGGTGGTATACACAGTACCGTGCACCCATAGTGCAGTTGCTACTACTTTTCTGGTGGTGTACACAGTACACAATACAGTGTAGTGTGGTTTTGCTAGACAAAATTTACAGCATGTCCGGAAGACCACCAAGGAGAGGCAGACGCTCACAGGCTACTAAAAGAGGGCAAGCAGGCTCTGTGTCTACAGTCAACAGTGCTGGTCGTGGACACGGTGCATTCTCAGCGTGTGGCCGTGGGGCATGCTTGTCCTTTTTTTCTGCAGCTGGCCATGTTATTGAGCCACAACATGCAGAAGAGTTGGTGGAATGGATAACAAAGCCTCCTCATCCTCTGTCACCCAGGCTCGGAGTAGTTTGCCTGCCAATGCAGCTGCCAAAGCGGCCAATTCCATTGGCTCCATGTCAACAGTCACTCCTTCCCTAGCCCCACCATCATGCACGGAGGAGTCCCCCGAACTATTCGACCACAGTGTCGGATACATGCTTGCAGGGGGATGCACAGCGATTTGAAGATGGTACCGATGATGGTACCCAGGTTGAGGAAGGGAGTAATGTGAAGCTAGAGAGAGGGGGTACCCAAGAAGGACAAGAAACTGGCAGTCATGTTCCCCCACCTGCAGCATACTGCCAAGTTTGCTCCAGTGATGAGGAGGGAGGGGATGATGAGATCACTGACTCTACTTGGGTGCCTGATAGAAGAGAGGAGGAGGAGGAAGCACATCTCCAACAAGGCAGGATGCCCTCCAGGGGGCATCTTAAGGGCAGCCACCCTATTGCATCACGCCGCAGAGCTAAGCAGGTGCAGGGCGCTGCTGGCTCCCCGTATATTTTGAAAAGTTCTTTGGTGTGGGCCTTTTTTGACACGTGTGCAGCAGATCGCACCATTGCTGTTTACAATATATGTCTGAAGCGTATCAAGTGTGGCCAAAACAGCAGCCGCTTGGGCACCACATGCTTGACCACACATATGATGACCTCCCATGCAGTCTGTTGGCAACAGCACTTAAAAGACCCACATCAAAGAACAAGGTGGACCTCTCCTTGCTCCTCATCAGCTGGGATCTCCAACCCCACTATACCTCCAGTCCTCTCAGAAACCTGCACTGAGGGGAATGAAGGTATAGAAATAGGTGTCCCAAACGTCATTTCTTTTTACGGAAGGCCATTCCGGCTCTCTACCAGCATGTAGAAGGCAATGTCTTGGCCTCGTTGGACAGGGCAGTCAGCAGTAAGGTGCATATTACCACTGACTCATGGTCCAGCAGGCATGGACAGGGACATTACCTTTCTTTCACAGTGCACTGGGTAACTGCTGGCAGCTGGGAAGGATGCAGGACAGGGTTCACTATTGTTGGAGCTTGTTCCGCCAGCTAGTGGTGATTCTGCCACAGTTCTCTCCTCCACCCCCTCCTCTTCATCTTCCTCTGTGGCCTCTTCCACTGCAGATTTGTCCTCTGAACCAGCGGTGCTCCGTAGGCGTTTAAGGGGCTACGCAAGCACTCTGGCTAAAAGATGCCATGCGGTGCTTGAGTTGGTCTGCTTAGGGGACAGGAGCCACACTGGGGCAGAAATTCTGTCAGCTCTGCAGGGGCAGGCTCAGAGGTGGTTGACGCCAAGCCAGCTTCAGCCAGGAATGGTTGTATGCGACAATGGCACCAACCTCCTCTCCGCCCTCTGACATTGACACTTGATCCATGTTCCCTGTTTGGCTCACGTCCTGAATTTGGTGGTGCAGTGGTTCTTGAGCAGGTACCCGGGCTTACAGGATCTCCTGAGGCAGGCCAGGAAAGTCTGTGGTAATTTCCGCCGGTCATATAATGCCAGGGCTTGGCTGGCTGACCTTCAAAGGGAATGCAACCTGCCCAAGAACCGCCTCATTTATGACATGCCCACCAGGTGGAACTCAACGCTGGCAATGCTGCAGTGGCTGCACATGCAGCAGAGGGCCATCAATGAGTACCTGTGTGAGTATGCCACCAGGACAGGGTCAGAGGAGCTTGGCTTTTTTTCACCACGCCAGTAGCTACTGATCAAGGATGCATGCACTGTCCTGTCACCATTTGAGGAGGCCACGAGGAGGGTGGGCAGTGACAGTGCATGCATCAGTGATACTGTCCCTCTTTTCTTCCTGTTTGAGCACACGCTTCCTTACCTCTCAAGGCCCCCTTTATCCAGATAGTATTCCTGCGGGCCCGCCGATCACACAAGAAGAAAAAGAGGAGGAGGCGGAGGAGGAGGAGGATTGTGTCAGCATGGAGGTGGAGGATAACACTCAGCATCAGAAGCAGTCTTCGAGGGATCATTTTCGGTCCCCAGAAACCCATGGAGTTGTATGTGGCTGGGAGGAGGTGGTTGCGGATCATGTGATCCTTAGTGACCCAGAAGAATCAGGATCGAATGCCTCTGCAAACTTACGCTGCATGGCCTCCCTGATCCTGCAAAGCCTGCTAAAGGACCCTTGGATTCGTGGTATCAAGGAGAGGGATCATTACTGGCTGGCAACCCTTCTTGATCCACGTTACAAGGGTAAGGTTGCAGAACTTATCCAGCCTTTGCAGAGGGAGCAGAGGATGAAACATCTTCGGGAGGCCTTGCAGAAAGGTTTGTGCAATGCGTTTCCAGAGCCTGGTAGGTTACAATTCCTGGTGCCGGACAACGTGTTGCTGAGGCTTCGTTCAGTCACAGAAAGAGCGGTGGAGAAGGTGGCTGGCTGACCGATGCCTTCAGACAATTCTTCAGTCCTCAGCGCCAAGGTTTGATTGGTTCCAGCAACCATCGCCAGCGTCTGACTTACATGGTGCAGGAATATCTAGGGGCAAGATCAGACTTGGAGACCTTTCCAACAAAACATCCACTGGGTTACTGGGTCTTGAGGATGGACCACTGGCCAGAGCTTGCACAATATGCAATTGAGCTACTGGCCTGTCCTGTATCCAGCGTTCTTTCTGAACTCACATTCAGTGCTGCTGGAGGCTTTGTAACCGATTACAGAGTGCTCCTGTCCACAGACTCTGTTGATCAGCTCACATTCATAAAAATTAATCAGTCTTGGATCACCAGCTACCAAGCACCTGATGCTGATGTAACCGATTGATTTTTCTATGGATGTGGGATCCCTTGAAGACTGCCTATACTGAGTGACTATCCTATTATGCTGAGTGACTATCCTATTATGCTGAGTGACTATTCTATTCCTCCTCAATCTTCATGATGATAGCTTCTAATTAATTTAAACTAATCTAATATTAAACTATTTTTGGTTCAGGGCACCACCCCCACTGCCTAAGGCCCAATTTTTCTACCCCTGTTGGGGTGTGTAATTACAATTTTTGATCAAATATGTCACAGTAGGGCTCGTTCCTGCTTTTAACAAGAGTGTCTGTGAGGGGTTGCAGTGTTGTGGCACCACCACCAATGCCTAAGGACCAATTTTTCTGCTCCTGTTTGAAAGGACTGCGTAATTAGAATTTTTTTTGATCTAATATTTCACAGCAGGGCCTGTTCCTGCTCTCAACAAGAGTATCTGTGAGGCTTTACAGTGTTGTGCCACCACCACCACCTCCTAAGGCCTATTTTTTCTGCCCCTGTTTAACAGGGGCATATATTTACAATTTTTGCTCTAATATTTCACAGCAGGGCTCGTTCCTGTGCTCACCAAGAGTAACTGTGAGGGCTTACAGTGTTGTGGCACCACCACCAAAGGCCCAATCTTTCTGCTCCTGTGTAACAGGGGCATGTAATTACAATTCTTGATATAATATTTCACAGCAGGGCCCGGTCCAGCGCCCACCAAGAGCAACTGTGAGGGCTTACAGTGTTCTGGTACCACCAACACCTAAGGCCCAATTTTCTGCAGAGTATATAGGGCAGGCCGTATAGTATATACAGGCGGTCCCCTATTTTCAAACATCCGGCTTGCAAACGACTCCTACTTACAAATAGAGGGAGATAAAAGGAAGTGAGAGGAAATCTACCCCTAGGAAGGGAAATTCTCTCCTGTAAGAGTTAATTAGGGAAAAAAGTGTCTCCACTGATGATTTATCACCAATCTTTGTTTCCCTAATAACCCCGAATTTTCAAAATCCAATTGTCATTGGGACAGAAAGTGAGGTGAAATCGTCTGAACAGGGGCACGGACAGCAAAACAAATGTTACAGGGGTGATAACTCTTCCCTATGTTATCCAAAAAGCTTAAAAATAGATTTTTTTGGCTGGAGCTACACTTAGAAAATGTACCTGTTCCAAATTACAAACAGATTCAACTTAAGAACAAACCTACAGTCCCTATCTTGTTTATAACCTGGGGACCGCCTGTATACTGCTGTTCAGAGTATATAGGGCCTTGGAGCCCCACGCCTTTTTTTTTAATTTGGGTGCGGGGTTCCTCTTAATATCAATACCAGACCCAAAGGGCCTGGTAATGGGCTGGGGGGGGGGGTATGCCATTTTTCTCAATGATTTTTATCTATATTGCTGGGACCCGACAATACATTACAGCCGCAAGCAGTTTTAGATGACTTTTATTCCTTTAGAAATGTAATTTTGCTGCAGGGACTTTTCTAAACATGGGAAAAATGTGCCACCTTACAGGCATACTATAGTCACCCCCCAGGCACGATATTTAAAGGAATATTTCACTTTTATTGTTTCACTTTAAGCATTATTAAAATCACTGCACCCAAAACAAATTAGTTTTTAAAACTTTTCTTTGCTTTGATACATGTCCCCTGGGGCAGGACCCGGGTCCCCAAACACTTTTTATGACAATAACTTGCATATTTGCCTTTAAAATTAGCACTTTTGATTTTTCGCGTTCGGGTCCCATAGAGTTTGACTGTGTTTGCTTGTTCGCACAAACTTTTTGTCAGATTGCATGTTCTGCCACGAATTGAACCAGGGGGGTGTTCAGCTCATCCCTACTAGTAATGGCGGTCATCTGCAATTTTTAGCGGTACTGCGACATTTATACAGCGATCAGTGCTATAAATATTCACTGATTACTGTATAAATGTCAATGGTAGGGAAGGCGTTAACACTAGGGGGAGATCAAGTGGTTAAATGTGTGTTCCCTCAGTGTGTTCTAACTGTATGGGGATAGGACTGACTAGGGGAGGAGACATATCGTTGTTACTACTTAGTAGGAACAAATGACATGTCTCCTCTTCCCTGACAGAAGAGGGTATTGTGTGTTTACACACACAAATTCCCGTGCACGCAATAGCGTGTGGCCGTCGGTGATCACGACCGCCGGCCACATGCATCGGGTCCCCCGCTGTGCAGCAGGCGTGCAAGCGTGCAGCAGGCGACGCGCATGCCATCTGGTGGCTCCTAAAGGGAACCCCGTACCCATACGGGGTTTTGTGAAGGGGGGCCATTCTGCCCCTGTAAAAAGATGTGAGTCGGTCAAGAACCGGTTAAGGGGGGATTTTTGACAATTTGGGGTTTTTAGTGAAACAAGCATTGGTGATAAAGCATCAGTGAAGAGGAGACACGTTTTTCCCATATTAACTCTTACAGGAGAGAATTTCCCTTCCTAGGGGTAGATTTCATCTCAGTTCCTGTTGTCTCCTTCCATTTGCAAGTAGGAGTCTGCAGAAATTGGGGCCTTAGGTGTTGGTGTTGCCACAACACTGTAAGCCCTCACAGTTACTCTTGGTTGGTGCAAGAATGGGCTCTGCTGTGAAATATTAGATCAAGAATTGTATTTACATGTCCCTATTGAACAGGGGCAGAAAATTTGGGCCTTAGGCACTGGTGCCACAACACTGCAACCCCTCACAGATACTCTAGTTGGAGCGCAGGAATGAGCCCTCCTGCAAAATATTGCATCAAAAATTTTAATTACACCCCCCTGTTAAACAGGGGCTGAAAAATTGGGCCTTAGGCACTGGTGCTGGTGCCACAACACTGCAACCCCTCACAGATACTCTAGTTGGAGCGCAGAAACGAGCCCTGCTGCAAAGTATTGCATCAAAAATTGTAATTACACGCCCCTGTTGAACAGGGGCAGAAAAATTGGGCCTTAGCCACTGGTGGCAGCGCCCAGAACCCAAAATATTCTTACAAGCTATCAGCATGATCATTGAGGAGGAAGAGGATAGTTACTCAGCATAACAGGATAGTCACTCAGCATCAGCATAGGCAGTTTTGAAGGGATCTGACATTTCCAAAAAAATTATACGGTTACATCAGCATCAGGTGCTTGGTAGCTGGTGGTGATCCAAGACTGATTAATTTTTTTGAAGGTCAGTCGATCGACTGAGTCGGTGGACAGGCGCACCCTGTGATCGGTTACAAAACCTCCAGCAGCACTGAATGTGCGTTGCGAAAGAACGCTGGATGCAGGACAGGCCAGTAGCTCAATTGCATACTGTGCAAGCTCTGGCCAGTGATCCATCCTCAAGACCCAGTAACCCAGAGGATTTTTGTTGGAAAAGGTGTCCAAGTCAGATCTTGCCCCTAGGTATTCCTGCACCATGTAAAACAGACGCTGGCGATGGTTGCTGGAACCGATCATACCTTGGGGCTGTGGACTAAAAAATTGTTTGAATGCATCGGTCAGATGGCCACCTTCTCCACCGCTCCTTCTTTGACTGACCGAAGCCTCAGCAACACGTTGTCCAGGAACAGGAGTTTGTAACCTCCCAGTCTCTGGGAACGCATTGCACAAACCTTTCTGCAAGGCCTCTCGAAGATGTTTCATCCTCTGCTCCCTCTGCGATGGCAAGATAAGGTTAACCTTGTAACGTGGATCAAGGAGGGTTGCCAGCCAGTATTGATCCCTCTCCTTGATACCACGAATACAAGGATCCTTACGCAGGCTTTGCAGGATCAGGGAGGCCATGCAGCGTAGGTTTGCAGAGGCATTTGGTCTGGAGTCCTTTGGGTCACTAAGGACGACATGATCCGCAGCCACCTCCTCCCAGCCACGTACAAGTCCATGGGTTTCTTGGGACTGTAAATGATCCCTTAAAGACTGCTACTGATGCTGAGTGCCAGGCTCCATCTTCATGCTGACACAATCCTCCTCTTCCTCCTCCTCCTCCTCGTCCTCTTCCTGTGTGATCGGCGGGCACGCAGGAACACTGTCTGGATAAAGAGGGCCTTGAGAGCTAAGGAAGTTCTCCTCTTCCTGCCTCTGTTCTGCCTCAAGTGCCCTGCCCTGTCCATTATTCCACACAGTATGTGCTCCAACAGGTGGACAAGGGGGACAGTGTCACTGATGCATGCACTGCCACTGCTCACTATCCTCGTGGCCTCCTCAAATGGTGACAGGACAGTGCATGCATCCCTGATCATGGCCCACTGGCGTGGGGAAAAAAAACAAGCTCCCCTGACCCTGTCCTGGTGCCATACTCGCACAGGTACTCATAGATGGCCCTCTGCTGTGTGTGCAGCCACTGCAGCATGGCCAACGTTGAGATCCACCTGGTGGGCATGTCATAGATAAGGCGGTTCTAGGGCAGGTTAAATTCCTTTTGGAGGTCAGCCAGCCAATCACACTGGTATTATATGACCTGCGGAAATGCACACAGACTTTCCTGGCCTGCCTCAGGACATCCTGTAAGCTCGGGTACCTGCCCAAGAACCGCTGCACCACCAAGTTAAGGACGTGAGCCAAACAGGGCACATGGGTCAGTTGTCCCTGTCGGAGGGCGGAGCTGTATATTGTGAGTACCCTCCTGGTGGGAATTTTTGCTTTTAATAAATCCTTGGCTATATTACACTATGGAGCTTTTTCTTTCTTTTATGTGGTATTATTGATGTCATCTGAGAGGATTGGAGTTCACATCAGCATACCCTGAATGAGCCCAGGAGTGGCTCCAATGCGTATTTAGACACTGTTTAATTACTGTGTCACACGCCTAGAGGTGAGCGCAAGCACGATTGGGGGGTCACAGGAGAGCACTGAAGCATGTTTTAATGTGGACACCGTTAATGAGAAGCATGATGGACACTAATTTTTTATGGACACTATATACTTGCACTTTACGTTTTGCCACTTATTAGTTGTTCTTTAGTTGGATGTGGACACGTGATTGCTACATAACCAGCACCTGGATTTTTGCATCCATAGTTATATGCATATATTGTTTTCTTTTTGCATGTTGCATTTTTTAGTATATTTTCACAATAGGATTGTACTTACTATATGCATTTGTTTGGTATTGGCATTTTTGTCTTTTTGGGTTTTGTCACAATAATTTTTCAGCACAGTCCTATATTTATTATTTATTTTTTATCTTTATTTTTAGCGCAGACACAATAATTTATATATGACTGCCAGATTGCTGTCCTTCTTGGGCACCCCCTCTCTCTGGGCTCACGTTACTGCCTTCCTCCAGCTGGGTACCATCATCGGAGCCTTCAAAACACTGGGCATCCTCCTGGAGCATGTACCCAACACTGTGGTCAAACAGTTCGGGGGACTCCTCAGGAGGACACGGTGGGGCTAGGGAAGGAGTGACTGATGTCATTGAACCGAGGGAAGAGGCTGTGTTGGCAGCTGCTTTGCCAGACAAAGTACCCTGAGCCTGGGTGAGAGAGGATGAGGAGGATGAGGACGACTTGGTCAACCACCCTACTAAGTCTTCCGCATGTTGCGGCTCAACACGGCCGGCTGCCGAAAAAAAGGACAAGCATGTCCCACTGCCACATGCTGTTGAGGATGCACCGTCTCCACGACCAGCACTGTTGCCTCTAGACACAGAGCCTGCTTGCCCTCTATTATTGGCTTGTGACTGTCTACCTCTCCTTGTTGGCCTTCCAGACATACTAATGGCCTGCAGTGAGATGTAGCTGCACAAAGCTGGGATGTATATATATACTGATTCTGCAGCTGGCAGAATCAACTGCCTACCTCTAGTATTATTAGTATGAGAACACCAGCAATTGTCTTCAGGTAGCTTTAGGTGCACACTGTGCAGAGGGCGCAGTACACTAACTGTAAATACTGTAGCTGCCTGCCTGTGGTATTAATAGGAGCAGACCAAAAGCAATTGTCTCCAGGTAGCTTTAGGTGCACGCTGTGCAGAGGACGCACTACACTAACTGTAAATGCTGTAGCTGCCTGCCTGTGGTATTAATAGGATCATAAGAACACCACTAATTTTCTTCAGGTTGCTTTAGGTGCACACTGTGCAGAGGACGCACTACACTAACTGTAAATACTGTAGCTGCCTGCCTGTGGTATTAATAGGATCAGAAGAACACCACTAATTTTATTCAGGTAGCTTTAGGTACACACTGTGCAGAGGACACAGTGCACTAACTGTAAATACTGTAGCTGCCTGCCTGTGGTATTAATAGGAGCAGAACAACAGCAATTGTCTCCAGGTAGCTTTAGGTGCACACTGTGCAGAGGACGTGTCAGGTCACCTGGGACCAGGTGACAGACGCACTCTGTAGGAGTCAGAAGTGCACCGCTAAGGTAGTGGACCCTAGGACTGACTGCTTCAGATTGAACCCTGGAAGGTTCAGGAAGCAGGTCTACAGGATAACTAACATGGATCCCAGTGGCAGCTAGAGCATAGATTCCCCAGGGCGCGGAGTCTAAGAGCCAGCGGGTGTTCACCAGAGCCTCTAGTGGTGAGAATGGACTGCGCTGCAGTCTGGCTCCAGGTCACGGCCCCCAGGGTCTCACAGCTCACGCTCACCGTAGACTACAGTAGAAGAGGAAGGATGCAGCAGGCTGGAATTACAGGGAAGTAAGGGGTAAGCCAAAGGTCAGGGTGACTAGCCGACAAGGATAAACATAACACGCCAAAGGTCAGGGTAACAAGCAGACAGGGAGAGTCGAGAACAGGCCAAAGTCTGTAACAGAAATCAGACGTAGGAAACACAGCAAGTACACATGGAGGCTAACACACAATGGTTGATCAGCACTGCTGGCTTGCAGTGCACAGGTTAATATAGGGTTCCCTGATAGGGCCTGGGGTGGGGCCATGCTTAGAGGAGAGGTAATAAAACCAGTCATGTGAGAGTTGACATGGCTACCTTTACACATACCTCACTTATTTAATGATACATAAGTGATTAAAACCTTTTATCTATATATGAATCAACCCATGAAATTAAGAACGAATGATATCTGTTCGAAAAGGGTAACAATCTAATTTATTTAAACTTACTATTGTACAGAAAAGAAACTTGTGGTAATATGAGATTAGCAACTATAACATAAATGATACAACCTTAAAAACAACAATGTTACCAATGATAATAAATATTGCTATAATGGTCATACCCATGCTATCAAGAGATTAATAAGGTATTAAGGCCAAATCCTACGATAGAAAAGGTTACAGGAAAGAAAAGAGACAGATGATAATAGAGATACATTGTATAGAGAAGTCTTATGTAACCATCCTTCATCTAGACCATCAGCACAAGAGAATGGACAGTGATCTGTGCTGCAATATATACACTTGTAAACCCCCCCTTCCTTCCATATGCCAAAACTGCTACATTGAGTCAATGGGGGTGGGGGGCTCTCTTACCAGCTACCATATCCTGACCAGGTTATTCCTGTTCCCTTCACACCTCCCACCTCCTTTGAAGTGACACTGTACTATCAAATGGTCAGATAGCCACTCCAGATAACATTCCACAGCAGGGCAAGATGTCTCTGTTGATTCCAAACTAGGGTTCTCAAACTATAGTCACTGAAAAGTCACTGCAAGTAACATTAATAATAAGGTCCATCACCTTCAGAGCCCAAATCTCCACCACAGTCCCCCCTGAAGTTCATTCTTGAACTTATGTCCTCCTTCAATGATTCTGTACCCACCCACAACAGCCCAGAAGCCCCGACCCTTCCCCACCACCACTGCGGCCTCCTCTTCCTTTCTTGAACACACCGGAACTCCTCAAGGTAGGCTTAAGACAGTAAAGAAATCCTGGTGCCTTTGAGACTTCACATCCAAACCATGAGTGTCTGTACTGCAATGTTTCATCGCCCCTCTGCCTTGGAGGAACGGAACTCCAACATTGATGGCGGGATCCTGGCATATCTAGTCCTGTATCTTTGTAAGACCATGTAATGGTTGCATCGATTGGATCGGACCGCGAGACAGCACTTTTCAGCATGGTGAAGGAAAGTCCAGGAAAGTCTTATTCGTGACACATTTATCTTAAGAAATAACTTGGTGGTCACTGCTTCTTCAGGTGGGGTCGGGTGGGCCTCCAGACAGTCGTGCATGAATACAAACAGAGAGAGGAGAACGTTAGTGTACAGATATTGGAGAAATGCTGGACAGGAGCAGAGTGTTGGCCATTAAGACTAAATACTCCTAAAGGGTGTAATGTGGACGAGTAGAGTGGGTTCCCCACAGGGTACAGAGTCTGAGCAACAGCCAGTATCATCCATGGCCCTTGATGGTAGGGATAGTCAATACTGTCTGTTATTGCCAGGTCCCTGGGTTCACCACACCTGCTCACGGGGCTCAGGTTAAGGCAGTAGGTAGACTAGGGGAGGTGGAATTACATTAAGACATAAAACTGGATGTCCAGGGATACTTTAGTTAAAATATGGTACTTGCGGGCAGGCAAAGTCTTTTTTTAAAGAAAAATGATATGACTGATGTCTTAGTTACATTATCTTGAGAAGATAAATGATAGAAACCAAAGGAAAAACTTAGAGAGCATAATATTAAAGAAGAAAAAGGAATAGAAGAGAGGTGAGTAATGAAAATGAACAGGAAAAATAGTGGGAATAATAATGAAAAAAAGAACAAAAAACGGAAAAAACTACAGATTGAACGCTGCTCCAACCAAGACTGTTAAAGAGTCTTGAATCTGTATTTTAAAAAAATGAATACATAGGTTAAAAAAACATAATAAAAAAATAAAAACAAAAGAACAAAACAAATGTTTTTAAAAAAAAACTCCTCTCCCATTAACAGTATTTTTGCAGGTCAGGTACACAGATATTAACAACAAAAGGGAGAGAAAAAAAAAAAATAAAAAAAAAAAATAATAAAAAAAAATGATTGAAACTTTTGGAATTTAGGTCAACCTGACTGCACTTTATTACTAAAAATTGAAGAGGCTTATCCCTGGAACAAGAAAAATATAGTTCTAGGGTCCTCTCTTAAATGCGCAACTTCTTTGTACTGGTCTGGATTGGATATGGTATCCTCAGAGATTTGTTTCTGAGTTAGTGGCCTTTCTGTTCCTTGAGAGAAGATACCTCGTTGAGGTACACATTCTCATAGCTTTGGCATTCATTCTCCTGATAGTAACGCACATTATTACCTGCATCAGGAAAAGCAATAAGGCTGTACAGGTTAGGACAACAACCGGGTGGAGCAAAATGTTTAGGAAAGCTGTAGCGTTCGGACTATACCCAAATAAACTTTCCCAGCAGGAAATCTTAGCATCTGCGTCTAAAGCGTGGGATACTTGGATCAGTCTATTTTGATCATGGGTGAGTCGTATGGTGGCTTGTTTTTCAGCATCTCCTAGTACATTTAATATTTCATCCTGTTGTCCGAAATCCATCAGCCAAGCTTTTACCTCAGCCCCAAATCCCAGAGGAAGTTTCTGTAGGTGTAAGGGGGTGTCAGGTTTGCTATAAAACCTTTCTTCAGGGGTGATCGGAGTACAACCCGGTGTTCCTGCTATATCTATGCCACGGGCCAGAGGAGGTGTACTATAGACTCCCCGAGGTAGTGTACCCTGCTGAGTACCATTTAACCTGATGCTGAAAACAGTGCATCATTAGACATGTGATACTAGCACCAGTACCCTGGTCTCCAGTCTCAAGTAGTTTTAACTTTGTTTAAGACCAGTTGGGACACTACCCCGGCATCCATTAGACATGACCCCCCCCCTGTGCCAGCATTATTGCCTTTTCCCATAGCACAACCCCTACCTTCCTCTAGCACTCATCAGTACCAGTCATCTGAGGCTGTCCATACTCAAACCATCAGAACAAGATGGACTCCAGGGTGTAATCCAGTAGAGTCTGATAGGATAGTACCCAGATTGACCGTGATATCTGCACAATGTTCCATCCCTGCCAT
The DNA here is from genome assembly GCF_042186555.1 of Aquarana catesbeiana. Classification (NCBI taxonomy): domain Eukaryota; kingdom Metazoa; phylum Chordata; class Amphibia; order Anura; family Ranidae; genus Aquarana; species Aquarana catesbeiana. The sequence continues at coordinate 206,711,794 of NC_133325.1, read as the reverse complement.
TAGGGATGAGAACAGTGCAAGTAAGATTTTTGATGATCTTGGAACTGAGTCATCCACCAATCTATTACGACTCATAGGCAACCTGGATACTACCCCCACCTGCATGTCCTTGCAAAGTGATGCTGGACAGAGCAAGTTGGCTTTCCTAACCCCTTCCCTGATATGTAGCACAAGACCCCCCAATGTGATCCTGAATATCTCCAGCTCCATAGTGTTTTAAGGTACCCAGTGCCCCACCTCCAGCTCCAAAGACAGTCTCCATTAAGCCTCTCTTTCCTAAGGATGGGAAATAGTCAGAATACCCTGATTGAAAACCACCTGCCACCAGGTACACTTGTCTCTTCATAGAGGTTGCACACCTTATGGGGCACTGGTCTTCCTGTCATGCAGGACACAGACCCCTAGTTAAGGTACGCAAGGAGTCTAGGACAGGAAGGACACCTATGGGTATCCACTGAGGAGAATACAGCGTGCCCACACAACTCCATCCCTGTCCCTGGATTTCAGAGACCATGTCCAGGGTATACAATGCACCTCTACCTATGGTTAGGTTCAAGGAACCCTCTAGTTCCCTGACTAACGTTACATCGGTATTCCTTAGGACACAGAAACAAACTCGTCTATGTCCCAAATAATACCCAGGTGCTTCCTTCCCAGCAATGACCTCTCCATCCAGAACACAGAGTGCAATATACACAATCTTCCTGCATAACTCTTCGCCAGGCACTCCCAAAACTATACACTATCAACTTGTATGCCATCAGGCAGGCCCTCATACTACACATCTGAAGGTAAATCTGAAGGAAATTGGAAAACAAAAATTGCATAATGTATATCCAACTCGAGGAACTTCTGCTACCAAACACAACTGGCCAAAGGGCAAAGAAATATTCCTTGCAGCACTGAGGCGCCGGGATCACTGAACAGTAGTGGGTACACAAGCCGACCGATGTGCCCTTTAAAGCCAGGAAACCCAATTATCGAATCTGAGAAATAAAACATCAATAAAATTTAGTAATAAATATTCCATTTTCCTCCTAGAAACAAAATAATCCAATGGTTATATACCTGTAACAAGACATTACCATATGAAACACAAATATACATTACATTACATAAACAGTGCACTTTTTTTAAGATACCAAAAAATTGTTGAGCTCAACTTATCATTAATATGTATTACTTAATACACATTAATACCACGTGGATTTTTTGTTTTATGGTATACCAATAATTCCAAAAAAAAATGTATTCACCATGGTTGAAATAAATTAGCAATCCGTAAAAAACCTTTTAGCAGTACCATTTGTCAACAGATCATAATACCTCACCACAAAGAACCTCTCCAGTACTGTTTTCCTGAAAAACAAAGTCATTTTAGTATATGTATCTTTCAATTCACTAGTGCAGATAATTATCTTGGCTCAGGTCATTTGCATGTCAATACAGTTCGCTGCACCTTTTCACAGACCTGGTGAGAAAGAAGGGGGGTTATTTGGGTGGGCTGTCAGCAGCTGAGAACAAACTTCACACAATACGACATATATTACATACTCCACACACACTCACAATTGGCTAGGTTAAAGATGACCTCTAGACATCACACATCAGCATGTTTTCTATAATACCCGGTACTTCTTCTTAAACCCATAACATCTGTTTGGTAAGGTTAAAATTCTTTCAGAGATCCATCCCATTTCATTAGCCCCTTCTCAGCCTGTATGGATGCATTCTCAGGAGTTTGGAATGATTTCTCCTTAAATCCCATAGTAATAACATTCACTTCCTCTGTTTTATTTGCTGACTCCAGCATCCATATAAATAATGTATTTTATTCATATGGTCGTGTCATCTTTCTGTGGTGAGCAAGATACAGATTTACCCAAGCTTTTGGCTTAAAAGTACCTTTTTTAAAATACTTCTTCCCAGTCCAACGATCCCAATCTTGCAAATATTTCACAACCCAAGGTCCATATCTATCTATCATCTCTTCCCTTGGGGTCATTTGATAGGGTTTACCCCATTCAGACCCCCTCTTTGAAGCGATTAGATTACCCATCCTTTACGGACTCCGGACCTTGAACTGATTCCCCAACCTTTTTACAGGTTGCCTTTACTTCAGAGGTAGCTACTCTCTGGCCAAGAATTGGGTTGACAGGTACCGCCCCTGTCACCCTTGCCGATTTTTTATTTTTTTTCACTACTTGTCAGAACAATTTTTTCCCAGACTCTGCGTACAGAGAACCCCGCGCTTTACTTTCGGAGCGGTTATGGTTTGCGCCTTTATCACAATAACCGGCCCCCGCATTCCGGTTATTTTACACGGCCTGAGCGGGCTGCTAGCGTACTACTCCTAATGTTCCCTGTTCTGACTATAGTCCTTCAAAAAAAAAAATAGCCTGGAGATTTTCCAAACTATAATAGTTCAATCTCCCCCGTGGACTTTTCAGAGGTATTCTAAAGGAAATGCTTAACGAAGGGCTATTACTTCTCTTATCTCCATAATGATTAACATAATCTTGGATAATCAGGACCCTATGGGTGCTTGTAGTACAGGAGGCAGTTAACTGACGCACACCTAATTTCAATATGATTGGTATCAGTTTACAATATAGCCAGTGTATACAGGTCTAATTACAAAGCTCACCATTCACAGTTAGTAGTTTACAAAGAGACAGATCCATACTAGGGCTGAAACAACTAATCGACTAATCTACAACCAATCGACCACAAAATCATTCGACTACTACCTTCACAATCAATCAATCAGCCGGTAACACAATGGAGGTTAAAAAACAAAATGAGCCCTCTATAGTACAAAAGAGCAAACAATCGCAAACATAAATATAACTTTCATCGTTCTACAGTAAAAAATGAACCCCTTACAGTAGTAACTATCTGCTCCCCCCTGCACCACAAAGGGCCAACCCTAACCTTCTCAACCCCATTATGTTAATAAACGTCTTAGACCTGGTTTTCTGGTGCCTTTTGCAGAAACACACTACAGTTCATTCACATGGCCTCCCATGAGACACGTTCACACCCATGCCCCCCCCCCCCCCCCAGCATATTTGGAAAGGGTCAGGGACTCCCTCCTTAATGCAAAACAGCGCCTCTTCTGTTCAATACACTCCAAGGGAGAAGCTGCAGAAAAACATACAATGCACCCCTGCAGCAACCCGTGTCCTCCAATCTGACCTACAACAACCTGGCCAGAAAAAACAAAAAACGCAAATTGCAGCAAAATCACGTGCAAGAAAATCGAAAACGCACAGCAAAAAGCACTGCAGAAATAGATAAAAAACAAACTGCATAGGCGTGCACCGAGCCTCATGCTGGCCACACAGATCAATTTTCAGACAGGAATATTCAGACAAAAAAATCTTTGTACCTTTGCTGAATGGAAAAAAAATGTTTGAAATTTTAACTTGTTTTTAACATTCTGTTTTTAAAATCAATGTAATTTCTGAACGAAAACCACATACACTGTCTGACAATTCCCTTGACCAAGAAGTTCCCTATTATCTCCAAATCTTCCCATCACTGTGGTTGAAAATAAACGTCGACCCGACCCCACTAACGATTAGAAAATCAAACAAACGCTCCCAAAAATGACACCCTTCTTAGAAGAAGACATTGTTTTTTTTTTGTTTAAATAAAAAAGTTTGATCTCTGAATCTGATGATATCCGCCAGACTCACCCCCCACAGTACACACAGCATATCTCTCCTCTAATAGTCCACACAGTACATCTCTTCTGTCTGCCACTCCCAGAGTAGACCAAACATCCTGCTCCCTAACCATACCTGCATAGAGATATCTAAGAATAAATTGCCCCCTTCCTAAACTCTTGCAGGATATACAATACAAGTCTCAAAACAATGAATTGCCCTCTGAAGAACTCCAAAAATATTTTAAAAACACGCACCGCTAAAAGTACAAAAACCTCAGTTGAAGCTATTAAATTCAATGCAAAGTAGACTGGATGGCTACACCCATACAAAGGAATTGGAGCAGCTTCCCCTCTGGGATGATTCACAGGCTAAAAAGCACAAAATCCTTAAACTGCACTTCTCAAAATGGCCACCGACCATGGCCTCATGGTGACTACAACAAAAGCCAGGCCACAACAAAATGGTGCATTTTCCCACCAAAACAGAAATCCAATACAAAAATCGCCACTCTTCTACTGAAGAGTTGACAAAAAGTACAAACACAGAACCCCTACAAAAGCTTACATTCCCTTAAAACAGAAATAATGCCTAGAAACAAAATGGTGGCTCATATCACATGGTTTCACACACAAAGGAATGGTGGCTGCACCTTCCCCTATAGGATGACCCACAGGCCAAACAGCACAAATGAAAGCCAGGCCACGACCACATGGTAGACTACAGCAAGATGGCCGACGAAAACCACAGCACAGTCACATGGTAACAACAAAAGGAAATGGCAGAGGAAGGCCAGGCCCCAACAAAATGGCGCATTTTCCCGCCAAAACTAAAATTTCTCCCTACAAAATTACACATTTGAGATACTAAATGAACACTTACAAACATTTCATTCTGCATACCACTAGGGACCTTGGCAGGCCTCAAATACAGGCTCTTCAACCAAACAACACATCCGAAAAAGCCAAAAGTTACATAAAACATTAACGGGTAGTTGAAAATGAACATCGAGCCACAGTCTCACGGCGACCACAAAATGGCCAATGAGAAAAAGGGCACACTAAAACACCAACACGTGAAATGCAATTGTTGATCCTGCTAAATCAGACTTCTTCACTAGACTCCTTTCTCCACAAAGACTGACTACACATTTGTAAATGCACACTTAACCATAGACACACAGTTTAGGAACAGTTCCACTGAAAAGTATGTAATCTCGCCGCACAATTGAGAGTGCACACTTAGCAACACATGCTTTACAATGAAATAACAACGCCACAATATAACACAGCTCAAACATACCCACTTTTCTCAAAGAAAGTTCAATCCTTCTTCTGGCATCCGCTTTCACAGAAAAAAAACATCTCAGAAATACAAGCAGCGTTCCTGGGATCCTGAGACCATCCCACCCACAGTGAATGCTTGCATGGTCTTTTCATCTCAAAAACAAAAAGAAACCCTCCCTCTTCCTGTTGTGCACAGGGAGTAGCCCTTTCCACATACATATCCTAATGTAACAACCATGGAACAGCAAGCCTGGCTGCCCCTCCCCCGTGCATGGCCACAAACATGCAGTTGCTTACAAAACCCACACATTGCAGGTTGCAACTAATCCCACATCTATAATCATACACAATATACAGTTTCCATATCTAATTCTCATATGCATTATTCAAAATCAGTCTCATCAAAGAATTAGCATAGACAAAAGGCAAACAGGAAAGTTCTGATAAGTTTTTTTTTTTAGTCTGGGTATTCAGATGGGAGACAGGTAAACACAAAACCAGCTCTGTCTTCCATACAAGAAATCGCATTCACCCCCAACATTAAACTTCCTCACACAGGGGGCACCATCTGACATGGCTACCTTTACACATACCTCACTTATTTAATGATACATAAGTGATTAAAACCTTTTATCTATATATGAATCAACCCATGAAATTAAGAACGAATGATATCTGTTCGAAAAGGGTAACAATCTAATTTATTTAAACTTACTATTGTACAGAAAAGAAACTTGTGGTAATATGAGATTAGCAACTATAACATAAATGATACAACCTTAAAAACAACAATGTTACCAATGATAATAAATATTGCTATAATGGTCATACCCATGCTATCAAGAGATTAATAAGGTATTAAGGCCAAATCCTACGATAGAAAAGGTTACAGGAAAGAAAAGAGACAGATGATAATAGAGATACATTGTATAGAGAAGTCTTATGTAACCATCCTTCATCTAGACCATCAGCACAAGAGAATGGACAGTGATCTGTGCTGCAATATATACACTTGTAAACCCCCCCTTCCTTCCATATGCCAAAACTGCTACATTGAGTCAATGGGGGTGGGGGGCTCTCTTACCAGCTACCATATCCTGACCAGGTTATTCCTGTTCCCTTCACACCTCCCACCTCCTTTGAAGTGACACTGTACTATCAAATGGTCAGATAGCCACTCCAGATAACATTCCACAGCAGGGCAAGATGTCTCTGTTGATTCCAAACTAGGGTTCTCAAACTATAGTCACTGAAAAGTCACTGCAAGTAACATTAATAATAAGGTCCATCACCTTCAGAGCCCAAATCTCCACCACAGAGGCAGCTGGTCTTTAGAGATGAACACATAGAGACAGGTAAGCTGACAGAGAAAACTCTATTGCATAACCATGACAGTACCCCCCTTCTTATGATGCCTCCCCCTCCCCCGCCTGGGCCCTGGCTTAAAGAGAAACTCCAGATGAAACCTTCTCAACAGACGAGGCACAAAGATCTCAGATGCAGTGATCCAAGAGCTCTCCTCAGGACCAAACCCTTCCCAATGTACGAGGTACTGAAGAATGCCTCTACGGCACCGGGAATCGAGAACTTGACTAACCTCGTACTTAAGATTATCCTCAGAGACCTAAACCGAGGTAGGGAGAGGACGAGAGGACTTTTTGAGGGCTAAAGGCTTCTTAGGAATGGGTAAAGGCATAAGAAGACCATCAGGAGTCTGAGAAGGGTCCCCCAGACCCTTAAAGATGAGCTGGACATCCAACACAGGATAATCAGACTGGGCAGAAGTCAGTGGATGCCTGAGACCAGGTTGGTTAGAAAGTGATGTGTCACAGAAGTCAAGCTGGATAGCTTCACTGGGCATAGGCTGAACTGGTGCAGAGGCCGACTGAACAGCATTGCCAGGTGCAGCGACCACCAGAATCGCATCACAGGGCGTAGCGACTGTGGAACTGGTAGACGAGTCAGCCTGGGTGTGCGTCCAAGGGGGTCCAGGAACAGGCAAAGGTAAATGACCATGCAAACTGGAGTGAATGATCGGCTCAAGTTCACAGGTGGGCTCCTCATCCAGAGTTCCACATGACCCAGAGAGTGCCTCAGCCTGACTATTGCAAGAGACATTCCAGAAATCGCTATATGCAGCGGGAAGAGCAGAAGATACTGGGATGGTGGCAACAGGAAGTTTCTCTTTTGGGGTAACCTTGAGTAGGCAGAAAGAGGAACAGGAGGAACCCCAAGCCAGGATCCGTCCAGCAGTCCAGTCAATGTGTGGAGAATGGAACCGTAACCAAGGAAGACCTAATATGATAGGAGATGAAGCTTTAGGTAAGACAAGGAAGGATATCCACTCCTGGTGGAGTGTCCCTACCGACATCTTAACAGGGAGGGTCTGGAAGCAGATAGGACCCCCTGGGAGAACAGTGCCATCAATCGCCAAGACCACCAATGGCGTTGAAAGGGGCAAAAGGGTAAGTCTCTTGGAAGATGCAGTTTCCCAATCCATGAAATTGACAGCGGCTCCAGAATCCAGATGTGCCGAGACCGAACGAGAGGAAGCGCCGACATAAAGGAACACAGAAAGAAGAAGACGAGAAGGTGAAAGTGATACTTCAGGGTCTAATACTCCACCTTCCAGATGTATTATCCCCAATCGTTTTTCCAGACGAAGAGAACAAGTGTCACGAAAATGACCTTTGGCCCCACAATAGAGGCACAGGCCCAGAGTTCTGCTCCTAGTGCGTTCTTCAGGAGACAACCTCGTCCAGCCCAGCTGCATAGGTTCCTCAGCGGGCAGGGGGTGCTCCTTGGATCGAAGAGAAGGGACTGGGAGCTCAAGCTGCCTAAGGAACGGGAGTGCTGGCATCTTTTTTCCAGGACCCTCTCCTGAAAGCGAATATCGATCCGGTTACACAAAGTGATGACACTGTCCAGATCAGCAGGAAGGGATCTTCCTGCTGATTTATCCTTCACTCTATCAGAGAGGCCATGTAAAAAGGTTGCAACTAGGGCCTCATTATTCCAGCTCAATTCAGCTGTGAGGATACGGAACTGAAGAGCATACTGTCCCACAGAAGCGGACTCTTGATGGAGAAGTAAAAGAGCGTTAGCCGCTGAGGAGATATGACCTGGTTCCTCGAAGATATTCCAAAAAAGTTTCAAGAAATCAGACAGGCTAGAAACCACTGGATCATTCAGTTCCCACAGAGGGGCAGCCCAAGCTAGTGCCTTGCCAGACAGGAGGGATATAATATAGGCTACTTTCGCCCGATCAGACAGGAAGTTTTGGGGCCGAAGCTCAAAATGAATCGTGCACTGGCTAAGGAACCCCCTGCAAGCCCTGGGGTCCCCAGAGAGAGGGGCCAGAGCTGGCAGTTGTAATGAATGTGTGGCTGCGACTGGTGCGATAGGTGCAGCAGCAGATAGCGGTTGAGGTTGTTGAACCGGGGGTCCTAATGAGGCCTGAACCTGTTCAAAATGGGATGCCAAATCCTGAAGGAATCGCATAACTTGGGTCTGATGTGATTCCTGGGTCTCAAGTCTGCGAACTAAGCCCTGCAACGGATCATCTGCAGGTAGTGGCACATCAGCTGGGTCCATGGCTGATCAAACAGTCAGGTCACCTGGGACCAGGTGACAGATGCACCCTGTAGGAGTCGGAAGTGCACCGCTAAGGTAGTGGACCCTAGGATTGACTGCTGCAGATTGAACCCTGGAAGGTTCAGGAAGCAGGTCTACAGGATAACTAACATGGATCCCAGTGGGAGCTAGAGCATAGATTCCCCAGGGCGCGGAGTCTAAGAGCCAGCGTGTGTTTACCAGAGCCTCTAGTGGTGAGGATGGACTGCGCTGCAGTCTGGCTCCAGGTCGCGGCCCCCATGGTCTCACAGCTCACCATTACCGTAGACTACAGGAGAAGAGGAAGGAGGCAGCAGGCTGGAATGACAGGGAAGTAAGGGGTAAGCCAAAGGTCAGGGCGACTAGCCGACAAGGATAAACATAACATGCCAAAGGTCAGGGTAACAAGCAGACAGGGAGAGTCGAGAACAGGCCAAAGTCGGTAACAGGAATCAGACATAGGAAACACAGCAAGTACTCACGGAGGCTAACACACAATGGTTGATCAGCACTGCTGGCTTGCAGTGCACAGGTTAATATAGGGTTCCCTGATAGGGCCTGGGGTGGGGCCATGCTTAGAGGAGAGGTTATAAAACCAGTCAGGTAAGAGGCAGCTGGTCTTTAGAGATGAACACATGGAGACAGGTAAGCTGACAGAGAAAACTCTATTGCATAACCATGACAGTACGCACTACACTAACTGTAAATGCTGTAGCTGCCTCCTGTGGTATTAATAGGATCAGAAGAACACCACTAATTTTCTTCAGGTAGCTTTAGGTGCACACTGTGCAGAGGACACAGTGCACTAACTGTAAATACTGTAGCTGCCTGCCTGTCAGAGAAGCTCCCGAAATAGACCCAGTACTGGGCGCCCTGGGGTGCGCCGGTGCGCGCTGACACGAGTGGGCGTGCACCAGAGCGCGCCATTGTGCGCGTCAGCGCGCGCGCATGGCGTTTGGCAATAATCACCCTATTTAAACTGCTGGAGCACTTTACTCAGTGCTGTCCGATCTGTAGCTCCCAGTACCTGTGCTTCCTGTTTACCTGTCTGAACGTTTGATCTCCTTGATACACGGCTTGTCTATTGGATTAATCTCTGCTATCTGCCTGCACCTGACCCCGGGCTGCCTTTGACCTTGAATCTGCCTGCTCCCTTGTACTACATTGCCCGCCTGTTGCCAACCCTGCCTGTGACCTGGACTCTGAACCTGCCTGCTTCTCTGTACCGTGCTGACCGCCTGCTGCCAACTCTGCCTGTGACCGGACCTGCCTATCCTGCTCCTGCTCTGCATCTGCTGCCTGTGCTCCAGCTCACCAGGGACTTCCAGTCTGCTTGCACCAGGATCCTGGGCCTTATTTCTGCAAGCCACCCGCCAGGCTCTCATGTGCTCCCGTGCCTTCTGTTTATACTATCAGGGGCCAGGAACCAGATACATAAGGGAGACCTTCCCCTGCTGTATCAGGCTCGTCAGTTAGGTACGTGAAAGTCTGACAGTATCTGACAGCCATGTCCGAGCCCGAGCAGGGATCCTCCCCATGGAGGAACTGTGTAGACACCTGGCGGGTCTCACACAAGCCGTGAAGAGCCATCAGGAAGGCTATAATAGACTGGAAGAATGAGTCCAGGTGTTGTTTCACCTGCCAACCCTCAGGGTGCTTCTGCTGCCGAACTCTCATCTGCACCCTCTGTGGTAATGCTACCCCCTGAGCCTAGTGTCCCTACACCCGAAAGATTCGCTGGAGAACGTAGTAAATACCGGTTCTTCCGCAATGCCTGCAAATTTTACTTTGCTTTGCAACCGCGCACCTTTTCTTTGGAAGCGACTAAGGTGGGCTTTGTGATTTCTCTTTTGTCCAGTGAACCACAGACTTGGGCCCACCGTCTTCTGGAGCAGAAGTCAGCATCCCTGGATAGCCTATATGCCTTCTTTGCCGCTATGTCTCAGCTATATGAAGATCCCCAGTTAAAAGCCACCGCTGAATCCGCCTTGTATGCCCTACAACAAGGGCGTAGACCTGCAGAGGACTATGTGCTGGAATTTAGGCGCTGGAGTTCGGATACGGACTGGAATTACGCGGCCCTGCATTATAAATTTCGCATGGGCTTGTCCGACTCGCTTAAAGGTGAGCTGGCATGGGTCGGAATACCCCAATCTCTGGATGACCTTATTAACCTATCCGTTCAAATAGACCGGAGCCTAAGGGAACGCCGCTCCGAGAGGTCCACCAACCAACTCCGCCCTACCTGGGTCCTCCCCAAGGTTCCTAGTGCTACCAGCTCTGTCGGCCAAAGTCCTTGTGCACCATCTACCCCGGTCCTCGATACTCCTGTACCTATGCAGCTCAGGCTTCTCCGCCTGTCTCTCACTCCAGAAGAGCGGCAGCGCCAACGTGTCAACAATCTGTGTATGTACTGCGGGGAATCGGGTCACTACGTGAGATCTTGCCCTAACAAGACATGTAAGTCCCTCTCAACCTCTCCTAAGTTTGCACCTGCCTTGCCTAATCCTGCTAATCATCTTGCTCTCTCCATTATTCTACAGCTTCCAGGACAGGATCTTCCAGTTTCAGTCATAATTGACTTCGGAGCATGCAGTTGCTTTATTGACTTAACTTTTGCTGCTAACCACCGCATCCCTCTCCAATTGAAGCCTCAGGGACTTGCAGTACACCTTGCTGATGGCTCCACCTTTAGTTCTGGTCCTGTCACCCAGGAGACTATCCCATTGCTGGCCATCATGGGCACTCATCATCGGGAACTTCTTCGATTGGATGCCATCTCTTCACCACTTTTTCCCATTATCCTGGGAATGCCATGGTTACAGGCCCATAATCCTAACATCGACTGGGTCACTGGGGAAATCAAGTTTCTCTCCAGATATTGCCAACAGCACTGTTTGCACAGTACCCCCGACAAACCCTCTCAACTCCTCTGTCCGGACATTGACAATGAATCGCAGCAGGCGATTCCTGCTCCTTATCGGGACTTTCTTGATGTCTTTAGCAAAAAGGGGGCAGAGACCCTTCCTCCCCACAGACCTTATGATTGCCCGATAGAATTTCTGCCTGGAACTGAAGTCCCTTTTGTAAGAATTTTTCCACTAACAGAGCAGGAGCTGGATACCCTAAAAATCTATATTGACGAGAATCTAAAAAAAGGCTTCACCCGTCCATCCACTTCACCAGCCTGGGCCGGCATCTTCTTCGCCGAGAAGAAGGATCACTCTCTACGGCCGTGTATTGACTTCCGGGAACTAAATAAAATAACCATCAAGAACTAGGTTCTGAAATAACCTTCACCAAACTAGATCTCCGTGGTTCCTACAACTTAATCCGCATTAGAGAAGGAGGTGAATGGAAAACAGCCTTCTGTACCCGGTTCGGGCACTTTGAGTATCTTGTCATGCCCTTTGGCCTGTGCAACGCACCAGCGACATTTCAACACTTAGTTAACGATATCTTCCGTGACCTTCTGGACTTGTATGTTATAGTGTATTTAAATGATATCTTAATCTTTTCCTCTTCAGTCACCGAGCATCACAGGCATGTCCGAAATGTCTCAACTCGGCTCAGGCAGCACGGACTTTACGCCAAGTTGGAAAAATGCGAGTTTGAACTCCAGTGCATCCAGTTCCTCATTTCTGTCAACGGCATTAAGATGGATCCCCAAAAAGTGGCGGCTATCCTGGACTGGCCTGCTCCCTCCGATAAGAAAGGAGTCCAATGCTTCGTTGGCTTCGCCAGTTTTTACCGGAAGTTCATAAGGGGCTTTTCTGCAATAATTGCCCTCATCACTGAACTAACCAAGCAAGGGAACCAATTCTGTTGGTCCCCTAAGGCGCAATCTGCCTTTGAAAAACTTAAGGAGCTATTTACCTCCACGTCCATCCTGAAACATCCAGATCCTGCCTTGCCATTTGTCCTTGAAGTGTATGCATCAGAGGTCATAGTAGGGGCAGTACTTTCTCAGCAGCAATGCGCCAAGGCCCTCCTCTATCCAGTAGCTTTTTTTCACGCAAGCTCTCCACTGCGGAGAAAAATTATGATGTAGGAAATCGGGAGCTTCTGACCATGAAGGCCGCCCTGGAGGAGTGGCGCTACCTACTGGAGGGTGCTGCACATCCCATTTTGGTATATACCAACCACAAGAACCTGGAGTACTTGAGAACGGCCAAGAGATTGAAACCACGGCAGGCAAGGTGGGCTCTGTTTTTCTCCAGATTTCAGTTCCATATCACGTACAGACCTGGCTCTAAAAATATCAAGCTGGACGCATTATCCCGCATGTTCCATGATTCTGGGGAATCCTTACCTTCAGACACAATCCTTCCTGCTGGAAATTTCTTGTTACTTCAAGGGGATCTCCTGTCCCAAATAAGACAAGCCTCCATGAGTTGGTCCCCATCTGCTGAAGACAATGTAAGCATGCAAGATGGTTTGTTCTGGCACAAGGACAAAATTTTGGTCCCAGAGAATCTGAGAGTGGCAGTTCTGGAACTTTGCCATGACCATAAGTTGGCCGGACATTTTGGTGTTCTGAAAAGGACAGAGCTGGTACAACGCACATTTTGGTGGCCTCAGCTGGCAAACGACTGCAAGAGCTACGTGGAATCATGCACCACCTGTGCTCGGAATAAGAATAGCCGAACGTAGGCCTGGGGCCTACTAAGACCCTTACCTGTTCCAGAAAGGCCATGGAAAATGATTTTGATGGATTTCATTGTAGAACTTCCTCAGGCAGAAGGCTTTTCTACCATCTTTGTCGTTGTGGACAGATTGTCAAAAATGGCTCACTTTCTACCCATGAAGGGCACACCTTCAGAATTGGAAACAGCAAAAGTTTTCATTATGGAAATAGTGAGACTGCATGGAGTTCCATCAAGTATAGTATCTGATCGAGGTGTTCAGTTCACTTCCAGGTTTTGGAAGGCTCTCTGTGGGACTCTCGAAATTGAATTGGCATTCTCGTCTGCCTACCACCACCAGAGGAATGGGCAGACAGAGAGAACTAATCAGACTCTGGAACAATATCTCCGCTGCTTCTCTGCCTTCTCACAGGACGATTGGGTCTCTCTGCTGCCTATTGCCGAGTTTGCCTACAACAACTCTTTGCACTCTGCCATTAAGCAAACGATATTCTTTGCCAACTGTGGCTTCCATCTATCCTTCCTGCCCGGTTCCTTACCCGAATGTACGATTCCCGCAGTCTCTGAAACAACGGACTTCTTCCTCGCCAACAATAAGTTACTACAAGAGACCATGGCTAAAACTCAGGAATACAATAAGAGGATGTTTGATAGGAAGAAGCGAGGATAACTCATCCTAGAACCTGGCAACCAGGTTTGGCTGTCTACAGCTAATTTAAAGATGGCCTGCCCCTCAAGGAAGTTGGGTCCCAAATTCATGGGTCCTTTTTCAGTCAAGAGGAAAATTAATGATGTGACTTACGAGCTTGACTTACCAGGTACATTGAAAGTCCATCCTGTTTTTCACCTGTCCTTGCTGAAACCTGTTACTCCCAATTCTTTCCCCGGTCGAAATACCGGCCCACCCGAACCTGTAATCTTTAACAACGAGGAAGAATTTGAGGTGGAAGCAATCCTGGACTGCAGGAAGAGGCACAACCAAGTCCAATACTTAATTAAGTGGAGGAGGTATGGACCAGAAGATAATTCCTGGGAACTGGAAAGCAATCTGCATGCTGAAAAACTTTTAAGGGATTTTTGGAGTGCCCACACCAATAGACTGGCCCAGATGGGCATCCGAAGGCTGCCCTTAAGGAGGGGGCACTGTCAGAGAAGCTCCCGAAATAGACCCAGTACTGGGCGCCCTGGGGTGCGCCGGTGTGCGATAGTGCGCGCCGGCACGCGTGGGCGCACGCGCGCGCAATTTGTTTGGCGCCAATCACCCTATTTAAACTGCTGGAGCACTTTGCTCGGTGCTGTCCGATCTGCAGCTTCCAGTACCTGTGCTTCCTGTTTACCTGTCTGAACATTTTATCTCCTTGATACCCAGCTTGTCTATTGGATTACTCTCTGCTATCTGCCTGCACCTGACCCCGGCCTGCCTTTGACCTTGAATCTGCCTGCTCCCTTGTACTACGCTGCCCGCCTGTTGCCAACCCTGCTTGTGACCTGGACTCTGAAACCACCTGCTCCTCTGTACCGTGCTGACTGCCTGCTGCCAACTCTGCCTGTGAGTGGACCTGCTTATCCTGCTCCTGCTCTGCATCTGCTGCCTGTGCTCCAGTTCACCAGGGACTTCCAGCCTGCTTGGACCAGGATCCTGGGCCTTATTTCTGCAAGCCACCCGCCAGGCTCTCATACCACTCTGTGCTCCCGTGCCTTCTGTTTATACAATCAGGGGCCGGGAACCAGATACGTAAGGGAGACCTTCCCCTGCTGTATCGGGCTCGTCAGTCAGGTACGTGAAAGTCTGACACTGCCTGTGGTATTAATAGGAGCAGAACAACAGCAATTGTCTCCAGGTAGCTTTAGGTGCACCCTGTGCAGAGGACGCACTACACTAACTGTAAATACTGTAGCTGCCTGCCTGTGGTATTAATAGGATCGGAAGAACACCACTAATTTTCTTCAGGTAGATTTAGGTGCACACTGTGCAGGGGACGCACTAAACTAAATTGTAAATACTGCAGCTGCCTGCGGTACTGTACTAATAGGATCAGAAGAACACCACTAATTTTCTTCAGGTAGCTTTAGGTGCACACTGTGCAGAGGACGCACTACACTAACTTGTAAATACTGCAGCTGCCTGCGGTACTGTACTAATAGGATCAGAAGAACACCACTAATTTTCTTCAGGTAGCTTTAGGTGCACACTGTACAGAGGACACACTACACTAACTTGTAAATACTGCAGCTGCCTGCGGTACTGTACTAATAGGAACCGGAAGAACACCACTAATTTGCTTCAGGTAGCTTTAGGTGCACACTGTGCAGAGGACACACTACACTAACTTGTAAATACTACAGCTGCCTGTGGTACTGTGCTAATAGGATCAGAAGAACACAACTAATTTTCTTCAGGTAGCTTTAGGTGCACACTGTGCAGAGGACGCACTACACTAACTTGTAAATACTGCAGCTGCCTGCGGTACTGTACTAATAGGATCAGAAGAACACCACTAATTTTCTTCAGGTAGCTTTAGGTGCACACTGTGCAGAGGACGCACTACACTAACTGTAAATACTGTAGCTAATAGGACTAATAGGATCAGAAAAACACCAACAATTCTCTTCAGGTAGCTGTAAATACTGTAAAAACACCTGCCTGCCTGTCAGTAGTAGGAAGAGAATAACAGGAACAGATCTAGCTAAACTGAATACAGTGTATATATACTGTATTTATTGGCGTATAACACTCACTTTTTCACCATGAAAATTGGGTGCAAATAGCGTGTGCGTGTTATACACCAATACTTTAATTTTACATGCCTCGGAGGGGACAGGGAGGGGGGTGGGACGAGCGCCGTCAGAATACATACAGTGAGAATCTCCTGTTTACTTGGCGGCCTCTGTAATAGAAAGTCCCGTCTCCTGGGCCGCCATTGGACCACTGTTCTGTCTATCATAGGAGATTCTCACTGTATGTAATCTGTCGGCGCTCGTCCCGCCCCCCTCCCTGTCCCCTCTAGGCTGCAGATGGGCATCGATTAGGCTGCACTGATGGCAGTGGTGAGGCTGCTGCAATGATGGCAGTGGTGAGGCGGCTGCATTTATGGCAGTGGTGAGGCTGCTGCATTGATGGCAATGGTGAGGCTGCTGCATTGATGGCAATGGCAAGGTTTTGCTGCTTGACATAACGCATGTCTGATATCTGTGTTTAAGGTGCCATTAACAATGAATGGCATCGCAAACGCAATGCTTAACTGTTAATAGAAGACAGTGTTAACAGGGCAATTCCTCCCGCAGAGCCATTGTGTTCTCTTGGCGGGATTGGAAACATGTATGGCCAGGCTGAAAGTACCCAAGTTGATTGATCGATCAACTTGGGTACAGCCAGCCTGCCACATTTTACATGTGATTATTACTAGTGGCTGTTATAGCCGCTAGCAACAATCACTATGTTCTCCCAGAGGGGATGGCTTACCCAATGGGAGAACACAGTGATTATTGCTAGAGGCTATAACAGCCACTAGCAATAATTACATGTAAAATCTGGCAGGCTGGCTGTACCCAAGTTGATCGATCAATCAACTTGGGTACATTCTGCCTGGTCATACATGTTTCAAATCTCGGACAGGTCCTGCTAAATCGGCCTAGATTCAAACTGTCTATGGCTGGCACAGGGTTTGAAGGGCTTGGCAAACAAAAGGTTTAAAAAGAGAGGTCAGAAAGGGGGTATTTACTGACTGATGTAGATGTGAAGCAGCAGTATTGTTTTCAGGAATGGTCCAAAGGGGAGAAGTAAATAATTCCTTACTTGAAGACCACCTGACACTGAGTCAACTTCTAGCCCCTATCCCTTTTTTCAGAGACTTTCATGGTAATATTGCCAAACAACATTAATGTCATAGCAGCTGGTGGGATTGCAAAGTTTTAAAAAGGCAGTCATTTTGTTTTCAAATGTAAACTGAATATGGACCTGTCCTAAGTACGGCACTCCTTATTATGTGTGATAAAGTTCTAGTGAACTGGTTGTTCTATTGTATATTCGGTTAATTGTGCGATTGTCTCTAAGCCTGTGTCGTGCTTTTAAAGACTTAGGCCTCGTACACACGATCAGATTTTATGCAGACAAAACCTTGGACTTTTGTCTGAAGGCGTGTGCCTGGATTTTGTCCTGTATACAAATGGCAAGGAATTGTTGGCCAACAAACACGAACGTAGTGAGGTATTATGTGGTTTGTCAGCTCTTTAGCGCCACCCTTTGGGCTCCTTCTGCTAATTTTGTGTTAGTAGAAGTTTGGTGAGTGTTGATTCATGCTTTTCAGTTTGCGCTTTTCATTTTGTGCTTTTCAGTTCGTCTCTGAACGGCCGTTCATCAACCAGACATGTTGCGGAATCGGAGGAGATAACGTGTAATTTATTATTGGCCTTGGAGTTATTGCTTTGACTCAAGTCCAGTTCAAGAACAGAAGGAGTAGGAATTCTTGGACCAAAAATTGGTTGCCTTATTAATCATGACCAATTATGTCATATGCCTTTGCTGTAGGAGCTCCAGGAAAAAAATCCGGATGTTTTTCGGAATTACCTCTGGATTATCTCTGGACCCCTGCTTTCACTAACTCTTGGCATTGTTGACCCCCTATATTAAGAAGTAGGACACATGCATGAGGCTTTTATTTTATTTTTTGGTTGAATAATAATGATTTGATTTGTTGTAGTTTCTATATTTGTGGATGCATGGAATGCACTTGTTGGTTAAGTTCTATTGGCAGATAGCATGTCTAATTTTATTTGTTTTCTTTTTTTAATGCACAATAAAAAAAATTGTGGAGAATAATACTTGGCTATGTGTTTTACTTCAAATGACAGTTTGGGAGTAGGCAGGTACATTTACAAAATACAATGTAAAATTGACAAGGGACACCAACATAGTTGTATCTTTGATCTTAAAAACTACAGGATAATGGTGTTGTGGTAACTTGCCCCAAAAAAAAAACCCCAAAAAAACCATAATAATATTATTCTTGATATCACTAGAAAAAAAAAAGCCTTTGAAAATTTGTTTGCAATAACTCCATCAGTATCCCCAGCAAAGCAGCTTCATTATTATCCCATTAAAGAAGAAGAGAATGTGCGCTGCATTTTGAGATTTCATAATTTGCTACGTCACGAATGTTAATTCTCCATCATGAACGCTAGTTTACAAGACCGACCGCTTCCAGCTCGTCCTTGCTTCCGAGCATGCGTGTTTGTACTTTGGACTTTTGTCCGACTGACTTGTGTACACACGCTCGGAAAATCCGACAACAGACATTTGTCCGCGGAAAATTTTAAAACCTGCTATCCAACATTTGTCCACGGAAAATCTGCCAACAATTGTCCGATGGAGCATACAAACGGTCGGATTTTCCGCCAACAGCCTGTCATCACACATTTCCCGTCAGAAAATCCGATCGTGTGTATGCGGCTTTATCCTTATCGACTGATGCACATATGTGGATTTTGCAAAAAATGCCTTCAAAGGGTCTTGGACCTTATCTGAATTGTGTTTGATTTGCATTTTGTTATTTATTTATTTAAAAAAAATGCCAGGACCCATTAAATTCCAACTCTAGTTATTTATTGGTAAAGGTGTTGATGTATGCATGACAAGTCACCTTTAATACCCATAGTTATGATCTACCCATAGATTCCTATCAATTGTAATGTACAGAGATAAACAAGTGTCACCTGAGTTAGCATTATTCATTCTGTATTCCTCCAACTCACAATTGTACAAATCAGGGAATAAACAAGAATGTTCTCTCCTTAGTATGGCATCTCTAATAATTACATATTGAACCTTCAAATAACCCAATTGACATTGTTCTTTTGAAAACTTTACCTCAGTGAACTAAAGTCATATTTGAAGCCTAGTTTACAGTAAATCCTCTCTATGTAATGATAAATTGACTCTGTGCTGCATTCAATACATAATACTCATGTATTCACATGGAATACATACATCTTAGACTCCTGGTAACTTTTCTCAGGGAGCTACATTCAAAACTTCATTTTAGGCATTGAATTATAATTTCAAAACTATTGATGGCAAATGACGACTATTGTTATACAGTCACAGACTAATAAAAAGTGTTCTGCTACTCGTTTGAGACTCTGAAGGAAATGAACAATGCTACTTATTGAATTTTTTAAATAATATCTTTCTTTTTGTATTCTTGTTATTATTCTTTGTGAGTCTTATATCATTTGTTGCATAAAATTACAGAAAAAAACCTTCAGCATTTCAGCACCGCAGGGTATTTCTTCTATGTTCTCCTAGTGATTTTTTATTCCTATTCAGCATATAATGATAGTGTTCAGTGTCAGTAAAGTACAATGATTGTGTCATTCATTCCATAGATCTCTAACTATTACCTGTGTGCAATACTTCGGGAGTGTAGCTCCTGTTCAGATACAGCACAAAAAAGTATCAAGTCAACTTAGGAAACCCTAACTGTATATTGCCATTAAATCATTTAAAAGACAATAATTTCCACTCTTTTTAGCTTTTATTACATGCTGTCTGTTCAAAAAAAAGGCAATCGGTTTGAGAATTTCTTGTTGCAGGAAAGAAATCCGCATGATTCCCCCATCAACACAGACAGTGCTGACAGGGGAATGAGCAATTACATTCTCCCGGCAGGGGAAGCCGTCCCCCACCTGTAGAAGACAGTGATTATCGCTAAAGCAGCCGCTTTAGAGAAGATTAGAGAATCCGTCAAGCTGGTTGTACACAAATTGATCAATTGATCAGCTTGGTACATTCAGCCTGCCCATTAATGGTTCGAATCTCAGCCAGTTCCTGCTGAACTGGCTGAGATTTGAACCATGTATGACCAGCCTAATGCCCCGTACACACGGTCAGATTTTCCGAAAATGTCCGATCGGAGCGTGTTGTCAGAAATTCCGACCTTGTGTGGGCTCCATCGGACATTTTCCATCGGATTTTCCGACACACAAAGTTTGAGAGCAGGCTATAAAATTTTCCGACAACAAAATCCGATCGTGTCAATTCTGACCATGTGTGGCCTGTTCCGACGCACAAAGTGCCACGCATGCTCAGAAGAAATTCCGACACGGAACAGCTCGGTCTGGTAAAATTAGCGTTTGCAATGGATACAGCACTTTCGTCATGCTGCAATGTTAAAGATGGTTTAATACAGCGCACTCTCTTCTTCTTTATAATGTGAGAAGAATTAAGTAGTTTTGCTGCTCATATTCACACACACTTCTCACAAACTTATTTTTTTTTTTTTTATTGGGATTACCTGAATATATTGTTACTTGTCACATCTGACATAAATAATTTTTTTGTATTTTTTTTTTTTTTTAAGCCATTTTTATTTTAGATTTTATGTTTGTATTTTTTCAAAGGCTGATCTTTGTTTAATGTTATTTTTAGTTTTACTCCAGAATATTTTTGTGCGTGTTTTGTGTGTCAGGTTACCACAACACCATTGATATCTTTTATTATTGAAGCTCAAGGAGATTGTTTGGTGTTGGTGTACCTTGTTAATTTCACATTGTATATTTGAAATGTACTTGAATCCTCACAAACAAACTGTCCTTTTTGAAGTAAAACACACATAGGCAAGTATAATTCAAACCAAAATTCCTTTATTAAGGGTTCAGAACCAATCAAAGAGGGAGGCAACGCTGGATAAACAGCAGAAATTAGCAAAGCCTTTGACCCCCAGGGCAGACATCAATTCTTGAACATCAAAATTGGTGGCCTGAGGAGTCCACATGTAAGGGAGTGCAGTCTGGTCCAGAAGTCCCAGAGATCCGGAAAGCAGCAGATGACATCTGTGTCCCCAGGCTGTGGTACCACAAGAGGCTGCATCTTTTGCCAGACCAGACTGGATCCAGGGTCATCACTCTCTGGTCTTCCTTCCACGCTGTGGCTCTGCTGTTGGAGATGTGGCAGGAGGAGGAGTAGGACCTGGAGGAGGAGGAGGACTAGTAGGACCTGGAGGAGAAGGAGGAGGAGGAGGAGGACCTGCAGGAGGAGGAGGAGGAGGACCATGTGTGAGGTCACAAAGGTGTGTATCAGATGTTATTTGGGCCCTCAACCCCTTATTGAGAGCCTCCAACATTAAGGACTCACACATGAGTTGTTGTTCCTCCTCCATCCTCTGCATTTTACAGACAATGATGGCAGCAAAGTCATCCTCCATGGTGTGTGGTGCTCCCAGGGCCTCTGTAGCCTTCCAAAAGAGGCCTATGGCAGCCTCCTCTAGGGCACTCCTCCTCCTGCCACTTTCTCTTTCCAGGTGTAGGGGAGGGACCTGCAGATCAGGCAGCCTGCTCGGCCCGGCCACCTCCTGGCTGAGACTTCCCTGTGTATGAAAAAGGGACATGGTTTTAGTTTTTGCATCATCAATCACAATCATAAATTAGTACTCCAAACTAACATCTAGTTAACATCATTGATTGGACAACCAGAAATATTTAGAGGAATGCTATACCTGGCTCAATCTGGGCTCCTCCACATGTTGCTGTCTGGAAGGCCCAGGTTGGGCGTCAGAAGCCTCAGCTGGAGGGGAAGGAAGCGTGGAAGGAAGACTGGAGAGTGATGACCTGGGTTCAGTCTGACCTGCCAGAAAATGCAGCCTGTCATAGTACCACATCCTGGGGACATAGATGTCATCTGCTGCTCTGGATCTCTGCGAATCCTGGACTTTCTGGCGCTCCCTTACATATGTGCTCCTCAGGCCACCAATTAGGATCTTCAAATATGTGATGTCTGCCGTGGGGATCACCTGCTTCACAATTTCCAACAATTGATCCAGCGCTGCCTTCCTCTTTGTTTGGTTCCTATAATGTGAGTGGTTGATCTCCCACAGACAAGGCAGCTCCCTGAACATGTCAATGAATATTGCCATGAAGTCATTATCTTGAAAAATATCCATTTTCACTGCAAGACACAACACAAGACAAACCCTAATGTCAGGCCAAACTCTCCTAATCTTGTTACAATATAGGCCTCAATGTAGAAGCAGTATAGGCACAAGTATGTCTCTTACCTTCGTTCTTACAATCGGCGCCTCCAATGCTCCTTCCTCCGCTCACAGATCGTACGTAATACACATGTGTGGTACGCTTTATACACACTGCGCATGCGTGTAACTCCGCCCACCCCTGAGTTCTTTCTAGTCTATTCCCCACCCCTTTTCGTTCTGCGCAGTGGGGGAAGAGCACTTGGCGGATACACAGCAGGTGCGTGCTAATTACAGGAACGAGGAGGAGGAAAGCCCGGATCAGGACACGTCCCGATCCAGAAGGAGAAGATTTAAGGCCACAAATATGTCCTTTGGGGAGATGTTGGAGATGGATCGACATCCTGAAGAAGGCCGACTATGATGGAAAGTATGGACCTTACCCCAACCCTAATGTCAGAAAGGCCAAGATCATGGCGAAAGTGGTCAAAAGTCTGCACCGGAATTTCGGGGTACTACGATCGAAAGATCAGCTCAGGAAGCGGTGGTCGGACCTGAAATTAAGAGAGCCCAAGCAGTACCGAAAGATCCGGAGAGTGCTGCAAAAAAGTAAGTAGTTGTGCTGTGTTCCTATTCTTTTTGTCTTTATTACGTTTGTGCTGCTCCATATGCTTTTCTTAATTGTTGTACAGTTTAAAATGGCAACTTTAATGTTCATGGGCCCATTATTCGTTCGTATCAAACATTTTTCTTTCGGCCTCTAAAACACCATTGTTTAGGCCATATGCATTTTCCTACATTTTTTAGGGCCTACTTGTATGAAAAATATTTGGTTGTGTAGATGGGTTTGTTACTAGAATTAAATGCAAACTAAATTCTGTGTAAGGAGAGGACACTCAGCAGCTGTTTTCACATCTGGACACTGGAGCACTAGTGTGGGACACAAGAACACCCTTTTTATTAGGGGGCCCACACAGGTGCTCCAGTGTATACTATAGGGGGGTCTCCATCTGTGAAGCTTGTACAAGACAGGTAAAGTATTGAAGCTTGACAAAGGACAATAAAAATGCTACATCTTGGAACTCTGCCCAAATAGACAATTGTACCCCACTTCCAAGCAATGTTTCCTATTTATAGTTCTGCCATCAAATATCTGTGTGCTAATTATACCATTTTTGTTTTACATAGGGGAGAAAAGACTCGGAGGACACCCCTCATTCGAGGAGACCACAGGCCCCCCACCTCTGGAAGAAGGGGAAATACCCCCAACCCAAGCTGAGCAGGAGGAGGAAGAAGATGTGGTGGAAATTGGCACCACAACAGGTGAGTGTCTGCGACCACAGGCTCAGGTAAAAGATGGATGCCGGCAGATTTTTGATACCTGTTTTTGTTTGGTTTCTCTCTTTTTAGGTGATTGTGATGTTGTGGATCGAGATCCTTTCACATCAGAAAGTGCCCAGATCCTGATCGAGGAGATCATGGGGTGTAATTTAGAATTGGAAAACCTCAAGAAAAAAATCAATGATGTGATTCAAAAAAATAATAACATCATTGATGTTTTGGGGCGAATTTAAAACCCCACAAAATCACTTTTTGGATTGTGGTCCAGTCTTTTAAATCTTTTTGCAATGTTTTGAAAAGCCAAATTTGGAGGATGCACACAGTGTGCCAACATGTGCTATCTGCCATAACGGGAGATCAATGGACGCGTTTTGGGGGTGCAACCCCTTCCTCAATAATAAAGTAGCGGTGAGGAAGGGGTTGCTCCCCCAAAACACGTCCCTTGATCCCCCGTGATGGCAGCTAGCACATGTTGACATTCGTAAATTGGTGTGCATCTTCCAAATTTGGCTTTTCAAGGGGTGACTTCACCCCATCGGAACGCAATATCAAACACAGTTCCAAAATACTCATGTCTGATATTGCCTTCAAGTTTTACCATATGTGACCTTTGTAAGTTCAAAGATTTGTGTCTTTCTTGTTGGTTTTACACAGGCCTGTTTTATCGTAAATGCACATTTCTATTTTTGATAATGCCACCCCAAAAATTGTTATACAACAAACATGTTGGTTTGTTTTAAAAACCTTTTCTAAATGCACATGTGATTGTGCAGGTATTAAAAAGATTGTTAATCAAGAATGTGTGGATTATTGTCTGAACGCTACAACATTTTTGAGGTGATGTAATTGCTGTTTTCTGTGAAAATGGGGTTATTTCCTAAGGGCAAATCCTCTTTGCACTACAAGTGCAGTTTCAGTGCAGTTTCAAGTGCACTTGTAGTGCAAAGTGTCTATGCCTTTAGTAAATAACACCCAACAGTGCTTTGTATAAAAGGTTACACAATCACGCCATTTTCAGGACTCCCCACATTGCTGTCAGGGTCAGCTAAAACAAACACAAGCAGTAAATGTCACCAAAGATTAACTTTTTTTTTTTTTTTTTAATTTGATAAATGCTTCACAAATTGTCTGGCATATTGATGGGCCCCCTACCCGCAAAGAACTCAGGGTATCTTAACCGGACATCACGGGCACTCAGGGAGGGCAAGCCAGGACGGCCACTTTCAAGCACCGTCAGGGTTGTATCATGCAGAATTCCAGCCTCAGGTCCAACTGAGCCAGCATAGTTGGCAGAATGTTGGCGTAAAAAGTTATGTAGAACACAACACGCCAGGATTATATGATTAAGTTTATACTCTGCCATATGGATGGGTGTCAGAAATAGGCGGAACCGGCTGGCCATGATTCCAAATGTGTTCTCCACCACTCTTCTGGCTCTGGCCAGCCGGTAATTAAAAACCCTCTGTTCCGGGGTGAGGGTCCTCATCGGGAATGGCCGCATAAGATGGTCCCCCAGCACAAATGCTTCATCCGCAACGAAGACGAATGGGAGTCCTTCCACATTGTCCTCTGGAGGTGGCAAGTCCAAGCTGCCATTCTGGAGACGCCTGTAGAACTCTGTCTGGGCGATGACTCCACCATCGGACATCCGGCCATTCTTCCCCACGTCCATATACAAGAAGTCGTAATTAGCCGACACCACCGCCAACATCACAATACTATTGAACCCCTTATAGTTGAAATAGTACGACCCCAAGTTGGGTGGTGGGATGATGTGGATGTGTTTCTCATCAATTGCCCCTCCGCAGTTAGGAAAGTCCCACCGCTGGGCAAAGTGGGAGGCCACAGTCTGCCATTCCTGTGGCATGGAAGGAAACTGTTGAGGAAAACAAAAAAAAAATTAGTATTTTTGCACATAAACATGGCAAGCAGATTAGACAGAAACATTCTTGGCCAACCTCCAGATAGCATTTATTAAGGAGAATTTAACAACACCAAAGTATAAGGTACACCTATCATATTCCCCCTCCCCCCCTCTCATGGGCCATTTCTAACATTATAGGGGGGGGGAATCTTGGACAGGTAACCCTCTCCACTTCATTGAGAGATGAATGCCTAAATACAGGGTATTACTTGGAACAGCCCCTCCTTAGTTACACTATTGGCAGCCCACTGGACAGGTAAGAAGTGTCATAATACAAAGATATAAATACACACTGTACACATTTGAGGACATTTGGACATTCTGCTATTACCTGTCAAGATAATAATAGGATACAAAAACTTTAAACAGTACCATTTGAAAGTATACAGGCAGGCCCTTGCACTACATGCTTTGGGGAATTCATCCATACATCTGAGCACAAAAGAGGTGGGTATAGTGTGTATGGGTTTGGCAAAGTCAGCAGATAGATGGTTGAGGATAGATAGAGAATTGGCATCAGCTGACTTAGCAGTTGGGGGGAGGGAGGGTTACTAAAAATGATTTGGGGACACCACAAAAAAAAGCATCTGGCACTCTGCCTGAATTTAAAGCACAAATCACATTTAAAATCATTTTAGGGGGTGTTTGGGGTAAAGCACTACTATGGAGCTGACAAAATACATTGTTAAGTGACTACATGAGGTGAATATAGGGCAGGAGAGCATGCTGGGGAGGTTAGTGAAGGCAAATATGTATGAAGGACTAAAAAAATAATTACATAAAAATCCAGCATGCATGAGAACAAGGGGACATTCACAGCATATTACAATCGTGGTAATTAGGGAATGAGGAAAGAAATACATTATATTATCAAACATTCAATACAATAAAATGTGATATTAAAGGATAAAAATCTTACCTTCATATACTCCTTCTGCAGGACCTGGATGATGGCAGAACAGGTCTCCGGGATAATGACTCCCAGAGCCTGGGGGGAGATGCCTGTCGAGAACTTCAAGTCCTGCAGACTTCTCCCTGTCACCAAGTACCGCAGGGTAGCGACGAGCCCCTGCTCCGCAGTGATGGCTTGCCTCATGCAGGTATCCTGCCTGCTGATATAGGGGGTCAGCAAAGCCAGCAGATGGTGAAATACGGGGTCCGTCATCCTGAGAAAGTTCCTGAAATCATCAGGATTATTCTCACGGATCTCACGGAGCAAAGGCATATGAGAGAACTGGTCACGCTGAAGCAACCAATTCTTGGTCCATGAACTCCTCCCCACCCTGTTCATGGACTGGACTTGTGTCAAGGTCAGGACCCCAACACCAAGCCCCCGCACAGCACGAACTCTACGAGGAGTACGTATATACGCAACATGGCTAGAAAACGGTCGGCTGCTCAGAACGAAGTAACAGAACGCACTGAAGAACAGCAAGGCCTGTGAAGAGTAGGGATGAGCCGAACACCCCCCTGTTCGGTTCGCACCAGAACATGCGAACAGGAAAAAAGTTCGTTCGAACATGCGAACACCGTTAAAGTCTATGGGACACGAACATGAATAATCAAAAGTGCTAATTTTCAAGGCTTATATGCAAGTTATTGTCATAAAAAGTGTTTGGGGACCTGGGTCCTGCCCCAGGGGACATGGATCAATGCAAAAAAAAGTTTTAAAAACGGCCGTTTTTTCAGGAGCAGTGATTTTAATAATGCTTAAAGTCAAACAATAAAAGTGTAATATCCCTTTAAATTTCGTACCTGGGGGGTGTCTATAGTGTGCCTGTAAAGGGGCGCATGTTTCCTGTGTTTAGAACAGTCTGACAGCAAAATGACATTTTGAAGGAAAAAACTCATTTAAAACTACCCGCGGCTATTGCATTGCCGACAATACACATAGAAGTTCATTGATAAAAACGGCATGGGAATTCCCCAAAGGGGAACCCCGAACCAAAATTAAAAAAAAAAAAATGACGTGGGGGTCCCCCTAAATTCCATACCAGGCCCTTCAGGTCTGGTATGGATATTAAGGGGAACCCCGGCCAAAATTAAAAAAAAAAATGACGTGGGGTTCCCCCTAAATTCCATACCAGACCCTTCAGGTCTGGTATGGATTTTAAGGGGAACCCCGCGCCAAAAAAAAAAAAAAAACGGCGTGGGGTCCCCCCAAAAATCCATACCAGACCCTTATCCGAGCACGCAACCTGGCAGGCCGCAGGAAAAGAGGGGGGGACGAGAGTGCGGCCCCCCCTCCCTCCTGAACCGTACCAGGCCACATGCCCTCAACATTGGGAGGGTGCTTTGGGGTAGCCCCCCAAAACACCTTGTCCCCATGTTGATGAGGACAAGGGCCTCATCCCCACAACCCTGGCCGGTGGTTGTGGGGGTCTGCGGGCGGGGGGCTTATCGGAATCTGGAAGCCCCCTTTAACAAGGTGACCCCCAGATCCCGGCCCCCCCCCTGTGTGAAATGGTAAGGGGGTACATAAGTACCCCTACCATTTCACGAAAAAAGTGTCAAAAATGTTAAAAATGACAAGAGACAGTTTTTGACAATTCCTTTATTTAAATGCTTCTTCTTTCTTCTATCTTGCTTCATCTTCTGGTTCTTCTGGCTCTTCTGGTTCTTCTGGTTCTTCCTCCGGCGTTCTCGTCCAGCATCTCCTCCGCGGCGTCTTCTGTCTTCTTCTCCTCGGGCCGCTCCGCACCCATGGCATGGGGGGGAGGCTCCCGCTCTTCTCTTCTTCTCTTCTTCTTTTCTTCTTTTCTTCTCTTCTTCTCTTCTTCTTTTCTTCTTTTCTTCTCTTCTTCTCTTCTTCTCTTCTTCTTCATTTTCTTCTCCGGGCCGCTCCGCAATCCATGCTGGCATGGAGGGAGGCTCCCGCTGTGTGACGGCGCTCCTCGTCTGACAGTTCTTAAATAACGGAGGGGGGCGGGGCCACCCGGTGACCCCGCCCCCCTCTGACGCACGGTGACTTGACGGGACTTCCCTGTGACGTCACGGGGAATGCCACAGGGAAGTCCCGTCAAGTCACCGTGCGTCAGAGGGGGGCGGGGTCACCGGGTGGCCCCGCCCCCCTCCGTTATTTAAGAACTGTCAGACGAGGAGCGCCGTCACACAGCGGGAGCCTCCCTCCATGCCAGCATGGATTGCGGAGCGGCCCGGAGAAGAAAATGAAGAAGAAGAGAAGAAGAGAAGAAAAGAAGAAAAGAAGAAAAGAAGAAGAGAAGAGCGGGAGCCTCCCCCCCATGCCATGGGTGCGGAGCGGCCCGAGGAGAAGAAGACAGAAGACGCCGCGGAGGAGATGCTGGACGAGAACGCCGGAGGAAGAACCAGAAGAACCAGAAGAGCCAGAAGAACCAGAAGATGAAGCAAGATAGAAGAAAGAAGAAGCATTTAAATAAAGGAATTGTCAAAAACTGTCTCTTGTCATTTTTAACATTTTTGACACTTTTTTCGTGAAATGGTAGGGGTACTTATGTACCCCCTTACCATTTCACACAGGGGGGGGGCCGGGATCTGGGGGTCACCTTGTTAAAGGGGGCTTCCAGATTCCGATAAGCCCCCCGCCCGCAAACCCTCACAACCACCGGCCAGGGTTGTGAGGATGAGGCCCTTGTCCTCATCAACATGGGGACAAGGTGTTTTGGGGGGCTACCCCAAAGCACCCTCCCAATGTTGAGGGCATGTGGCCTGGTACGGTTCAGGAGGGAGGGGGGGCCGCACTCTTGTCCCCCCCTCTTTTCCTGCGGCCTGCCAGGTTGCGTGCTCGGATAAGGGTCTGGTATGGATTTTTGGGGGGACCCCACGCCGTTTTTTTTTTTTTTTTTGGCGCGGGGTTCCCCTTAAAATCCATACCAGACCTGAAGGGTCTGGTATGGAATTTAGGGGGAACCCCACGTCATTTTTTTTTTTAAATTTTGGCCGGGGTTCCCCTTAATATCCATCCCAGACCTGAAGGGCCTGGTATGGAATTTAGGGGGACCCCCACGTCATTTTTTTTTTTTAATTTTGGTTCGGGGTTCCCCTTTGGGGAATTCCCATGCCGTTTTTATCAATGAACTTCTATGTGTATTGTCGGCAATGCAATAGCCGCGGGTAGTTTTAAATGAGTTTTTTCCTTCAAAATGTCATTTTGCTGTCAGACTGTTCTAAACACAGGAAACATGCGCCCCTTTACAGGCACACTATAGACACCCCCCAGGTACGAAATTTAAAGGGATATTACACTTTTATTGATTGACTTTAAGTATTATTAAAATCACTGCTCCTGAAAAAACGGCCGTTTTTAAAACTTTTTTTTGCATTGATCCATGTCCCCTGGGGCAGGACCCAGGTCCCCAAACACTTTTTATGACAATAACTTGCATATTAGCCTTTAAAATTAGCACTTTTGATTTCTCCCATAGACTTTTAAAGGGTGTTCCGCGGCATTCGAATTTGCCGCGAACACCCCAAATTGTTCGCTGTTCGGTGAACTTGCGAACAGCCAATGTTCGAGTCGAACATGAGTTCGACTCGAACTCGAAGCTCATCCCTAGTGAAGAGCGACCTGAAAAACAGTAACGAACGAACAAGAACACAATGACTATAAGTCACGCGGAACTTGCTTGCACGCACTGAAGAGCAGATACAAACCCACAAGCACAAACTGAACCGCAGAAAACGATCTGAAAGCCACGAGTCTGAAAAAGCGCAAATCGTCTCTCACCAAACTTTTACTAACACGAGATTAGCAAAAGGAGCCCAAAGGGTGCCGCGCTTGGTTCTGAACTGGCCTTTTCTAGTCTCGTCGTACGTGGTTGACGTCACCGCATTGTTGGCGATCGTAAATTCCGACAACTTTGTGCGACCGTGTGTACGCAAAACAAGTTTGAGCCAACATCCGTCGGAAAAAATCCTAGGATTTTGTTGTCGGAATGTCCGATCAATGTCCGACCGTGTGTAAGTGCTTGTTGGTGAAAAACACGATGGAAAAAAATACACGTTAAAATTACAGCGGTCAATAGTTCTTTTTTTTTTCCATAAAAGGGTACTCTCTCCTCCAACCATGACTGTGACTTCAGAGATCCAGGGTCAGATTAAGGGCAACTGATGCTCTAAGTACAGCCCAACAGTGTTGCCCCCCTCAGCCACCCCATTGATTAACTAAAAAGTCATTAAGGCTCAATCAGGGGATTTCAATATAGCCTTATTGACAGATTTCTAGAAGTAGTTCCCTTAAGAACTAATTGCACTTAATTAAAGTGGTTGTACAGCAGAGCAATTTTTACTGAACTGCAATCTATGTATTCTAAATAACCTTCTGCATGCAGTTTCCCCTGCAGCCCCCTCTAAATACATACCTGAGACCGGTCTTGATACAGCGATGGGCACAAAGCTGAGGCTCTCTCGGCTCTCTCCTTCCTCATTGGCTCAGATACGGCAGTGAGAGCCATTGGCTCCGGCTGCTATCAATCTCAGCCAATAATGAAGGGTCAGGGATAGGACCAAAACCTGCTTTGTGTGTTTTATGGACACACAGAGCAGGGCTCGGAAGCGAGCATGCATGTATGTGCACTTCAAGCGACAGGGGGATTAGTGAGGAGTGCCAGCGGGAGACCTGGGCAGAGGAGGCTCAGGGCCGCTCTGTGCAAAACCACTGCACAGAGCAGGTAAAAATGACACATTTGTTATTTTAACAAAAAAAAACTAAGAAAAAAAAACCTTTAATATTTAATAACCTTTAAAGGCAAGCATTTATGCCAGTATAGGTAACAGTAAAGGTACCGACAACGACAAGTGCGCCAAAATGAGGTTGTCCTTACCACTGCCACTTAACCTCCCTGGTGGTTTTCCCGAGTGTGGCTCGGGGTTAAATTTCAGCACCATTAGCGGTAACCCCCAAGCCACACTCGGGATTACATCTCAGGATCCTGGTGCAGTGTACTTACCTTGTCCCCAGGATCCTGCGATGTCCCCCCGCTGTGTCTATGGGCTCTGTCCTCCGCCCCGATGTCCTGTGTGCTGGGCTCCGTTCCCTGCAAGCATCACGACACACGGGGGCAGAGCCTGGCAGCAAATTCAAAAAAGTGAAAATTCATGACATATACAGTACACTGTAATCTTACAGATTACATTACTGTATGAAATTATTTCACATCCCTTTTGTCCCCAGTGCTTTTTCCAATACCCTGCATGCAGTTTTATATTATATACATTGTTCTTTCTGCCTGGAAACTGGAGATTGTCCATGGCAACCAAAAAGTGTCCCTTTACGTCAAAAGTGCTTTTAGACCAGCTAGAAAACAGCAATAGTAAATTAGAACACTTGCAGAATTGAGCGATAGTGAATAGTGGGGACATTTATTTTATTATTATTATTTTTTATAATTATTTATATTTATTGATTATATTATAATTTATGATTTTGTGTTTCAAACTTCATCATACCTGGGATATCTACTAGACTCTTGGTGGACAGATTTTAGGCCCCTTTCACACTGGGGCGGTGGGGGCGTCGGCGGTAAAACAGCGCTATTTTTAGCGCTGTTTTACCGTCGTTTTTGCGGCTGTATTCAGCCGCTAGCGGTGCGGTTTTAACCCCCGCTGGCGGCCGA
Source organism: Aquarana catesbeiana (assembly GCF_042186555.1). Taxonomy (NCBI): domain Eukaryota; kingdom Metazoa; phylum Chordata; class Amphibia; order Anura; family Ranidae; genus Aquarana; species Aquarana catesbeiana. The sequence goes on along the minus strand of NC_133325.1, from coordinate 206,679,758 downwards.
AAAAGGGTTAAACCCGCTCGTACAGCGTGGCTATAGCCACGCTGTCCCATTGATTTCAATGGGCAGGAGCGGTTTAGGAGCAGTGAACACACCGCTCCTTCACCGCTCCAAAGATGCGGCTCGCAGGACTTTTTTTACCGTCCTGCCAGCACACCTCTTTAGTGTGAAAGCCCTCGGGCTTTCACACTGAACAAACAGCGGAGGCTGTTTAGGGGCGGTTTGCAGGCGGTATTTTTAGCGCAATAACGCCTGCAAACCGCCCCAGTGTGAAAGGGGCCTAAGTGTCTTATTGCTAAGAATTACAGGCCTACAATATAACACGCCAAATTTCTATGCAAAATAATTTGTACCGCTTTGAGACACAAAAATCTGAAATAATCATACCGAGAGGAGGTTAAAGAAACTGTCAAGATGGCAATGACATGTTTTTTAAAGTATAACTAAGACTAGGTTCACACTGCTGAGATTCAATTTTAATCCCACTTTCAGTGAGATTATGTATGCAGCTTGGATGCTACTTTGAAGTGGTTTGCATATACTATGGAAATCATGCTGGAATTGCACCAAAGTAGTGCAGGGACCTTTTCCGTACCTTGCTAAGTTGCATTGATGTGAAAGAGCACAATGTGATTTTCCTTGTCATGTGATTTGGTGTGAGGCTGAAATAGAGCTTAAAAGGCAAAACTTTTTATTTATTTTTTTTGTATAGAGTGGAGGGGGATTAGAACACCTATTAGGTTGTTATATCCCTCTTAGTCTGTGTTAGAGAAATTGAATTGCTTTATTCGTTCAAAGAAATTCAATTGACTGGTATGCAAGTATGATACAAGTATCTTGTCAGCATATAATAAATGCTGACTTAATGCAGCATTTGCAAATAGAACACTGGTTTACCAACCTGATAATGTAAAGGATCCATCTGATGGCTGCAGTCACTGTTATTGAAAAAATTGGTGATAATGGCACTTGAAATAGGACTCTATGCCAGAGACAATAAAAAGTATATTCATGAATGTATGTTCATATACTGTATATGCCATATACACTATATTAACAAAAGTATTGGTATGTCTGCCTTTACATGCACATGAACTTTAATGACATCCCAATCTTCATCCGTAGGGTTCAATGCTGAGTTGGCTCCCCCTTTGCAGCTATAACAGCTTCAACTCTTCTGGAAAGGCAGTCCACAAGGTTTAGGAGTGTGTCTATGGGAATGTTTGACCATTCTTCCAGAAGCGCATTAGTGAGGTCAGGCACTGATGTCGGACGAGAAGGCTTGCGGTCTCTAATTCATCCCAAAGGTGTTCTATTTGGTTGAGGTCAGGACTCTATGCAGGCCAATCAAATTCCTCCACCCCAGTCACCCATGTCTTTATGGATCTTGCTTTGTGCACTGGTCCAAATCATTTGGTGGAGGGGGCTTATGGTGTGGGGTTGTTTTTCAGGGGTTGAGCTTGGCTCCTTAGTTCCAGTGAAGGGAACTCTTAAAGGAGTTGTAAAGTCTCAGGGTTTTTCACCTAATGCATTCTATGAAAAACATTCTGTGATGCAGCTGCTCCCCAGAGCCCCCCTTTTCCTGCTCACAGTGTTCAGCTAAAACTACAAGTTAGTACCTCTATCGCACATTTTCCCTAACCCCGCGTTTCCCCCGGGTATGGACATAAAAGCCTTTTAGTGGTGGCTGGATAGGGGTATGTACCGGATCGGGAACTATTTTACCGCAGCGGGGCCGTTTTCCCTCAACCACTGCGTCAAACATCTGAGTCTCCCCAATTCGGAGAGGTTCAGGTTCTATCAAATTTCACACTTTCTCCAATCAATCTGGGTTGAGAAACCCGAACCACCGCAGTTCACCCCATACGAAATATGGTGTGGGGGACTCCTGGAGCAGAGGGGAGGAATATCCTTAATCTACTCTTCGCTTGCTGCTACAGATAAGAAAGCAACGTTCATGTTGGCATGGGAGAGGGATTTACAGGACACATGGGATCTAGATCACTGGCACACGGCATTCTTCCGATCATTCAAAGGCATCTATAACATATCCCTGATTGAAGCTAACCTTAAGGTAATCACTAGATGGTACTTGACCCCCTCCCGGCTTGCTATGATGCATCCCGCGGTCTCCCCTCTCTGCTTTCGCGGATGTCACATGAAAGGTTCCATGATACATATATGGTGGGAATGCCCTAAAATCAGGACATTCTGGCAAAAAATATTTTACGCCATTTCCAAAATAACAGGTAAGACCATTCCCAAGTCTCCTCTAACAGCTCTTCTCAACCATCCCGTTCCAGGGATCTCAAAATCATCACAGAAATTAGTATTTTTTGTTCTCCTGGGAGCCAAAATTACCCTTGCTAAAGCTTGGAAGAAGCCCTCAGTCTCTCTCATAGCAGCTAAACGGAAAGTGTCATGGATGATGACTCAGGAGAAATTAGTAAGCTCGTTACTAGACACCTCAGCAAAGTTTGAGAAGATTTGGGATCCATGGTCCAAATACATAGGAATAAGGGAACATCCAAATTATTAGAAATAGACCCTTAATAGAAGTGGGGGCACCGAGCAGACAGCTAAACTCTTCCCTTATCTGTACTTCACCTCTCTCCTTCTTACTCCTCCCTCTTCTCTCCTTCCCCAACCCCCCCCTCTTTTTTTTTTTTTTTTCTTCCCTTATTTCTCTCTCCCTGACTTTCCATACCTGGCAGGCATGAATAGAACTCACTCCCGCAGTGGGTACACACTGGAGTGAACTGTAGTAGAAAGTTTTACTTAGTAGTTTGTCCCTGAGGTTTACATATGAATAATAGCATCTTTATGCATCATGCCTAAACAGCGGCTGTGCCTCAGGGATTGTTATGTTATTTTAAGCTTGAAATGTTACCCGTTTGGCAAACTGTTTTTGCCACCAAGATCATTTGGTCAAGGTACCAAAATTTTCATTTATTTTTTTCTACTTCGCTAATGTCTCTCTTGGTCCACAGGTCATTAGTAAATGGAACCCATTCCGCTCTCCAGCACAGTGTGCTCCCATGAAGGGGTGCTGGTGGTGGAATGGGATAGTTACCCAAGGCCCACCCATGATGGCCGCAATAACACGGATCCTGTAGGACCTGATATTGGATACTTCAGTTCACAGCTAGTTGATGATGTAACTCTAGTGTATAAGTTGTTACAATGCAAAACATATCACTGTAGCTATGATATGTACTTCTCCTTTTATTTTGCTTTACGATGTGACATACACCGGAAGCTTGTTCTTATAATTTGTTTTTCTGTCAAAATCTAATAAAAATCATTTAAAATAAAAACTACAAGTTAGTGCTGTGCGTCCTGCTCACAGTGTTCAGCTAAACCTACAAGTTAGCGTAGTGAGACCTCTGCACAGTGTTCATCTAAAGCTACAAGTTAGTGCAGTGCGTCCTGCTCACAGTGTTTAGCTAGATCCGTTCCTGTTATCTTCCTACTGACAGGCAGGCTTGTCTTGTTACAGTATTTACAGATACCTGAAGAAAATTGCTGGTGTTCTTTTGATCCTATTAGTACCACAGTCAGGCAGCTAGACTATTTACAGTTAGTGCAGTGCGTCCTGCTCACAGTGTTCAGCTAAACCTACAAGTTAGTGGGGTGTGTCCTGCTCACAGTGTTCAGCTAAACCTACAACTTAGTGGGGTGCGTCCTGCTCACAGTGTTCAGCTAAACCTACAAGTTAGTGTGGTGCGTCCACGTCACAGTGTTCAGCTAAACCTACAAGTTAGTGCAGTGCGTCCTGCTCACAGTGTTCAGCTAAAACAACAAGTTAGTGCGGTGCGTCCACCTCACAGTCTTCAGCTAAAACTACAAGTTAGTGCGGTGCGTCCTACTCACAGTGTTCAGCTAAACCTACAAGTTAGTGTAGTGAGACCTCTGCACAGCGTTCATCTAAAGCTACAAGTTAGTGCAGTGCATCCTGCTCACAGTGTTCAGCTAAAACTACAAGTTAGTGTGGTGCGTCCACCTCACAGTGTTCAGCTAAACCTACAAGTTAGTGCGGTGCGTCCTGCTCACAGTGTTCAGCTAAAACTACAAGTTAGTGCGGTGCGTCCACCTCACAGTGTTCAGCTAAACCTGGAAGTTAGTGCGGTGCGTCCTGCTCACAGTGTTCAGCTAAACCTACAAGTTAGTGTAGTGAGACCTCTGCATAGTGTTCATCTAAAGCTACAAGTTAGTGCAGTGCATCCTGCTCGGTGTTCAGCTAAAACTACAAGTTAGTGTGGTGCGTCCACCTCACAGTGTTCAGCTAAAACTACAAGTTAGTGCAGTGCGTCCTGCTCACAGTGTTTAGCTAAAACTACCAGTTAGTGTGGTGCGTCCACCTCACAGTGTTCAGCTAAACCTAGAAGCTAGTGCGGTGCGTCCTGCTCACAGTGTTCAGCTAAAACTACAAGTTAGTGCTGTGCGTCCTGCTCACAGTGTTCAGCTAAACCTACAAGTTAGTGTAGTGAGACCTCTGCACAGTGTTCATCTAAAGCTACAAGTTAGTGCAGTGCGTCCTGCTCACAGTGTTCAGCTAAAACTACAAGTTAGTGTGGTACGTCCACCTCACAGTGTTCAGCTAAACCTTGAAGTTAGTGCGGTGCGTCCTGCTCACAGTGTTCAGCTAAAACTACAAGTTAGTGTGGTGCGTCCACCTCACAGTGTTCAGCTAAACCTAGAAGTTAGTGCGGTGCGTCCTGCTCACAGTGTTCAGCTAAAACTACAAGTTAGTGCTGTGTGTCCTGCTCACAGTGTTCAGCTAAACCTACAAGTTAGTGTAGTGAGACCTCTGCACAGTGTTCATCTAAAGCTACAAGTTAGTGCAGTGCGTCCTGCTCACAGTGTTCAGCTAGATCCGTTCCTGTTATCTTCTTACTGACAGGCAGGCTTGTCTTGTTACAGTATATACAGCTACCTGAAGAAAATTGCTGGTGTTCTTTTGATCCTATTAGTACCACAGTCAGGCAGCTAGACTATTTACAGTTAGTGCAGTGCGTCCTGCTCACAGTGTTCAGCTAAACCTACAAGTTAGTGGGGTGCGTCCTGCTCACAGTGTTCAGCTAAACCTACAAGTTGGTGGGGTTGTCCTGCTCACAGTGTTCAGCTAAACCTACAAGTTAGTGTGGTGCATCCACCTCACAGTGTTCAGCTAAACCTACAAGTTAGTGTGGTGCGTCCACCTCACAGTGTTCAGCTAAACCTAGAAGTTAGTGCGGTGCGTCCTGCTCACAGTGTTCAGCTAAAACTACAAGTTAGTACCTCTATCGCACATTTTCCGTAACCCCGCGTTTCCCCCGGGTATGGACATAAAAGCCTTTTAGTGGTGGCTGGATAGGGGTATGTACCGGATCGGGAACTATTTTACCGCAGCGGGGCCGTTTTCCCTCAACCACTGCGTCAAACATCTGAGTCTCCCCAATTCGGAGAGGTTCAGGTTCTATCAAATTTCACACTTTCTCCAATCAATCTGGGTTGAGAAACCCGAATCACCGCAGTTCACCCCATACGAAATATGGTGTGGGGGACTCCTGGAGCAGAGGGGAGGAATATCCTTAATCTACTCTTCGCTTGCTGCTACAGATAAGAAAGCAACGTTCATGTTGGCATGGGAGAGGGATTTACAGGACACATGGGATCTAGATCACTGGCACACGGCATTCTTCCGATCATTCAAAAGCATCTATAACATACCCCTGATTGAAGCTAACCTTAAGGTAATCACTAGATGGTACTTGACCCCCTCCCGGCTTGCTATGATGCATCCCGCGGTCTCCCCTCTCTGCTTTCGCGGATGTCACATGAAAGGTTCCATGATACATATATGGTGGGAATGCCCTAAAATCAGGACATTCTGGCAAAAAATATTTTACGCCATTTCCAAAATAACAGGTAAGACCATTCCCAAGTCTCCTCTAACAGCTCTTCTCAACCATCCCGTTCCAGGGATCTCAAAATCATCACAGAAATTAGTATTTTTTGTTCAGGATCCATGGTCCAAATACATAGGAATAAGGGAACATCCAAATTATTAGAAATAGACCCTTAATAGAAGTGGGGGCACCGAGCAGACAGCTAAACTCTTCCCTTATCTGTACTTCACCTCTCTCCTTCTTACTCCTCCCTCTTCTCTCCTTCCCCCACCCCCCTCTTTTTTTTTTTTTTTCTTCCCTTATTTCTCTCTCCCTGACTTTCCATACCTGGCAGGCATGAATAGAACTCACTCCCGCAGTGGGTACACACTGGAGTGAACTGTAGTAGAAAGTTTTACTTAGTAGTTTGTCCCTGAGGTTTACATATGAATAATAGCATCTTTATGCATCATGCCTAAACAGCGGCTGTGCCTCAGGGATTGTTATGTTATTTTAAGCTTGAAATGTTACCCGTTTGGCAAACTGTTTTTGCCACCAAGATCATTTGGTCAAGGTACCAAAATTTTCATTTATTTTTTTCTACTTCGCTAATGTCTCTCTTGGTCCACAGGTCATTAGTAAATGGAACCCATTCCGCTCTCCAGCACAGTGTGCTCCCATGAAGGGGTGCTGGTGGTGGAATGGGATAGTTACCCAAGGCCCACCCATGATGGCCGCAATAACACGGATCCTGTAGGACCTGATATTGGATACTTCAGTTCACAGCTAGTTGATGATGTAACTCTAGTGTATAAGTTGTTACAATGCAAAACATATCACTGTAGCTATGATATGTACTTCTCCTTTTATTTTGCTTTACGATGTGACATACACCGGAAGCTTGTTCTTATAATTTGTTTTTCTGTCAAAATCTAATAAAAATCATTTAAAATAAAAACTACAAGTTAGTGCTGTGCGTCCTGCTCACAGTGTTCAGCTAAACCTACAAGTTAGCGTAGTGAGACCTCTGCACAGTGTTCATCTAAAGCTACAAGTTAGTGCAGTGCGTCCTGCTCACAGTGTTTAGCTAGATCCGTTCCTGTTATCTTCCTACTGACAGGCAGGCTTGTCTTGTTACAGTATTTACAGATACCTGAAGAAAATTGCTGGTGTTCTTTTGATCCTATTAGTACCACAGTCAGGCAGCTAGACTATTTACAGTTAGTGCAGTGCGTCCTGCTCACAGTGTTCAGCTAAACCTACAAGTTAGTGGGGTGCGTCCTGCTCACAGTGTTCAGTTAAACCTACAACTTAGTGGGGTGCGTCCTGCTCACAGTGTTCAGCTAAACCTACAAGTTAGTGTGGTGCGTCCACCTCACAGTGTTCAGCTAAACCTACAAGTTAGTGCAGTGCGTCCTGCTCACAGTGTTCAGCTAAAACAACAAGTTAGTGCGGTGCGTCCACCTCACAGTCTTCAGCTAAAACTACAAGTTAGTGAGGTGCGTCCTACTCACAGTGTTCAGCTAAACCTACAAGTTAGTGTAGTGAGACCTCTGCACAGCGTTCATCTAAAGCTACAAGTTAGTGCAGTGCATCCTGCTCACAGTGTTCAGCTAAAACTACAAGTTAGTGTGGTGCGTCCACCTCACAGTGTTCAGCTAAACCTACAAGTTAGTGCGGTGCGTCCACCTCACAGTGTTCAGCTAAACCTAGAAGTTAGTGCGGTGCGTCCTGCTCACAGTGTTCAGCTAAACCTACAAGTTAGTGTAGTGAGACCTCTGCATAGTGTTCATCTAAAGCTACAAGTTAGTGCAGTGCATCCTGCTCAGTGTTCAGCTAAAACTACAAGTTAGTGTGGTGCGTCCACCTCACAGTGTTCAGCTAAACCTACAAGTTAGTGCGGTGCATCCTGCTCACAGTGTTCAGCTAAAACTACAAGTTAGTGCAGTGCGTCCTGCTCACAGTGTTTAGCTAAAACTACCAGTTAGTGTGGTGCGTCCACCTCACAGTGTTCAGCTAAACCTAGAAGCTAGTGCGGTGCGTCCTGCTCACAGTGTTCAGCTAAAACTACAAGTTAGTGCTGTGCGTCCTGCTCACAGTGTTCAGCTAAACCTACAAGTTAGTGTAGTGAGACCTCTGCACAGTGTTCATCTAAAGCTACAAGTTAGTGCAGTGCGTCCTGCTCACAGTGTTCAGCTAAAACTACAAGTTAGTGTGGTACGTCCACCTCACAGTGTTCAGCTAAACCTTGAAGTTAGTGCGGTGCGTCCTGCTCACAGTGTTCAGCTAAAACTACAAGTTAGTGTGGTGCGTCCACCTCACAGTGTTCAGCTAAACCTAGAAGTTAGTGCGGTGCGTCCTGCTCACAGTGTTCAGCTAAAACTACAAGTTAGTGCTGTGTGTCCTGCTCACAGTGTTCAGCTAAACCTACAAGTTAGTGTAGTGAGACCTCTGCACAGTGTTCATCTAAAGCTACAAGTTAGTGCAGTGCGTCCTGCTCACAGTGTTCAGCTAGATCCGTTCCTGTTATCTTCTTACTGACAGGCAGGCTTGTCTTGTTACAGTATATACAGCTACCTGAAGAAAATTGCTGGTGTTCTTTTGATCCTATTAGTACCACAGTCAGGCAGCTAGACTATTTACAGTTAGTGCAGTGCGTCCTGCTCACAGTGTTCAGCTAAACCTACAAGTTAGTGGGGTGCGTCCTGCTCACAGTGTTCAGCTAAACCTACAAGTTAGTGGGGTGCGTCCACCTCACAGTGTTCAGCTAAACCTACAAGTTAGTGGGGTGCGTCCTGCTCACAGTGTTCAGCTAAAACTACAAGTTAGTGCTTTGCGTCCTGCTCACAGTGTTCAGCTAAAACTACAAGTTAGTGTGGTGCGTCCACCTCACAGTGTTCAGTTAAAACTACAAGTTAGTGCGGTGCGCCCTGCTCACAGTGTTCAGCTAAACCTACAAGTTAGTGCGGTGCGTCCTGCTCACAGTGTTCAGCTAAAACTACAAGTTAGTGTGGTGCGTCCTCCTCACAGTGTCCAGCTAAACCTACAAGTTATTTTTTTGCGAGCTCTGCACAGTGTTCAGCTAAAGCTACTTGTAGAAGGTTGGTGGTGTTTTCCTGATCCTATCACTACCGCAGGCAGCTAAAAAAGCTACAAGTTAGTTTTTTGCGAGCTCTGCACAGTGTTCAGCTAAAGCTACCTGTAGAAGGTTGGTGGTGTTCTCATACTACAGGCAGGCAGTTGATTTTGCTAGCTGCAGTATCAGTACATGTATATATATATATATATATATATATATATATATATATATATATATATATATCCCAGCTTAGTGCAGCTACAGGACATTAGTATGTCTGGAAGGCCAAGAAGGAGAGGCAAACAGTCACAAGCCAATAAGAGAGGGCAAGCAGGCTCTGTGTCTAGTGCTGGTCGTGGAGACGGTGCATCCTCATCAGCACGTGGCCGTGGGACACGCTTGGCCTTTTTTTCGGCAGCTGGCCGTGTTGAGCCACAACATGCGGAAGACTTGGTCGAGTGGATGACCAAGCCGTCCTCATCCTCCTCATCCTCCTCATCCTCTCTCACCCATGCCCAGGGTACTTTGTCTGGCAAAGCAGCGGCCTCTTCCCTTGGCTCAATGTCATCAGTGACTCCTTCCCTAGCCCCACCATGTCCTCCTGAGGAGTCCCTCGAACTGTTTGACCACAGTGTTGGGTACATACTCCAGGAGGATGCCCAGCGTTTGGAAGGCTCTGATGATGATACTGAGCTCGATGAAGGCAGTAACGTGAGCACGGACAGAGTGGGTGCCCAAGAAGGACAGCAATCTGGCAGTCATGCTCCCCCTGCTGCAGCATACTGCCAGCTTTGCTCCAGTGATGAGGAGGGAGGGGATGATGAGATCACTGACTCAACGTGAGTGCCTGATAGGAGAGAGGAGGAGGAGGAGGAGGAGGCGGCACATCACCAACGAGGCAGGATGCCCTCCAGGGGCCAGCCTAAGGGCAGCAAATTGACTGCATCACACCCCAAAGCTCCACATGTGCATGGCGCTGCAGTCTCTGCACGTTATTCAAAAAGTTCTTTGGTGTGGGCCTTTTTTGAGACGAGTGCATCAGATTGAACCGCTGCTATTTGCAACATATGTCTCAAGCGTATCTCGCGTGGCCAAAACATCTCCCGCTTGGGTACCACATGCTTGACCAGACATATGTTGACCTGCCATGCAGTTCGTTGGCAAGCGTATCTAAAAGACCCACACCAAAGAACAAAGAGGACCTCTCCTTGCTCCTCATCAGCTGAGATCTCCATCCCCACTATACCTTCAGTCCTCTCTGAGACCTGTACTGAGAGGAATGAAGGTGTAGAATTAGGTGTGTCACAGCCAAGTACTTGTGGGCAATCTGCTTTTGGTACACCGACGTCAGATTGTACCAGGCAAATTTCCCTGCCCCAGCTGCTGCACCGCCGAAAGAAGTTTGCTCCCAGCCATCCTCATGCCCAGCGGTTGAATGCTAGCTTGGCAAAATTGCTAGCACTTCAACTGCTGCCTTTTCAGTTGGTAGACTCTGCCCCCTTCCCTGAGTTTGTGGAATGTGCGGTTCCTCAGTGGCAGGTACCCAAACGCCACTTTTTCTCACGGGAGGCGATTCCAGCTCTCTACCGGCATGTGGAAGGCAATGTCCATGCCTCGCTGGACAGGGCGGTCAGCGGTAAGGTGCATATTACCGCTGACTCATGGTCCAGCAGGCATGGACAGGGACGTTACCTAAGTTTCACGGCACATTGGGTGACATTGGCAGCTGGGAAGGATGCAGGACAAGGTGCAGTAGTGTTGGAGGTTGTTCCGCCACCACGCCTCCAAAATGCTAATGATTGTGACACACCTCTCTCCTCCACCCCCTCCTCTTCTTCTTCCTCCATGGCCTCTTCCTGTGCTTTGTCCTCAGAACCGGTGGTGTTCCGTAGCCGTTCAAGGGGCTACGCAAGTACGCAGGCCAAAAGATGCCATGCGGTGCTTGAGCTGGTGTGCTTGGGGGACAGGAGCCACACTGGAGCAGAGGTTCTGTCAGCTCTGCAGGGGCAGGTTCAGAGGTGGTTGACGCCACGCCAACTTAGGGCAGGAATGGTGGTTTGCGACAATGGCACCAACCTCCTCTCTGCCCTCCGACAGGGACAAATGACCCATGTGCCCTGTTTGGATCACGTCCTTAACTTGGTGGTGCAGCGGTTCTTGGGCAGGTACCCGGGCTTACAGGATGTCCTGAGGCAGGCCAGGAAAGTCTGTGTGCATTTCCGCCGGTCATATAATGCCAGTGCTCGGCTGACGGACCTCCAAAAGGAGTTTAACCTCCCCAAGAACCGCCTAATCTGTGACATGCCCACCAGGTGGAACTCAACGTTGGCCATGCTGCAGCGGCTGCACACGCAGCAGAGGGCCATCAATGAGTACCTGTGTGACTATGGCACCAGGACAGGGTCAGGGGAGCTTGTTTTTTTTTCCCCACACCAGTGGGCCATGATCAGGGATGCATGCACTGTCCTGTCACCATTTGAGGAGGCCACGAGGATGGTGAGCACTGACAGTGCATGCATCAGTGACACTGTCCCCCTTGTCCACCTGTTGGAGCACACGCTGCGTGGAATAATGGACAGGGCACTTGAGGCAGAACAGAGGCAGGAAGAGGAGGACTTCCTTAGCTCTCAAGGCCCCCTTTATCCAGACATTGTTCCTGCGTGCCTGCCGATCACACAGGAAGAGGAGGAGGAGGAGGAAGATTGTGTCAGTATGGAGGTGGAGCCTGGCACTCAGCATCAGCAGCAGTCTTTAAGGGATCAGTCCCAAGAAACACATGGACTTGTACGTGGCTGGGAGGAGGTGGCTGCGGACCATGTCGTCCTTAGTGACCCAGAGGACTCTGGTCCGAATGCCTCAGTAAACCTACGCTGCATGGCCTCCCTGATCCTGCAAAGCCTGCGTAAGGATCCTCGTATTCGTGGTATCAAGGAGAAGGACCAATACTGGCTGGCAACCCTCCTTGATCCACGTTACAAGGGTAAGGATGCGGACCTTATCTTGCCATCGCAGAGGGAGCAGAGGATGAAATATCTTCGGGAGGCCTTGCAGAAAGGTTTGTGCAACGCGTTCCCAGAGACTGGGAGGTTACAAACTTCTGTTTCTGGACAACGTGTTGCTGAGGCTTCGGTCAGTCAAAGAAGGAGCGGTGGAGAAGGTGGCCGTCTGACCGATGCGTTCAGACAATTTTTTGGTCCGCAGCCCCAAGGTATGATCGGTTCCAGCAACCATCGCCAGCGTCTGTTTTACATGGTGCAGGAATACCTAGGGGCAAGATCTGACTTGGACACCTTTCCCACCGAAAATCCTCTGGGTTACTGGGTCTTGAGGATGGATCACTGGCCAGAGCTTGCACAGTATGCAATTGAGCTACTGGCCTGTCCTGCATCCAGCGTTCTTTCGGAACGCACATTCAGTGCTGCTGGAGGCTTTGTAACCGATCACAGGGTGCGTCTGTCCACCGACTCGGTCGATCGACTGACCTTCATAAAAATGAATCAGTCTTGGATCACCACCAGCTACCAAGCACCTGATGCTGATGTAACCGAATAATTTTTTTTGAAATCTCAGATCCCTTCAAAGACTGCCTATGCTGATGCTGAGTGGCTATCCCTGAGTAATTATCCTCTTCCTCCTCAATCATCACGCTGATAGCTTGTAAGAACATTTTTGGTTCTGGGCGCCACCACCAGTGCCTAAGGCCCAATTTTTCTGCCCTTGTTCAAAAGGGGCATGTAATTACAATTCTTGATCTAATATTTCACAGCAGGGCCCATTTCTGCACCCACCAAGAGCGAGTGAGGACTTACAGTGTTGTGGCACCAGCACCACCACCACCAAAGGCCCAATTTTTCTGCCCTTGTTCAACAGGGGCATGTAATTACAATTCTTGATCTAATATTTCACAGCAGGGCCCTGTGAGGGCTTACAGTGTTGTGGCCACAACAACACCTAAGGCACAAATTTCTGCTGAGTATATAGGGCAGGCCCCTACTTTCAAACATCTAACTTACAAATGACTCCTACTTGCAAACAGAAGGAGACAACAGGAAGTGAGATGAAATCTACCCCTAGGAAGGGAAATTCTCTCCTGTAAAAGTTAATATGGGAAAAACATTTTTCCTTTCCACTGATGCTTTCCAATCTTTGTTCCACAAAAAACCCCAAATTTTCAAAAAACATTTGTCATTGGGACAAAAAGTGAGGTGAAATCTTCTGAAGAGGAGGAAAGGCAGCAAAACAAATGTCACAGGGGTGATAACCCTTCCCTATGTTTTCCAAAAAGCTTAAAAAAGATTTTTTGGCTGGAGCTAAACACGTTAAAAATGTACCCGTTAAAAATTACAAACAGATTCTACTTAACAACAAACCTACAGTCCCTGTCTTGTTTGTACCGCCTGTATACTGCTGTTCAGAGTATATAGGGCCTGGTGGCCCCACACCTTTCCTTATTTTAATTTGGGTGCGGTGTTCCCCTTAATATCCATACAAGACTCAAAGGGCCTGGTAATGGTCTGGGGGGTACCCATGCCGTTTGTCTCACTGATTTTCATCCATATTGCCCGGACCCGACATTACATTAAACCCGCAAGCAGTTTTAAATGAGATTTTCTCCTTTAAAAATGACATTTTGTGCAGGGACTGTTCTAAACACGGGAAACACGCGCCACTTTACAGGCATACTATAGACACACCCCAGGTACGATATTTAAAGGAATATTTCACTTTTTTTTTTACTTTAAGCATCATTAAAATCACTGCTCCCGAAAAAACGGACGTTTTTAAAAGTTTTTTTTGCATTGATACATGTCCCCTGGGGTAGGACCCGGGTCCCCAAACCCTTTTTAGGACAATACCATGCAAATTAGCCTTTAAAATGAGCACTTTTGATTTCGAACGTTTGAGTCCCATAGACGTCAATGGGGTTCTAACGTTCGTGCAAATTTTCGGTCCGTTCGCAGGTTCTGGTGCGAACTGAACCGGGGGGGTGTTCGGCTCATCCCTAGTAAGAACACACCAAAGGCACATCTCAGGTGATGTCAGCGCACCAACAGAGCCCTTTGGTAGGGACAGTTTAAAACCTTGTAAGCTTCTTATTGCTGTCTATGCCCCTTCTGGGGAGATTTTCTCTAATATTCTTTCTCAGTAAGGTTCCTTTCACACTAGTGTTAGTGTGTACCACCCCCTTGACAAGCTATCCATGGTGGGTTAATCTTCAGTGGGCAGTAAAAGGAGGTTTGCAGCAGGGGCGTGGCTAGCCGCGGACTGAGATGGCCGCTTGATCCCTCAGCTCCGCTCAGCCGAAGGACAGACAGCAACACCCTGCACAAAATATTGGCTCATCCTCCCTCTCTGCTCCACTGGACAGGAGCGAAACCATCGGGCACCCGATCGGTATGTCCAGGAAGGGACAAACCGGCCTCCATCAGCCCCCAATCGGTATGTTCAGGAACGGACAAACCGGCCTCCATCAGCCCCGCCGCCTCACATACTATTTCCGAAGAGCTGACATGCTGATGACCCAAGATGGCGCCGGCGCGACGCTGCACAGCTCACAGACTGAGACAGAGAGCTCTCTAGAACACAGTACCGCTGAGATGGACAGCTCATCCCCAGCAGATGAATCCTCTCATCCCTCACCCGCTGACAGAGGTAAGAGAGCAGCACAATCTCCAGCCTTCTCACCCACCAAAGTTCCTCTGCTTAAGAAGCAGCATTGGGACAACCCAGCCACTGCAGGCCCTGAACTGCTAAACCCTGACTCACTAGCTGCACTCCCTGCATCTGACCAGCTAGCCTCTGAGCATACACTCAAGCTCAAGCTGTTATCATTACAACATGACATCTGTAACGAATTGAGATCATCGATCTCCACACTTCACTCTAGAATTGATCAAATAGAAGACCGCACGGATGATATTGAAAACAGCTCACTGAGCATACTGCAGCCTATAACGAAATGGTGGATGTCCATGATCACCATGCTGAGGAAATTCAATATCTGCAAGCCAAAGTTGCAGATTTAGAAGATCGTTCGAGGAGGAATAACATTAAATTTAGAGGGGTACCAGAGTCGGTTAAACCCCCAGAACTGATCCCCTACATACAACAACTATTCCTCACACTTATACCTCAACTACGCCAAAGTGACATGATCATTGACCGCGCACACCGACTTGTCAAACCCAACCACCTCCCTGCATCTGTGCCTAGGGATGTCCTCGCATGCATCCATTTTTTCCAATTAAAGGAAAAGATCATGGCGGCTGCCAGATCCACCTCTCCGCTTCCTGATCCTTACTCCTCTGTGTCCCTGTGTGCTGACATCTCGGCTGCCACTGCTCAAAAAAGAAGAGAGTTTTTGCAGACCACCACAACCCTCAGGATAAACAACATCCCATACGAATGGGGCTTTCTTACCAAGCTGGTAGTCACGCACCAGAACCAGAGCACCACCATTTTCACTCCCAAAGATGGCATCAAGCGCATGCTCAACTGGGGCCTAATCACCACCCCACCACCTGAACCAACGCCTCAGCGACCCCCACCATCATCATCTACATCAGGTCACAGGCGCCATCCTCCTGCCTCCGCCCGCAGGTAAAGACTACCCACTTTATTCCAGCAAGTGCCCTCTGGAAAATCTTTGTGACATTGATCTTGCAATACTTCACCTAATATCTGTCCCTGATGAGTGTACCAATATGTACAATCCGTACTCTTTTCCCCCAGAGACAGAAAAGTGCTGAGCACTTGAAAGACACTTTGCTGCGTCTTTTTATTTTTTCCTCCTTTTTTTCTTTTTTCTCCCTTTTTTTCTCTTTTTGTGTAAAGCAATAGGTTCGTAACTTACCATTTTTTCTTACAGGTTTTATCTGCTGCATCATAGGTATATTTGACTACCGTTAAAGTATAAACTCAGTTTGCCTATTGTAACTTTCTATTACAGGTTTACCCCCTCATAACGTCCCCCGTACATACCCATCAACTGGGTGTAACCCACACCTCCCGATATGTCAATCACCTTCACATCCATTAATGCAAAGGGCCTAAACTCTCCCTACAAAAGAAGCTTATTATGGAAAGAAGCTTTAGCACACACCTCTGACATATTATGTGTACTGGAAACCCATTTTGCATCCATCAAGCCTCCTTCCTGTTCCCACAAACAATACCCTCACTGCTATTTTGCCAACGCCACCAAGAAAAAAGCAGGTGTTATGCTTGCCGTACGCTTCACGGTCTCATTCCAACCAATCCAGACAGACATAGACCCGGATGGCAGATTCATAATCTTGAATGCCACTATCAATAACCACACCATCACCATTGCTAACATCTACTTCCCCAATACAAATCAACACCGCTTTTACAAATTACTATTGAAAAAGCTGGAACCCTTCAAACAAGGACCCTTAATCATTTGCGGAGGCCTCAACCAAATTGTTGATGCCTCACTAGACACCTCTAACCCTTCTTGCAAACGCTCCACTTCTCTCGCCTCCCTGCTCCATTCGGAAGACCTTTATGATCCCTGGAGATGCCATCATGGCACCGAAAGAGATTGCACCTTTTTCCCCCACACGCAGCAAACATATTCTCGGATAGATCTCTTTTTAACTGACAAGCATACTCTGCAAATGGTCCAGGATACTAAAATTGGACTCATCACGTGGTCCGACCACGCACCCATTTCAATGAGGCTGGTCCCAGCACTACCAAACAAAAATAATACCATCTGGAGGCTTAATACCTCTATTATTGCACGCCAGCTCTACCAAAAACAGATTCTATCCGAGTTACAACACCTTTTCACCACTAATGAAGGATCGGTGGATAACCCCACCGTGCTATGGAATGCCTACAAGGCCTATGTTAGAGGCCTCCTAATCAAGATAGACGCCCACAAGAAGAAACACTATAATTCCATTACTAACAAACTCTTAGATCAAATACGTACTCTCGAACGAGCTAATAAACCCCAACCATCCCCTCTGCTCGCCTCTGAACTGCAAACAGCTAGACAAGCCGTCAGTGATGACCTCCACACTAACTTCGACTACCACCTCAAGCGCCTACAAACCTATTCACATCACAACAAACCTGGGGCTTACCTAGCTAAACAACTCAAACGCAAAATAACACAATCTAAAATCCCATTCCTTACTGACCGCCATGGTACAAAACATATCAACCCTAAAGACGTTGCAGACCAATTTAGCTCTTATTACTCCAACCTATATAATCTCACTAGCACTGGCCTGGCCTTACCTCCCTCATCCTCTGATATCGATGATTTCCTCGCCAACATTCACCTCCCCGCACTCTCACAAGAACAAGTTTTCTCCCCGTTCTCTCCAATGGAAGTTGCAGCAGCCATCAACACCCTACCACTACATAAAGCCTGGGATCCTTATGGGTTTAATAATGAATATTATAAAACATTCTCTGATCTCCTTACCCCCTACCTATGCCACTCTCTCAATTCTATCGCACACACAGGCTTCATTCCACCAGAATCCCTCCAAGCTACCATTGTTACCATCCCAAAACTGGGTAAACCGACTGACCAGCCTGCCAGCTACAGACCCATTTCCCTACTAAACACTGATACCAAACTATTTGCCAAACTCCTGGCCACGTGACTATCTGATATTATACCACAACTAATTCATATTGATCAGGTGGGTTTTGTGGCTGGCAGGCAAACCTCAGACGGCACTCGCAGGTTCATCGACCTGATACAATGGGTGGAACACCATCAAACGCCTTCTCTGCTCATCTCCCTTGATGCAGAGAAGGCGTTTGACAGGGTGGATTGGTCCTACCTAACCGCTGTCCTCCGTAAATTTGGCTTTACTGGGACCATCCTACAGGCAATACTTGCCCTAGACATGTGCAGGATGAAAAAATTTGTTTAGTTTAGTTTAGTTTAGTCTCGATTCGTTATTTAAATAAATTAGTTTAGTTAAATTTGTTGCATTTGTTACATTCATTTTCGGGATTTGTTTAGTTTCGTATTCAAATTTGAAAAAATTTGTCCGCATTCGAAAAAATCTATCAAATTCGAAAAAAATTCTACCGCATTCGAAATAAAACCTATCAAATACGAAAAAAATTCTACCACATTCGAAAAAAAATTATCAAATTCGAAAAAATTCTACTGCTTTCGAAAAATTTCACCGAACGTAAACTATATATATAACCATTTTGCGAAATTCAAATTTCATATAGAATGAAATCGAATTCCAATAGAAAAGATTAGAATCGAATAGAAAATAAGAATAGCATAGAAAAACAATAGAACAGAATAGAAAAACTATAATATATTCTATTCTAATCTTTTCTATTCAAATTCTAATTCATTCTGTACCAAATTCCAATTCCGGAAGATGGTATTATAATTATATATATATACATATATATCTTTTCTCTATTCTGTTCTATTGTTTTTTCTATTCTAGTCTTTTCTATTAGAATTCAATTTTATTCTATTTCTATATAACCATTTTCTGAAATTCGAATTTCGTATAGAATGAATTTGCATTCAAATAGAAAAGATTAGAATAAAATAGAAAAGAATAACATAGAAAAACCAAAGACCAGCATAGAAAAAAAAAAAAAAAAAAAATATATATATATATATATATATATATATATATATATATATATATATATAATCATCTTCCGAAATTCTAATTTCGTATAAAATGAATTCAAATTCGAATAGAAAAGATTAAAATAGAGTAGAAAAGAATAGACTAATTCCCTGCTCAAACATCTTCTCACGGCTGCAAAGGCCTGTATACCAGCTCTGTGGAAGAGTACAGTCCCTCCGACCAAAACCCAGTGGTGGGCCAGAATTATAGAAATTCAACAAATGGAAAACCTGACCATGATGCTGAAAGAACAAGACGAGAAATATCGGAGGATTTGGTCCCCTCTAGTGGATTATAGAATTAGAGAACAGGAGAGGTAGATTATGTTGGATCGAATGGAAATGAGGAGGGGGTACCCCCTGACAGGGCCTCCTTTTTTTTTTTTTTGAGGGTGGGGGTACAAGGGGTATGGGAAAAGAAAAGGGAAAATATACTTGCCTTTGGAACAGAGGAGATTTAGAATCATTTTTTAAGGAAATGTGTTATGTTGTTATGTTACGATAAAAAGGAGTTATATGAGTGGACACGAAGATTAAACGAAATGTTTCATGTGGCATGTAATACATGATATTTAAAAAAATAAAGAATTTATAAAAAAAAAGAAAAGAATAGACTAGAAAAACAATAGAACAGAATAGATTAAAATATAATATATATATATTATATTTTATTCTATTCTGTTCTATTGTTCTTCTACTCTATTTTCTATTATTTTGTATTCTAATCTTTTCTATTCAAGTTCGAATTCATTCTATATGGAAGCCATCTTCCGAAATTCGAATTTTGTATAGAATGAATTCAAATTCAAATAGAAACGTTTAGAATAGAATAGAAAAGAATAGCATAGAAAAACAATGGAACAGAATAGAAAAAAATATTATATATATATATATTCTTTTCTAATATTTTCTTCTATTCTAATTCGATTTCATTCTATATGAAATTAGAATTTCTGAAAATGGTTATATATATATATGGTTATATATATATATATATATATATATATATATATATATATATATATATAAATAAAACCATTTTCCAAAATTCAAATTTCGTATAGAATGATTTTGAGTTTGAATAGAAAAGATTAGAATAGAATAGAAAATAATAGAAAAGAATAGCATAGAAAAACAATAGAACAGAATAGAATAAAATACAATATATGTTTTTCTAGTTTATTCTTTTCTATTATTTTCTTTTCTATTCTAATCTTTTCTATTCAAATTCGATTTCATTCTATATGATATTCAAATTTCTAGTCTATTCTTTTCTATTCTTTTCTATTCAAATCTTTTCTATTCTAATTCGATTTCATTCTTTACGAAATTCGATCTTCAGAAGCCATGTTCCAAAATTCGAATTTCGTATAGAATGAATTCCAATTTGAATAGAAAAGACTATTATAGAATAGAAAATAATAGAAAAGAAAAGAAAAGCATAATAAAACAGAATAAAAAAAATATTATATATATGTATTCTATTGCTTTATGATTTTATATTCTATTTTATTATATTTTTTAGAAAATAGATTTCTATTGTCTTCAAATTTGATTCCATCTTGTTTTCAAATTCGATTATGTTTTCTAATTTGATTTGAATATGTTTTCGAATTCGATTCGAATTTGTTTTCGAATTCGATCAAATTTGTTTTCGAATTCAATTCGAATTTGTTCGCTTTTTTTCGTAGTTTAAATTCATTTCTTTTGTAATTCGGAAATTCGGATGCATACAAATTTCCGAATAATGAAAAATTTGTCTGAATTTCGATTCGGAGCGAAATGAAATGCACATGTCTAACTTGCCCTCTACTCCTCCCCCAGCGCCAAAGTGTTGACTTCCGGGCTACTCTCAGACCCCTTCCATATCTCCAATGGGACACGTCAGGGGTGCCCACTTTCACCCCTGATATTCGTCATGAAACCCCTTGCCCAATCAATCAGAGACAACCCGCGTATCTCAGGAATAGCGGTAGCACGAGAAACGCACAAAATTGGCCTATACGCGGATGACGTCATCATCTCCCTAACTGACCCTGTCACCTCTCTGCCCGCACTACACGACACCGTGGATATATTCAGCAAAGTTTCTCTCTATAAAATCAACTTTTCCAAATCCAGCATGTTGGGCATAAGACTGGACCAACGTATCAAACAAGCTGTTACCAACTGCACCTCCTTCTCATGGGCGCCTAACTCCACCTTTACATACCTGGGCATACAACTCACCACACCCTCATCAAGCCTACGTTCTCTCAACCTTAGTAACCTTACTGCCAAACTACAAAAAAACGTACAAGACCTCAAACACACCTCTGACTCCTGGGCAGGCAGAATCGCCCTAGCTAAAATATTCCTTCTACCCCATGTACTATATGTATTCCGAACCCTCCCCATACCTTTCCTCAAACAACAAATAGTGCAATTGCAAACCATACTTAACACATTCATATGGGGCGGCAAACACTCTCGACTTAAAAGCAACACTCTCTGCAAACCGGTTGCTGCAGGTGGGATGGGAGTGCCGGACTTAGTGGCCTACTATAAAGCGACTATACTTGACCAGGCCAAAACCTGGTGCAACATTGCTCACCGAACAACCAGGTGACAAATAGAAACAGCAGCACTCGCCTCCCACTCCAAACTGATCCTGTGTGCCCTCCTACTGCAACATCACGAGCCCCACTCATTCCTGGACACAGTTAAAGCCACCATAAAAACCTCTAAAGGTATCCCACTAAGCCTGCTCCAACATATACCACTGGAAGCTCTTCACATCCTCACCCCTGACATTAATGTCTCTGCATGGACAACCATGGGTATCCCCAATATCGGAATCCTCCACGAGGGTTCCAATCTCAAATCATTCCACATTCTTCAAACCACCTTTCACATAGATCATAAAGACTTCTTCAAATACCTTAGAACACGATCAATTCTATCTAAAATACTATGGTCGAAAAACCTACTTACATGGCACATACTGACATTGTTCAATCTTACCTCACCCCGCCAACGAGGAATTTCATTTTGCTACAAACTCCTCACCGACACCTGCCCAACACTCAAATCCCCCACAATGCTAAAATGGGAACACTTACTACAACGCACCTACACCCCCCAACAATGGCACCGCTCACTTCAAACACCCCTGAAATTCTCCAAATGTCTACTTCATTGGGAAACGGTACAAAAAATATACCATAATTGGTACCTCACACCAACCAAACTAGCCCACATATATCCAACTACAAGCAATCTGTGCTGGAGAAATTGTGGATCCCCGGGTACCCCACTCCACATATGGTGGGACTGCCCATTCCTAACTACGCTATGGTCTATGCTCTCCAAACGCCTCCTCTCCATATTATCGGTTCCTGTACCCCTGACTCCACAAATGGTACTATTAGGCCTTGACCTGGAATCTTGGCCTCGACCCTCAGGGATTATTATCTCCCACGTTCTTATTGCTACACGCCTAGCCATAGCCAAAATCTGGAAATCCCCTCTACCCCCCTCCAGCAGAGAAATAATCACACTCTTAAATACCCACTGCCTGATGGAATTCATGCACGCCAAAGCCCACCTCCAACTTCCTAGCTTCCAAACAAACTGGGTCCTTTGGCTTAAACACCCTAAATGCAAACCCCCTATGAATGAACTCCCCCACAACTGACACCCCTATCCAATAAGCATCCGAATGATGTACCCTGTTTACCTGTCTTGCTCCTCTCAGTTACTACGATGTTTACTATTCTTGTTAACTACTATAACTCATAGCTATACTTTATATGTTGCGCTACACCAATAGCAAAAGTTTATTTCTTTCTTTTTCTTTCTTAGTTAATACCCTTTTACATTTACACTTATGAGATAGAGCTCTGGAGACCCTACATTGGGTCAAGGGCAGACCACTTACTAACGCTCCACCAAGAACCTGTTCACAGTGAGTACCCAGATGGGGTGACGGGTTCTACCTCCTATCATTTACTATTTCATGAGAAGCCTGCATATTTGTCGTAATGTTTAATCCTTGAGCTTCTATCTTTTGTTATGACTTTGTATATCTATCATGATGTACTGACTGTAACCTACCATGTACTGTACATTGTAAAAATCAATAAAGAACTATGGTTAAAAAAAAGGAGGTTTGCAAGTGTTCAAGAGGTGATACTGCAGCCTACTTATGCCTTTTCTTTTTTTTTTTTTAATAGAGTGGTTGTAAAGGCAAAAGGTTTTTTTTACCTTACTGCATTCTATGCAGTAAGGAAAAAAGCCTTCTGGGTGTAGCTCACCCTTCAGCTCCCCCCCTTACTTACCTGAGCACCATCTCGAGGCAGCAATGTACATGAGCACAGTGCCTCCCCCAGGTCTCTTTCTCTCTCCTCATTTGTTCACACATCAGCGGGAGCCATTGGCTGTTGTCAATCACAGCCAGTACGTCAATGAAGATAGACTGGGGGCATGGCGGGGCGGGGCTGAGCCACACTCTGTGTGTGAATGGACAACACTCATTCACAGGAGCTTACCTGCTCGAGTGCCTCCATAGCAAGAGGTTTGCTATTGGGGGGCTCTCGGCGGGGGGGGAGGAGCCCGGACGCTGGCAGGGGACCCAAAAGAACAATGTTGACATTGAGATTGGAAGTGAAAGGAGAGTTCTTTAACCACCTAAAGACCGCACACCGCAGATATATTGCGACAGGGCGGCTCTATTGCACAAAATGACGTACCCATGCGTCATTTTGTGCAATGAACAGTGGGGGTGCGCACCGCTAATTGAACATAGGGGGAGCATAACAGCGGGTCCGGCGGACCCGATGTCAGACGGCCACCCACGATCGCTCCACAGAGAGGCAGAACGGCAATTGGCCCATGTAAACAAGGCAGATTGCAGTTCTGACATGGAAGAAGATAGAGATCTTGTGTTCCTGCTAAGCAGCAACATCGATCTCTGTCTTCATCCAGTCAGACCATCCCCCACACAGTTAGCAAGCACCTCCTAGGGAAACCCTTTGATCGCCCCTCAAATTAAACGCTTCCCTGCCAGTGTCATTAGTACAGTATCAGTGCATATTTTTAGCACCGATCACTGTAATATTTTCACTGGTTCTCAAAAAAGTGTCAAAAGTGTCAGTTAGGTGTCCGATTTCTCAACCAAAGTGTCGCAGTCCAGCTAAAAATCGCTGATTGTCGCCAAAAAATAAAAATGACATAAATATATCCCCTATTTTGTATAACTTTTGCGCAAACCAATTGAATCTAAAGACATGCTGGTAGGTTAATCGGATTCTGTCTAAATTGGCCCTAGTATGTATGAATGTGTTAGGGACCTTAGGTTGTAAGCTCCTTGAGGGCAGGGACTGATGTGAATGTTCAATGTATATGTAAAACGCTGCGTAAATTGACTGCACTATATATGTACCTGAAATAAATAAAATAAATAAATAATATACCCTTACTGGGATTTTATTTTACCAAAAGTATGTAGCAGAATACATATTGGCCTAAATTGATGAAGAAATTTGATTATTTTACTTTTTTTTTTGGATGTTTTATAGCACAAAGTAAAAAATATTGTTTATTTTTCAAAATTGCTTCTCTTTTTTTGTTTATAGCGCAAAAGATATAAACCGCAGAGGTAATCAAAAAGCACCAAAAGAAAGCTCTATTTGTTGGAAAAGGACATCAATTTTATTTGGTTACAGCGTTGCACAACCGCCAAATTGTCAGTTAAAGTAAAACAGTGATGTACCGCAAAAAATGGCCTGGTCATTAAGGGGGTAAAACCTTCCAGGGCTGAAGTGGTTAACATACACTTACCAAGTATTAGCACAATAACCAATACAAATTATGTGTATTATGTGTATATATATATATATATATATATATATATATATATATATATATATATATATATATATATATATATATATATATATATGTAGCACTGCCCCCTAGGGGACTGCTTGGATTCACCTGCTCATCTGCATCGCCATGACCCTGTGAACCTTCCAACCGACCTGACACTCTGGGTTCAGACATCATTGCAATACCTTTAAGTAATAAGACAACACTCAATGGGGGTTATTTACTAAAGGCAAATCCACTTTGCACTACAAATGAAAACTACAAGTGCAAAGTGCACTTGAAATTGCACTGAAAGTGCACTTGGAAGTGCAGTCTCTGTAAATCTGAGGGGTAGATCTGAAATGAGGGGAAACTCTTCTGATTTTATCATCCAATCATGTGCAAGCTAAAATGCTGTTTTTTATTTTCCTTGCATGCCCCCCTTGGATCTACAGCGACTGCACTTCCAAATGCACTTTCAGTGCAATTTCAAGTGCACTTTGCACTTGTAGTTTGCACTTGTAGTGTAAAGTGGATTTGCCTTTTGTAAATAACCCCCAATGTGTTTATATTATATTAACGTTTACTAGAATACTTCAGTTAAGATCTGGTTGTACAAAGAGGTAATGTCTGAGTTTGAGATAGCAGCACAAACTCAGTCGAATGACTACTTAAGAAATGTCAGTTGAGACAGAAGGCAACAACAGAATATTATATACACCTATGACCAGTAGAATACCCCTTTGGACATAACATGAAAGGATAAACAAGTTGAGCCGCAATAATGACAGTACTTCTAGAAAGAGAAACCCAGGCCAGTCTGTTTAACCACTTAACAACCGATCCATAGCCAAATGAAGGCTACAAGGCGGTTGCTTAACTCTGGGAGGGCTTCCAGGGATGTCCTCCCAGAATTCTGCTCTCGCGCGCCCCCTGGGGCGCGCACCCGAGAGCATCCATGACCGCCGGGTCCAGAGGACCCGGCGCATCACGGATCTCGGTAAATGGCCGCTAATCGCGGCCGTTTACCATGTGATTGCTCCGTCAAATGACGGAGCGATCACATGTAAACAAACCGGCATCATGTCATGACGCCGATTCCTCTCCTCCCCTCTCTGTACCAATCGGTACACTGTGAGAGGAGAGGGGGAGAGATCGGATGGTAGCAATGCTGTGGGCTGCATCTGTAGTGCCCACAGCGCTGCTCAGTGACAACTGCCATCCATCCATCCATGCTCAGCCATCCCTCAATACTCTGCAATACCCCACAATACTCTGCAATGCCCCACAATACTCTGCAATGCCCCACAATACTCTGCAATACTCTGCAATACCCCACAATACTCTGCAATACCCCACAATACTCTGCAATACTCTGCAATGCCCCACAATACTCTGCCATACCCCACACTACTCTGCAATACTCTGCAATGCCCCACAATACTCTGCAATACCCCACAATACCCCACAATACTCTGCAATACCCCACAATACTCTGCAATACTCTGCAATACCCCACAATACTCTGCAATACCCTGCAATACTCTGCAATACCCTGCAATACCCCGCAATACTCTGCAATACCCCGCAATACTCTGCCATACCCCGCCATACCCAGCCATACTCTGCCATACCCAGCCATACTCAGCAATACCCTGCCATACTCTGCCATACTCTGCAATACCCTGCAAAACTCTGCAATACTCTGCCATAACCCGCAATACTCTGCCATACCCAGCCATACTCTGCAATACCCCGCAATACCCAGCCATACTCTGCAATACTCGGTGATACCCAGCCATACTCTGCAATACCCAACCATACTCTGCAATACTCGGTGATACCCAGCCATACTCTGCCATACCCAATCATACTCAGCCATACTCAGCCATACCCAGCCATACTCGGCCATGCTCAGCCATACTAGGTCATGCTCAGCCATACCCAGCCATACTCAGCCATACCCAGTCATACCCAGCCATGCTCAGCCATACTCAGCCATACCCAGCCATGCTCGGCCATACTCGTCCTCTGTATGTGGCCAGGCTGTGGAAGTCTCACACAAGTGGTATTACCGTACACAGAAGGAGTAGGAGAATCTATTTTGGGGTGTCATTTTTGGTATGTACATGCTATGTGTTAGAAATATTGTATAAAAGGACAACTTTGTGTTAAAAAAAAAAAGCGTTTTAACCACTTCCCGCCTGCCGTCATACGACATCCTTGACTTTGTGCGGAGATATCTGAATGATGGGTGCAGCTACAGGCATCATTCAGATATCAGCTTTTTCATCCGGCGATTCCCTACACCAAAAGAATGATGATAGCGGCTGTTACACTGCTTGATCGTTCTTACAGGAGGCGAGAGGGGACGTCCCCCCTCCCGCCGCCCTCCGGTGCTTCTACCGACTCACCGCTACGATCGAAGCCAGGATCGTTTTTTTTTTTTTTTTTATTTCAGGCACAGCCTAGAGGTGAGATGTGGGGTCTTATTGACCCCATATCTCACTGTAAAGAGGACCTGTCATGCCATATTCCTATTACAAGGGATGTTTACATTCCTTGTAATAGGAATAAAAGTGATCAAAAAAATGTCAAACAAAAATAAATAAAGTAAAATGAACAATAAAAAATTTTTTAAAAATTTTAAAGTACCCCTGTCCGTGTGCTCGCATGCAGAAGCGAACGTATTCGTAAGTCCTGCCCACATATGAAAACGGTGTTCAAACCACACATGTGAGGTATCGCTGCGATCGGTAGAGTGAGAGCAATAATTTTGGCCCTAGACCTCCTCTGTAACTCAAAAAATGTAACCAGTAAAAAATTTTAAAGCGTCGCCTATGTTGATTTTTAAGTAGCGAAGTTTGCCGCTATTCCACAAGCGTGTGCAATTTTGAAAGGTGACATGTTAGGTATCTATTTACTCGGCGTAAATTCATCTTTCATATTATGTAAAAACATTGGGCTAACTTTACTGTTTTGTTTTTTTTAAAGCACGAAACAGTTTTTTTTCCAAAAAAAAAATGCGTTCGAAAAATTGCTGCGCAAATATCGTGTGAGATAAAAAGTTGCAATGACTGCTATTGTATTCTCTAGGGTCTTTGCTAAAAAAACATATATAATGTTTTGGGGTTCTATGTAATTTTCTAGCAAATAAATGATGATTTTTACATGTAGGAGAGAAATGTCAGAATTGGCCTGGGTGCTCCAGAATGCCTGAAGGTGCTCCCCTGCATGTTGGGCCTCTGTATGTGGCCACACTGTGTAAAAGTCTCACACATGTGGTATCGCCATACTCGGGAGTAATAGCAGAATGTGTTTTGGGGTGTAATTTGTGGTATGCATATGCTGTGTGTGAGAAATAACCTGCTAATATGACAATTTTGTGAAAAAAAAAAAACTTGATTTTGCAAAGAATTGTGGGAAAAATGACAACGTCAAAAAACTCACCATGCATCTTTCTAAATACCTTGGAATGTCTTCTTTCCAAAAAGGGGTCATTTGGGGGGTATTTGTACTTTTCTGGCATGTTAGGGTCTCAAGAAATGAGATAGGCCGTCAGTAATTCAGGTGTGATCAATTTTCAAATATTGGCACCATAGCTTTTGGACTCTATAACTTTCACACAGACCAAATAATATCCACCGATTTAGGTTATTTTCACCAAAGATATGTAGCGGTATAAATTTTGGCCAAAATATATGAAGAAAAATTACTAATTTGCTAAATTTTATAATAGAAACGAAGAAAAATGCATTTTTTTTACAGATTTTTCGGTCTTTTTTCTTTTATAGCCCAAAAAATAAAGAACCCAGCGGTGACTAAATACCACCAAAAGAAAGCTCTATTTGTGTGAAAAAAAAGGACAAAAATTTCATATAGATACAGTGTTGCATGACTGAGTAATTGTCATGCAAAATGTGAGAGCACCTAAAGCTGAAAATTGGTCTGGTTATTAAGGGGGTTTACGTGCCCAGTGGTCAAGTGGTTAACCTCTGATCCTAATGAGAGATGCAGATAAACATGGATGGTGTAAGGTCCCTTTAAGTAGAAATGACAGAATGTCCCCATTGCAGATCTGATGGCCTTCACCGGCAGTCGGAGCTCATTAATTGTATCCAATAGGGTGTAGTAACAAAGTGGTGGTATATCTTGTGATGACTGTATCTAAAGAGAATTATGTACAGTGTTCAAATACAGGTGCAGTGAAGTGTTCCCAAGGTAAAGCTGTCTGTGCACAGTGTCCCAATGAAACAAAGGAAAGGTTTGCAAAATGGTCACCCACGACCAGGCCGATTTAACGCCTTCCAGCTAGCGACTCCCGAATAGACGTTCTGGCTGCAGATCCACTTGTGATGATCCCCTGTTACAGGGCACAAAGTGAGGGTAGCTGCACTGTATAGATGGTGCTGATCAGAAGCCTGATAAACAGCAGGCAGCTCTGGATCCCTTCTCAGTCAGGTAGGAATGCTGTGGACCGCGTGGTAGGCCGCAACCTCACTCTCCCTGTGTGGAGAGGTCCTTCACACATGAGGCCCTGAGGGAAGAGAGGCGTGAGGCAGGTCTCTGGTTTCTTTTATAGTTCTTTCCAGGAATCTCCCTGGTGGTAGCAAAGATCCCTGGGATATGTAGTCCGAATGCATAGTCATGCAGGGGAACAGCCGTCTGCTGGAACTACCAATTCCACAATCCATTTGGTTGGGCTCACAAATATGATGTCAGTCTGATAACACTGGGCACTAGAGGCATAATATGGTATAAGATAGGGCAGGGAATAGCTGTTAGTGGCAGTTATAGTCCATATTACTACATATATATAAATAATAAAAAAAAAAAATATATATATATATATATATATATATATATATATATATATATATATATATATAAAATGATTCATTCTACAAACAAAATGAATAACACAGGCTTCATCCATGACATCGGAGTCACAGAGCAAAGGTTTTATAAACAGAGAGCACAACAGTAACTTTTTTTAGCTGAATTCTTCTATAGGGTCATACAATGTAAGGAAAGAGGTAGAAACCGTGTGTGTATAATAAATGAAGACAATGGGGGTTATTTACTAAAGGCAAATCCACTTTGCACTACAAGTGCAAACTACAAGTGCAAAGTGCACTTGAAATTGCACTGAAAGTGCACTTGGAAGTACAGTCACTGTAGGGAGGGGGACATGCAAGCAAATTAAAAACAGCATTTCAGCTTGCACATGATTGGTTAAAAAAATTAGCAGAGCTTCCCCTCATTTCAGATTTACCCCTCAGATTTACAGCAACTGCACTTCCAAGTGCACTTTCAGTGCAATTTCAAGTGCACTTTGCACTTGTAGTTTGCACTTGTAGTGCAAAGTGGATCTGCCTTTCGTAAATAACCCCCAATGCAGCAAATACAGAAATGCTAAACATTCCTTTTAAATACCTCTGACACCCTTTCACACAAAACATTTTCAGAAGATCTAGTGTCTTCCCATCCTCATTACTACAGCTGCATTTTTATTTTGGTTTAAACAATATTTCTTGTTAGGCTGGCACCGTGAAAGGGTTATTTCTTTTTCAGAAAAATAGGAATAATTTTTAAAAGACTGAACACTTGGATTTTCTTGCAGAAAGTTTATTTTAAGGCCAGTGCAGGTTTATATCTGAGTGTTCTGTTCTAACCCTCCATCTATCTAATTATATCTAGCTACCAACACTTGATTACGTAGCATTGTTTTGAAAAATCATGTGCTCTATAGAATTACAGAGAAAGGCTAGAATTACACAGGTGTAGTTAATCCATAGCTGCTGAAAAACACTTGTTGGAAGTCTCCATATTTGCAGCTCACTAATGCCGCATACACATGGTCGGATTTTCCGAAAGGAAATGTTCGAAGGAAGCTTGTTGTCAGAAATTCTGACAATGGGGGTCATTTACTAAGATGAATGTGCTGCGCCGGTTCATACCTTAATTGGTACGCCAGATAAATCCTTAATTGAGCGTGTGAACCGGCGCAAGCACAGCAGTACCTTCCAGCGAGAATGTTTCCAGCGCAATCCCATCACGCTGGTTCTCGGCGAGGTACATCTCGTGCCCGCTGCAATAGGAAAAACACATCTTCCTACTAAAGCAGCGCGAGAAAAGCCGGCATTGGGTTCCTCCTCCAGGAGTATACCAGGCCCTTCGGTCTGGTATGGATTGTAAGGGGAACCCCCTATGCCAAAAAAACGGCTTGGGGGGTAGCCCCAAACTCCATGCCAGACCCTTATCCGAGCACGCAGCCCAGCCGGTCAGGAAAGGGGTGGGGACGAGCGAGCGACCCCCCCTCCTGAACCGTACCAGGCCGCATGCCCTCAACATGGGGGATGGGTGCTTTGGGGAAGGGGGGCACCCTGCGGCCCCCCACCCCAAAGCACCTTGTCCCCATGTTGATGAGGACAAGGGCCTCTTCCCGACAACCCTGGCCGTTGGTTGTTGGGGTCTGCGGGCGGGGGGCTTATCAGAATCCGAGAGCCCGCTTTAATAAGGGGGCCCCCAGATCCTGCCCCCCCTATGTGAATGAGTATGGGGTACATGGTACCCCTACCCATTCACCTGGGGAGAAAAAAGTGTCAAGAAAAAAAACACACTAGGCAGGTTTTTAAAATAATTTATTAGGCAGCTCCGGGGGTCTTCTTACGACTTCGGGGGTCTCTTCCACGCTCTCTGGCCTCTTCTCCGCGCTCTCGGGATCTTCTCCCGGTCTCCGGTTCTTCTCCTTGCTGTCCGGCCTCTTCTCCCGGTGTCCGGTTCTTCTCCGCGCTGTCTGGTTCTTCTGCCGGGCTCCTCCGCTATCTTCTACTCTTTTGCTGCTCTTTTGCTAGCGATGGACCGGTCTTCTCCCGCTGTCTGGTTCTTCTGTCCCTGTCCGGTTCTTCTCCCAGGCTCCTCCGCTATCTTCTGCTCTTTTGACGCTCTTTTGCTAGCGGCGGCCTGGTCTTCTCCTGCTGTCCGATTCTTCTGTCTCTGTCCGGTTCTTCTGTCGCTCTCCGGTATCTTCTGCCGACTCCCCCGATATCTTCTTCCAGCTCTTTTGTTAGCGGTGGCCCGGTCATCTTTGTCATCTTCTCCCCTCTTCTCTTCTTCCGATGTTGACACAATGCTCTCTCCCGCTGTAATGCCGTCTGCGAGGTGTGCGGTGACTTATATAGGCATGGGGCGTGGTCACCATGTGATTATAGCTTTTTTTTTTTTTTTATAGCTTTTTTTTTTTTTATAGCTTTTTTTTTTTTTTTTCTCTGGTTACATCAATTAAGGGGTGTGGTTAATTGCTCACAGGTGCCTATTTAACTGGTTGTAGGACTCAGTCTGAGCGTGCTCAGTCTGAAGCTGTGGAACTTGGTGTAAGTGGAGCTGGATTAAGTGGGAGTTAAAAAAACAGAGTTAGAGTGTACAAGTCTTGCTGTTTGTTTGCTGTTTGTTTGCTGTTTGTTGTTTGCTGTTTGTTGTTTGCTGTTTGTTTACTGGGTTGCATTTTTGGGGCTTTTCCTTTTAGTTTTTTAATTTGCCTTTTGCTGTCACTTTTTAAATAGCTTTTTTTTTTTTTTTTTCTCTGGTTCCATCAATTAAGGGGTGTGGTTAATTGCTCACAGGTGCCTATTTAACTGGTTGTAGGACTCAGTCTGAGCGTGCTCAGTCTGAAGCTGTGGAACTTGGTGTAAGTGGAGCTGGAATAAGTGGGAGTTAAAAAACCAGAGTTTAAAACAGGAGGTTATAACAGGGGTCATAGTACCTGTGTAGTGTGAGTATCTGAGTGTTGTCTGAGTAGTGTGTGTGGATCGTTAGTACTTGTGTATTGTGTACTGTATACTTGTGTATTGCGAGTGCACGTAGGTCTGTGAGTACCTGTGTATTGTCTTGTTGTGTACCTGTGTATTGTCTTGTTGTGTACCTGTGTATTGTCTTGTTGTGTACCTGTGTATTGTCTTGTTGTGTACCTGTGTATTGTCTTGAGTATTAGTGTCAGGAAGCTAGCTGTTAGGTAATTTGGACAGGGTAAAATCCCCAAATCCTCACTATATTCAATAGGTATGATGCCCGGCGGGTGTGGAGAGGCGACTCTTTGTACATCTTGCCGCATGTATGCGTTCCTTGATCATCCGATCGAGGGCGAATACTGCTGTGCAAAATGTAAGCACATTGTTTCCCTGGAAGCCCAGGTTCTGAATCTGGGGAAGCAACTGTCAGCACTGAGAAGTCCCTCCATACTAAAGGTGAGCCAGGAACGTACACGGCAGGTGCCGGCAGGGGCCAGCACAGAGGCGGGTGGAGACAAAGAGGTGCAGGCACTAGCAAAGAGTAGATGGGTGACAGTCAGGAGGGGTAGAGGGGGAAGTGCCTGAGAGGCCGATCCAGGACTGGAGCATCCCAATAAGTACGCTCCATTGAGTGACATTGGTGAAACCAGTCAGGGACCAGCACTGCTGGAGATGAGGGACTCTCCTAGTTGCCAGGGGAAGAACTCCTCCAGTGAGAGTGGGGGGGCAGCAAAGGGAAAGGAAAGACAGATTCTGGTGGTAGGGGACTCAATTCTTAGAAGGACAGAGAGGGCAATCTGTAACCAAGACCTGAAGCGCCGAACAGTATGTTGTCTACCGGGCGCTCGGGTTCGGCACATCACGGATCTTGTGGACAGATTACTGGGAGGGGCTGGGGAAGACCCGGCTGTCATGGTGCACGTTGGCACCAATGACAAAGTCAGAGGCAGATGGAGTGTCCTAAAGAACGATTTTAGGGATTTAGGTGCTAAATTGAGGAAAAGGACCTCCAAGGTAGTGTTCTCAGGAATACTACCGGTACATCGAGCCACACCAGAAAGGCAGAGGGAGATTAGGGAAGTAAACAAGTGGCTGAAGAGCTGGTATAGTAAGGAGGGGTTTGGGTTCCTGGAGGACTGGGCCGACTTCTCAGTCGGTAACCGGTACTATAGAAGGGACGGACTGCACCTAAATGAGGAGGGTGCAGATCTGCTGGGAATGAAGATGGCCAAAAAGTTAGAGGGGTTTTTAAACTTGGTCGATGGGGGGGAGGGTCCAGAGACAGTGATAGCCAGCGAGGAAGATATTCCAGAGGGTAGTATTGGGGGCATTAGTGGTAGGTTAACCAAAGCACAAAAACACAAGGTGAGTATAGTAGCAAGTCCTAGTTGCAATCTTGAAGCACCCAATACGAGGACAATATGCAACCGGTCTAAACTATGTGGCATGTTCACTAATGCCAGGAGCATGGCGGACAAGATGGGTGAACTAGAGATACTGTTGTACAAGGAGGATTTGGATTTTGTGGGAATTTCAGAGACCTGGTTCAACAGCTCTCATGATTGGCTGGCAAACATTCAAGGGTATACCCTATACCGCAAGGATAGAGAGGGTAAAAAAGGGGGACGGGTATGCCTATGTATCAAGAATAATGTACAAGTGAATGTGAGAGATGACATCACTGAGGGAGCTAGGGAGGAGGTGGAATCTTTATGGGTAGAGCTCCAAAGGGATGAAGCTAAGGGGAAAATAACACTGGGAGTATGCTATAGGCCCCCTAACCTGAGGGAGGAAGTGGAGACGGATCTCCTATCACAAATTGGATTAGCAGCAAGGATGGGAAGTGTTATCATAATGGGGGATTTTAATTATCCAGACATAGACTGGGCGGAGGGAACCGCGCATTCATTTAAGGCTCGCCAGTTCCTTAATGTCTTGCAGGACAATTTTATGGGTCAGATGGTAGACGCACCAACTAGAAATAAAACATTACTGGATCTACTGATTACCAACAATACAGACCTGATCACAGATGTGGAAATACGGGGCAATTTAGGTAACAGCGATCACAGGTCAATTAGTTTCAGTATAAATCACACAAATAGGAAACATGAAGGGAACACAAAGACACTGAATTTCAAAAGAGCCAACTTCCCTAAACTACAAACCTTGCTAAAAGGCATAAATTGGGATAAAATATTAGGAACAAAGAATACTGAGGAGAGATGGGTTTGCTTTAAGAGCATATTAAATAAGGGCATTAGCCAATGTATCCCATTGGGTAATAAATTTAAAAGAGCGAACAAAAATCCTGGATGGCTTAACTCCAGTGTAAAAATGCATATAAAAGCAAAGGAGAAGGCCTTCAAAAAATACAAGGTTGAGGGATCATCCTCAGCATTCAGACCTTATAAAGAATGCAATAAGAAATGTAAGGGTGCAATTAGGACGGCTAAGATAGAACATGAAAGACACATAGCGGAGGAGAGCAAAAAAAATCCCAAGAAATTCTTTAAGTATGTAAACAGTAAAAAAGGGAGGACAGACCATATTGGCCCCATAAAGAATGAGGAAGGACATCTGGTTACAAAAGATGGGGAGATGGCAAAGGTATTGAATTTATTCTTCTCCTCAGTCTTCACGAGTGAATCGGGGGGCTTCAGTAACCAAAACTGCAGTATTTATCCTCATGACACAACACAGGAAGCACCTACATGGTTAACAGAGGACGGAATTAAAATTAGACTTGAGAAACTTAACATTAATAAATCACCGGGACCAGATGGCTTGCATCCGAGGGTACTTAGGGAACTCAGTCAGGTGATTGCCAGGCCGTTGTTCCTAATTTTTACAGACAGTCTATTGACTGGAATGGTACCAGCTGATTGGAGAAAAGCCAATGTAGCACCAATATTTAAAAAGGGCCCAAAAAACATCCCTGGGAATTACAGACCAGTTAGCCTAACATCAATAGTATGTAAACTCTTGGAGGGGATGATAAGGGACTATATACAAGATTTTAGTAATAAGAATGATATCATTAGCAGTAATCAGCATGGATTCATGAAGAATCGTTCTTGCCAAACCAATCTATTAACCTTCTATGAGGAGGTGAGTTGCCATCTAGATAAAGGAAGGCCCGTAGACGTGGTGTATCTGGATTTTGCAAAAGCATTTGACACAGTTCCCCATAAACGTTTACTGTACAAAATAAGGTGCATTGGCATGGACCATAGGGTGAGTACATGGATTGAAAACTGGCTACAAGGGCGTGTTCAGAGGGTGGGGATAAATGGGGAGTACTCAGAATGGTCAGGGGTGGGTAGTGGGGTTCCTCAGGGTTCTGTGCTGGGACCAATCCTATTTAATTTGTTCATAAACGACCTGGAGGATGGGATAAACAGTTCAATCTCTGTATTTGCAGACGATACTAAGCTAAGCAGGGCAATAACTTCTCCGCAGGATGTGGAAATCTTGCAAAAAGACCTGAACAAATTAATGGGGTGGGCGACTACATGGCAAATGAGGTTCAATGTAGAAAAATGCAAAATAATGCATTTGGGTGGCAAAAATATGAATGCAATCTATATACTGGGGGGAGAACCTCTGGGGGAATCTAGGATGGAAAAGGACCTGGGGGTCCTAGTAGATGATAGGCTCAGCAATGGCATGCAATGCCAAGCTGCTGCTAATAAAGCAAACAGAATATTGGCATGCATTAAAAGGGGGATCAACGCAAGAGATAAAACGATAATTCTCCCGGTCTACAAGACTCTGGTCCGGCCGCACCTGGAGTATGCTGTCCAGTTCTGGGCACCAGTCCTCAGGAGGGATGTACTGGAAATGGAGCGAGTACAAAGAAGGGCAACAAAGCTAATAAAGGGTCTGGAGGATCTTAGTTATGAGGAAAGGTTGCGAGCACTGAACTTGTTCTCTTTGGAGAAGAGATGCTTGAGAGGGGATATGATTTCAATTTACAAATACTGTACTGGTGACCCCACAATAGGGATAAAACTTTTTCGCAGAAGAGAGTTTAATAAGACTCGTGGCCACTCATTACAATTAGAAGAAAAGAGGTTTAACCTTAAACTACGTAGAGGGTTCTTTACTGTAAGAGCGGCAAGGATGTGGAATTCCCTTCCACAGGCGGTGGTCTCAGCGGGGAGCATTGATAGCTTCAAGAAACTATTAGATAATCACCTGAATGACCGCAACATACAGGGATATGTAATGTAATACTGACACATAATTACACACATAGGTTGGACTTGATGGACTTGTGTCTTTTTTCAACCTCACCTACTATGTAACTATGTAACTATGTAACTATGTCACCGGGTGACCCCGCCCCTTATGACGGAACAGTCCCGGAGCATGATGGGACTATACCGTCATAAGGGGTGGGGTCACCTGGTGACATCACACGGTGACCACGCCCCATGCCTATATAAGTCGCCACACACCTCGCAGACGGCATTACAGCGGGAGAGAGCGTTGTGTCAGCATCAGAAGAAGAGAAGGGAGGAGAAGATGACAAAGAAGGCCGGGCCACCGCTAGTAAAAGAGCTGGAAGAAGATAGCAGGGGAGTTCGACAGAAGATACCGGAGAGCGATAGAAGAACCGGCCAGTGACAGAAGAACCAGACAGCGGGAGAAGACCAAATTTTTTTTGTTTGTTTTAAAGTTCACATAAATAGAGCATTCTTTTGATGCTATTTGATCACCTCTGTGTTTTTTTTTCTTTTGTTCAAAAAAAAGAAAAGACAGATTTTTATAAATAATTTTGTATATTTTTGGATATTTTGATATTAAATTTTGCAAATAGGTAATTTTTCTCCTTTATTGTTGTACGCTGATGAGGCGGCACTGATTGGTTACACTGATAGGCAGCACTGCTTGGGACCACTGGTGGGCATTGATAGGTGGCACTGGCAGGTGGTACTGGTGGGCACAGATGAGGCAGAATTGCCTCTTCGGGACCAATGTCCTTTGCACCTAAGCCAATGATCAGTTTTTATTTTTACCCTCATGCTGTCAGCTTGAGAAGAAAAAATAAACAATTACCGAGCTTTAGTTTACATCATGTGATCAGCCGTCATTGGCTAACAGCTAATCACGTGGTAAGGGGCGGGGATCGGCCCTTACTTCGATCTGTGATCACCTGAGTCTCAGTGCGCCCTGCAGGGAGCACACGGGGAGCCCGTCCTATGACAGCCTCCCAGAAATTCAGGTCCACGCTGTGGCCGTCGTTTGACTATAGCACAGACACCAAGTGGTTAATAGAAAAACAGATGCAGATTTCTAGGACTGGTCAAAAATAATGTTTAGAGTCAAAGGCAACTGATGACTTTCTA
Organism: Aquarana catesbeiana; assembly: GCF_042186555.1. Classification (NCBI taxonomy): domain Eukaryota; kingdom Metazoa; phylum Chordata; class Amphibia; order Anura; family Ranidae; genus Aquarana; species Aquarana catesbeiana. The sequence goes on along the minus strand of NC_133325.1, from coordinate 206,642,163 downwards.
TTAAAGGTCTAAATGGGCCTTTAACATGCACCACAATTGAACTTAGGAATGTGTCTTTGCAAAGTTAAACTAATTAAAATCCTTTCTTATTTTTGCTTGGGGATAGACTGCAGAGGGATTAGAAGTTTTGGGGGATGTCTACACCTCTGATAGGGTGAAGACACCTCCCAAATTTTTCCAATTTCTCATTCAAAATTATTCACTTCCTGTCACATAGCCAAACAGGAAGTGAGGGTAAAACCCTACCAATGTATGTCTTTGGGGACACACAGGTCAAGCTAAATAGTTTCCCCATTCGGGAAATTGCACTCTAGCATTTTGCCATGTACATCCCATATTATTATGTATCTTGGGGTTTATTTACTAAAAGGTAAATCCACTTTGCACTACAAGTGCACTTAGAAGTGCAGTTGCTGGAGATCTGAGGGGGACATGCAAGGAAAAGAAAAAAAACAGCATCTTTGCCTCTACATGATTGGATGATAAAATCACCAGTGCTTCCCCTCTGATTTTTATCAACTATACTTGTATTGCAGAAAGGATTTGCCTTTAATAAACCCAAAAATACCTAATAATTTGAGGTGTACACTACAAAGTGCTATTTGCATAATGGGGACACTAGTTAGATTGACCTGTGTGTCCCCAAGGAAAAATATTGTTAGAGTTTTACTCTCACTTCCTGTTTGGCTATGTGACAGGAAGCAAAGCCAATTTTAATAAAAGGGACACAAAGCCCAACCTAAAAAAAACAAAAAACAAAAAAAAAAATCTTGATTTCCCTCAAATGTCTCTTCAGCTTGATTTTAGTTCAGTGCTCTAAATCAGTGCTTCTCAACCCTGTCCTCAAGTACCCCCCAACAGGCCATGTTTGCAGGTTTTCCTTCATCTTGCACAGTTGCTTTAAATCAAAGTCAATGGCTTTGTATTTTGGACAGCTATCTTAGATAAGATACATTTCCTAAACATGTCCTGTCGGGGAGGGGGGGGGGGGGGGTTGGGGGGTGTTACTTGAGGACTGAGGCTGAAAATCACTGCTCAAAAAGAAAATTGAATACTTACCACTCTGAAATTTTACTTTCCTGGTCACTATCCATTACAGCATATGCACAATCCATGCATGTGCTACCATGAAGGCACCAGGAAAGTAACTTAAAACTAAAAAAAAATAAAAAAGGGATTTGTGTAAGACATGCCAATCAGCCTAGTTAAGCTGCAGCTGGGAAATTCGTTGCATGAAAAGAACACACATAAAACATAAAAAAATTGAAACCATTTTATTGGTCCAAAAAAAAAACAGGACTTGGAAAAGAAGCAAGGAAAGCAAAATACACACATGTATGTTAATTTCAGACACTAACAGAATATGTTTGAGGTTTGACACTTTTGCAGTGCAAATTAACAGGAGTTAAAAGGAGTGAACCCACAAATGGACATCTATTAAGGTTTAAAACAACATTAGGCACAACATCTTGAGAAAGAATTTTAAAAATAATGCAGCACAGACAGTTAAATCAAAGTGAACAATGTAAAAACAACAAAAATTGCCAACATAAAAAGGATTTCATGGTAAAATAACCACCACCCAAAAAAATACAACAAACCAAAGTAACAAATAAATTGCATAAAAACACATCTGTTTTGCAACAACATAACAAACAAAATACAAACAGAAAATACATGTGTTAGAAACTCTAAGGACACCCAAATGTACTTTCCTGGTGCCTCCATGGCAGCATACCAATGGTTGGTGGCTCCGCCCTCGACCAACCCACAGGACCACGTAACTCTATAAAAAAAAGAGTTATGCCCCCTCAGGTATTCTTTTTCCTGTCCTCATCCCTGCAGGAAAACAGTTCAGCCCTACCTCACCGACATATGGTGTGACCATTGCAGGTTCATGCTCTCCTGCAGTATGGAGTCCCATTACTTGGGTTGCTAAATGCACCATATAAGTATGGGAGCCTGTTTTTTTTCTGTGGATCTTTTTTGGGGCATGAGAGATCCAGGAGCATTTCCTTCTCCTCTGTCTCTAATGCCGCGTACACACGAGCGGACTTTATGGCAGACTTGGTCCGGCGTACCGGATTTCGTCGGACAATTCGATCGTGTGTGGGCTCCAGCGGACTTTGTTTTCTCAAAAGTTGGACAGACTTAGATTTGAAACATGTTTCAAATCTATCCGACGGACTCGAGTCCGGTCGAAAAGTCAGCTCGTCTGTATGCTAGTTCGACGGACAAAAAGCCACGCTAGGGCCAGCTATTGGCTACTGGCTATGAACTTCCTTATTTAAGTCCGGTCGTACGTCATCACGTACAAATTCGTCGGACTTTGGTTGATTGTGTGTAGGCAAGTCCGTTCATTCAGAAAGTCCGTCGTAAAGTCCGCCGGGCAAAGTCTGCCGTAAAGTCCACTTGTGTGTACGCAGCATAACGCTGGCTATTTCAATCAGTCTGGTGCCTCCAGTGGCAAAATACCTGTTTTTTTTGCAAGATAGAATCACTAGCAGCCTAGTGCAGCCTCCTCCTGCTCCGATGGCCTCCCCCCTCCCCTCCTGTGTGTGTTTGGATGCTTCGCGCGCGTCTCTCAGCACATTTTCGTCACCTCGGGGGGCGGAGCCTTGGCAGAACGCATGGCGCATGCGCAGTAGCCTTCTGAGGCCAAGCGGTGGCCATTTTGGCACACCCTGAACTAATTGCTATTTAAACAAGCCTGGAGTGTCATTTTAGCCAGGCTGTCAGAGGGAAGACAGCTACTGGTACCTTCTCCATCTTTTCTACCTTGTCTCCCTATAATGGAGCTTGAGCAAGGTATATATGTGTATGTGGGTGTCTGTGTGTGTGTGTGTATATATATATATATATATATATATATATATATGTGTGTATATGGTTGCATGTATATCTATAAATACATGTGCATGATTATTAATATTATCCCTTTCTGTGCCTAGTTGTCACAATGCCGCATCAAAATAATGATCCTCAACATACCACTAGGTAAGGGCTGCATCAAACAGGTAAGTTCCTTCATTTAAAAGAGCTTTCTTGGGGCATATGCAAATATCCCTTTATTCTTTTATTTCCACACAGCCCGCATCGTGATTCATCTTGCAGATCTTCCCACAGAGATTCTGACGATAGGTCAAAAGACCACAGAAGTTCTGGTCACTCGCACTCATCCTCTGCTCATGCTTCCCGAAGCAGTTGGAGGTCACCTCATCATACCTCAAGCAGACGTGACTCCCAGAGCGGGTCGACACATCCAGGGAAAAAGGCCTGCTGGGTCTGCGGGAAACAAGCCCTACCGGGAAAATTGGCATGTAGTCAGTGCCTCCTGGAAGCCAAGGCGGACAAGCAGGCGTCCATAGACTCAATTAAAGATTTGATCAAAGATTCCATCCGGGAACTAGCCCTATCTCAGGGTCAGTCAGTTCCGCCGGTGGAAGAGAGAGCGGTGGAGACGCCTCTTCTCTGACCTAGTTCGGAGGCTAATTCAGAAGACGAATCGGTTGCAGTTGAAGATAATTCATCATCTTTTGATTTCACCTTGGTGGATCCATTTGTTGTAGCAGTTAAAGATGCGATTCAGTGGGAGGAAGACCCAGAACCATCGTCCAAAATCAAAAAAACCTCAAGCTTCCCTTTGATGGATGAAATTAACCACTTGCCGACCGCAGAATGGCACGGGCAGGCAGAATCACGTACCCGTAAGTGTTCTGCCTCCCGCGGGTGGGGGGTCCGATTGGACCCCCCCGGTGCCCGAGGCGGTCGGCTTTTGTCCAGCGGCGATCGGAGGTGAGGGGGAGGCCATCCATTCGTGGCCCCCCCCTCACGATCGCCACCGGCCAATGAAATCATTCCTATGCTGCTGTATGGTAAACAGCAGCAAAGGAAATTATGTCATCTCTCCTTGGCTCAGCAGTTTCCATTCCGGCGCCGAGGAGAGAAGATTGTAATGGGAGTGAAAACACACACACACAGAGTAGAACATGCCAGGCACACAAAACACCCCCGATCCCCCCCCGATCACCCCCCAATCACCCCTCTCCCCCCTGTCACACTGACACCAAGCAGTTTTTTTTTTTTTTTCTGATTACTGCATTGGTGTCAGTTTGTGACAGTTAGTGTGCTAGGGCAGTAAGTGTTAGCCCCCTTTAGGTCTAGGGTACCCCACTAACCCCCCCTAATAAAGTTTTAACCCCTTGATCACCCCCCATCGCCAGTGTCACTAAGCGATCATTTTTCTGATCGCTGTATTAGTGTGGCTGGTGACGCTAGTTAGAAAGGTAAATATTTAGGTTTGCCGTCAGCGTTTTATAGCGACAGGGACCCCCATATACTACCTAATAAATGTTCTAACCCCTTGATTGCCCCCTAGTTAACCCTTTCACCACTGATCACCGTACAACTGTTACGGGTGACGCTGGTTAGTTCCTTTATTTTTTATAGTGTCAGGGCACCCGCCGTATATTACCGAATAAAAGTTTAGCCCCCTGATCGCCCGGCGGTGATATGCGTCGCCCCAGGCAGCGCCAGATTAGCGCCAGTACCGCTAAAACCCACGCACGCAGCATACGCCTCCCTTAGTGGTATAGTATCTGAACGGATCAGTATCGATCGATCACTGTCACTTACAAAAACACTAAACGCATAACTGCAGCGTTCGCAGAGTCAGGCCTGATCCCTGCGATCGCTAACAGTTTTTTGGTAGCGTTTTGGTGAACTGGCAAGCACCAGCCCCAGGCAGTGTCAGGTTAGTGCCAGTAGCGCTAACACCCACGCACGCACCGTACACCTCCCTTAGTGGTATAGTATCTAAACGGATCAATATCTGATCCGATCAGATCTATACTAGCGTCCCCAGCAGTTTAGGGTTCCCAAAAACGCAGTGTTAGCGGGATCAGCCCAGATACCTGCTAGCACCTGCGTTTTGCCCCTCCGCCCGGCCCAGCCCACCCAAGTGCAGTATCGATCGATCACTGACACTTACAAAACACTAAACGCATAACTGCAGCATTCGCAGAGTCAGGCCTGATCCCTGCGATCGCTAACAGTTTTTTTGATAGTACACCCCGGTCGTAGTCAAACCAGCACTGCAGTAACACTTGGTGACGTGGCGAGTCCCATAAGTGCAGTTCAAGCTGGTGAGGTGGCAAACACAAGTAGTGTCCCGCTGCCACCAAGAAGAAGACAAACAGGCCCATCGTGCCCATAATGCCCTTCCTGCTGCATTCGCCAATCCTAATTGGGAACCACCACTTCTACAGCGCCCGTAATTCCCCCATTCACATCCCCAACCAAATGCAGTCGGCTGCATGAGAGGCATTTTCTTTATGTCCTCCCGAGTACCCCTACCCAGCGAACCCCCCCAAAAAAGATGTTGTGTCTGCAGCAAGCGCGGATATAGGCGTGACACTCGCTATTATTGTCCCTCCTGTCCTGATAATCCTGGTCTTTGCATTGGTGAATGTTTTGAACGCTACCATGCACTAGTTGAGTATTAGCGTAGGGTACAGCATTGCACAGACTAGGCGCACTTTCACAGGGTCTCCCAAGATGCCATCACATTTTGAGAGACCCGAACCTGGAACCGGTTACAGTTATAAAAGTTAGTTACAAAAAAAAGTGTAAAAAAAAAATATATAACATTTTAAAAAATAGTTGTCGTTTTATTGTTCTCTCTCTCTCTATTCTCTCTCTATTGTTCTGCTCTTTTTTACTGTATTCTATTCTGCAATGTTTTATTGTTATTATGTTTTATCATGTTTGCTTTTCAGGTATGCAATTTTTTATACTTTATCGTTTACTGTGTTTTATTGTTAACCATTTTTTTGTCTTCAGGTACTCCATTCACGACTTTGAGTGGTTATACCAGAATGATGCCTGCAGGTTTAGGTATCGTCTTGCTATCATTCTTTTCAGCCAGCGGTCGGCTTTCATGTAAAAGCAATCCTAGTGGAGGGAATGCCCCCCCACCGTCTTCCGTGTTTTTCTCTGGCTCTCCTGTCTCAACAGGGAACCTGAGAATGCAGCCGGTGATTCAGCCAGCTGACCATAGAGCTGATCAGAGACCAGAGTGGCTCCAAACATCTCTATGGCCTAAGAAACCGGAAGCTACAAGCATTTCATGACTTAGATTTCGCCGGATGTAAACAACGCCATTGGGAAATTGGGAAAGCATTTTATCACACCGATCTTGGTGTGGTCAGATGCTTTGAGGACAGAGGAGAGATCTAGGGTCTAATAGACCCCAATTTTTTCAAAAAAGAGTACCTGTCACTACCTATTGCTATCATAGGGGATATTTACATTCCCTGAGATAACAATAAAAATGATTTAAAAAAAAATGAAAGGAACAGTTTAAAAATAAGATAAAAAAGCAAAAAAATAATAATAAAGAAAAAAAAAGAAAGAAAAAGCACCCCTGTCGTCCCCTGCTCTCGCGCTAAGGAGAACGCAAGCGTCGGTCTGGCATCAAATGTAAACAGCAATTGCACCATGCATGTGAGGTATCACCACGAAGGTCAGATCGAGGGCAGTAATTTTAGCAGTAGACCTCCTCTGTAAATCTAAAGTGGTAACCTGTAAAGGCTTTTAAAGGCCTTTAAAAATGTATTTATTTTGTTGCCACTGCACGTTTGTGCGCAATTGTAAAGTATGTCATGTTTGGTATCCATGTACTCAGCCTAAGATCATCTTTTTTATTTCATCAAACATTTGGGCAATATAGTGAGTTTTAGTGCATTAAAAATTAAAAAAGTGTGTTTTTTCCCCAAAAAATGCGTTTGAAAAATCGTTGCGCAAATACTGTGTGAAAAAAAAAATGAAATACCCACCATTTTAATCTGTAGGGCATTTGATTTAAAAAAATATATAATGTTTGGGGGTTCAAAGTAATTTTCTAGCAAAAAAAATAATAATGTTTTCATGTAAACAAAAAGTGTCAGAAAGGGCTTTGTCTTCAAGTGGTTAGAAGAGTGGGTGATGTGTGACGTAAGCTTCTAAATGTTGTGCATAAAATGCCAGGACAGTTCAAAACCCCCCCAAATTACCCCATTTTGGAAAGTAGACACCCCAAGCTATTTGATGAGAGGCATGTCGAGTCCATGGAATATTTTATATTGTGACACAAGTTGCGGGAAAGAGACAATTTTTTTTTTTTTTTTGCACAAAGTTGTCACTAAATGATATATTGCTCAAACATGCCATGGGAATATGTGAAATTACACCCCACAATACATTCTGTTGCTTCTCCTGAGTACGGGGATGCCACATGTGTGACACTTTTTGGGAGCCTAGCTGCGTACGGGACCCCAAAAACCAAGCACTGCCTTCAGGCTTTCTAAGGGCGTAAATTTTTGATTTCACTCTTCACTGCCTATCACAGTTTCAGAGGCCATGGAATGCCCAGGTGGCACCCCCCCCCCCCCCCCCAAATGACCCCATTTTGGAAAGTAGACACCCACTTTGTGCAAAAAAAAAAAATTGTCACTTTCCCGCAAATTGTGTCAAAATATAAAATATTCCATGGACTCAACATGCCTCTCAGCAAATAGCTTGGGGTGTCTACTTTCCAAAATGGGGTCATTTGGGGGGGGGTTGTGCCATCTGGGCATTTTATGGCCTTCAAAACTGTGATAGGTAGTGAGGAGTGAAATAAAAAATTTACGCCCTTAGAAATCCTGAAGGCGGTGATTGGTTTTCGGGGCCCCGTACGCGGCTAGGCTCCCAAAAAGTCCCACACATGTGGTATCCCCGTACTCAGGAGAAGCAGCTGAATGTATTTTGGGGTGCAATTCCACATATGCCCATGGCCTGTGTGAGCAATATATCATTTAGTGCCAACTTTTTATAATTTTTTTTTTTTTTGTCATTATTCAATCACTTGGGACAAAAAAAATTAATATTCAATGGGCTCAACATGCCTCTCAGCAATTTCCTTGGGGTGTCTACTTTACAAAATGGGGTCATTTGGGGGGGGGTTTGTACTGCCCTGCCATTTTAGCACCTCAAGAAATGACATAGGCAGTCATAAACTAAAAGCTGTGTAAATTCCAGAAAATGTACCCTAGTTTGTAGACGCTATAACTTTTGCGCAAACCAATAAATATACGCTTATTGACATTTTTTTACCAAAGCCGAATACATTTTGGCCTAAATGTATGACTAAAATTGAGTTTATTGGATTTTTTTTATAACAAAAAGTAGAAAATATAATTTTTTTTCAAATTTTCGGTCTTTTTCCGTTTATAGCGCAAAAAATAAAAACCGCAGAGGTAATCAAATACCATCAAAAGAAAGCTCTATTTGTGGGAAGAAAAGGACGCAAATTTTGTTTGGGTACAGCATTGCATGCCCGCGCAATTAGCAGTTAAAGCGACGCAGTGCCAAATTGTAAAAAGTGCTCTGGTCAGGAAGGGGGTAAATCCTTCCGGGGCTGAAATGGTTAAGGAAGTGGTTACGGAGGAGTGGCGGAAAGTGGACAAGAGACCTGTCGCCTACAATAGGTTCCAAAAACGTTACCCACTGGCAGAGGCAGACGCTCAGCTCTTTGATTCTGTTCCGACTGTGGACCCATCAGTCATGAGATTAGCCAGGAACACAACGTTGCCTTTAGAGGATGCAGTCTCCTTCAGGGATCCCCTGGATCATAGGATCAACTCAGATCTTAAAAAAGTTTATCAGGCAACGGGGGGAGTTTGCAAACCAGCAGTGGCACTGTCTTCAATCTCCAGGGCCACCAGAGTATGGTCAGATAATATTGAGGCGGCTCTCAGACGAGGCTTAGGGGCAGACGAAATCATCAAGGCACTGGATGAGCTGAAACTGGCCTCTGACTTTATGGCAGAGGCAGCCATAGATATCCTGAGGTGTTCCTCGAGGGCCATGCTGCACTCAATTACAGCCAGAAGAGCATTATGACTAAAACCGGACCCATCGCCAAAACAATCCTGGTGTTGCATTCCGTACGATGGAAAGGCCCTGTTCGGCGAGAAAATGGACACGGCCATCACCAAAGTCACAGGTGGCAAGAGTGGCCTAATTCCCCAGGATAGGAATAGGAGAAGGAAATTCAATTCACGACCAGCCACCCAACAAAGATCTAGGGATGCCAGAACGTACTGGCCCGGTAAGGAGTACAGAAGAGGCTGGAAGGGCTCACAAGCCACTTTTCTTAAATTGGGGAAACCGAAGGCCTCCACATCAGCGGTTGAGGGCCAGAAGTCTTTTTGACTCCTTACCCACCCAATCCTGTACAGTAGGAGCAAGACTTTTTCCCCGGTTTGGGTGGAAAATTGCGCGGATCCATGGGCAGTCTCCACGGTTCTTCAAGGGCATTTTTGGAAATTCAAAAGCCGTCCTCCACCCTTTTCTTCCAGCCCACCAAGATTCCGACTTCCAAGGAAAAGAAGCCAGTTCTCTTTCAGTATATCCAAATACTACTTCAGCAACGGGCAGTTCTACCAGTACCCGACTTGGAGAGACACTCGGGGTTCTATTCCCTAATCTTTTTAGTCCCCAAGAAATCAGGAGGCTGGAGGTCCGTACTGGATCTGAAGAGGCTAAACAATTACATTCGGGTAGAGCATTTCAAGATGGAATCCCTGAACACAGTCATCCTGTCAGTGTAACCAGGGGATTGGATGGTCTCTATAGATCTTCAAGATGCGTACCTTCACATCCACATCCACCATCATTTCCAACCTTTTCTCAGGTTCAAGGTGGGCAATCTCCTCCTCCAGTTCCAGTGCCTGCCGTTTGGGATTTCATCAGCCCCCAGAACTTTTACCAAAGTTTTAGTGGCCATCTTGGCTCCCCTCCGAGAAAAGGGGGTCAGGGTCCTGCACTACTTAGATGACATACTAATCCTGTAGCAACACAGAGGTACTCTGGAGGCGCAAGTACAGTTAGTCCTGAACACTTTGTCCCAATTCGGGTGGCTTATCAATTACTCAAAGAGTCAATTGACATCTACACAAAAAATGACATACCTGGGAGCTTTGTTCAACACCCCGAAGAGGGCTGTGTCACTCCCACCAGAGAAGATCCCGATATTGATACGGAAGGTGAAGCAGATGTTAGGGAGCCGCTCCATGCCAGCATCAGACTGTCTGAGCCTCCTGGGGTCCTTCTCAGCTTGCATACCAATGGTGAAATGGGCCAGGTGGCATCTGCGAGATTTCCAATCAGGGTTTCTGGCGCAATGGAGAAGGAAGCATTTGGGACAGTTAATAATCATCACCTTGACCATGAAATCCAGCCTCTGGTGGTGGACAAGACCACCCAACCTTCTAGTCCATCGTTCCCTGGGACCCGTCTCATGGTCTGTCCTGACATCGGATGCAAGTCAATTAGGATGGGGAGCACACTACTGAACCAGCTAGTGCAAGGGAGGTGGCGATTCAAGGCGGAAGGAATGGTTCCCAACATCCTAGAGCTAAGGGCAGCATGGATGGCAATTCTACATCTGGCTCCTCTTCTCAAGGGCAAGTCCATACTGCTCCAAATGGACAACCGAGCAGCAGTGGCCTATGTTCAAAACCAAGGGAGGATGTGCAGCAGGTCCCTAACCAGCGAAGTAGCCCCAATTATATCTTGGGCGGAGAACAATTTGGTCGATCTTCGGGCCGCTTACATCCCAGCCCCTGAGAATCAACTAGCCGATCACCTTTCAAGGTCTTTGTCATGTACCTGGTATCAGAGCCCAACTGTAGAAGGAGACCTCTCTTACAGCCCTGGCTCGGGGACCACTGGGGTTGCAACAGTGGTACAGGAGCGCAGTGAGATAGGAGTGCCTGTATGATCCGTGGTAGCTGATGCAGGTGGTAGAGATGATTCCCCGGAACAGACTGGTAGCGGAAGCAGTAGGAAGCGGTGGAATAGGTGCGGGTCAGCGACCCCTGGATCTAGGCGGAGCTGGATCAGGAACGAACTAAGCAGAGTGAGACAAGCCGGGTCAGAATGGGCAACAGGTAGTACAATCAGCAGGCAAAGGATAGTCAACAGGCAGGCAGAGGTTCGGCAACAGGAGATCAATAGTTTCAGAAGTAGCGAGGTCAAGCAGGCCGGGTCAGGAGAGGAGAAGGCAGCAGTAGTCAACGAAGCAAGGTCAGGTAACACAGCAGGTTCAGGATCAGACTCAGGTTTAGACTGCAGATCAGACAGCACTGTGCCTGGTACAGCGCGCTCCCATAGGAACATGTGTGCGCATGCGCGCAGGCCTGAGTGTCTGTCCTGCCAGAGGGTATCCCTGACCAAGGGGCAACCTCCGGGTGCCCAACAGGTTCTTTTTATCAGGGTGAGCAAGAAAAAAGGCACAAACTAACCTTCTTGCATGGATATTGCATGCGGGCTCCCAGGAATTGTCCTCCAGGCCGTATCCCTTCCATTTGACCAGAAATTGTACCTGATTCCACCTTCTCCTGCAATCCAAGATAGCCTCCACTTCATATTCATTTCCATCAATCAAAACAGGTTCCGGTGGTTTAGGTCCTCTGTCGGGGACAGGATCAGGTACTGCAGGCTTCAGTAGCGAGACATGAAATATAGGGTGTATCTTAAATGAGTCAGGTAGAGACAGTTCATATGATACTTCATTCAACCTCCTCTTCACTGGGAAGGGACCAACAAATTTAGGTGCCAACTTTTTCGATGGACATTTCAACTTAAGATTGGTTGTGGAAAGCCATACCTGATCGCCCGGCTGTAGGTTTAGTTCTCCTCTCCTTTTCCTATCAAAAGCCTTCTTGTTGTCAGCTTGTGCTTTGGCCATTGCTTCCTGCAAGATCTTATTATTGTGGTTGAGGAAATCCATGGTATTCTGTACTGCTGGAACTGTAGACTCTGGAATGAAATCAGACAAAAATGATAAATGGAAACCATAATTAGAAAAGAAAGGGGATTGACCTGTAGCTGAGTGATTGGCATTATTGTAGGCAAATTCTGCTAGTGGCAGTAAGGATACCCAATCGTCCTGAGCAAAGGATGTGAAACACCGGATGTACTGTTCGAGCGTTTGGTTAGTCCTCTCAAATTGCCCATTAGTTTGGGGATGGTATACTGAGGACAATGCCAACTCTATTTTCAACACTTTGCATAAAGCTCTCCAGAAGCGTGAGGTGAATTGTACACCACGATCAGACGTGATGTTTGCAGGGACCCCATGTAATCTAACAATCTCCTTAATGAATACTCGGGCTGTTTCCATAGCAGATGGGGTATTCTTTAAGGGCAAAAAATAGGCCATCTTGGTTAATCGGTCCACTACAACAAAGATTGCCGTGCATTCCTCGGCAGGTGGAAGTTCCACTATAAAGTCCATAGAGATCATCTGCCATGGTTTATCAGGAATGGATAGAGGCTTCAACAGGCCCCAGGACTTACTTCTCGCTGTCTTGTTCTGAATACAAACAGAGCATGAATTCACATATTTCTTACAGAAGTCTTCTAGGTCAGGCCACCAAAAGGTACGTCGTACGAGTTCAAGAGTCTTATGTATGCCAAAATGGTCTGCCAGCGGATGGTCATGGAACATCTTTAAGACCCCTACATGTACACTCTCAGGAACAAAAATCTTGCCTCCTTTCCAAAGTAGACCGTCTTTAGGGGTTAGAGTCACTCCAGGGGGGCTGAGGATGTTCATGGAAGCTTGTTTGATTTGTGACAAAAGATCTGTATGCAGAAGTAGGAAGTTCCCTGTAGGCAGAATGGTATCTGGTGTTGTCAAGTCCTTGGGGTCATCGTACATACGAGATAGAGCATCCGGTTTTGTATTTTTTTATCCAGGTCGGTAGGTGATGTGAAAGGAAAAACGAGTAAAAAACAGAGCATAATGAGCTTGTCGTGGTTTCAGTCTCTTGGAGATCTTAAATACTCGAGATTTTTATGGTCCGTATATATCAGTATGGGATGGTTAGCGCCCTCCAACAAGTATCTCCACTCCTCCAGTGCTGCTTTGATGGCTCACGATCTCCTACATCGTAATTTCTTTCTGCTGGAGAAAGTTTCCCTGAGAAGAAGGCCACAGGGTGCATCAAGGCTTTAGCCCCTTGATGTTGGGAACAAACTGCCCCCACTGCTGTTTCGGAAGCATCCACTTCGAGGATGTAGGGTAAGGACGGGTCAGAGTGGCTGAGGATAGGAGCCGAAGTGAAAAGTTTCTTCAGTGTTTCAAAGGCGCTTTGTGCCTCGGAGTTCCAGCAGAATCATAGGTTTTGTTTGGTTAGTTGTGTTATTGGGGTGATGATAGCAGAGAACCCTTTAATGAACTTCCTATAAAAGTTTGCAAAACCTACAAAACGTTGTACCCCCTTCTTGTCTGTGGGTACAGGCCATTCCAGTATGGTGGACACCTTTTGGGGTCCATTTCAACTCCTGCTGTAGAAATTACAAGTCCCAAAAATTGAATGCTCTGCCAGTCAAATTCGCATTTCTCCGGCTTTGCATACAGCTTGTGTTGATGGAGTCGCCTAACACAATACTGACGTGCTCTCGGTGTTGATCAAGGGAACCAGAGAAGATTAAAATATCGTCCAAGTAGACAATTACGAAGATATCCAACAGGTCTCGGAACACATCGTTAATAAAGTGTTGGAAGGTGGCCGGGGCATTGCAGAGCCCAAAGGGCATGACCAGATACTCGAAGTGCCCGAATCTGGTGCGGAAAGCCGTCTTCCACTCATCCCCTTTTCGGATACGTATCAGGTTATAGGCACCTCTCAAGTCCAGTTTAGTAAAAATGGTTGCAGATCTCAGTTTCTGGAACAACTCAGTCATTAGAGGCAGGGGATATCGGTTCTTAATCGTAACTTTATTTAGCTCCCAATAATCCACACAAGGGCGGAGAGTGGTCTTTCTTGGTTACGAAGAATATCCCTGCTCCTGCTGAGGAGGTGGAAGGGTGGATAAACCCCTTCTTGAGGTTCTCATCAACATACTCTTTCAATGCTTCTTGTTCTCACTCTGATAATGGGAACACACGACCAAATGGAATCGCAGTTTCGGGCAAGAGATCAATTGAACAGTCATATGGGCGGTGGCACAGCAAGGTATCAGCTACTTGTTTGCTGAAGACGTCAAGGTACTGGTGGTAGGGTTTGGGTACCGACTGAAGAACATCTTGATCAAAGTCCATACAGAATAGGTTTGCCGACGTACTCACAGATCCTGGTAGACAATGCTTCAGACAATACGGTGAAGAAAACTTGATCTCCCCGGACAACCAGTTAATCTGAGGGTTATGGGCCCGGAGCCAAGGTAAACCCAGGATGACAGGAAACATGGGGGAAGTAATAGCGTCAAGGCTCAAAAGTTCCTTATGTTGATGGGAAGAAGTAACGGGTAAAGGAGGTGTCTCCTGAGTTACGGGTCCAGAACTGATGCGTGAACCGTCAGCTAAAAAGACAGACAGTCCATGCGTTTTTGGCCGCAAGGGAATATGTTGCTGGGCGGCAAAGTTTAAGTCAATGAAGCAACTGCATGCTCCGGAGTCCACAATAGCATTAACGGGAATAGTCTTTTCTGGAAGCTGGACTAACAGAGGAAGGATAAGATGGGCTGACTGGGCAGGTAGCATCATGAGGTTAGTAAGAGGAAGCTTCCTCATCTTTGCAGGACACCCATGAACATAATGGCCAGCCTCTCCACAATACAGGCAAAGATTCTTCTACTGGCGGCGTGATCGCTCCTCTGGAGATAGCGTGTGGCATATCACTCCAAGTTGCATGGGCCTTGGAGCAGCAGGTGCGGCTTTGATGGAACTTGAGCCGGCAAGGGGCTAAACAGGAGCCTTTGGTGTCATCCAAGCAAAGTGGATCTGCTGGGTGCATCTCTCTGATTGGCACTCCCGGAGCCGCCGGTCAATCTGAATTACCAAATTGATAAATGCTTCCAAGGTATCAGGTATTTCTGCTCGGGCAAGTTCATCTTTCAAGTCCTCAGATAGACCCATGCGGAACTGGTACCGCAGATCTGCATTATTCCACTGGGTGTCTGCATCCAGCATCTGAAGTCCGACACATAGTCCTCAACCGCTCTGCGGCCTTGCTGGAGCACATGGACAGCAGCTTCTGCCGTGGAAGTACGTAATGTATCGTCATATAGTTGTGACATAGCATCAAGAAAAGATGACAAAGTATGCATCTGTATGTCATCTCCTTCCAGCAACCGGTGGGCCCAGGCTTGAGGATCCCCTTGTAGTAGCGAGATAATAAACCCCACTTTGGTGGATTCCAGTATGACAGTCCGGGGTTGTAAAGCAAAATACAACTGACATGCTTTACAGAAGGCCCGAAACTTGATGCGCTCCCCAGAGAATTTCTCAGGAACAGGAACTCTGGGCTCAGGTGGAGGTGCAGTGAAGGATACTGGAACTGAGCTGACAGGGAGTGTCTGGATTTGTCCTTCCAACTTAAGGTACCCTTCATGTAGGGACTGTACAGCTTGTGTGAGGGTTGCAAGGTGGCGGCCCATCTCCTCCATCTGCGAGACTCCTTTTTGTAGGCTCAGTTATGGCTGTCTGATACTGTCACGTACCTGGTATCAGAGCCCAACTGTAGAAGGAGACCTCTCTTACAGCCCTGGCTCGGGGACCACTGGGGTTGCAACAGTGGTACAGGAGCGCAGTGAGGTAGGAGTGCCTGTATGATCCGTGGTAGCTGATGCAGGTGATAGAGGTCATCCACCGGAACGGACTGGTAGCGGAAGCAGTAGGAAGCGGTGGAATAGGTGCGGGTCAGCGACCCCTGGATCTAGGCGGAGCTGGATCAGGAATGTACTAAGCACAGTGAGACAAGCCGGGTCAGAACGGGCAACAGGTAGTACAATTAGCAGGCAAAGGATAGTCAGCAGGCAGGCAGAGGTTCGGCAACAGGAGATCAATAGTTTCAGAAGTAGCAAGGTCAAACAGGCCGGGTCAGGAGAGGAAAAGGCAGCAGTAGTCAACAAAGCAAGGTCAGGTAACACAGCAGGTTCAGGATCAGACTCAGGTTTAGACTGCAGATCAGACAGCACTGTACCAGAGCATCTGCTGGCTTTTTAAAGGGGAACTGGCGTCAAGCCGAGTCAGCGTGCACGAGCGCCTGCCGCGTGCTCTCGCACACGCGCACCCGCCTCGTCACTCTGCGCGCGCTCATGCACCACTGCCTGGTATAGAGCGCTCCCATAGGAACACGCCTGAGTGTCTGTCCTGCCACAGGGTATCCCTGATAGTCTTTCAGCAGCAACATCAAATGGTCTCTGGACCCTCAAGTTTTCCGGTGAATATGCCAACAGTGGGTTACTCCCCAGATAAATCTTTTTGCTTCCCCGCTCAATGCAAAAACTCTGCTGTTTTTCTGGAGATTCCCATCTCCAAGGTCAGCAGGGGTGGATGCCCTAATCCAGCCCTGGAACTTCCAGAAGGGGTATGCCTTCCCTCCGGTTCCTCTGATAGTGAGGTTCCTCCAGCGCCTGACATCGGAGAAAGTCACTATCCTGGCGGCCATTCCATACTGGGCAAGGAGACCGTGGTTTCCACTCTTAGTCAAAATGGCTCTGTGCGACCCACTTCCACTTCCCCACACGGACAAACTCCTATCTCAAGGCAACTTCTTTTATCCACATCTAGAGATCCTGGACTTGAAGGCCTGGAAATTGAGCGGAAGAGATTGGGTGACTTAGGGTGCTCACAGGAGGTCGTCCAAACATTACTACAAGCCAGGAAGTCATCTACCAATGCAACCTACTAGGTATGGAGGAAATTTGTCCAGCTAGCTGAATCCAGCCATTTCGATTCGATGGATTCTCCATAATATTCTACTATTTCTACAGTCGGGTCTGGACTTAAGCTTAGGGCTTAACACTCTGAAGATTCAGGTTTCGGCCTTATCAGCTTTAACGGACACACGCTGGGCACTAAATCCCCTCGTAGACCATATCCTAAAAGCAGTCCTTAAGTTATGTCCTCCCAGGAAGACTCTTTACCCCAAATGGGATTTGACAGTTGTCTTCAACGCCTTAGCCAGCCCACCTTTTGCACCTACTGAGGAATGTGCATTGGAAGACATTACCTGGAAAACAACCTTTCTAATTGCCATCACATCAGGGCACAGAGTGTCGGAAATTCAAGCTCTAGGAGCACAAGAACCCTATGTCACGTTCTTCCCAGACAGGGTAGTTCTGCAGCCTATTCATCAGTTTGTCACGAAGGTTCCCTCAGTCTACCATCTCAATCAAGAATGGGTTCTCCCAGCCTTCGGAGAGGATCCAACCTCCTCAAAACTACATGAATTAGATGTGTCAAGGTCCCTGAGGTGTTACTTGGAGCTGACACAACAATTCCACAAGGATCATCGATTATTTGTTATTCCCAAGGGGGTAAGAAAAGGAATGGCAGCCTCCAAAACAACCTTGGCCAGCTGGATTGTGAAACTAATCCAGAAGGCGTATCGGGCTAGTGGTCTCCCAGTCCCAAATGCGGTGAATGCTCACTCAACGTGGGGAATGGCTTCCTCTTGGGCAGCTTTGGCTCCGGTCCCCCCTTAGACAATTTGCAGAGCGGCTAGTTGGTCATCTTTCAACACCTTCATGTCGCACTATAGCCTAGATCCGGCGGTCCTCACCTCCCGAGACTTTGGGAAAAGGGCCTTAGAATGTCCAGTTCCGTAAACTCATTAAAAAAATTATTCTTGCAGTACCCACCCTGTAAGCGAGTTATTTACCATTGGTATGCTGCCATGGAGGCACCAGAAAAATGAAAAATTGAATACTCACCTTTCTGTAATTTTCCTTTCCTAGTGCCTACCCATGGCAGCATACACCCTCCCTTCAATAATCCTTAAGGTTCTGAAGACTAGTTACAAGAATACCTGAGGGGGAGTAACTCTTTTTTTTTATAGAGTTACGTGGTCCTATGGGTTGGTTGAGGGTGGAGCCACCAACCATTGGTATACTGCCATGGGTAAGCACCAGGAAAGGAAAATTACAGAAAGGTGAGTATTCAATTTTCCGTTCTCTTGCCGGCCCCCCACACATACACACTCTTGGCTCTTTTCAGGGCAAAGTAAAGAATGCTATCTGCAAGCTTTATATAACCTAGGTTTGTGTTCTAATGAGGCAATTGAAAACACATGGACAGTCCATGAAACACACAAAATGCAAGTTCACCCAATGTAGAGAGAACTTCAAAGTGGGTACACCTGTTAAGGATGTCTTTAAATTACTAACCCCAAAAACATACTCTGAGCATGCCCAGAAACATCCAAGTGCTGTTCACACACACAAAGCACCACCAAAAAAAAAACAGTCCCTGAGCATGCCCAGACCAACCCAAATGCATTTCACACACCAAAAGGCACAGGAAAAAAACTAAGTCCCTGAGCATGCCCAGAACAACCCAAATGCAGCTAGCACAAAATAAGCCACCCCCCTGTCCAAAATTAAGCACATCATCCAGCATGCACCAAAATTACAGAGGGGACAAAACACCCCTCAGTCCAAGGGGGCAACTAAAGAGCCTAACGTGCAAACATTATACAACAAATACCACTGCAGTCTAAGGGAACTGACTTGGTAATTTTACTAGTCCCCACTTGGCTGGCTTATCTTCTAGTTATTGGCCTTAAAATGGGTATGGGGCCCAGGTCCCACCCTAAGGGACATATATCAATGTCACCAATTGGACAACCCCAAAAACGAAACAAGGAGAAATGCCTTTAAATATGCCAAATTGCTTAAGGGCCAGTTCACACCAATGCAGTCCAGTGCATATTTTATGCATCAAAAATGCATGGAAAGTTGGTTATATGGTTTTCAATGGCATAGTTCACTCCAGTGCTTGCATTTCCAGTGCATTCCATTTCCTGAAAAAAAGTAGAACATGCTGCATTTTTTTTGCACTGGACTGTCCTGTAAAGCTGTAAAACGCATCAAAAACGCACTGGAACGCACTTGTCCTTATTTAAGGTTAAGAAAAAAGAGGGGGGGAAGCACTGGACTGCACCAAAAACGCACTGGAACGCATCAAAAATGTTCATGCAAAAAAGCACCTGGAACGCGTCCGGACTGCGTTTCTATGGTGTGAACTGGCCCTAAGGGTCCTAAGGGCCAGATCACACCATAGAAATGCAGTCCGGATGCGTTCCAGGTGCTTTTCTGCATGCACATTTTTGATGCATTCCAATTGATGTGTTCTTAACCTTAAATAAGGAAAAGTGTTTTGCAGTGCGTTTTTGGTACATTTAGGTGCGTTCCAGTGCATTTTTGATGCATTTTACAGCGTTCCAGTATAGTCCAGTGCATAAAAAAATGCAGCATGTTCTACTTATTTTTCGGGAACTGGAAACGCACTGGAACTGCAAGCACTGGTGTGAACTATGCCATTCAAATTGGAAAAATTCTGTAAGCCACAATAATCTTATGCCTTGCTTGTGCTACCTTCAGCTGCACGCGCTAATCACGCTTCATATAACGTGCATAGGATAAATTTACAAGTTATGCGCTGCGCTTGGGTGACCCCAAAAACAAAATTAATATTAACCAACTCTGTGCTTACTAGTCAGATAATAATAAATACAAATAATATGAATGTTGAATAAATAAACAAGGTGTGAAAAAACAAGTGCTTGTTACACCATAAATTAGTGCTTATTAGACCATACATAGTGTCTCAATAAACATAAAAAGTGCCTAGTGCTCAATATAAAGTATCCTGCTTGTCTGAATGAATAAATTAATAAATAATAAATATTAAAAAAAATTCTCTTTAGCTATTCTCTAAATAGTGTGTGCAAATAATGTCCAGCAGTGATAATAAAACAATGCGTTCAGGTGGTGTTCAGCTGTAACAACAATCCAACATCATGCCGAAGATATCCTGAGTGCTGCAAAACATGCTCCGGTGCACCTTCGTGACCCCCTTAAGCTGATGTGCTCACCTCATAGTGTGTGACTTAGCTGCTACCCTGAGTCCAAATACGCTTTGGAGCCACCCCTGGGCTCAGTCTCAGTGTCTGCTGCACTCCTCCAGCTGGAAACAATGTGGCTCCATACATATAAATAAAAAGGAAACTATATAGTATAATATAGTCAAAATACTTTTATTAAAAGAAAACACTCCCCACACCGGGGTACTCACATGGCACTGGTGCGTCAGTGCACCATACTATAACCGCTTTCTATGCAAAATCACTGGATGTTTGGTGCGGTATGCTGTGCTGGGACAGCGCTGGTGTAAAGTCCGTGTCAGTCTCTCCGTCCTGGCCCCTCCCCTAAGCGTCTTCGACACAGGGATCACGTGTCATCATCGGGGGGGTGAACTATGCCATTGAAAACTATATAACCTACTTTCCATGCGTTTTTGATGCAGAAAAAGAAACCCAATGGACTGCATGTGGTGTGAACTGGCCATTAAGGAATAAAAGGGGGGGATGAGAGAGCGCCCCCCCCCTCCTGAACCGTACCAGGCCACATGCCCTCAACGTTGGGAGTTGAGTCTTCTTCCTTCCTTCATCCTTCGGTTTCTTCCTCCATCTTCTTCCTCTGCTTCTTCCTCCAATCCTCGGCTTCTTGCTCCGGTGTTCTTGTCTGGCATCTTCTTCCGCGGCGTCTTCTTCCCGGCTTAGTTCTCGGGCCGCTCCGCATCCATGATGGGAGGCTCCCGCTATGTGACGCTCCTCTTCTTCTGACACTTATATAACGGAACCGTGCTTCAGAGGGGGCAGGGTCACCGGGTGGCCCCGCCCTCCATTATTTAAGAAGTGTCAGAAGACAAGAAGTGTCACACAGTGGGAGCCTTCCACCGTGGATGCGGAGCGGCCCGAGAACGAAGCAGGGAAGAAGATGCCGCGGAGGAAGATGCCGGACGAGAACACTGGAGCACGAAGCAGAGGATCGGAGGAAGAAGCAGAGGAAGAAGAAGATGGAGGAAGAAACCGAAGGATGAAGGAAGGAAGAAGGAAGAAGACCCGAAGAAAATGGAAAGAAGAAGGCTTTAAATAAAGGAATTGTCAAAAACTGTCTCTTGTCATTTTTAGCATTTTTGACACTTTTTTTGTGAAATGGTAGGGGTACCATTTCACACGGGGGGGGGGGGGCCGGATCTGTGGGTCCCCTTGTTAAAGGGGGCTTCCAGATTCCGATAAGCCCCCCGCCTGCAGACCCCCACAACCACCGGGCAAGGGTTGTGGGGATGAGGCCCTTGTCCTCATCAACATGGGGACAAGGTGCTTTGGGGTGGACCCCAAAGCACCCTCCCAATGTTGAGAGCATGTGGCCTTCTACAGTTCAGGAGGGGGGGGCCGCTCTCGTCCTCCCATCTTTTCCTGCGGCCTGCCAGGTTGCGTGCTCAGATAAGGGTCTGGTATGGATTTTTAGGGGGACCCCACGCCATTTTGTTTTTACATTTTGGCGCGGGGTTCCTCTTAAAATCCATACCAGACCTGAATGGCCTGATATGGATTTTAAAGGGCACCCCCACGCCATTTTTTAAAAATTTTTGGCATGGGGTTCCCCTTAATATCCATACCAGACCTAAAGGGCCTGGTATTGAATTTCGGGGGAACCCCACGCATTTTTTTTTCTTAATTTTGTTTTTTTTCTTAATGCTGTTTTTATCAATGAACTTTTATGTGTATTGCCGGACTGACATTTCATTATAGCCGCGAAGTGAATCAGCGTTAAAAAAAAAAAAGTGTAGAGGTGCGCCCATTCAACCTATGCAAATGCATTTACGTTGCTTGACATTTACTAAGATTTTGCCGGCGCACTGAACCAACGCATTTGAACAAGCGCAAAGGCCGTTTGAGCATGCGCAGTGCATGAATTGACCTCCCGCAGCTCCAAATGTATTTGCCGGCGCAGCCGACTTGTTCGGAGAAAGTTACTTTCTCATTCTATTTTGGGCATATTTGTGACTTGGCAGTTAGTACCATACTTCCTCACATCACCCCACATGACCCCCATAATATTGGCACTTCCAGCTTGTTTAAATTTTAAGTTAAAGATGCCGTGCACCATGTCTATAGTGGCGTACCGATCGCCTCTTCCCGTGCGCCAGGAAGAGAATGGTAAATGGGGAATTGCGCATGTGTTACTGGCGCATATGCTTTGTAAATACGAAAATGTCATTTGCACATCGGCGTGCGCCGCAACTCATGGCGCAAATGCTTCATAAATCAGTCCAAATGTGTAGGCTCCATCGGACATTTTTCGTCGGAATTTCCGACAAACAAAATTTGAGATCTGGATCTCAAATTTTACGACAACAAAATCTGTTCCGATCATGTGTACACAATTCCGACGCACAAAGTTCCACGCATGCTCGGAATCAAGCAGAAGAGCCGCACTGGCTATTGAACTTAATTTTTCTCGGTACGTCACCGCGTTCTCGATGTTTGGAATTTCCGACAAGATTTGTGTGACCGTGTGTATGCAAGACATAGTTTGAGGCAACATCCTTTGGAAAAAAAAACATGGATTTTATTGTCGCAACGTGCGATCGTGTGTACATGGCATAAGGCTTAATGTACACAAGACGTTTTTACAACCTCTCCTGAACAACTTAACTTGACAGATAGTAACCGGCGTTTAAAACGTCCATTTTGCCACATTTACATGCCGAGTTTTGTTTTGCCGCATTTGCATTTAGAAGCGTTTGAAAAAAAAATTAAAAAAACAAATTTTTATGTTTTTTTTAAAATAGCCAAAAATGAAAAACGCCTGTAAACGGAACGCGGCTAAACGTGAGTTAGTGCATTTAGCCACGTTTGAAATGCCTCTAAACACAGCTTCTGAATGCATTTTTTTGGGTTCCAAAAAAAGCCTTTAAATACAACTGCCTAGAATCGACTAGAAACGAACCTGTGTACATGTACTGATAATGATAACGTAGAGGAGAGTTCAGGAGCAGTTGAAAAAATGCCCAACTCCTAAATGTCCGTTTACCAGCAGCAGTGTACATGAAGCCTAATTAGGCCTCATGCACACGAGACGCTGTTAAAAGCGCGTTCAGAGGCAGTTGGACACTTTTTCAACTGCCCCTTCTCATTCAATGTTATCCTTTGTGTCCATGTACACAGTCTCGTTTTTTGGCGTTTTTAGGCAGTTGCGTTTAACCTCATTTTTACAGAAGCAAAAAAATGGGTTCAGACGCAAAAGTTTTCCATGTTTCAGATGCCAAACGCAGCTAAACGCGGCTAAACGCCGGTACTGTGTTTAGCCGCGTTTGCGTTTATAAGTGTTTTTAAAGGAACCCTATTTTTTCGACCAGAAATGTGATGGTAAACTGCAGCAGAGAATGACATTTTGGGGTTCCTAGCACCAAGTGGCCCCGGGATACGGGGCCCCAAAGTCGGGTCGCAAAATGTCAAGCATTTACTGCAGCAGAGAATGACATTTTGTAACCCAAATTTGGGGCCAAATATCTGGGGGCCACTTTGGATATGTTGTAGTGCTAGTTCCACTGTGTTAGCGCACCAAATTTGGGGTTCCTAGCACCAAGTGGCCCCAAAGTTGGGTCACAAAATATCATTCTCTGCAGACGCTTCTAGACGCAAACGCGGTAAAACGCGGCTAAACGTGGCATGCAAACGCGGCAAAACAGGCATTTCTAAACACCGTTTCAGCTTTTAAAAACATGTGTTCAGCAGAGTTTGCACCGGCATCTCATGTGCATGAGGCCTAACATCAATGTCATATCATGAGATGTTTGTCAAAGAGCAGCTAAACTGCTCGGTAGCAAGGAATCTTGCTTTAAGGGCTCTTTCAGACTTGCTGTGTGCTGCAATACCATGTGAAGAGCAATCTGCATTCAGATTCCTTTTCAGAGGGCATTTGAAAATTGCAATTTTAAAAGTGGTCCACCACGGATCCACCTTCTGAGCCCACTCCCACCCCACATCTTTTGATTGAAAAATCAAAGCAGTCAAATGTAAAATTGTCATCTAATGAATAAGATGCCGATGTTTGGGTATTCTGACAGCCACTGTTAACTCATCTACCCTTAACCTCATGCAATTGCTCCATGTGTGATTACAAAATCACAAACAACTGGTCATACTTGCTGCAGAAAAAGACTGATCTGGACAGTGTACAACCCTGAACGGCCATTTGCATCAGCCCTTACTGAGGCCAAACAACTTTATCTTTGTTTAATCCGTCAACATCAAATTGTTCCAGAAATCCTGACCTTTGTTTGTTTGTTCAATGGCAAACTGTAGTCTTGTTCTAATATCTTGTTTTTGGACAACAGGCCTGTTTCACATTGGCGTCAGCCTGTATAAGAGTAGAAGAGCAGTGCGAACAGCAAGCTTTGACAAAGCATTTGCAGAGCTTTGAGCAAGCTTTGTTGAAGCTTTTAAAGTACTGTACCATTAATTTCTAGTTTGTAAATGTTGAACACAGATCCTAATGAGAGTGATGATTGCCACTTTAAGCAAGCTGCTAGCTGCCGAAGGCTACTAGCAGCTTTCTTAAAGTGACAATCAACACTCCAATTAAGATCTGTTCAGCATATACAAACTGGAGCTGAATGGTACTTTAAAAGCTTCAACAAAGCTTGCTGAGAGCTCCACAAATACTTTGTCAAAGCTTCCTGTTCACACTGCTCTTCTGCTCTTATACAAGCTGAAGCCAATGTAAAATGGTCCATACACCTCTCATGCAGATAAATTGTTTTTTTTTTTTTTTTATTGTAGATGCACACACTTTAAAACCAACTGTTGCAAGAGTTACTTGCAGATCACACAATGAATTTTTTTGGCTCTTGGGGACTTCTAACGCTTGCCGACCAGCCGCCGTCATTATACGGCGGCAGATCAGCTCGTTCCCGCAAATCGCCATAGCTGGATGTCGGTCCCTTTGTCGGTCCCTTTAACAGGTATAGTAGACACGTGCACGCCCACTTTATGGCGGGGGAGCTGATGCGCGTGGCTGGCGGCTGCAATCTCCGCCGGCTACCCACAATCGCTCCACAGAGAGCCAGAACAAGAATCTGTCAATGTAAACAAACAGATCCCCGTTCTCACAGGGAAATACAGAGTGATCGTTTGTTCCTAGTGATTAGGAACAGCAATCTCTCTTTACTCCCAGTCAGTCCCCTCCCCCCACAGTTAGAAACACCTCCCAGGGAACACATTTAACTCCTTGATCACTGATAGTGTCATACCCCGCAACATTTTGAGATGGGAATGAGGGACACCTACTAGAAAATGTATGTTGGCATAGGAAACGCCCCCGTCACACCCCCTTAAAAGAGAATTAACAAAAAAAGGTTAATTTAATCCACAAGGGCTTTTTTTAAATCCCTACTATTCCTTTATATTGGCTTTTAAAATTTACAAATGCATCAATTTGGAATTTCGATAAAAGGTTTAGCACTGGGAAACACTTTTTGAAGGATAAAAAGTGCATTTTATATACAACAATATAGATCAGACCAAAATGAGGGGGAAAAAGGGACAGAGGGACATTGCTGCAAATCAGGGACAGTCCCTCGAAATCAGGGACAGTTGGGAGCTATGCTAATGTTAACCTCTTTCCTGCCAGTGTCATTTATACAGTAATCAGTGCATTTTTATAGCACTGATCGCTGTATAAATGTCACTGGTCCCAAAGAAGTGTCTGATCTGCCCGCCGCAATGTCGCAGTCCCGCTAAAAATAGCTGATCACCACCATTACTAGTAAAAAATAAAATAATAATGTAGCCAGGAGCTGGTTATTAGGCCTGCAATTCAGGGACAGTGTACAGCTGTGGGGTTGTCTCCCTCTAGTTTTGGCCTGGACTCTCTGTGTCATTTTCTTTTAGACAAAAACTAGAGCAGAGCAAAGCATTGTGGGATGTGTAGTACAGAATGCTTAAGTTTTAATTTCAGCAGGACTGGCTTGAACTACCACTACCAGAATGCTGAGAAGCTGGTTTAGGCCTACATCGCTCTCTTGGGACGCCGGCTTGGAAGCCCAGGTAACAGGTTTACAAATCTGAACTACTGAAGCCTGATGGTAAATAGCCCAGGAAGTCCCAACACTCCTTGTAGAATAGGCTTTCACCAGAAATGTGGAATCTCAGATATAAGCCTGAGAAATACACCTAAGCCACTAGCAAACAAATTGGAGCCTGGCCTAATGGGGAGGGCTTATAAATAGGAGGGGCCTTTACTTTATTGCAAATGTCCAGTCACTTGAAGGTGTCAGTATAACCCTTTTGTTATGAATATGAAGATACCTGTGTCCAGGGATTTACAAAAAAGAAATGTTATTTTAATTTAAAAAATGATTATGCCATCCTGTGTTACTTGCAGTGCTCCACATTCGGGATAAATCTGTTCTACATTGACATTTAACATTTTTTTTTTTGGAGCTCACCGAGAGAGAGAGAGAGAGAGAGAGAGAGAGAGAGAGAGAGAGAGAGAGAGAGAGAGAGAGAGAGAGAGAGAGAGAGAGAGAGAGAGAGAGAGAGAGAGAGAGAGAGAGAGAGAGAGAGAGAGAGAGAGAGAGAGAGAGGGGGGGGGGGGGAGAGAGAGGTGGAGTGAGAGAGAGAGAGAGAGAAGGAAAGGAAAGCATACAGACCCCCTTAAATTTTTCACTCTTTGTTATATTGCAGCCATTTGCTAAAATCATTTAAGTTCATTTTTTTATCTTATTAATATACACACAGCACCCCATATTGACAGAAAAACACAGAATTGTTGACATTTTTGCAGATTTATTAAAAAAGAAAAACTGAAATATCACATGGTCCTAAGTATTCAGACCCTTTGCTGTGACACTCATATATTTAACTCAGGTGCTGTCCATTTCTTCTGATCATCCTTGAGATGGTTCTACACCTTCATTTGAGTCCAGCTGTGTTTGATTATACTGATTGGACTTGATTAGGAAAGCCACACACCTGTCTATATAAGACCTTACAGCTCACATGCATGTCAGAGCAAATGAGAATCATGAGGTCAAAGGAACTGCCTGAAGAGCTCAAAGACAGAATTGTGGCAAGGCACAGATCTGGCCAAGGTTACAAAAAAAATTCTGCTGCACTTAAGGTTTCTAAGAGCACAGTGGCCTCCATAATCCTTAAATGGAAGATGTTTGGGACGACCAGAACCCTTCCTAGAGCTGCCGTCTGGCCAAACTGAGCTATCGGGGGAGAAAAGCCTTGGTGAGAGAGGTAAAGAAGAACCCAAAGATCACTGTGGCTGAGCTCCAGAGATGCAGTCGGGAGATGGGAGAAAGCTGTAGAAAGTCAACCATCACTGCAGCCCTCCACCAGTCAGGGCTTTATGGCAGAGTGGCCCGACGGAAGCCTCTCCTCAGTGCGAGACACATGAAAGCCTGCATGGAGTTTGCTAAAAAAACACCTGAAGGACTCCAAGATGGTGAGAAATAAGATTCTCTGGTCTGATGAGACCAAGATAGAACTCTTTGGCCTTAATTCTAAGTGGTATGTGTGGAGAAAACCAGGCACTGCTCATCACCTGTCCAATACAGTCCCAACAGTGAAGCATGGTGGTGGCAGCATCATGCTGTGGGGGTATTTTTCAGCTGCAGGGACAGGACGACTGGTTGCAATCGAGGGAAAGAATGCAGCCAAGTACAGGAATATCCTGGACGAAAACCTTCTCCAGAGTGCTCAGGATCTCAGACTGGGCCGAAGGTTTACCTTACAACAAGACAATGAACCTAAGCACACAGCTAAAATAACGAAGGAGTGGCTTCACAACAACTCAGTGACTGTTCTTGAATGGCCCAGCCATAGCCCTGACTTAAACCCAATTGAGCATCTCTGGAGAGACCTAAAAATGGCTGTACACCAACGTTTATCATCCAACCTGACAGAACTGGAGAGGATCTGCAAGGAGGAATGGCAGAGGATCCCCAAATCCAGGTGTGAAAAACTTGTTGCATCTTTCCCAAAAAGACTCATAGCTGTATTAGATCAAAAGGGTGCTTCTACTAAATACTGAGCAAAGGGTCTGAATACTTAGGACCATGTGATATTTCAGTTTTTGGTTTTTTTTAATAAATCTGCAAAAATGTCAACAATTCTGTGTTTTTCTGTCAATATGGGGTGCTGTGTGTACATTAATGAGGAAAAGAAATTAACTTAAATGATTTTAGCAAATGACTGCAATATAACAAAGAGTGAAAAATGTAAGGGGGTCTGAATACTTTCCATCCCCACTGTATATATATATATATATATATATATATAGACACACACACACTATATTGTCAAAAGTATTGGGATGCCTGCCATTAAAGTTCATGTCCGTGTAAAGGCAGGCATCCCAATACTTTTGACAATACAATATAGATCCCAATCTTAGGCTGTAGTCAATATAATTTGGTGGAGGGGGGATTATGGTGTGGGGTTGTTGTTCAGGGATTGGGCTTGGCCCCTTAGTTCCAGTGAAGAGAACCCTTAAGGTGTCAGCATACCAATACATTTTGGACAATTTCATGCTCCCAACTTTGTGGGAACAGTTTGGGGATGGCCCCTTCCTGTTCCAAAATGACTGCACACCGGTGCACAAAACAAGGTCCATATAGACATGGATGAGCGAGTTTGGGGTGGAGGAACATGACTGGCCTGCACAGAGTCCTGACCTCAACCCGATAGAACACCTTTGGAATGAATTAGAGTGGAGACTGCGAGCCAGGCCTTCTCGTCCACATCAGTGCCTGACCTCACAAATGCGCTTCTAGAAGAATGGTCAAACATTCCCATAGACACACTGCTAAACCTTGTGGACAGCCTTCCCAGAAGAGTTGAAGCTGTTATAGCTGCAAAGCGTGGGCCAACTCAGTGTTACTGTCACATTCATTCCACACTGTATGAAGCAGAGCAAGTTTTTGAACTCCAGCCAAACAGATGTACAGTGGGGCAAAAAAGTATTTAGTCAGCCACCAATTGTGCAAGTTCTCCCACCAATTGTGCAAGTTCTTTTGGAGTAGTTCTACTGTTAATAAAATACTGCACAATAATATCCAATTTTTGATATCTTTGTTCTGACATACAGTGGGGCAAAAAGTATTTAGTCAGCCACCAATTGTGCAAGTTCTCCCACTTAAAAAGATAAGAGAGGCCTGTAATTGTCATCATAGGTATACCTCAACCATGAGAGACAAAATGTGGAAACAAATGCAGACAATCACATTGTCTGATTTTTGAAAGAATTTATTTGCAAATTATGGTGGAAAATGAGTATTTTGTCAATATCAAAAGTTCATCTCAATACTTTGTTATATATCCTTTGTTGGCAATGACAGAGGTCAAACGTTTTCTGTAAGTCTTCACAAGGTTGTCACACACTGTTGCTGGTATGTTGGCCCATTCCTCCATGCAGATCTCCTCTAGAGCAGTGATGTTTTGGGGCTGTCGCTGGGCAACACGGACTTTCAACTCCCTCCAAAGGGTTGAGATCTGGAGACTGGCTAGGCCACTCCAGGACCTTGAAATGCTTCTTACGAAGCCACTCCTAAGTTGCCCGGGCAGTGTGTTTGGAATCATTGTCATGCTGAAAGACCCAGCCACGTTTCATCTTCAATGCCCTTGCTGATGGGAGGAGGTTTGCACTCAAAATCTCACGATACATGGCCCCATTCATTCTTTCATGTACACGGATCAGTCGTCCTGTTCCCTTTGCAGAGAAACAGCCCCAAAGCATGATGTTGCCACCCCTATGCTTCACAGTAGGTATGGTGTTCTTTGGTTGCAACTCAGCATGCTCTCTCCTCCAAACACGACGAGTTGTGTTTTTACCAAACAGTTCCACTTTGGTTTCATCTGACCATATGACATTCTACCAATCCTCTTCTAGATCATCCAAATGCTCTCCAGCAAACCTCAGATGGGCCCAGACATGTACTGGCTTAAGCAGGGGGACACATCTGGCACTGCAGGATCCCTGGTGGTGTAGTGTGTTACTGATGGTAGCCTTTGTTACGTTGGTCCCAGCTCTCTGCAGGTCATTCACTAGGTCCCCCCGTGTGGTTCTGGGCTTTGTTCTTGTGATCATTTTGACCCCACGGGGTGAGATCTTGCGTGGAGCCCCAGATCGAGGAAGATTATCATTGGTCTTGTATGTCTTTCATTTTCTAATTATTGCTCCCACAGTTGATTTCTTCACACCAAGCTGCTTGCCTATTGCAGATTCAGTCTTCCCAGCCTGGTGCAGGTCTACAATTTTGTTTCTGGTGTCCTTCGACAGCTCTTTGGTCTTCACCATAGTGGAGTTTCAAGTGTGACTGTTTGAGGTTGTGGACAGATGTCTTTTATACTGATAACAATTTCAAACAGGTGCCATTAATACAGGTAATGAGTGGAGGACAGAGGAGCCTCTTAAAGAAGAAGATACAGGTATGTGAGAGCCAGAAATCTTGCTTGTTTGTAGGTGATCAAATACTTATTTTCCACCATAATTTGCATATAAATTATTTAAAAAATCAGACAATGTGATTGTCTGGATTTGTTTCCACATTTTGTCTCTCATAGTTAAGGTATACCTATGATGACAATTACAGGCCTCTCTCATCTTTTTAAGTGGGAGAACTTGCACAATTGGTGGCTGACTAAATACTTTTTTGCCCCACTGTATATATATAATTGTATGTGTTAATTTAGTTTAGCTAAACACCACTGTTTAAAGATCACAGCTCTGCATGTTCTTGTTTCTCCACCTAACATGCAACTTTCTCATTGAGCTAATATGTTCAACACTGCAAACATGGGGCATGCCCTTTTTGTTACAAATAGGTTTATTTTGCCTGAAAGTTTTCCAACCTGTTGTATGCTAAGGGTTAAATAATGTATTGATCTGCGATTGCACATTGTATAAAATGCAAGACGAGAAGCTAAAGAAAAAATCCCTAAGGCAGTCAGACTGTTTACAAGTGCTGTATATACATAAAGCATTTATTGTAATGTTAACAAAAATGTTATTTTAATGTATGAGTTGTGTTATTGATTTACTTGTCAGAATTATGAATTGGTTTTCTACTTGCAGTAGAAAAATAATTGCAGTTACTGTTTCCAAGCAACTGTGGCCTGTGGGTAACTTGTTGACCTACCAGCAAAAGTTTTGGTATGTCACTAACCTATTTATAAATGACACAACAGTATATAAAAACAGTACACAGAGGTGAAAACAATCAACATATTGTAATTAGCATAACTAATGATTATTCAACAAAAAGTACGTCATTTATATATGCACATACAGTGGGGCAAAAAAATATTTAGTCAGTCACCAATTGTGCAAGTTCTCCCACTTAAAAAGATGAGAGAGGCCTGTAATTGTCATCATAGGTATACCTCAACTACGAGAGACAAAATGTGGAAACAAATCCAGACAATCACATCGTCTGATTTTTGAAAGAATTTATTTGCAAATTATGGTGGAAAATAAGTATATGGTCACCTACAAACAAGCAAGATTTCTGGCTCTCACAGACCTGTATCTTCTTCTTTAAGAGGCTCCTCTGTCCTCCACTCATTACCTGTATTAATGGCACCTGTTTGAAATTGTTATCAGTATAACAGACACCTGTCCACAACCTCAAACAGTCACACTCCAAACTCCACTATGGTGAAGACCAAAGAGCTGTCGAAGGACACCAGAAACAAAATTATAGAGCTGCACCAGGCTGGGAAGACTGAATCTGCAATAAGCAAGCAGCTTGGTATGAAGAAATCAACTGTGGGAGCAATAATTAGAAAATGGAAGACATACAAGACCACTGATAATCTCCCTCAATCTGGGGCTCCACGCAAGATCTCACCCCGTGGGGTTAAAATTATCACAAGAACGGTGAGCAAAAATCCCAGAACCACACGGGGGGACCTAGTGAATGACCTGCAGAGAGCTGGGACCAACGTAACAAAGGCTACCATCAGTAACACACTACGCCGCCAGGGACTCAGATCCTGCAGTGCCAGACGTGTTCCCCTGCTTATGCCAGTACATGTCTGGGCCCGTCTGAGGTTTGCTAGAGAGCATTTGGATGATCCAGAAGAGGATTGGGAGAATGTCATATGGTCAGATGAAACCAAAGTAGAAACACAACTTGTCGTGTTTGGAGGAGAGAGAATGCTGAGTTGCAACCAAAGAACACCATACCTACTGTGAAGCATGTGGGTGGCAACATCATGCTTTGGGGCTGTTTCTCTGCAAAGGGAATAGGACGACTGATCCGTGTACATGAAAGAATGAATGGGGACATGTATCGTGAGATTTTGAGTGCAAACCTCCTCCCATCAGCAAGGGCATTGAAGATGAAACGTAGCTGGTTCTTTCAGCATGACAATGATCCCAAACACACCGCCCGGGCAATGAAGGAGTGGCTTCGTAAAAAGCATTTCAAGGTCCTGGAGTGGCCTAGCCAGTCTCCAGATCTCAACCCCATAGAAAACCTTTGGAGGGAGTTGAAAGTCCATGTTGCCCAGTGACAGCCCCAAAACATCACTGCTCTAGAGGAGATCTGCATGGAGGAATAGGCCAACATACCAGCAACAGTGTGTGACAACCTTGTGAAGACTTACAGAAAACGTTTGATCTCTGTCATTGCCAACAAAGGATATATAACAAAGTATTGAGAGGAACTTTTGATATTGACCAAATACTTATTTTCCACCATAATTTGCAAATAAATTCTTTCAAAAATCAGACAATGTGATTGTCTGCATTTGTTTCCAGATTTTGTCTCTCATAGTTGAGGTATACCAATGATGACAATTACAGGCCGCTCTTATCTTTTCAAGTGGGAGAACTTGCACAATTGGTGGCTGACTAAATACTTTTTGCCCCACTGTATGTCAGAACAAAGATATCAAAAATTGGATATTATTGTGCAGTATTTTATTAACAGTAGAACTACTCCAAAAGAAAAAAAATATAAAGAACATAATGTATAATGAAAATAAATTTTACCCTTTTGTATTTTATTTTATTAGATAAGCCTTTTTGCAGACCCCTTATCTCTATGTGGGCATATGAGATGACGCCAGCACACTACAAGCTTGTTTCAAAGTGTAAAGCTCTTTATTCTTGTATGATCACAAAGCAATGTTTCAAGACCCTGCAGGGACCCTTTCTCAGGCAGAGACAGTTGGGCCCCACCCCCCAGCTCCCTCGTCAGAGGATCTGATTGACAGCAGCAGAAGCCATTGGCTCCCACTGCTATCAATCTGCCCTTTGAGGAGGGAGAGCCGAGGGAGCCGCTTTCTCAGGCAAAGCTCTGGATCAAGATCAGGCTCAGATAAGTATCTGTATAAGGAAAGTGTGTGTGTGTGTGTGTGTGTGTGTGGGGGGGGGGGGGAAGGGGGGGGGGGGGCTTGGGAGGATCCTAGACACAGAAGGTTTTTTTTTACCTTTAAGAATGTATTAATAAAAAAAAAATTCTTAAGGTTTTAGAACCACTTTAAAATACTGTTCAGCCATTGTACAATAGTTAGAGGCTTTTGTATCATATAGTGGATAGTGTGGTCCCTCGTGCTACCAAGTCAATAAAACAAAAAAAGTGATAAATAAAACTGCTGCTAGACTTCATACAATTGCTTAGTGCTCACAGAACTCTCACCTCTATGTAGTGTTGGATCAGCCTTATAGGTATCTTATGGTGGTGGCAGGCTTCCACTTCCAGACTCCCGATTACAAGGTTGCACAAAGTTCCGAATGTCATGTGAGAATAAAATAAATTCCTCCCATAGTGTAAAACGTTTAAATAACTAAAGTTTTATTAAAAATCCAAAAGGATTCTTACATAGAAAAAGTTTTAAAAGTGCATGTAAAGGACAACAACGGCATTCCAGACGTCTCTTCCGGTCCACTTTGTATTTCCGTCCATGCCCTACGCGTTACGTCACATCATGTGACTTAATCAGGGGACCCGGATTGGATCTCAAATGATCATATTTATATGCGGTAACAGGAAGTAATATATCTAGCCCATCTTGTAAATACAAGACAGAAAAAAGTGGTCAGGCGGCCATCTGGTGATCACTTTTATCCACATAATCATACTGGCCAACTACTAATTGTATTGTATAAACAAATATTTAAAAAAATATATATATTTATATATATATATATATATATATATATATATATATATATATATATATATATATATATATATATATATATATACACAGTATCTCACAAAAGTGAGTACACCCCTCACATTTTTGTAAATATTTTATTCTATCTTTTCATGTGACAACACTGAAGAAATGACACTTTGCTACAATGTAAAGTAGTGAATGTACAGCTTGTATAACAGTGTAAATTTGCTGTCCCCTTAAAATAACTCAGCACACAGCCATTAATGTCTAAACAACTGACAACAAAAGTGACTACACCCCTAAGTGAAAATGTCCAAACTGGGCCCAATTAGCCATTTTCCCTCCCCAGTGTCATGTGACTCGTTATTGTTACAAGGTCTCAGGTGTGAATGGGGAGCAGGTGTGTAAAATTTGGTGTTATCACTCTCACTCTCTCATACTGGTCACTGGAAGTTCAACATGGCACCTCATGACAAAGAACTCTCTGAGGATCTGATAAAAATAATTGTTGCTCTACATAAAGATGGCCTAGGCTATAAGAAGGCTATAGATTGGCAGGACCCTGAAACTGAGCTGCAGCACGGTGACCAAGACCATACAACGGTTTAACAGGACAGGTTCCACTCAGAACAGGCCTCACCATGGTCGACCACAGAAGTTGAGTGTACGTGCTCAGCATCATATCCAGAGGTTGTCTTTGGGAAATAAGCATATGAGTGCTGCCAGCATTGTTGCAGAGCTTGAAGGGGTGGAGGGTCAGCCTGTCAGTGCTCAGACCAT
Source organism: Aquarana catesbeiana (assembly GCF_042186555.1). Classification (NCBI taxonomy): domain Eukaryota; kingdom Metazoa; phylum Chordata; class Amphibia; order Anura; family Ranidae; genus Aquarana; species Aquarana catesbeiana. The sequence continues at coordinate 206,607,352 of NC_133325.1, read as the reverse complement.
ATGCCGCAAACTGCATCAAATTAGTCTGCATGGCTTTTGTCCCAGAAGGAGGCCTCTTCTAAAGGTGATGCACAAGAAAACACGCAAACAGTTTGCTGAAGACAAGCAAACTAAGGACATGGATTACTGGAACCATGTCCTGTGTCTGATGAGACCAAGATAAACTTATAATATGGTTCAGATGGTGTCAAGCGTGTGTGGCGGCAACCAGGTGAGGAGTACAAAGACAAGTGTGTCTTGCCTACAGTCAATCATGGTGGTGTGAGTGTCATGGTCTGGGGCTGCATGAGTGCTGTCGGCACTGGGGAGCTACAGTTTATTGAGCGAACCTTGAATGCCAACATGTACTGTGACATACTGAAGCAGAGCGTGATCCCCTCTCTTTGGAGACTGGGCTGCAGAGCAGTATTCCAACATGATAATGACCCCAAACGCACCTCCAAGAAGACCACTGCCTTGATAAAGAAGTTGAGGGTAAAGGTGATGGACTGGCCAAGAATGTCTCCAGACCTAAACCCTATCTGTGGGGCATCCTCAAATGAAAGGTGGAGGAACGCAAGGTCTTTAACATCCACTAGCTCCGTGATGTCATCATGGAGGAGTGGAAGAGGACTTCAGTGGAAACCTGTGAAGCTCTGGTGAAGTCCATGCCCAAGAGGGTTAAGGCAGTGCTGAAAAATAATGGTGGCCACACAAAATATTTACACTTTGGGCCCAATTTGGACATTTTCACTTAATGGTGTACTCACTTTTTTTGCCAGCAGTTTAGACATTAATGGATGTGTGTTTTCACATGAAAAAATATAATAAAATATTTACAAAAATGTGAGGGATGTACTCACTTTTGTTAGATACTGCATATATATATATATCCCATGCTCGCCTTCAGGACTTCTCCAGAGCCTCCCCCATCCTCTGGAATGCTCTACCCCAATCCGTCCGTTTTTCTCCTACTTTATCCACTTTCAGACGATCCCTGAAAACTCATCTCTTCAGAGAAGCCTATCTGGCCCCCACCTAACAACTGTACATTTATCTTCTCAATCAGCACATCACCCACAGTTATTACCTCTTGTATCTCTTGACCTTCCCTCTTAGATTGTAAGCTCTAAGGAGCAGGGCCCTCTGATTCCTACTGTATCAAAGTGTATTGTATTTGTACTGTCTACCTTCAAGTTGTAAAGCGCTACGTAAACTGTTGGCGCTATATAAATCCTGTATAATAATAATTATATATATATATATATATATATATATATATATATATATATATATATATATATATAGTAATGTTTGGGGGACCAGCTAGATCGCAGGACACAGGCTTTTCACTCAAAAGGAGATTTATTGAACTTAAATAGCTTTACAGCAGCAAAAACAAAAGAAAAAGGTTTTAGTCTCACCGACTTGCAAAGTCCAGAACTGCTATCGCAGTTAAACAGTCCTTAATTTCTGTTGCAGCTAGCTTCCCCTGGCAGGAGACTTCCAGGCAGGACACTGCTATTCACTTTTGTTGCTGCACAACAAACACCATCCACATTCTCCTTTACACTCCTCCACACCCTCTCCAACTTCCTGTCTTGTTTTAAACCCACTTCCTCTGACAGGTGAGTTAACCCTTTTTGTTCCCTTAAAGGGACCACAGTCCAAACAGAGGGGAAACATAGCGTCCTTCCAGGACCCAGCCACGGCGTCCTGTACATATCCCCCCCCTGTGCCCCAACGCCATGGAGGTGGAGGCAACAGTGGAGCTCAAACAATGGACTCGGGAGAGGGCATCTGCATTTTGATGCAGTCTCCCGGGCCTATGCTCCACTACAAATTTAAATTCCTGGAGTGCCAGGAACCACCGAGTAACCCTGGCATTATTCCCTTTACCCTGTCTCAACCATGTTAAAGGGGCATGGTCAGAAATCAGCCTAAACTTCCTCCCCAAAAGGTAATATCTGAGGGATTCCAGAGCCCACTTAATGGCCAGACACTCTCGTTCAATTATAGCGTAGTTTTTTTCCGCTGGTGTTAACTTCCTACTGAGGAAGACTACCGGGTGCTCCTCTCCATTAATAACCTGTGACAACACCGCTCCCAATCCTACATCAGAAGCATCAGTTTGGACAACAAACTCTTTTGAAAAATTGGGTGCTACCAGGACAGGGTGTTGGCACAATGCCGACTTGAGCTCCAAAAAGGCCTTCTCAGCGTCTGCATTCCACTCCACCATGACCGATTTCCGACCCTTAGTCAGATCGGTCAATGGAGCCGCCAACGTGGCAAAGTTGGGTACAAACCTCCTGTAGTATCCCACCATGCCCAAGAATGCACGTACCTGCTTTTTTGTGAGGGGACGGGGCCAACTCTGTATAGCCTCTACCTTGCTGACCTGAGGTTTCACCACCCCTCTACCCACGATATAGCCCAGGTATTTCACCTCCTCCATTCCCAAAGCACATTTTTCAGGGTTTATTGTAAACCCCTCCTTCCAAAGAGAGTCCAGCACTGCCTGGACTTTGGGCAAGTGTGATTCCCAGTCTCTGCTAAAAATGACTATGTCGTCCAAGTACACTGAGGCATATTTCTGGTGAGGTCGTAAAATCCTATCCATTGCTCGCTGGAATGTGGCTGGAGCAGTTTGCAATCCAAAAGGCATCCTTTTGTACTGAAAACTCCCCTCTGGGGTAGAAAAAGCAGTTTTCTCTCTAGCAGCCTTAGTCAATGGGATTTGCCAATATCCCTTGGTAAGGTCTAATGTAGTGATATACCTGGCTGGACCTAGTCTCTCAATAAGCTCATCTACCCGGGGCATGGGGTAGGCATCAAACCGTGAAACTTCATTAAGTTTCCGAAAATCATTGCAGAATCGCAGAGTCCCGTTGGGCTTCGGTACCAACACAATCGGGCTCGACCACTCACTCTGCGATTCCTCAATAATCTCCAGGTCTAACATCTTCTTCACTTCCTCTGAAACAGCCTTCCTTTGGGCCTCTGGGATGCGGTAGGGCCGGACAAAAACTTTGACTCCTGGTTCCGTGATGATATCATGCTCTATGGTACTCGTGAGCCCTGGCAAGTCTGAAAATTTTTCTTTATTTATTGCTATCGCAGTTAAACAGTCCTTAATTTCTGTTGCAGGTAGCTTCCCCTGGCAGGAGACTTCCAGGCAGGAGACTTCCAGGCAGGACACTGCTATTCACTTTTGTTGCTGCACAACAAACACCATCCACATTCTCCTTTACACTCCTCCACACCCTCTCCAACTTCCTGTCTTGTTTTAAACCCACTTCCTCTGACAGGTGAGTTAACCCTTTTTGTTCCCTTAAAGGGACCACAGTCCAAACAGAGGGGAAACATAGCGTCCTTCCAGGACCCAGCCACGGCGTCCTGTACAATATATATATATATATATATATATATATATATATATATATATATATATATACATACACATGACTCAAATGTCAAATACAGTCAAAATCTCGTGGATATCTGGACGTCAATAATAAATAAAAGGCCGGAAAAAGTGAATGGCAGAGAGAACGTATATGGCATAGTAAATGATAAAAACCTAATCAAATTGCGGAACCAAGGTATACACAAAACAAATGTGTATACAAATATCACCAAGTGGTGCAGAGGGCGGATTAGCAATATGAGTACTGGAAATGAGGTATTGAGCTATATCAATACAGATAACTACGGAATCAGCAGTACACATAAAGATTATTAAAAATGTATAATTACTCAAAAAAGTATTTAGGTTGAATTCGACAATGAAGCCCACAGGTGTAAGATTATGTAGGGTATGAATCCATTTGGATTCCTTCTGACTTATAGATCTGACCTTATGTGCTCCCTCCATGGTTTGTTATATTTTGTATCCCACAAAACTGCAAATGTGTGGGGTCTTTGTTGTGGACTTGTGCAAAATGTCTTGATACGTTGTGTTTAGGGAAGCCCTTCATGATGTTTTGAACATGTTCCCTAATCCTAACGTTGAGGCTTCTCTTAGTCCTTCCCACATATTGTAGATTACAGCTACATTGAAGAATGTAAACACCTTCAGTATGACAATTTATAAAGTCTCTAATTGGATAGGATTGTCCAGTACTGGTGGATACAAAGTCTGTTCGTTTACATTGTAGTTTCTTAGAGTATTGACAAGCAAAACAATATTTACAGGAATAAAACCCTTTCCCTGTAAAAAAGGTATATCCCCTAATTGGAGGTGGTTCTACAACATTTTTTGCAATGATAGCCCTTATGCCCTGTACACACAATCGCACATTCTGACAACAAAATCCATCAGATTTTTTCAGACGGATGTTAGCTCAAACTTGTCTTGCATACACACGGTCACACAAAGTTGGTTGGAAAATATGAACGTCAAGAACGCGGTGACATACAACACGTACGACAAGCCGAGAAAAATGAAGTTCAATAGCCAGTGCGGCTCTTCTGCTTGATTCTGGGCATACGCGGCACTTTGTGCATCGGAATTGTCTACACACGATTGGAATTTACGCAAATGGATTTTGTTGTCAGAAAATTTTAGATCCAGCTCTCAAACTTTGTGTGTCGGAAATTCAGATGGAAAAAGTCTGATGGAGCCTACACACGGTCGGAATTTCCGATAACAAGCTCCGATCGCACATTTTCCTTCAGAAAGTCCGATTGTGTGATCCATCACCACATTTGATGGTGTATACCTTGGTTCCGCAATTTGATTAGGGTTTTACCATATACTATGCCATATACGTTCTCTCATATTCACTTTTTCTGGCCTTTTATTTATTATTGACGTCTAAATATTCACAAGATTTCATCTTTTTTCGACGTTTGAGTCATATATATATATTATAAATATTTTTTTATGTCTACTTTGATTTTTATACAATACAATTAGTAGTTGGCCAGTTTGATTATGTAGATGAAAGTGCTCATCACATGGCCTCCTGACCACTTTTGTCTGTCTTGTGTTTACAAGATGGGCTAGATATATTACTCTGTCTGTTTTTTTCCAAACCAAGAAAATGGCTGCTATGTCATTGGAGACATTGTCTTCAATAAAATGGCCACTAACCAACTTCCTGTTACCGCATATAAATATGATCATTTGAGATCCAATCCGGTCCCTGATGAAGTTGCGTAATGTGGCGTAACGCGTAGGGCGTGGCCGGAAATACAGCGCGGACCGGAAGTGACGTAAGAGACATCTGGAATGCCGTTGTTGCACTTTACATGTGCTTTTAAAACTTTGTCTAAGTTGGAATCCATTTGGCTTTTTAATAAATCTTTAGTTGTTTAAACATTTTACACTATAGGAGGCATTTTTTTTTATTCTCACATGACATCCGGAACTGTGAGCGACCTGGTAATCGGGAGTCTGGAAGTGGAAGCCCACCACCACCATAAGATACCTATGAGGCTGATTCAACACTACACAGAGGTGAGAGTTCTGTAAGCACTAAGCAATTGTGTGAAGTCACTGGGATTTTTTTTTCAAGGAAATACAATTGGAAGGACTGTTTTACTGACACTTGGAAGAATTTTTGGGACTTTACATTATTATGCACTATTGTTTGTGACATTTAGCATGTCACTGTTAATGAGTATTTGTATTTTGTATACTATTATTGATGTTTATGATTAAGAAGTTGCGCTGATCACTTTATACCTACTTTTTTATCATATACTCAAATTTCTATTTCAAGATAAAATCTGCTTTATAGCTGTAGAATTATTTCTTTCATTCAGGCACTCAGGCATGCATAGCAATCTTCCTATGTGTGTGTGTGTGTGTGTGTGTGTGTGTATGTTCACAAGCCAGGGTGAAATGGGGCTTTAAACATTTTTTACATTTATATATTTATTTTATTAAACTTGTTTTTTTAAAGATGTTTTATACTTAAATCTATTGCTATCAATTGCTATCACATTGGAGTCAGTTCAGTGGATGCTGGGCCAATATGAATGACTGTTTAGTGGTCAGGTATTTTGGCTGCAATCTTTTGTCTTTGGCCAGCTTAATTTTCATAGAATCATATTGTTTAATTTTCTCATTTTTCTCAAGCTGCTTTGACTTACTCCAATCATCATTTTATTTCAAGTTTGCATGTTGGCCGGAGTCTAATCCACTGCGCACATGTCACAACACCCTTTTATTTAACTCTTCTGAGTTCTGATGTACAGTACATACAAATGAAGTTTGCTACCACTAAAAAAGAAACAATACTCTATAATACTATAAAGAAAAGATACATAATATTTTACTTTGTTGTATGGAAATGAACAATTATGTCACTAGGTTATAAGCTTGATTGATACAGTAGATGGAGTAGTGCTTTTTGAATATTATAACAAACTTTAATGCTGAGCATTCTATGAGGGTGAGCCTACTCTTTATTGTGATTATATCTCTTGCAAACAAGCCTAGCACACAATATCCCTTTTATCAGCAGTCCCTTTTGAAAACTACACAGGAATTTTTTCGCTGTCTTATCAACTAATGGAGTTTGTCAACACAAAGAAAGAATGCTTTCTATTCCAGCTTTATAATTTCTCCTGCTCTTTTCTTTTTCTCCCGCCACTAGTGCTTCAACTTGTTGCCATGAATACACAACATGTAACCATTGGAAGCACACTTTCATTACCCAATAACTTATTCATCATGTTAAATTTAAGACCAGAGTTTACATTTTGACATAGGGTATTGCATCCATTGGTAAATGTGCTTCTGACTTAATGAGTATTACTTGTTTAATGGATTTTTTACAGAGAATAACACATTTGCTACTACTGCAATGGTCAGTGTTTATTTCTTGTGTCTCTGTGTGGCCAGAAGGTCATTAATAGGAAGATCTGCAGAGTTGTTGCAGTGCAATATAAATCCACAGATACAGTAAAAGATTATGGTCATTTGTTAAACAACAACCCAACAGTGATGCTTGTACACCTGCCACATACATACATACACTACAGTGCATATATATATATATATATATATATATATATATATATATATATATATATGAGTTGAACACCCCCCCGGTTTGGTTCTCACCACAACATGCGAACAGGCAAAAAATTTGGATGAACACGCAACACCGTTAAACATGAAAAATCATAAGTTCTCATTTTAAAGGCTTATATGCATGTTATTGTCATAAAAAGTGTTTGGGGTCCTGCCCCAGGGGACATGTATCAATGCAAAAAAAGGTTTAAAATTTTAATAATAAGATTTTAATAATGCTTAAAGTGAAACAATAAAAATGAAATATTCCTTTAAATATTGTGCCTGGGGAGTGTCTATAGTATGCCTGCAAAGTGGCGCAATTTTCCCGTGTGTAGAACAGTACCACAGCAAAATGACTTTTCTAAAGAAAAAAAGTCATTTAAAACTGATCACGGCTGTAATGAATTGTCGGGTCTTGGCAATATAGATAAAACTCATTGAAGAAAACGGCATGGATCCCTCCCCAGTCCATTACCAGGCCCTTTGGGTCTGTTATGAATATTAAGGGGAACCCCGAACCAAAAATTAAAAAAACAAATTGCATGGGGGTCCCCCCAAAATCCATACCAGGCCCTTCAGGTCTGGTATGGAATTTAAGGGGAACCCTACGCCAAAATAAAAAAAAATGGTGTAGGGGTCCCCCCCAAAATCCATACCAGACCCTTATCCAAGCACGCAACCTCGCAGGCTGCAGGAAAAGAGGGGGGAAGAGAAAGCGCGCCCCCTCCTGAACCGCACCAGGAGTAGCCCCCAAAGCACCTTGTCCCCATGTTTATGGGGAAAAGTGCCTCATCCTCACAACCCTTGCACGGTGGTTGTGGGGGTCTTCGGGCAGGGGGGCTTATCCAAATGTGGAAGCCCCCTTTAACAAGTGGACCCCCAGATCCCGGCCTCCCCCCTATGTGAATTGGTAGCGGGTACATTGTACCCCTACCATTTCACAAAAAAAGTGTCAAAAATAGTAAAAAAGACAAGAGACACTTTGGGACAAGTCCTTTATTAAAAAATAAAAATTAAAAATGTTCCATGATGTAAATCCATCTCATGCGGCCGACAAGCCGAAAACAAAGGAAAGAAAAGCCGCAACAGTTCCGCCTCCATGGGAGGCTCCCGCCGAGTGATGCTTCTTCTCGGTGACAGCTGTTATATAGCTGAGGGCGAGGTCACTCTGATGTAAAGAGGTGACCCCGCCTTACTCTGACGTCACGTGGAATCAGAGGGTGGCGGGGTCACCCATTTCTGTCACAGGGTGGCCCCCGCCCTCGGCTATATAACAGCTGTCACCGAGAAGAAGCATCACTCCGCGTGAGCCTATCATGGAGGCAGAGCTGTTGCGGCTTTTTTTTTTTTCTTTTTTCGGCTTGTCGGCGGCGTGAGATGGATTTACATTGGGGGACATATTTTTTTAAATAAAGGGTCTCCTGTCTTTTTTTACTATTTTTGACACTTTTTTTGTGAAATGGTAGGGGTACAATGTACCCATTACCAATTCACATGGGGGAGGTCGGGATCTGGGGGTCCCCTTGTTAAAGGGGGCTTCCAGATTCCGATAAGCCCCCCCGCCCGCAGACCCCCACAACTACCGGTCAAAAGTTGTGAGGATGAGGCCCTTGTCCCCATCAACATGGGGACAAGGTGTTTTGGGGGGCTACTCCAAAGCACCCTCACCATGTTGAGGGCATGTGGCCTGGTACGGTTCAGGAAGGGGGCCGCTCTCTCGTTCTCCCCTCTTTTCCTGTGGCCTGCCGGGTTGTTTGCTCAGATAAGGGTCTGGTATGGATTTTGGGGGACCCCAGGCCATTTTTTGGGGGAAATGTGGCACAGTGTTCCCCTTAATATCCATCCAAGACCTGAAGGGCCTGGTATGCATTTTGGGGGGACTCCCATGCAATTTATTTTAAACTTTTGGTTCCAGGTTCCCCTTAATATTCATATCAGACCCAAAGGGCTTGGTAATGGACTGGGGGGGTCCCATGCCCTTTTTTTCAATAAGTTTTATCCATATAGGCCAAGACCCGACAATTCATTACAGCCGTGATCAGTTTTAAATGACAATTTTTCTTTTAGAAATGTCATTTTGCTGTGGTACTGTTCTAAACACGGGAAAACTTCAGCACTTTACAGGCATGCTATAGACACTCCCCAGGCACAATATTTAAAGGAATGTTTCATTTTTATTGTTTCACTTTAAGCATTATTAAAATTACTGCTCCTGAAAAAACGGCCATTTTTGAAACTTTTTTTTGCATTGATACATGTCCCCCGAGGTAGGACCCAGGTCCCCAAACACTTTTTATGGCAATAAATTGCATATAAGCCTTTAAAATGAGCACTTTTTTTTCATGTTAATGTTCCATAGACTTTAATGATGTTCCGTGGCTTTCGAATTTGCCGCGAACACAGCATAATGTTAGCCGAACAGGCGAACACCCGTTGTTCGACTCGAACATCGGGCTCATCCCTATATATATATATATATATATATATATATATATATAGATAGATAGATAGATAGATAGATAGATAGATATATATATATCTATATATCTATAGATATATATAAATACACACATATACACATTATATTAACAAAAGTATTGGGATGCATACCTTTACGCGCACATGAACTTTAATGGCATCCCTGTTTTAGTCCATAGGGTTCAATATTGAGTTGACCCAACCTACACCATAATCCCCCCTCCACCAAATGATTTGGACCAGTGCACAAAGCAAGGTCCATAAAGACATAGATGGGTGAGTTTGGGGTGGAGGAACTTGACTGGCCTGCAGATGGTCCTAAACTCAACCCAATAGAACACCTTTGGGATGAATTGGAGCGGAAACTGCGAGCCAGGCTTTCTTGTCCATATCAGTGCCTGACCTCACAAATGCGCTTCTGAAAGAATGATCAAACATTCCCATAGGCACAAACCTAAACCTTGTGGAGAGCTTTCCCAGAAGAGTTGAAGCTGTTATAGCTGCAAAGGGATGGCCAACTCAATATTGAACCCTACAGACTAATACTGGGATGCCATTAAATTTCATGTGCGTGTAAAGGCAGATGTCCGAATACTTTTGGTAATATAGTGTATACGACCTGGACAGTACCTATACACTATATACCATGTTGAATGTACTGATTATTTAATGTTTCTCATGTATTAAAGAATACCTCTATACTTACCATATGAGCATCCCTAAAGAAGACTGTAAACTCTCACTTTTGAAACATGTTAGATGTTTCATCTTACTATTATACTTTGGTTGAGGTTCTGGTAACCATACTATATGGTTGAACTGTTAGCCCATACTCTTTTTTTTAATATCCAACATTTTTTAATCTGATATGTAATAAAATGTGCACTTTTTTAACTGATGCATTTTGGAGTTTCTTTTGTCTGATATGCCCATAATAGTGCCTACTTCACTGGAAGGGTATTCTTTGATAACTCCATTGGGCATGTATATGCATGCACACTATATTATCCATCTCAAAGCATGTACTATAAAATCTTTATTTTCAATGTTTTTTTCCAGGCATATTTCATGATAAATTGTTCCTGCAAGAAAATGAAGTGCAGTCTGGGACTTTACTGCTGCCACTTACAGATGATCTTGGCCCTTTTACAGTGCACTGCCATAGTTATGTGCAGCCCCACAAGCATTGCATGTATTTAAAAACACTGAGAATTTGGGTGTACAGATATGTAGATGTATTTGCAAAAGCACATATCCTTTAATAAAGCATACTTTAGAAAATAGTACATTTTATCTTCAAAAATATATTTAGATACCTATATGGCCAGTCTACCTACCTTAAGATTTTGTAAACCTATATAATAAGCTTTGTTTCCACACAATACATTTGTTTTATATGTTTTTCTATTTCAAATTATAATTATACATCATTAAATGTCAGTTTAGTTGCATCAGTTTACACCTGTTACTACAAATTCATTTAAATAATTTCCTTAGATGGAGAGCATTTTTTTTATACTTAAGTTGTTTTTAAATATGGAGAGCATTTTTTTTATACTTAAGTTGTTTTTAAATGGCAGACAGTGAACTTCAACACAGCACATTTGTGACATGGTTATAATTTTCGGTAAAACCACAGAATGTTGAGAATTTCACTTATGAACAGGATGGAAAATGCTTAAGCTATAGAGAGATAAGAGAACAATATGCATACTGATATGAGCTGCTATGACAAAAAAAAAATTGGAAAGATCAGATTTCATAAGATAACCCCAAGGCCTCCTTGATTCTTAATTATGGGAGTTATCTATAAGGAATGTTCCTTACGGATATCTAATTACCAGGATCTAAGTACTTAATAACATATTGTGATCATAAGCATTCTCTAATTAGGGACTTTGAATGTAGTCAAGAATAATGCATTATAAAGGGATGTGCAATGGAATTTCAACTGAAAGACATACAAAGTATGTGCTATCTAATAAAGGATTCTTTTGTTGACAGACGCATGAGGTATACAGGCCAGCAGTTCTTCTCAAAGTCAACATCGGGCACCTATTGCAGTGGATATGTGTACTTCAGCGAAGGTAGAGTTAAAAGACTGTTCCCTTTTCTTGGATGTGTATCTTGAAAGGGCACAGCAGTGACTCAATGCTGAGCATTATGACATACCTGTAGCTGTTCTGAGGACCTTCTAAGTTCAGAAAGCAAAGGGCGCTGGTTGCATGGAGTTTGTTTTTGGCTGTGTTCACTCCAAGTGCTGAAGAGTTCCCCAATTTAAAAATAAAAATTTGTCATGTTACTTCGCATCTACCAAGAAAAAGGATTACTATGTAGGAATGTTTACAAAGGATTCCATATGGATCAAGCAGCCAAATAAGGAGCACCCCCTCTGACTGGCAGTGCTTTCAATCTGCCCCCACTAAGCACCAGGACCCCCCCATCTCTCTCCACTAAGCACCAGGACCCCCATCTCCCCCACTAAGCACCAGGACCCCCATCTCCCCCACTAAGCACCAGGACCCCCCATCTCCCCCACTAAGCACCAGGACCCCTCATCTCTCCCCACTAAGCACCAGGACCCACCATCTCCCCCACTAAACAACAGGACCCCCCATCTCCCCCACTAAGCACCAGGACCCCCATCTCCCCCAATAAGCACTAGGCCCCCCATCTCCCCCCACTAAGTACCAAGACTCCCATCTCCCCCACTAAGCACCAGGACCCTCATCTCCCCCACTAAGCACCAGGACCCCTCATCTCTCCCCACTAAGCACCAGGACCCCCCATCTCCCCCACTAAACACCAGGACACCCCCATCTCCGCCACTAAGCACCAGGACCCCCATCTCCCCCAATAAGCACTAGGACCCCCCATATCCCCCCACTAAGTACCAGGACCCCCCCATCTCCTCCACTAAGCACCAAGACTCCCATCTCCCCCCACTATGCACCTGGACCCCCATCTCTCCCCACTAAACACCAAGACCCCCATCTCCCCCCCACTAAGCACTAGGACACATGGTCACTCTGGTGACAGAGAGAGAGACAAGCAGAGAGACGAGCAGACGTGCGTTGTGAAGCTCCGGCTTCGGCTCTGGCTTCCAGTAGCTCCGGCCATCCGGCCACCTTTTTAGCCTCCCCTCACCCAGGACTATCCCAGACCCCAGCCACCTAGTCACCGTGACCGGAGCGGAACGGGATCCCGGCCCTCCCGCCGCTCCGCTGCACAGTCACGATAGAACACCATCCCACGGATCACAGCTGTCAGCTGTCAGGCTCCGGAGCAGTCCCATAGGACACACCGCGGCTCCGGCCAGCCCCGCTAACGCGGCCCGCCGCTCACCCCCAGCCTCCATCGGAAGCCGAGCACTCCACCCAGCAGGGCCCAATCAGCAGACGGGACCACAACCATCCGGGAGCCAAGCATCAGGAAAGCCCGCGGCTCGGGCCTACCTCGGCAGCCATCTTGGTCCACCCAGGAGGCCGCAATCTCCACCCTTGTCCAGAGCACAGCCAGATCGCCACCCAGCAGATCAGTATTAGGACCCGTTCCCTCCCGACCCTCCCAGGTCTGCACCGACCTACCTCCAGGTAAGACCCATCATCCCTCGGACCCCCTCTGCCGATCCACATCCCCCCCCCCTCAGGGCACCACCGCAGCTGCAGCCGCCATCCATTTACCCCCACTGCTCTAAGTCACTAGACTCGGGGGACAGACCGCGGCTGCGGCATAACCTCCGGCAAGCCAGCACCTCACAACCCCCCACACCCGTCCAGAGGGCTCCGTGCCCTATTCACCGGAACACCCCTGCAGGGACACAGTTTAACACCAGGGACCAGGATTCCACGGCTCTGACCCAACCAGCGTCCTCCAGAGATCCACCAAGACGCAGGCACCACCAGGCTAACCAGTAAGCCAACACCCCCCCTACAATTTGCCCCCCCTCCTCCGGATCTCCTGCTCAGGTAAGCCCACCGGGTACCCCAGTAGTTGATCCAGGCTCTTCTAGCCGATCGCCCTCCGGGGGGTCAGGAAGGAATTTTTTCCTCTGCTGTAGCGATTGGCCAGCTCAGCTAGGGGTTTTTTGCCTTCCTCTGGATCAACAGGAGGGAGGTAAGCAGCCCCCCCATCACCCCCAGTACCACACACCATCATTCAGCCGGCAACTATATCTCCAGCAGCAGGAACAGCCTCCAGCCCCTCCATCCCCCAGCGGCCCCGCATCCGCCTTCAGCAACAGTCTTTACCACCATGTGCAATTTCAAGTACACTGCAGATGCCCTCCACAGGCTAAGAAACACCGCCTTAACTATACCAACCGACACTAAAAAAAGACTAAAAAAAGAAAAATTACTACGGACCAAACCACAGTCAACCATCAAATACAAGGAGACACCAATCCAACCACAGCAACTAGCATGCGCCCTGATCAACACCAGATCTGCAGTCAAACACAGACTGGAAATCCACTACGTCATCACCGAAAACAACATAGATTGCCTCTTCATTACAGAAAGCTGGCTAACACCCGACTGCAACACCATCCTAACGGAACTGGTGCCTGAGAACTACAGCATCCTAACTGAGCATAGAATTGGAAAAAAAGGAGGAGGCCTAGCAGTGATCTTCAAATCGCACCTGGTGTTCACCAAACCAACTTCACAGAACTCAGTGCCTTTTATGGAAACACTCTCCCTGCGTCTTCAAACAACACCCCAAGACACCATTCACATACTACTATGCTACAGACCGCCAGGACCAAAGACCAATCTCCTTACACCACTCGCTGAACTCATCTCAATGCACACTCTGAAAAACAATAATTTTATGATACTTGGGGACTTCAACCTCTGGGCAAACTCTACCCAAGACCCTATCGTGACCGCCTGCATTAACCAACTGGAAGAACTAGGTCTTCGACAACTGATAAAGGCTCCCACGCATGGTTCAGGACACACTCTAGACCTCATCTTCGAACAGAATATGGACATCAACATATTCGACAACACACCGCTTCCATGAACTGACCACCACGCCATCAAGTTTAAAATCACCACCGACACCACCCTTCAAAAACAGAAACATATAACAACAACACATTGGAACAGATCTCAAAAGAAACTACACTCCGAACTCTTCAAAACCACTTTAGCAAACAAAATACCATTATTAAACTCAAACTTCTCAACGGAACAAACACTCAACTTCCTAAACAAGGCACTACTACAAACAGCAGACTTAGTGGCGCCAAAACGCAGAACACTCATCCGCAAAAAAAACTCCAGATGGTTTAATGACACCCTCTCACTACTGAAACAAGAACGTAGAAGAGCTGAAAGGGCATGGAGAAGAAATCCTACCAAGGAAAACCATACAAAATACAAAGTACTCACTGTGAAATACCACAAAGCAATCTTCCAAGCCAAAAAAGAACATTTTTCAAACACCATCTCAACTGCTTTAAACCGACCGCGGGAACTCTTCAAAATAGTCGCCCAATCAATGAACCCTACCTGCTTAGAGCCCCCAGCAAACGATACGCAAGAATTCTGTAATGAGCTATCAAAGTTCTTCATCGACAAAATCGACAATATTCGGAAATCAATTCACCACAAAAAAACAACTCACCCAAAGCAAGAAGAGGATATCGACACGAACATCACAAAACCACCAGATCTCTCTTTAACACCAATCTCCACTGACACGACTAGAAACATCATGAGAAGTCTTTGAGACAGCACATCTCCTAATGACATAATCCCCACAAAACTCCTGAAAGAGTGTTCCGACATTCTGGCCCCTACTATAACACACCTCATAAATCAATCATTCAAAGAGGGGATTGTGCCAACCACTCTCAAGGAAGGTATCATCAAACCCCTTGAAAGGAACCCAATCTCGACCCTAAGGACCCCAACTACCGCAGACCAATAACAAGCCTCAACACCATCTCCAAGATTATGGAGAAAGCGGTAGTACAACAGCTACAGCGCCACCTGGACACACACCAACTCCTGGATCCTCTGCAATCAGGCTTTCACCCAGGGCATGGCACAGAAACAGCACTTCTCAAAATATGGGATGATGCCCTCGAAGCAGCTGATGACGGAGAATCATGTCTCTTGGTACTATTAGACCTCAGTGCAGCATTTGACACAGTGGACCACAACACTCTACTCGCCCGCCTCAAAGAAGTAGCAGGAGTCACAGACTCTGGGCTAAAATGGTTTGCATCCTTCTTAGAGAATCACTCTTAGATAGTGAAACTTGGAGCATTCACCTCTGAAACCCGGGCAATCTCCTGTGGATTCCCGCAGGGTTCACCCTTATCACCAGTCCTTTTCAACATCTACATCCGCCCACTCCTCAAAATCATCAGAAAATCAGACCTCTCCTTCCACTCATATGCTGATGACACCCAACTGTACCTTCGCATCACTGGACAAAAAGACCACCATCAACAACTTGAAAAATGCCTCACTATGATAGATGACTGGACGACCGTTAGCTCCCTCAAACTCAACGGGTCAAAAACAGAACTTCTTCTCCTACACGCTAACCAAAATGCCAAAAACAAGGCTCTGTGGATACCTCCCACCATCTTAGGACAGACCATCTCTCCGAGCACCAAAGTCAAGAGTCTCGGAGTTATCTTTGACTCAGAAATGTCAATGGATGCACAAATAGGATCAGTAGTCAGTGGATCCCACCATCTCCTCCGCCTGTTACGTAGACTCATCCCCTTCATCCCAGAGGAGGACAAAGCAGCAGTAGTTGGAACAATCATCAATTCCCGACTCGATTACGCTAACTCGCTCTATATAGGATTACCCCAATATCAGCTTGCGCGCTTACAACTCATCCAAAATACGGCGGCAAGACTGTTAACAGGAAAAAACCCTGGGAGTCAATCTCCCCATCCCTGAGGAGCCTACACTGGCTAACCGTAAAGAATTGGATCACATTCAAGACCCTCTGCCTCACCCACAAAGGCATACAAGGAAACGCGCCTCAATACCTTCGAGAGAAAATAAAACACTACACACCAAATCGCAATCTTCGATCGTCTAACCAAAACCTCCTTCTCATTCCCAAATACCGCTACAAAGCAAAGGGAGAACGAAGGTTTGCAGTCCAAGGACCTCGACTATGGAACGCACTTCCGCCCCACATACGCATGGAAGAAAACCATCTGGCTTTCAGGAAAAAACTCAAGACCTTCCTTTTCTAGAAGCTGTCAACACCAACGCATTAGCGCCTTGAGGCGATTCAGTTCGCATTTGCAGCGCTCTATAAATTTTTCATTCATTCATTCATTCATTCAGGACTCCCCATCTTCCCCCACTAAGCACCAAGACTCCAATCTCCTCCCACTATGCACCTGGACCCCCATTTCTCCCCACTAAGCACATGGACTCCCCATCTCCCCCAACTAAGCACCTGGACCCCCATCTCACCCCACTAAGAATCAGGACCCCCCATCTCCCTCCACTAAGCACCAAGACCCCCCATATCCCCACTAAGCACTAGGACCCCCATCTCCTGCTCACTAAGCACCAAGACCCCCATCTCTCCACTAAGTACTAGGAACCCCCCTTTTCCCCCACTAAGCACCAAGACCCTCCATCCCCCCACTAAACACCAGCCCCCCATTTCTCCCCACTAAGTACCAGGACCCCCATCTCCCCCACTAAGCACCTGGACCCCCATCTCACCCCACTAAGCATCAGGACCCCCCATCTCCCCCCACTAAGCACCAAGACCCCCCATATCCCCACTAAGCACTAGGACCCCCATCTCCCCCTCACTAAGCACCAAGACCCCCATCTCTCCACTAAGTACTAGGAACCCCCCTCTCCCCCCACTAAGCACCAAGACCCTCCATCCCCCCAATAAACACTAGGCCCCCCATTTCTCCCCACTAAGTACCAGGACCCCCATCTCCCCCACTAAGCACCTGGACCCCCCCATCTCCCCACTAAGCACCTGGACCCCATCTCTCCCCACTAAGCATCAGGACCCCCCATCTCCCCCTCACTAAGCACCAAGACCCCCATCTCTCCACTAAGTACTAGGAACCCCCCTCTCCCCCCACTAAGCACCAGGACCCCCATCTCCCCCACTAAGCACCAGGGCCCCCCCATCTCCCCACTAAGCACCTGGATCCCCATCTCTCCCCACTAAACACCAAGACCCCATCTCCCCCCCACTAAGAACTAGGACCCCCATCTTCCCCCACTAAGCACCAAGACTTCCATCTCCCCCCACTATGCACCTGGACCCCCATCTCTCCCCACTAAGCACCTGGACCCCCCATCTCCCCACACTAAACACCAGGACCCCATCTCCCCCACTAAGCACTAGGACCCCCCATCTCCCCCACTAAGCACCAAGATCTACATTTCCCACACACTAAACACACGGACCCCCATCTCTCCCCACTAAGCACCAAAACCCCCTATTTCCGCCCACTAAGCACCTGGACCCCCCATCTCCCTCCACTAAGCACCAAGACTCCCATCTCCCAACTAAGCACTAGGAATCCCCATCTCTCCCCACTAAATACCAGGGCCCCATCTCCCCCACTAAGCACCAAGACCCCCATTTCCCCCAACTAAGCACCTGGACCCCCATCTCACCCCACTAAGCATCAGGACCCCCCATCTCCCCCCACTAAGCACCAAGACCCCCCATATCCCCACTAAGCACTAGGACCTCCATCTCCCCCTCACTAAGCACCAAGACCCCCATCTCTCCACTAAGTACTAGGAACCCCCCTTTCCCCCACTAAGCACCAAGACCCTCCATCCTCCCCTAAACACCAGCCCCCCCATTTCTCCCCACTAAGTACCAGGACCCCCATCTCCCCCACTAAGCACCTGGACCCCCCCATCTCCCCACTAAGCACCTGGACCCCATCTCTCCCCACTAAGCATCGGGACCCCCCATCTCCCCTGATTGAGCACCAATGCTCCCTTTTTTTGTATGTGGGGTTAGGGTTGGGGCTGGGGGCCCCATCAGGTAGGCTGTAGGGGGCCAAATGATTTCTAACAGTGGTTCTGCTGTAGCTGCCACCCCACCCACTGCACAGATCACTGCCATTGTCCCCGTGTCCTCCTCCGGCCCCTCTGTGTCCTCCTCCGGCCCCCTGTGTTCTTCTCTTATGACACTGTGCATTGCTCTAAGGACACCATTTACTGGCCCCCAAAAAAATTTTTTGAAACAATGAAAAAAAAAAAAATACAAAAATATTTAATTTTTTTGTAAAAAAATAATAATAATAAAGAACTACTGACACCATCCTGCACATACTACCCAATGCCATACACTCCGCACTCCTCTCCTGCACATACTACCCACCGCCATACACTCCAAACCCATCTCCCTGCACATACTGCCCACCGCCATACACTTCACACCCCTCTCCCTGGACATACTACCCGCCTCCATACACTTCACACTGCTCTCCCTGCGCATACTACCCACCGCCATACACCCCATACTCCTCTCCCTGCACATACTGCCCACTGCTGTACACTCCACACTCCTCTCCTGCACATAATACCCACTGCCATACACTTTGCACTCCTCTCCTGCGCATAATACCCACCACCATACACTCCACATTGTACATTACCTACATTAACTATTTAACATTACCACAATCTGCACTAATGAAGTCATTTCAGGCTCAATTTATCTACACCCTACACACGAGCCCACTCATTTTGTGATACGCCCCTGTACTGTATATACTGTACATGACTTATTTAGATGTCACACTGGTTTGGCGTGACGCCACTCTGGATCTCCTAGCAAAGTTGTGAATGTTAGTGGTCTCTAGGCAATCCTCTTGCTGATGCCAAATACAGTTTTATTAGTGTGATTTAACCCTTAATGCTTTTAATATATGGGTGGTACATAGCAGCTCACAAGGCACATAATATTTTGGTACAGTTATGCTCATAAGTTTACATACCCTGGCAGAATTTATGACTTCTTGGCCATTTTTCAGAGACTATGAATGATAACACAAAAACCTTTCTTTCACTCATGGTTAGTGTTTCGCTGGAGCCATTTATTATAAATCAACTGTGTTTACTATTTTTAAATCATAATCACAACAGAAACTACCCAAATGACCCTGATCAAAAGTTTACATACCCCAGTTCTTACTGTGTATTGCCCCCTTTAACATCAATGACAGCTTGAAGCACTATTTGTGGATATTTGTGGATGAGGCTCTTTATATTCTCAGATGGTAAAGCTGCCCATTCCTCTTGGGCTGTCTTGCATGCTTTGCATGTTTGAGATCTCCCCAGAGTGGCTCAATGATATTGAGGTCAGGAGACAGATGGCCACTCCCAAACCTTCACTTTATTCTGCTGTAGCCAATGACAGGTCGACTTGGCCTTGTGTTTTGGATCATTGTCATGTTGGAATGTCCAAGTACGTCCCATGAGCAGCTTCCTGGCTGATGAACACAAATGTTCCTCCAGTATTTTGTGATAACATACTGCATTCATCTTGCCATCGACTTTGACCAAATTTCATGTGCCTTTGTAGCTCACACATCCCCAAAACATCAGCGATCCACCTCCATGTTTCACAGTAGGTATGGTGTACCTTTCATCATAGGCCTTGTTGACTCCTCTACAAAATGTAGCGTTTATGGTTGTGGCCAAAAAGCTCAATTTTGGTCTCATCACTCCAAATTACTTTGTGCCAGAAGGTTTGAGGCTTGTCTCTGTGCTGTTTGGCGTATTATAAGTGAGATACTTTGTGGCATTTGCGTAGCAATGGCTTTCTTCTGGCGACTCAACCATGCAGCCTATCTTTCTTCAAGTGCCTCCTTATTGTGCATCTTGAAACAGCCACACCACATGTTTTCATAGAGTCCTGTATTTCACCTCACGTTATTTGTGGGTTTTTCTTTGCATCCTGAACAATTTTCCTGGCAGTTGTGGCTGAAATTTTTGTTGGTCTACCTAACCGTGGTTTGGTTTCAACAGAACCCCTCATTTTCCACTTCTTGATTAGAGTTTGAACACTGTTGATTTGCATTCTTAAATCCTTGGATATTTTTTTATAGCCCTTTCCTGTTTTATACAGTTCAACTACTTTTTCCCGCAGATCCTTTGACAATCCTTTTGCTTTCCCCATAACTCAAAATCCAGAAACATCAGTGCAGCACTAGATGAAAGATGCAATGGTCTCTCAGGAGTCCAGAAACTAATTGACCTTTTATACACACACACTAATTACAAGCAAACAGATCACAGGTGAGGATGGTTACCTTTAATAGTCATTCAAACCCCTTTGTGTCAACTTGTGTGCATGTTATCAGGCCACAATTACCAGGGTATGTAATCTTTTGATCAAGGTCATTTGATTAATAGTAAATGGCTTCAGCCAAACACTAACCATGAGTGAAAGAAATGTTTTTGTGTTATCATTCATATATATATATATATATATATATATATATATATATATATATATATATATATATATATATATATATTAGGGGTGCACCGAATGGGATTTTTGGTGCCGAAACCGATACCGAAAATGAAAAATACACTAGGCCGAAAACCGAAACCGATACCGAAAATGCCCAAAACCGAAAATTACTGTTTTTAAAACATATTTTTATATAAAAATGTATTTTTATATTTTAAATAAAATGCATACATTTTTATATAACACATTGCTAATAGTATTAGCAAAATTTCCATGCTGTGCACCTCTAGCAGATATGATAAAGGAGATGGTCAGAGATTGCAGACATAGTACAGAAGATGGTCAGAGACTGCAGACATAGTACAGGAGATGGTCAGAGACTGCAGACATAGTACAGGAGATGGTTAGAGACTGCAGACATAGTACAGGAGTTGATCAGAGACTGCAGACATAGTACAGGAGATAGTCAGAGACTGCAGACATGGTACAAGAGATGGTCAGAGACTGCAGACATGGTACAGAAGATGAACAGAGACTGCAGACATGGTACAGGAGATGGTTAGAGACGGCAGACATGGTACAGGAGATGGTCAGAGACTGCAGACATGGTACTGGAGATGGTCAGAGACTGCAGATGTGGTACAGGAGATGATCAGAGACCGCAGACGTGGTACAGCAGATGGTCAGAGACTGCAGACATGATACAGGAGATGGTCAGAGGCTGCAGACGTGGTGCAGGAGATCAATGCAGCCTCACCAGTGTCCATCATTTGCAGCCTGCCTGTGCCTCACCAGTTCCCATCATGCAGCCTGCCTTTGTGCAGCCTGCCAGTGCCCAGCAGCCTACAAGTGCCCATCATTTGCAGCCTGCTTGTGCCTCACCTGTGCCCAGCAGCTTACCAGTGCCCATCATGCAGCCTGCCTGTGCCTCACCAGTGCCCATCATGCAGCCTGCCTTAGTATGTCAGACAGGATCAGGACAGGGCAGTGTTAGCAAGGCAAAGCCAAGAACAGTGCTCTATCTATGGAGGAAAGCTGTCAGTACACCGTGTTAAGGAGAGGTTTGTCGGTATGATCAGTGGGAGGAGCATTATCAGTGTGCAGCCCCGCGGGGGTTAAGAGTGCAGGACTTGTTGTTTGACATGCTGTTAGAAACAGTGAGCCTGCTCGGTGAAGCTTACATTACAAGATTCACCGAGCAGGCTCACTGTTTCTAACAGCATCTCAAACAACAAGTCCTGCACTTTTAACCCCCGCGGCAAAGCACACTGATAATGCTCCTCGCGCTGATCGCTCCTTATCATGGTGTGCGGACAGCTTTCCTCCATAGAGCACTGTTTTGCTTTTCCGCCTAGTCGAGGAGGGGGGAGGGGAGGAGAGAGAGGAGAGGACTGGACAGGGGCACTCTAGAATGACACCCCTGTACTGGGCGGCACCAGGGGCTGGGGTGGCGGGGCCCGCCCCATTTTCGGCGCCATTATCAGCAAGAATTCACTTTCGGCAAAGTGACGAAAAGGCCATTTTTGGCCGATTTGTTTCTGCGGCCGAAATTTCGGTGCATCCCTAATATATATAAAGGGGACAGTAGTTAAAGCTTCAACAGTGGCATTGTGGACTAGTTTGTTTATTCTATGGCAGCGAGAGTGTCCAGCCATCACAAACATAGCGGTTGATGGACGTCTGTCCGAACAACCCCACCAAAAATGGCCGCCGTAGTAAGATGTAGATGTAGATAAGATGTAGTTCTGTATATAATTGTATTGTATTTTGTATGTATTGCACGCTGCCCTCACTGTGCACACAGCACTAATAATGTTTTCAGTAAATGTTTACATTCTTTCGAGTCCTGATTAGAATTAGCCTGCCTATGTAACGCCCCTTGTTACCATAAATGTACAATTGTAATATTAATGTGATACCCACGTAATCATGTGCATAAAAACCTTCAATTGCGTCATAATAAAGCAGAACAGTTATTTGGAAAGATGCTGAGTGTATCTTTTGTGTCTGTTCCCTACTGCAGTAGTTATTATTAATTTGGAACCACTAATCAATATGAGGATAGGAGTTGCCTATCATCAATTTAACCGAGTCAGCATGGCGAGCCAGCCAGGAGTGGATTCCAGGTGACCCTGAGTATCCGAAACGAGGAGCTTGAGACGATCCGGGAATTTCTGATAATCAGCCGGCTGAGGTAAGCCTTTTGCTTACATTTGAGTTATCAGACTTCCTTGATCGGTAAGGCATTTTCAGGACAAAGGGTACCTATTTTACTCCCCTTAATTGAACTGTATTGATTGGTGGTTATATGTTATGTTGTCCCTGTCTATTGTCCATCAGAGTGTTATAGATAAGAAAGGGAAGAATAGTACTGTTCACAGGTATATGTAGTACATCTGCTAGATAAAGTAGTTTAGAGGCAAGAGGGTATAGGCATATGTAGAGAAGACTGGCCAGTCATTATGGGCATTGAATTAAGTAAGGGAGGGGGCAGGAGGCGGAGCCTAGCGGAGCAGACATGCATTGTTAGAGCTCCACACCGCTGAGGAGAGAAGAGAAGGACAAAGCGGAGCCTGCAGCCTCAAAAGGTATCCATTTGAACCTTTTTGCCCCTGGGAACAAACTGTGAAAGTTTGGGCAGGAAATATGGTACTGGGAGGAAACCGTGGCAGAAATAAAAATCACCTCACAAAGAGCTCACAGGCACTCACTGCAGCTGAAGCAGCTCCAGTCACCTCGCAAGATACAGCATCAGGGCGCTCTCACAGACAGAAAATGTCACAGCAAGACTCTCCATTTGAGTCAGATACAGAACAAATCCTCTCACAAACTTCTCCACAAGCCTCCTCAGTATCCCCAGTAATATTATTACAATTTGAAAAGATGCTTCATAAGGCTTTAAAACAAACCTCAGACCAAATAACAAAAAGCCTAACCAAAGAAATAAGAGAGCTGGGAAACCGCACCGCAGCCTTAGAAATAAAAATGGATGAAATTGAAATTACAACCCAAGAAAATATAACAGAATTGGAACAATTAAAAAAAGAGAATTTAATACTTCAAACTAAGCTCGAAGATTACGAAAATAGAGCCAGACGTTCAAACTTGCGCATAAGGGGAATACCTGAAACTGTGACAGACCTGCAATCTACTATTACTGCTCTGTTACAAGAACTAAAGCCAGATATCCCTATTGAACGTTTAGAACTGGACAGAGTACACAGAGCCCTCACAGCCAAAAAGAAAGATGGACCCCCACGTGATATAATCACAAAATTTCATTATTACAGAACGAAAGAACAAATACTAATTGCTACAAGAGAAAAAAAGGAACTTAATTTTCAAGGACACAATTATCAAATTTTTGCTGACCTATCCCAACTTACTATTACTAAAAGACGATCCATGAAACCCCAACTAATGGAACTGCAACGCCACAACATTATGTATCAATGGGGCTTCCCCTTTTCAGTCAGATTTAACTACCAACGTACAATTTACAGAAGCAGATCAGCAGATGAACTACAACAAACCCTTTTAAAATTAAATCTGACAGAACCCACAAGCAGCAACACTCCCACACGCAGAAGAATGGCATCATCTTCACCTTCAGGCAGCACCCAGAAAATTTCAGAACAAAATGGGAATCATCATTCTCACAAAAGAGGCCGTTATGCCACATCATCCATGGACCAAGAAGATTCAATGGACTGACATCCTAATTCCTGATATCTCTTCATTTATTATACTAAGAGATGGTTCTCTATAAAAAACCTATATTTATAACTGAATGTAACTGCATTCTGATAGTCACACACTGTGTGGGATCATGTTACATTCCAGTTATATTTCTTATTACTTCTGATTCATATAGCCTTAGAATATATAAGTGAAATAAGGAAATTCTTGTTCAGTTATATATTATCAGGTAATAACAATAGATTTATTACTTTTTAGGACAAATATGTTCAATAATCCAGAAGTAATGGAAGCTTTTTCTTTCTTTTCTTAAAACAAATATATTATTACCTAACTAGTTCCTAGAATTATGTTTTTGTTTATTCTAATCTGAAGCAATACAACCTCAATTTTATGAGTTAAAGTGGTATTCCGGCCAAAATTTAACTTTTTAAATAAAAATAACCCTATAATACATAAGCTTAATATATTCTAGTAAAGTTAGTCTGTAAAAAAAGCTCAGTTTTGTTAGGTAAATATATCATATTGTAACTTTATAAACTAGCAGCAGGCCGTGGCCATCTTAGGTGTGGGCATCTGAAGCCAGACTGTATCTCTTCCTGGATCTCAGCCTTGCAAATCTCGCACATGCTCAGTGCTGCTCAAGCAGTGTAATAGGTTTTAAGTTAGGTTTCCATAGCAACGACAGTTACAAAGGAAGTTGCCGCAAACCTCTCCTCCCCTCCTCCCTCCAGGAACCTGGAAATATACTGCATGTACAAGAAATACAGAAATCTGCAGCAAAAGGTAAGAGGTTTAAAAATAAATTAATTTTAAACTAAATCATTTGCTTCTGTGCAGATATATCTACATAACAAGAGATGTATATCTTGTTATATATGTAACTTGTTATGTATGTGTGTGTGTGTAAATATGTGTGTGTGTGTGTGTGTGTATATATATATATATAAAATAAAATCTCTTGTTATATATGTACCTTGTTATGTGTGTATATATATATATATATATATATATATATATATATATATATATATATATATATATATCTCTTGTTATATATGTACCTCGTTATGTATGTGTATACATGTATGTGTGTATATATATATGTGTGTGTATATATATATATATATATACACTTATGTATATGTATGTATGTGTGTGTGTGTATATATATATATATATAAAATTTACACCCAGCGTCTACTTTATTCTGTACAGCTTTTAATTTAAAAAAATAAAAATTATCTCAGTAACAAAATTAATTTATGCATCTAGATGTATTGAAGATGACTTTATGACGTTCAAACTGAGCATATTTATGTAGAAAATGGGGCATGTGTTATGGTGTTAGATGGGATGGTGGGAGTTTTACAGAAACTGCTTATTTACAACTATTTGCACAAACAACTTTCTCTATGTTATATAGATAATAGTGTTAAAATTGAGTAAATATTCACAGAGCGTCATTTATGTACATTGGTGGCTTTTGCTTAAATTTATTTTGGGGGGTGGGGTGGTCTGAAAACCTAGCAAACTCACTCCACCCACACACCATTGTTCGATCGCCACTTTGCTCGCCCATTGGCTGCCTGCTAGTCCTGCACTTACCCCATCCATGCTACGGCTACGGTGGCTTACCCCTGCATCTCCCCCAAGTCCCGGCGTTTGCTTCTCATCACGGCCAATCGGGTCTTAGGTAGGACTCCCACCCAATTGTGTCTCAGGACCCTTTTCCCATGATTGACCAGAAGGAAATCAGTGTCACAATAGCGATTTTAAATTTTCTATGTCACACAAGTGGGTGGGCTTTGAGCACAGTGCTCTCCGCCCCATAGCCACCTTTTCTTGAAGCCTATTAGAGCCTTCGGGCTCTAATCACATGCTTACCAAAATAAGCAACCTCACATTGTAATCCATGCATCCATCACCCTGAATGTAAATATAGGGGCATGGATAGGGGGTGTAGTACGTGTGTCTCCATTATGGACCATACGCCATTGGTTATGTGTGTGCGAAAATCCCTACTTCATATGTGAGTTCAGAGTTTTTAAGAGTTGGTACAGATTTTAGAAAGGCAACAGTTACTAAAATTACCACTATTTACAACCAATGTATGCAGAATACCATCTCTTTATGCTCAACACCTTGAACCTTCAAGCAGATGGGCTACAGCAGCAGAAGACCACACTGGGTGCCACCCCAGTCATCTAAGTACATGATATTGAGGCTACAATTGGCACAGGATCACCAGATTTTCTCAATAAATGATTGACCAAATGTTGACTGGTCTGATGTGTCTCATTTTCGGTTGTAACAATCAGATGGTAGGGTCTTAAATTTGCAATTAAAAAAAAATTAAAGCATGAATCCATCCACCCTGCCTTGTATCACTGGTTCAGGCTGGTGGTGTAATGGTGGGTGGGGATATTTTCCTTGCCACGCTTTGGGCCCCTTAGTACCAATTGAGCATCATTTAAACACCATGACCTACCTGAGTATTGTTGCTGACCATGTCCATCTCTTTATGGCTACAGTGTCCACATCTTCCAGTTCTGCACTCAAAACGGTGCTATGAAAGCTGTACATAATAAAGTGTCCAGTATGTATAGGCGTATGTGTATGTGTATATATATATATATATATATATATATATATATATATATATATATATATATATACACACACACATTTTGTTTTATTATATGTACGCTACTATACAGATATTATGTGTGTACATATATACATTTATTTTAATAACTATACAAAATATAATGCTATTTATTTCTCATTTAACATAATTTTTAATTTTTTTGATCTAATAATATTTTTTTTATTCTTACATATAACAGATCTTGCTGAAAAAAATAATGGTAAGTAACTTTTTACATTTCTAAAACAAACTTACAATTTTTATAATGTAAAATTTACATGTCTGTACTTCGTATTGTGATTGCAAATAATTATAGGAGACGTCATGCATGAGCTCGTTTGGCTGGGCTTCTCCCATTTTCAGCAGAGTATGGTCTGAAGTCTGCTCTCTGCTGACATCACACAGATCAGTTCAGGCACCACGTCATCCCGACTCTGGAAGTCTGGATGCGCCAGGTGCTTGGACAGTGAGCCGTCTCAGCCTCTCAGCGAACCGCTCCCTGCCACAGCTTAGTGCTCCAGTGAGCGTGGAGGAGCAGAGCGGAGAGCCGCTGACTGACAGGCAGCAGCTCTCTGATTGGCTCGGTTCTCACAGATCACCATCGCCGATGTTGGATCGCTCCATTCTTAGTGCAGAGGCGCCGGTGGACGGATGCAGCACCGGTCACATGCTGCATCCACCTCGGTAAGTATAATATTAAAAAAAAACACCCTGATTCTCTTTTAATGTTTTTTTCAGTACCTTCCAAAAATAAATGTAAAGTCCCCAGCTAAAAATACAGTATCTGGTGACTTTTAATCCATGGACACTTACCTGTCCAGGGAGCCCGCAATGTCTTTTCAGATCAGCTGTTTGTAGCTGCCGCCACCATGACCAGTATCAGAAACTGGTATTGAATCCATTTGGATTCACAATCATATCCCTAATGTGCATGCGCAAATTGTGCTGCACTCTCCAAATGTCATGGGGTCGAAGAAGGAGGGGGGGTTCTAACGTTTGACATACCAAACCTCGGCTATGACAGATGGAAGTGGAAATATGTACCTGTCAAAAACAGTTGGGAGAAGGCAGATAAGCGTACCTATAACTCCAATTGGAGCCTTGCAACTTCACAGCTAGTTCCCTAATGTGCATGCTTGAAGCATGTTGCGTTTTGTCAATGGAAATGTTGCGGGTAAAGGAGGAGGGGGAGACAAACCTTTTGGATAGACCGTTTCTCGTGCCAACGTTGACTGTGAAGTGTGGTCGAAGAAGCAAGACAGTCAATCTGTTGTTGTTTGATTTAAATAGCCCTCAATTTATTGGCATAGGCATCTAAGGGGGTGGGGTAGATAAGAATGCAGGAGGACATGGGATAGGGGGGTTATATTCTGAATACATCTCTGTAGACATTACAAGTGCATTCTCTAAACATGTGTGTGTGTCCATAATGAGTTTTAAAATTGACAATTCCCTTGAAAAGTAGAAAAGATCTTTTAATGTATTTTTTTTTTTTTATTAAAGGATGATGCAATACTGCCTCAGATTGAGATTGAAACCCCCTCTGTCAGCAGTTTTAGCAACTCTACATGGGAGGAGAGAGTAAGCATTATTAGACATAGCTTGATGTAGCATGAAGTATACCATGTGTAATTATAAAATGAAATAAATAACCATGGTGAATTACTATCAAACATTTTTTATTTAAATTCTAAAAAAAAAAAAACAAGCCAAAATATGGCAAACAAGAATAAATATTAAATAAATAATCGTAATAAAATTACTATTCTTTATTAACCTATAATGGTAAATGTAAAGAGATTCTTTTTTTGGTTTATGCTACAGAGACAAATGTTGCTTGAGGAACTATGGTCACACTATCCAGAGCCAGAAAACGATCCAGCGTTTCCATGTAATCCATTAAAAAAGATTTCCACGCTGCAATCAACGGAAACGCAAGAGGAAGGTGAAACAGAACGTCTTGGGAATACGGAATGGTGCAAGTGCAGAAAATGCATTCCAATGCCAACTAACGTTGAATCTTTGTGCTGCCAGGAAATTAGCGAGGTTGCCGGCAGCATACCAGAGGGTGTTCAGTGCATTACACAGTCAGAAAGTTTCCAAACTTATTGTGTGAACGAACAAAATGTACGAGTCAATACCATCTGCCTGCATCTCGAGGGTCCACCCACTGTTGATCCTGAAAACAACAGGTTTATATTAACCATTCAAATTATTACTGATAATCTATTTCATGTTTAATATAAATTTTAAAATAACAAAATTTAATGCATTAAAAAAAAAAAAGTGATGTGTTGTCAGTGTAAAAAAAAAAATTTAATAAACTACATTATCAATGTCGATTTCAGCAAATAAAATAAAAAAAAAAGTGGATTATAATATATTTAGATTTTATTTATTGTGACTGAGGTTTATGTAAGCATAAGTTCCTAAAATTAATTAATATTAGTATTTAATTTACAATTAAAAGGCTTATCCAATGTTCTTTAAAATAAATAAAATTGTTGTCCTATGTGAAAGATTTACCAATCCAAATAATTTTTTCTAGTATTTGCTGTTTATATGGGTTGATTAGAATTAAAAAATACACTATACACTTAAATAGCATTCAATATTTATGAATGTTTTCATTGAATATTTTTAAGGGTTTAAAAAATATTACTATTGACATACAAGTCTATTGAAAGTTTATTTCTACAAAGAGTTAAAGCCGATTTCCATTACAAAAGTGGAACTGCCGCTCATTTGTCTCAACCGGCCCCCCCCCCCCAATACCTTAGGTGTCTCCTTTGGCACCTTTCGGGGGGAGTGGCATTGGATACCTGTCTTCGACACAGGTATCCTTTCCCCATTTCCGGGAGTCTGGACCACGGCGCATTACGTCAGCAGCTCAGATCCTCCTTCCCCTACTGCCGGGCCAGTAAGAGTGTGCAGCAGTACCTCACACATACGCAGTAGGGACCCAGAATGAAGCCGTAATGCTGCACTGCTGGATACTCTTACCCGCAATGGCAGCGTCGGCACGCGACAGCTGATGTTAACATCAGCTGAGGTGGTGACATTCCTAGACTCCAGAACAGGTAAGTGTCCTAATATTAAAACTCAACAGCTTTTATATTTTTGAAAAAGGTGGGCAGACCACAGCTTTAAAAAAAATTAAAAGTTTCAATATATAGTGAATTATTTGTTATGTAACTGTAATAATTTGAATTTTTTCTCATTTTTTTTTATAAGACGATTTCGGAAGACAGCTTATAGAACATTTACTGCATGGATATATGGCTATTTGGGAAAGGGAAACCGGAGAGTCATCCCATCTTGTACTGTTAATGCAGTACGAAACGCTTTTCCGGATCTCAATGCTTCATATTTCGGATTCATGTATTCTAATGACTATGACGCCTCAGAAATGGCCTTAGAGTAACAGTCAATATAAATTATTCTTTATTTTATTTTATTTTTTTACCTTATGTTAAATATGTTATGAGAATATTTATACATCTTTTCATGTTTGATTGTATACTTACAGGGTTGTTAGATACTATAAACCAGAAATGGATATGCTAGTTAAAAATAAAAATTTGCATGTGTGTGTGTAAATAAAAAAAAATATATATATACATTGTGTGTGTGTGTATATATATATATATATATATATATATATATATATATATATATATATATAGATATAATACATACATATATATATAATACATATATATATCCTGTTTCCCCGAAAATAAGACCTAGCGTGATTGTCAGTGATGGCTGCAATATAAGCCCTACTCCCCAAATAAGCCCTACCCTGAAAATAAGACCTACAAGAACTTTAACTAGGGCTTATTTGGGGGGTAGGGCTTATATTGCAGCTATCACCGACACTCACGCTAGGTCTTATTTTCGGGGAAACAGGGTATGTATATATATATATATATATATATATATATACACACACACACATACATACATACATACATACATACATACATACACACACACACACACATACATATATATAATTTTTTTTTTTTTTTCATTTACACACACACCCAAATTTTTATCTCACGATATCAAGATAGGGATTATACTTTTCAAAAAAAAAATATATAGGTACTAAATTTATAGCAAAGTTGAATCCATACAATTGTCTTACCTTGACCCTCTAAATTGTTTCTCATCTTTTTGTAGAAATTATTACAAAAGTGTTAAAAATGTATTTTGTTGTTATTTATTTCCTTTTTGAAAAATAAATTCAATTTGAAGTGAACAAATTGTTTGTCTAAGTTTTGTTCAGGTAAACTAAGACTTTGTTTTATTTTCAAATCTGGAAATAGGAAAAAAACTAAAGATATTGAGTATCCACAAATCAGAATATCCAAATATTATTAATTTTATTTAAATTAAAATTTATTGTATTTAATTTTTGGTTTTAATTTCATATGTAATTCTACTCACCACTCAATCATTTGCTCATATGTGGAAACCTTGTGCATTGTAGCTCCACGGCAGTGGATGTTACCGGTCTTTCCTCCGAAGCAATATTTTGTGGCATTAATTTGTTTTTGGATCTCCATGTCGAAAAAACTGTGCCTTCAGTGAGATTGATCATGTCACTTAGAATGGGTATGACATGATCGAAAGACATTTTTTCATAAACGTTTCTCACAATCCATTTTTTACGGCCACGTGGAAATTCAAGGTTCTTGCGTGGCATTTGTACAGTTTCTCCAGTTTCTAATGTTTTTTCAATTATTGCAGGATTTCTTGTAATGTTGTTGTTGTGGCATAACACTGCTATTTTAGTCCGTGCCTCCATCGAATCATAACGATAATGTATTCGTTTAGGTCTGTATTTTAGCATCATGCTGTGGAATGTCTCCAATGCACCAGTCTGGCAAAAGTATATAAGATGAGGTATGTCCTTCATTATTTGTGGGTCAAGAACTATTGCAGATAGTGCGTCATAAGCTTGGCTGCTCTTTACCAACCATTCCACATGTTGGTCATCAGTGCTTATTTTATCATGTTTACAGTTGTATTCTGTTTCTCCGATTTTCCAACTGTGCTCATTGATGACATGGTGCATTATTGACTCCCATCTGATTTTAAATTCATGTTCGTCCCCTTTGCAAGTTCGGCTGCACCAATAAAAATGGGTTAGAATTGAAGCAATCCATGGCGTCAGTGTCTGGTATGCCTTTTTTTTGAAATTTGTAATAGTTTTCTTTTTAGATTTTTTACATAGTGCCATATGTCGAATTGGTGATTTGTACCTTCATATTCAGGACTGCTCAACAGTTTTCTAATTCCTGTATGGCGATCTGTGCCAATAATATGCACTTCCAATTTTGCATCGCGAATTCTGTCTAAGCATTTTTGGAAGCCAAATTTCTCCATGGCCACAGAGGAAGTGCTTTGAGTCACCTGCACAACTTCCATGTCCACAATTTTTTTAGACATTTGCTCCATGAATGTGTATGCACAATATTTTGCCGAAAAGCCTGGGCTGTCACATTGTCCATCACCCACCAGGAATAAGGGTTTGCCGATTAACATATTAAATAAAAGATATGTGGCGCTATTCCATCAATCAGTAGTACCACTCGAAATATAAAATGTAATGGGCAGATCAAACCCCACCTTCTATAGTAAATGTCTGGAGAAAGTACCCAATAAATGTTACCATACACAAGTGGATAAAAAAATGGTGGAGATACAATTCTAAAGTATGGGAAAATTTAGAATCTATAAATATACTTTCAAATGCTTAATAAACAATACCGGTTTCCCCTCATTAAGTGAAAACAAAATATTTTTCAATGTGAATCTGTGAAAAAATAAAGCTGACTTCTCAAATAAGATACTCAGAACCAAAGTTCATGCAAAAGTGATGAATCAGTGCCTTACAGATAAATCAGTACCTCATAAATAATCACTGTAGATGAAATAAATAAATATATGAATATAAATGATGACTAATATGGTAAAGTGACCCTTAAACGTGAGCTTGCGTATATAAATATTAAAGTGACAAATAGTGCAAAAAAATCATATGTTCAGCAAAAAATGTGCAATAAATTGATAAATAGCCAGATGAAAATTTCAATCGTACCATAAAATAATAATAAATAAGTAATTAAGATAAATAAAAAATATTAATTAATTGTAATAGGGCAGCCAATCCCACCACAGAGATGCTGTCCCAAACGGTGACAATAGTGCAATGAAGTCCATATAAAGAGTGCAGTAGTGGTGGGTGTTTTCCACAGCAAAGTCTTTAAACACAGTGCAAAAACAATGTGCAGTGATTTTTTCTTTTTCTATGCACGTTTTAGTGCATCTCCCAGGTGTTTCCCCCAGCCTCTCACCTCCAGAAGCGGCCCCCAATGGGCCAAGTAGAGCGGGTGGATAGTAACTAGGAGAGGATGTGTTCCCTGCAGCGTGTCTTTAAGCATCAAATGAGTCTGTCTCTCATCCACAGCTCCCAGCGCTCTCAGCGGTCCCAGCAATTTAATCAAGAACAGAGGAGAGGTCTCATGGTGTAGTATTTAAAAACACATTTATTTTGAAAAAAACGTAGTAACTTACATTAAAATATGCAGCAAACGGTAGATGTAAGCAAAGCTTCCGGGTTCGGCCGTCCCCGAGAAGCGTCGGCACCTGACTCCTCCTACCCTGACGCGTTGCGTCACAGCACGTGACTTTATCAAAGGGATCCCTTTGATATCACATTGCAATTCCCGTGAAATCACATAACATAACTTTGAATTTAGTAAAACTAGATCCAGAGAGAACTATTGATCCCGCAATTAAAATGTTTCCAGCAGCAATATGTTTAATCTTGGGTTGGCTTTGCCACAGCTTACAGCGATGTTTTCCTCCGCATGTGGAAAACACCACTACCATGCTTCCAATCAATTGCTTCTCTAACTTCTTAATTATCGAACAGCATTCTTTTTCCGGACACCTCATTTTAAATAACAATGTATCGAGGCAGCTTTCAAACACAATATACTTTTTTTCTTTTATAATTTGTAAAGGATGTTCCCATGTTGATTCTTCTATTTGTTCTATATCATTGTCCTCCAAACTAGTTTCATATTTATCAGGAGTTTCACAGTCAGAGGGCTGATAACTTGAATCATCCTCATATCGGAGTTTGCGCTTTCTTCCCGTTAGCACACTTTCACATGGAGAAGGTCTTAAACGACATTCAAGTTCCTCAGGAGACTGATAAGTTCTCCTGAAACTTGATACTGATGTTATGCTGCGAGGAGTGGACTCATGTTGTGGTGTTAGATCTTCCTGGGAATACGAATGATCAAGCTGTATGCTACGTTCACTTGCAAGTTTAAAATAACAATCTTCGGATTCCAATGATGGAAAATCAAAGATGCCGATTTGCGTACTTGCGTCACAGTGTGTTTTGGTGGGAACCTCGGAGCAATGACAACCGCATCTACCCTCACCAGTCTTGATTGATGAGGACGTTGATGCTTCACCACTCAAGAGCTCTAATCCATCCTTTTTGGAAAGTATTTTTTTTCCATGGATCCTCTGACGCTTGGATTTCAGTTGTTGGAAAAATGGTTGGCACAGCATTAGGCATCAGATTTTCTTTTAAGCCTTTAAGAATAAAGCTGTTTGGTTCAAAATGCACGGAACATATTCTGAATCGATCACCTCTTTTGTCTTCCAGTATCAAAGGTATAAATTGTTCAATCATTGCACTGTCCATTCCAGCATTTCTTAACCACTCTTGGATTAGATCTGGATTTTTGGGAAATGTATATAATTTAATATTTGATGGGGTTTTTTTACGACCAGTGCCATAACCACAGTTTTTAATAAAGCAGTTAGGCATATCTAAAAAGGAAAAATAATAAAAATATATATTAATTGTAAAGAGTCACATATCGTAAAAATAAAAACACTATTCATATTTACATGGATATATGACTTTATTAAATTTATGATGAAAAAAGTAAATTATTATGTTAAATTAAAACAAAACAAAAAAAAGCGCAAGAACATAATCTAATATGAGTAGGTTAGTATTGTTATTGACATAATTTTAAATAGCTATAAAAGCCCAAAAATTCACAATGTTAGAATGTTCTATCAATGATTTTAATAATAGAGATATTCACCAACCGTAAATAAACACCAATGCATGTCTTCATAACGATTTGTTCTTGATGCTACTCAATAAATATTGAAATAAGTATAAAAAAAATAAATAAAAATAAATTAAAACTCAATAAAAATGTTGATAGTTATAATATAAGAGCACCTGGATCGAAAATCAGAACTGTATTGTCTACAGCAGGGATCCTCAAACTACGGCCCTCCAGCTGTTGCCGAGCTAGACGTCCCATGAAGCATTGTTGTTAAATGCAACTGTTAAATAAGTTGCTTAAGTTTATATTGCTTTGCCAAATTATTGCTTCATATAGGAATTAAGACACAGAGTCAGAAAGTATGTCTGTATCAAAGTTCTCAGCATAATGGACTGCTGCTCTTTAATCTTTCCAAGGCCTTTTATACAAACAATAGCATTAGCACAACCCCCCCACACAGGGCAAGGGTAAACAACAACAGGAGTCACCTGGGCTACGAACACAAGCTTCAACACCATGGCAATACAGTTACAAGAAAACAAAAGCAGAGTTTAACAGCCAAAAAGTTACATTCAAAACAGATTTACATGTAGTCATCATATTAAGTGAGAAAAATAAATCCCTGACCTTATCAATTTCCCCCTTTGACATCATCCTCTCCTTCCCCCTGGGTCCTCATGAATAAGTTCTAGTCAGTTTTTCCCCAGAGTCCTTTCCCTGACCGCGGGTTGTCAGAGGGGTAGAACCCATCCCCCTAGGTATTACCAA
This sequence comes from Aquarana catesbeiana, assembly GCF_042186555.1. NCBI lineage: Eukaryota > Metazoa > Chordata > Amphibia > Anura > Ranidae > Aquarana > Aquarana catesbeiana. Next base: position 206,571,162 of record NC_133325.1, on the reverse strand, counting down.
CATCTTAAAATTCAAGAAGAGGAGTTTTATAGGAGTAGGGTGATGTCAATACACATTTATCGGTATTCCCTGTCTATTCTCCTAATTTTCCTATTTATTTTCCTGTATACACATATATTCGTGATTGTAAGTGATATTAATATTAGAATAATAATTACCATTGGACTTAACAACCAGTGAAAGGTATTGGTTGGTGTAGAAGACATTCCACTAAATATATCCCACCAATGTGGTGCAGTATCCTGTTGTATCTGTGAGGAAAGATGTACTAGTCTACCTTTGTCAATAATAATTTGCTACTTTCTATAGCCCATTTGAAAGTTGTTGTTTCCTCTACTTCAAGTACATTAATACCAGGAGTCCATGCATATATTTGTAAACCAACAATCTTCAACAAAAAATATGTAAGTAGATATTTAATCATGTTGTTTTCTCGGGTTGTTTCTTGCAATGTGATGCGTGTATCCAGGTAGGTTTTCCTTCCAGCTTTACTGAGGTGGCTGTGGTCAAGAGTACTTGGTAAGGACCTTCAAACCTGGGTTCCAATGTCTTTCTGGTGTGTTTCTTTACATATACATAATCCCCTGGTAGCAGCGTATGTGTACCTGTTATTGAATTAGGGTCTGGAAGAGAAGAATACACACTTTTGTGGATCTTAGTTAGACGTTGTTGTAATTGTATCACATATGCAGTCAAACTATCACATTGCAATTGCATACTCTGTGGAAAGTATAAACCCAATCTAGGTGCATTCCCAAAAAGTATCTCATATGGGGATAATCCTGTCTTTCCTGTTGGAGTGTACCTTATAGAGAACAAAGCCAAAGGCAGGCATTCTGGCCAAGGCTTGTTTAACTCTTGCATGGCTTTTTGTATTTTTAACTTTATTGTCCCATTTACTCTCTCCACTGATCCTGAACTCTGTGGGTGGTAAGGGGTGTGAAAACTTTGTTGAACCCCTAACATGGTCATCACATTCTGCATGATTTCTCCTGTAAAGTGTGTCCCCCTATCTGATTCTATGGTTTCAGGAAGACCAAACCTAGGTATTAACTCAGTGATCAGTTTCTTAGCTGTGGCTTTAGCTGTAGCCGATTTTACTGGATAACTTTCGGGCCAACCTGAGAATAAATCGATACACACGAGGACAAATTCAAAAGGGCCGCTCTTAGGCATTTGTATGTAATCAATTTGCAGTCTCTGGAAGGGGTATTGGGCCCGGACCTGGTGTTTTCGTGGGGTTTTTACTTTCTGTCCTGGGTTATTCAGGAGACAGATTTGGCAGGCTGCACAGTAGTTTCTTGCAGTACTACTGAATCCAGGGGCGAGCCATCCTTGGTTCACAATCCTATACATGGAATTGGAACTGACATGTGTGGGTAGGTGAACTGCCACTGCCATTGCTGGGTACAGAGAGGCAGGCAGGCATATTTTGCCCCCTTCCCTCCATACATTGTCAAGGTCTGGTGCTGCTCCCATTCTGACCCACTTATCTTTCTCGCTCTCCCCTGCTTGCTCCTGTAATTTACTCAGCTGCTGCCATGTTGGTTCTGGGATACTCACCTCTACCGCTGCTAAGGTCTCAGGGCTTCCTTCCCCTAGAGCTGCCTGTTTTGCAGTCAAATCTGCAAATGCATTTCCTTTTGCCTCAATTGTTTTTGCGCTCGTGTGTGCCGCTATCTTCATAATGGCCACTCGTTTAACCTTTTGAAGATTGTTCAGGACTCTCTTAATCCCTTCTCCATGTTTTACAGGTGTACCTGCTGCTGTCAGATAACCTCTAGCCTTCCATATATGGCCATAATCATGCGCTACACCATAAGCGTAGGCAGAGTCAGTGTAAATATTCCCTTCTCGTTCTTTTAAGTATTCTAGGGCTTGTTCTAAAGCTTTTAATTCTGCTTCCTGTGCTGACATGTGGGCTGGTAAGGGCTGTGCTTCAATCACCTGTGTATCAGTCACTACAGCATACCCTGTGTGATATTTACCCTTGTCATCAGCAAACCTACTGCCATCTATGTACAAAGTGTGCTCAGCATTTAAAATCGGTGTATCTGTAACGTGTGGGAATCCCATTGTTTCCTGTTCCATGAGCTAAAAACAATCATTCATCTACTTCTTGAAACATTCATCTACTTTTTGAAACAAAAGAGTGTCAGTTTCCTCATCTCCTTCCTTATTAGCACTATTAGCACTATCATTCCCCCTTGCCAAATCTGGTGACTGAAGAGGCAAAAAGGTAGCCAAATTTAAGGTTGTACTGCGCTGAAAAGTGACATTTGGAGGTAAGAGTAAAGTACACTGTAACCTTAATTGCCTAGCCATGGAAATGTGTTTGGGCTGTACCTGAGACAAGATTGCATGTATGTCATGTGTGGTATGCACTACGACTGGATTGTCTAGAACAATCTCTGATGACTTATCTATGATAATTGACACTGCAGCTACCGCCCGTACACAGGACGGTGAACCTCTAGATACTGGATCTAATGCTGCTGAAAAGTAAGCGACTGGTCTTTGTTTTACATGTGCCTGTGTCAGAACACCTGTGGCATGTCCAGTGATCTCAGCAACGTACAGATTAAATATCTTGGTGTAATCTGGTATACCAATAGCCGGGGCAGAAATCAACAACTTTTTCAAAGTGATAAACGACTCATAAGCTATTTCTGTAAGCATATACGGTACAATTTTCAAACAATCGTATAATGGCTGCATCAAAGCGCTAGCATGTGGTATCCACTGTCTACAATATGACACGATACCTAAAAACATACGCAATTGTTTGAAATTCCGTGGGGGTAACATTCCCTTTATCACTTGAACCCTCTCCTCAGTGAGATGTCTCGTACCCTGTGATATACAATGTCCCAAAAAGATAACTTTTTCCTGACACACTTGTAACTTTTTCTTATTAACCTTGCAACCTTTTTCTGCCAAAAATCGCAACAAATTAAGGGTGGTGGCCAAACAAGTTTCCTTGTCAGGGCAGCATAACAATAAATCATCCACATATTGTAACAATACACAGGAATCTGGTGGTACCCATTCTCCCAACACTGTTTGCAATGCTTGCGAATACAAGGTAGGTGAATGCGCCATACCCTGAGGTAGGCGTGTCCAGGTTAGTTGCCGATTTTTGATTGAAAATGCGAACCAAAGTTGGCATTCTTCAGCAAGCGGGACGGAAAAGAAAGCATTCGCTAAATCTATAACCGTAAAGTACATACTGGTTGATGGTATTTGTGACAGTAATGTATGTGGATTGGGTACTAAAGGTGTCATCGGGGCTAGTATTTTGTTGACCGCTCTAAGGTCTTGGACCATTCTATACTTAACCGGACTACCGGCTACTGATTTCTTTTTAACCGGGTACAAGGGAGTGTTTGCCGGTGATTTTACCTCTTTTAGAACTCCACTTTTTAAGAAGGATTGGACCTGCATTTCTATGGCCGTCTCTTGAGGTGCACTAAGTGGATACTGCTTTTGTTGAGGAAGCACTGCTCCTGGAATCAGCTGTAGGGTAACCGGAGGTATGGGCAAAAGTCCAACATCAGCTGGATGTTTTTCCCATAGTTCTCCTGGAAGGGACGACAAAATCTGATCTAAGTCTGAAGGAGGTGTACCGGACAATTCCGATTCCTCCTCTAGGTATTGTATCAGGTTACACATCTCCATGTGTTCTTGATTATCCCCTATAGCTAAGGTGACAGTGCCATCTGTGTGATAGGTAATGTTAGCTCCTATTTTCTGCAAAATGTCAGCTCCTAACAAATTAGTGGGGGCTCCTCTGGATACCAGAAAGCGTGAAAGGAACATGTGGTTTCCTACTTTAACTTTCAGAGGTTTTGTAAGCGGGGCGTCGGCTAAAATGCCATCATATCCAGTTATTAGTAAAGTGTCAGGTGATTTTTGGCCAGGGAGTAGTTCAGAGTCAGAAAGTAACGAGCGTGAAGCTCCTGTATCGACTAAACAAGAGATTTTCTTATTACCAACCGTTATATTTGTCTTAAGCATTGTTGTTTTGGATTTTTCTAAAACCGGGGTGAGTCATGCTCGTGGACCATCTCCCTGCTGCCTGATATGACTATTTTTGTTGTCCCTGGGCTGGTTCCTTCTCTGATTAACTGGAGAATCAACACCTTCCTCTCCTTCATCCCTTATTCTTTTCTTACAGTTGCGTCTGATGTGACCAATCTTGTTACAGTAGTGACAGGTAAGGGGTTTGCGAAAGGAACCTCTACCTTGCTCTTGGGGACCCCCGAGTGCGTTGATAGCATGAGATTTCCTCCCTTTGGTTTCTGCTAAGTCCGCCTCTATGCCTTGCGCTTTTTGTAACAACGTCCCTCTATCTCTAGTTGCCCTCCACTCTGGTGTGCAGGCTTTCAGTCTCTCACTTATCTGTGGAATTAATCCCTCCATAAATTGTCTATTGAAGGCTCGGATTGTGACTGGCAGGGCCAAGTCCAATCCCTCATCTGCCATCATACTTTCCATAGATAAGTAAAATTCCGATACAGTCTGTCCTGGCATTTGCTTCATGGGTGATATGGACCCCCTCTCCTGTTGTTTTGCCTGACAAAAAGCTTCTAATCTAGCAATAAAAGGGGCCCTTGAGTCTATATGTCTGACATGTCCTGCCTCCAGGTTGCCATCCCCATCAACTTGTCCTGCAGGTCTGTGTGGACCTGTTTCTGTCATAAACTGGTTAAACAGGGTCAGAGTCATTTTGTGTCTGCATAGATCCTCCCCATCCTGCCAGGTCGCTTCATGTGTATTCATTAACTGTGTCACAAATCTACAAAAAGCAGCTGGCTTTGCTACCGGGTCTGGGGCGCTCTGTATTAATGCCATAAGGGTGTCTGCCGACCATGGTGCCCAAGTCCTTATTTGCATTCTACGAGTGACAGTAGGTGGGGCATTTGGATGGGCTGCTTGTCCAAATTCTGGATTGTTTACCTGAACAATGCGTGTATCAGTGCGTACGGGAGCTACAGTTTCTGGATGAGGTTTTTGTGCCCCACAATGCACACATTCTACTGCCCATTCTGGGTTTTGTGCTCCACAATCCTGACAAACCCATCCTCTCCGCTCAAGTACCGGATATATCTTGTGTGGTTTGCGTTCTACGTCAGTGTATGGGGGTGGGATGGCTGAGCTGGGAGCCTCGACATTTTTTGTTCTTCTATCTTTCATATCCCAACCATCACAATCTGGATTATACTTCCACCCCTCTTCTTTCGCTCTATTTGAGACCTTAATTAAGCATTGAACCTGACGCATCCATTGCTTCTCTAACACCTCTCCTTGTCTGTCCCTTTTTATTTCACTCCATACATCCGGGTCTAAGCCCGCTGCTCCTTTCACCTTAAATTTACGAAGGACATCCTTTAAGTCCTGTGCTTCGGTTTTCCCATAAATGTTCTTAATTATCTGTGGCACCGTATAGTGCGCCACAATTCCCTGACGGGGTTTTGTGTTCCTCTGGCCCATTCTAACAGTCCTGCCTAGGTAGCGTGTGGGACACTTAGTGTACAATATAATGCGGCTACAACATATACAAGAATGAATAATTACTTTATATGCTAGCCCTATAGCAAACCAGCTAAGTTACACTAGTTCCTCGTTGCCTTCCTCCTAGGGTGCTAGAATTCTAGAAACCTCTCCGGAATGAGATTTCTGAAACCAAATTACTTTATATGCTAGCCCAAAAATAAATAATTACTTTATATGCTAGCCCAATAACAAACCAGAATGCGGCTACAACATATACAAAAATGCGGCTACAACATATACAAGCATTCCTTGAAGTGACCAGGTATCCGACTAGATCTCGGGACTTTGTTGAGACCTTATTCCCCCCTCGTATCTGGGAATCCCTCTCATACACTCTTATCCCTGCTTTATGGAGCAGACAGGGCTTATACTCTCAACCCGTCTATGGTTTA